>NC_139683.1:69443093-70668031 GCF_964106915.1 Podarcis gaigeae | reverse complement strand
TTTCCTACAAAGGATATGAGTATAGAACTTCAAGTGCTGAGAAACCAGAATAATGAAAAAGAGTGCATGTGTGGATTCCTGTAGTTTTGAGGTAAAGAAGTGATGACAATAATTTATCTGTTAGATCTGGCAGTGGGCCAGATGTAGGAAGATGCCAGACCTTGAGTAATGGCTATAGTGTGGTTATGACAAATGCCTGCACACGCAAGAAGAATGAAGAAGCACTTTAATTATAATTAGACATAAAGAGAGTGAGAGGAAATGTACATGCATTTGCATCTTTTAAGGAATGATGGCTCCCATTCAGATATCAGCCTTCTATGCACTAGTTTATGCTGAAAGGTTGTGTTCTATGTGTATAGATTATCCAGACAGACAGGGGCAGAGCCAGACAGCTACGGGCCACTTCGGGTGTCACCACTGAAGGAGGTGACAAAATGCCAGGTGGCACTTACCACGGGGCCTGCAGTGCACCCAAGCCACACATCTCTCCTGGAAGAGACATGGTGGCTTGTGTGTGCGCAGGCTCCACACTGCCCAAACTGTTTGCCCACTGCCTCCCCACTCCCCAGCTGTAGGGCGGCTGAGTGGGAAGAAGCAGGCAGACTCCGGAGGTCCTGTGGTACACTCCACCCCTATGGGCTGCTCGCTCCGCCCCTGGGCACTCCACCCCTGGCACCCGAGCAGCTTCCTCTGCCGCTGCAGACAGACTCAGTAATATCCAAGGCAACTTGATGACCAAGTACAACAATGTGATGTTAATATAAACTCTTTATATAATCTATACAGAACATTGAACCGTATGAAATATATGCATAGCTGTCAACTTTTCCCTTTTCTTGTGAGCAATCCTATTCGGAATAAGGGAATTTCCCTTTAAAAAAGGGAGATGTTGACAGCTATGAATATTTGAAATATTCACTCTCTGAAAAACCAAATAAACTGAAATCTTATAAATCTCTGAAAATCACAAAATATGCGCTCTTGATGGATTCTCTTGAAAACATAGAACCAAATAAACATAAGTCTTACAAGTCTCTGAAAGAAGCAATGGGTCAGATTCTTATCTGGTGAAAACAAGCCATAAATCTTTGTTTTATGACGTCCAACGCTGCCGAAATGGTCCGCAAACAGACGTAGTGAACAGTGATTCCGGATATACCCACTGTTTCGTGAAATTCTTCTTCAGCACAGCAGAAGGATACAGAAATGCTTCATAAACCCATCTATATGGTGAATGGAAGTGTATAACACAATTGCTATGGAGCAGTGGTCGTAAAGTTATGTCAGCAACAGCTCTGATTATCTGGATTTGACAGTAGGAGGTAGAGGAAGTCTGGATTCAGGTCATCTTCTCTTACCAAGAGATCAATGCTTTCAACCACAACCTGAATAGTCAGGCTCTGTGCAATCAACAGTGCTGATGTTAGGTAACCTTGGACTTGGGGCTTGTGAGAAATGGGAAGGTGAGTTAAAAGAATGATAGAACTGTAGAGATGGAAGGGACTCTGAGGGTCATCCAGTCCACCCTCTGCAATGCTTCACTTCAAAATGTGGTCAGCTAGCACTGCTGTCTTTCCCCTCCCTTGCACCTGAGAGGGCCGCTGGACTTCTTCCTTCCTTACAACATCCTTCCCTGAAATCCAGGATATGGATGCAGTTTTTCAGTCTGGGGAGCACAATCCCTCTGTACGCATGCAGAAACCTGCTTGTACACACATATGGCCTTAGTCTGTTTATAGCACCTGTTGGCACAGAGATTACAGCTATGATAGAAAAAGATTTAAATTAGGGTGAAGAAGATTTAAAACACCTGTGTTTGATGCTTGCTAGGATGGTCCCAAAATGTTTCCTGCACTGAGGCTGTGGATTTAGTTTGTAGTCTCTTGTCCCATTTTGCAGAACCTCGTTATAAATCAGGTTCGGCGTCAGCAGCCCAGTAATTCTGAAACCCACCAGCAAAGAAAAACATCCTTTCCAAAAACAAATGATTAATTGCTTTGTCAGAAACTGTCTCCTACCCTAAGCTTTCCCCACCTTTTATGGAGAGGCAACAGAAGCAAACATAACTAAATAAGTGGATAAAAGCTACACAGAGGCATGGGCATTGCAAGATTAGTTACTAGGTAACCAGAATATAACTGCCAGAAGTGAAATGAGATGGTCAGAATTCCATTTATTGTTCCTTGCTCAAAATAAAAACATGATATTTCCAGTAAAGGCAATGAACTATTATTAGACTTTGAAAAACAAATCTGTGCAAATATGTAATTTTTCTTTCGCAGGCAAGGATTCAAATTCTACACTCATTTATATCACTGTCAGTATGATTGTGACTAATGAATTCATAGGACGTCCTATGAATTTGCTCCAGTGTAGCTGACAGTGAAAAAAAGAAATTAAATTATTTCACAGTGGAAATCATTCTGAGTAAAATCCATTACGGATTAAATTGGAATGCCATAAAACAACTAGCTTCATTCACCTGGATATGCCAACTAAGACTGGATTAGAGGACCAGTGGCTTGGAAAATTTGACCATTAGAAGACAATAACAATGCTGACTGTTGTAAAAACTTGCATTTATTCCTATTAATCTTCAGACCAAAAAAAATAAAATAAAAAAATCATGGGAGATACTCGATCATGTGTCAGAAGATACAAAGAGAATATATGCTTAGTTTCATTATGGCATTTAAATGAAGGAAGAATTTATCATGCAGCCTTTGCATCCACTAATGCTGGTGTTAAATTGAAAAGTGCCAGAACACCGATTACGAAGTGGTGACATTTTGTTTGGGGAAAGAACTGGCTCCCAATGGAATAAAAATGTAGGAGTTCTATTGTGGAGCCACCCTCAGTGTGCCTCACCCTTGTGGGTGAAGGCAAGGACAATAATAGGTGTCAACAAACTAAGCAAGGCAATGTTCTGGGATTTAAAATTGGCCACATCTTTTATTGATTACAGACATAGGTAGGCTTTGCCCTAGGCACTTGGGTGTATATCCATTATCAACCTCCAGATGAAGGGCAGAAGATGAAGCAGAGTTGTGGCTGGGATCAGTGATGTAGTGTGGGGGGTGCAGGGGGGCCAGCCGCACCGGGCGCAACATCTGGGGTGTGTGCGCTCGCCGCCTCCGGAGTCGCCGAAGAGCCTCGGGCGCAGGCTGTAGCAGAGCCTCATGTCTTGCGGAACCGATGAGCTGTGCGCGCGTCCAGGCTGAAGGGGTCCGGCAGGCAGCGGCTCTCAGCACTCGCCGTGGTCCCTGCGCGTCAGGGTCGCGGAGGGCGCGCCAGGCAGCCCCTCCTCACAGCCCCGCCGCCGCTGTCGCTGATGCAGCTGCTGGGCCATGTTGCATTTTCCTCGCCTCTCTGCCCTCCTCCTCCGGGCAAGCGGCGTCGTTTGGGCGGCAGCGACAGCGGCAACTCGCCTCAGATCACCTGACATGGGCCCGCCGCCGCCGTGGCTACCTTACCGTAAATACCCCAGCCCAGGCAGCAGCAAGAAGAAGCTGGCAGCGGCGGCAGGTTAGGGGTTAGGGGGCGCAAATTACTTGCCTTGCCCTGGGTTAGGAGGCACAAATTACTTGCCTTGCCCCGGGTTAGGGGGCACAAATTATTTGACTTGCCCCGGGTGCTGACAACCCACGCTACGCCGCTGGCTGGGATTGAGGCTTTCTCAAGATGTGGGTCTACAGAGGTAACCCTCCCCTTCACTGTTACTGAAAGCTTTATAGCCTGTCTCCCCCACACTTGGCTTCTGGACAAAGACTTCCACTTAGACCCCTTGAATGGGGTACCCTGAGATCACACCTGCTTGAAGTTGGAGAGATGTACCACTTCACCCCAAACCAGAATTGGACTAAGGATTTGATATATAATGAAATGGGGATGAGGAGTACTCAAAGTAACTTTTGTTAAAAAACCAGAAGCATTTTTATTAGGAATTATAGGCACCGAGATCCCAAAGGACCAGAAAAAAATGTTCACGTACACGACAACAGCCGCACGGACGTTACTAGCCCAGAGATGGAAGGAAGAGACAACCCCGACCAGAGAAGAATGGCAAACCAAGTTGATGGACCATGCCAAAATGGCAAAATTAAGTGGGAAGTTCAGAAATCAAGAAGCAAAGAACTTTTAAGAAGACTGGGGAAAGTTTATAATGTATACACAAGATTATTGGAAGCAGTTTGAAACACTGGAATGATTTTAAACACACATGTAATGTAAAATAATGTATGGATAACTTAGATAAAAACATTGGAGAATTATTGATATGTAGTTGAAAATAGGATCAAAAGGGCTCATGGAAGGGATGGGGGGAAGTCAGGAGATTCAGAGAGCCAGTGTGGTATAGTGGTTAAGAGCGATAGACTCATAATCTGGGGATCTGGGTTCACGTCTCAGCTCCTCCACGTGCAGCTGCTGGGTGACCTTGGGCTAGTCACACTTCTTTGAAGTCTCTCAGCCTCACTCACCTCACAGAGTGTTTGTTGTGGGGGAGGAAAGGAAAGGAGAATGTTAGCCGCTTTGAGACTCCTTCGGGTAGTGATAAAGTGGAATATCAAATCCAAACTCTTCTTCTTCTTCAGAGTAATCTTTATATTTGGATGCAGAATTGGTTTTGTTGTATGTTTATATTCTTGAAAATCAAATTAGAATTTATTTCAGAATTGAGCTAAGGATTCCACCCAGTTTGGTGCCTTATCTGCCACCCAAGATGGTCGCTTCAAAGAAACTACGAAGACAAGCTATTCTATTGGATTCTAGCCCTCACTGGATACAGGATCGCAGGCCTGGAAGAGATTCAAGGACACCATCCAGATTGACACCCCCCCCCAACTTCATAACATAAACCAATGAATAAAAGGGTTAGCTATCACTATGTCCTATTGAAAGCAAGAGGACTGGAACTAGCTGCAGCTAATTGATTTCTGTGTCTGAATGAGACTTGTGGACCAATCTGATACATGCTTACCCAGAAGTCCTGCTGAGGTTATCAGGGTTGGAGGCACAAATGTATATGTTGACAACTGCCAAGAGAACTCACAAGCTGTCTGGCTATGCTGATCCAGTTTCAGAGCTAGAGGTTTGGGCACCTGGAGTGGGGGGGGCACGTCCCCCACGCGAGTGTCCCAATGGGGGCGGTGGCCACCCGTGTGCGAGCGTCCCAATGCTGGCGCCCGCGCAAGAGCATCCCAATGGGGGTGCTGCCCATGGCGATGTCACCCCCCTCAGGGATGGAACCCGGGGTGGACCACCCCACCCCCACCCCCTTCCTATGCCACTGTGCTGATCTACTGGTCTTAACTAAGGAGCTTCCTGGTGATTTCAAAAAGGAATAAGCAAGCCTTAAAGCAAAATTTCTCCTTTTGTGGATAAGCTAACAAAATCAAAACTCTGATGATTGTGTCGACTGTAAAAAAAAATCATTTCCAAAGCACGATAGAAAATTTGGTCATACATAAAAGAAAGCAAAGCTGAACATGGTACATGTACTGGGAGCTGGCTTGAAATCAGGTTGCATTCTATCAAATGACAAAGAGAGGGAAAGACTCTGAAGATACAATCCATCAAGCCAGATGTGCTGCCAGGCCTCTGAAATGACAGTGCAATTAGCAGATGCAAGCAGAGTCTTCTGATTGTGGAGCAGCTGTAAATCTTGGAGATTAAGCAAACTACTTTTTTTAAGATGGAGTTCTAAATGGAAAGCTATGAATAAACAGACGAGGCAACCAGTGCCTTAAAAGACACATGACAGTGCTTACTCTAAGAAATTCAGGATAAATACCAGTTGCTCTTCAAAGCAGAAACCAAAAGACTCTTTGATAAAGAAGCCTTTGCCAAAATGGTGCCATCCAAATCTTTTGGACAACAACTCTTATCAGCCCCAGCTAGCCTAGCTGGGGAGTTGTTGAACCAAGATGGCAAAGGCTTTGCTAAAGGATCATCTAGCTGCACAGCTTTCTCAGTGTGATGTGGTTGTCCCCAAGGAGGTTCAGATAGTTATCAGGGAGATAAAGCTTCCCCAGGTCTGAATCTTTACTGTTTCAGAAGTTAGATATGTTTCTTCTCCTCAGGGCAAGATAGCATGTGTTATCTCCTACTTTTATGTCAGTAAGGGAAAATAAATGGAGCAGCACTTATTATCTTCCTAGATACATCAACATGCAAGGCTGTCATCACTGTCAGACTCCCATTGGAGGATTTGCAGTTCTCATCACAATTCGGGATTTGCGCAGAGTCAGGTTGGGGGAGGGGAGCAAAAGAAAGAGACAGATATTCATTTTAAAAAAAAACCAGTTTGAATAAAGGAAACAGAGAGAGAAAATGTGGTGATTTCAAACCATGGCACATGTGTGAGTAGAGTGATCAGGGGGTGACACTGAGGGAGGGCAAATGGCAGTTTGGAAAAAGGTTTAAGTACAGCAAGTAGTGAGTTGTGAAATGATTTGTTGTGTTAGCTTCAAATATTCCAAAGTACCTTCACAAAGGTGTGTATTGCACTCCTGGTACCACACGTTGTCTCCAACATGAAGTTCCAGAATCAACGTAGTAATTTAGAAGAGATGTTTTATTAACAAGCAAACACCCATATAGGTACAAGATCAGTCAACTGAGTTTAACCTTCTCTAACTGAACAAATGAACTGGGAAGCTTGGTCTTAAGAGTCTATTCAAATTAAAGATACAGTAACATTTATCAGCATGGGGTGTGTGCACAAAGGAGGCTGCAAACACACACACTTTGACTGTTGGCTGAAGCAAAGCTTATTATCCTAATGCTGAAGTCAAACTTCATTGATTTATCTAACAGAATTGAGACTGCATATTCTTCAAATTGCTTTGCTGGTTCATATCAGTTGTCCATCATCAAGACTACCATTTTGTTTCCGGAGACTTATCCACATAGACTGAATAAGGGATTCTCTTGTCCTCTTCAAAAACTACCCATAGCTCCATATCAGCCTCTCTCTTTTTTTGTATGGTCATTATGATTTAATTTCCATCATACATTTTTATCATAGCCCTTCACAACTTTAATGAAAATATAATTATAGAAAGCTGGTGTACTTGCATTAAATATTTCTGCAGCTGCATCACAATCACAATAAAGGCTAGAATGATGAAAGCATGGTCACCAGTCCCTGGAAATATGAAAGGACATGGGTTCTGCTCCTACATGCTGAAATGACATCAATGGGAAAAGTTTATAAGGACATCAATGGGAAAAGTTTATAAGGATCCATAAAAACAGAAAAGGCATGTTTGTGACCTGCATGCATTCTTCTAAGCAGTCTTGTAATGCTACTCACCCAATGAGAAATCCATCTGGGATTAATCTAGGCAAACGTTTTTGCTTTGGGACCAATTGACCATGATTGGATTCCTTAATACCGGTAATGTATGTGGCATTCTTACATCATTTTGATGCTGATTCACGGAAACGCCAGATCACTGACTATTTAAAGGTCATCTCTTTGCTGGTGAACACAATAATTTAGTTATTTGCTTGGTGTTTTTATTTAGAGATTTATAATTCACTTTTCACCATTTACAAATTTTCCACAGGGAACAAGAATAAAGCATACAGATAAAAACAACAATTTAACCACCATTAAAATTGAAATTTTAACAACACCAGACCATACAAAATGTCTATAAATCTAACGATGAAATGCCTATCAAAAAAGGGGGGGGGGAGGTATTCACTGCTTTCTTGAATCACTCAGCCAACTGGTAAACATCCCATAAATTGATTTAAACAAAGAAATTCTATTGTGTAGAGATGTTAACCTCATCACTCTGAGGGAAGTGGCACCCATCACAGGACATCATTGTTAGACCTTAATGAATGGTGATATACGTATGAGATAAGGTACATTCCAAGATGTCCCAGATCTGGACCAAATGGGGCTTTTAAAGGCTAAGGTCAGCAGCATGAGTTTAGTCTGGAAACAAACTGGTTACCAATAGGATTTGTAATGCCTGTGTTTACCTTCACTATATGACTTAACACAGGGCACCAAACTGGCTGCCACATTCTGCACAAAGCAAAGCTTCCAGACTGTCTTCAAGAGCAACCAATGTCCAGCACATTGCAGAGGTTATTAGATCATACAACAGCGGCAACCTCATCCCCATTTCCCCCCTCTTAACTATAGCTACGTTACCAACCAGGTTCTTTGTTAGTTGAGCATCTCCCTATGCAATATCAACCATAGCCCCCTGATAATGCTCACCAGATCATAATATAATCAAATCCTATTTTTAAATTTAAAAAAGGAAGGGCAATTTTCTGGGTGGGGAGGGAAGCAATTTTACTGTCTTATATTTTGTTGGCTAAGATTTCTTGTACCCAGGTAAAGATAATTAATTTGTAGCTTGGGCAAGGGGTCTACCCCTTGTTGCTAGGACAAACTCTTAGTATTCAAATCCTCTCCAAGAATCAAAGAATTGTAGAGTTGGCAGCATCCATGACAGATGGCCATACAACTTCTGCTTAAAAAACTCAAAGGAAAGTCTACCACCTCCTGAGGGAGTCTGTTCCACTGCAAAATAGCTCTCATTTTCATAAAGTTATTCCTGATGTTTATCAAAATCTCCTTTCTTGTAACTTGAATTCATTGTTATGGCTCCTACCCTTAAGAGCAGGAGAAAACAAGCTGGCTCCATCTTGCATGCCACAGTTTCCTCTTTCCCAGGCTAAACATACTCAGTTCTCTCAACCGTTCCTCATAAGGCTTGGTTTCCAAACAAGTAGAATAAAACATAATAGGTTCCACTTATCTTATGGGACTAAATGGCTAACAGAAGTGGCTAACAGAAGCAGAAAACTCTATCCCTGATTGTCACCTGTCAATGCAAATTTGCTAAATAGGTCAAAGCAACTTTAAACCCACCGAAACCGTACTTCAACACTCTCAAAGTTAAATGTGAATTTTCAGCACTCTGGTTAGCTCCCAGTTTCTGCAGTAGGTAAGAAACAACGTAACTCATCTAATGAAGGAGAACTCATTTTCTTCTACGTTTTCCCCTCTAAGAATATGATAGACAGCCATTCTCTTTGTATGTTTCCATGGTCAATTTCTCATGTAGATTGTGATGGAAGTTATCTTCCAGTTGTCCACCTAGGGGAATTTTAATTATCATCTAAAGGTTTATATGAATGATGGGAAATATCCAATTTTAGACACAGCTAGTGTCCTGGGCAGACAATATCTTAGTGCAGATCTCACCTAGCAAATTTCTTCTAGGCTCTAGAAATTCTTTGTTCATCTGGGCTACAAGAAGAATACTAGATCAAATATCAGACTTACTTTGATTAAACAGTGGGACTCACAAAAGCTGTGAATCATAGCGATAAATTTCCTTAAAACTGGGGGATGCTTTGATAAGCTGAAGGTGAAATATGTAACTAGGTTGCTATGGCTGTGCTTTGGGTTCAAGAAATACTGAGCTATAAGGTAAAGATCACTCTGAAGAGACCAATGCCAGATAACTGAATAAACATATGACTTATCCAATTTCCCCCATTCTTACATAATCAAATGGTGAACCATTTTATCAAGCTATTAGCAAAGGGGAGAGATGGACACATGGAAGCATAGTTGTTTTCAAAATAATACAGCATACACTGAAGAGCCCTTGTCTCTGTCGCTATAGGGGGGCAGGGTAGTTGGTGAATCAAACTTCTTAAGAGTTACAAAGGTACTGTTTTGCTGGGGAAATTTAATTTCCAGTTATTGGCAAACCTTGAGAAACCTACCATGTGACAATACAGGGATTTCTTTAGCAATATATCTTGTGGCCATGCAGAAACTGTGGCAAGATGAGACTTTTGCTCTCTCTCAAAGAACAGCCAAATCAATTCTGAGATACAGTCTGTGGCTAGCTGCTGATCAGACGCTTTCTGGGAAACCCAGGTTTCTGTTTGGGCTCTTTTTTACAGGCAAAGATTTACCTGCAGCTCTGACACGTTAATTGAATAGGTGCTGACACACAGTAATAATGTGATATTTAGCTGCACTGAGTTGCAGCTGACTTGTGGAGATTTCTACAAATTATGAGACTGTATTTATAGATTTGGATCTGCATTCAGGCAATTATCTAGATTTCTACACATTATTTCTATAGAAAATACAGTGTTTATCCACCACCTCTCTCACACACATACATATAGTACATTTTGTGGTTATGTGTTATGACAGTTTAGAATAAATATATACAGATGGAGGGCAATATATTTTTGAATATTATAAGGCTTGTTCAAAATGTGTAGACAACTCTCACGCACTTGCCTACATTTTGCTACACAGTAAGTGCTACAAAGCTTGTGGTGTAGCATAATGGTCAAGTATATGAGTGGTAGAAATCCTTGGTTCAGATGGCACAGGAGTACAAACAGTCTTGCCAGTGCAGTCTTATTGCCCCCATCTTAGCATATTTTGCACTGTCATTAGAAGCCAATCCTCATAGCAATAGGAGAAAGATAGAGAGAAATAACAGTGGGGCTCTTTGTCAACTCTGCTAAAAGACCAGCTGCATCAGTCTCCCTTCTCCCTCCCAGTCCCCTTTCCTTTTGCAATGTGTCACTTAGTTCCTGCCTTTAGGCTTACAATTTATCTTCTCACTGATATCTGTAAACCACCCTGGGGGCCTTTTTTTTGGTACTGAGCAGAATAATAGTAGTAACGCTGATACTAAAAACTGAGCTGACATACGTTTCTCCCACATTTGGGGGATTGTTAGTGGATGGGGAAGGCACTGTAATTTTTGGATCGAACTCTTTCGCAGTCCATTTCTGATGCACCTTCAACAATCTTTTACACGTCCCCTTTGCCTCTGCCAATATTAGAACTCCAATGTCAGTGGGGCCAGGGTTGTGGAGGTGCCATGTATTCAAGAAGGGGAAATCCAACATCAATTTTCCTTCACTAAGATCAGAGGCTCTCCCTGCAACCTAGGAGAAAGATCTGATGTAACCTGTCACCCCCAAGACACCCTCCCAGGGGTCACAGAATTACAGACTAAATCTAATAATTTATCAAACATGACTCTAGTTCCCAAACATGCATTAGATCATATTAGCTCACCTGTTCTTAAATATCTTAGTCACAGGTGTCCTAAAGGGGATAAAAACCAATTTATAAAAGCTTTTCTCTCTGGTTACCTAGAGATAATTCCTGCTCCCCATAGACCCCCGAGTGAGTGGTTATTTAAAACCCTGAGTTAAATAGGAGCAAGCTGAGAGAATAGTTTTGAACCCATAATTCAGCTTATCTCTTTGTCACCAAATCACAGTGAGATAACTGCAAAGTTGCCTTCAAGAGTTGGATGCAAGTTGCAAAATGTTGGGCAAAATGGAGGTTTCTTTGACACTGACAGAATTCCCGTTCATTGGTCATTATCAGAGAACTTGCACATCAAAGGTGGATGGAGATGAAACTGGGAACATCTGAGGGTGGGAGTGTTTTTTTAAAAAAATTAGTATCCCATTCGCTATTAAGAAAAATGAAGGACCATGGAGAGTTCAAGAAGAGATGAGCTCTGCTGGTGTAATTACTCTACCTCTCAGCAGGTTCTGGGTCTTCTGATTAACACCACAGCAGGATAGTTGTCTAGGCATATGTCTGCCACAGTCATGGGGACAAATTACAAAGTGTTGCCAACAGAGAGATTCACAAAGAGTTCCAGCCACATGTGACATGTTCAACATTTCCTTTTTACATTAATCTCTGCTATCCCTCTCCCTTAAATCAAAAGATAAATTCTGAGCATGGGGTGGATTCTAGAGTAGAAGTATTTGGAAGAGGGCTTTTTTGTCGTAGAATTTTGAACTGGAAATAAATAACATTGAAACACCAATGTGAGGGGCTGGTAGTAAGGGGAAGAATGCATTGACCTCCAAGTGCTTTCTGTTCCTGAGTTATAATTAAGGACAAAGGGTTTTAAACAGTGGTTTTAGGTTGGCCTCATTTTTCTTGGGTGTTGCAGCCTACTTCATGTAGCTAAAGACTAGAGCAGCCAAGCACCTTTATTTAAGGTCATTGAGAATAGGCCATTAAATATAAAAAAAGGACTTGGGCATTTCAAAAATAGACAAGTGGGTCATGAAACACCAACAATTCTATGGTAAGGGCAGAAAATAAATGTTGAACATGTAATATTTTTTTTTAAAAAATGATATTAAATCTGCATGTGGCCTAATTGTGTTGGAAGTCAATGAAATGCAGCTGAAAGAAGGAAACTTACAATGTGATCACACCACATTATGTGTTTTCAGTTTCTAGATATGTGGGAGAGAGGTAGCTGAGACATAAGGCATTGTTTTATTATTTGAATACTTTTTATCCTGCTTTTCAGGCAAAAGCACCTCCCCATGGTAAAGGTATAAAGGTAAAGGACCCCTGGGTGGTTAAGTCCAGTCAAAGGTGACTATCGGATGCGGCGCTCATCTCGCTTCAGGCCGAAGGAACTGGCATTTGTCCACAGACAGCTTTCTGGTCTTACCGCTTCTGGCACAGCAGGACACTGTGACAGAAACCAGAGTGCATGGAAACACTTGCTCGGCATCATGTCTATGGAAATCAAAAAAACCTTGGATACCTTTATTTATGTATGCAACAACTGTGGCAAGGATCTTAATAGCCAAAAACTGGAAAAGCAACAAAATTCCCACAAAAACAGACTGGTTAGGAAAAATGATTGAATACTTTCATCTTGCAAAATTAACAAGGAAAATAAGAGGAAACACTACACAAAAAGTCAATAATGAATGGTTAATTTTCAAAGAATATCTTGGAAACTACATGGATAATATAAATCTCCTGACAGATATAGAATAAATATTGAAAACAGAGAAAATATATGGGAAAATTGGTCTAGACTGAAAACAACAAGAGATAAGTAAATAACTAATATGAAATGCGTTAAGGCTAAAGAACAAAATATAGCATAATGAGAAGAGTTGGAAGTTTAACATGTATGTTGTGTTTATACTGGGTATGCGGATATTGTATGTATTGTTTTGTTTAAGCTTTATGTATGTATAATAAAGAATATTTTTTTTTAAAGGAAACACCGTTTACCTTCCCACCACAGTGGTACCTATTTATCTACTTGCACTGGCTTGCTTTCAAACTACTAGGTTGGCAGGAGTTGGGACAGAGCAACGGGAGCTCACCCCATTGCAGGGATTCGAATCACCAACCTTCTGATCGGCAAGTCTAAGAGGCTCAGTGGTTTGGACCACAATGCCACCCACCCATTTTAGGCCCCCCCATGGCAGCCACCTTATCAATAACAATAATAAAAAGATAGTCTTTGCCAGACTTACAATGTAAAAAGACATTTCCCCATCCTTTTCTTGCTAAATTTACAAAAGTGGTGGGGGAAGTCTAATTGCACAAGTGGAAATCACTGACAGGAAGCGTATTAGTGCTACACTGGATACAAGCCTCAGGTGCCAGTTTTTAGCAACAAAGGGTCAAATACTACCTACCACCCCTTCCGTGTTGATGGCATGAGACCATCATCTGTCGTCCTTGTGGTTGTTTACCTCAGGTCACAGGGTTGGTTGCAATACAGTATTCCCTCCTCCTCAGACTCTTACATTGTTGAGGCAAAAACAGCAGCATCAGTATGAGGTGCACACTGATGGCAGAGCAAGATTATTCCTGGGGAGTTGCCCTTTCTGCACTGTCTATTCCTCTGTGGCTCACCTGATCTGCTCACTCACTTGCTTGCCTGCCTGGGCTGCTTGCCTGCTGTCGCACCGAAATCTTATTATGTATACTAAGGAGTAGTTTCCTCTGTATTAAAAAATATGGTTTTGAGTGAATTCGTTTTTACATCACTGCAGTGTCATACAAACTTTGGCCTCCCAGTTCTCCATAGTAGAAGCTGTTGTCCTCCATGTAAAGGTAAAAAGGCAAAGGAGCCCTGGATGGTTAAGTCCAGTCAAAGGCAACTATGGGGTTGCAGCGCTCATCTCGCTTTCAGGCCAAGGGAGCTGGCGTTAGTCCACAGACAGCTTTCCAGGTCATGTGGCCAACATGACTAAACTGCTTCTGGCGCAACGGAACATGGTGACAAAAACCAGAGTGCACGGAAATGCTGTTTACCTTCCCACCACAGCGGTACCTATTTATCGACTTGCACTGATGTGCTTTCAAACTGCTAGGTTGGCAGGAGCTGGGACATAGCAATGGGAGCTCACCCCGTCACAGGGATTTGAACCACCGACCTTCTGATCGGCAAGCCCAGGAGGCTAAGTGGTTTAGACCACAGCACCACCTGCCTTGTCATTTATGGCATAGGTGGCGTTGTGGGTTAAACCACTGAGCTTAGGACTTGCCTATCAGAAGGTCGGCGGTTTGAATCCCTGCGATGGGGTGAGTTCCTGTTGCTCGGTCCCTGCTCCTACCAACCTAGCAGTTCAAAAGCACGTCAAAGCACAAGTAGATAAATAGGTATCGCTCCAGCGGGAAGGTAAACAGCATTTCCGTGCGCTGCTCTGGTTCGCCAGAAGTGGCTTTGTCATGCTGGCCACATGACCCGGAAGCTGTATGCCGGCCCTCTCGGCCAATAAAGCGAGATGAGTTGGTCATGACTGGACCTAATGGTCAGGGGTCCCTTTACCTTTACCTTAAATTACAGTTGTTAATCTAGCATTTTTCAGGCATCTGTCTGTCTCGGGAGACAATGGAGGAGTGCACCTTTGGCGGTGAAATCAAATCTTTGTAAAGTTACAGTGCTTGCTGTGGCTGGAGAGATTGATACAGGAGAGACATGTTTTGTTGCAGCTGGGGCAGATGAAGGCACCCGGTTGTCCTGCTTCAGATGCTTCATGGGATTTCTTCTCCTTGCTCTCCTCCCAGTGGTCATTCCTCCTCTCCTCACTGCTATGGATATATGACCTGACTGTCAGTCTCAAGGCACTGCAGTTGTCTACAATGGATTTCCACATGGCGTGGTTGATGTTGCCAGCCTTCATGCTACATTTGCAGAAATCTTTTTAACACAGAGTTGGTCTTAACATACAAAAGCATTTATTAGAAACTCACAGGAAAATGTCTTACATACCACAATAAATGCAATAATGGATCCATTTCTGTACTGATGTCTGTTATTAGTGTTATTCCATCCATTAGCCAGACACAGGGGATAAAGTACAGGAATAAAAGGAAATAGATATTAGATATCAATGAATAAGTGGGGTGATTCAATTGCACCAAAATATCCTTAAGAAAGCTTAATGCAGAATGAGATGTTAATATATATTTTTTTGCTCAGTGGAAACCAGGAAGCAGGTGAGAGGGAGGATGGGAACCATTTCTGCTCATACCAGTATGTTAGCTGTCTGGCTAGAGAAACAAAAAGACATGGATGTGCCCATGAATTATGTTGAATGTCCCTTCTTTGCAGCGGAAGAGGGGCGAGGAATCTGTGGCTCTGCATATGCTGTTGGATTCCAGACTGTAGACTGGATTTAGACACATTTAGACACATGTAGACTGGATTTAGACACATTAAAAAAAAGCATTCCATGAAAATGCATTGTAAACTTCATAATGGGAAATCACATTGGTGAAAGATGGGACTCCACAGTGCCTTCTGGTGTCACAGTGTTATAACGCCTATAAAACACCTTTTCTTTACTAATGTAGCTGAGTCCATAGTTGGTGAAATTCAATGTTGCACTGATGATTCCATCACTGCAAGCTTTCATACTTGCTCGATGAAACAATTATCCCTGTTCCCTGCCATGGTCTGAGGTCTATCCTGACCCTCTTGGGCAGATTTGGGGTCAGAGTGGGGAGGAGAGGTAGGGAAAGTTCCATTGCACTAGCAGGACTCATTGTCCTGGCTTATCTTTCTGGAACAACTTAGTTGAATCTGACACCGTGTATCTCATTTGGCTGGTGCAAACAAGTTATGTAGAAGGAATGTGAGATGGAGAACAGAGAAAGAATTGAGCCCACTATCAAGTCACTGGCCAGTACTACTCTTACATCTAAAAATAAAACAGAGCTGTCACAAAATTGTCTATAAAGTGATTTGTGTGTGTGGTAAATTTGGGGGTGTCTGTTTGAATGAAACATCTGAGAAATTTCAAGGGGAATTAAAAGACTTTAAATAATACTAGCAACATTTCTTGGAGGGATTCCACACATCAATGCAGGTTGTTAGGTTTTGTTTTGACACCTGTCCTCCCCGTCCACCTACGGACATGCATAGTGCAATGCTTGCTGTCTTGCTGGCAGTTTCAGGCTGGTGATAAATTCTCCTCACAGTGGACAAAATTGCTAAGATTCTGGATTCCAATTATAATAAATTTATGTCTACAGCAAACATTTCAGGCAACAGTTGAGGCTCCTGTTCAGGAGGTACATTGAAGTTTTTTATAAGGATAGCAAATTCCTCAAGATGGTTGTTCTTCTGCCCATGTGATGAGAGCCTAATCATCATTAATCTAGAGCAATGTTTTCCCAAACTTGGGTCTCCAACTGTTTCTGCACTACAAATCCCATCATCCCTAGCTAGTGATACTAGTGGTCAGGGATTATGGGAATTGGAGTCCAAAAACAGCTGTAGACGCAAATTTGGCAAACACTGATTTAGATCAAGTGTTTTCTAAATTTCAAAAGGAAAACTTTGTTTGATCCCACTCTAGTGAAGAAAGCTGCAGTTGCTAATGTTCACCCTCAACTTTTTTCCTGGAATAAGTGGGAGCAACAGAGATGAGAGAAATCAAATCTACAATGGCCAATAGTTTTATGGGAATTGACAAGTTACATTCAATGAGTGTACAATTTGTGTTCCCAAGAACACTCATACACTATGTTTACCATATGTAGAGCCCATGTACCTGCCTACACAATAGCTGAGCTTTACAAATCAACCACTATGCACACCTCACACAAATGTTTGTGTAACATATGAAGAAGCCTTTTAAGGTGCCTAAAGCAGGATCAGCTAGTAGTTACCCTACCTCCATTAAATAAAGGAGACTGCTCCAAGGACCTCAGTATTGCCAATAATATATCAAGAGGTTCCAGATACAGAGCCACTCCCATTGCATTGGTATATGAAGATGCATTAAGATTTAGGAGCTGAGTCAAAGTAGCAAGTCATTATTCTCTGCTTTGGACCCAATATGCACAAACAGAAATAACCAAACAAGCTTCCACTGGTGATTGCCTCTACTTCCTCATGAAGGCTTGCTTTGTCTGTTGAGATTTTGGATAGCAAGTCACTTGAGGTTATAATGACCTAAGATGCAACCTCTAATTAATCTATTATTTCTGTATATAAGAGGATCTTCCACTCTATCATTTTTCAAAGTAGTGCCACAACAATACTGTTTTATATACATTCACAGAATACTGTTTAAAATGATGGCATGCCTGTGATTTCAACCATTAAGAAATCTGGATTGTAATGAGTCTGGATTGTAAATCGGTATGTCATTCGTGAACTTTAAAAAAGAAAAAAAGTTTAATAACTTTGCCTCTTTCCAAACTTTCTTTACAGTTGTTAATTTCTTTACAGATAATTAATTACCTGAACATTCCTAAGCAAGCATCTTTATGTTGTTATACTGTCAATAAAATTTAATTTGTTTAATCTAATTATGAAATGGCAATTAGCTTGTTTTCATTGGCTTCTACAGTATCTTAAAGTCCAATGTAATTTGACAGAACATTAGGTCATTGAGGCTTTAAGTTTCCTTTTTTAAAAAATAAAAAAGTCTTCTAAATACAACAAGTCTTTTAAAGTTGAGCTCTTTCCCAGGCTGCATCTGTATTGGGATTCTTTTAAAGATGTTTAATTTCTTTTTAATTGTTTGATCACCTGTTGTTTGCAACCCTCAACTCCTTTGGGAGGAACAGCGGAGTATAAATCTGAAACTAAATATGCAAGATGCATTGCTGGTCAGGTTCTATCCAATTTTCTACAGTTACCAAGCATTACTGCTAGGAAGCATTAGGCAGTTAAAGTTGAGAAGTTTCCTTTTCTCATGATAAAACTGTAATATTTCCTCCAGGGTGAATCTTGTCTTGTACCACTAATATATAAAGACACTGAAATGAAAAGGAGAAACTGAGGGGAGAGAAGACTATGAAATCCTCTTTCTTTCAGAGTGACAGGCAGGACCATTCTACTGCTCCTGGGAACAGAAGAGAAGGTTGCTAGTAATAGATTTCTTCATATGTCACATCCCTCATAGGACAAGCTGACTGCAGGCTCTTATCCAATCATTCCCTCTAAGAGTGAACTTAGGTGATGGAGTGCCGGTCGGTATGGAAGTGAAACTGAGACAGTGGCTTTGACACAATCATGAAACGGCACCGCTGGCTCCATGCTGATATCGTACACCTTCCCCAATCTTGAGCATGGACATGAGAAGAGAGGAAGCCTGCTTGTGACCTCACTTCCTTTGATGGCCCGGAGTTCCTTCATTTGCAGAATGCGTGAAAGGGGGCTTGTGCAATTTTGTCATTTAGGTCTATGGCTGAACAACTGAGACAAGAAATGTGAGGGTGGCTAGCTGAAAACAAAAAGAGGGAAATGGAGGGCAGAAGGTAAAAGGGAATTGACCTTCTTATAGTTAAATGTATCCTGTGGGAGAAGGATTAGAGTTCTGGGGAATTGCATACCCTCCAATATTTCTCCAATGAAAATATGGATGCCCTATTCAATAATAATAATAATAATAATAATAATAATAATAATAATAATACCCTGCCCATCTGACTGTGTTGCCAGTATGGGCAGCTTCCAGCATTTATAAAAACATAATAAAACATAAAACATTTTTTAAAAAATGTTTAAAACCTTTCCTATATAGGATTGCCTTCAGATGTCTTCCAAAGGTTGTATAGTTACAACCTTGGCTTTGGGGTTGCATAACTCCAAAGCCTCCAATATTTCTCCAATGAAAATAGGGATGTCCTAAGGAAAAGCGGGACATTCTGAGATCAAATCAGAAACTGGAATGGCTTCTGTAAATCTGGGACTGCTCCCTGGAAAATAGGGAAACTGGGTTGTGTGGGATTGGTTTTTTGAGCTTAAGAAATCTTCTTGGAGTGCTGAAATGCTCATGTTTGATCTGAAAGTTCCTTAGCACTACAGAGCATGAGAGGAGAAATTCAGAGAAGTGCTGCTTTTGAAGAAAGCTGTGTTTTGGTTCACTTATTGGTTTGAGAAATGCAAATTAGGTAGTGTCTCGTTAAAATGCAAACAAAATCAAATTCCTCCTCCATCCTTCCTCCTCTCTATTAAATGAATATATAGAAGATTGAACAGCAGTATTAGGATACGTATTTTGAACCACATAGATTTGATTCAATGACACTGTTTCAACCAGATGTTCTAGTGAAAGCAAAGTTGTACTTTGGTGAAAGCAAGGGCACCAGAAAGAAAGACCTGGAAAATTGCATTGATGTTCTTGAGACTGAGACTGAATGATAGGAAATGAGTTATCAGAATGATGTGGTGCATTGACTTCCTGTGCAGTCCTTTAGAACTTTTCGAACTCGCTGGTATCAAAGACAGGCAGGTCATTAGCCAGATCCCACAAAGCCAATTTTACCTTTTTCTGCAAGGCTGGGAGTAAATTCCCAGCACCAAAGCATAACATATAACAATGGCTCAGTAGCACTATAAACTGAACATGAGCGCTCTTGTTACAGTCTTCCAGTTGGCACGACAATAAAATGTATAATGAACTCAGAGCTTATATATTTCACTTATAAACTTGGGAGACCCAAATTAAAGTTTATCACCTGAAAATGGAAGGCCTGTCAGTGACTTTATTGCCATTTCCTTCTGTTAACTCACTTTTGCCATTTGTGCAACTGGTTCATTGGAAAAGATAATTTGCAAAAGACAGCAAATTAGACCAAGAATTATTTACATGCAGGAATTATGAATGATGCACTTTGTGCATAAATCCACTACAGGAATTGCTTCAGTTCATCACCGTCAGCCAGCCGCCATATGCAACAATGTGAGTGACAAAAGTTTCCAAATTGCCGCCATTTATCATCACCTCTTTCTCTCCTCCCATACAAACACAGAGTGCTAGCTCTTATCTTGGACTGAGAATAAGCTAGAGAAGGGAGGGTAAGCCTCTTAACTGGGTTGGCTATTTGCATAGCAAATCATAGTATTTTATAGTTCCTAGCCCACCAGAAGGGCTGTTGGTCAATGGTAGAGTATCTGTTTTGCATGAAGAAGATCCCAGGTTCAATCCCAGACATCTCCAGCTGGGGCTGGGAGACAATACTGAGCTAGGCAGATCAGGCAGCGCAGACAATACCGAGCTAGGCAGATCAGGCAGTTCAGACAATACTGAGCTAGGCAGATCAGGCAGCGCAGACAATACTGAGCTAGGCAGATCAGGCAGCGCAGACAATACCGAGCTAGGCAGATCAGGCAGCGCAGACAATACCGAGCTAGGCAGATCAGGCAGCGCAGACAATACCGAGCTAGGCAGATCAGGCAGCGCAGACAATACCGAGCTAGGCAGATCAGGCAGTGCAGACAATACCGAGCTAGGCAGATCAGGCAGTGCAGACAATACCGAGCTAGGCAGATCAGGCAGTGCAGACAATACCGAGCTAGGCAGATCAGGCAGTGCAGACAATACCGAGCTAGGCAGATCAGGCGGTGCAGACAATACCGAGCTAGGCAGATCAGGCAGTGCAGACAATACCGAGCTAGGCAGATCAGGCAGTTCAGACAATACCGAGCTAGGCAGATCAGGCAGTTCAGACAATACCCAGCTAGGCAGATCAGGCAGTGCAGAGAATACTGAGTTAGGCAGATCAGGCAGCGCAGACAATACCGAGCTAGGCAGATCGGGCAGCGCAGACAATACCCAGCTAGGCAGATCAGGCAGTGCAGAGAATACTGAGCTAGGCAGATCAGGCAGCGCAGACAATACCGAGCTAGGCAGATCGGGCAGCGCAGACAATACCAAGCTAGGCAGATCAGGCAGTTCAGACAATACCCAGCTAGGCAGATCAGGCAGTGCAGAGAATACTGAGTTAGGCAGATCAGGCAGCGCAGACAATACCGAGCTAGGCAGATCAGGCAGCGCAGACAATACCGAGCTAGGCAGATCAGGCAGTGCAGACAATACCGAGCTAGGCAGATCAGGCAGTGCAGACAATACCGAGCTAGGCAGATCAGGCGGTGCAGACAATACCGAGCTAGGCAGATCAGGCAGCGCAGACAATACCGAGCTAGGCAGATCAGGCAGTTCAGACAATACCGAGCTAGGCAGATCAGGCGGTGCAGACAATACCGAGCTAGGCAGATCAGGCAGCGCAGACAATACCGAGCTAGGCAGATCAGGCGGTGCAGACAATACCGAGCTAGGCAGATCAGGCGGTGCAGACAATACCGAGCTAGGCAGATCAGGCAGCGCAGACAATACCGAGCTAGGCAGATCAGGCGGTGCAGACAATACCGAGCTAGGCAGATCAGGCAGCGCAGACAATACCGAGCTAGGCAGATCAGGCAGTTCAGACAATACCGAGCTAGGCAGATCAGGCGGTGCAGACAATACCGAGCTAGGCAGATCAGGCAGCGCAGACAATACCGAGCTAGGCAGATCAGGCGGTGCAGACAATACCGAGCTAGGCAGATCAGGCGGTGCAGACAATACCGAGCTAGGCAGATCAGGCAGCGCAGACAATACCGAGCTAGGCAGATCAGGCGGTGCAGACAATACCGAGCTAGGCAGATCAGGCAGTGCAGACAATACTGAGTTAGGCAGATCAGGCAGTTCAGACAATACTGAGCTAGGCAGATCAGGCAGTGCAGACAATACCGAGCTAGGCAGATCAGGCAGTGCAGACAATACCGAGTTAGGCAGATCAATGGTCTGACTTGGTACAAGGCAACTTCCTATGTTCCTAGGATTGTTTGAGTGCTAAAGGCAACTTAAAATGAAACCATTCTATGCTTCGAAACTGTCATTCTTCTGCCCAGTGACAAGTATGCATGAACACTGAGAGTACAGAATAAAGAGTACACTATAAAGTCTGCTCAAAGGCATGATCATCAGCTACAGCTTAGCCATCACTACTGATTTGGGGGGGGGGGGGCATACAATTGCCAAATATGAGGACATGTGTAGTCTTATCCTCTCATTAAAAACAACAACATCACCAAAGCTCCAAACTAAGGGCTGAAAGAAGATAGTCTCAGTCCCTTTTCATAATAGCATTTTTTAATTGTTGTTGTTGACGATGAGATTAACTTAGTTTGATTTGCTCAGTCCCAAGTAGAATTTTCTGAAATCAAAGGACTAATATAATTGCTCTGAAAATTGGAACGCAACACTGGAGCAATTGTTTAGATTTTAGGGACCTTGCATATGGCAAAGCAAAGTCTAACATTTCTAAATGATGCAATTTACTTATTATTTATTATTATTTATTTAATGGACTTGTTTCTGTTCTGTTGTGTAGAACCAAATGGTGCAAACGTCCGGGAAGGCCTGCAAATGCCATCTTGATACAAGACAACCTTGGGACTAATTGTTATTTGCTGCAGGTATGAGCTAATATATGTTTATCCACTTACACTGATATACATATGCTTGGCTATTGACCTAGGGAAGAGAGTTATCAGTGCAACTTGGAGGCTGGCCACCTATGTCTTCATAAACAGGTGGGCTTTAATTGGCCAGCTGACATACAATATATATATATATATATATATATATATATATATATATATATATGCAGGTTTTGGTGTCCTCGGGTGTCTTCCCGTGTAAAAGTTGGGGTGTCTAGGCGACGTTTCGACGAGGTCTCACTCGTCATCTTCAGGCTGGTGCTTTCGGCTTCTTGTTACTGGAACAGAGCGGGATCTCAATGTTTGAGTTCCTATAAATACTGTAGAGGGGGTGTGGTGTCTAGCCTCCAATGTTCTGGGCAGAGAGGAAGTTCCCAGGCTAGTGTGCCTTTTCTTCTTTTGTTCCTTAATTACTTGAGAGATACCTTGAGTGATTTCTTGAGTGATATCCTGAGTACCACTTAGGTGGGTCATTAGGTGTGGATTAGTTGCTAAAGTCTTTGTGTCTTGACCTCTTGAACTTTGTGAAGAGTTTTCCTGAGAAGATGGCTGTATTGCACTTAGTTGTGCTTTGGCTTGGCTTCGTGTATAGGGGCGAGCTGTGGTTTTGTGGCTTGTGTCAGCCAGATCTGTGTAGGGATTGCAGGGGGGTGCAGCATCCGGAGGTGCCACCATGGATTGGCTACTGGATGGTGTCAGTAATTCATCTGTGGAGAGGGTCTGGGTTTGGGTCTGGTGTGGTTGATTGGTGTTGGCGTTCTGTGTGCCTCTGGATCTGGTGTCAGTTTTTGTGGGGAGGGCTAATTTCCAGATGTCTGGCAAGCGGGATGTGTCGTCACGCTTGTTCATGTTGTGAGGGTGTTTCTCTATCTCGATGGCTTCCATGATTATTCTCTTGTGGTGATGTTCCGTGTTAAAGAGCAATTTGGAATCTGCAAAATTAATTTCGTGTCCTGTTTCTTTCATGTGTTGGAAAAGAAGAAAAGGCACACTAGCCTGGGAACTTCCTCTCTGCCCAGAACATTGGAGGCTAGACACCACACCCCCTCTACAGTATTTATAGGAACTCAAACATTGAGATCCCGCTCTGTTCCAGTAACAAGAAGCCGAAAGCACCAGCCTGAAGATGACGAGTGAGACCTCGTCGAAACGTCGCCTAGACACCCCAACTTTTACACGGGAAGACACCCGAGGACACCAAAACCTGCATTCCTGTACCCGTGAAAATCTACGAAAGCAAATATATATATATATATATATATATTGTCTAAGTAACGCTTAACATATTAACCCCTCACAGACAGTCATGACAAAACTCTTGCTGTTTTGGTGTTCTCCTCAAGTCTGTAAAGGCAGCAAGGTCTCCGGCATGTCATTGTCAATTGTTACCTCTTCATAATAAAGCACTAGAATTGGTCACTCTGGGATTTTTTACATCCTTCTTTGGAAGTCTTGCACCAAACCATTCTCAGGCATCAGGACATCTAACTACTAGTCCATACAAATTGTCAAAGAAGCTTACATAAAAGTAACAAAATTCAATTCAATCTATGCTCCCATATACCCAGATTCATTCCAGTCTGGATTCAGACTTGGTATGGATCTAGACACAGGAAAAAACACACGCTATATGTAAGTCAGAAATTAGAACATTATAACAAAATAAAGAAATCCCTATGGGAAACTATGTTTTAAAATTTTCTCCTCTCTGCCGCCATCTGGTGTTACATGTTTATAGCGCATTCAGATTGCTGTTGCTAATGTAGCTGAGTCCTTGGTTGTAACACAAAAGCTTCCTTGGTCACCATGATGAATGACCTATGAGGCGAGAAGGACAGGAGACACGAAACTCTTCTACATCCCTGGAATCTCTTGGTATCTTTCTATACTAGTGACCATGACTTACTTTTGGATTGTGAGGTCAGTATTTTGTGGTTCAGTTCCTATTAGGATGGCTGATCACTGAGACACACCTGGGAGACTAATGCCTCAGCCATATTACATGTATATTATTTAGCTGGATCCTGAGGAGTTCTGTTTTCTCTCCCATGCTTTTAAATATCTTCATGAAATTGCTGTGTGAGATGGTCTTCCAGAGATATGTAGTGAGATGCTTACCCAAATCTATTTCTCCTTTGCATCAAATTCAGGTGAGGCAGTAGAGCTGGTGACTTAGGCTAGATGCAATAATGAACTGTAAGAGGAAAAATAAACTGCAGCCCAATGCAGATAAGATGAAGGCTCCTTTGGTAAGTAGTTCATCCAATAGTAGTGTGCAGTTTGTTCTGCTTGGAATTGTGCTCCCTTTTAAACAGCTGTTCTCAACTTGTACAAGTCCAGGGACCCCCTTTTAACCTTAAAAAATAAAATGCAGACTCCCTACATGTGATTGGTTCCAATTTTCTTGAAAATGAGCAGATTAAAACCTCGATCAATTTAAGAGAACTTTTATCATTGCTGCAAAACTGTGGACACTCTCCTTTAAATCACTGTGTGCAATTGTACATTATGTTACTAAATATTTATGGGCACCACCTGTATAATTTTTGTTTCCTGTACTTAAATCCAGGTAGAAGCCACTACTGGATGTGTCATTTCCACAACAAAGGGCTTTTGCAGCTAGATCCTTCATGCACATTAACTGAGAAGTTAAGTCCCATTGATTTTGGTTTACTTGATTCTCGGGGAAATGTGCATAGGGATTGCAACTTTAGTCAGCAAATGGATTTATTTGGTGCACTGCAAGCTATTATGTTCCGGCCTTTCCTTGTCTTTTATTTCTTAAACGATTTAATAGAACCTGCCTTGTGACAGCTGCATCCACAGTATTCTTGGCAAGCTCTGAATCTGACTTTCTGTGAAATGAAGAGAGCGTGGTGTCATCCCCTTCTGACAGGCTTTGGGACTTTAACTCTGCTTTCAAGAGCATGAAGTCTCTCTTCAATTGGATTCAAAATTCTGAATTGGTGGTAGGAGGCAAACAAGTAGAATTCTGCCCTATCATATGTTATTTGTTCCTAATTAGCATTTAATGCATTCCCCCCCCCATTGTTATGTGTTCTAATGATTCTTGTTCTTTTCATAGAGAAGTAAGAAAACCAACTCTTTTCGAACCTCGTCCTTTCTCAGATTCGACAGTAAAATAAACGGCCAACGTGCAGGTTTTCAACTTGGATTGGAGGGTCATGCTTCCCCCCCCCCCCCCGACCTCACAATCCAAAAGTAAGTAATGGTCACTAGTAAAGAAAGATACCAAGATTCCCCCCCTCTTGAAAATGAGGTGCAGGTCTTCTTTCTTTCAATGACAGCAATAGCAGTAAAGTGAATGGCCACCTGCACTGCAGTAACTTTGGCACTCACTGGGTCTGATAGTTGTAAAACCATATAGAGGTCACATCTTTCAATTTGATGGGGAGGAGAAGGCAAAGGGAAAGATGTGGGATGTGAAACACAAAGCAGTCAAGTACAACATCCCTAGAGTGGACATAAAAAGGGGATGTCTGGACCAGCCAGTCAGAACTTCCTGTTTCCTCCTAGGCTGCGACAGACTTCCTCTGCATGTGACCAGAGGTGGGCGTGGCCTCACCTGTGCAGGTAACAAAATTTGGGAATTTGTACAGAGCATGACAATGGAGAATCAGGTGAATCAGTATGAGAATGAGCCACATCATTAGCTCTTTCTTTGTATTTCCTTCAGATAAACGCAAGCAGGCATATGCATTTCTATTTCTCAGGTGTCCAAAAATGACAGAAGGTCAGTTCTGAAAGTGCATTTGGGAGCTTGATCGGGATCACAGAACTGGTGGGGCTGTTATTCATTTTTTGTGGATTTGTTTACCATACCCTTCCCTAATTCCTTATTGGTCAATAAGGACTTAGGAAACAGCCCCTGGAAGCCATTTCATGCTCTCCCTCCTTCTGATTTGATGTACAGTTGTACCTTGGAAGTTGTACCTTGGAAGTCAAACAGAATCCGTTCCGGAAGTCCATTCGACTTCCAAAACATGTGACTTCCAAAGCACGGCTTCTGATTGGCTGCAGGAAGCTGCTGCAGCTAGTTTGGAAGCTGCAGAAGCCCTGTCGGACATTCGGTTTCTTAAAGAACATTCGAAAACCAGAACAGTCACTTCCGGATTTCAATTGTTCAGGAGCCAAAACGTCTGAGTTCCAGGGCGTTCGACAACCAAGGTAAGGCTGTATATCTCCCAATTAAAGAAGGCTTTTGTTGCTCTTTTCTTCAGCAACATTTTAAAAATGCTGTTTTTTAATCAGCCGTAAACATTTACATTTTGGTCAGCGAAATTAATAGCCTGGAAAATGCCAGGCTCTAAAGCATACGTGGAAGGGCCTCTTTCTGAGTTAGTGACCATCAGTTGGCTTTCTCTGAGCTTTTGGACAAACACCCTGTGAGGGTGGGCCCAGAAAAACAAAAACAAAAACTGATTTTGTGTTTGTGTTGTTGCCTGGCTCCAGAAACAGCCTGCCTATTTGCTTTTCAGCATGCATGTTCCCTCATGCACCTTGCTTGAGAAGACTGGTTGGACCGTTTTGAAGCAGAAGAATGGTTATCAGCATTTCACACGTGTCCACAGCAAACTCTTGGAAGCCAGTGACGACTGAGTGAGTCATAGCAGGCCCTTTCACTTGTCCGTATGGTATCTCAAGTTAATTGTGTACAGAGAGTGCTTTGAAAGAAGGGATATGGCTGGCGAGATATTACTCATCCAAGTAAGATGTGCCGTGGCCAAACACATTGCATCTGAACACCCCCATGACACATGATGACACATGGAAGCTATACAGAGCAGAATTCGCCAGGAACCAGGAAGTTGTTCCCTTTTAATTTTGGTCAAGTGAATGGAAATGACGTTAATAAAATGTCAGACGGCACACTGAGACACAGATATACATTTTTAATTGCTGTTCCATGCTTAGGAACTGTTGAGTGTTATCTGAGCACCTTTCCAGACTCAGTTAGACCTTAATTGTTTTGGCTGGGGCTCAGTAGCTAGGATGAAGCAGAGATTCAGTGGTAGGAAATTATCTCAGGGCATTTCCGTTTTTGCTGGAATCCCGAGAAGCATTTTAGTATTGCATGTTGCATTTATGCATATTATCTTTTTTGTTTAAAGATGCTTCATATTACAGTGGTACCTTGGTTTGCGAACTTAACCCGTTCCGGAAGTCCATTCTTTAACTGAAGCATTCTTAAACCAAGGCGTGCTTTCCCATAGCAGCGGGAAATTCAATTTACAAATGGAACACCCTCAACAGGAAGCAGAACATGTTCTGCTTCCAAGGCAAAGTTCACAAACCAAAACACCTACTTCCAGGTTTGCAGCATTCTTAATCCAAGTTGTCCATAAACTAAGATGTTCTTAAACAAAGGTACCACTGTATACTGAAGTGACCAAAAAAAAAAAAAAAAGGGAAAAAAAAGTACGGTACATGGAAATGCATCCATTGGGCTATACAGAGCACTCCTTCTTTGGTAGGAATATTGTACCAAATATATAAAGGAGAAACAGTCTGCACTGAGTTGAGACTGTTCACATATTTGTGGTTAAATCCCCACCCTCACCTTAAAAAGCAAGACAGAGAATGTTGGCATTTATCCACCCATATTTATCCATCCATATAATATTTTGGAAGAATATTATAGTACCAATTACAGTCCTTTTTATCACTCATTCAAAGAAAGGGTAGTATAACATTTCAATCAATAAGTGGTATTAATTAAATTGCAAATACAGGCAAGCCCCAATTTGCATGAGGGCTGTGTTCTGAGTCATCATGTGTGACGGTGGAGCACACACCAGCCTACTCTGCCACATTTGGTTCCTAACCCACCCCAGTTCTGGTCCCTTTTCTGGCTCCTTCCAGATAGCTGCAAAGCATACAGTCGTGGTTGCACATCTATTGGACATGCGTAAATCAGTTGTCGCCTCTAGTGTAATTACAAATGGCAAAGCCTGGCACACCTGAATGAGCCAGTATAAGATTTTTTAGGGTATCGAGAGTTGTTAAGAGATCCTATTTCCCTCCAGAGCTACAGTTTCTAGATTGGTTTGACCATCAATTCCTCTTCCCAGGGAAGTGTGTGAATGGTAGCTCTCTGAGGGGAATAGCTCTCTGAGGAGAATAGGGATCTCCTTAACAACCCTCAGCACTCAGAATGATTTGAGTGCATTAAATGTATGATGTGAATGTGGCCTCAGTGGGCGTCCTAAACACAAAATGTCAGAACACTTCTCTCATCCCATTCAGTTTACTCCCTCCCCACATTTTTTTTAAAAAAAATAGCCACCAATAGCCAGAAAATATCATTGGATGTGTTTGAGACGTAGCTATCATTATTGCAGCCAGATCTCTTTGCAGATAACACATTCTATTAAACATTCTGTAGAAAAAGAAATCACTCAGATTTAGCTCACCATCCTGCTTCAGAAGACGGGCTACTGAAAAATATACTGCATATCCGGTGGAAAATAGCCGTTAACAATGAGTAATGGGCGGAGCTCAGGCACCGCTCCTTGGTGCAAGAATGGGGGTCATTCTGATTGCCTCTGTTTTCATCTTTGAAATTATGGAGGCTATGAAGATATTCAATTCAGAACAAAGATTAGAAAAGGGAGGGGGGAAAACAGAACTGCCAGTGTAAAGGCTCCACCACCCTTGATAAATATTACTGTTCCTTGCATGACAACTTTCATAACATAAAAACCATCTTGCTGGAACAATAATGCACTTGCTAACAATGAGAGTTAATTAGAAGAAAACATAAGCATATGAATGCTTCTCATTTTGCTGCAGTGCTGTCCTTTCAAGAAAAGGACGTTCCACTTGTCTGATACACCAGCAGCAAGACATCCACAAAATGATCCCAGCTCTCCTACTTATTTTCGCTTTAATAAGCAGGTTGAGCAATTTCAATGGTAAAATGATATAATTATGCCTAAGCACTTTTGGAAAGAGAACAAATGATGGTTTAAGTTATTTGCGGGTTGATATGTCACTGCCGGAAGCGATGGCAATTAGTAAATCTGCAAAAGCATTGTTAACGTTATTTGCCTTGGCTTCAATGTACTCTCTTTTATTAGCAAGCCTCCTATTTATGGAGCCCCTTGGGCCATTTACCATTTGCCTCGCTTAATGAGGATCCTCTTCTTATTTAACCATACTCAAATATCCTTTTCCTCAGCCCCTCAAGAAATGTGAAGGCTTGGGTATGTGTGCATGTATATACACACACACACAAATATGCCCTCAAAGAATGATTGAATCCTTCTGCATTATCATCAAAGCTGCTTCAGAATCATCACACAGTGGATTTGGGCATATTGTGCACAACTTAATTAAACACAAAACAAAGCACGAGTTAATAGCCAGCAACACTGAAAGATTCAAGAGGTAAAAAACAGTCCCAGTCTTCTCGATGAATGATAATGAACTTTTTAAGTACACAGAATTCATAATATCACTGCACAGATTCAAGGTCAAAGTTTCTGCAAATGCCATCTTAGATCAGCTCTGTACAGACACCGAGTATTGTGTCAATATTATGCAGGATCATAACCCTCCAGTGAAGTCCGATTGAACCATGTGTCCTCCTTTCAGAATTCTCTTGAGATTTTACTGAAGTGAAAACAAGGTTTGCCACTTGCCAAGCAGCAGCTTCCACTCACCTTTTGACCAACAGCAACTCAACCAGAAGTCCATTAAACGTGTCGGGTCACTTTTATTTATAGAGTTTTAGACACTACCGGGAGTGCATAGCTTAGGCATTTAAAGGCATTCCTTAGTTAAACACAACTGAATTAGATTCATAAATGATTCATTGTTCTGATTGATCAAATTGAAGAATGAATGAAAGAACAACAGAAAAAAAATGCAGAAGAGATGCAGAAGAGAGGGGCTTCGGGCAGTTTCCTCACTGTGAGAAGTGAAGTTACAGGAAACCAGGAACAGGGCCTTCTCGGTGGCTGTGCCCACTCTGCGGAATGCCCTTCCATCAGATGTCAAGGAGATAAAGAACTACACAACTTTTAGAAGACCTCTGAAGGTATAGGGAAGTTCCTGTACAGGGAAGTTTTAAATGTTTAAAGTTTTGTTGGAAGCTACCCAGAGTGGCGAGAGCAAGCCAGTCAGATGGGTGGGGTGCATTATTATTTTTATTATTATTATTCATTATCCCCGAATGAACAAACCTAGAATTGTAACATGAAGATGATACTGTTCCAAAGAATGGCCGCTTACCCTATCCAAGTGGGCAGCGGTGGTGGCCCCTCACAGGCTGACAACCATTTCCAGCTGCCAGGACTCTCGTACACGGCCAGCCATTGAACACCAGCCAGTCAGCCTTATTGCAGGGCAGAATTGCCCACCAAATACAGTAATTCAAATTTCCCAATCATGGGCACCCAAGTGGACGGAACCTTCCTGGTGAACCATGATGTGGATTCTTTCACTCTAGTCCATCAGCTACACTTGAAAGCTGACCATGCAGCTGATGGCATCAACTTCATAAACAAATGTCACTATGTATCACCGTTCTTCGAAAATCCACACTCACTGCTTCTGAGCCCTTTTGCATGACAAAAATCATTTATGAGATTTCTATCTAAATTCTCCTTGCCCGGATATGCATTAATAATAAGCAAAGTAGTTGTGATACCTGTTGAATGGTGCTTAAGAGAAGGCTGGAGAACTGCTTAGATATCTACAAATGGGTCACTCTCTTTTGGGGCATGTTTAGCAAATCAATGTGACATGAAATCATTTCCCAGTATACCTGAAGGAGCGTCTCTACCCCCATTGTTCCAGCCTGGAAACTGAGGTCCACTGCCGAGGGCCTTCTGGCAGTTTCCTCACTGCGAGAAGCGAAATTACAGGGAACCAGGTAGAGGGCCTTCTTGGTAGTGGCTCCCACCCTGTGGAACGCCCTCCCCTTAGATGTCAAAGAAATAAACAACTATCTGACATTTACAAGACATCTGAAGGTAGCCCTGTTTAGGGAAGCTTTTAATGACTGGTGTTTTATTGTATTTTTAATCTTTTGTTGGAAGCTGCCCAGAGTGGCTGGGGAAACCCAGAAAGATGGGCAGGGTAGAAATTAATAATAATAATAATAATAATAATAATAATAATAATAATAATAATTTCTTCCCATTCCAGAGTGCCCTTTGGAAGCCATATGTGATGCTAATTTTGGCTGTACAAAATTAAGACTATACATAACAATTGCATCTATTTTACTTGACAGAATCTAGACCTATAATAGCAATAAAACATAGCATCATCATTTCATCTGCATTCATTGTCTGCGTTTTGGAATTTTAGCATTCCTGGGGATTTTTTTAATGCTGATCTATAGGGGCAGAAGAATCTCACACACCCCTTTTCAACTGTTTGGGAAGATCTTTGTGAGGAGTTTGCCATTTGTTAATTTGAAGTAGCATCGTCATTCACATTCAGATGAGCTGTGGTTTGTGGCCCAGTATAATTGAGCACAGTGGAATACAGCCGCATTGCCCAGAAACCGTGCTTCTACCATATGCTTTATGGATTATTTTATAGTCACATATTTAGACACACATATACATCATCCTGTTAACTAAAGGTCACATTCTGTGTCGTCTCTCCAGTTGATGAGGTTTCGCCATGCATTACTTTTATAGTGACATAAATACAGAAAGTACTTTAATGTGATGGGAAGTTATATATAATCTATCTTCATACAAACAAAATATTACAGCTGCCTGAGGAACAGGGTTTTTGTCCTCTTAACCAAACTTTGAATTCAGATTTTATCTTTTGGGATGGGATCTCAACTGAGATGCGCGTTGAACTTTTTACCATTTGGACTGAAGGAATGGGTTTCCAAAACCCAAAAACTGACTGTGCAGGCAGTTTTAAACTGCACCAAAATTCCTATTTTTCCTTAGCTAAAATGCATAAACTCAAGCCGTTGAGTAAATCCATAACAAGAACAAAGCTCTCTCCCTTATCAGTCCGTGGCGGCAATGAGTGACCTTGCCAAGTTCCAGTACAGCAGGGATGATGCGTGTGTGCCTTATCTTATGTGCTGACCACAAAGACGCGCAGACCCACGTCTGGGAATAATGCCAGAGTGTGTTCTCGGAAATGGTCACCTCTGCCTTCCAGATAAGAGTAGGAAGAGGAAGATCCTTTTATGGTCAGAAGTACAGGAAGGAAGATCCTTTTATGGTTGAGAGTACCAGAGCAGGAACATATGTGATGTCAACCTGCGTACGTAGGCCGACGTGGTTGGGCTCCTAGGGGAGGAGTGAGAGGGTGCCTGGAGGATATATAAACTGCATGAAACCTGTCATTTCTTTGGACTTGCTGTGGACTTGATCACGCAAGTGCCTTCTGCTATCCGGAGAGCAGAATAAACTCTTTCTTTGAACCAACTCGGTGTCATTTGACTTCCGTCTGTCCCGGAGCAACGCAGACCCAATTGGTGAACTCCAATAAGGCTACAGGACCTTATCGATTTCCTCTTCAGGTAGCAAGCAAATATTGTGATAGTTTATAAAAATACAAGTAGAGGATTATGATAGAGGTGCCTAATATTGTGCAAGGTGTGAAGTGATAATGGGTCACATGGAGCTTAGCATGAGCTCCCAAGTGTTTATCTGTAAGAGGACTGACACTTTCCAGCAGGCATGGATCTGCCTTACATCATATGAGATCAAGCAGTTGATGGGAGAACCTTCTTGTCTATTGACCTGAAGAGTGATGACCTTGTAGACCTGGTCTGCTGGGCCAAAGTGGTTCCCCACCCTTACTTTAAACCAGGTATGGGAAATCTTTGACCCTCCAGATGTTGCCAAATGAACTCCAGCTCCCATAGCCAAATTGTTCAGCAACACCTGGAGGGCATTAAAGAACCTTGTAATGAGGGTGAAAGAGGAGAGCGCAAAATATGGTCTGAAACTCAACATCAAAAAAACTAAGATCATGGCCACTGGTCCCATAACCTTCTGGCAAATAGAAGGGGAAGAAATGGAGGCACTGAGAGATTTTACCTTCTTGGGCTCCATGATCACTGCAGATGGTGACAGCAGTCATGAAATTAAAAGACGCCGGCTTCTTTCAAGAAAAGCTATGACAAACCTAGACAACATTTTAGAAAGCAAAGACATCACCTTGCCAGCAAAGGTACATATAGTTAAAGCTATGGTTTTCCCAGTAGTGATGTATGAATGTGAGAGCTGGACCATAAAGAAGGCTGATCGCTGAAGAATTTATGCTTTTGAATTATGGTGCTGGGGGAGACTCTTGAGAGTCCCATGGACTACAAGAAGATCAAACCGATTCATTCTGAAGAAAATCTGCTCATTGGAAGGACAGATCCTGAAGCTGAGGATCCAATACTTTGGCTACCTCATGAGAAGTGAAGACTCCCTGGAAAAGACCCTAATGTTGGGAAAGATTGAGGGCACAAGGAGAAGGGGACGACAGAGGACGAGATGGTTGGACACTGTTCTTGAAGCTACCAGCATGAGTTTGACCAAACTGCAGGAGGCAGTGGAAGACAGGAGTACCTAGCGTGCTCTCGTCCATGGGGTCACGAAGAGTCGGACACAACTAAATGACCAAACAACAACAACATAGCATTCCCATCAGATTATGTATTTTGTGATGGAAAACGAGCGAGGTCCCAACTAAAGAAGAGTGGCAACTTAAGCTGACAGAATCTGCACAACTCGCAGACTTAACATATAGAATAAGAGAACATATGTTTAAAGAAGATTGGGAAACAATTACTGAATATATGGGAAATAATTGTGCGTAGCTGAAAACGCTGGCAGCATTAAGATAAATTTGACAGTGTAAACAAGTTTTGATGGCTGCAATAATGGAATACTGAACGGTATAGTTTTTCTAAAATATGCAGGGATTTATGATATGTAAAATGAACCATGGAAAGAGAAGAAGGGGAGTCATTGATATCTTAAGGATGTAAAATGTATTTTAATTTGTAAAACAGAAAATTTAATAAAAATTATATACAAAAAAAGGATTATGTATTTTGTGTTTTTATATTGTAATTTTATGTTGTGAACTGCTCTGAGATCTACAGTGTAGAGAGCGGTATTCAAATTTAATAAACAATAATAATAGTAAGAAGAAAGTGGGCGGAAAGAAGGCTTTCTTCCTCAATACGAGAACCTGAGGCCATCCCATCAAGCTAAATCCTCAAAGATTCTGGACTGACAAGAGTGTGTTTGTTCACATGGCACATAGTTGAATTATGGAATTAAATCACACTATATGAAGTGACTTGGATGGCTTTAAAAGTGGAATACAGGAAACAGATTCATGGATCAGGAAGATGAAAATAGTCGTGTTGGCCACGTACAACCTCCATTACCAGAGATTGTATGCCTCTGAATAGCAGTTGTGAGTGAGCACATTGGGAAGAGTGCTGTTCAACTCATGTCCTACTTGCGAGCTGCCCTTAGGCATCTGGATAGCCACTGGGAGAACAGAATGCTGGATGATATGGGCCTTTAGTCTGATCCAGCAGGGCTTTTCATATGACATGCACCAGAGCTGTGCATGCAGATTCTCCCCATAAACCTGTCAGCTGTCAAAGCACTGATGGTAGGAATAATACAGCTCTTGTGATTGTGTTAGGCAGCTGTAACAAAGATACATCAGTCACACAGTATCTTGGACTCGAAACAGAATCTGTTGACAAGTAAATATGGATTTCTCTTTCCAGGGTGTGCGTGGAGATATATATATATATCCATATATATATATATGGATATATATATATATCCATATATATATATGGATAGGGTCTGCAAACTCTTGAATTAGCCTATAAATTATCTTTTTTTTTTCATCCATTCTAACCATTGTAAATCTTTGGGAAGTTGTTTATTTATTTATATAATTCAATGGCATAGGGGGGAAAACAAAAACAAAATACAACTGAATAAAAACCTAAATTAAACACACACACGCGCGCGCACACACACACACACACAATAAAATACCAAGTAAAATACTCCCTTTTTATCTCCTGTATCAGTCCCTACAGGCACAGCAGGCACTGTAAGAGCCAGTGTGGTGTAGTGGTTAAGAGTGGTTGATTCGTAATCTGGGGAACCGGGTTGGCGTCTCCGCTCCTCCACATGCAGCTGCTGGGTGACCTTGGGCTAGTCACACTTCTCTGAAGTCTCTCAGCCCCACTCACCTCACAGAGTGTTTGTTGTGGGGGAGGAAGGGAAAGGAGAATGTTAGCCGCTTTGAGACTCCTTAGGGTAGTGATAAAGCGGGATATCAAATGCAAACTCTTCTTCTTCTTGTGTAACCTTCCAACAGTTTGATTTCACCGCCAAAGACACACTCTTCTATTGTCTCCCAAGACAGACGGATGTCAACAACAACTTTTAGGTACCACCCTTCCTCCTAAAAGAGACCAAGGTGGTCTCAATTTAGTAAATAAATAAATAAATAAATAAATAAAGCCAGCATTTGCTTCCCTCCACCCCAGGGTGGGAGGGTCAAAGTGGGAAGAAGGCTAGTGCATTGCAAATACACAGCAGGGGCATCTAATTGACTCATTGGTGTGTTTGCACCATGACAACCTCCCTGCCTGCTCAACCCTCCTAGTAAGCACTGGTGACCCACCTGTTAAGAAGCTAGTATAGCTACTCTGCCCCACCCAAGGAGCTAGTTCTGGATGTAAGGTGTTGGGAAAGTTTGTTGAACAGCACTGATGAATTAGTTGGTGTTACAGGGAGCTGAGAAGAAACGTCCATCTGTTAGTAGACCCCAAGAGGAGCTATTCTGCAGCTGCCACTATCCATCATTTTTTTTTTTTAAAAAAAAGGCAGTAGCGAAATAAAGAGATGAAAGGGATGCAGCTTTGTGGAAGAGCATCTGCTTTGAATGTAGAAGGTCTCAAGTTCAACCGCCAACACCTGGACAACCGCTGCTGTCACTGTAGACAATATTCAGCTAGATTCAGTCTGACTCAGTATGAGGCAGCTTTCTCTGTGGGGAAAAAAGAGTCACCACAGTCACTTGCACTGGGAAGGGAGAAGAGGAGTTCCATTAAATATATATATAGTTTTATGAGTTGTGTGCCTTGGTTTCTCAGTTTACATGGTTTTGTATGTATGGCGGTCGTTTGTGCATTGCGACTTGCAGTTATTTTTTATTGATTGAAGTTTAGTAATTATTTATTTTAATTGTTAAAAGTGAATTTCAGTTTAATTATTTGCTGATGTTTTGAGAGTTAATTTTATCGTGTGCTGTTATATTCTAATAGATTATTGAATATTATGTTATTTGATATAAGTCGTTCCATTTTAAAGTTGTGTTTTATTATGACTTTTTTTATTGGATCAGATTATTACACGGTGTATGTTCTGCATTGTATATTTTGTTGCTGCAAACTGCCTTGTGTATAGTAATATAGAAAGGCAGTATACAAATTAAAAGTGAAATGAAATGGTAAAACACCTCCCAAACTGTTGGGCAATTTTGCCATCTCTCACTTAAATGCCCCATCAATTTTAAGCCCCACCCTTTTTTACCTCAGTCCCCTAAATTTGGAACGGAAAATCTAGCTTCAAAGGCTAAAAGTAAGTAGAAGAATGAGGGAATGAATCTATACAGTAGTACCTCGTGTTAAGAACTTAATTCATTCCAGAGGTCCGTTCTTAACCTGAAACTGTTCTTAATCTGAAGCACCACTTTAGCTAATGGGGCCTCCTGCTGCTGCTGCACCACCGGAGCACGATTTCTGTTCTCATCCTGAAGCAAAGTTCTTAACCCGAGGTAACTTGAAGCATCTGTAACCTGAAGCGTCTGTAACCCGAGGTACCACTGTACTTCAGAACCACTCTTTCAATATAAATAGCCACACTTTGAGATTTGCATGCATAGAGACACACATCAACCTGAAGGTGCTATCTCTTTTGAATAAAAAAGGGCCCTTTTTCTGTTGCTGAAAAATGTTAAATGGATGCAATACATTACTCATTTATTTTCTTCTTCAAAAAAGGAACCCAATGTTTTGGCAAAGGCATGGCAAGTTCCACTGCTGTCTGAGAGAAAATGGGAAATTGAAAAATAAAATAAAAAAATACATAATTGTTGTATTTTTATAGACCAGAAATTTTACAACGAAAGTATTGGTTTGGAAAGAGTAACGGCAATAAGAAAAATACTGATGAATGTAAACAGATTTGTTAGGTATTAGAATTTCTAGTATGTAAGAACATGAAAACAGAGAGACATGGAATTAGAAGTGAAACACCATCTGTTTTTCCAGACATGGTGCTTGATATACAGGAGGGGAATAAAAGAAAATACACTTACCAGGATTAGCCAGAATTGATAAACGGTATAGAGTAGAAGGCAGCTGTTAATATTTTCAGTCAGTCTTGCTCAATCTCCTTTGAGGTTTGTGGGACCAGAGTACCTCTCCAAACTGGTGCTTAAGTCTGCCCCCACCCTATAGGTCATGGAAGACAAGGAAAACACACTGGTTTTCTAAACTGTAAACTGCAGCTAGAAAATGATTCCAGATACAAATCACTGATGGTTCTTCTCCAACATGGATTTTGCTTTTAGATCCTTGTTCTGACAGAAGTGCAACACATGAAAAATTAAGGAGACACAGAAGAAAAGAGGAACACCTCATCCCACAGTTTATTGTCCTTAAGGGTAGGTTAGATTGCTGTTCATCAGGCATAAATTTCATAGTTTACTGGAGGGCAGGGGTGAAATTTCTCAGTAAAGTTTGAAACATATTAAATATTTACATACCCTCCAAATTTTCTCCTATGAAAATAGGAAGATTTCTATTCTATTATTATTATCCCACCCATCTAAACATTAAAATACTTCCCTATGCAGATGGCTTTGGGGTCAGATAACTCCATGCCCTCCAACACTTCTCTGATGAAAATAGGGACGTCCTAAGGAAAAGCAGGACATTCCAGATACAATTAGGAACTGGGATGGCTTCAGTGAATCAGGGACAGTCCCTGGAAAATAGGGACACTTGTGGGGTTCTGCATTTACAAGACTAAGAGTGCAACATTGTATTTTAAGAGAATATGTTTTGGCTGTACTTTGAGACCCCAGTCACGCCCTTTTTGAAGGAGTTAGATTTATGCATTGCGTTGGCCTGTGTACCCAGAACATGGGTCCATTTAACTGCCCATAATGACAAGTTATATGCAGAAACTGAAATATTACTTCTCCTTTTCAAAGTACAGTGGTACCTCGGGTTAAGAACTTAATTCGTTCTGGAGGTCTGTCCTTAACCTGAAACTGTTCTTAACATGAAGCACCACTTTAGCTAATGGGGCCTCCTGCTGCTGCCGCACCGCCGGAGCACGATTTCTGTTCTTATCCTGAAGCAAAGTTCTTAAGCCAAGGTAATATTTCTGGGTTAGCGGAGTCTGTAACCTGAAGCGTATGTAACCTGAAGCGTATGTAACCCGAGGTACCACTGTAATAAGTGGTTAGAATAGAGGTGAAGGCATTTCCTTTCCTAAATTGCACTTGCACACACTTGGAGCAAGGCCAAGAAAGATTAGACCCAACCCATCCATATTAATAGAGGTTCAAAAATAGGGTACTGTCCATCCATTCACTTTGGAAGTGAGAGCTCATTTGCTCTTTATGTCTGAGTATGAAAAGCTTTGGCTTCACTTGTTCCTGCCATAGTTCAAAAGACCTCATGGCAAACTTGCTGTTCAATGCCATGAACGGTCCTTACTTGGCTATGAATTATCATGAATCAGTCAGCCTGCTTTTCATCTACGCGATCCCCCAGTTATTTGAACACCTCTATGAATTGGCCCATCAAATGTCAAAAAGGGGGAGAGATTTATTCCTTTCGGATAAATATATATTACCTTGTTTGAGAATTCCTGAGCCCTTGCAGGCATTCCAATCTAAAATGAAACAACAGTCACACAAATGAATTATCCCTAGGATTATAGTAGCATGTATTTGCCCATGTATCTGAGGGCTCTTCTTCAAAACCAAAAATTTTGACCGAATTTGTAGAGGTTTAGACTTAGCAATGTGTGAATATGTGTATAAAATCAGGTTTACCAAAGCAGTAAATGTGGGAGCTTTTCCTGGATGATGTAGTATTCATCCATCATTAGAGTTCTGTCATACTGATGATGCATTAATGTAATACATCATCAGATCGCCGTCACTCCTATGATGTATGGCTCAGTAAAACAGTGCTGGCTGGCAAGAGCTCATTGTGGAGACTCAGCAAGTTTGAATGCCTCATTTAAAAGGGGATTACAAGAGCTCTTCTTTTACAAGCTCCAGGTTTGAGGGGAAGGAAGGCTTGAAAAACTGGCTTCCAAGAGAGAAAGGTTTTGAATCTTCATTGCAATTTTGGAGAGCAAAGGAGATTCTGCTCATGATCACTTTTAACACAAGATGAGATTTGCCAGAAATACAATGATACTGTGTGAATAGTGTCCAGTTTACGTATATGTGGATGTGTGAAAGATGAGGAGGAGGAGGAGGAGGAGGAGTTTGGACTTGATATCCCGCCTTTCACTCCCCTTCAGGAGTCTCAAAGCGGCTAACAATCTCCTTTCCCTTCCTCCCCCACAACAAACACTCTGTGAGGTGAGTGAGGCTGAGAGGCTTCAGAGAAGTGTGACTAGCTCAAGGTCACCCAGCATCCAGTGGCATAGCATGGGGGGTGCAGGGGGGGCCGGCCGCACCAGGCGCAACATCTGGGGGTTAGGGTTAGGGGGCACAAATCCACGGGTTAGGGGGTGCAAATTCACAGGTTAGGGGGCGCAAATTACTTGCCTTGCCCCAGGTGCTGACAACTCACGCTACGCCACTGCCAGCATCTGCATGTGGAGGAGCAAGGAAGCGAACCCAGTTCACCAGATTACGAGTCCACCGCTCTTAACCACTACACCATGCTGGCTCTCAACACCATGCTGGTGTTGTAAATATGTAGAGATGCAATAAATATGTTAATTATTGACTACACAATATAGTATCCTTCCTCTTAGTTTTGGATGCAGCTGTATGAGTGACCTTATGGTTCTTTTTTGTGGTATGGACCATACCAATAGAACAAGGGCATAGTAAAAAAACAACAACCCAATACTGCAAGGAAGATTCTAGTTGTTGTCCTAAAATTGCTAGGATTCCACTTCAGCATAGAAATCAGCATGGCTGGTGCAAATAAAAGGTTGAAAGGACCCAAGGATAGTATGGCTTCCTTTGGATTTGCAAGCAGGCATTTTCATCGAGCTGCATCAGTCACAACCAAGTGTGTAAGTTGCATCACTGAGAAAACTATACAACCTCATTTCCTTCCATGCACTGAGAACAGAAGCATCAGGGTGCTACATGTAAGCGACAGCACGATGAGCATTTTCCTTACAAAAATATAGTATAGCAAGATATGTTAAAAAAACAAAAACTGATTTACAGCAAGATGTAAAAACCATTGTGGCAACTTGTTTGAGAAATGTATAAAGTTACGCAAACAATTTTGTTTAAGCCCTGCTCAATGAATGAATGAATAAAACTTTATTTGTGTTAGCCATCGGCCATAGCAACGAAAGAGCATTGCGATATACACAGAACAAAATTAAAAATTGATTATAATAAAACACAGGTTAGGATCCTGAATCGGCAGTCAAACAGTGGACCTTATTCTGATTGCTCCACCTAAAAACCTCGCAACCTTTGCTGCCATCTGCTCCTCTTGATCTGCCAGATGAAAAGACACTGTGGCAGTGGTTGGATGACCAGAAATGGACTATAAAAGAGGGATGATAATCTCATTCCTCAGGTCTTTGTAAAGAGGGCATGCACCACCGATTCGGTACTGCCATCTCCACAGGGACATAAGTGTTTTCCATGTGGAATCTGTTGGAATTTTCCCTCAAGTATAGCCTAGGGCAATACATTCAGTCTTGCAAGGGTAAAAATGCATCTATATTTTGGAATTGCTAGGTTGTACCAATAGGGTGCCACAGAAGTAGGAGGATGGAAGTTGGTTATACCATGGGCAAAATTTCCTTATTGTGACCAAGTTGTTCTGCTGAATTAATATAATGATGATAAAATTGTTTTTAAAAATACACGTGGGAGGAGCTGAAGATTATAAGACCCAGATCCACTGGAGAAATGGAACAAAACTGAGACTTTTCTAGTTTATGGAGGGAGGGAGCAATCTTACTCAAGTCTGTTGCTTTGACTTTGTGCTGCCCAAACAAATAGATAACTTGTGTGAGCTGCTATTTGTGGGAAAGAATGGCTAACAGATCCAAGGAACTGACTCAGTCAAGAGGATCAGTGAGGACCTTGGTCAGATATCCATTCTATAGCACATTTTGCTGTGTGAGATTCTACATGGGTTTTTTTCAGTGTGGGGAAGTCAGAAAATCCTGTCCGAGAAGCAAGGATTTTGGCACAAGCATTCTTTACCATGTATATAAATACAATGGGGATTTCTTTATCTCATTGTATCCTCTGTATTTTCCTGAGTGAGGGGCAAAGGGATGATACAGCTTAAAAATGAAACACAAGGAAATGAACGAAGTGGACAGAGTGAGAGGATAAAATATAACTTTAGAGCTCTAAATAGACATAACTGGGCCATTTTTGACTGAATATTCTCCCCAGTGCTGCGTCTAGTGCTCTCACATTTTGGTCACCTGTCAACACCACTTTGGAGCTGTTTATTCTTGTGTTTCATGACTGAAGGGAGAGGGGGAAGAATACACAAAAGAGACTTTTAAGAAATTAAACAGCAATAGATGTAAAACTCCAGGTCAGACTCATAAGCAGAACCATCCTATTTCCTTCCCATGATAGACTTTTCCGCTCCTATAAAGAAACTGCTGCTGAGACAGGCTTGGAAGTGGTGTTTGTTTTATGGCTACGATCCAAAAGGGCATAAAATAATTTGAAAGCCTTTGTGGGAAGGAAAAGGATCAGCAGAGTTAGTCGACAAATAATCTCAGTGCAACTGCGATGTATAAAAGTGGCATTTTAAGCAGCACTATACGGGAAACTGAAAAATCAGCAAGCACATATTACACAGGCACCTTTTAAAGCTACAATGGCTTCATTTGTCAGCCGAGAAGTTGGGATACAGGTGTTTACCTCAAAACACCTGCCCCCCCCCCCGCTTCCACTTCTCTTTCACATGGGCTGATCTCCTTTGAACACAGGTTAGCTCCCAAGTAGCAGGTGCTGGAAGAAGTAAGCATCCCATTCGTATCAATTTCTACTGCCAATTTGCAATTCCTTAAAGCAGCAGCTGGGATTATGTGTATACATTTTTTGTCCTAAGGAGGCTACAATGCAGTCTTCTGATACATAAATACAGAAAAGGATGTGTGTGGATCCTATTCACATAGGACTGGAAGATGATAAGTGGGGTGGTGGGTTCTACACAATCTTTTGTCTGTGGTGCCTCCTATAGAAAGGCCTGGAGGACCACATTTGACCCATGGATCTGTGGTTCTCCACCCCTGGATTAGAGTTTTAAGGAATAGGGTGTTATACTGTAGATACTCCCCCATTTGGATGCTACACAGATCAAAGGGATTTTGAATCTTGAGTAGGAATATCTTTCTAATCATCATCTCCAATAATAAGCCATTTAAATACAGTCGTACCTTGGATCTTGAATGCCTTGAGAGTCTAACGTTTTGGCTCCCGAACACCGCAAACCCGGAAGTGAGTGTTCCGGTTTGCAAACATTCTTTGGAACCCAAATGTCCGATGCAACTTCTGTGGCTTCTGATTGGCTGCAGGAACTTCCTGCAGCCAATCAGAAGCCATGCCCCAGTTTAAGAATGTTTTGGAAATCGAACAGAATCATCAAAGCACTTTGCATACATTATTTTACTTTAATCCTACAAAGGAGGTCAGTAATCTTTATCCCCGTATTGCACTTGAGACAATGCACCAAAACAGGGGTCAGCAAACTTTTTCAGCAGGATGGCCGGTCCACTGTCCCTCAGACCTTGTGGCGGGCTAGACTATACTTTATTTTTTTTGGGGGGGGGGGTGAACGAATTCCTATGCCCCACAAATAACCCAGAGATGCATTTTAAATAAAAGGACACATTCTACTCATGTAAAACCATGCTGATTCCCGGACTGTCCGCGGGCCAGATTTAGAAGGCAATTGGGCCGAATCTGGCCCCTGGGCCTTAGTTTGCCTATCCATGCACCAAAAGATCTTGGTTGAAAGTGCATCCTTCAAATGGCTGATAAAATATTTCATAAAGGGATATCAAACCATTTCACATCAACAGATCAATTTTGTGTGCTGCACCTTTGAATTAGTGATATTCAGAGCCTGGAAAAAATGAAAATGAATCTAGTCATTACCTAAAATGTATGTTTTCAAGTATTCCAATCCAAAAGTTGCTTCTCAGAAAAGAATATCCAACTCCCTGACTAGGCTGTTGTTTTTGTTTGTACAAATTTATACTGAATAGTATATTAAGTGTGTGCGTGCATGAAGATGCATGAATTACATATATGTGTACAAACTGATACAGTGAGTTTTATATTGGAGACGGCATTACATTCTGCACAGCAGCACTCAAACAAGGCTTAGTAGTGCATAGGGAATATTAGCTGCGTTGGAGGTCAATACAAACTCCTGTTCTCTTTCTGAGAGAGCCTCCTAATTGATCACACTTCAAAGACCATGTTACCAAATAATAAACCAAATGCCAACCTTGCTTTCCCTGTGGAATGAAAGCCTTGCTTTCTTTCATTTATGCTTCTTGTACCTCTGTACCAGCTCCCCAAGAACCTGAACAGTAATCAGAGCAACAGTGAAGTTAATAGTAATGCTAATGAGAATAACAGGAAGCATAGAACTAGCCCCACTATTAGGTAAGGGGACTCTGTTTAGGTCACTCTTTATGGGAGGAGTGATGACAGCCTTGCTCCCTGCCCCTGTGTTGCTGGCTTCAAATTTGTCAGGGAGTGGACCTGAGTGAAGACTACACCCTTCAGGTCCATTCCGCAAAGCCCTGCTCCCCAGGCTACCACAGATAGGCTGAATTTGAAGAATGGCCAGGAAGGAACCTGAAATGCTCTGTGGCAGCTGGGAGAAGCAGATAGCAGCTTAGACAAGATGGCAAGGCTTTGTGGGGCATTTGGAGTGGCCGCAGCAGGTCGCAACAGCTGCTCACCCTTGAACCAGGTAAGTGGCCATTCCTATGTGGTCACCGTTGATCAGATTTTGCTGATCTTTAATAGGAGTTTCCCAGACTTACGTTTGAAATACAGTGGTACCTCGGGTTAGAAATGCTTCGGGTTACAAACACTTCGGGTTACAAACTCCGCTAACCTGGAAGTAGTACCTCGGGTTGCGATGAGAACGGAAATCGTCCGCCGGTGGTGCGGCAGCAGTGGGTGGCCCATTTAACGAAAGCATGCCGGAGGTTAAGAAGGGTTTCGGGTTAAGAACGGACCTCCAGAACAAATTAAGTTTGTAGCCCGAGCTACCACTGTATGTTTGTGTCAGAGAAGCTCTGCCACAGAAAGAGGTGTGTTTAAAAGTATGTCTACTTCAATAGAGTTTGGGGAGAAGCTCAGTAATAATAATAATAATAATAATAATAATAATAATAATAATACAACTGTTTCTTTACTTTGAGGTTGTGTGTGTCAAGTTTGTCCTGAGAATAGAAAAAAATCTTATTGACTATCACTCGCAAAGATGAGTTTTAAAGGTTGGGAGCTAGAAAAATCAATATGTTCTGGATACTGCACAGCATATAGAAGAAAATAACGGGATATATATATGTACATATAATCTCTTGTTTGTTTCCGTTTCTGTAGGCTCCTTTCAAAACTGAAAAGCATGTGAAAACTGTAGAGAAGCTCCAAGTTTTGAATAAGAATCCAGGCCTACTGCTCATAAAGTCTGTATTTTATCTCTCTAACTTTCTATTGCCTGCGCCCCCAAACAACTCTGAGCAAGCAGTAAAGCATTTCCAGCACTGCACTGGTGATTCAGAAACTCACATTACTCCTCCACAGTGAGCTGTCTTGGGTTATGTTATCTCAAGGAAATGAGCATTGGAACAACAACTTTCAGCCAAGATATTCAGTTGACTGGGATTTTAAAATTCATTGAAAATGGTGGCTTACCATGATGGCAGTGTGAGTGCTTAGCCATCTAGAGAAAAACCGTTCAATAGTATATTGCCAAGAGTGGAGGAAATGCTTTAGTGATAATCATCAGTGATAATATTTCCCAATATTTTGCCTGGGTTTGATGCAAAAATGCAGATATTCATTAATGTGGTGCAAGAGAACTGGATTACTTTAAATTTCACCATGTTCTAATGAAGACAATGCAGGTAACGTGTAATCAGCTTCCAAACTTGCAGTGACATTCTTGATTCTTCCAAACTTGCAGTGACATTCTTCCAAACTTGCAGTGACATTCTGATCATTTTAAGGCAGTTGATACTAACTTCCAGAGAAAATATATCCAGTGTGGTGTAGTGTTTAGAGGGCTGGGCTGTTACCTAGGAGAGCATCATTCAAACCATGAAGGTCCCTGGGTGACCATGGGCCAATCACCTTCTATCTGTCTCTCCCACCTCACAGGGTTATGGTGAGGATAACATGGAAAGAAGAACCATGTGTGCTCTATTGATGTCCTCGGAGGAAAGGTATAATATAAATTTAATAATGTAATGTCCAACATCCTTTGGACAAAATCAGTCTTCCCAAAATCAGATTGTCATTTTGTAGCTGGTTGGGTTCCAGAAAAAACAACCACAAGGTAGAGTTATAGTAGTATTCCATTATGGGATTCGGGGCGGGGGGGGGGGGGGACAAGAAGTAAGATTTACACACATGTTCTATTCTCTGCAGCTCTTTCTATTGTCTGAATGGCACAAGTGCACCTTTCTTTGCTGAGAGCTGCATGCTTCTAATGCCAGGGGACAACAGGTGCATCACGCACCAGGTAAAGGACACAAATTCTGAATTCAGGCGTGAGCCAAGGTGGAGCACAGATAACAGGAAATACAAGTGATTTCCCTTGAATTTTGTAACATGTGAAACTGCCCTGATGTGTACTTCCTTCAGTGAACTTCTATGTAATTAAGAACCTGACCCATGAGTTGGGGGAAGACCAAGAATGGAAGACTTCATTGCTTCCTAATAAATTGCCAGTGAATGAGATCATTTGCATGATTAGGGTTGTGTAGAGGTTGCTTCAGAGATTTTTAACTGTGGACTGTTATGGAGACAAGAATTCCCATGGCACTTCATGTTGTCTCAGATCAATTTATAGGTTTATTGGGTGTGTGCGTGAACCTCTGGACTCCACCTCCTTCTGTCTATTAGAAAAAATAGACTTAGCAATCTGTTCACAGCACAATATGATCACTTACTTCAGGATGCAATCTTATTAATCCTTGAATGTGAAAACATGCCAGAAGTTGTTTTGCCATGCAGAAATCTAAGCTCCACAGAATTCAGTATGACTCCTATTTGAATTTATTAGAGAAACATGGCAAAGATCTCGCCTCAAGCTGTTTCTAGGTTTCCTTTAGCTGCATTATCTAGGGAGCCAAATTCACTAGTTGGACATGAATTGCGATGATGGTCAGAACACAACATGATGTACTGAAGGAAAAGGTGTCACTTAAGGAGATACTGAAAGACAGCTTTAAAAAAATAAATCTGATGACTAATAGATTTGACTGTGGATCTTGGGACCAGAGCACTAATTCTTTATGAGTAACAGAATATAATATTTGGATCAATTATCTGTAAGTAATGTGTTTTGCTACCTAAGGCACATCTTGTGAAGCTCCGAGGACTGAAGTGCTGGAGGCACTTTTATTATGTAACTGTCATATGATATCAATTATTTTACTGTTTCAGGTACAGAACAATAGTGCAAAAGATTTCAAGAGAGAAACCATTGGGGATCATGGAGAATATAGAACTTGACTGGCAAGGAAAAACCCAGCCAAGTTTTCTGCGTGGAGTTTTGGGAAAGTTTTAGAGCAAAGCAGTCCTGGAAATACTTTTTCAGTTTAAAGATTATGCAGTGTCTAAATCGGAGCTGTAGACAAAGGGAACTCAATCTACCTGTGGGAGATGAGGATGTACAAAGGACTTGGGGAATGTTCCCTTTGTACTTCTTAAACCAAAAGGTAAAGGGACCCCTGACCATTAGGTACAGTCGTGACCGACTCTGGGGTTGCGGCGCTCATCTCGCTTTATTGGCCGAGGGAGCTGGCGTACAGCTTCCGGGTCATCTGGCCAGCATGACTAAGTTGCTTCTGGCAAACCAGAGCAGCGCACAGAAATGCCGTTTACCTTCCCGCCAGAGTGGTACCTATTTATCTACTTGCACTTTGACGTGCTTTCAAACTGCTAGGTAGGCAGGAGCAGGGGATCAAGCAACGGGAGCTCACCCTGTCGCGGGGATTCGAACCGCCAACCTTCTGATCGGCAAATCCTAGGCTCTGTGGTTTACTTCTTACTGGGATTGTAAAAACAGGCCCCTGAGAATACAAGGCTGATGGCTTATGTGGTAGCTCACCAGTGCAAAATAAAAGTAAAAATTAAATAAATCATACACTGCAGGTCAGTTTGGCCCATAGTTCTTGTCTCAGTCTTCATCACTACGTGAATGGGAGAAAGCTCAAGGGGAGGAAAAAGCCATAGGCTATATTTGGGGAAGCCAAGACCTTTCATCTGTGAGTGAGGGCCCAATAAATCCTTCACCCTAGGGTTACAATTACCATAGCAAAACAGATGACTATGCAGGAACCAGTGTCTTTATGACATCAGCTGCAGGTAAATCAACAACTGTCCTTCTCCCCACACTATCTGTGTGATTAGGAATCCCAAACTCAAAGTGGTATGTCAGAGTTGTGCAAATCGTGCTGTTCATTTATAGATTTGGAAGAGGTGAACTTCCACTCCCTCCCGATGCTGTGACTATAACACTTCCCCTCTAGTCTATATTCTTACGGATTAATTGTTGAAGATTCAACTTGTATAAAACCCATCCTATTTGATGATGATGAAGACTGGAGTGTTAGCTTCTCTTAATCCTGTATGTGCCACCTTTTCCAATTGTGAGTTTTCCTGTTAGGTTCTCCTCATTGCATTCTTCCATCTTCTCACTTCTCTCTCTCTCTCTCTCTCTCTCTCTCTCTCTCTCTCTCTCTCTCTCATTCATAGGAACCAACTCATAGAGGCTGAGGGGTCTTCAGACCCCCAATGAAATATTTGGGGGGGCTGGGCCCCCCAAGGTTGATGGATATTGCCATTCAAATAGTGCCTGTGCACTGTGTCATGTGATCAGTTATGGAGGGCAGGACTTAAGTGCCCCCCAATATTTTATTCAAGTTGGTACCCCAGTTCTCACTTGATATCGGAACTGCCAGATTCTGGTCCCCTCCCAAAGTTCTCCACACTGAAATGAGAACTGCTTTAATTTTCACATGTTTAAGAGAAATGCTGGGTATTTTGTGGATGGTGGGTAAGTTTTGACCTAGTCCTTATTTTTATTCACTGAGACAAAGCAACCTGTATCATTTAAAGCAAGGAAATGCCACAGCGCTTCATCTAAGTACAGCCTGCCAATGTTGATATCAGGATATAGACATTGATTACTCAGGGCTCTGTGATTTGTAAATAATTATATAATCTCTTGCAGTTTCGCAGGGAGAGTTGTTCTGAGTGAAATAAACTTATTCTTTTCTTTTTGTGTGAACACTTTTTTTCCAGTTCCAAGGTTACAGTCAGCTAGTTTTTATTTTGCAGGCCCTCTGCACTGAGGTGTGCTGATCTGAGCAACTCAGCTCTTTTGAGCGCATAAATGTGCTGCTTAAGATAGTCAATGAAAAACCGTAGCATCACTCCACATACCCAGAGCAAATAGGAAAGGACCAAAAATCACATCTGTCCTCCAGAGTGATGGAGCTGCCCATATCTATTACTGTCAATGACAGCCCTGCCAAGCTCAGCATTAACCTCCCTTTATATTTCATTACTGCCTATCACTCTGGGGAAGTTCTAATTGGACAGCTGTGTGAAACATGGCCGGCTTCCATCCTGCCAGAACGGCAACAAAAATTAACTGAAACCCAGAGAATGCAGCCTTGAACTTCAGCTTATTTATTAATTTGTGAAAACGCAAGGTTGCAACGAGTAACCTTATGGAAATGCTCATCACCTGACCAGTTAGGAGAGCATGGAATCGAAATGATTGCACGATAAGTGTGCATCAATCAAAAGGACCTGAGCTTGTGTCAGGCCACTCCCCCACAAAGATTTTCTCCCCCAGGGTGAAAGTCAACAGAGGCCAGCAAAAAAGGAAAGAAAACAAAAGGAGGGCAATCCAGTGGCAAGATCCACCAGGAAGAGCAGCTTAGGATGCAGCAGTTCTCTTGTTCAGCCAGGCAAATAATAATAATAATTATTATTATTATTTTATTACTTATACCCCACACATCTGGGCGGCTCACAGCATATATTGAAACATACTAAAACATCAAACATTATAAACTTCCCAATACAGGGCTGTCTTCAGATGTCTTCTAAAAATCAGATAGTTATTTATGTCCTTGACATCTGAAGGGAGGGTGTTCCAGAGGGAGGGCACCACTACCGAGAAGCCAGCATTAAGTCCTTCCCCTTGAGTTTGCCAAAGATACGCTTGTCCCTGCTGAGCCAAGGCTTGTTTAACCAAGTCTGGTGTAAGTCCCCCAAAGGGGTGTTGCAGGAATGTCAGGGGCAAGGGGCAGGAGCAGAGAATAATAATAATAATAATAATAATAATAATAATAATTATTATTATTATTATTATTTATATCCCGCCCCCCCCCCAGCCGAAGCCGGGCTCAGGGCGGCTAACAACAATAAAACAGTACAACAGTACAACACACCACACCACACCACAACACAACACAACACAACACTCTAAAATCATTCATTATAAAATTAATCCAAAGCAAACCACTGGAAACCATTGGGCCAGAGCTCCGCGAAGATTGCCGAAGGAGGGAGTCAGGCTGTGCCCTAAGTTCTAAGGAAACTTAGACTGGATCCTAAGCTCGTTCGTTTTGGTAATGTGACTTGGCCACTCGACAAAGTCTTGTTGCCCTCCTGCCAGGCTTAGGTAACCAGGGTTTGGATCTGGTGCAATTTTACAATGACTTAACTTGCGCCAGCTTGCATTATGCCAGTTTATTGTGCATAAGATGGCTCCCTAACTCTAGGAACTTGCACAAGCACAATAGGTTGGATACAAACTTAAGCTGCAATCCTAACCATATTTACACGTGAGTCTCATTAAATGAACATGACTTTCTACTGAGTAGACCAGGTTAGGATCGAGCTGTAGCCATGCTAGGAGTTGACCAATTGGAATCAAGGGGGCATAGATTAGCGAGGATCCAACCCAGTTGTAGAAGGAATGCTCAAATTCTCTCCAAAATCATAATGCAGATAACGATTTACCAGGGACAGGAAGTAAATAGGGACTGTCCCTGGTAAACTGAATATGCATATGGTAACTTTATTTAGTACTTAAACATTCCCCTAGAAACAGCACAGAATCCTATGGCACCTTAACAGACTAAGAGATCTTTAAGGTGACACACAACTCAGTTGTTTTTGCTACAACAAACTAACACGGCTACCTCAAATGAGATTTTTTTCTTCTTCTTCCTGTATTTGTTGCTGTTCTTAGTATGTCCTGGTTAATTTCCATCTCTCTTTATTCAGAAAGAACAGTTGAAAATCAGATTACAGCAGCTCTAAAGTAGCCATTATGCCGTGTCTGCCCAACCGTGGATGCTCTAAAATACAGATTAGATAAATATCTATTTCGGGAGTGTTTGCAGACTGCCTTATTGACCCAGTAAGCTGTAACAGCTCCAATATGTCAAGGAAATACATATTTAAACTCTACTTAGAATGCAAATGGTTGACCTAACACAACATAGCTGCTCTTTCATAACGGGGACACTCTATCATCAAAATCCATGCTTGGTGATTACTGGCCAAAGATGATTATAGAAAGGCTGGCCTTGGAAGCACCGTCCATAAGTACACACATTTATCACATGGAGGAGCGTTATGGCTGGGTGAATTGCTGCTGTTTGTACAGTAGGGAAATGATTAGATGACTGACAGATCTCAGATGTTTATTTAAATATGGAGAACTTCATGATTGAGGCTTGTGTGTTTTATTTATAAATGAAGGATGCATATTTAGAGCTGGCAGCTCATCAGCTCATTGTCGGCATGTAAGGAAGCGGTCTTTTAACAAGAATGTTCTGTTTATTGCAATGTTGAGCATATAATGCAAAGCATTTATCATTCCTGTCGATGAGAGTATAATACTACTAGGTTTTGAATTCGATGAATTACAGAAACATGTGCTCGTGACTCTGATGGGGCTGGCATGGGTGGATGTAGACAGGCATGGACAATTTGGACCCACCAAGCCAAATACAGCCAGCCACCCATGCATTTTGGCAATTTGTGGCTCCACATCACACCACAGCACCTATTGTTGTAGGCCTGTGCAGGCAGTGAAATCAGGAGTTTCTTCAAGTCCTTGTTAGGCCACTTCCAGCTTCTTTTCACCAGTTGGGTTTAGATCCTGCTCATATTTCCATTGCCTGTGCTTTTCTTGCTGTAAAATTCCCCTTGCTAGAAAGTTCTCCACATAATAAAAGAGAACATTTTGTTCTCTGCGATGCTTCCCCCCCCCCCCGACAAAAAGGTGCCAGTACTCACCATGAAGTTGTTATAGTAGAAGACCCCAATGTTCATCTCTAGCCCAACTCCCTGCAATGCAGGAATCTCAGCTAAAGCATCCATGATAGATGGATATACAACCTTTGCATAAAAACCTCCAAGGAATGAGAGTCCACAACTTCTCAAAGGAGACTGTCCCACTGTGAGTGCCACACTTTTAACCAGTGTGTTTCTTCTAGGAAAAAAAGGTTGTTAGTACTACTTACAGGACTGCTTCTCCTGGTATGTCCCGCAGAGGACCCTAAGGTCCATGAATAGTAATAACTAAAAGGTCTCGGGCCCTAAGGAAGCCAGACTATCCTCCGCCAGGGCCAGGGCTTTTCAGTGATGTCTCCAACCTGGTGGAATGCTCTGTCCCACGAGACTAGGGCCCTGCAGGACTTGATCTCCTTCCGCAGGGCCTGTAAGACAGAGCTATTCCACCTGGCCTTCAATTTGAATTGGCCTGATCCTCTATTCCCTTTTCCCCTTTCCTCTTCTATGAAGAAACCCTTTCTGGGACCCCACATTTAAATTCTTCCCTGATCTCCTTGCTGGCCCTAGTAGGACCAACTTGGCCAGTTAGCCCTGGTGATCATTTGATGCCTGTTGACTGGTTTGTTTTTTCTTGCCCCAAAATGACCCCTGAATTTTTGAAATTTTTGATATTGATGCTGCATTTTATGTTGTATTTTATGCTATTTTTAAGTCGCATTCTAATCAATGTTTTATATTTGCTGTTAGCCGCCCTGAGCCCAGTTTATAAACCAGAAAGGGCGGGGTATAAATAAAAATGTATTATTATTATTATTATTATTATTATTATTATTATTATTATTTCCTTGAGTACCCCCAGAAAAAAGCAGTGGTTCTCCAAAATAAATTATGTTCAATCAGTGACAGTAAAGTGGAACTGATTTTTGTGCTTCCTTAGGCTTATTCTTAAAATGACATGATATACACCCTCAGTTGAATCCTCAGTGTATGGACTACTGCAGCTTGGACTACTGCAATGTGCTCTGCGTGGGGCTACCTTTGAAGGTGACCCGGAAACTGCAATTAATCCAGAATGCGGCAGCTAGACTGGTGACTGGGAGTGGCCGCTGGGACCATATAACACCGGACCTGAGAGATCTGCATTGGCTCCCAGTACGTTTCCGAGCACAATTCAAAGTGTTGGTGCTGACCTTTAAAGCCCTAAATGGCCTCGGTCCTGTATACCTGAAGGAGTGTCTCCACCCCCATCGTTCAGCCTGGACACTGAGATCCAGCGCCGAGGGCCTTCTGGTGGTTCCCTCATTGCAAAAAGTGAGGTTACAGGGAACCAGGCAGAGGGCCTTCTCGGTAGTGGCACCCACCCTGTGGAACGCCCTCCCTTCAGATGTGAAGGAAATAAGCAGCTATCTTCTCTTTAAAAGACATCTGAAGGTAGCCCTGTTTAGGGAGGTTTTTAATATTTAATGCTGTATTGTTTTAATACTTGATTGGAAGCCGCCCAGAGTGGCTGGGGAAACTCAGCCAGATGGGTGGGGTATAAATAATAAATTATTATTATTATTATTATTATTATTATTATTATTATTATTATTGATCTTGTCATGATTATTTCTTATTCCCCCCCCCCCAAATGAGAGTGACACTGCAGTGGTTTTGCGGTCTGCAGAAGGGTTTCTTCTGCACGTTCCAAAAATCTCAGAAGTGTGCTCTGCAGTAACTCATAGCAGGGCATTCAGTGTGGCTGCCCCTGTTCGGTGGAAGATCATTCCTGCTGAGATTCGGCAGGAGCCCGCTATCTGCACTTTCCAGAAACACCTGGTGGCATTTTTATTCAGACAGATTTCCACAGCTGGATAAATGAGTATTTACCATGAGTGTCTGCCTTGTATGGTTGTATTCTTATTTTAATTGTGCTTCTTTATTTTTGCATGTGTTTTAAACTGTGTTTTATCTTTAGTGTAGATTGCCTTAAGAGAGTTGTTTCGAAGACAACAATCTAGTTAAAGATATCTGGAGTAGCACAGGGATTTCAATGAGAATTCATTGCAATTTGATTAAGTGAAAGACATCACAGTATTTCTCTTAACTGAGAAATGTATCTCACATTTGCGAATAATTATATTCTTAAATTTGCGGGGAAATTAATCAAGGTGAGTGAGACAGTTGGCTAATTTTTTGTGCTCTGGTAAACCAGTGAAGATACACCCTGGGATATTCTGAATGAGGGGTGGTAAATAATAATAATAATAATAATAATAATAATAATAATAATAATACATCAGACATTAACAGTAAGATTCTGATCCAATATAAAAAGTCACAATAACTTTAAAATAAACTAGATATATCAAATAAAGCAATATTCAATAATCCAGTAGAATCCAGTAGAAACAGTAAAATTAAACATCAACAAATAATCATTAAACAGCTAATCTATAATCAAGAAAATCAATAATAATAATAATACATATGAAGGTCACATGACTGAATGACTCCCCTACACACACAAACACACACACAAAAATCCCACCACCTCCAAATGGAAAAACTAGATATCAAACAGAAGTGTTATAATCTAAACTTTTCCGTAACATTACTTTTCTATAACATTACCAAATTTCTGCTTCACTTGAACTGTGGTGTGTGTTTTTAATTCCCCTACAAAAGGAGTGCAGTTGTGGGGGAGTTTGGAGAGAAATATGTGTGCTTTTTGTGAGGAGAAAGCACCCTGAAGCAGCCCTTCCTTGTGGCCTGAATAATTTGAATAGTTTTTTCCTGAAAATTGTCAGGATCCTTCCCCCTCCCCTTCCACATCTTCAAAACCTGCAAATGGGGGTAGCAAATGGGAACAGGGCATTCTGCTCAACCGAAATATAAACAAAGATGCAGGGATATAGCAGTAGCCTTTAGAAGTCAGAGGCTGGGCTTATCCCAAAGATCACAAAGTGATCCAGTAACTCTTTGCTGGCAAGGGGCATCAGCCCCAGGCACTGCTGAAAATTGAAACTCAAGTGTAAATGAGACATTTCATCAGTTAACAAGTCACAGGCCGATGTGAGGAGGCCAACAAGTTGCAGAATTCATACACAGGCACAAAAATATTGATGCCAACCATTTCCCTGGAAACTTTTGCTAGTTGTCTACAGTTTTACACCTGTGGTGAATCAATTGCATAGTTGAGGCAACACTTTTTATCTCTTTTTCTTTTACAAAACAGGTTAATAATACATATACATCCCACTGCTGTTAAATATCATTTAGTATTATAAAAGAAAGAAGGGAATGTTTAACATGTATTCTGACATTGTGATTAACACTGTTTTAAACGAAAGCTTGTTTAATTTGCTTTATTGATTAATTTGCTTTCCCTCACCTTTGTTTCGTGTCTGTTGTTAAACTTCTCTCACCCTGCCCCACTCCTAAATAACCAGCTTACACAATGGTGTAAATTAATTGTAGCTTTTTGCTGGAGACCTTTAACTGTCTGTGTTGCAGATCTTGTTGTCTTCAGTTTTGCAGATGCAACTGTGTGTGTTTGTGGGTGGGTAATGATACCTGTAAAGATGAGGAATTGAACCTGAAATGAATACTTTTCATGCCTGGGATGTATGATGGGATAATGAGCTGCTTGTGCGTAAAAGCTTGATCCCTCTGGGGTTTGGCTGGTCACCCAAACCTAGGCACTAACGGAGCCCCCAAAGCATGACTCCGTCAGTCGCTGGTAGAATCCGACAGTGGGCGTCTACGGAACTTACTCCAACATAAAAGTTGTTTGACGGACATGCGCCTCCTGGACTCTCTGCGTGACAGCTTCCGGCGAGGGGTGGGGGTTGCTAAAGGGGCTCTTGTTACCTCCTCACTGTTCTCACTAGAAGTATCCCAGAGCCTCTCCCCCGATTCCCTTTCCGCTGGAACTCCTGCTCTCCCCCTACTGGTTCCTTCTTCTACTGTAGAGTCTCTCCTATTCTCCTGGAGCCTCTCCACCACCTGTCCCTCCGATGGCAGTTCCCTGACAGGATGTTTACAGCTAACTGCTCTGATTTATCTTTATCATGTCAACTTTCAAAATATTCAGTTATTTGACTGAATTTTTGCGAATCCACTATATTAAAAACATAAAAATCTGAGAGGGACTGACTCACAAATTTGTTGCAAAGTAGATAAATAGGTACCACTCCAGCGGGAAGGTAAACGGCGTTTCCGTGTGCTGCTCTGGTTCGCCATGCTGGCCACATGACCCGGAACCTGTAAGCCAGCTCCCTCAGCCAGTAAAGTGAGATGAGCGCTGCAACCCCAGAGTTGGTCACGACTAGACCTAACAATCAGGGGTCCCTTTATCCTTTACCTTATGCTTTTTTATCTACAGCAATTTTGGATTACACATTTAGAAATCACGTTTAGAATCATGTTTCAGTGTCATGTTCAAAAATCCACCCTACTTTTTCTAAGCCGTTTGACTGTACCAGAATGTGGAGAAGTTGTACAACCCCACAACCTCTGACATTTCTCCAATGAAAATAGAGACATCCTGAGGAAAAGTGGGACATTCCAGGATCAAGTCTGGGCTGGCTTCTGTAAATCCAGGACTGTCCCTGGAATATAGGGACACTTGGATAATCTGCGAGTCAGGTTCTATTTAGGAGTCAAGCTAGACCTAGACCTGGTCGGAGAGCCATAGAAGTTTCTAGTAGATATGCTTATGAGAAAATAAAAAGCTCCTGTTGGATCAGACCCATGGCCCATCCAGTCCTGAATTTGCTCTTAGAGAGCCCCAGCAGATCATAGCTGTCAACGTTTCCTTTTTTTTAAGGGGAAATTCCCTTATTCCGAATAGGATTCCTTGCAAGAAAAGGGAAAAGTTGACAGCTATGCAGCAGATACCTGTGGGAAACCAGCAAGCAGGACACTAGTGCAAGAGCACTCCTCTCCTGTGGCATCCAGCATCTGATATTCAGAAGCATTACAGTGGTACCTCAGGTTAAGTACTTAATTCGTTCCGGAGGTCTGTACTTAACCTGAAACTGTTCTTAACCTGAAGCACCACTTTAGCTAATGGGGCCTCCTGCTGCTGCAGTTCCGCCGAAGCACGATTTTTGTTCTCATCCTGAAGCAAAGTGCTTAACCTGAAGCACTATTTCTGGGTTAACAGTCTGTAACCTGAAGCGTATGTAACCTGAAGTACCACTGTATTGCCTCTGACTGTGACATTGTGGCAGCAGCTGTTGACAACTTATCCTCCATGAATCTGTCCAGTCATTTAAGGCCTCTTTCTAAGTACAGTGGTACCTCGCGTTAGGAACTTAATTCATTCTGGAGGTCCATTCTTAACCTGAAACTGTTCTTAACCTGAGGTACCACTTTACCTAATGGGGCCTCCCGCTGTTGCTGCACTGCTGCTGTGTGATTTCTGTTCTCATCCTGAAGCAAAGTTCTTAACCTGAGGTACTAATTCTGGGTTAGCGGAGTCTGTAACCTGAAGCGTTTGTAACCTGAAGCGCCTGTAACCCGAGGTACCACTCTATTTGCTGAAATAAATTTTAGTAAAGCCATACTCTGCTTGACCTTTTCTATGAATTTTCCAGGGCCTATGAATAATCTTACATTCAGTACAGACGTTTTGGAAATGGGAGGAGGGGAACTCAATGTTTTCAATGCATTTAGCCTGGGTTTGATTTCTTGTTTAGGAAGTTTAACAAGCTAAGCTATTGCTTTTCTGAATAGAAAGAGGTGCTTATGGGTGAATAGGTAGAGCCATTATTGCTACACGACGAAGTCATGCCAATTAAGAACTAACTGTCCCCAGCTGTCTCTGTTAATTATTTTTGTCTTTCTAAAATGACATTAGTCAGATCAACTAAGCCAGATATAATCATAATCAGCATATGTGCTCCCCCATCACAATGTGTACCAAATTTCAGCTCTAGATCTAGTGCAGAAGAATTTTAACTGCTTTGAGGTATACTTCATGTCCCACATTTGATAAAAATATGTGTTGTTTTTTTTAAAAAAACCCCTCATTTTAGATTTTCCTAAAAATTGAGGTGTCTGGGATGATGTTTTTTACCAATGTTCAGCTTTCTAGGTAGTGAGGAAGTACCATAAAAAAATCTTGTACATTTCAAAGGTGCCCCAGGCTAAATTTTTGAGTGACCCCCCCCCCCCATTCTTAAAATCATTATTTCACTTTTTAAAAATGTAAGCAATGTCAACTTACAGGGAGATTCATTTGCTAAGCTCTGGTACTTCATCAGCCAATAACTTAGAAGTGCTGCTAAATTTGATGGGGCTTACATAGCAGGTAAGTGGCTATAAACTGCCACTCAAGTGACAGCTTGGAAGAATCTGTCAATTTTCGTTTTTCTGGGTTTTTAATTTTTCTAATCTTAAATTCAATCCCCCACATTTCCACATCTGTTTCCATTTTAAAAAAACAAAAAACAAAAAAACCTCATGACGATTCACCAGCATTTTGATGCATATTTCCCCTGATGCACATCGTCTGTATGCAATAATACATACACTTTTTGCAAAGCAATTTGCACTATTATAATGTATTGTAGTATGTTATTTTCACTAATACGGGTTTGTGGTTTTTTTCCCACACTTTACTCCAGTATCTGCAATTTTGTACAGATTACACGTTGCAAAATTCAGAGAAGTGTGAATTATTAGGATGTCTGTGTTTCGTTTCTCATATTGTTTTGAAAAGTGAAAGGTAGGTTTGCCATTAAATTCCAGTTGAATTGAATTTCTGCCCCATCCATATTGACAGCTCACTGTTGCTCCTTGCCAGACCATCATAATTCATTGTCGCCTTAATGCTTCTCATGATACAATGTGGACTGTGATGAGAATGCTGACTGCTCATCCTCTAGGTGCCTTCTCATATTACAAAGGGTTAGCAACAGAAGGTGCACTAAGTAACACATACATCCTTTTTCTCTTGCTTCTGGCATGAGATGTGATGAAGGAGCTTGCACATCTTCATAAGAAGAACTCTTCTGGGTCAGATAAGTGGCCTATCTAGTTCAGCATCCTGTTTTACAGCATCCTGTATGCTGGTTTGTTTGTTTTTTGTACCCATGGGACCGCCTCTCCTGGTATGTCCCACAGAGAAACTTACATTCTTCAAATAAAAACATCTTGAAGGTCCCTGGCCACAGAGATGTTAGGCTGGCCTCAACTAGAGCCAGGGCTTTTTCGGCTGTGGCTCCAATCTGGTGGAACACACTGTCACAAGAGACGATGGACTTGGACAGTGGAAGAAGATTGGAAGAAATCAAGGAAAGTTGTTAAGATGGCAGCTCCATTATTTAAATGTTTATTTATTAGCTTTAAAAACCCTGCTTAAGACAGAACACTCTTCATGTTTTTAATCCTTGAAATATTACTTGTATGTTGTTTAAAATGTGCAGCCGCTTCCCCCTCTACCTCCCAAATTAACTGGAGTGATGTAAAATGGTTGCTTTCAGTGCTGATGATAGACTGGCAAACTGCACCTGGTGAACAGGGCAGAGTAAAAGGCTTCCTTCCTGTCAGGATTGGCCACAGTTTGAACCGGGAGCGACTAGCTTGCACTATTTGTGTCATGGCTGCAAAGTGGAGGGCAAAAGAAACAGCATTATTCCCTTTAGTCTCCAGCATGGCTTTGCTAAGGAAACTGCAAGGTGTCAACAAATGTTTTCTGCCAAATGTGAGTGGGGGAGGGAATGACACAAACAGGGGGGGGGGTATTATTTTTAGCAGTGTAACTTGTAAACTGTGATAGATCCAATAGACATCTGGGTCTAAGGGAGTGGGGCTCCAATTTTAAGTGCTTTTTTCTTTTTTTTAAGTGCCATTTTATTTCTGTATTTTGTTAGATCAGGAACGAGGCCACTTTACCCTCTGGGAAAACGTCCGGAGGTCATATGCTGGTGGTGAGCTGGACCACAGGCAAAAGTAGATACAGTAATAAATGTAAATCTTACCTTTGCACGGTAGGTTAGTTTCTTCACTCATCCCTTTCTATTCTCCATCCAAGCAAGCAAAATGCACTGTCGGAGTTCAAGGATATATTCCAGCCAGGCAAATAGGCAGCAGAGAGAAGGTTGCAAAGCAGGGCCAGTGATGGGAATGGTCTCTAGGCAGAATGTGTGCAGTGGGGGAAGTCACAAGGGCCATGCGGAGAGGCTGGGAGAGCCACATTTTGTCCTCAAGGCTGAGGTTCCTTACCATTGGTTTAAGGAGACAGACTTAGCTCCCCCAAAAACCTGTTAAATCATTAACTGTTGTTTCCATTCTATCATTGACTCCCAGTATGTTTCCAAGCACAATTCAAAGTGGTGGTGCTGACCTTTAAAGCCCTGAATAGCCTCGACCCAGTATACCTGAAGCAGTGTCTCCACCCTCATAGTTCAACCCGGACACTGAGGTCCAGCTCTGAGGGCCTTCTGGCGGTTCCCTTGCTGTGAGAAGTGAGTTTACAGGGAACCAGGCAGAGGGCCTTCTCGGTAATGGCACCCGCCCTATGAAACACCCTCCCATAAGATGTCAAAGAAATAAACAACTATCTGATGCATAGAAGACATCTGAAGGCAGCCCTGTTTAGGGAAGTTTTTAATGACTGATGTTTTAGTGTATTTTTAATCTTTTGTTTTATTATATTATTATTATCCAAAGGTAAAGTCTGGTACATACATGCATGTTCGCCACTTGATAATGTTCCTTTTCTCTCCCTTCTCCTTCAAATTGCACATTTTGGGGTGGGGTTGGGGGGGTGAGGCAGCATTGCATCTAGCCTTGAGGAAGGCAAGGCAAGTCTACAATCTCAACTGCTGAACACATGCTCCATGTGGCACTAGGCAATGCAAAGAGAAAATAGTTCCACACATAGAATGAGTGACAAAGGGGGCAATGCCCCATTCGTACAAATAACATTGTTTTTTGTAACAACTAGAAATTTGTAGTGTTTTTGGTTCCAACCCCCCCCCCCCATTCATTATAAAACAAATTGGCATCCCTAGTAAAAAACAACAATGTCAAATAGTGTTTGTCATCCACCTTGACTACAGTTACACAAGTCTACATCCAGCTGTGCAGTCCACTATTTGTGATATTCCGTACCAAGCCTGGAACTCACTTTATATTTTAGCTTGCAGAACAAATGCACTTTTATCAAGCTTTTACAGAGAGGGTACCCTTACAGCTGTGACAAACAGATCAAAACAGTTGCTCCCTGCAAGACAAAAGGGAGCTTCAGAAGGAATTCAGCATGACATAGCCAATCTTAATTTCCCAAATGAGTGATGCACCCATTGAATTTCATCTTTGATGCCTGCCTTCAAAACTCTGCAAAATATATATTGCCGTAAGCAAAGTTTACACTCTGGTGTCAGGGGAAACCGAGGGAAGGGAAGAAGTGGGAGGGAGTAGATATGTTACATGTCAAGTGCTGAGTTGAAATGGTTTCTATCTATACCACGAAAGCAAAGAAAATTTTCTTCAGGCTCTATTTTTTTGGTGGTGTTTGTTGGCTTCATTGTACTGCTGGTAAAATAATTTTTTATGTGTGAAGCATTAGATAATGGTACAGGTATGAGACGATTTAAAATGCCATGTTCACTAAACAATGCCATTCTTGGAGGTCAAAAAGAAGAATTATCTCTGAAAAGCAGCAAATCTAACAAATACTCATTTGCACCTAACTGAAACTATGTTCGTTAGGCCCCAGGTCCTAATGATACTTGAAAGTCATATTTGTGATTTTTGAAAAAATACTTGGGCCTGCTGCACCATGTACGTCTTTTTGAGCCTGCTTCAGATTGAATCAGACTGAGTTACTTCCGACACAATTGGAAATAACTTGTTTATTTTCTGAGCTTTATGGACAATTGAGGTCTGGAGAGTTATGAACTCTTCTTTAGCTCAGATTTTAATATGAGTCCAATACTTTTTGAGCTCATGTCTCATATTAGGCATGCTTGCAAGAGCCCCTAAGTTTACCTCAGAACCTGGTTCGTGTCCCACCCTGAGGTGGCGATTCCACATGTTACCAAGCCTATACATGTTCCTGATCACACATTGCACCTTTACATGTGCTAGGAACAAATCTCTGGGCATAAATAACAGTCTGCTTCTCAATGTTTTCCAACTGTGTTTTGACCAAGGAGCTCTGCATGTAGTGGAAAAGAGGCAATATATGTATTTGTACTCCTTGAGTCCTGAATAAAACAACAAACATGGAGAGAAGGCAAGCAGATGAGATGGAATGGACAATGAGTAGAGCTAGCTAGGGTTGAAGGAACTTATCTCAGTGCATCAATGGAGGTGAGGCAGTGATTTAAGCAACTTGAACAATGCAGGAACAAAAAAACCCCAAAAACTTAAAGGCTTGGCTTTCTGAGGAAAGGGGTTACCTGAGTCTCAGACCTTGGCTGCATTCAGGCAGCACTCCATTTTGTTTTCACAATGTTTCCATACATGATAATCTCCAAATTTTATGCGATCTATCTCATAATGTAAAATCCACTTCTGGAAAACTAGAAGAATCTAGCACAAGTTAAGAAGAAGAAGAAGAAGAAGAAGAAGAAGAAGAAGAAGAAGAAGAGTAGTAGTAGTAGTAGTTTGGATTTGATATCCCGCCTTTCACTCCCTTTAAGGAGTCTCAAAGCGGCTAACATTCTCCTTTCCCTTCCTCCCCCACAACAAACACTCTGTGAGGTGAGTGGGGCTGAGAGACTTCAGAGAAGTGTGACTGGCCCAAGGTCACCCAGCAGCTGCATGTGGAGGAGCGGAGACGCGAACCCGGTTCCCCAGATAACGAGACTACCGCTCTTAACCACTACACCACACTGGCTCTCAGTGTTTAGTGTTCATTTCCATGATACTTGTTTCCAGAACAGAAAAATGTTTGCAACCCATTTAACACTGAAAATTGCAGGTTTTAAGTGATCATTTGGGGTGGGGGGTAAATCTATCATGTAATTCTTTCACACCTTTAAGATTTTAGTGCAGCGTAGCAGTATATGAAGGGACGCGGGTGGAGCTGTTGGTTAAACCACAGAGCCTAGGGGTTTCCGATCAGAAGGTCGGCGGTTCGAATCCCCACGACGGGGTGAGCTCCCGTTGCTCGGTTCCTGCTCCTGCCAACCTAGCAGTTCGAAAGCACGTCAAAGTGCAAGTAGATAAATAGGTACCGCTCTGGTGGGAAGGTAGACGGCTTTTCTGTGCGCTGCTCTGGTTCGCCAGAAGTGGCTTAGTCATGCTGGCCACATGACCTGGAAAAAACTGTCTGCGGACAAACGCAAGCTCCTTCAGCCAATAAAGTGAGATGAGTGCCGCAACCTCAGAGTCGGCCATGACTGGACCTAATGGTCAGGGGTCCCTTTACCTTTAGCAGTATATCAGTCAAAAAGCCTACAAAATTCAACAGATAATGCAGTATAAAACAATCTGGGATAGAAGTACTAGCATTATAATAGGGGAGGGGGACTAACAATAATCTCCATGTCTGAATGTACCCTCTGGATGCTCAACCCTCCAAAATGTACAGTAAGAATAGATGGCATGTTCAGATCCAGAGAACATTTTCCTCATCACTGTGTAGTTCTAGAGAGCTCAGGGAATGGGGGAAAGTGCTTAAAGCTAAGGATATGTTGTTTTCTGACATAACTGGACCCAAGCAGCTATTGTTACAGGATTAAGCTCTGAGTGGAAAGGATTTTAATAACACTCTTTCCACATTTTGTATTTCAAACCTGGAAGGTGTACATGTACATATTGTACAGGTTGAGTCCTTTAAAAAAGGCCCCATGGACACAGACTACACATGTTCCATGGGGCCTCTTTTAAAAGACTCACCCTGTAGTTGTTGTTTTTGGTTGTCTAGAACATTAAAGTATTGTGTGCTGAGCTGGGTGTGTTCTACACTAAAGAATTAACATTTGTTGCAAAATAGACTGCTAAGAGGGTCTGATTTTCTTAGGCATCTTTTGAAGAGTTTCAACAGTCTTTTCAGTTGGGTCAATTTTACATGATTGGCCAGTTAAGCAGGCTTCGCCCACATACTTTTGGTCCTATATTTGCTGCTATAAAAGATGTCGAAATTTGCTGCTTTTTATTTATTCTTTCATTTTAAATTTATTTTATTCTACCATACACAAGATATAAACACAAACAAGAGCAACAAGAATACAAACATTACACACACACCCCAAAACACACATACCAGAAATGACAAAGGGGACCACATATCCATTCTCTTAATTTGTCAACAAAATCAGAAGATGTGAGGTAACCCTGTTAGTAGAAACATTAAGAAGTCTGTATTCCCAACACTGGTAGTGCCAATGAGTCCTGAATGCTAGTCCCAGAGGAAATTTGATGTTTTAAGCAGGGGGAAATAAAAGCTGAAGTTCTCAAGAAAATAGTACATTCTGTGCTTCTTATGCGCTCCCGTAATATAATGACATTCACACTACCTGACTAATATAAATTCTATGCCAGGGAGAGTTTCCTTTGTTTAATTATGGATACACTTGGATAGACCTCAGATTTAGAATCGTGGATAATTTTGGACTCTGGGGTTCAGAACATTGTCGTTATTCACATCTGTCTCTGCATATCTCCCCAAGTTGCTTGGCAGTGCTTAATACTTTGAGAAATGCACCTCTACACTGCCTGCCCCAGTCCTATGTACTGCCTATCTGGGACTGTAGGAGGAAGACATTCAAACACCTATCACACCAATGAGCTGCAATATGCATAAATTTCAGTTTTCCCTGCCAAGGTTGCTAGACCAGGGGGCACAGAAAAGCATGTCACACAAACACACCTCTAACTTCTCTTTTTCCCATTTGTATGGCCAGTAGTGATGTACGGAAGTGAGAGCTGGACCATAAAGAAGGCTGATCACCGAAGAATTGATGTTTTTGAATTATGGTGCTGGAGGAGACTCTTGAGAGTCCCATGGACTGCAAGAAGATCAAACTGATCCATTCTTAAGGAAATCAGCCCTGAGTGCTCACTGGAAGGACAGATTGTGAAGCTGAGGCTCCAATACTTTGGCCACCTCATGAGAAGAGAAGACTCCCTGGAAAAGACCCTGATGTTGGGAAAGATGGAGGGCACAAGGAGAAGGGGACGACAGAGGACAAGATGGTTGGACAGTGTTCTCGAAGCTACCAGCATAAGTTTGACCAAACTGCGGGAGGCAGTGGAAGACAGGAGTGCCTGGCGTGCTCTGGTCCATGGGATCACGAAGAGTCGGACACGACTAAACAACTGAACAACAACATGGCCATTGCTTCTCTGATTTGCTGCTGCCTGTGGTGGTAATGTGAAAGGCAAAAGTGAGCACCTTCCTGTTTCAGAAGCAAATGGAGGGGAACATTGTTCCCTCTTCATCCAACGTATGTGCCACTGCATCCTCCAAGGGCTGTAAAAGTGGGATGGGCTTGAAATGGGGAGGTGAAATTATCCCAGGTTGGCTCAGCACTAATTGGTTCACTTTCCTTCATTGCCTACATCACACAGTCATTTTGTGCTATGTCAGGTTCCCGAGTCCATGTTAAGTGGTTTCCCAGGGACAGTCAAAAGTTATTTTCAAATATAATGAGGGCATCCTTTCACTGGTGGCCTCTCTTCCCACAAATACTCCTATTTATTTACCAACAACAGTAAATATTTTACAGCCATCCATCTTGCTTCCCCCCTACACCATTATAGTGATTATGATTTCTTGCAGTTTTCATCATCCCTGAAAGCAATCATGAAAACAAAATGCAGGATAAACACTTCCACAAGGAGGCACATCCACTGCTAGTAAAGGGTGTGGGAATATTTCATTAATTCAGACCTTTCATTTTAAAAAATGAAATATTGGTATACTGCTAGGGCTCTGCTTTCTTATTTGAAAAATAAAAATGAATGTTTCATAGTGCAAAGGTTTTCTAGATGACTTCTTTAAGAAATGTATCACTGAAACTGTACTTAGAAAAGATGCTATTGATTAAAAACAGCAAAGGTCAGGAGTTGTTATTCCTTATATTGAGAGAACACACAGCACACCAATGCCCACCATTTTAGAAAAGAGCAGAGTGTCTTTTAAGCATCAATGAGTGTTACTTTAACAAAAAAAACAACCCTTATTTATTAAGTTATTTAAAGAACTGAAGTTCAAATTTGGTGCAGAAGTGCAAACTTTGTGGAGTTTACTACTGTCTGCCCTTATATCAATAGCAGATGGCATGGGGGGAAACCATAATTTGTCTGACCTCCTGGCAGCTGAGTTTTTGCAGCTTGTCAAGAAGGAGGGGACAGGTAGCGGAAGGTCAGTGTGACCTACAGAGCCAATCTGGTGCTCCTTCCAGTGTGCCTGCACTGTGCTGAGCTACCCACCACCTTGAGCTCTCCTTCTTGGTAATCAGCAGCAGCTCTGCTGTTGGGAGGACATCTGGGCACCACCACCCCACCACGGTGTCTACTACTACCAGGTTCTTCTACCACTAACTACTGCATGGGAGCCTGTATTAAAACATGGTAGAGATTAGGGGGGTATAGCAGGAATGGGGAACCCATTCCCCTCCAGATGTTTCCCCTATCATCCTTGACCATAGGCCATGTTAGAAGTTGGAGTCCAACAGCAGAGAGTCACTGGTTCTCCATCTCTGAAACAGGGGCAGGTTAGAATAGCAGATGCCCATCTGAAATGTTGGGTCTTGGTTCTCTCCTCTGAAGCGAGAGCTGGCAGAACAGCTCTCTGTATGGGAGAAAACAGATTGGAACAGGTCCTCTTGTAAATGGATGCTGAACTCCAAGATTTAAAGAATGTATGTTAAAAGAGATAGGGCTAGTGGAGAGGGAACAATTAAGGGAGAGATCCAGAAGTAATGAATTTGAGAAGATCTGGAGAAACCAAATGGAAGTAGGTGATGGTTGTTTGTCACCAGCTGACAAAACAGAGACTTCAAAAGAAGTTGCACCATAAGAGGTCCTGACACCATTTGCTTTGTATATTCAGGTTATTGAGTGACCTAGGAGGCATTTTGGGAACTCCTTTCCCCAGAAACGTATGATTCTGAACTGGAGGGAAAGAGCTCAACACATCTCTGGAGGTGTTATGATTGCTGGGTCTCTTGGAGTGTTTTGATCTTACTAGAAGAGCAGCTGTTGCTGGGATGGGTTGTGCGTGTCTCTCTCCATGGTGCGGAACTGGAATTCTAAAAAGATCACATTCTATCAATTGGGTCAGCATAGAAGTAGCTTTGGCTTGTTTGTGCACACATGCACATGAATTACTCAAGTTGATTACTTAGCACTTGTCTGTTACTCACACAGTTGCCTATATGGACTGACTCCCTTATAAAAAGCATTGCCTCTGAAGTCATTTGAATGTGCTGCTGATCAATGGTGATTTATTCACTCCCACAAATCACCACTTGACACTTCAGTTAGGAGCCGCAGGTGTCATCTGGGCAGCCAAGGACCTCCATACACACTGCCCAGACTTGTGCCCCAGAGAGGTCACTTCAGTGCTGCTAACATGGCAAAAACAATGCAAGAGGCAGCAGCTATGACTTACCGGTCTCTGTAGCCACAGTGGGTGTGGTGATTCTCCAGCGGTTTGACTTCTCTCCCAAAGACACACTCCATTGTTTTTCAAGACGGATGTTCACCAACAACAACAACTGCAGTTATAAGGTGTTGAAGAGGCATGTATGTGAACTAACTCAGGGATGTGGAGTTGGAAGAAGAAGAAGAAGAAGAAGAAGAAGAAGAAGAAGAAGAAGAAGAAGAGGAGTTTGGATTTGATATCCCGCCTTTCACTCCCCTTCAGGAGTCTCAAAGTGGCTAACATTCTCCTTTCCCTTCCTCCCCCACAACAAACACTCTGTGAGGTGAGTGGGGCTGAGAGACTTCAAAGAAGTGTGACTGGCCCAAGGTCACCCAGCAGCTGCATGTGGAGGAGCGGAGACGCGAACCCGGTTCCCCAGATTAGGAGACTACCGCTCTTAACCACTACACCACACTGGGTCCCAGTGTGCCGGCTAACATCTTTAATCCATCCCAGTCTACAGATCTTGTTGCATACTACAATCACAGCACACTGATTGAAAGTTATGTGTGTTTCCCAGAAGGCAGAGTAAGTTTAGAAAGGGCACTGAAGTTTAATTTTTTTGAGAAACATTAGCTCCTGGAGAAGAAGGTAGATTGTATCTATAGTGAACAGACCTGGTCACCTGAGCATTCAGGAAACAACTATTCTAGACAGCTTACTTACCAATATTCCAACTTTCTGCTGTAATATAAGGAGCCAAACAATCAACAAGCTAAACAATAAACAACTTCAATGCAAGTTCTAGAATATGATGTTTCCACTCCTGATTGTTAAGGAACAGGTGTCAGTAAATTTAGCCATGTAGCTTTGTCACACATTTCTTAAATATACTTTTTTACCATATGTTCAGCACTAAAATGTCTCCTACCTGATGGTTTCTTCCTCACTGAATTCATCATGCTTCTCTGCTAAAAATAAGAAGAAGACTAACCCTCCCCTCATAGATTTAACTCACATTAGAATACCATTGCTACATTTTTCATACTCCATACCCCGTCTGAAAAATGCATTTTGCTAAATCCTTTGTAGCTGGGTTTGTCAGCTGAACAGTGTAAAATCTGCTGTTCTGTTTCTAGGCCTTGATCAGCAGCTTGATCTGAAATATGATGGCCAGCATTAGCATCTGCTAAATGTCTGCAGATCAAGTACAGGAACAAATGATTTTTAAAAAAGTTGACAGCTCTGGATCAAACTCTTCGATTTCAACAGCGTCCTGCAACACCGTAAAGCCTAACAAATCCATAACCCTAATTTTCTAGTTATAAAACCCACTCTCCCCTTACATCTTTTAAAGACTGCATATTCTTCAGAAAGCCACCTCCTTGTGTGTCTCCTTCCCACTATCCTCCCTCTCCCTCTTGAAATAAATGAACATTATTGTTCCCCACAGACCCCCTAAATGACATCCTCTGTGTATAACTGTAGCTGCACACTGCAAAAGTTCCACCTCCTCCTCTGCTTCCCCTGCTGGGTTGCAGCCTTAGTTCAGTTCAAGTGTGTTTTTCATGTTAATAATTCCTTGAAACTGCTTTTTTCCTCATTAAGAATGATGAGGTGACAATAGCTCCTGTGGCTTCCCCTTTTCAAGGGATGAATATCAAGAGTTTTTCATATAAATACATGGCTGATACCGCCTTTTGTGTTATTTTTAAAGGGCTACGTTTTTGTGTGCGTGTGCAGCGATGGTAAAAGGACACCCATGAGGCAAACCTTCAGGTGGTCCCAATATGTAAGTAGCATGTCGCTGAAGCATAATTCATTTCTGTGGCACAAAGCAGCCAACAGCTCAGCAGAGATTTTCCTAACTAGCAGCCTCGGGTACCTTCTTTAAAGGCAAACTAAATAATACAGGCCATTGAATTAAAACTTATTATTCCTTTGAATTTGGAAAGGGGGAGGGGGGAGAGAAAGAAAAGAACTGGTAATAAACAACAAGAAAGAAGTGAGTTACAGGAAATAATTGAGGGTCTCTCCATAGCTTCCTGAAGTTCCCCCCTCTCCTCAAAGAGTCTTCTTGTTTAGACGGAGAATCTAATTACATGTTGCATTAATGAAGTGATTAGCAATCATGCTGTGGGTGTTTAAACATTAAATATCAGTTGTAGGGGGAAAGATGTTGTTGAAACTGTGGTGTATGAGCATTTTTAAACTTTTCATTCGCAGCCAAAATCTTGGTAAAATGTTGCCTCCTTTCCTGGCAATGGGAAGGTCTCCCCCCCCCCCCCAATGCTAATGGTTGCATGTAGTATGGACACTGAGCTTATATCTGGGCATGAAAGGCTTAAAGTTCTCCTCTCCACGCATTGTGGTGATACCACCTCCCCCATTCATCAGTTATTTCATTTTAAAACTAAAATAGTACTAATTAATTAATTAAACCCAACCCTTTTCTCGACAGAACTCAAGGCGGCTTGCGGATAAAATCAAGAACAAGAAAAACATAGAAGAAGAAAAAAACAATCCTTAAAATAGAATTAAACATATATGCATATATAAATTTTGTTTAAAAACAAACCAATAATTACAATAAAAACAGTGTGGTACCAGTCCCTCAATTAAATCAATGAGTTCCTAAAGCCCTGTTGGAACAAGAAAATAGTCACCTGGCGACAGAAGCACAGCAAAGAAGAAGCAAATCCACCTTCTCTGGGGAGGGAATTCCAAAGTCTGTGAGAGAAGACTCTCTCCAGCCAAGTGGGCCTGCAAGTGTGGTGGGACCAGAATAAGGGCTTCCTCTGAAGATCTCAAAACCTGGGAAGGTTAGTATTTCACATAGCTTGGACCTAAGCCATGTAGGACCTAAGTCACTGACATCCAGCTACCTCATTAACTTACTTACTTACAAGTTTTCTTACATGACTTTCACCATAAGGGCCTAGGGAGGGTTATTACAATACAATAATGCAGTGATAGAAACAAGTAAAGTCATTCTAACAAAAACAGAATATTATAGATTCAACAAAAATGGTGGATCCCACAAGGCAAGATACCTTCGGTTGTATGCAACATAGCACTAAGGTGGTCACTTTCATCAGCACAAGGACTTATCCTTGCACAGCAGGAAATCCATCTCTCATGCACTCCCTAAATTTGTTCTGGGTTCCCCTCAACCTTCTGGAGCAGATTTGGGAATGACACAGGAGAGGAGTTGGGGCAGGGGGAGTCCACTGAGCTAGTGCTAATCATTGGGCTATTTAGTTGCACAGCACCCCTTAACAGCCAGGGTATTTTCAAACTATGGCAGAAGCTGTACACAAGAGACCTCACAAATACCACTATTGCGAGAGAGTTCCACAATTTCCCCCATTGCTAAAAACCACAGGAAAGGAGAATGTTCTAGTGCTCGAATCATTCTTGTGGGTTTCCCACAGGTATCTGGTTTGCCGTTGCAAAAAACAGGTTGCTGGACTAGATGGGGCACTGGCCTGATCCTGCAGGCTCTTCATATGTTCTTATTTAGGGGCTGCCCCAGAGAAATCTGTCTCCCAGAAAACTGCTCCTCTCACTTTTGAGGGTGGCAGAACTACCAAGACCCCCTGTTTCCTCAGCTTTTCAACCCAGGACTATGACTAAACCTTTGGTGATGAAAACGGCCAATCCTCCTTCATTCCTCCAAGGGACTAGAAAAATGTTTTGCTTATTATAATTTGTTGATGCTAATCACAAAATAGTTTCCATAACATGTAGACAGATTATGACTACGGTGGTGGTGATAAGATCTTCATAATCCTGACATAGAAAAGAGAACATATAGTTGTGTTTTAGCTTAAAAATTATTATTCCAAAGGGTTATAAGCAAAAAGACCATCTTTCAATAAACCTGTCAACTTGATTTATAAAACGACTCCTCAAAAAATAAATCAACTTTGTTCACAAGACAAGAGGCAAAAACAACTGAGGGATTTTGAGTGATCTTTGCAGGGTGAAGGTGAAGGATCCATTGCACATCCCAAGTCATATTTCAGATTCCTTCTTGTTCTTTGATTCGATTTCTCATTAAGAATGATGTACTGCAGGGCAAACAAAGAAAAACTTGCAAGCTTAAAAACAAGCAAAGACCTAGAACATTATTATTTATAAGCTAGTACTGCAAAAATGCAGATTTTTGTGTGAAAGAAGTGAGGCTGACTATTCTCTTCTACAAAGCCATACTTAAAATTCATCTCTTCTTTCTGCTGAGGCTGACTGGTTTCCCCCTATTATCAATCAAAAAGGACTACACTGGAGGGTGGAGCGATTTGAGGGCAATGGGTTGTTTTTGTTTGTTTATCATTCTTGAGCTAAAAATTAAATCACTGCCATGTGCATAGGATGGGCTCCGCTCCAAACTAATGTGTCCCCTGCCATCTTACTTGGTTCAGCCCCAGCCAACAAGCTTCTGTTTAGCAATTTGCCCAAGAAATTTGCTTCCTGGTGGTGCTCACTCGATGTGGATGGCAGAGCATGAAAGAGAGTTCAAAGATTTCAAGTATGCACCGATAGCACTGTGAGTGTTGCAATCCTTTGACACGTTGAAAGAGATCAAGCTCTTTGCGGTTGATTCAGAAACAGGGCTCAAAGCTGTGTTGCTACAAAGAACAGTAACTGAAGGACTGTCTTATGCTGCTAAGATGGTACATAATAAGCAGGACACCACCATATTTAACAGAGGTGGTTTTTACAATGCTTCAGATAAAGCACAGGTGGCTCAGTGATATAAAGCTGTTTTCTAACTTTAAGTCCCCACATGTTGCACCAACCCCAGCCAGCTTAGCATCTGAGGCAAAACATGAGTTCATACTGCCGTTTAGAAAGGAACGAACCAGTTTTTCTCCCTCAATATTCGCATGGTGAAATTTTGTCATGGAAAGTTTCTATGTGATAGGTGATCTTCCACCAAGGTGAGCAAAACTCCAAGAGGAGCAAATACAGTAGTACAGATCTGAATCACTACTGGATGTCATATGTATTATTGGCTTAATTGTGCATAATGTTCCCTTTTCATTTGCACAGGAAGCATGGGATGGCGGCAGAGGGGGACTCAACTTGAGCAAACATTATGGTTACCAGATTTTTTTCAATGAATCCGGGGACGTTTTTCTTTTTTTTAAATCTGAGTAGCAACAGGAAGTCAGTAGTAGGGATGGTGAGGCAAAAGACCCTGGCCGCAAGCACACATGCATACTGTATAAAGGTGTAAAGCCCTTCTTTTTCAGCCTGTGAAACATAAATGTGCAGAGTTTTTAAAAAAACTGGGCAATGGTTGCCCTCCCGTGGCTCCCAAGCCTCCCCCAATATGTCAGAACAAAGGGAGAAGGGGGCAGGAGATCAGGGGAGGCTTGGGAGTCATGGGCAGTGGGGCAGCCATTGCCCAGTTTAAAAAAAAACTCTGCGCCTTTATGTTTCACAGGGTGAGAAAGAAGGGCTTTGCACCTTTCCTGGCAGAGAAATCATGCCATGCACCTTGCACCCCTCCTGGGCAACAGCTGCCCGCCTGCAACTCCCAAGCCTCCCCCATCAGTCAAAACAAAGGGGGAAGGGAGCAGGAGATCTGTACCGCTGGACGTCCCTGGTTCTCCTTCGGCAGTGGCAGCGGCAGTCAGCAACCCGGAGCCAGCCAGAGCCAACTGCGCTACCAAGCTGGCTCTGGGCTGCTGAGGCTACCGCTGCCACATTTCCCAGGGACAGATTTGCAAATCTGGGGACAGAATTTGTCCAGGGACAGCTTTGCGAATCCGGAAACTGTCCCCAGGAACTGGAGACATCTGGTAACCCTATCAAACATGCCTCGGGTGGTGTTCCTTCCACTCCCCAATAAGAAAGTCCACAAACAGCCAATCCAAAGCTATTGGCATAGCGCTAGTATTCAAACCCATCCCCCTTCACATGGAAAAGCATGAAGAAGAGGCTGTTCATTCCTTCCGAAATACAGTAAACGACAGGCCTCTATTTTAGCATTTGGAAAGCAATGTATTAATAAGAACATAAAAAGAACCTGTTGGATCAGGCCAATAGCTCATTTAGTCCAGCATCCTGTTCTCATGGTGGCCACCAATTGGTGGAAAACCCTCCAGCACATCTCAGCGACAAGCACATTCTTCAGTTTCATTAGGTGGAAATGATATAGACAAGAAAAGTTGTGGAGAAGAGTTGGATAATGAGTTGAGCGTGGGAGGCTGCATACATGAGAACTGAAGGGCACTGCTGGTGCACACAAGAGAAGGTGCATCTCTAGATCCCTGGATGGTACCAAACCAGATGCATCAGCAACTAATGGAAAAGGTCAGCAATTAGGAGTTACGTGGTGGCATTTAGGAAGCTAGTGCTTCTGTTTTGAGTGGTCTACTTAAAAATGCCCAAACGCTTTCCCAAGGCTGAATGAATGCATTTGATACCACACAGAGGACTGGAATGGGAACTTTAGAAATAAGAGGTAGTGAACTAGTCTTTAAATAAAAGAACTGAGGAATGAGTTAGAATTAGAAGGGGATTATGAGGCGACAATGCATCATTTTTAGGAGAGCAACCATTTTTTTATAAATGTAGCATAAAAGAATTTGCAAGCCCTGTGTCATAATGTTTGGAGGAAATGGCCACATTATAGTAATTCACAATCCAGGGGCTTTTTGGTACCCATGAGCATTAGTTTAACACTCTTTTTGTTGGCAAAAGGTCACTATTTGTTTTACAACATCCACTCCAGTTATTTCCCCCCCTCCTCTTGACTGATGAAATCTCACAGGGAAAGTGCCAGCAGCCGCAGAGTTCAGATGAAAATAATTTTCTTCCCTTTGCTTGTGTTCAAATGCACAGCAGTAATATTTCCATCTTGTGTCATACTTAGTTTTTCCATACAGCTGACATTCAAAATCATATATAATCATGCACAGAAGTATTTGGAGGCTGTGTACGCTATAGGAAAGCATTGCAACTCACAGCACTCCTGCAAGTGCTGGTTGATGACAGGAATTGACATGGTTGAAGGCCTACAAAGGCCCAGTCTCCAACAGGGACTCCACTGCTGACTGTAAGATCCCTCTAAACTTTTGGCCTCTCCTCCTTGCTCTCACTGCCTGTTCACCCATCCCAACTTAGGAAATTGAGTGGTGACAAAGAGTGAGCAGATGGAGAAGCACCTTCCAATTGCCTTGTCCTATTATTCTGGGGGCTCTTCCTATGTTCTGATGGGGTGGTGAGTCACATCCTTTCTGAAATTTAGACCTTTTTGTGCCTTAGCTATGCCTACAACCTTTCTTGTACTTGGAATGTTATCCAAGCTGAGGATGACTTTTTCTTCTTCTTTTTTTGTACGCAGATCTGACATGCTTTAAAGAAACAAGCCATGTGGGTGTGCTCTATGGTGAAGATCTTTCATATACCTGGTGGGTTGCTAATTCATTTGTGGGGGTGGGGAGGAACCATATTATCAGCTGCATTCGCATGGTTCAGTTGCCAAAGCTGTACCCCTCTGCATGATTGCCTGGCAGCAGTAGCATAGTGTAGGTTGCCAGTGCCTGGGGCCACATAAAGGTCGTGGGTGGGAGGGAGGCAAACAGATGGAGTATGCATGCACATTCAGCTGCCTAATGGCATCCACATCACCCAGGATGCAGAGAGAAGAAAAGAAGCTGCAGAGAGAAGAAAAGAAGAGTTGTTCCGTTGTCTGGAGAGGTCACTTCCTGGTTTGCATAGAGAAGCTGGTTTCAATGGAGTTCAGCAACAGAAGCACACAGATGTATTGAGCCAGCGTGGTGTAGTGGTTAAGAGCGGTGCACTCGCAATCTGGTGAACCGGGTTTGCTTCCCCGATCCTCCACATGCAGCTGCTGGGTGACCTTGGGTTAGTCACACTTCTCTGAAGTCTCTCAGCCTCACTCACCTTGCAGAGTGCTTGTTATGGGGGAGGAAGGGAAAGAAGATTATTAGCTGCTTTGAGACTCCTTAAGGGGAGTGAAAGGCGGGATATCAAGTCCAAACTCCTCCTCCTCCTCCTCTTCTTCTTCAGGCAGCACTGAGTGTTGAAATTTTGTGCCCCCTAACAATTTTGCACCCAGAGCAGCCACCCTGTGTGCCCTCCCCCCAATGCTACACCACTGCCTAGTAGTAAGTCCCTCTTACTGCCAAACTTAAAGTAACATTTCTCCAGATTTCCACATCAGTTTGCATTTTTTTAAAAAAGTTGGCATGAAAATTCACCAGCATTTCTCCTAGCACGCACATTTTTTTTTTTTTTTTTTTTTTTTGCAAAGCAATTTTCCTTAATATAATTTGGCTGCTGTCACACTTGTGGCAGTAACTTTATATTTAGACTGTTGTAATGTGCTCTATGTAGGGCTTTCCTTTACAACAGGTTTGGAGGCTGCAGCTGGTGCTGAATGTCATATGAATGACTCATCTGCTCCAAACAAAGGCCTGAACATAAACCAACGCCATACCATGTTCCTACCTTGAATGTAAATGAAGGCAACTCGGGCTTCCATAAAATGTCTTTCATAATTTGGAGCCATACTTCTTTAAAGTAATGAGCTAGATGGGAAAGACTATTCATATTTGCTTATCAGATGTTAAAACTCCTTCTATTTAAGTCTTTCAGTGCTTCTAGACGAGGTTGCCTTGATGAACTCTCAGTTACTATACCAATAGATATTTAAGAATCAAAGAAAGGTGAATCAGAGCAAAGTTGCATCTAGTCCAGCATTCTCTTCTCACAGTGGCCAACCAGATGTCAGTAGGAACCCTTCAAATCAGACCATAAGCTCAACAGGAATCTCTACACTTTTGCTCTTTAGCAACTGATATCAAGTTACTCTTGGTGTATATGAATTCCCAGCACTACAATACGTTTCTGATAATAAACCATTCTTAAACACGAGAAACTAGGTTTCACTATGCTTGCTAGCCATCTTCTGGGAGCTTTATAAAAGAGATAAATCAGTCTTTCATGAAAGAGCACACAAATCCTGAATCCCTTTTAATTAGACAATTAAATCCTAATTAGCTATTAAATTTTTAACACAACTCTGTTAAAGTAGACTCCATGAATTTTTAGCATGTGTCTACATTGACCGTTCTAAGTGCAGTGATGATTGCAACGATGTGAGAGAATTTAATCCTTCTATTTAAACTTGAAGGGTTCCTGAAACGTATGGGCAAAATGTAGCCAAAAAATACCCATACAGTTTAGGATCATTATAAAAATTCTTTTGCAACAGAACAATAACATTTATAGCATTGTATGGAGTAAATTAAAATTAAAATTATCCATGGAGATGTAGACGGTTTGTCATAGATACTTTATATTGCCATTCACATCAGCTGACATTTCTATTTCTGGACTAGATGACTCTCAGGATCATAGAACTCTGCAATTCTATGATTCTAAGATTCTTTAAAAGTAGTATGAAGGCAAATCAGATCTCAATAAATTGTCACATACCCAACACTTCTTTAATGAAAATAGAGATGTCTTATTCCGTAATAATAATAGTCATTTTATTATTTATACCCCAACCATTTAACTGGGTTGCCCCAGCCACTCTGGCCAGCATTCATCATATATAAAGACGTGAGAAAACATTAAACTTTATAATAATAAAAACTTCCCTATATAGGGCTGCCTTCAGATGTCTTCTAAAGGTTATATAGTTACTTTTCTATTTGGCTCAGGGGTCAAATAACTCCATAACCTCTGATGAAAATAGGGGTGTCCTACCGTACCCGCCAACATTTCTCCGATAAAAATAGGGATGTACCAGGGAAAAGGGGATCTTCCAGGATCAAATCAGAAACCAGGACAGCTTCTGTAAATCTTCTGGGACTGTCCCTGGAAAACAGGGGCACTTCAAGGTCTTTTGACATATCCCTAATAATTGTAGTAACGGAAGCAGGTGGCGCTGTGGGTTAAACCACAGAACCTAGGACTTGCTGATTGGAAGGTCAGCAGTTTGAATCCCCGCAACGGGGTGAGCTCCCGTTGCTTGATCCCTGCTCCTGCCAACCTAGCAGTTCGAAAGCATGTCAAAGTGCAAGTAGATAAATAGGTACCGCTCCGGCGAGAAGGTAAACGGCGTTTCTGTGCGCTGCTCTGGTTCGCCAGAAGTGGCTGGGTCATGCTGGCCACATGACCCGGAAGCTGTACACTGGCTCCCTCGGCCAATAAAGCGAGATGAGCACCGCAACCCCAGAGTCGGCCACGACTGGACCTAATGGTCAGAGGTCCCTTTACCTAATAATTGTAGTGGATTCTTGTAATGTATTCTGTGTGGAGCTGTGCTCAAAGGCTATCCAGAAACTGCAGCTAATGCAGAATGCAAGTACCTGGCTATTAAGTGGGACATCCAAATGGAAACATTTAAGGTAAATGGTGTTTCACACACTCTGGCTTCTGTTACAGTGTCCTGTTGCCCCAGAAGTGGTTTATTCATGCCTGCCACATGACCCCAGAAAGCTGTCTGCAGACAAACGCCAGGTCCCTCTGCCTGAAGCGAGATGAGCACCACACCCCATAGTCACCTTTGACTGGACTTAGCCATCCAGAGGTCCTTTACCTTTCACCTTTGCCTTTTTTTACCTGCAACAAAACAAGGCAAAGAGAGCCCAAAATTCAATGGGATATGTAACTGATTTGAAATGTTCAAGGACTGGATCCATTTAACTGAATTTTTGGTAATGCATTCCTAATATTTTTTTTAAAAAAACCAAAGCCCTTATTTAAATGGATAAGTTGGGGGAGAGGATACCCGTTTCCCAGCCTATCATTAGATCATAGAAAAGCGAAGTGCTCACCATCCATAGCATGCACACAGACTGCTAATAGGTTTTTGTTTCTCTGTTTGGAGTCAGAGAGTAAGTTTTCTTGTTAGCTCCTAGCCCTGCTCTTGCTGTACCTTTCAGAAAGCTGGAGTCTGACTTGTTAGGGGTCTCGAAGGAAAACAAGATCAATAACTTGTCACAGCAAGAGATACTTTACTGTCTGCAGGGTGCTGTAATATATAGCATAGTGCAGGAGGGAGGGGGGGAAATCCCAATTCTCAGCTTTGTGCAATTGAGCAGGCGGCTATTAAGGAAGTTAAACAACTTTTTTCCTAGTAATTTAATCCCCAGATCATTAAGCACAAATGTCACTTTGTAGATGCGCTTCTATGTTTGAAGCTCCTCTGGAAGAAGACAGGGCGGGGGGAGAGCAGCATATGAAACACGCTCTTGGCTTTGATTAGTTTAAGGCTGCTGATTGGTATGTTGTGCCTCTTTATTTAGAGGCAAGTCTTTCAAAAATTTGCAATTTCTCCAGAGTGTGTAGTGATGGAAAGCTACTGAAAGCAACCAAAGGCTATAAAACCTCTTCATTTTCACATCATTCCCCGCAATCCTTCACCTCTCACATTTCACAGAGTGATAACCTGCCGCATCCCTGCTGACTGAACACAATTGTCTTTATTACAGATAGCTGTGGCAATGTATTGACCTTGCATTCCTATAATTTAATTAGCACAACTGGCAATTAATTGTTTCCTTCTGCAATCTGCAATTTACATCCGTGCCTTCTGACCTCCTATGTTTAGGAGTGCATTCTCTTTAGGTACAGTGAAAGAAACAAACGAGCAAAACGAAATAAATTGATGATGGGCTATCATTTGATAAAACTGCTTAGCAGCTCTTTTATGTGATTTTGCATGAATGTGTAAGAGATAAGCAGTTTGCTGCTTCTGTTGCCTTTTGTTTGTAATTGTAATGCGCACAAATGATTTTTGAGGCTGAGAAGCGCTGTAGAAATACAGTGGTACCTCGGGTTAAGTACTTAATTCATTCCGGAAGTCCGTTCTTAACCTGAAACTGTTCTTACCCTGAAGACCACTTTAGCTAATGGGGCCTCCTGCTGCCGCCACACCGCCGGAGCACAATTTCTGTTCTCATCTTGAAGCAAAGTTCTTAACCCGAGGTACTATTTCTGGGTTAGCGGAGTCTGTAACCTGAAGTGTATGTAACCTGAGGTACCACTGTACAGGTCATGATCCATTCCGGCACAGGAAGAAATTAGTATTGTAAGGAAAGCCTTCTGTAGCTTTTTCAGACTTACTATGGAGGTGCTCACATGACTTCATGTGCATCACAATGTTAATTTCCACACGGACCAGGAAGCCTATGTATGCTGCATCCTTAAACTCATGCAACCATTGCTCTGCCCTCCAATGCCTTGGTGTGCAGGATATTGAAGCCCCAACACTCCTGATGTGCTCACTGGCCAGTGTATTACACTGCATACTTGCCATTGACAAAGGCCAGTATCCACCTAACTCAATTGGCAGAGCACAATAAACTTAATCTCAGGGTCACGGGTCTGAACCCCATGTTGAGCAAAAAGATTCTTGCATTGCAGAGGGCTGGACTAGATAACCCTTTGTCATGAGCCCAATTCAGACATAGGTCATCAGTGGAAAAAACCCAGTGTCAGTGAATTTAGCTCTTTATTTATTTTTTAAAAACTGAATCACTGCAGGGCTAGTGATCCCAGCTATTGTTCCCAGTAGGTCTTGCTCCGATGAGGCAGTTGCAAGGACTGAAGGTCCCTGCCTCCCCCACCCCCGCTCTCTAAGGCTCCTCCCCTCCAGGGTATTTCACAAGCAGATGCAAATTGCATCCACACACAACCAATTTCTGCTATGCTCTTTTCATTTTTCTGTGTGTTCTAGGAGTCCAGGAGGGAGGGGAGCTGGTTGCAGCAGGAGAGGTAGACTCCCTGTGTTTTTCAGCAGCCTGCCTCATTTCTGTCTCTTGGCTCCCCTCCTCTCCAGACTCCACTTCAGCTTTGGAGTCTGTACAGCTTTCTTCCACAGCCTCTTCTTGCTCACTAAATCCTGTTGCCTCTTCTGCTTCCAACACCTCCTCCACCCTGTCTGCTCCTTCTTCTCTCTCTGACCACTCATCATTATCTTACCACCAGTCCCCTGACTCTGAGCCTTCTTCCCTTTGGGGCTTCCCAGCTGATGCCTCCCACCATCCTTGGCATCCAGCCAGTCCATGAGACCCTTGAGGGCCCTTCCAACTCTACAATTCTATGACTCATATTACTCGAAAAGAAGGGAACTATGTAGCATCAAGCCCTATGCCATGCTATACTCTCATAGAAATGGGTTCTGCTCAATAAATTCTCATGTTGAGATGCCTTGAATCCCTCTTTATCTGCATGCCAGTGCGCAGGAGTGAGGATTTATCATACAGACTCTCTTCTTTTCTTTTCTTTTTAAATATTTTTATTAGCAATTTCAACATAACAAATTATCAAACCATATAATCGCTCACATTAATTTCCCCCTTTCCCCCTCCCTTCCATCCTTCCCTTCCCCCCACCAAAGACCTCCCTCAGCTCCTCTCTCTGATTTCTCAGCACATACTATTCTCTGCATGTCATAAAATTGTGCATATCCTTACATTATCTTTCTAACATGTTATCAACCAATAAATTTTTGTATGTTTATTCAAAACCGAGGAATCCAGTTCATTTTGTTGTCTTTTTAGATAATTTGTAAAAAGCTCCCATTCTTCCTTAAAGTCACAGTTGTCCTTGTCCTGCAATTTATATGTCAATTTAGACAACCATGCATAGCTCATCAATTTTTCTTGCCACTGTTCTTTCGTTGGGATTTCCTCATTCTTCCATCCTTGTGCACTCATGACCCTTGCCACTGTTGTAGCATACATAAATAAATTCTTTGTTTTTCTTGGCAGGTCTTGTCCTACAATCCCTAACAAAAATGCTTCTGGTTTGTTTTTTTTACAAATGTCATTTTAAACATTTTTTTTTCAATTCATTTTATATCATTTCCCTATTTTTTTTAAATTTCTCTACATTCCCACCAACGCACAGCTGATGGTTCTCGTGTCCAGTTCACCACTCAGCCATGAGGTTCCCCTGTTTTACTGCCTGAAGCCCCCAATGAAACATGTTCTTCTTCTGATCCCCACCTTTCTTACCTTGTTTCTTATACAGCTGACAGGAACCAGCCCAGGCTTTGCAATATTCAGGTGAAGTGTATAATTCCCTGAAACACTGCCATAGGCGCCGACTCCATGGGGCCTGAGGGGGCCCGGGCCCCCTCAAAAATTCGTTTGGGGGGGCTCTGCCCCCCCAATAATTTAAGAAAATTATTAGTTATATTATGCTTTGTAAAATCACAAAATTATGTTGGTATTTTTTATTTTCCTTGTTTGACGATAGTTACCTTTTAAAATACATTCAGTAATGAGTTAAAACAAAGCCACTCCCGATCTAGAGAGGGGGTGGGGTTGCGGGCTCTCGAACCATCAACAATCTCGCGGGGCTGGCGTCAGCCCCGCAAGAAGCGGGGATTCCCCCTAGCTCATTAATATTCACCGCCCACGGCGGCAGCCAATCGGCTGCCGCAAAGGGCGGGCCCTCACAGGTTCACTTAAGGTCGGGGCAGCCCGGGGCTCGCCCGTTTCGTTCCCCCAGCAGCAGCGGTTTGGAGGTCTTGGGCCCCTCCAATATTTTTTATAAATCGGCGCCCCTGAACACTGCCCATGTTCCCAAATATGTCCTCGGGTGCTAAATGGCAAGTTATCTGCATCCTGAGCTTGCACGTTTTCTCTGTGCAGCTTCCCTGTGAATTGTTTTAAAGGTGCAAGGTCTACAAACTGAAATGCACCTCCCACATGCAGCTGAGAGGTATAAACCAAGGTGAAAGCTAAAGGTGGGGCTGCCATATGTCCTGATTTCCCCAAACATTACCAGAATTTCAAAGGCAGAATTGAATGGCGGCGTTTTGTCCTGGATCTTAGGCAAGTCAATCAAAATATTGAAACAATTTTGGAGGGTGTCCTGGTTTTTACTTTTTGAAATATGGCAACCGTACTAAAGGAACACTGAAAAGCTGAGAAGGGAAGAATATTCCAGTACATTGTTGTCAGTCACCTGAGTCCACAGAAGCCAGCAGAGTTGCACCAAGCTCTGCCAAGCCCAAATGTTCTATATATACAGCATTGTCTGCATTTGGTTTTTGCATGACAAAATGGTGCTTCACTTTCCAAGAAATGCAAGTAGCTGTCCTGACAAAGAAATCCAAAGTGCCTCATTAAAAATGTTTCCAAGATACCATCCAAACTCATGGAGAGGGAGCTGATTTAGAAAAGGTTGCTTTCCCCCCTGTTTTTAAAGATCAAATCTAGATTCTCATAATGAAAATAAATGGTTTTTTTTTCTGCCTGCAAAGTATGAATTCTCCATGTTCTGAGTAATCTGAGATGCAAACACAAAGCAGAGGTTCTTTCCCCCTCTAGGTAATCTAATTCTTTCTTATTTGTTTCCGTTGTGCTACTAAAAATAGACATAAAGAGATAATGAAGGGAACAAAACAGCCAAGGTAGGAGCATGTCTGAACAGCATTGTTCTCTATTTAAATTACAATTCCAAATAATGTTTTGGGGATTCCTTGGAATTTGATAAAATAACGTATTTAAAGTGGAGGGAAGAGGTGCAATATAACTGAAAAAGTACCAGAGGGGACAAATGGGACTGCCCCAATTCTCAATTCTATTTTAAATAATATTTATTAATTTTTTTCTAATCAAACCAAATTATATATTCCAAATTTGACAAATTATCCAATAATCAAATAAATCCCAATGTTATGCCTAATTATAAATTATCATTATTATTATTATTATTTAGCTGACTTTCCATGCTTTGAGATCGGAGGGAATCCTAATTGTCTCATATTTCTACTGCATTTCAAAATATTACAATAATTCCCTTATTATATTCTGATGTTAATCCTTCATTATTTTCAACAGCCTCTGCACCCCAATTCTCAATACTTTATCCCCTCTCTGCCAGTTTTCCCGGGGTGTTTTCTTTCTTTTTCTTTTGCCTCCAACTGGTCCATTTGGGTGAACAGAGTACTGCCCTCCAAGCTCAGTCTGCCTCAACTTCCCTGCCTTCTTATTTACAACCATTCAGGAAATGGCTCTTCCCATCATTGGATATGGCTTCCCAAAGTTGTTAGGAGGAGTCCCTTCCGGCCACCAAATGCTTGGGTAAACCGGTGTGTTTTTAAATGTTGATAATGATGGAAACAGACACACTTAACGTGGGAGAACATTCCGCAAATGGACAACTGCCATCAAGAAGGTTGTGCCATCGGAGAACACCAACTGGGCCTCAGAGGGTTGGTGTTGTTGGAGGTGCTCTTTTAGGTACTTAAGTTCCAGAATATTTAGGGCTTTGTATGCTAGTGCTAACACCTTGACTTTGGCCCAGTAGCTCACATGGCAAAGAAAATATATTTCATACAGAAGTAGCAATTTAAGCAATGACATTTTTATCCTATTTTTAGCTTCCCTGATGCAGTGAGACACTATTAAGGGGAAAGAGGCTAGAGAATACAGCCACTTTCTGATAGCAAAGATGCAGCAGATTTGAGTTTATCTTAAAACAACAACAACAATCACATATTGCCAGAAAGAGGCAGGTAGGCAATTAGCAATTTGCAGCATTCAGCCTCTGGTGACTGACTCAGAGTTACCAAGGAATTTAGAGTTAGAAAGCAGAAGGTCTCTTTGATCAAACACACCACAGAGAATGAGAGGGAAGCAGAATGAGGAGGAGTGGGGGGAGAAGAAAGAGCAATCTTAGGGGAATTGAGACTGATCCCTAAGTCCCAGAGCTGGAGGGTAAAACTAAAGTGATTTGATGCTGTTTCCTGTTTCCTATGCAACTGATCAAGCTGGGGAGAGCAAAAGTTTGTATGACATGTTGTCAGGTTGTAAGCCAGTAGAATAAAAATAGAGGGCTGTATACAACTGGTGCTCTTCCATAAGCACACATGCTTCTGATCCTACAGGAAGCATCCAGTAATCAAGGAATAGGTTTTGCCATTCTCTCCTCTCTGCTGCAGCCCCCAGTGCTCCCTAAGGGCCTATTCTGGAGGATCCCCTAACCCTTCAAAACAGATTTTTTGGGGGGTAAGGCACTGCGGACAGCAGGAGGGAGGGGACTTAGCAAACATTTCCTTTACTTGCCCCCATTAGTGGAGGCATCTACTAGATCAACAGTGCTAAGAGGACTAATTGGAGCCCGCACATACACTGAGCATTGCTTGCTCCTAGAACATCAGAAGTGTCTCCTTGTAAAAGAGAGAAAGGATGTTCAAATGAGTACCAATTGAGAACAATGATAGGCAGCACTAGTCATTGATTGGGAAAACCTAGATAGTACATGCATGTCCGATCATGTATATGCATGTGCAAACAGAGATAACCAGGACAACCCAAGAGATAACCCAAGAGATAACCAGGACAAAGGCTGACATGGTGGATTGCATGCTAATTGCAGAATGTGCACAGAGGGGCTCAGCACTTGAACCCTGGGCTACCTGCAACCTCTCTGCAACAGAAGCCTTGAGTACTTAACTAGACTCCCACCCCAAGCATGGCCACAGGTCCACTTAGAAGAAATAAAATGATGCTTTATCAGTACAGGCTCAGATGCACAGAAAAGGCAGGTGCAGTGCAGTGGTACCTCGGGTTACAGACGCTTCAGGTTACAGACTCCGCTAACCCATAAATAGTACCTTGGGTTAAGAACTTTGCTTCAGGATGAGAATAGAAATCATGCTCCGGCGGTGCGGCGGCAGTAGGAGGCCCCATTATCTAAAGTGGTACCTCAGGTTAAGAACAGTTTCAGCTTAAGAACAGACCTCCGGAACGAATTAAGTTCTTAACCCAAGGTACCACTGTATAGCCGCTCTTACAAGGTGAAATGTTAGCAGGAACAAGTTTGGTCAAGGAGGAAAGGGCAGTGTTCGTAAGTCTGAGATCATTAACATGAATTCCGAGGTTGCATGTAAACTGCAAAGTTGCTCCAACACCTTTCCCCACGTACTCATCAAGCTTTTACGTAGAAGTGTAGATGCTCAGCTTCTCACAAGAATCTCTGCTTCTGCAGGAGTTTCTAGCCTGAAACCAGGTCTAGAGGGGTGCATTTCCTATTTTCTCTTGATATGCTGCCTCTTCCCTGGGGACAATCAGGGCCTGCCCACATCTCTGAATCCTCCCATTGTGGCACTTCAGAAGATGCCATGAAGTCCTCCTCATCTGCCATTGTGGACATGGCCTCTGGAGACTTTGACAGTCCTTTCTCTTCCACAGACAAAAGAGAGGAAGCCTCTGGGATCTCAGCTTCAACAGTGGAGCTATGCATGTTCCATCAACTGTTTCCTCACCTCCCCCCATTGTCTTACCCATTATCTCACCTCTATGCCATTGTCTCACCTCCCTCCCATTTGTCACCTTTATCTTCCATTTCCTCCCACTCCTGCACTGAATCAGAGTACTCAGAGGGAATCAGGACAGCACTCCTGGCAGCCTATCCCATCATGCAGAAAGCATTTGGCACTGGGCAGAAGTATTTTCTGTAAGTAAGGAAGCAGCTTATATACAGTAGAAATGTTTGGAGTGCTGTAAATTGTGGCTGTGATAAAATAACCCAGGATCTACTTGTGTATCAGATGATGATCTTAGGAGAGTTAAGGGTGTTCACATTATGAACTGCTCATGTCAAGCTCACAGAAGTGAGCAGGGAGTTTGGGGTTTTGTAATACATCACATTTTCCTTTTTCAGCCTGAGAGCTATGAGGCTCCTGATGTTCTAAATCAGATTGAACCCAGCTGAAGCTGAACAGAATGAGAGAGCGAGGAAATAATACAAAGCAGAGGTTTTCAATTCCACACTCGTGATATTGATTCAGGGAGATTTTATTTTGTGTATAAGTATAATTGTATCGATTTTCATAAAACTGGAGAATTGGAAAATACAGCCTGCATGCTGTTTAAAGTACACTGTGCTGTGTTAAGAATTGGAGATTTTAAACAGCTTGGCTGAAAACACGGCGGTGAGCAACATTTCTGGGGGAATAAAGGACAATATGCTTTCATTTATGCACATAAGAGCATGGGCGCATTAGTGGGTTGGAGATGGGATTACGGCTCTTGTTTCTACAAATGTACATCATGTAATACCTTATTGCTCGGTGATCCACAGGTGATGCTCAAGCAACATTCATCATGTAGCGGGCTCCCCATTCCCCCAACCATTTGACAGCACACATATGCATTAGGTGAACATAACACAATGCCTGGAAATGAACTGCCAACACTCAAAAGGTTTGCTCCTTCATAGTCATAGCATGCAGGGCCAGCACCAGAAGCTGATGTAACTGGGTACCCATCAAGGTCCATGTTCCTTCAGCAGAGTTGGCAGGAGCAGCTGCTGTCCCTCCTTGAGCCTCCTGGCCCTGCTGGTCCTACTCCTTTGCTACCACTACTTATTCATCTGCCCTCTCCAATTGAGAGAGGGGAACAAGGAGGAGAAATCAGTATTGGTGCCACGACTGAGCCAGCCCAGCCAGCTTTCAGTGGAGGAAGTAGGCAGGAAGAGATAGAGTTAACTACCAGAAGAGAAGAGTCTAGCCAAGTGCCAACTTCCCCGCCCTTAGGAATGCAGGTGGCCAGGTCTCTCAGGGGGAGGGAAAAGGTGAGGAAGAGAAGATTGACAGTCTGTCTTCTCAGGAAGAAGTTGGAGGAGATTCAATGAGCCCAAGGTGGAAGCAGAAATGTAAGGGGTATAAATCCCATTTAAGATGGAGGAAGGAGAGGGACTCGGCAGAAGAGTCATCATACTTCATGATGGCAGCAGCTGGGTTAATGCCGTCCGACGTTATCTGTGTACTTGGTCAAAAAAAAATCATCCTTTCTCCTTAACTATGCTCCCTGTGTTGTCGAGCTGGAGGCTGGATGCCTGACAATTGCCCTCTCCCTCTGAGTGCCGGCCTAGATTGTGCATGGAAGGAGAGGGAAAGTGATTGATTTGACAATTCTGCTCACATTCCCCGGTGGGCGGTGTTGTGGTCCGGCATCCAGGACCTCCCAGTAACCTGGCTGGAGGGCGGAGGGATGCCGGCCACATCATGGGGACTCCCGGTTGCATCACACCCCCGGCTGTCCAATCGACACAGCCAGGGGCATACTATTTAATTGTGGTGGGAACCCTCTGTGTGGTTTACATCAGATGATATATAGAATATTTGTATCAATAAATTCAAAACTTAAAAACAAAGTGACATGAGATTAATCAAAATATGAATAAAAATCAGTTATATGAAGAAAAAAAACCCTACACGATCAAATTCCATGTTAAAATTGCATGGAAATAAAATGTTGCCAAAACAATTTTTATTTTTATTTTGATAGCAAGCACTGAAAATGAAGGTGCCTGCCTAATTTCAGTGGAAAGGGGATTCCACACTGGTGGATAATTTCCTTGCAAACGAAGCATGCACATAGCAGCAAGGAAAGGGTGTCCACCTTGATCAACAGCTCTAAAATCTGGAATTGGCACTGGCATTATTTTATTTTATTTTATTTTATGAATGTATAAACCACCTGCCATTCAATAATACTGTGGTGATGTAAATGAGAAACAAGTAAAGCAAAGATACAAAGTCCAAACAGTAAAAATTGATTAAATCCATCTGCAGAATCTATTCTTCTAATCCATCATGGGGTCAGATACCATCTGGTCATGATTTAAATAGAAATTTCCAATCAAGGAATATGATATGTGTTCTTGTGCTGCTTATATATGGAGTCCCTCATCTTATCTGGTATTTCCTTCCTCTTTTGAGCCATTATGTTAAAACCCACAGCCACACAGTTCTTTTTAAGAGGCAATAAGATTTGTAGCAAAATATTGCAATGGATTATGTGAACTATACCAGCTGCTGCAGTCATTGAAGAATAAACAGGTTTTGTCCATGTTTATTTATTTTTCAGTTGGACATTTTGCAATAATTTGGAAAGGGGGAGGGTAGAAGAAAATCAATCAATCAAACAAACAAATATTCATAAAGAACTACAGCTTTAGACCTAGAGAGGCTAGGGTTAAAACATGTGCTCAAGCTGTGAGTTCAAGCTCATCATAAAAGGGAAATATTGAGTGCTTTATCCCCCAGCGTTCTTCTAAACATGAGTATGGCTAATGATAAAATAATGTACCCCTTTATTACATTCCCATGCCACACAGAGGCACTAAAAATACAACCTTTAAGTATGGGCATAGCTATTCAGTCAGCCACTCATTACCTTTATATACCCTGTCACTCAGCCATCAAACAGATTCCACCCACCCCTGGCAGATTGCAATCATACTAAATCACAATTAAAATCTAGATAGAAAACCCCAATTACCGTACTTTTCTGTGTATAAGACTATGTTTTTTTCTTTAAAAATCATGCCAAAAAGCGGGGGTCGTCTTATACATGGGTCATGCATAGGCTGGATGTTCGATTGGTTGCTGCCGAGGCTGTCAGTGGCTATTGTGCGTGTGATTGGTTGCTGTGTCAATGAGTGATGTTGATTGGCTGATGCTCTGGCCGTTGGGTGGGCGATTGGCAGCTTCTGCCGGTGATGGGACAGGCGGGAGGCGGATTTAGTGGCGTGTGTGCGTGAGAGATTTTCGGCAATCCCCCCTAAAACAAGCTCAACAACCCTGGGTAACCCTCCCCACATTTTCTTAAATTTGAGTCCACGGAAATAGGGGGCGTCTTATACATGGGGGCATCTTATAAGTGGGAAAGTATGATAAATCAACCACACACACAAAAAAACAAGGATAAAGAAAGGAAGCAGCAGTATGAGCAGCCAAAAGCATTCATCCTTCCTCAGCTAAGAAGGTAATTTCAGTCTACCATTTGACAGAGCATGGGCCAAATTAGTGGCTGATGCAAATATATTTTGCCTGGGATTGTCAGATCTGCGCACACAGTGTCCCATGTAGTGAACCTCTGAGTGGCAGGTGACAGGTTATCGAAGCTAACAATACCGTACTTACTTTCCCATCTTCTGGCGCAAATTCTATTCCTAACATCCTCCCGCCCCGCTCTGCCTATTTGGTCATATGTTTTAATGTATTGATGGACCTACTACAGCAATGTCTGATATATCTGTGAGACCAGTCCTCTGTTTGGTGAGCTAGCCTCTTGAAACAAGGACTCAAATGGATTTAATAGCTTAATAACTGTTAACAGCAAACATCATTCCTTCTCTGTGAGATTGAGTATTTTCAAATATTTTAACATTTAATATTTTAAAGGGTCTCAAGTGGTGGTCCAATGGCAGCAAATTATGATTATGCTCCAGGTCTAAAATCAACCATAATCCTGGATGAAAATTGGTTTTTTTAAAAAGTTCATACCAGCCATCTCGAACCTTGTGTACTCCACAAGGTTTTGGATTACAACTCCAAATGGGTCTCTTAAGCATGGCGATGGCTAGGGCTGATGGGACTTGCAGTCCTAAACAGGTCTCACCAGGTTGAAGTACTGATTGCTGTTAAGAATCAGGATAGCAGTGAGCTTCTAAAAAGAGTTGCTTTCAACATGCAGTGGTTATGACTGGGTATTTATTAAGATCCACTTTGCTTGGACTTTTTTTTTTAAAAAAAGTGGGATTTATTAATTATGGGCAAATTAATGCAGCAAATTAGGACTCAAAAAGGGAGACAGGAATTTGATCATTTTATGGAAGACTGGTGGCTAGTAATTGAACATTTGGACAGTGTGATCAGGGAAGAGCCAGATAAATACAAAGCTAAATTGCTCAGTTTGTCCATTTTGTTTCGTGCTAATTGATCCAGAAGTATTTATAATTGTGATTCTAATTCATAGGGAGGGACGGAGGAGTTCTGCTTAGTGTTTGGTGTAGTATCACGGAAAAAATAGCAAAAAAACAAGTTATACAAATGGCTTTTTGTAGAGCTGGAAAAATAATAATGATGGAACAGGAGTACTGTCTGCCATAGGTGCTGACTCCTAGGGGCCAAGGCAGTTTCAGTCCCCCAATTATATTTTTTGAGGGGGATGACCCCCCCCTCAATATTCAGAGGACATCACATGCACAGTGTCAGGATGTCACATGACATCGTGTCAGGGGCCCCCAGTCTTCTGGAGAAGCTGCTGCTGCTGCTGCCTGAATACAGTGGTACCTCGGGTTAAGAACTTAATTTGTTCCGGACGTCCGTTCTTAACCTGAAACTGTTCTTAACCTGAAGCACCACTTTAGCTAATGGGGCCTCCGCTGCCACCACGCTGCCGGAGCACGATTTCTGTTCTCATCCAGAAGCAAAGTTCTTAACCCGAGGTACTATTTCTGGGTTAGCGGAGTCCGTAACCTGAAGTGTCTTTAACCAGAAGTGTATGTAACCCGAGGTACCACTGTACTGCTGCAAGAGACTCAGGAAAATGCAGAGAAGTGCTCTAAGGCATGGGTAGGCAAACTAAGGCCCGGGGGCAGGATCTGGCCCAATCGCCTTCTAAATCTGGCAGGGAATCCGGGATTCAGTGTGTTTTTACATGAGTAGAATGTGTCCTTTTATTTAAAATGCATCTCTGGGTTATTTGTGGGGCATAGGAATTTGTTCATTATTTCCCCCCCTCCAAAATATAGTCCAGTCCCCCACAAGGTCTCGGGGACAGTGGACTGGTCCCCTGCTGAAAAAGTTTGCTGACCCCTGGTCTAAGGGGACTATAGCTTTAGTACAACATCAAACAAGTACAGCAGTACCTCGGGTTACAGACGCTTCAGGTTACAGACTCTGCTAACCCAGAAATAGTACCTCAAGTTAAGAACTTTGCTTCAGGATGAGAACAGAAATTGTGCGGTGGTGGCGCGGCAGCAGCAGGAGACCCCATTATCTAAAGTGGTACCTCAGGTTAAGAACAGTTTCAGCTTAAGAACAGACCTCCAGAACAAATTAAGTTCTTAACCCAAGGTACCACTGTATAGGCTGTTAAAAGCAAGACAAAGGTGGGGGTGGGAATGGGTGGAATCTCAATTCTCTTTGTTTGTGTGCAGAACTATAATTCTTTCTGGGATGACTGAAATCTCAAATGTCAGAGTATAAGTGGAAAAGGTGGTGGTGGAAAGAATGTGGGCTCACTTTGAACTTTCGAAAAAACTTTATGCCTACTGAGATCTGCTACTTTCCTTGAAGCTTCAGGACTCTGCATGTAAGCATGAACTCCTGCAGAGAGCCCAAGTTTTCACTGAGGAATGAAAACTTTTGGCCTGTTGATACCGTCTGTATAACCCAGCCTGCAGACAGTTCCAGCACCCATTTCTTGGATGTAGATACAACAAAGGGCACCAGTGCTTGGTTATGCAGGAGGCATCAAACCAGGAGCAACCCCCACCCCATCCCTTGTAGTATGATTTTATTTTTTATTTTTTTGTAAAGGAATTTGACATCTGACATTTCCAAAAACAAAACATTAAAGTACTCACTATGGGAAAAATCAGGATTTGGTTTGACTTCCATAACACATTATTTCCCCAACTTTTCTATTCTCTTTTAATTAGTTTGAATTACATATGAGGGGCGTCATAATTTTATGGCCAATGCTATTTTTGTGGGGAAAGAGGTGCCAGAATTTGCTGTGAACGCCTCCCTTGTTATCTTATAATGGCAATGGCAACCACCTGAGGGCTATTGTTTTTTCTTGCAGATTTATGAAGGTTATCCATCAAGTTGAATGCAGCCACAAGTCACGTATGGTAACCAAACAGGGGAACGGAAGCCTTCCTTGTTTTTTCAGTGCATAAGTGTATGTTTAACTTTGGGGATAGGGTGCTCACAAGTTGTGCAAGCCAATCTCAGGCATGGGAATGAGTAGGTCAGTGGAAGAGCAAGAACAGGCTGCTCATAATCTGCAGTGTATATAGAGATTATAGCACGTAATGCTAGAACTGGGCAAAATTGTACCATGCACATTTTTCTGATCTCATAATACTTGTTGTTGCTCAAGGAAGTTGATTTGTGGAAAGCTTCGGGAAAATAAAGTTATTCCTCACATGACACATAACTAACTTCCCCCTGACTTTAGCATAACATGAACCCTTATACACTAAATCATACACTTCTCAACCTGCCTCCTCTGTGAGAGATTCAGAGGTTGGTAACAAGGAAGATGATTGTTTCAGTCACGGCACACACATCCCATCTATGAAATGTTCTCTTCAATGAGGCCAGACTTTTGCCAGCATTCATATCTTTCCAGTACCAAGTTAAGGTGTACCTCTTATGCAAGCCATCACAAACACAAACACACGCGCACACACACACACATGTTGTTTTTAATTGTGTCTGTAAATCGTCAAGATACAAATAAATAAGACTTAAATGACTCTACAACAACAACAACAACAAAAATGGATTACAGAACAAGAGTATTCAGATTTGGGTAGTTGATGAATAACTGGTAAATTAAAGGTAAAAGTAAAGGGACCCCTGACCATTAGGTCCAGTCGTGGCCGACTCTGGGGTTGCGGCGCTCATCTCGCTTTATTGGCCAAGGGAGCCGGCGTACAGCTTCCAGGTCATGTGGCCAGCATGACAAAGCCGCTTCTGGCGAACCAGAGCAGCACGTTTACCTTCCCGCCAGAGCGGTACTTATTTATCTACTTGCACTTTGATGTGCTTTTGAACTGCTAGGTTGGCAGGAGCAGGGACCGAGCAACGGGAGCTCACCCCGTCATGGGGATTCGAACCACGACCTTCTGATCGGCAAGTCCTAGGTTCTGTGGTTTAACCCACAGTGCCACCCGTGTCTCTAACTGGTAAATTAGCCCATATCAAATTATTTCAATTTAGTCCAAGAGCTAGACCAGATTTTATTTACCCTTGAATACCAAAAGTGCTGTGGTGTTTCTTTTGAAAGCCTACTACCTATACAAGCAAAATATGGTAGTCTTAGTAAATTTCAGTGGTGGTGGGGTATGAAATATGACATCATCAATATGGCCACCATGTCATTTTCACTTTGAGGCATTGAAACGGCTGTAACTAATCAATGGTCTGTTGTAGAGGCTTTTTTAAAAAATTCAAGATAATTTAATAATAAAAAAACATGTTATGTCAATATTTTACATAACTTGTAAGCTTTTACTATTTTTTTAGTTACATACTCCAGAAATGGATATTTTGCCCCACACATCACTAAGTGTAACTAAAAAATGAGCACAAAGCAGATGAGTAAAATGTATTTATTTACTAATACACTTAACTTAGACTATTATATTTGACTATTATAAATCACAGAATATAATTATTAATGAATCTGAAATCAAATAATAAATATTTTAATTCATTTATAGCAAAAAAAAAAATGGAAGGGGGGAATTCCATCTTTTTGAGAGTGGCAAGTTAAATTTTGTGAATATATAGTTTCGGCAAGACTTATGGCAGTAGTAAGAGGACAAACAGATCAAAAATTAATTGAAGAATGGGATTGTGTAAAGGAGCACATGAAAAAACATTGTTCTGGAACAAATATATTGAAATGCAATGTATGAAGTTTACAAGTTAGAAAAACTGAGGAAATGGATGGAAGTGGGATAAAAATAAAGTAATACTTATAACACAACAAATAAAAGAAGATTAAGGGAAGGAGGTCAAACATGGGTGGAGGGAAGCCAAGTTTCTATGTATTTTTGTGTGGTTTTTTTCCCCTTTTTGTGATTTGCTGTTTTCCTTTTTTCTTGTGATATTGTTTGGTTTTCGTTACTGCAATTCAATAGTGTGTGTGTGTGTGTATAAAGATTTCCATTCATTTCGGTGCCTGCTGAAGACATTCGTATTTAGACAAGCCAACCAACATGTTTAGAAGTTTTGTATAATTCAATTTGTTTTAGTCTATTTTTTGTGGCTTTAACCCTCTGCATGTTTTAAATTACGCCCATAATTTTTGTGTGTGATGTTTTTAATGTTTTATTTATGTTGTAAATGGCATTCAGTGTGTCCCCCCACCCCTACAATCAAGAGTATATCAAATTTAGGAAATAAATAAATCACAAGGCACGTTTCAGAAAAGTTTATCCAATTCCAGAATGTATAGTACTGAAATGGTTTGAAGTGTCCACCTTACTTGTGGAAATATGGGCCAATTTGGCAACATTGTGTGGATTTTATTAATACTTTATCAGAATTTTTTTATTTTATTTTTTTGAAGTTGCATTCCATAATTGAGTCTTCCCTGCTGGAGAAGTACAGCTTTATGGCTTTGATCACAACATGCATACTGATCCTTTGTTGTCCCAACTACTTTACCTCTTTTGCCTTTTTAGTTTCTGCAGAGATAACCTCCTTCTTGGCTTTGTATGAAATTTAATCATGTCATCTTCCCATTCCACAGGGTTCTCAAATTCAAATGTTGCATGTATTCATTCATTGATTTAAAGCAACCAACGTAGAACCTATTTCTCACCCCCCCCCCCCTTTCTTGTCCTTTTTCCGGGACTATTTGCAAATCACCTCCTGCAGTAGAACAATTTGAACACTCAATCTAATTATATGCACATCTCAGCATTCTTTGATTGCTTTTCTTACAGCGTTCCTGATAGAACAGGTATCTCTCCAGTACAGGCATATCAGGAACAATAAATACGCATTAAAAACAGAAGATGATAATTAGCAATGAATTAGGTTGATTTCCAGGACAATGTAACATTCATTGTTTGGGGATACTTCATGCTGAAGCAACATCTAGGCAGTAAGGTATTTTTAAACAAATATAGTGCATATTAAAAACAAATTGCCACTCAAAATAATGATGATTTTGAATAAATTCCAGTAATTAGCAGCACATGTTCTTAATTTGCACATATCCTTTGTCCCTGGAAAAATATCAACTGTTATACAAAGGAGCAAAGAGAATCACAATGTTTGTGTATGAATAGGAAAATATGCTGGCAGAACAATCAGATTTGGGCTGGAACCATTTCCAACGAATATTTGCATTTAATTGCCAGTGATAAATAGCAGAAGGTCTAAATATGTGTGACTGCATCTGCACATATTAACTCCCATTTTCACCATCTCACTTTCTTCCTTTTCCCTTTCTATCTCCCTCTTCCAAAATCTTCCTTCTGCCTAAAATTACATTTGGTTTAATTTTTTGTTGAATAATTATATTGCAATCTTCTTGCGGCTGGGAACATCCTTTATTTCTTCTAACATATAAAACACTATGTACTCAGTGCTTAATTTCTAGAAACTCTGGTTCAAGTATGTCTAGAAAAAAACGACACACCACTGATCTCAAGGTCCTTCTGCTATTCCACTCCAAAATACCAGCAGTCTGGAAGCCCTCTCCCTAGAAGCTCTGGTGACTCACCCTCTCTCAGTGTAACCTATTTCCCAAGGCCATTGGGGAGATTAAACAGCTTCACCCTCATGGGAATGAACCTCTGCTCCTTAGATGAAGGTGAGCTAGAAATGAGATAAATGAATAAATTCTCGAAGGCTTTTTCTATTACTTTTTTGTTTTGTTTTACCCCCTGGCAGCTATTAACTTCCATTGCCTGCAGAAGCATGGGATACATGCCCCTATAGCTTTGTAGGTTTGCAGTCACAATGTATGTTGAATGAATTAGGTGAGGTTGTGGAAGAAGTGGTAATGAGAGTGGTGAGAAGCTACACTGAGGAATCGCGAGTTACATTCCATTTAATACCTAATTTCTGCTTCAGAAAGCCTGACATTATCAAATGCTCCCCCCCCCCCCGTCCATCTCCTCTGCTTTCAATTGCTTTGGAATTCTTATTGAAGATGCTGAGTTACTGAACCATAGGATGGGCTCCAAGGGGTTTAACATATTCTTTTAGTTCTGGTGATATAAACTTCTGCACAGCAAAGACTTTTATGATGGTTTCCCAACATCAGTTATATGAAAGAATCCCCCTTTTTTAAAAAAGAAGGAGAAGAAGCCATTGGCTTTATCTGTTCTCATTACAAGGAGGAGGAAAACGGAAGAGCAGAAGCAGTTACACTTTATCCCGCTTTAAAATGTTACATGAGGGGATCATAATCCCGCCCTGAAAATTGTCTAAGGGGTTTTTATGGGGTCTTGAGCAACCCTTGGGGACTGGAGGTATTTATGAGGGAGGTGTTTTATTAATATTTTAGTGTGTTTGCTTTTATGGTGTGTGTACTTTTATTGTTGTGTGGTATTTTTGTAAACCTGCCTTAGGAAACACTTTTGAGTTTCATTCTCTTTTTATGTGGGATAAAAACACCGTTAAATTAATAAGTAACTACGGGCTGGATCAAAATTTCACAAACTCTTTTTAAAAAGTTTCCTTTTTGAGAACTGTTAGAGAAATACAGTCCATCCCAGTAGGATATTTGGTGAAATAGGCTCCACAGTTTCATGAGTTTCCAATGAAAACTGGGTATAATGAATCTGCAAAGAAACTGGATTAATTTTGTGCATCTGCCTTTATTATAGAAGATGAAGGGCAAATCTGTGTTCCTGAACTAAATTTCACAGGAAGGGGATTGGAGGAACTGAGGCAAATAGTTGTGACAAAGACTAGGCCTTTTTGACAAATTAACTGAACTTTCACACGGACTGGATGGGACCACACATAATTCTACAAAATTCTATTATGTTTATAATATGTTTACTTGCCTTTCTTCCAATCTAAAAAGCCCAAAATGCTGTAATATTTCTTCACAGGGGACTTGTTCTACCAACCTGATCACTTGGGTTTCCCTTCTAGGAACATTTTACAACTCTATAATATCAGTTTTGACATGTTTTTTAACATGTTAATTGCTATTTGGATTCAGTGGCAAGCAGTGAAGTAGCTGTTTGCTGATGATACCCAATTGTCCAGAGTGGTTTTTTTTAAAAAGGGGGCTCCAAAGGGATGTCTCCAAACTGGGTGAATGGGCAGTAAAATGGCGAATGCAATTCAATTTAAGCCTGATTTAACAGCATTCCTGCACATGGGAGAGTTTTTAAGCATCTTCAACTGAGACTTTAAATCCCTCTTCTTCAGACTTTCAAACTCTTTGGACAAAGATTTGAAGAGCAGCTCACATGTCTGGGGACATTAGGGTCAAGTTTGCATACCCCATTCTGCTCATTATCCACATTGTGTGCTCATGCCAATGTCTGAACACACTGTATTGTTTAATAAAACTGTTATACTAGTGTTCTTTGAGGTCACTTTACAATATTGGACATATAACTTCAGGGAAATCTGTCTGTAGGTAATGTTTTCATGTTGTTGTTTCTTTTATGGATTGTCCTGAGGGACAGCAAAAAAGAAAAAGAACATCACTTCAGTGGTGATTTTCTGTTGCTTTTAAGTGAGGGTGTAGAGATTCCAATATCTGCTGCCAAACGTAATGCTGAGCAATAGTTGCAAGTTTTCCTTTATGTTAAAATAAAAATAAAAATGTATCCAGTCAAATTCATCAAAGAGCAGACTCAGATATAAATTGAAACTCTGAATGAAAACCTTAAAATTAAGATGTCTTTGATAAAATCATATCAACAATTATGATTAGGTATACAGTCGTACCTCAGATCTCGAATGCTTTGGGAGTCAAATGTTTTGGCTCCCAAACAATCAAAAACTAGAAGTGAGTGTTCCCGTTTTCAAATGGCCTTTTGGAAGTCGAACATCTGTCAGGACTTCTGTGGCTTCCAAATTGGCTGCAGGAGCTTCCTGCAGCCAATTAGAAGCTGTGTTTTGGAAGTCAAATGTTTCAGAAGTCAAACAGACTTCTGTAATGGATTCTGTTTGTCTTCCGAGGTACGACTATCATGAAAATTGGACTCAGATGAATGTGGTGCACATTGAATTCAGATGAATCATGATTCCTAAGGCAAAGCAGAGTGCCTGAAGAGAGTTTTGGCTTGTGAAGCAAGATGGCACCAATAAAAACATAACTCTGAAGTGTTCCTTGATTCTTTGGTGAGCCACACATAAAAAAAAAAAATGCTTCAGACAAGCATCTGCTAAAAGCGAAAATACTGTCTCATAGCTTACCAGAATGCCTTCATTTCAGGGCATGAATGAAATATGATTCTCAAATGTTAAGTATGTGCAACAAAAGTGCTGTACAATACCCATGATTTTGGTGAATGATTGAAGAGAATGCAGGAAAAGCTGCAAGCTTCCAGACTCCTCATGATAGTTTATCAGTCTCAGAGGGAGTCATGGGAAGGCCTGAAGAATACTGAGGCTGCCTTTTGAGGAAAGCTAAAGGAACTGATGGAAAGTTGTTGGCTGGGTTTACCTCAGTCCATGATGAACATACCGAGCACAATTCAAAGTGTTGGTGTTGAACTTTAAAGCCCTAAATGGCCTCGGCCCAGTATACCTGAAGGAGCGTCTCCACCCCCATCGTTCTGCCTGGACGCTGAGGTCCAGCGCCAAGGGCCTTCTGGCGGTTCCCTCATTGCGAGAAGCGAAGCTACAGGGAACCAGGCAGAGAGCCTTCTTGGTAGTGGCGCTCGCCCTGTGGAACCCCCTCCCATCCAATGTCAAAGTGATAAACAACTACCTGACATTCAGAAGACATCTTAAGGCAGCCCTGTTCAGGGAAGTTTTTAATGTGTGACATTTTAGTGTATTTTTGGTCTCTGTGGAAGCCACCCAGAGTGGCTGGGGAGGCCCAGCCGGATGGGCGGGATACAAATAATAAATTATTATTATTATTATTATTATTATTATTATTATTATTATACCTTTGGGGAAGGGTCATAGCTCAGTGCTAGAGCCTTGCATGCAGAAGGTCCCTAGTTCAATCCCTAGTGTCTCCAGCTAGGGCTAGAGATACCTCTGGATGAAACTCTAGGGAGCTGCTGCCAGTCTGTTGACAACACTGAGTTGAATGGACCAATGTTTTCACTTGGTAAAAAGCACTAAAGGAAGACAGAGAGGGAGGGAGGACAATCTGCTCCTGAAGGAAATAAGGAACAGCTCCAAGGGATCTCCAACCCCCAGAACTGTAACAAAATTGTTACAATTTCTGAATCTTTGCAGTAGCTAATCCATAATGAGAGATGTGCACCCTGCTTTTTTTGCATTATCTGCAGTTCCCGGGAATAATTTTCTTCAAAGGGCACTGCATAGAGTGCATCTGAAGGCCAAGAAGGCATGAATGACAATTGCCAGCTCGGTCTGACTATAAAAATTAAAGCAATGTATTGCAGCTGTGATTTAGTAGAACAATTTAAAAAGGAGAGGCTCACAGCAGGATATTTAGTCTAAATCTTTTGATTAATAGTAGCAAAGGCTATAAAGCTTGTATGACTATATTACTGCAGGCATCCCACCCCATTTGCCTTTAGAACTTTGGAAATGCACATCTTGGCAGTGACTACCGTTTCATATAAATGAAGTGACTTTGGTTCTTAATCTTATATACAGAAGCGTCCTTGAGTTTAAATTGTGTCTTATCAGTTTTGCACTGAGACCTGCTGCAGTGAAAGCATCAAACAAAGTATTTTGCTGTGTAAACACAGTTCCTCAGATGAACATATTGTCACATTTACTTACATTGCTAATTGAGATCAGGCTCATAGAATCTCTCTCTCTCTCTCTCTCTCTCTCTCTCTCTCTGTGTGTGTGTGTGTGTGTGTATGTGTAGAAACAGATATAGTGGATTGGATCTAGACTTCCCATGATGCTTAGAATAGAGCCATTGAAATCAGCTTGATGTCCTATGGATTTCAGTGGCTCTGCTCTAAGAATGGATCCAACCCATTAACTTAAAATGATCACATTTGCTTCCAGATTGGTTCACATAGTGCTCTGAAGCTGTAGAACCCATTTTGGTTTTCAACTGCTATAGCTGAACAACCACATTCTCCTATATGAACATGCCCAAGCATTGAGATCACCAAGAAATCCTATATGACCATGTCCCAAGATTTCCAGAAATATGCCAAGCGGGAACCAGAGGAAATATTTTTTTCAGTGGCTTCAACCAAGTTCTGAACTGTCTCCTGAAGGAGACTCATTTGTCCACTTTTAATTGTCTTATAGAAGACGATTAAGATCTTCTTCTTCTTTTAGATGACTTGGGGGCCATAAAAAAAGGTTCAGAGAATCAAAGAATTGTAGAGTTGGAAGAGACCCCAAGGGTCATCTAGTCTAATCCCCTGCAATGCAGGAATTTCAACTAATGCATCCATGATAGATAGCCATCCAACCTCTGCTTTAAAACTTCCAATGAAGGTGAACCCACCACCTCCTGAGGGAGTCCATTCCACTGTTGAACAATTCTCTTGTTGTTGTTGTTTAGTCATTTAGTTGTGTCCGACTCTTCGTGACCCCATGGACCAGAGCACGCCAGGCACTCCTGTCTTCCACTGCCTCCCGCAGTTTGGTCAAACTCATGCGGGTAGCTTCAAGAACACTGTCCAACCATCTCGTCCTCTGTCGTCCCCTTCTCCTTGTTCCCTGAATCTTTCCCAACATCAGAGTCTTTTCCAGGGAGTCTTCTCTTCTCATGAGGTGGCCAAAGTATTGGAGCCTCAGCTTCAGGATCTGTCCTTCCAGTGAGCACTCAGGGCTTGAACAACTCTTACCATCATAATTTTTTTTCAGATATTTAGTTGGAATCTCCTTTCTTGTAACTGAACCCATTGGTTTGGGCCCAATCCTCCAGAAGAGGAGAAAACAAGGTCATAAGGCTTGATTTTAAGACCCTTTATCATCTTGGTTGTCCACTTCTACCCACAATCCAGCTTCTCAACATTATTCTTAAATTGTGGTGCCCAGAATTGGACACAGCATTTCAGGTGTGGTCTGACCAAGGCGGAATAGAGTGGTACTATTACATTCCTTGATCTGGACAGTATACTTCTGTGAATGCAGCCTAGGATAGACTTTGCCACGGCATCACAATGTTGACTCATGTTAAGCTTGTGGTCTTATATTGGTTTTAATTTCCCTGGCTAAATATTTTTTTTATCTTTTAAAATCTGTACTTTTGTTGTTCATGACCGTTTTTGATTGATTTAAAAAATATTGCTGTCAAAGTATGTGCTTTTTATACTTCAGATTGTTTTGTCTTACACTGTTAGCAGCCTTGGGCTCTTTGAATAAAGACAGGCTATAAATGTTTCAAATAACAAATAGAAGGAACATGAAATGTTCACTGTGTAATCAGCAGCTTTTCTGAGGATCCCTCACCACTGATCTTCAAAATAAGGGGCCACATATCATCTATCTATCTATCATCTATCTATCTATCTATCTATCTATCTATCTATCTATCCATCTATCCATCTATCATCTATCATCTATCTATCTATCTATCTATCTATCATCTATCTATCTATCATCTATCTATCTATCATCTATCATCATCTATCATCTATCATCTGTCATCTATCATCTTTCATCTTTCATCTATCTATCATCTATCTATCTATCATCTATCTATCTATCTATCTATCTATCTATCTATCTATCTATCATCTATCTATCTATCATCTATCTATCTATCTATATCTATCTATCTATCTATCTATCTATCTATCTATCTATCTATCTATCTAATCTATCTATCATCTATCTCTATCTCTGTATCTCTATATAACCAGTGCTATTTTTCCAAAAAAGGGATGCAGGTGGCGCTGTGGGTTAAAGCTTCAGCGCCTAGGACTTGCCGATCGAAAGGTCGGCGGTTCGAATCCCTGCGGCGGGGTGCGCTCCCGCTGCTCGGTCCCAGCGCCTGCCAACCTAGTAGTTTGAAAGCACCTCCGGGTGCAAGTAGATAAATAGGGAGCGCTTACCAGCGGAAAGGTAAACGGCGTTTCCGTGTGCGGCTCTGGCTCGCCAGAGCAGCGATGTCACGCTGGCCACATGACCCGGAAGTGTCTCCGGACAGCGCTGGCCCCTGGCCTCTTGAGTGAGATGGGCGCACAACCCCAGAGTCTGTCAAGACTGGCCCGTACGGGCAGGGGTACCTTTACCTTTACCTATTTTTCAAAAAAAAGTGGTGCCGGAAATCACCATGAATACCTCTCTCATTCTCTTAGAATGGCAATGGCGTCCACCTGAGAGGTGCCAGAACTGAGTCCCTGTGAGTTCCCCCGAAAAAAGCCCTATATATAACACACATTTATAAATGTAATCCACATTTCTCCTGAGTGTCCAAAGAGAGGTCCAAAGCGATTAACACCAGTTATTTTGAATAACTCCTCCTCCTCCTCCTCCTCCTCATCATCAACCACCCCTTTTCTTGAGAAGCCAGAGAAATAGAAGACTTATGCTCTCTTTGTTTTGCTTCCTTGTCCTCATTGGCTTGGCTGTTTTTCTTTGTGATTGTGAAAAAGTGAAGAGCTGGAAGGGAAAGCAACTCCTCCAGAGAGAATAAAGGAGCCAAAAGAGGTCAGGAGCTCCTGAGATGGCAAGTGCAGATGTTGCTTTGAACATGAGGTGAAGAAACAGCTAGAAAATGCATTTCAACTTGTAGATGCTGGTAGGAACCTATTACTCTTAAGGCTCTATACAAAAGCAAGCACATTTTAAAATAGTAATAAAAATATCTTATTCTAGATTTTTTCCCCATTGTGGAACTCAAGGACTATAGACCTCACTGGGCTTTTTTAATCAAATCCTGTCTGCAACAAGTGCATTATATATTGTTTAATATGTTTTGCTTACTAAGAGACAGAGAGAGGGAGGGGGGGGGAGAGATACTGAGACTAGTGTGGACTAATTCCATAGCAATTTCAAAATTGTATGCCTTGGTACTGTACATATCCTTTTTTGAGGGAAATAGCTATTTCTGAAGTTAGGATTCTGTTCACAGGTAACTCTACACCTAGTAGGCAGGGATGGAGATGGACTATGTGATGGAGCGCATGTTCTGCACTCAGAAAGACCCAAATTAAATCCCATGTAGAACAGCTGGGAAAGACCATTACCCGAGACTTATGAGAGTTTCTGCCAGTTAGTGTGGGGTGGGTGAATAGAGTGTTGGACCTGGGAGACCAGGATTCATAGCACCACTCTACCATGAAGCTCACTGGGTGACCTTGGGCCAGTCACTGCCTCACAGTCTAACCTACCTCATCAAATTGTTACAAGGATAAAGTGGGAATGGAGATCTATGTACACCATCATGAGCTCCTTGGAGGAGAGATGTTGCAGGGAGAAGGGGAAGCTAGATGGACTCAGTATTAGGCAGTTTCATACGTTTAGCCTATGTATGACAAGCAAAGCTTTCTCATTGTGAGTTAGCATAAATAGGCCTGAGTTCAGACCCACAAAGGTAGTGGTAGGATGCATGTTTCAAGCTTGCTTCCACACTGCACTAGGTATAGAGTGAACCAGGCCTATAAAAATCCATTTGTACTTCAAAATATATTAATACATACAGTATTGCTAATTTTGTATTCATTGATGGATTTTCCTGTCATCCTAGAAAGTACAGATTATGCCATTTAACTGGTGTGTGTGTGTGTGTGTGTGTGTGTGTGTGTGTCTACTTGCACTGGCATGCTTTTGAACTGCTACGTTGGCAGGAGCTGGGACAGAGCAACAGGAGCTTGCCCCATTGCAGGGATTCAAACCACTGACCTTCTGATTGACAAGCCCAAGAGGCTCAATGGTTTAGACCACAGTGCAAACCACTGTGGTAGGAAGGTAAACAGTGTTTCCATGTGCTCTGGTTTCCCCCACTGTGTCCCGTTGCGCCAGAAGCTGTTTGGAAATGCCCAAGAAAGATGTTAAACTATTTTTGTATGCCTATGCCACAACTGCGGCTTGTATTTTGTTAGCTAAAAAGTGGAAAACCCAAGAAATACCAACAGTAGAAGAATGGCAGATGAAGATGATGGACTTTTTGGAGCTAGCCGACCTAACTGGAAGAGTCCGCGACCAGAAGGAGGAGGAATACCACGAAGAATGGAAGAAATTTAATGATTATTTAGTTAAATGTGTTAAGCTAAACTAATCGGAAATAGCTTCCAGATATTTAATGGGCTTAGGATTGTATTTATGTTAACTGATAAAATAATGAGTTTAATACTATAAGGAGAAGATTTAAAGATGTTAATGTTCAATTCAAAGTGTATAAAAATTGGGTTTTGGAAAACCGTTATAAGGATTTGCAATGAAATTCAACTAGGGGGAAACGAGGAAGTCGCTTTACAAAGTTAATAACTGTTATTTTTAATAAGGTTATGATTTATGTTTGATATGTTTGTTGTTTTGTGTTTTTGTTTGTCGTTAATATTGTAAAAATCAATAAAAATTTTGAAAAAAGAAAAAAAAGAAGCAGTTTAGTCATGCTGGCCACATGACTCAGAAAGCTGTCTGTGGACAAATGCCAGCTCCCTCAGCTTGAAAGCAAGATGAGTGCCTCAAGGGGTCCTTTCTCTCTCCCTTTCCCTCTCTCTCTCCTTTAAATCTATTCTGCAATGCAGGTACAAACTGCTTAGAACCTTCCTTCCAATTGTACTGGGAGGAAGGAACTAAATGCTTACATAAAGTCAAATCTGCAGTTCATTAGTGGAGTGTGATCTAGCTTCATTCAAGTCGATAGGAGTTTTGCCATCGATGCAAATGTGGGACAAGAATTGCACATCCATAAGATCCAACAGAATTCATGCCAATTGGAACTGATACGTTTATAGCTGTGCTGTCAAGAATTTACTAGACAACCTTGCTGTTGTGCGTTTTTGAGTGGTATTTCCCAGGACCTTGGTTATCTCTCCCGGGTAGATTAATAGCACCATGGTGAGAGTGAATTTATTTTCTTGGCTTTAGAAGTTCCTCTCACTTCCTTTGACAGCAGATATAGATGAGTCTCATCCAACTTCCTAACTGAAAGCAAGCTTGTTTCCATGTCACTAATGACATTACTGTTCCAAGATGAAAGCCAAATTGATCTTCTGGTATTAACAGAGAGAGAGGGAGAGGGCATAACTAAGCCACTTAGTGAGAAAGATATTTACATCTCAAACACATTAAGAATATTTTCCTTCAGTGCTTTTGGAGCACAGTGTATATGTAAATACAGACTCTCCAAAGTTTTCATCTTCAAATGAACAGGTCTCTCTAAATCTTTCACTGTGAGATGTTACCTTCAAATAACTTTGAGTGTCTGAGCTCCATGCAAAAAGGCCATACAAATCAGAATGTTTAAAGTATTCATGATCAAAAGTTGGTATATTATCCAGTCCTGCTGTCAGCATAAAATGGGTAACTTCAACAAGCGTAAGAATAACTGTGCTAGTTTAGAGCTGCAGACATTAGCACAGATTAAGAGCCCTGCTGGTCCATCTGTTCCAGTATTCTGTTTCCACCAGTAGCAACTGAGGACCCTATGAGAAGCTGACAAGGAGGGCATGAATGGTACATCATTCTCCTCTTGTTTCTCCTCAATATCTAGTATTCAGAAGTCCATGTAGGACCTGCAAGAAAACATTGCAGTTTGGAGTGTTACTGTTTTCCAGGGTCATCCATTATACCCCACCCCAGTTTTCTGCCCACCACCAGCATTTAGGGAGCAATCCAACCCCAAGATCTGATGCGATGAGTGAGTTAGAATCCAGCTGGGCTATGCCAACATAAGTCTCACATCACAGCCCAGTCAGATATAAACCATCATAATTCCCCCATCCTGGCTCCCTCATCCTGGCTCAGCCAATTGATCTGAAAATGATGGATCTTATGCCAGCATAAAAGACAATAAATGGATGTTCAGAGACACAGGGGACTGGATCCTTCAGCTCAGTCAGATGATCTGGCAACTTGGTTGAACCTAAGTTGGCAAAATGGGTGTTGTAATTAAAACACTATTTTAAGGCTTGTTTTCCCTCTGCTAGGCTCAGGAGGCACTAGCCCTGCTCCTGAACAGAGTTTAAAACAGGAATACTTTACCCCTATATTTAGCTTCCTGTATCAAGGATTTCTCTGTTAGTCTGGGCCTGGTGAGCATACATAGTCTTTACTGAGTTGTTTTTATCCACCCATCCATCTTGCCTTAGGGTGCCTCCAGACTAGGGTTGGATAAATATGTAAATTGTGGCTTCTCTTTGTTTCTCAGCTTTCAAATCCTAAATTTAGTTCTCCATAGTTCTATAAAAGGTTGTGTGTGTTTTTTTAAAGAGTCCTCGTGAAAATTAATCAGCATTTTAGTGCAAACTTCTCACATACCTTTTTTCTTTGCAATTTTGCCTAACAATTCAGTGCCATTTTTCAAGAAAAAGAGGTGCCAGATCTCACCATGAACGCCCTCCTTGTTCCCTTATAATGTAAATGGCGCACACTTGAGAGGTGCCAGAACTGAGTTCCGGTGAGTTCCAGCTGAAAAAAAGCCCTGCCCAACATAAACATTTAAAGGTCCTGGTTTTTAAAGGACAAAACTCTAGACTGGATTTGGGTTGCGTGGCAATGCCAGGAATTTTCTGAGGTGTAAGTGGATCTAAATGTGTTGTGGAGAAAATTGTGGTATTTATCCATCCACACATGCTCCCTGAGACAGAGAAGTGTATCTTATAAATAGATGAGTGGATGTTTCCTAGAAATGTATTTTATAAATAATTCACACTGTTCTATGCTTGTCATAATAAATGAGGCATATTGATTTGATACAACATTCATTTTTCCTCCTTCAGCTGTTCATTGATAAATTCTGATCTCTTGAATTAGTTTTCCAGTAATCACTGACAGCCAGGAAGAAGGTTTTTGTCAGCTAGCCCCCTCCTATGGACACTGTCTGCTCTAATAAATTAAGGTATATCAAGTTCTTTCCACCTATCCAACATATTGTTATGTGGTGTCCTTGTAGTTGCAGGCTTGCACAACTTCAAGTTCTCAGCTGTAAGTCTCTGTGATATGGTTTGTAGCCTGTGAACAAATATTTCTTGGGCTCATATTTTAAGAATATATTTAAAAACATGATTTGGAACTAAAATCCATGCTCAATTATTCTAAACTGTAGGTCCAAGGTGGTGGATAGGAATTACGACTTGTTGCAAAATTAATCATGCATATTATGTGTAAACTTTGGTCAGCAGCTTTCTGATGTGCCCCCAAAGTCTGTTGTCTAGAAATTACTTTCATGTGTTCATTCATTATAAAAATATGAATATTCAGATACGGCCACATCACAATACCATTTTTTTAAAAAATTGTGAGAAAATATGTGAGTCTGTGAAGTCTTTTCAATGATCTTGCCAGGTTAAAGTGGTATTTTGAGCATACTGAATTATCCTGCAGTTACCTCTCAAACTGTCTAGAAAAGTTATCAGAAAGTTGAGCCAAGAATGAGTTGCAATCTGGACATTTCACATTTACATATCCTCTGTCCTCCATGAATACTTTACCACTTCACTTCACCAGAGTATATATAGACCACTAACATGCTTCACCCAATAAGTCACCATTTATGAGAATCACCTCCCCGATAATGATACATTTTCTCTTCTTACATACAACCCAATGTAGTCATTTGTATAGTCTTGATGTGGAGGTACCATTTCTCCAAAATGGCACCCCCACTTACTGTGAACCCTGTTGACTCACACAGGGGCCATTCCTTAGCATTGTTTGGACCAATTTTAGGACCAAAAATGGACACAAGCTGTTCAATTGAAAAGTCACTTCCTATTCATTTTACCACTACCCAAAGTAATCATTGGCATGTATCTCATTAAAGGAAACATTTCACTTTCAGCTTTGGGCAAAAGCATCTGTTCATTTTCAGCAAAGCAAGTTGGGCCAATAAAAGATTTTGATTTGCCTACTTTGAATTTCAATACCGTAGCTTTAGCAAAGTTGCTACGTGCAGATTTCACCTCTGAAATACAAACATGTCAGCCTGGATCAGATATGACATTAATACAGCATTGCGTCTACACCGGATCACAGTCTGACTGACACTGCTTTGCTTAAGAGGTCAAGGTGGCTGTTAAATCAATCACAGCTTTCAAAAAGGGACATATTGGCTTCTTTTCTCCACAAAGATTTTACTAAAGAAACAACAATGATGGATATTTGTCACAGGTGGCATGAATATATGAGTGATTCCCAGGTAATTCCATGTCTTCCATCAGAAATGTTGCTTTTTCTATCACCCATGGGTATATGAGTGAAAAAATTCTAGTATCACAAGAATAATTTCTCCAAGCCTCCATATTCAACTCAAAATTTTATTTAAGTGAAAATTTGTAGCAATTTGGACAGGGAGTATAGACCCCTGTGCAAAATTTCACGTCTAATCAAAACTGGTTTTTGCGTTCCTTGAATTTTCTTCTTGTCTCAAAAAACAAACAAAAACTGCTTTTGTCAAAATTTGGTTGTTGCTAGAGCACATATTAGAAATTTTGCATCAGCATCTGTTTAGGGAAGTTTTTAATGCCTGATGTTTTATTGTATGTTTAATATTTTAATATTTTGTTGGAAGCCTCCTAGAGTGGCTGAGGAAAGCCAGCCAGATGGGTGGGGTATAAATGGTAAATGATGATGATGATGATGATGAGATGATATGTTCTGTTGTTCCACTTTTAGAGTCCACCATTCGTGATTGTACTAACAAAGCTGGCTGTGCCATTAGGCAGATTGAGTTGGCTGCCTCAGGTGGCAGAAGTCTCCAAGGCATAATAATAATAATAATAATAATAATAATAATAATAATAATAAATTGTATTTATATCCCGCCTTCCCCAGCCAAAGCCGGGCTCAGGGCGGCTAACAACAATAAAACAGTACAACAGTACAACACAACACTCTAAAATCATTCATTATAAAATTAATTCAAAACGAACCACTGGCAACCATTGGGCCAGAGCTCTGTGAAGATTGCCGAAGGAGGGAGTCAGGCTGTGCCCTGGCCAAAGGCCTGTTGGAACAGCTCTGTCTTGCAGGCCCTGTGGAAAGATGTCAAGTCCTGCACGACCCTAGTCTCTTGTGACAGAGTGTTCCACCAGATCGGAGCCACAGGCGAAAAAGCCCAGGCCCTAGTTGAGGCCAGCCTAACCTCTCTGTGGCCTGGGACCTTCAAGATGTTTTTGTTTGAAGACCGTAAGTTTCTCTGTGGGGCATACCAGGAGAGGCGGTCCCGTAGGTACAAGGGTCCTAGGCCATCTAGGGCTTTAAAGGTTAAAACCAGTACCTTAAACCTGATCCTGTACTCCACTGGGAGCCAGTGCAGCTGGTATAGCACCGGGTGAATGTGATATCGCAGCGAGGACCCCGTAAGGAGTCTTGCTGCAGCATTCTGCACCCCCTGGAGTTTCTGGGTCAGTCTCAAGGGCAGCCCCACGTAGAGCGAGTTACAATAATCCAGTCTGGAGGTGACCGTCGTGTGGATCACAGTGGCTAGGTCAGGGTGAGAGAGGTAAGGAGCCAACTGCTTAGCTTGGCGGAGATGGAAAAATGCCGCCTGGGATGGAAAAATGCCACATGTGGGCCCTGCGGGCGATTTGCCTGCCCCACCACCTCCATCACTTGCACAGAAGTCATGCCAGTATCTGCACTGATTCTGGCCTAAATTGCATCCAAAATCACAAGAGATATTTCGGAATGCACAAGATCTCAGGCAATTCAGGCGAGAACTCACCCAAATTGGGGAATATCTTGCCCAAAATTGGCACTGATGCTGGCACTGCATCTCCACCAGTGGCAGAGGCAACAGGGTAGGTGGAGAAGTGGTCGAAGTGGAAGGGCACGGAAATGCAGCACTCCCCATTTTGCCTCAAGCCGTGAAATGGGATGCACCAACTGGCTACTAATAAAGTCTGTTGGCTAGGGATAGACATATCCTTATGTTTATGGTCTGTGTCAGTTTCCTTCATAAGTCTGTTTTATCCCCTTTCCACTTTAATGTTTGGGGTTTTAATCAAAAAAGAATCTGCATAAAAAGGATATTTGAATATATATTTTACACAAAATGCAACATTTGTAAATCTGTCTCATTATACACATTTCTAGACATGTTTTAACCTAAAATGCACATTTTCAGATATTTTGGCATACCTTATCAGCAAAGAATTTTCATAATATTCAAGGAAGGACAAAATCTGGAGGTTAATTGTGTTTCTGTCCACACATAAGTCCAGAAATGTGAAACAACTTCCACAAGTGCAATGGACCTTCTCCTCCCTCTACTTCATTTACACATCCTCTCTGCATTGCCTCTAAATCCATCAAGGGAGGTTGGGAGACCTCTGAAACAGATTTGGGGTGGGTGGTGTATTTTTGGGAGCAGAGCGAAAGGAAGTTCCATTGTAAACTAGCTAGAAACAACCACAGGTCATTTTGTATCAGAATCACAGAAATTACATTCCTCAAGAATCCCTACCATTAGCATAAACATGTAACTACTGACAGTGTGTACACATGTAAGTGTAGAAAGCACTTTTGTGATTATCAGATTTCATAATCAGATTTCATGTCAACCCTAAAACATCTAATGTTAAAATATGGAGGCCCTAAAATTGTGTGATCAACTTGTAAGTAATGTGATTTGGAAACACATAGCTTTCCAAACATCCAACTTCTCTACATGCTGAAATATCATTCTATCCTTTTCTTAGCTCACAGAAGGCTTGTAAAAATGGGAGCTGAGTTCCATATTATTTCTTCCTAGGGCTCATTATTTTAGGTCCCTAGAGTCCCTAAGAAATAACGAGATCAGCAATTAAAGGATAAATAACAGCAAGTCTATGTTTTGCGGTAATTGAAATTTTCCAAGGAAACAAAAATGCAACTTTGGGCTTACAGCAAGGTTAAAGTTGAAATTATCACTTCTGGAATGTATAGTCATTGGATCAAATAGGTTGCTGTTCAAATAAAAATCAGATTTTGAAGTGATATAATTCCCTCAGAGTAGAGTTGATTTATATATTAAAATCCACTCAGTTTCCAAGAGCCAGTCTCCGGCGTTAGGTAAAGCTCTGAAGAGGGTCAGTGGAGAAGAATTATGGTTATTAAGCATTTCCATTCCTCTTTTTAGTGGGCAAAGGTGAACTCTTGAACTCATTAATCTACACAACAGCTTTGTAAGTTAGGTGGCAGTTGTTCCTTTTAAAATAAAGTAATAGAATAAACTTGTGCATGTGCTACTAATCTGTGAAAAGAAAAGGTTCCAGTCTTTGGTTTGCAATGGAGAATAAATAAATAAATTTTGCACCTTTCTTCTGTGTTGCTCAGCCCAGGTTGGCATAGTTTAAGCTATTTTATGTTGTGCTCTGTGATGCAAGTTTATATGTATCATTCGTGTGTGTGTGTGTGTGTGTGTGTGTGTGAGAGAGAGAGAGAGAGAGAGAGAGAGAGAAATATGGTGAGATTATTTTTAAGACTGAACTACAAAACCACTTTTAATTCAGTCTCAGTCCCATATTGCATGTACATGTACACAAACCATCAAATCATGCATGGCATGAAGATGGATGGATTTCACAATTTGTGACTAGCCACATGTGCCTCTCTGTTTGTATTCATCCTAATAACCTGTGATAGGCAATCCTAAGCCTTTTCTTTTCTAGAGGATAACACCCAAGCATTTCTGAATTGATATTGGTCAGGCTTTGTGTGACAACTTAAGAAAACTCTACTATGATTGATGCTCTTAGCCTGACCTCCAGCACAAAGACCTCAAAATCTCACGAGAAGGTCTGCCCTTGTCAGTAAGTCTACCAAAGTCATGGAAATTAATTGGCAATGCATGTCAGGAGTCACATCAGAGGGACTGGGCCACCATTCTGAAGCCTCATACTCTAGAATAGGAAGGGCAGTGGCCTTCACTTAGGTTACAGCTGGGCTAAGTAGCTTGAGGGTGGCAAATAATTGTAGCCTGGAGACCAAACTACCTTTTTGCCAGTTGATATTTCCAAGAAGGAAGAGAGAGAACTGGAAGTATGAGGGGAAATTAGACTAATGCTATCTATATTAGTTCTGATACCCAGCAATATTCATAATTTTGAATATATTTCCATGGAAATACTGTTCAATTTCAGGAGTTGGATGTTCCCACTCACAGAGAAGGGTGGAGTAGATTTTAATCAATTCCCCATTTTCCCTGTGTCCTCATTTCCCCTCCTTCTCAAAAACCTTGCTGCAGAAGACAGAGGGATCTGTTTCTCATATACAGTCATACCTTGTGTTGCGTTAGGTTCATGTTGCATCTTTTCGGCTTGTGAATGCGGCAAACCCGGAAGTGTGTACTTCTGGGTTTCGCCACTCCTACACACTTCGCACATACACAGAAGCACTCTATCGTGCCACGCGTGTGCACAGAAGGGGCGCTATAGTTATAGTTTCAGAGTGCAAACGGCACCCAGAAAGGATCGAGTTTGTAACTAGAGGTACCACTGTATACAACTTTGGAAAACAAGTGCCCCTGCTCTTTGAGTGAAGCAGTGGCCAAAATTTTGGTCAGAAAATGGATACTCACTGGGGCATGCTTAAGATTACAGTCTAAATTGAGTATCTCCACACAATGCTGTAATATTCTCCACTAACTTGCATCTGTTTCATTTTATCAAAGTGTTGCTGATTTCCATAGAGCTCCACCACATCCCAGTTCCTCCCTGGACAAATGCAAATGCTCAACAATGCTCAATTGTCGCTTCCATTTTCTTCAGCCGCTTTGTCTCACTGCAGTAACTTTCTCCCAGTTACTCACAGTTAAGTGATTCGCTATTAGAATAGTCAGCACCAATCAATTAAAGCAAATTAAGACTGACAGCGACACCAAAGAACAGACGAGTAAGCAATCTGCAATTACACAAGGTTTTGAGAGGGAAGATGACTGCAATTCTCATTGCAGTGGTAAGAGGTGCTGAGTATAACTTCTACTTCTGGACCAGGGCCAGATTTAGGTTTGATGAGGCCCTAAGCTACTGAAGAGAATGGGGCCCTTTATATGTCCAGCTGTCCTTTGTCAACAACAAATTGTCGCTGTTTTTTGTGTGTGTTGAATATATGCTATATGGTAATTTATGGACCTAATAGGTATCTAAAGCCATTTGCACATAACAAAATATGTATTATTATCAAAATAATTGTTGAACTGAAATACAATTAAGAAGAAGTATATTAATAGTGAAATGCAATTAAGAATAAGTATATGGGGGGGCAAGAGAGTGGGGCCCTAAGCTACAGTGTAGCTTGTTTAGCTTATACATAAATCCAGCACTGTTCTGGACCAAATGAAACTAAAAGCTCAAGGATTCAGCTTCAAACAAATGAAGTGATAATTACATCAATGGCCAATATTTGCATCAGTTGGGAATGACATCATTATACACATTCCTTAGGGATTTATTATAATTTTTAAAGAAAACATTGTTTTTCTACAGGCTTGTAGCTTTTGCTGTGAGCAGGCCTCAAAGAAGTCTGAGTTTTATAAAGCTTTCAGCATGCTGGGATATCACATTATAAAGCTGATATGGTTTGCAACCCTAATGTAGCTCAGTGCATATCTGTATTTCAGTGTAGGTTTCTCTTGACTCCATTTCTCTTGATTTTTTTTTTTACTATTATGTACCCTGCCCACAATCCCAGAATCCTGAATGTTATTTTCTGCTATGCTTCAATAGCAGTTCACAGAATATTTATCTTCCAGCTATTCAGTTCCACTGGTCTTTTCTCAACCAGCATTATCATTGTCCTCGGCTATTGTCATTTCTGGACGACTTTCTGATCTTCTGAATATGGTTGGATCAACAGCTACCTCAATAACTACTTCAATCTCAGTATAACGGAATCAATTGAAAACTTGGTTTATTGCTTCACTTTGCAGTTTTCAGACTCTTTTCATGAACTGCATTTGAAATGTAAAACTTTCCTCTCCTGAAATGACATTGTAGAATCCCTGAGACCGATTGCTGTGCCGTATTTATTGGTCAAGTTCACAACTTAACAAACAGTGTGGAGATCAAAACTAGAGTTGGCGAAAATGAAATTTGAGCCGGATTTGGAGGTTTGTGCTCAGGCATCATATCCAAGGAATTACAGCAGGAAGCACAAACAATAGTGATTTTATGAAATAACTTGGGTGGGGAGGTGCACATTCGTAAGTCACATCCAAGTTCCAAGGTGGATTTGAAGGTTTCTGGTTGGGGAAAAAATCTGAGGAATACTGAAGTGAAAAATGTCTTAAGTGTCACAATTTTCATAGCAATGTCCCTGTTTCTACCTTGAAGTACGTTCAACTGGTAGCGGTGGGATTTACTTGCAAGTAAACATGCTTTGACTCTGCAGCAGGAGCCAGCAGAAGAGTGTGATAGTGCCATGCTACTGCCTTTCTGCCAGAAGCATCGGTGTAACTTGCTGGGGCATGGCAGTAGTGAGGTTGGGGTTCTGCAAACACATCATCATCATCATTTTTAATTTGTATACCGTCTTTCTGTCTTACTCAAAGCAGTTTACAAGCTGAAGAAACAAAAAAAATGCACATCTTATAACAATCTAATGCAATACAAAAATGTGGTAATAAAACAACTTTACAATAGCAACCTACATCAAAAAAGTAGCATCCAACAATCATTGGAATAGTATTAAATAAAAATAATAACATATAAAAGTTAAACAGAAATCCACTCAATAGTTACAATAAATAATTTCTAAACTATGATCAATAAAACAATGGCAAACCACAGCACATAAAATAATAGAATACAAATTGAGAAGCAGAGGCTAGAGGGTGGAGCAAGGCAGGTGGAAAGAGGCCTTGTCTGATGGAGTGTCTTCACACTGGTGGAGTTTAACTGGTGCTCCTACCAGTGTACCTACAGAGCACCAACTTTCCCCTGCCCTTTCATGCACCATCTTGGAAAATTGATGGCACAGCACTGCCCCACTATGCTGGCCATTCCTGCCCCACATCCCATTACTTGTTGCGTTTCCTCAGGAGAATTCCCACTTCTTTAAGTAGGAACTATACCTGGAAGTAGGACCATAGCTTTCCTCTTCTATCCACACAAAGTCTGTTGAACTCAGTCAAACGTACTTCCAAGTGAACATTAGGGGTGCCTGAGAAATCCATTCTAAATAAATGCCAGTATGAACCAATCTGATGCACACGTCCCAGACTAATGTGCAAACCGACGCTATCCACCACCTTTAGCCCTCCCTGAATATTCTTTTGCAGTTCCTGGGTGACAAAAGAAGGATTGAACTTGATTTGAGCCCTCTTAACTATGCTGATCATGCCCAATGCCATTTTCACACTAAGTTCTGACAAAAATATCCAATCACCTGACATAATGAAGCACTTTGCAGAGGATAACGAGACACACATGCTCCACAAAACCCAGAGATATTTGGGGTTGGGAGGAAATAAATCCTTTCTTGCCCTGTCAACCACTGACCCAAATAGTCCAGTGAGGCTCTAGCACTGAGTGTGGGAACTTGGCAGGTCATATAGCCCCAATCCCTCATGGGTGATGCCTTTTAAAGCCTCAGCCCCTTCCCCCTCTTGTGAAATTCTGTAGGATTCCTCCTACAGGTTCCCATGTGACTTACACCACACCAGAGTTCAACACTGGCTGAACACTGTGTGGAATGCTATTTCAAAAACAAAGGCTGAGTAGTATAAGGAATCGATCCTGTCCTGCTGCCATGCTAACGCCACTTACCTGCTGCTTAGTTGTGTCCCAATTTCACCCCAACACTGGTGTCCAGTTTGAGTTCTTTCCACCACACTCACGAGCCACAGATATCTGACTGCCTGGACAAAGGCCAGCATATTTGTGATTCACCCCATCAGAATGCAATGTGTTTAAGAGCTACATCTTTACATTCTGGCACACTCCTACGCCGGCTTTGATGAGACTAAACCAGTTGCTTTGGTTTAATTGCCTGCCTTGTCGTTGCAGAATCGAGCCGTTCCAGGATTTGCTCCAAATAGTTAATTGTAAAAATTGTATTTGCTTACTATCCTGCTCTCAGAGGTTTTAATAACAGCTTGCCCGTCATTTGTAAAATATACACACTTGTGTTGCTGCAGCCAGTTTAGAGTGACTGCCAGAGGTCTTGGCCAGAATTAGAACATCAGCATGTCTTTCACAACCTGCTGGTATATTTCATAGGATAAATGGCCTGGGATGGAACTGGAAATGAGATATGGAGGATTCTTCAGCATGTAAGAAAATGTCAGAAACAGAAGTGTAAGGGCTCATCCACACTTTCTCTTGTCCTGCCACTTTCTGCTGGGAAAACCAGCTGTTTACCACTAAATCAGAGCAAACTGGGTTTTCTCTGGATTAATGTTTGCTCCTATTTAGTGGTAAGCAGCTGGTTTTCCCAGGGGAAGTGACAGGGCAAATCCAAACCACTTGGACCTGTGCCCAGAAGGCATGGAAGAAGTGCAAACACCCTCGGACTCATGCTTCCTAGGCACAGAAAAGTGGAAGTTTGGCTTTTGAGAAAGGGAATTGCCTGGTGTGGTGGTGCTCTTCCACTAGCTTCTCAGCTGGTGGGTCGCTGTTGCTTCCAGGGAGGGAGAGGGGAAGGGGTGAGTCAAATGCACTGACAGAACAGCCAGATTGTCATGGCACCAGCCTCTCTACCACCTTGCCTCCTCCTTTCCCTTCTGGTAAGGAACAGTGGCTCCCTTTCAGGAAGCTAGCAGAGTGGCTCTACCTGACCACTGAACCACTTCTGAAAATGTAATGAACTGGGGCTATGCAATGTTTATTTTGCATGTTCTCATTTCCATTATTATCTTAGTTTCATGATCCATTTCTACAAAATAAATTCAATATTATTATGTTTGTTTCCCCCCCTCTTTTTTAAAAAAGTTGGGGGTGGGTTTCCTAAACGACCTTGGTGCTGTATACATGAAGGAGTGTCTCCACCGAGCTCAGCTCGGACACTCAGAGGGCCTTCTGGTGGTTCCCTCACTACAAGAAGTGAAGGTACAGGGAACCAGGCAGAGGGCCTTCTCAGTAGTGGTGCCTGCCCTGTAGAGTGCCCTCCCATCAGATGTCAAAGAAATAAACAACTATCTGACATTTAGAAGACATCTGAAGGCAGCCCTGTTTAGGGAAGTGTTTAATGACTGATGTTTTAATGTATTTTTAACCTTCTGTGGAAGCCGCCCAGAGTGGCTGGGGAAACCCAGCCAGATGGGCGGGGTAGAAATAATAAACTTATTATTATTATTATTATTATTATTATTATTATTATTATTATTCCCAAGATTCAATATTCAGGGGTCAGGGGATGGTAATCCCTCCAAGAAATGAGGAAGAGATATGAACCATGGTGTTGACTCCACAGCCAACCTAGACAACAGACTGAGATTACAAACCACTTCACCTCAAGATGGTCAGGAGGTGGCTGGGGAGAGGCAATCTGGTGGCAAAGTTGATGTGGTGCAATCTGATGCTCTGGCCCTTGCATTTGCACCACACTAACCTCTCAGACACCCAGCCCCACCACCCACTACTGTGCCAGAACCTCTGCAACGTTATTATTTCAATTTATTATTTATTTTACATGCTCTGCTTTACAGAATTACATAAGCAAAAACAGGCATTTCTCTGCTCCAAGGGTGCTTACAAGACATCAAAGAATGCTCAAGCACACAATGCTGCTTTTGCGACACAACTATCTGGGGAGCAAAATTAGGGGTGTGCTTTTTGTCAATATTTTGGCAGTGCTGAAAAAATATTCCCACCCCTAGCAATGGATTAAATATTGGCACACTCCTTTTCTAATAACAAAGTCGAACTCAAAGCGGCTCACAACAATAATGTGAAATCAACAAATGCCAAATATTTCCAGAACCATGAGGATATTAAGAAAACACACACTAGTATATCAGTAGAGCAAAAGCAATACAATTCAATACAAAATGCATTTGCTCGTAATAATTCAAAAATAATTATTAGAAATGGCTGCTGAGATCTGGCCCATTGCCAGTCAACATTGCTTTGATTGCTTTGAAAATGTTTATTCAGGGAACATTGCTCTCCTTGCATATTGTATTTGCACCAGTACCTCTGCATTGTTGCACCTGCAGTTTTTTTTAAGTCCCTAGAATAATAGCATTGTATGATGAGGTGTTCCTAGCGCTGCTCACTGTCCGAAACAGTACATCTTTCAATTGCACCATGCTGACTCAAATTTCCTCCACTGATTAATTGATGAAAGCTATAAAACTGAATTGTTCAATTAAAGTTATGGGTTAAATCAATTATTGCTTACAGCCAGAGTTTTTCTTGTTCTGATGCTGTAGTCCATGAACCAACTAGCCCGAACAGCAAGATTTGGGGTTGGGCTGTTGAGCATTCTACAGGGATTGTGATTGATATAGCTCTTGAAGTATTCCTACAGTTTGCCATGGGCTGGTTGAACATGGAGGAATGGAGGGAGGAACCAACTGGAGAACCCCCAAGGAAAGAAAGCTCAGAGCCAGGGGATTGGTGGTGGGACGACAATGAGTAGTCAGATGGAGAAGAGGGAGAAGACTGGAAGGAGAAGTTGATGGAAGCTGAAGAGGTAACAAGGGTTGATGAGAAGAGAGAGTCTATGGCAGATGGAAGTCTCAGACCAGAAGCAGAAGAGTGAGATGAGGGAGGCCAAGTAGCAAAGATGAGTCAGGCTAGTGAAGAGGCACGGGTGTTTCCTCCTGCTGCTGAGAGAAGCTCCCATCCCTGCTGGTCTCCCAGGACCAGGAGAGGCATGAAGTGTGAGAAGAAATGGCAGAGAAGCAGGCACAGTCTCAGATAGCTTGGGAAAGATCTAGGAAAGGAGGGGACAAAGGTAGCTGTGGGAAGGTGGGGAGCTTCAGTCTCTGCAACTGCCTCATATTGGCGAGACCGATTGAAAAAGAGTCACTGTGCTCATTAGGCCTGACATTTCTGCGCAGATCCTGCCTTTTCTTATAAAAAGTTAGCTTCATGTACTCTGTGTGATTTACTGCTGGCTCACTCCTGACATGGTTTGATCCTAACCCTAAGTCCCACTGTATCAATAAGATTTACTTCCTAATAAGCTTCTGTAAAACTGCAGTTTTGAAATCATTATGACCCTGATTATCAGTTTTATTTGCATTCTGATGCACTTCTACATTCAGTTCAATGAGAGCCATGGTAGACACAAAGCAACCTCCACAGCAGTGAATGGAGAAGGCCTCACAGACAGGATAGCTCCATGCATTGATCAAAACTCTTGCATCGGAAAGGTGACATTGAATTAGGGCGAATGTGGATTTTATGACTGAATAAATGTTCACTATTCATTGGGGTAGTTCTCAGGTGTGCTTCCTTAGTGGCCAAAGAGTTCATCTGCATGGATAATTCATATGCATGGGCAATGTGTGAGCATTTCTACAGCTCTAGCAGATCACCAGCTGCTTTAGATATTGACAACTCTGCATCGCTGATGCTCACAAAGTGCAATTTGCTAGGCATAATCCAGATAAAGAGTCATTGAAACCAATAGGACCTGAGCACTTTTTCTGTGCAATTATGTCCTACTGGTATCACCCGAACATGCTTAACTAATCTTGAATTGTGCCTACTGTTAAATTGCTGCACCATGCATCTATGTAGTGCCAGGAGACAAATAACTCATTGTGCCTATACTGTTTAAGCATTTTCCTGGGTTGCTTTCTGACAATTGAAGTACCACTTCAAAGATGATGTGTAGCCATTCTTCTCCAGCTGTTATAATTATATATGGAGGGAGGGGGGGAACCCATCAAGTTGATGGCTTTAGTTTGATGAAAATATCATCAAAATATATTTATCATATTGGAGAAAAGGGAACTGACTAAACAAACAAGCAAGCTGCAGAAGAGCAAATAAAATTGGCATATCTTATATAGATGATTTTTTTTTATTTCTCCAATTTTCCATAAGCCTACATTCCCATCTTTCTTGCTTTCTGATATTGCTTTTCTAAATCCATTGTCCTTGTTTTCTCCCCTGGGTTGTAACTCATTTTGCAGTGTACATTTCTCTCTCCAACCTTTATCCAATTGTAATTGAAGAGTCTGACACTTCTTCATAACTCTTTTCATAGCCATCCCTCTACAGGTCATGGGGATCTTCCTAAATGAAAGCGTTGAACCATGGTATTAAGCATCATTATTAGTCCTTGGACAAAATTATTAGCTTTTATTAAGCATGCCTGTCTGCACTTCAAAACAATAACATATAGTACATCTGCAAACTCGTATCAATTCCACATCAGTGTAATTCTCAGAGTTCATGCCAATGAATCTTGGGAATTTTGGTTTGGTAAAACTTTGGAAAGTTCCCTGTATGATCATTTGGAACACACAGAAACACACACACACACACACACTTGTTAAAAAGTAGTTAAAAAGTACATAAAATAATGGTCAGTAGCATACAAACAAAATATGCATTTAATGTTTCAATATGTGAATGCATTCTGATGCTTTCCTTGACAAACATTGTATTTTCTGTTCATTTGGAATAAAGTTTGTCAAGGCATTCAGCTGCAAGGCTTATAGAGTTGTCCTTTGAAGGTAAGAGAGAGTATTAAAGATTTCTTTGTTTACAGCCTGAGCATGTGTTTCAAACTTCCACAACAGGTACAGATATATTAGCTCTAGGGCTCGCAGTCCATTCATTCATTCATTCATTCATTCATTCATTCATTCATAGAATGCATAAATTGCGTAAACTGTAAAATATCTAAGTGGTGGGTAAGAGAACATAAAATGCAGAGGATAAAAACTATAAAGCATAATGACAAAGCATAATAATAAAAAAGAAATCATCTACTATAGATCGTATTGGCTGCAAGGTAAAAACAACACTTCAGTTGGAGAAGACCTAAAGCACAGAATAGACAATGCCTGCCTAATTGCCATTGGGAATGGCATTCCACAACAGTGGTGAAACCACACTGAAGGTTATGTCACTGGTAGCCACACACTGAAGAACTGGAGCCATCAGCAAGGCCTTATCAGATGAACACAGGGACCAGGCGGAGCTGTAGGGAACAAGGTGATCTCTAAATATCCCCTCTTTTCCTTTAACTCTGCTGCTGAAGAGGAATGCAAGGCAACTGTGGTTATGTGCTCACTGTTTCTCACATTCATCTTTTCATCTTCCCCACTGCTTGGCCTGATGTACCACACACTGGAGCCCCCTTTGTTAGAGCAAGTGGAGTTGGGGGGCAGAGAAAAAGAACCTAGATAAGAGCAGACTGGAATAGATGTGCGTGTTTTGTCCCCTAGTTCTATGGTGGATTCAATGTAACACCAAGATTCAAGGAAGGACCATTTATGCCCTAAGTCAGAGATAACCAATTTGTTTACTGGTCAGGGATGATGGGAGTCCAGCAACATCTGAAGGGAACCAGTCTGGCTATTCCTGGCCCATGTTCTGCTTCCTTGGAAGAGGTCAGGTACTTGCGTGGCGAGGTCCCCAGGACCACCCCAATAACTCACATCACACAGAATTTTTTGTTTAAGGTTTTTGGCATAATTTTGGCCACAACTTTATTAAAATACAAAAATGTGAGTAGTTGCTTAGGCATTGGTTGTGACTATCTGCCCCCACCATGGGGGACAGACTGACATTCCGTACGATGCGAAAGTCAGAAAAGGGGAATACACTTGGGGGTAGCGTCGGAGCAGGGAACCTGCCCTCAGCCCTCCCCAAATGCAACCAGGAGCTCATTGCTATGGCCCGAGCCCCCTTGACAGAGAGGACAAGCAATAGTTAGCCCCCAATTCCTTTAACGGAATCCCTTGCAGCAGCAGCATTAGAGGGGCAGGCACAGCCAATCCATGCCCCTCAACCAACCAAACCATAAACCAATGCCTAACCGCAACCTTACAAGTTGTGACAATTTGCTACGCAGTAGGCAAAAACCAAATGGCCCCAGTCAATCAGCCAGATGGACAAAATCCCTACCGGGCCCCTGCCCCAAGAGCAGACAACCCCATGACAGGCATAGCAAGGTCAAAGCGAACAATCCTAATTCTAGGGAGGGGGGATGGGCAATCCGATGCACGGGCAAAAAGAGGAAGCTCTAGCCCCGTGCAAGGAGTTTTAGCATTTCTGACTGTCAATCAACAAATGGCAGCATTAACTTCTTCCCAACAACAAGGGAAGCCCCAATCGCATCAGTGGCCAACGGTCAATTAGCCCGTCCCCAACTTTGGAGTGTCCTGGCGGCCCCCACCACAACACATGCTCTCCATGAAGGAGAACACGCTTTAACAATACTATCATATACATGCCTACTCAGATATAAGCCCCAATGAGATCAATGAAGCTTCCTCTCTAGCAAATGGGTATAGGCATGCAACCTTGATTTTTTTTATAAATTAAGCAAGATTGTAGTGTTCTGCACAGTTCTTGCCAAATATCAAAGCAAGTCTTTCTCCATCCTCTTCTGGGGTTACAACACTGTATTTCTGGCCATAAAAATATTATCACTTTCCCCATTTTCCTGTCAGGTATTTCTCCCCACATCACAGCTGTACATCGGGGAGTTTTCAAAGAACAATCAAGTCAGCTAGGGGCAAACTTTAATCACAACGGGTGGTCAGTTTATTGTCAGAATGTGAATATTTCCCTTTGTTAGGAAGAACAACGGCGGGAAATGCCTATAGTGCTTAGATTTCAAATGTAATCTCCAAATAGTTCTTTTAGCTTACCTGAGTGCTTTTTTTCAAATATTAATTTGACACCTCTTATGTTTAAATAACCCCCTCACTCTGCGGAGTAGAATAGAGTTTAATAAAAGAAGTGGAAATTCTACCACAAAATTCAATTGTAACCTTTCAAAGACCAGCTTCTTTTTTATTAATAGGTAAGTGTGTATCATGAAGGTCACATCTGAATGCAGGCTTTTCTGTCCAGAGGGTGAAGTGAGGGGAAAAGTGGAAGGAAGAGCAGAAGACATAAAATGGACTTTAAATAGGCCACAACTTTTATTGGAAGGGCTTAAAAAACTATTTGGGCAGTGGTGTCAACCACATCAAACCACTACAGTCTTGACATAAAACCACAGCATGAGAATGCCTCATATAACACTAGTATAGCAATAACACATCCATAAGCTTGCCTTAAAACAAGCACAAATTGATGCATAAATATGAAGATGGGAAATAAGCATGGAACCATAACCGTTGTTTTATTGGTTGAGGGAGCTTATGACAACCGGCGTTTGTTTTATTCTCTTTAAAGAATGTATATGCTGCTTAACCACAAAGGTCTCTAAGCGGTTTACAAAAGTACATTAAAAATAAGAGCAATCAATTAAAACTTGGATTTCAGTTGAAATGGTGGAATAAAACAGTCCTCAGTAGGCACCATAAATTCAGAATACAGTGGTACCTCGGGTTACAGACGCTTCAGGTTACAGACTCTGCTAATCGAGAAATATTACCTCGGGTTAAGAACTTTGCTTCAGGTTGAGAACAGAAATTGTGTGGCGGCGGCACAGCGGCAGCAGGAGGCCCCATTGGCTAAAGTGGTGTTTCAGGTTAAGAACAGTTTCAGGTTAAGAACGGATCTCCAGAATGAATTAAGTTCTTAACCCGAGGTACCACTGTACAGGGCACCTGCCTGACGTTAAGTGGGAGTTCCATAAAACTGGGCCCACAATACAGAACACATGACTCCTGGTGGATACGAGACCTGTGTCCAAGTCATGAAGGACCACTAACCAGAATGGAAATTCATATCCACAGGTATGCTCGGCCTGTACCGGTGCAGTACTCTGTTGTATGTGTGGATATGAGTGTAACAATGGTATCTAAATGTGGAAGCCTCTTTCATTTGCTGGATTGGAGCAATTAAATCTGAAATGCAGTTCTTCAAATCCAAACATCTTGGTTTATCACACAGATCTATTATTTATCTCGGGAAGGGGGGAATGATCCAGTGGCAAGGGGGGAAACAGGGACACCATATTTGGGTTGCCTCAACAAGTTGAAAAACCAGATTGTAGTGAATTCATTTGATATGGTTGCTTGTCAGAATTCTTTCTGAGGTAATAAAAAGTCTTTATGCTATTTGGTATTTTATAGTTCCATATTTTACCTTCCATTCAGGCCCAGATTATAACCAAGCCCATAACCACCCCCCTTACTTCTTACTATTTCTGTCAACTTTATTGGATCTTCTGGTATGAATCTTCCAAAATTACTGAAGAGCAGGTTCATCTTTCACTCCTTTATATAGCATGTTTACTTCTTTACTAATAAATCGACCTTTAATTACACTGTTGACAAGAGGCTGCCTTATGATTTGCTCATCTCACCGGCAGATGTTCTTCATTACGCCTGCTAAAGCATTCCATAACAGAATGTCAATTTCCGATCAGAATATTTGCCTATCCTTCTGTATTTCCACAATACAAATCTTTGGGGGCAGTGTTAGAATATGAACAGCCTCAAAACATTGTTTTGGTTTGGTTTTTATCTGCTACTTTTCTACTTTTTTATTACTGGAGTATGAATCAGGAAGTGGACGCAGGTGGCGCTGTGGGTTAAAGCCTCAGCGCCTAGGACTTGCCGATCGAAAGGTTGGCGGTTCGAATCCCTGTGGCGGGGTGCGCTCCCCCTGCTTGGTCCCAGCACCTGCCAACCTAGCAGTTCGAAAGCACCTCCGGGTGCAAGTAGATAAATAGGGACCGCTTACCAGCGGGAAGGTAAACGGCGTTTCCGTGTGCGGCTCTGGCTCGCCAGAGTAGCGATGTCACGCTGGCCACGTGACCCGGAAGTGTCTCCGGACAGCGCTGGCCCCTGGCCTCTTAAGTGAGATGGGCGCACAACCCCAGAGTCTGTCAAGACTGGCCCGTACGGGCAGGGGTACCTTTACCTTTACCTTTTATGAATCAGGAATCTGGGCTTGTTTTCCTTTGGCCATGCACCTCAAAAAATGAGTGTGTGCAAACGCCACAGCTGTCATCTATGACCAGGGCAGACATCATGAATTCATCACAAACCCCCAAAGTGGCTGTCCATGGAGTTTTGATGCTTTTGAATTATGGTGCTGGAGGAGACTCTTGAGAGTTCCATGGACTGCAAGAAGATCAAACCTCTCCATTCTGAAGTAAATCAGCCCTGAGTGCTCAATGGAAAGACAAATCCTGAAGCTGAGGCTCCAATACTTTGGCCACCTCATGAGAAGAAAAAACTTCCTGGAAAAGACCCTGATGTTGGGAAAGATTGAAGGCATGAGGAGAAGGGGATGACAGAGGATGAGATGGCTGGACAGTGTTCTTGAAGCTACCAACATGAGTTTGACCAAACTGCGGAAGGCAGTGGAAGACAGGAGTGCCTGGAGTGCTCTGGTCCATGGGATCACAAAGAGTCAGACACAACTAAATGACTAAACAACAGCAGCAGCAGCAGCTGCAGCCCCACTGCTGGAAGGGTTTTGGATCTGGTGTAACTTTATGCTGGCTTATTTTACAATGGCTCATTACCAGACGAGGAGCTCAAACGAAACACCGTGGTGCATCTGCAGCAAAACCAAAGACTACATCTACCCCAGCTGCAACAAAACATGTCCCTCCTGTATTGGTCTCTACAGCCATAGCAGGGGCATTATAACTCTCCAATGGTTTGACTTCTCCCCAAAAGATACATTTCTCCATGATCTCCTAAGAAAGGTGGATGCCAACACCAGCTTTTTGCACCCCAAATTTCTTACCCTGAGGTGTTTGAGGTTATCTTCTTAGTGAAACACAGCTTATTTTTGCGGATAATTTCTTTACATTGATCATTAAGCAATTAATCAAGAAGGAGGATAAGTGACACAGTTACTGTTTAAGCTAAGGTGAAGCACATTTAGTGCAGTCATATCCTTGGAGGTCAAACCTCGCGACACTCATTGCACCTACATTACTTTTGTTTAATTATATGTAACCAAGCCTTCTGAGGACCTATTTGTTCAAGTTAACAGGAGTAGACATTTTATAGACAAGTAAATTTCATGGAGGGCTGGATATATTTTCAGATGGAAAATTCCAGCCATCCATGAAATTAAAGGGAAAAGGACTGCTTATAAAGAAAAGTTTTGCAATTACAGATCCCGTCCACTTTTCTTCTATATAAGCTTTCTTCTGTCAGTGTTTTGGTCACTTAAAATGTTGTGTTTTCTGCTGTTGTTCTAACCTATGCCACTTGGGAAAGTAGGGAGAAAATATTATCTGTATTATTAGTGCATGATTCAACTAGCCAAAGGAACACCATCTGAAAATCTTATAGGTGCAGCTTTTAAATATGCATATGAAAATCAATAATGACAATATCTATATTTATTTCATCACAGGTGGGGGTATTGTTTAGTCAGGATTGTTTGGGTGGGGTGAGGTTTGTTACTGTTATCAATTTTTAAAAATCTTTTTTATATCCTATTACGATTTATGTGGCAATTTAGTTGTGTTTTATTTATTGTTTATGACTAATTTTGTTAGATTTGTAATTATGTATTTTTTCATGTTGTCAGCCACCTTGAGCATGGTTTTAACTATGGAAAGATGGCATACAAATAAAATGATATGTGTATGTATATATGTACAGTATATACATATATACGTACATATGTATATATGTATATACGGATAATATTCACAGTATGTACAGTATGCCAGATCTAAAGCTAATTTGCCTGCGTATTATTGTCATAAATGTGTAAATCAACAGTAACTTTAATTTATGCCATTAATGCCTTTCTACTGAATTACGTAGACTGGTTTCATGTGGGAAGGGAGGGGAAGTTAATCAACATTCTTGAGCTTAAATAATCAAAGGACATAAGGAAAGAATGAAGTGTTTTAACAATGCTGGATTGAAATGTAGGACATGAAAAAAGAGGAGAGAAAAATGTTATTAAAAGAGCAATGCATTTTTAAAAATCTTTCTGAACATTAGCATTGTGAGCTTTCTAGTGGTAAACCCCTAAAGACATAAGCATAGCTCATGGAATCATCAAAGACATTTTTTTCATGTCTATGTACTTATTGATCTTTGGGAGCCCAACAGGCCCCTTTTCTGGGTTTCAGAGCAAATTATTAATTCTTGAAATGATAATATTTTAGATGTCTACTGATTACTTTTTCTTCCCATGGAACAAATAGCCAATGTAGAGAAATTAATTCTACCTTCTTTGGTCTCATTTTTCAATGGATTTGGTTGACAGAATCACTTCAATATACAGATAGGCAAGTCCCCCCCCCCTATATTCTTATCAATACACAGGAGATGTTTCAGAACTACCATGACTGTAGATGATTTCTTTACGTCCCTTGGTGAATTATATATTCATATTAATAAAATCACAGTGATTCCTGGTTCTTCTTCTTTTTTAATAATTTCTGCCACTACACGCAGGTTAGATAATAAGAATTCAACTCATGTACTTCCCTCATGTAGTATTTATTGACTGAGCTGACCAAAGAATAGGCTTTTAAAAATAACTGTATGTCTAATGACACTGGGACAGTCTTCTGAGTCAATTTTAGAGAGTTATTCAGAATGCAGCTAAAACAGTTTCCCCTTAATTTCATTTCAGCCTTTACAGCTGCCAGTAATAGGAGATCACTGCAATATGTCTGGAAAACAAATCCACCTTAATTGATATTTTTTTTGAGGGGAAATATGTATATATATATATATAAAATTGAATCAAATGTATTGAGTTCATCTGCCCAGGCTGAGGGAAATTGCTGCAAGTTCCCAATACTGTCTTAATAGGTGTGTGGTGAACTAGCTATTTTTTTCCAATATCACACTAACAGGCTATGGATTGGGTACAGACAGATGTGCTGTAGAAATTAAATAAAACAGATCAATACATAGGAACTCTTAGAGGCTGGAAAGGTTACAGACTGTCATAATGGTTCTTTTCAATCTTTTCACAAAACTAATACTCTGATGAACTGTTTCCCTGGGAGATATTGAAAAGAAAATAACTCAAGAGTGTACACACAGACAAACACAACATACAGAGGCTTGTCAGAATGAGGTTATGATTAAATTGATTGCCAGGATACAGACTAACAAAATTGTTTTCAGCCCTTTACTATAAAAATACAGCTGAGTAAATTAGTGAAACCTTTTCTTATTATTTTTAACATGGATATGTTTAGGAAGAATTCTGCATCCTAGGGCTCAGTGTGCTAGGGTACAATTGCACACAATGGGCTCTTTGGGTTGTGGCCAACAAAGTTGGGCATTTGCACAAGGAATTATGTTTGTGTAATGGAACTTCCTCTCCTTCTCCTTCCCTCGTGTGCCCCCTATCATCTGTTCTGCATTTCCCCCAAACCAGCCAGAGCAGATTGGGGTATTGGAGCACACAAGAAGAGGAAAGGTAGGCTAAGTTCTGTTGGGCAAATGGAAGCCCTTATGCAAATGGGACAACTTTGTTAAATATAACCCCCTGAGATGCAATTATGATATAAAATATTAAAACTCTAAGAACAAATTCAGATGTACCATACCCAAAGGTACTGAAGTTGAAGACACCCTGCAGTTAAGCACCTGTGGAATTTGAACTGGTATTCTCAAAGTTCTGATTTCCTGAATCATGTACAATTACAGTGGTACCTTGGGTTACATATGCTTCAGGTTACAGACACTTCAGGTTACAGACTCTGCTAAGCCAGAAATAGTACCTCAGGTTAAGAACTTTGCTTCAGGATGAGAACAGAAATCGTGGTCCAGCAGCGTGGCAGCAGCAGGAGGCCCCATTAGCTAAAGTGGCACTTCAGGTTAAGAACAGTTTCAGGTTAAGAATGGACCTCCTGAACGAATTAAGTACTTAACCCAAGGTACCACTATATCCCAGAGTTAGACCTGGAAATAGTTTCAAATTTGCTGATAGCAGCAAATATAGCTGTTGCTAAAGTATGGAATAAAAGCTTGGTCCCATCAGTTCTAAGTATGCGTGAAAGTAGATGCAGTATAATAGATGGAGATCTTCAAGAGAAAAATGGGCAAACAAATAGATTAAATGAACAATTCACAACTTTTATTATGTTTTGGGACGATAAGGTTCAGGACAACATATATCCATATTATTTATTCATGTTGTTGTCATATTGCAACATTATTTTGGTTATGTGATGCATTCCACAAACCCATTCCTCTAATGGAAACTCATGCTTCCCTCCCCCCACCCTCCTCGCCTCCTCAGATCCGCTCTGGAGGGTCAAGAGAAACCCTAGAACAAGTGAAGGGAGAGGAGAGCATAAACATTGTCCTTTTTTTGTCTCCTTGCTACTTTTATTTTTTGTGATAATTCTTCCTAAGAAAGCTGCCTGCCAGGAATTGCAAGGATTTCCCGGTTGTAGCTGTGACTGTCCTGGCAGGTGTTAGCAAAGAAGTTATGAGTTCCTTACTCTTTAGTTGTTCCACGTCTTGAGGATAAAAATTAAGTAAGGCTAAAATGTAGGTGATTGGGAGTGCCTGAGCCATACTCAAGGATACCTCATAAAGGACATCCTTCCAAAATTGTTCTACTGTTGGACACTCCCACCACATATGCTGATGTGTACCTCTACTAAAGCATTCTCTCATGCATAGTGGAGGGCTATTAGGTTTTATGTAGGAGAAATATCGGTGCTCATCTCGCTTTCAGGCCAAGGGAGCCAACATTTGTCCACAGACAGTTTTCCAGTTGATGTGACTATACTGCTACTGGCACATGGAGGACCGTGACGAGTGCCAGAGTGCCGTTTACCTTTCCACCACAGTGGTACCTATTTATCTCCTTGCACTGGTGTGCTTTCAAACTGCTAGGTTGGCAGGAGCAGGGACCCAGCAACGGGAGCTCACCCCGTCGAGGGGATTCAAACCGCCGACCTTCCGATCAGCAAGCCCTAGGCTCAGTGGTTTAGACCACAGCGCCACCCATGTCCCTATTACACTATGTTTAGAAACAGCCCAAAGCTCAAGAGCTTAAAGCATGACTCATCCACACTTCCTTTCTCTAAGGAATCTGTGTATGTGCAGTAGTGGATATAAAGCCAATGTTGGATTCTGCAGCATCTGGCATGAGCATGAGGTATTTGCCTGAATGTGAGGCATTTGCTCAGTGTGAAGTATCAGGAGTATAGCTGAGGGTAACATCCTATATGGTGGTAGTGTAGAATGGTAAGCAGGAATGGTAAAGTATTGATGGGTCTCTCTGTAAACTTGGATCTTTACAAGGTTTACTTCTAAGACCAGATAATTGCTTCACAGTATACTAGTTCATAGGGACGGGGGTGGCGCTGTGGGTTAAACCACACCTAGGACTTGCCAATCAGAAGGTTGGCAGTTCGAATCCCCGTGATGGGGTGAGCTCCCGTTGCTCAGTCCCTGCTTCTGCCAACCTAGCAGTTCGAAAGCACATCAAAGTGCAAGTAGATAAATAGGTACCGCTCTGGCGGGAAGGTAAACGGCGTTCCCGTGCGCTGTTCTGGTTCGCCAGAAGCGGCTTAGTCATGCTGGCCACATGACCCGGAAGCTGTACGCCAGCTCCCTTGGCCAATAAAGTGAGATGAGCTCCACAACCCCAGAGTCAGCCACAACTGGACCTAATGGTCAGGGGTCCCGTTACCTTTACCTATACTAGTTCATGATGTACCAGAATCTCTTAAAGTTTATGTAAATAGTGTGTTTATGCTTGTCTTCTACCATGAAACAGTAAATACTTTATACTTTGCTGAACATAATGGCAAGGAGTTTCCTTAACCGGGAACTCTGGAAAACACTGACAACGAAAAAGCAGAAAGACTCTCATGTTGTGCTGGAGCTGTGCATACTCAGCTGATCCCACTGGTCAAAGTATGCTGTGCTGTAGTATCAACAACAGATGCTGAAGTACACTTGGTCTCCCTCCTTTACATTTTCCAGTGATTACTATGGACTGTTTGAGTTCATCAAGGTTTTGTTGTATGTATTGCATAATTGCATTATCCTTGCTTTTAACGGCTGTTCCTGTCTCCTTGATTGTCGTTGCTTTAAATGAAATTATTATTTTAAATGCTGCAATCCACCATGAGCGGTTCTTTCACATTAAAATGACAGGTTAATTACCTATTAACAAATTACATTCTGAAACCTGGGCAAAGTTTAGTGATACAACCAGTGGAGACTAGCCCAGTAAGGCAAATGGGGCACTGCCTTTTGACTTTTTCCATCTTAGCCTTAGTGTTGTTTATACCAAAGAAGAAGAAGAAGAAGAAGAAGAAGAAGAAGAAGAAGAAGAAGAAGAAGAAGAAGAAGAAGAAGAAGAAGAAGAAGAAGAAGAATTTATTATTTATACCCCACCCATCTGGCTGGGTTTCCCCAGCCACTCTGGGTGGCTTCCAACAAAATATTAAAATACAATAGTCCTTCAGATTTTTAAAGCTTCCCTAAATATGGCTGCCTTCAGATGTCTCCTAAAAGTCTGGTTTCCTTTGGCATCTGGTGGGAAGGTGTTCCACAGAGTGGGCGCCACTACCTGAGAAGGTCCTCTGCCTGGTTCCCTGTAACTTCCCAAGAGACGCAAGTTATCAAGGGACGTGGGTGGTGCTGTGGTCTAAACCACTGAGCTTCTTGCACTTGCTGATTGGAAGGTCAGCAATTTGAATCCCTGTGATGGAGTGAGCTCCCATTGCTCTGTCCCAGCTCCTGCCAACCTAGCAGTTCGAAAGCACACCAGTGCAAGTAGGTACCATAGTGGTGGGAAGATAAACAGAGTTTCTGTGCACTCTGGCTTCCATCACAGTATTCCGTTGTGCCAGAAGCGGTTTATTCATGCTGGCCACATGACCTGGAAAGCTGTCTGTAGACAAACACTGGCTCCCTTGGCCTGAAAGCCAGATGAGTGCTGCAACACCTTCGACTGGATTTAACCATCCAAGGATCCTTTTTTTCTTTCTTTACCCTTTTACCAATGGATAGACACCATAGTAGACCTGGGAATGAATCTAGGGGTAAATCTTAGTTGGTTTGGGGGGTGCTGGGGTTCTATGAGCAGAATGCAGTGTGCTTGGGTGTGTCCAGGACAAAGAGCAGCAGTTTTTGATGGATCAAAAGGCTAAGCCCAGCATAATACATAAAAGTTTTATATTCATGCAAGATGTAGGTGAGGTGTCCTTTCTTTTCTGACAACTGCCACCAAAGCAAAATAAAGAAACAAATAAGGCAGGTCCTATTTTTTCCAAGTTTCCTGGCAATACAACTTGGTCTGCATTCTTTCCTTACTTGCTCTAGTTCTTTGTGGGCAATTAGGAGGAATATCTTTACTGCAGGGGAATGCTTCTCTTTCAGGCATAGGCTTCATATTTGATGATTACTTTATAACAAACCCTGCACAACTTGACACACACGCTGAACACAACTCACCAGCCTTGTATTGTATAGGCTGTCAGGTACTTGACAACCTCCTTTATCATTTCCAGGAAGGCAGGAAAAATTGAAGGTTTATTGAACCCCTAGTGGGCATCCACACATAGTGTGTGGGCTGCCTTCAGTTCCATGGGTCAAAAGTTGTGCAGGCCTGTTTTATAAATTAACTGCAATTCAGCTAAATTGGTAGTAATAAGCGATGTTCTCATTTTCAAGGAGATTTCTACCTCAAGGCCTGAGATGAATCAGTCACAAGCAGCAAACTCCTTTGAGGAGCACCCAGCCCTTGTGAAGAGTACTAAAAGGCCTAATAAAAGAATGAACAGGTTGTTGAAAGAGAGCATAGCATTATACTGCCTAATAGCATTCAGTCAATGTAGCAGGGATGAACATAATAAAATACCATCTAGCTTAAGACATACTAAATAGGACAAAGATCTAAGCACATTTGTGCTGGGAGAGCAGCTCAAAAGTTTTACTAATTAACATCTTTTTAAACAAAGCACAGGGAAGGAGACACTTAGGAATTCACTCCGTATGAAGAAGAAGTCATTGATTTCAACTCACGCACACACCATTTTGCCTCCTTCCAAAATGTGATTATATGTCATTGGAGTCCCAAATGATGTATGTAAAAGTAATACTTTTCTCTGAGCTTGCTTCCTTTGATTCCTGGTCCTGCAACTTCTTTAGATGTCAAAAAAAATTAAGCGACCCTACTTTGAACAAACAGCTGTGAGAAACAATCTGCACTTTTGCAGTTTGGGGTAATTGTATTAATTGGAGGAGGAAAAAAGTTTCCCATTGTTGTTGCTGCTAATGGGGGAGATGTTAATAGCTGTCACTTAGCGGGTACTGTGAAGCAAAAGGAACCCAACCTCAGTAGTCAGGGGCATGCATTGCATGGACACAGCCCATGAGTCAATCTTGGGTACTCCAAAGGTTAGGAAAGACTAATACAAACTTGTAATAGCTTGACTGATGTGGAGTTAAGAGCTGCTTCTTAGGAGTAGTATAACACATGTGTTTAGACATGTATGCATGATGCAAGTACTGTACTTCTGTAAGAAGCAGCAAAGATGCTGTATATCTCATCATATAAACCTCAATATAGAAAGACTCAAGTGATCTAAGTCTTCCTAGAAGGAAGAAGGCAACTTCTATTTGAAATGAACGTGACTTCTTAAGTAGTGGAAAGTTACGAGAAAAGGGGTGGTTGTCCATCCATTGTGGCATTCCCTCTCCAAAGGGGTCACCAGACTTGATCTTGGCTATGTTTTGGCTATGTTTTTAAGAAGTAGGAGAAGACCAGGCTGGTTAGATAGGAATCTTGCTACTTAAGATAAGCTGCTGACGCCTGGTTTTAGTATCTCTGTGCTGTAAATGTGATTATTTACCTTGTCCTGAATTGATTGCATTGCTTTAGATTTGCAAACCAGGGGTGTAGCAGAGGGGCCATAGCCCCAGGTGCAGATTGTTGAGGTGGCACAAAGTAGGTGTCCCCAGCCCGGCCCAGCACTCCTCTCCAGGCTTTGATGGAACCAATGCTCTTGGAGAGGAGCACTGCAGGCGCTGGCGTAGGGGCACCTGCTTTGCATCCGCCAAGTGCCACGAGCAGACAGGCAGTGCAGCATGTGGTTGCTGCACCCTCCCTCCCTGGATCCGAGCCTTGAAGGGCACTCCGGGAGGGCTTTGTGGGGACACAGCAATTGTGCCCCCTTTGATCCCAGCCTTGCACAGGTGCTCCTTCGCCAACACATAAGGACATAAGAAGAGCCTGCTGCATCAGGCCAGTGGTCCATTTGGTCCAGCATCCTGTTCTCACATTGGGCAAACGTATCGGGAAGCACACAAACAGGTCCTGCAAGCTTCCCTCCTGCGACTTCCAGCAACTGGTATTCAGAAGCCTATTGTCACTCCACTGAAGGACAATGTTTGTGCTGGGTCCAGCAAACATATTCCTGTTGCTCCCTCCACATATTTGCACATGGATGGGAATAAGCAAAGAGATGTCTTGCTACCCTTACACCTTGTTTTCTTCCTTTGCTGCTGTTTGCCTGCCACTTTTTCTCTTCATTTACTCTCACATTTCTTTCGTCTTTCCCACTATCAGCATTTAGATTGCAAGATCCTTGGGACAGAGACCTTTCTTCTTCTTCTTCTTCTTCTTCTTCTTCTTCTTCTTCTTCTTCTTCTTCTGTAAAATATAATATAGTCTCGGGGGGGGGGGCAACGCATTGAATTTATAGCGTATGTTACATAATTGTAAAATATTAATATGCAATGTAGGCTTTCCACAGGCATATGTTTATTATTATTTTTGCAGAGACTGTATTCAATTTTATTTAACAATAATAAGAGAAAGGACAGCGACCTATCTTGTTTATGTAACACTGTAAAGCAGCACATCGCCTGATGACACAGTCTGCCTCAACACTATGCCTTTTAAAGCATATTTGAAGCACATTTTTCATCTCAAAGAATTCTGGGCACTTTCATTTACCCCCTCGAAGAAATACAGTTCCCAGCAACCCTTAACAAACTACAATTCTTTGAGGGGGGAATGTGTTTTCAAGCAAGGGCATCTATAGTGTAAATTAAAATCATAATAGAAAGGTCCCAGCATGAGTTAGGCACATAAATGTCCCTCTTTTATTGTGAGAATTACGCACATGCTAAATTCACTGCTTTTGAATTGGAGCTTAAGTTTCAGGTGTTTTATTTAGACTCTGCCCAATAATACACTTTTATAGAAAAATGCCTAGTTTTGCTGATCCCAGAAACATGGCCGCTCAGCCATTGTATTGTGCACTCTGTCATATACTTTGCAGCTGTACTCATTTGTCCTCTCCTGTGCATACCACTCTTTGCTTTGATCAGGTATTCACTTTGAAGATGGATCAGCTTGAAGCTGCATCCAGCATGCCATACAATCTGTGTGGTCTTCCTTTATGAATTGAAAACAATTCTTTAAATGTCATCGCCAGGGCTCGAGGAGTTGCCTGATTTCACCGACAAGCAAGTCTCATGAGGATTTGCTCCATTCGAGAAAACTTCGTAGTTTACAAGTTCCTTTACCCATCTATTCCTGAAAGTATTCTGCCCCCCCCCCCCAATGCTGAAAAATGCAAAGCTGATTTCCCCATTTTATCATTAGCTGAGGAACTGCAAGATCGATGGCTTTCAAACTGACAGAGAAGTGCCAATAGGATTTGAATAGGAAATGCAGGTTGAATTGAAAACTGGGCATCTGGTAAAGAAATCACATGACCTCTTTGCTGCCTGCTAAACCCTCGTTGGTCCCATTCTTATTGACACATCAGTTTTGTTATATGAATTGGCACTGAAATCGTAACAGATTGAGAATGTGAGGAACTTTGGTGTCTTTCTCCCCTAAAATAAATTACTTGGAAATGTTTGCTGATTTGATTTGATTGTTTAATTTTTTTTGAGATACCTCAACTCTTTCATCAATGTAAAGAGATTTTTGTCGAATAGCAGCTTCAAAAGGGAACAGCTAAAAGATGACACATGCAATATTAGTTCACTAAACCTTTAAACACATTTTAAGAAGTTATTACATATAGTTATTAGCCATCTATTTATTTTATTCCTATACCACTCTTCATCCAAGGATCACAGGACAGTTTATCCTTACCATTGAGGAGATATATTCGATTAGAGACTAAAAGAATAATCAGTATCACCTTTGAAATAAAACCTTATGCTCATCTCTGCAGATATCATTATCCTCATCCTCCTCATTATCATTTTCAGCAGGGTTGCCAAAGCAGTACAAAGAACCTCAGGAATCCTCACTGTGACTCATGTTGCTACTGACAAGCCCAAGGCACAATTTCAGCATAGGATTCAGGATTTCTCCAAATCTAATGAACACCCCTTAGATAGCTACCATAAATTAGAGGAAAGTGTTATGATCATAGATCATCAAACTTTCGAGTTGGCAGGATGCCTGAGGATCATCTAGTCCAATGCTAATCCATTGCAAACCCTTGCAATGCAGGAATATGCAGGGATTCGAACCTGCAACCTTGGCATTATCAGCACCACACTCTAACCAACTGAGCTATCCAGGCTGACATCTCTTGTTATCCCTTGCCTGCTTGGTTTAGTTGACTTAGTGCAAAATTCTATAAAGCCAGGTTTAACAGCTATAAAATAAATAAATAAATACCTTGGCATCTATCCAGTGTGGCTTGGCTAAAATCACTTCTCCTATTCTTATCCTCAGTAGCAGTTTTTTACAGCAACAGTCTAGTTACCTTTGTGCAGCTGAGGCTATAGGATAGTGGGTAGACATTCCTTAAGTAGTGGCAGCAGACAATAAACTTCTCACTCCCACAGAGTGATGTGTCATTGCCTCTGGGCTGTATTTTTTAAGTGTTGTTACCCGCCCTGGATTCAATACGAAGAAGGGCTGGATACAATGCGTAACTGGAAACAACTGGAAATACCAGTTGTGCTATGCAAGTGGTCGTATTATACACCAGAGTAGCATGGTTGGTAGAGCATGTCTCTCAACCTCATGGGTCATGGGTTCAAGCCCCATGTTGGACAGGAGATTCCTGCATTGCAGGGACTTGGACTAGATGACCTTGTGGTCTCTTCCACCTACAATTCTATACTTCTATACACAAGATGTGAGATCAGGATCATTCCAGCCCACCTTGCCATCCTAGCACACCCTCCGCACTTACCCGTTCTGCCCAATAGTCACATGCTATATCCACATCAGCGTAAAGGCTGAGATATGAGATGTAGCAATCTTGAAACCAAAAATTGCATATTGCTTCAATGTGTTCTTCTTCTTTTCTCCCTTCATTCATTCATTATTATTTTTTTGATGGGATTGAAGAGGAGTGGAAAGTCTCCATTCTAAAACTGATCAATCCTCTGCCAGTCAGCTTTAAGTCTTTTTCAGAGGAATGGAGCCGGTGTGTCTTTTCATTTCTTATATTGATCTGACTGCTCTAATGGGACATTGGCATTTTGCTCTGCTGTTTCATGGGTTTTGTTTGGTTTCCCATGATAACTTTAGACCGGTTTGTAAATGACTGTTTTTTCATTTTTATTTTTTCGGTACCCAGTATTGCTGTCTAGACTTCTGTTACAAAGGTCATGATGTTAATAGCCTTACTGTGCATTTGGAGTGAATGGTTACCTTTAAATTCTGTTAATAATGCAACCAGCAGAAAAAACCACTAAAGAAATGTAAGCAGTAGGATAGGGCAGATGAGGGGAGCTCACATGGGCCCCATATTCTGAGTGCTCAGCGGTGTGCAACCACATTGTGACGCCATGACGTCACTCAAGCCATGTGCCATCATGTCATGACATCACAGCACATGTGCAAACGCTGCTTGCTGTCACCCCTGTCACTCTCTGCTTCATTGCTCTCCTTGGGATAGAGAGGCAGGGAGTGGCCTTGGGGTCTGCATGCTCTACCCAGCAATCACGCAGCAAGGCACCCTGGGGCTTGTAGTACAACTGTTTGGCCAAACAACCAAGCACAAAGAGGACCCCAGTCTCCAGGGCTTCAGCGCTAGCTCCCTGCTGAAGCCATGTGCTTCTCCTTTGCCTCTAGAGTCAGCTCGGACTGTGGGTCAAAGGCAACATGGACTTCTAGTGGGTTTGGCCAGCCTGAACTACAGCTCCCAGCATCCATTTCTGTGCTAGAAAAGCACTGTGGGGGCAGATGGGCTGAGCTTCTTAAGGCCATAGTTTGTTGTTGTTGTTGTTGGCTTAACACTGCCAACTTTCTTTTTCCTTAGATAGGTAAAAAGGATTTTAAAAAAGGTAAAGGACCCCTGGATGGTTAAGTCCAGTCAAAGGTGACTTTGGGGTTGCAATGCTCATTTCGCTTTCAGGCCAAGGGAGACGGCGTTTGTCCACAGACAGCTTTAAGGTCATGTGGCCAGCATGACTAAAATGCTTCTGGCACAACAGAACACCGTGATGGAAACCAGAGTGCACGGAAATGCCATTTACCTTCCCGCCACAGTGGTACCTATTTATCTACTTGTGCTGGTGTGCTTTTGAACTGCTAGGTCGGCAGGAGCTTGGACAGAGCAACAGGAGCTCACTCCATCACAAGGATACAAACTGCCTTCCTTCCAATCAGCAAGAGGCTCGGTGGTTTAGACCACAGTGCCACCCTCTTTGAGAGGTACACAGCTGGTCAGCAGCTGTTACTTTCAAGGAGAAGTGATGACCCTTTCCCCTGTCCTGCAGCTGAGCCTGGATAGGGGTGACATTACACAGGCGATGCATTGGGTCACTTAGCCAGACACCCACAGTGGAAATTTTGTGGGTGCCAAGCACCCATGGGCCCCCTGAGATGACACCTATGGGACAGGTAGTTCCTGTATTTGTGCCTCTTGGAAATATTCTGTGCCCAGTGCTCTCGAAGTGCTGGAAAAATGCTATTTTTTTGGTTCAGGAGATGAAAAAGCTAGTAGGAACACACACACCCTTTGGAGGTAGCAATGAGATATTTTTAAACAGTAGCAGTGATGTAGAGATGGCAGTCACCATGAAGGGTTTATCATAAGAACATATGAAGAACCCTGCTGGATCAGAATGAAGCCCTATCTTCTCCAGCAGCTTGAGACAAGAAGATCAGGTCAACTTGGGTGTGGAATAGGCCTGCACAGCTTGCAGATGTGCTTGGGAGATCAAGGTTCATCCTCCTAGTGATGCAGCAATAAAAAAGCTAGCACATTTGCAAGCTGTGCAGGCCTGTCCACACCCAGGTTGACCTGATCTTCTTGTCTCCCCTCCCCAATTCTTCTCAATTTTTTAATGTTCTGTGCTACTAACAATGGCAAGGCAGGGATGGTAGGCAACTCCCTTCCCCATGCCTATTTTATTTATACATCTGAATTATAGGGGAATTATAAAATAATTATGGGAACAGAATGAAGAAAATCGATTTTACCCAGTCATTAATAGCATTTTTTTTGTGTGTTCTCCATAATAAAATAATCTCAGAATATATAGGAAGGCCAATTATATAATTTGAAAAAATTGTGGTTTTCCATTATGGTTCAGACTTCTTCGTAGCCACCTGCTAGGCCCCTCTTCCACAAGAATACTGGAGATGAATATATTATATTCAACAGCTGTGTTGGGGGTGTTTGCTCTGTGAATTATTTTCCCTGTAGTTATAATCTGTGAATAATGCAGCTACACAAACTAGAGCTGTTTTGTTTCTTTTTCAACTTGGAAGAAAATGCTGTTTTCATTTTGTTTTGAATTGCTAAAAGTCTTTGGGCATTTGTGCTTGTGACAGGGATAGTCAATCTTGCAGTTTGGAGAATCCTGTACCTACTTGTGCATGGTAGACACTATCAGAAGGTTCACCTTCTTCAGACGGTGAGATGCTTTTCCAACACCATGTAGTGCATGAAACAGCTTATAGCAAAGCATAACGAGGTGGTGTACAACTATTTACAATAAAATAACTTACTAAACAGTAAATAAATAAATAAATATTTCTGCTTGAAATACAAGCATGACAGGGGAAAATACTGTGGGTTGGTGTGTTTTTTTTTTTTTTTTTTTTGGGGGGGGTTGAATATTTTGGTGTCATCTCCCAAACAGGATGTCCATGGACCCTGGTTTTGTGAGAAGTTCCAGCATTTCGATACACTTCGATACAATTTCGACAGGTATGGAGAAACAATGGGTGGTATTCAACTTATCGAAGTGGGTCTGTACATGGTTGAATACCATCCAGGGCTTCTTCTCTAGTAGAAACCTTGCTCACTTGTTCAAAAGATTAGAATCCAGATAGAGTACCACTAAGACATGATGAAGACAAAGCTTCACCACACAGTGAGCAAAATGATTGTCCACATCAAAACACACAAGGCTGACAAGCTTTCAGTAGAGCACCATGTACGAAATAAGGTTCAACGGTCCTTCATTTTCTTTTCTGTATCTTGCTTAGTACAAGACCACACAATAGCAACATATGCCGTCATGACCACAAATCTTGATTAGTGGGGCAGGTGGGCAGCTGAGCGGAGGCGGGGGATATTAAGACATGGATCAGAAACATATTATTAAAAAAATAAAATAAAGATAAGACTGAGATTGCTTGGGAAAGGATTGGAGACAAACACAAGCTGAACAGTTGTTGCCCAAATCCACAGACACTTTCTAAGAGGCAGAACTTACAAAAGAGCTCTGTATTTTAAGACTTCGCCATCTATCCATCAAGCATTGTGACTGGAGAGAGTTGAGTGGGCTGCCTGAGGTGAAGGACAAGATGGTTCTATGTCTCCATTCCACGTTCAGGTGTCAACTGGCTGTTGAATCTAATGGCAAGGGGGCATCCTCCACCATAACTGAGGCAGCAGGCTAGCTTAAGGGAGTGTTGGGCGAGGCATGTAGCACATGTGCACCTTGCCGCCGTCCCTCCTCACCTCCTGCCTGAGGTACTTGCCTCACTCTGCCTCATGGAAGCGCCAGACCTGTCTTATATGGTGTTTTAATTTTAGAATGCAGCAATTTGGAAACTGCCTGGCCTTGTGAGAGACTGCTTTGAGCTGCTGATCAGCACAACTTATGACAAATTGCCTTGGGACAAACCAATCTGCTCTCTACTAATTTGGAGTTGTTTCAACTGGAAACAGCAAAGGAACAAGTCAACACAAATTGGTTGGGAATTTGGCAGAAGCTGGTGCACACCCCGAATTAGTAGTAAACAGCAATTTTGCGTGGATGGGCTAGCATTGGAGTTACGTTTGTGTCTTTTAAGAAACTGTTCTAGCTTCCCTTGAGACTTTGCAAGTGCTTCTCCAGATTACTGCTTTGGATTTCACATTATAAAATCGCAAAGCTACCTCTAATTAAAGAAAAACAGAGAATTCCATAGGAGAAGCTGATGTCTTTTAGCCAGTGTATTTGACCTCTCAACACAGTGATGGAAGTTGCTTGCACTGGGATAGGCACATATTTCAGCCTATAAATATGGTCAGTCCCTATGGTCAGTGTGTTAGGCCACACAACAGGTCACCTGAAATAGTTTTACCCAGTGCTATTTTTTCTAGAAAAAGAGGTTCTGTAGCTCACCATGAACTTCTTCCTTGTTCTCTCAGAGTGGCAATGGCACCCACCTGAGAGGTGAGTACTGGTGAGCTAAAGCTGAAAAAAGCCATTTTTACCCATGAAAATTGGACACTTAAAAGGGGCAACCATGGCTATACAGCTGACCTTTACTGCAGCTGAAGGATTCTAGCACAGAATGTGTGTAAATGTTCTTTGAAGAAGAATAAAATGACTGCCTTTCATCTGAGTGGATCTAATGTTTCTAAGACTCTTCCTCTTTCCTTTGTCTTAAGAGGTGCCAAACTTTGCCTGGTTCAGTGGAATGATATGTTCAGCACTTCTGAAGCTTACATGCCATATTCTTTTCTTAACCCACTTTCATAAGTCTGAGATAGTTTTACATCTCATTTTGTTCCCTGCTGTGCCTGTAGAATTTTTACCTAAGTCAGTTTATTTTCAAACCGGGGCTATTCTCTAGCTTTCATAACTCTCCCGGACCTGTCATCCTCAAGATAGATGTGAAATAAGCTCTCCATTTTTACCTTGAAAGAGCAGGATGGTTTTGTAAATCCCTCACATCTGTTTGTGTGAGAGGCAGCATGGTATAAACGTGTGGAGAGAAGCTATCTTTGAACAGAGTTTATTGAAATGGATAGGATGGTAGATCAAGGCCTGCTATGAGGCAGCAAAAAAAACCCCACCCAGACCCAGGTGATCTTCCAGCAAATGTTGCTAGTTCTCAGCCAAATATTTCTGCTGCATTTTTTTCAGCCATTCTGTATCAATTAAGGAGAAAAGAAACTGCATTCAGCAGTACTCAAAGGAGAGATCATTTTTTGTGAAATTCACACAAGTTGGGGCCAGGGTGTGTGTGTTGTTGTGCTCACCTTCATTTTGCCAATAAATCAATGAACAGGGTGGTGATACAATGACTACTGCAATCAACACAAGATAATATCACCAAGGCAACTATCTGTAAACAAACAATAAACATCCATAAAAATTGCAATAGTAGTTTTCAAATAGGTTTTACCTTAAACAATTGCAAATGCAGAAAATAAAGAGTTCACTTTTAATATAGCATCCTCTTTCTATGCTTCTCCCAATGGAAACATTCAGATGGGGACAGATATACCCCTGTTTTAAATCATTTACGTACTGTCTTCCCCTTGTATATTATTTACTACAAAGCTCAATGCCTAAGCTGATTACTGGAATGACGGCCGAACACTGAACCACTAGTCCGTCATAGTCTGCACACATTCAACCCTGTCGTAAATTGATAACAATGCTACCTCTGGACTTTCACTAAGCTTTAACTATCTCCTTTTGCCAAAAAGAAATTGTACACATTTACACACACACACACCCCACCAGTTTCCTAGCATCCCCTCCATCATAACACCAAATATTTCTTGTGTATTTCATTTAATCTTGCTGGTGTTAGATACCACCTCCATACTAACTTACGTTAATTTTCTTTTATCCTTATAGACAACATTTTCAAAGTGTGTTTCTCCCATATTTCCCCCCAGCTTTGACTATCTATCTGCCCTGTTATCTCCTTTCCCCACACCTCTTTTAGTTGATCTTGTTGATCCACCAGTTCTACTAATATTTTATAAATTTCGCTGGTTTCACCTTTTATAACTATATTTCCTTCTTTATCTCTCCTCTTTTTAATAATCCTTTTAAAGAAAAAATTGTATGTTCTCTACATTTCTTGTTTTCACTTAACCACTTCTTTGTCCAGTCAAACCAAGTTATTTTACTTCCCGCTATTACCCTTGTTGACTGGAAGGAGCCAGAGGAACCTGGGCTAGAATGAACAAGTTATGCAGGTTTATTTTCAGCCAAGCCAGTGTCTGGGACAAGGCCAGCTGAGTCACCAATCAGCCAGTTGAGACAGAGATCTGCTGAATCCTAAACTGCTCATCCAGGTGAGTTTTGCCATGTTTGCTAAACATTCCTGGTTTGCCTTCGTTTCATCCATAAGCAATTGCATTGAACCTTTTGATGTATTGTAATTCGGCAATTTGACACCACAGTCTTCCTTTGATGTTCATACCCTTTGTGTGTATACCCTACAACTGACATCCTAGCTTGAGTTTAGACAAAGGGTTGTGTCCAATGTTGGTCCTACTCAGAGTAGACCCATTGCGAAGCAATGGACATGAAGGACTCAGCTCCATTAATTTAAGTATATCTACTTACTTGAATTTGTCCCAAAGTATCTGGTGCAAAACAGGAAAGTGCAAACATGCATAAGCCTACGTAAGCTTGACATAGAGGAGACTTATACATCAATCTCCAGTCATTTTCAACTCATTGGGTGAGTCCATGGTACATCTTATGGCATTCCAGTTTTTAAGGGCAACCTGAAATAAAATGCCAGACCATTTGTGATTCTTCTTTTTCAAAAAATGAAGCACATGATAGTTAGCTTTTCATGGTAGAGAAAACAAATATCCATGTAGGATTTGAAAGCCCAAGATATTTGCAGTCAATAAAATATGTACCAATGCCTACACAGCTGTAGAGTTATTTTTTTAAAAAAAACCCAACAACATTAAATGATAGTGCACATGGCATCCACTGGTTGTGCAATTCTCCATGGTGGTAAATCAATTAGGCATTTCATTATTCTACATTAGATAGCTATTAGAGACCTTTAGATGCTGTCCAGATTCTCTGTGGGGAATCTATGGTTTCAAATAGATATTTACTGGTATGTCCAATCAACAGCGATTACATTCTGGGAAATGATACTGAACATTAGGCTGATATTGATGTGAAAAGCCTTAAACTAATGGCCTTTACAGACATTCTCATTTGTATGATCTGTTCATGTGGTTCTTTTTTGACGCTGTCTAGTATTTGATTACTGTAGGTAGAGAAGCCATTGAGAGGTTAAGAATACTAATATTGACTATCTCATTTTCGTAGTTGGAAAATATTTGCTATACCATAGTTTCATTGAAATTTGTACCCTAGGATTCTTTACATTGTCCCTTCATGTGGTTTTCTTTGGAAAATCTCTAGTCCATGAACACTGCAGGTGGAGAAGCCCTTGGCAGATTATTATTTTCAAATGATATATATTAACCCTGTAAAATAACAGCCCACCCTTCACTGTTGGAGAGTGCTTCTTATAAGTCACAGAGCTATTCTTAATATTCTTAATATTATCAGTTTTGTTTTGTTTTCACCATTACGGAGTAGAGCTTACTCTAGTGAGTCCTGCATGCTTGCTACTCTCAGAACTCTTCTAGAGTGATTCTTTGACACCCCAGTTGGATGGGCAGATGATACTCTTGAGTTTACATCTGCTAGCAGCTAAATTATCCAGCCCTTTGTTTAAGTCTGCATGTGTATTCATTTATTTGAATAATTTGTACCCCTCCTTTTGACTTACTCAAAGTAGCGTTCAATTCAGCTAAGAACATTTAAGCAACAATAATGAATTAAGAATGAAAAACAAAATAAAAACTGCATGGCAATAGTGATGGTCACCAATCTGAATGACTTTGAAGAGGATTACACAAATTAATGGTTATGCAACAGCACCAGTAGAAAAGAAGAAGTGTTTGGATTTGATATCCTGCTTATCACTACCCGAAGAAATCTCAAAGTGGCTAACATTTCCCTTTCCCCTCCTTCCCCACAACAAACACTCTGTGAGGTGAGTGGGGCTGAGAGACTTCAAAGAAATGTGACTAGCCCAAGGTCACCCAGCAGCTGCACGTGGAGGAGCGGGGAAGCGAACCCGGTTCACCAGATTACGAGTCTACCTCTCTTAACCACTACACCTTACTGGTGTAAACTATTGCACTCACCTCCTGCTTGCAGGCATCCCATAATCATCTAGTTAACCACTGTGAGAAGATGACCCAGCAGAGCTCTTCTTATGTTTATGTAAATAAAATATCTACCAAATCAACCAAGCTTAACTTTGATGATGATGCCAATCACAATGATAATAATAAACCTTGCAATTGAGAGATTTCCACAACCGAGGTGGCACAATGGAAAAAGCTGGCATCTACACATATGAGGACTAGGGAGTGGGGAGAAATTTGATTCACTTCTCATTTAAAGGAAAACCAACCTAATTTGCACTTTTCAAAATAAATAAATAAAATATGTGTGTCAGGGACTGGGCAAAGGAGGAATGGTCCAGATCGTCTTCCCAGCCTGACCCTACCAGAGAAGAAGAAGATGGTTCAGAATTACAACAGGGGTTTGAGGGAGATCACAGCTCAGAGGAAGATGAGGGAAACAGTTGGGAAATAATGGGAGAGGAGGAGGAGGTACAGCCAGAGTAGCTGGCTGACACGTTATCACTAGATTATCACTAGTTATCATCCTTTGATATTCACACATCTTTGAATTTTGCAATGCACTTTTCCAGTCAAGTAATGTGTTCAAAAATGCACACCCTAGGGTTATATGTGCATAAAAATGCATGCATTAGTGAATATAACATACAAACATGCATTTTATTAGAGAAAATGTGCATTGTAACATGTGCATATTAGGCAAAAGCACATTACAAATTTGAATATTAAGAGAATGTTTTCACTGAGGATTAAAAAACACAGGCATTATGTGGAAATATGGATAGCCAAAATTCAGAATTGAAAAATGATAAACCAAATTTGTGCTTTGCTATGCAGGGGAAGAGATCTTAGGGTACAGACAGTGTTATAGATGTTCCAGAAGTTACTTTCTGTGGATCTGCACTTATTTTTCTCACCACATGAAAGTGAGTTTTCAACCCACTCACCACCAATTGCCCTTATTATAGAAACCATAACGTATTCCATCAATCAGGCAAAATTGTATGACTGGCAATAGATGTGAGCAGCTCTCTGGAGCCAACTGTTCAGAAAAGACTTATTCAGGAATACAATGCCAAGCAAATAAAAGGAAACATTAAAGCAGTAATTTACCTAATTCCCCACCTTCATAAAGCAATAAATGCCACAGAGGAGGATGCTGTTGTTGCAATGATTCTCTATTTTATAGAGTATCTTAGAGTTACCCTGGACTCTTCTGACAAATTTGGCTCAGGTTATCACAAGCGGCAAGTGTTTGTTTGTTTCTTTGTTAAATTTATATACCACCTTTCATCCGCAGATCCCAGGGAAGTTCACAACTTAATGCATTTAAGAAGTGGTCAGTAAATACAGAATTTAATATCTTCCTTTCTTTGTCGGTTTACCCCCTTCTTTAAGAAGTATCTCTAGAATCTAATGAAGCTTCCACGTAATAATGGGCTAAATTATATAAGACTCGGGATGCAGGTGGCACTGTGGGTTAAAGCACAGAGCCTAGGACTTGCTGATCAGAAGGTTGGCATTTCGAATCCCTGTGACAGGGTGAGCTCCCGTTGCTCTGTCCCAGCTCCTGCCAACCTAGCAGTTCGAAAGGACATCAAAGTGCAAGTAGATAAATAGGTACCACTCCGGTGGGAAGGTAAACGGCATTTCCGTGTGCTGCTCTGGTTCGCCAGAAGCAGCTTAGTCATGCTGGCCACATGACCCAGAAGCTGTACGCCGGCTCCCTCAGCCAGTAAAGTGAGATGAGCACCGCAACCTGAGTCGGTCACGACTGGACCTAATGGTCAGGGGTCCCTTTACCTTTATATAAGACTCAGAGTATTCAAGCATTGGACTCACTCTCCCCCCCTTTCACCAACCTCCCCAAAGCTGCTCAAGAGGATTGGGGAACTCCTAGAACAGATTTAGGGAGTGTTCAGAGGGAGGAGAGTGAGACAACAATCAACCCTTCTTCCCGGGAACCTTGGGAGGTGTGGCTCTGTGAGGGAAATAGGGATCTACTAACCATTTTCAGCAGCCCCAACAAATTGCAGTTCCCATGATTCTTTAGAAGAAGCCATAACTGTTTCAAGTGGTATGGTACTGCTTTAAATGTAAAGTGCATATGTAAAAAGGTAAAGGACCCCTGACAGTTAAGTCCAGCTGCGAACGACTCTGGGGTTGTCGTTTTAAAAAAGATCGCTTTACTGGCCAAAGGAGCCGACGTTTGTCTGAAGACAGTTTTTCCGGGTCATGTGGCCAGCATAACTAAGCTGCTTCTGGTGAAACCAGAGCAGCGCACGGAAACGCTGTTTACCTTCCCGCTGGAGCAGTACCTATTTATCTACTTGCACTTTGATGTGCTTTCGAACTGCTAGGTTGGCAGGAGCAGGGACTGAGCAACGGGAGCTCACCCCGTCATGGGGATTCGAAGCTTCTAACTGGCAAGCCCTAGGCTCAGTGGTTTAGACAACAGCGCCACCTGCATATATAACCTCGTATAAAATGCAGAGCCATGTTTTACTATCAGCCAACTATTTTTCTTCCCACCCTGCCACACCTCTGGCCCGACAAAGAGTTCTGTAGCACTCAAAAGCTTGCATACTATATGGTGATGTTCTGGTTGACTCTAAGAAAGTTATTGCCCTAATGTGGATTTTTGGACTAAAATACTGAGTTATTTATAGGTCAGGCATAGGCAGACTTGGCCATCCAGATGTTTGGGGACTACAATTCCCATCATCCCTGACCACTGATCTGTTAGCTAGGGATCATGGGAGTTGTAGTCCCAAAACATCTGGAGGGCCAAGTTTGCCTATGCCTGTTATAGGTTGTGCATTGCCAGTGCACCTGTTGAGTTATTCGCAGATATTCCTACCCAGATTGCTGTTATGAACATAGAGTTGCCATGACAGCAAATATTCCACTTGAATTGTTTCTAAATACCTAATCAATAAGCTGAGCTGAGGTATAGGTTACACAGAGACAGGCAATCACAACAAAGTTTTCCTGCATTGCCTTATATGGAAGTCATCCTTTGTTCTGACACTAACATTATATATATATATATATATATATATATATATATATATATGGGGAAATATTTCATATGACTATATTTAATATGGGGAAATATCTCATATGACTGTATTTACTTATTACAAAGAAGCAGGCACAGAGAAGTTTAATTTATTGCTTTAAAAGTATGCACAGGAGAGTTATAAATCTCAGTTTCATTTTGCTTGTGAGAAGAATATATTTATCATTTCAGTGTTAGGTGATGAGCCTGATTAATTTTAACACCACAGAAAAGCAGTCCAGTTCCTCTGCTATGTATGGTAGATGCATGCTCTCTCTGTGTAAATTGAAATAACATTCCATTTGTTTCTCTCTCCCTCCCGCCCCCCCCCCCCCCCGGAAAATTACTCCTGATGAATCTTTCAGGACTATTTATATGGTGACACCTAGTGGCACTAAATTAATGACATCTGAATGTTCCTCACAGATAACTAGTGGCTTTCATCTATACTTCATAACTTCATGTCGCAATTGCTTTGTGATGTTGTGGTGTGAAGTGGATATTCAGGCTCAATGTATAAACCTACTGAGTTCATTCACCAATTCCCCTTATTTCATCAAAGGTCCTACACAACACCTATTTTTGTGTGTCTTAGGGCCAGCATCAGAAGGCATAAAGGTAAAGGTAAAGGTAAAGGTAAAGGTAAAGGGACCCTGACCATTAGGTTCAGTTGTGGCCGACTCTGGGGTTGCGGCACTCATCTCTCTTTATTGGCCAAGGGAGCCGGCGTACAGCTTCTGGGTCATGTGGCCAGTATGACTAAGCTGCTTCTGGCAAACCAGAGCAGCACACGGAAATGCCATTTACCTTCCCACCAGAGCGGTACCTATTTATCTACTTGCACTTTGACGTGCTTTTGAACTGCTAGGTTGGCAGGAGCAGGGACCGAGAAACGGGAGCTCACCCCGTTGAGGGGATTTGAACTGCCAACCTTCTGATCAGCAAGCCCTAGGCTCTGTGGTTTAACCCACAGTGCCACCCGCGTCCCTACTGAGGTCATTCACCAATTCGTCTGATTTCATCAAAGGTCCTACACGACACCTATTTTTGTGTGTGTCTTAGGGCCAGCGTCAGAAGGCATAGTAGTTGGCAATTTGCTGGGTCCCCAAGACCAGCACTATTCCAAAATGGTGTTTTCATGTTGACTTTCCAAAGAGCACTTGTGAAGGCTGGGATCACTACAAGACCCAATGGGAGTTTGCTTAGAGTCATGCTTGTATCTGACATCTTGCTTAGAGTCATGCTGTATCAGAGATCTAAGGGAGGACCACATTTTCAATTACAAATTTAAGAAAGTCATTCTTCTTCACAAATACTCTTCCAAGAATGTTCCCTTTCATATCCTCAAATAGGTAACTTTACTGAGGTTAATTCATTTTAATTGATTATGTAGCTATACATGGAGTGATTAATAATAACAACAAAGTTTAATCAGGATATAGTTTTGCTTTTAACTGATGGCCTAATTCTGCTGATATATGAACAGATTCCCAAAATGCTGTGCTAAAAGCAAACATAATTGAAGTGAATGGTTTGTGGATCACAGGCTTAATTTCCTTAAGGGAATGTAATATACCAAATAAAATGAAATTTAAGTGGCAACGCTACCCAGCCTATTGGAGCCAGTCTCCAATTTACTACACTAACCTTTGGATCAGGTCCTTCGCCAACATTTTGTTGCCTGACATTAGATGAACAGAAAGATGGAGTAGAGAACTCAATTAGATTAAGTAGAGAGCCTTTCATATTATCAAGGATTGTTTCAAGAATACAAATGGTCTCAATTACCAAATAGGCTTTCTGAACAGTAATAAATTAAACAGAGAAGCTGGGGAAATAGTAAATCACACACACCAAGAGAGAAAGAGAGAAATTTTACTTTTACTGTAAACCCACTATCTGATCTTTAGATAAAGGCAGCATATAAATTTAATAATGATAATAATAATAATAATAATAATAATAATAATAATAATAATAATAATAATTTCCCAAGAAGAAAACCATCATTGTGTCCTCATCTTCCATTTGTAGTTACAAAATTTAACACAATCTATATCTTCTGTCCACCCCTCAATCAAACCGCATGCCAATGTTTGCAAACAGCGCTTCCATTTATTGTGATTTTCTGTGCTAAGTGTGACATATGTCTACAATCTGGTTAGAGTGACATGTCCAATCCTTAGTCCAGCATTAAATCCCACTTAGTTCAATGGGATCTACTAAAGTGTGTTTAGGATTACACCCTAATTAGACAATACATTCTACCACTGAAAATGAAGTGTCATTAGTTTAGCTCATTAAAAACACCAACACAGACAATAACATATCATTAATATGGTAAACAGTGCAAAGAAGCTAGTAAAAACCTAAGCTGGCAGAGCTTTAAAAAAAGAGACCCCCCCCTTTAAAAAGTTGGTAAAATTGTTTTCATACGCCATCACTGCAGCCAGGATACCTTCCGTGCAAAAATGGAGAACATTAGAAATCCCAGCAAAGGAGGAAGGGGTACTGAAGCTACTGGAAATTGCAGAAATTGCAGAAAGACTCTCCTCCCTGAAAGAGAGGGGAGTGGTTGTGGGCGGGAGCCCGAGCACCGCCCAGCAGGGGGGCATTTGCCCCCTGCCTCCAGCTCACCTGGCTGGTGCTCACGCCCCCTCCTGTGGCCATCCAATCAGGTGCCACAGAGGGGGCGTGTTCAGCAGCCTTTTGCTGCAGCACTAGCCTCTCCCTGGCCTCAGAAATCACAGATAAAATAAGGAATCACAAAGAAGAAATATTTGTGGAAGAATGGAAACCCTTTGCAGTTATACAGCCAAATAAAATTTCAAACAAGTTTTGACTTATGAGGAATGGCAAGAAAACTGTAATATAGGATTTAGGTAAATAAATAATGTTAAGAGGTTGGGCAGGGAGCAGGGAGGAGAGTGAATTAGACCATCACAGATGTAAAGATGGGAAGTTGCCAAGATCAATACATAGATTTTGATGTAAATCGTATGTTATATGATCTTAATGTAAATCAATGTAAAATAATACAGTCATACCTCGGGTTACAGACGCCTCAGGTTGCGCGTTTTTGGGTTACGGACACACCGAAACCTGGAAGTACTGGAACGGGTTACTTCCTGGTTTTGGTCCTTATGCATGCACAGAAACACTAAATCGTGCTTTGCACATGCGCAGAAGTGCTGAATTGCGACCCGCGCGTTCACAGATGTGGTCTGTGGGTTGCGAACACTGCAGATTGCGAACGTGCCTCCCACAAGGATCACGTTCACAACCCGAGCATCCACTGTAAACATATTTTGAAAAACAACAACAACAGAGATGTCTTCCCCAATTCTTAAAAAAGAGTAGATGGGGGAGTTAATAGTCTAGACAAGTACTTTCTGTGGCTACACTTTTTTAAGGATTAGGAACTCACTTTCAGAGCCTTAGGACCCATTGACCTGCATTGCAGTCCTGAGCCATGCCAAGGAAAGCTTTCTTTTCCATGCAAATAGCACACAAACACATCTCAATTAGGATATGAGTGGGGACAACGAGTTAAAGATTTCTACCTCTGCCAGGGTTCCAATCCCTGCAGCCTGCAACCTGCCTATTACTGCTCCTTTCTTCCATCCCTTGGAGCTGAGCGGAGGAAACGGGGGATTGGACTGCAGTCAGAAAACCCTAAAGAGAAAACAGAATGAATGTTGGAGGGGGCATATGCATGCGCACACATGTACCCACAAAGCTGTGGACAATAGGATTGTGACAGAAGGACTCATTTTTGCTTTGTTGTTGTTTAGTCATTTAGTTGTGTCCAACTCTTTGTGACCCCATGGACCAGAGCACGCCAGGCACTCCTGTCTTTCACTGCCTCCCGCAGTTTGGTCAAACTCATGGTGGTAGCTTTGAGAACACTATCCAACCATCTCGTCCTCTGTTGTCCCCTTCTCCTCGTGCCCTCCATCTTTCCCAACATCAGGTTCTTTTCCAGGGAGTCTTCTCTTCTCATGAGGTGGCCATAGTATTGGAGCCTCAGCTTCAGGATCTGTCCTTCCAGTGAACACTCAGGGCTGATTTCCTTTAGAATGGATAGGTTTTATCTTCTTGCAGTCCATGGGACTCTCAAGAGCAGAATAACATCTTGTAGGCAAGGCCATGTGGGTGCCACCACTGAGAATACCTTGCAGTGTGGGATAATGCCTCTCCTTCCCTGTTGTGCAATGACACAACAGCCAAATATGACAAGGAAGCCATTTTGTACACGTCATCTGACAATGGTAATAATGGGCTTGGATTCTTAATAGCCTGTGTGTGGGAACAATGGAGAAATTACACTGACAGATCTCATATTATAAAATCATCCAAAATGCACTGATAGACTCAGCATATGAATAAATTCTTTATAACAATGCCATCAGCACTTAATACCCTTGCAGAGGGCTCCAATTAAAAACCAATTATAAAGCCACATTTTTAAACTTTGATGAATGAATTAGTCGTTTAATCACACCAATAAATCAATGGATGTTTTTTAACCCAGCATTTTACATCTTTAATACCAGTTGTTCCTTATATTGGTCTGGGACACTGCCATGCATATAATTTTGTGCAGAAATTTTTTGGGAGAAGTATTTTTTATTAATTACTTTTTAATAAGTAATTTTTCCTGTGTCTTCTTCTTCTCCTGAACTGGCATATTTCTTCTTAGCAGTCAGAGATGTGTGTTTTAATGCTCAGAAGCCTTATTACCCAGTTGATCTTTACAACGTCCCTAAGAGATTGGACATTCCTATTCAGATGCAAGTGCAGCAAGGGATAACAGTTGATTGTCAAAGTCATCTAGTGAGTTAGGTCTGAAAGCAGATTTAAACAAGGGGCCTATTAACTCAGAGCTCATATTCTTCAGATCAAACCAAACTGATAATTGCATGAATGGCTGTTGTTTCATAATAATAATAATAATAATAATAATAATAATAATAATAAATTTTATTTATATCCCGCCCTCCCCAGCCGAAGCTGGGCTCAGGGCGGCTAACAACAATCAAAATAGTCCAACATTCTAAAAACATTCATTATAAAATTAATTAAAATCAAATTAAGATCAAATTAATGGCAACCATCAAGCAAAATTCTGTGCAGGTTGCCAGAGGAGGGGGTCAGGCTGCGCCCTGACCAAAGGCCTGGTGGAACAGCTCTGTCTTGCAGTCCCTGCGGAAAGATGTCAGGTCCCGCAGGGCCCTAGTCTCTTGTGACAGAGCGTTCCACCAGATTGGAGCCGCGGCCGAGAAAGCCCTGGCTCTAGTTAAGGCCAGCCTAACTTCTCTGTGGCCTGGGAACTTTAGGATGTTTTTATTTGCAGACCGTAAATTTGCAGACCGTAAATATATAGCAAGCACAGGAGGAGCTATTCAGATAAGAGTTATAGGAGGAGATGGGGGCATTAAATCTTTGCTTCCTCCTATGGTTCCAATTAGGATTAAGGGACCTACTTCCTATTTGCAACGAAAGAAAAGCTTCCATTCATACCAATTGAGTTTTCCTTTTCAGGCAACCATTGTGGGGGATCAAGGGTTAAATCTCTTTCCCCAATCCAAAGCCTACCACCACCCAAGAACCCTTACGAGTAGCATGAATGGCATTGCACCTAATTTGCCCATAATTCAAGACAAAGACTGCCTTTCAGGTAGCATCAGAAGAGCTAAGGTTTGGGGAATGTATTAACATCCATCCAGGCTCGAACAGTGTATGGAAGAGAGGTTGATAAATTTCAATCAATGTCAAAATCAGCCAAACTGCTGTTCAAATGTATAATAGCTGATATCTTACTCACAGGAGTGTATTATAGCAGAAGGGAAAGGATCCCAGCCTAGGGGTTGCCCAGATGTCACAGTGTTAGTGGTCACTTTTTATTAAATAAATTCGAGGGTTGCCCCTGAAAATCTAATCTTGATCATTCCAGTGGCGTAGTGTGGGGGGTACAGGGGGGGCCGGCCGCACCGGGCGCAACATCTGGGGGTTAGGGTTAGGGGGCTCAAATCCATGGGTTAGGGGGCGCAAATCCACGGGTTAGGGGGCACAAATTACTTGCCTTGCCCCGGGTGCTGACAACCCACGCTACGCCACTGGATCATTCCGAATAAGATGGATAATTACACAATACTTTTATAGGATGAAGAATTGTTTTTGATATTACTCATGACTGTGAATAGTGTGAAAAGCCTATGTTCTCCCCCCAAATTATAATTTTTTTGACCCATTTACTTTACATATTTGTAATGAAAGACTAACATATCAAATGCAGGGTTATAATGTTGAATAAAGTGTATTTGAAGTAATATTTAAGGACGCTAAGACTATTTTATGGTTTTCCACTCTGTTTGTGAAAATAGCATATTATCGTATTAGCAATGTCCCAAACAGGCAGAAAGTCTGAGACTGTTTTCACTGTATCGGCAAAAATACAATATAGCAAATAAAAAGGAGCTTTTTTTCAAAAGAAAGCAGAGAAACTATTTGCAAATTCGTGCAGTTAAATGAATAGTGCAGCAATGATTCAGATCTACATTATGCTGCTGTAGAAAGAAATCTGTTCTTTTGAAAGGAGAACATGATGTGCAATTAAGTCAACTGAAGATAGTGATGTACGCACAGTGCAGATGTGATTTAAATCTGCATTGTAAAACCATCATCAACATGGTTGAGGATAAGTATGCCCCATGCTCCATCTGCTGTTGTGTGGGAAGTGCTTATATCAAACATAGGTGTGTCCATTCATGTGCACTTGTGTGCATGCACACACGCTCTTCTGGGGTTGCTGATACATTCTCTTGCCACACTCCCACTCCTCGGTGTACTACTTCATGTGTCATTGTACTACCAACCTTACTGTATGATTGTGAAATGTGGGCCACTTATAAATGCCATCTCCAGCTCCTCAAAAGATTCCATCAACAGTGTCTCTGAATTTTTTTGCACATCACTTGGGAAGACAGGCTAACTAATGCCAGTGTACAGGAAGAAGCAAAGATCACCAATGATTCTTCAACATCAACTTCTTTAGACTTGTCATGTTGTTCAAATACCTGATTATCGCCTTCCAAAGCAACTACTCTATTCCGAACTACTCTATTCCGAACTAAAAATGGAAAGTGTAATGCTGGTGGTCAACAAAAGAAGTTTAAAGACTCTCTCAAGGAAAATCTTTTTAAAATGTAGTATAAACACCAACAACTTGGAAACGCTGGCCCGCGAGCGCTCCAGTTGGAGAACAGCCTTTACCAAAGATGTCATGGGCTTTGAAAGATGTTCAAACTCAGGATGAAAGGGAGAAACACAATAAGAGGAAGGCATGTTTGGCAAACCCTCACCATGATCAACTCCTGCCCAGAAACCTATGTCCCCACTGTGGAATGACGTGTGGGTCCAGAATTGGCCTCCACAGTCACTTACGGACTCACTGTTAAAACCATGTTTATGGAAGACAATTTTACTCAGCTACGAGTGATTGCCAAATAAGAAGAAGACTTTTTGTGTCTGTGTCACTTGCTGCTAACCCTCCTTCCTATGTGGTGCATTGTGCAGGATTGCTTGAATTAGCCCCTTTGGTATTTTGTTTAACTTGTATAATTGTTAATGAAAATTGAGGGCTGCATCCCAGCACTTAGAAAGCCTACAAAACTCCTGTGGAGTTTGACGATAATTAATCCTGAGGACCTATGCACAGAAAGATGGCCTCATAACCTTGACTGTCTTGGTTTGATAGATATTCTGAAGCTATTTGAGCTCAGTGATTGAGGCGGGGACTTGTGAGAGCTCATGACATTTGGATGGAAATGATGTGCAGAGCTGTGACATTCAGGAATCTAAAGGGGTTGTCTTCTGTCATTTGTGACAGGGTGATCACAGCCTGTCAGAATTCTACCGGCCGTGATTAAGACTATAAGTAGAAACAGCTGTGTGGAAAAGAAAAGGATGTTCATAGCAGACACGGCTACAGTGCAATATTCACCGTACGGAAAGTGGGGCATGTCCATCCATCTGTGCTTTGTGTTGCATGTGTTTGATTCATCAGTTTTCATTGGTGCTCTGTTTTATATGCAACTGGAAAGTCATTATAATGTGAGCTTCTCCATTGTGCCGCTATGCCTTCCCAGTTCAACATCTGGATATCAAAACATGGTAAAGGTTTGTTTACTGATAACACTCTTTCCCCATAGTACCCTGGGTCCAATTACATTGCTAGCCCACAACTGCAACTTGTGGTGTCAAAACAGTGGATTAACCAGTATTCCCTTTCCAGGCCACTTATTTGATGGTAGTCCTGGGTCCATCTGACTGTGCTTAGTCTTATTCTTTCGTTTCTAATGAAAAATTATGGATTGCATTTTGATTATTTTCATTCAATTTCCCCCAAATGCCGTTGGTATCTATTTGCTTCATATTTAGTTTCCTTTAAATTTTGATGTATTGAGCTCTCAAAATGATATTTCTCAAGTGTTGTTGTTGTTTTGTTGTTTAGTCATTTAGTCATGTCCGACTCTTCATGACCCCATGGACCAGAGCATGCCAGGCACTCCTGTGTTCCACTGCCTCCCGCAGTTTGGTCAAACTCATGCTGGTAGCTTCGAGAACACTGTCCAACCATCTTGTCCTCTGTCGTCCCCTTCTCCTTGTGTCCTCAATCTTTCCCAACACCAGGGTCTTTTCCAGGGAGTCTTCTCTTCTGATTTCCTTCAGAATGGATAGGTTTGATCTTCTTGCAGTCCATGGGACTCTCAAGAGTCTCCTCCAGCACCATAATTCAAAAGCATCAATTCTTCAGCAATCAGCTCTGACTTCCATACATCACTACTGGGAAAACCATAGCTTTAACTATACGGACCTTTGTTGGCAAGGTGATGTCTCTGCTTTTTAAGATGCTGTCTAGGTTTGTCATCGCTTTTCTCCCAAGAAGCAGGCAATGCTCCTATTCATTGTGCCAGCCAGCCAGCCATACTTTTTTTCAGAGTGTTCCATTCAATTATCCCTCTTCTGTTTTTCCATTTCCCCCAATAGTCTCAAATTCTTTTTTAGCCATACTTGAGGGTTCCAACTGGGACCAAAATGCACAATAAAAGTATAAGAACAAAACTTTCATATCTGCATGTTTCCCTGCATCATTACTCCAGTTAAAAAGACAGTAAATATGTGTTTCACATCGGGAGAGCTTAACTAATACTTAGCAAGATTGATCTTCCTATCACAATGGATGTGCTGCAGGATAAAGTTAAAGTGCAAGTTGAGAATCTTTACATTTTTTCCACAAATAGAAAAATAATAATAATGCAGCTGTGGTGGCTTTTGAAATTCAGCTGCTGACTTCTTTGTCATGGAGTATTTTCTCTGAGCTTAGACCAAGTGCTGCTGAGGGCATTGCTATCAGTGACTGGAAAACTAACTACACTCTGACAAAAAAAAACTAACTACACTCTGACAAAAAGAGCCAGAGTATGTCTGCTTTTTCAAAATGATATTTCAGAACAATTTGTATGCATTTTGTTGGCTGTACAGGGAAGAAAGGAAGAAGCATTTCCTATGTCGATGCTGATTATCCAATGGGTCATAGGAATGAACCGATAAGAAAACAAAAGCAACATATACCACATGAATTCAAAATGAATTTTGCTCACTCAAGTGCTTTTAAATGGCATGAATAAGTGCACTCTGTTTTACTTCCAGTGCTTTTTTCTAATAATAATAATAATAATAAAATGTTTAGGGGTACTGTCATTTTCCTACTCATATTGAAATACTGCCCCTCAAAGAGGCAAACTTCGATTCACGAAATGTTTAGGGGTATGCGTAGCCCCAGAAAAAAAAGCACTGTTTACTTCTACTGTTTATTTGACACTTTTGCTATTTCTTGATATAGTTTTGCATTTTGCGATGAAAATCAATGAGGTTTTCTTTACATTCAATGGTACTTCAACACAATCATCCTCCCTCTGATACCTTTAGATTGATATTTGCAGTGTGCAAGCCATCTTAAGGCTCTCATGGAGAGGGAGTCTGTGTAGCAACAGGAACAAGATGCCCTGCTGCTGTCATTCAACCTTAGTTCTCCTCACCCCTGACGACTGACCATGCTGACTGGGGAATATAAGAATTGTAGTCCAAAACTTTTTCTGGAGGGGGGGTTGTACCACATTGGCTATCCCTGCAGTACAGCATTGCTGTTCACTTCTTCCCTTATTTGGCCTGTGCGCACAAAGTGTGCTGGTCTAGTGTTTGGATTAGGAGGTGAGTGTGCTTTCTGCATGACCCAAACCCTCCCTTCTAGCTCTGTGTAATTTGTTTGAGCAGGTTAGAGTCTGAGCAGTGTGTAATCAAACATATGAGGAGTCATCAGCTGAACTCTTAGCAGACAACAGGGACAACTGAAGTACAGTGGTACCTCAGGTTACAGACGCTTCAAGTTACAGACGCTTCAGGTTACAGACTCCGCTAACCCAGAAATAGTACTTTGGGTTAAGAACTTTGCTTCAGGATGAGAACAGTAATTGTGCCGCCGCGGCACGGTGGCAGCGGGAGGCCCCATTAGCTAAAGTGGTACCTCAGGTTAAAAACGGACCTCCAGAATGAATTAAGTTCTTAACCCAAGGTACCACTGTACCCAGAAAACCATGTGGAAAAATTCATGCAGTAGGAAAAGGTAAAGGTAAAGGACCCCTGGACAGTTAAGAGGGAGTGGTTGCTTGGCGAATTCGTTCTTTGAGGGTTGTGATATGAACTGACCTGATTCACACCACTCAGACTAATGCACAGCTTGGAATACCCTTATTATTTGAGTTTTACAGTTCTCTGATTATTTTCCTATGCTTTTGTCTGCTCCAAAAAAGAGGTGTCAAAATGAATACTTTTTTCAAAAAAAAGGTTTAACATATTTGTTTTGAAATCTAATGTCAGGGGAGGAGTGAGTTGTTTTCATGTTTTCTCCCCATAGCAACATTGTCTCCAGCTGTAATATTTTATTTCCCCAAAAAGAATGAATGGCAGGTATGGGGGGGGGGGGATTTAAGTGTATATCCAGTGATAAAATCAGGGTGGTACTACAACTTCCCCTTGCCCCCATCCTTGTTTAGTTTGAGGGGCAGGTTTTGCTTCATCTTAACTGTATCCCAGTTCCAATCTCTTACTGTTGTCCCACAGCCAATTGGGAAACAATGGAAACCAGGACAGCTCTTCTCTGCAATAGCCCTGCCTGGGTTCTGTTTCATCATCACTCAAGAACAGGGAAGGCCCTCCATTTGTTGTTAGACTCCAACTCCCATCAGCCCCTGTCATCATGGTCCATGGTCAGGGATGATGGGCTTTATAGTCCAGCAACATCTTGGTTAGCAGTGGGCATAGGTTCACCAACCACAAAGCAGCGTGTTGACAAGATGCTGGGGAAGCTGACTTTTATATAGGCAGATAATAAGATGGTAATTTGACAACAAGTTTCAAATCATGGCAAGAGGTGCTGTGGAATTGTACAACTTTAAGTCGAGGAATCTAACATATATTTACAGTGGACGCTCGGGTTGCGAAAGTGATCCGTGTGAGAAGCATGTTCGCAACCTGCAGCGTTTGCAACCCGCAGTGCCACGTGTGCACATTGCAATTTGGTGCTTCTGCACATGTGCAAGCGCCGAAACCCAGAAGTAACCCATTCCGGTACTTCCGGGTTCGGCATGGTGCGCAACCCGAAATTGCACAACCCGAAGCATTTGTAACCTGAGGTATGACTGTATGTGTGTGTGTGTGTGTGTGTATTCCAAAATATGGCAGTCTTTTTCTTGAGTGCTCGGTTACATTGCCCTTTTCTGTCGTGATGCTTTATGAATTATGAATTGTGTGTGCCTGGAAAGCCTAAGGGTGACAATGGAGCAGCAGTGTCAGTAATGTATTGTCATTTCACGCTCTGAAAATGCCTGCTATTCCTTGCTGGGTTTCTCAAGTTTAAATTATGTCTCTGACAGCTACGACTCCAGACAGAAAAAATACGAAACAATAAGGGGAAAATAGATAGCAATTACCCATATTAAGAACAAAAAATCCACACATATTGTAGGTGTGTCTGCCTAAAAAAGTCAGGTGGGTCTTTCAACACAGCCCTTGTCACCATTCAGTTGAATTATTTGAGTGACACCTTGGAGTAGACACCCTATTTTCCAAGTGTACACTGCTTAGCTGAACGAAATGAGAGTGGAGAGAACAGGTGTTCAGAGAGATTTTACACGGATCCCGTTGCTAGGGAAACCACTTCTTTTGGCTGCCGAACACAGGCCATGTCTGTCAAACTGGCAAAACCAAACAAGGAAAGAGATTAAACATATATACACATTAGAGACACACATTTTCCCTGATACAGAAGAGCTTTTGAAATGGGGGAGTGAGGGGATATTAAAATTGTAATGGATTAAAAAAATAAATAATCAAAAGAAATAATGGGGCTTTAAAAAAATGCCAAAATTGTTAACATAATAATTGGATAAATTTACAGAACAACAGTAATATCTTTTAAAAAACTATATGATAGCTTTAGATTCAGGAATGCATGAGAACACCGTAAATTACTTAGGCTTCAAGTCTTAGGCAAGGTAAGAATTTCAGAATGTATGCAAAGTGACAGAAACCTGGGAATCTAAAGAACTATTCATACTGAAATTTAACGAAGAATGTGATTAAATATATTTTTAGAATGAGGCCCTTTTTGCTCAAAACTATAAATTGGGGCTAGAGCAGAAGCTAATTTGAATTTCATATCCAAGAATCAAGTTGAGCATTTTGCAAACTCAAGCAAGCAATCTCCCAGATCAGTGGTCTGCATGTAGCTTTTCCACTAAAGAGTTTTCAGACAGCTGACCTGGAGACATCCTCTGCCTGAGAATTTGGACAGCTGCTGCCACTAAGAGTAGTGTGCAATGGTTATGATCCTGTGCACACTTATTTAGAAGAAAACCCTATTATTATTATTATTATTATTATTATTATTATTATGTGTGTGTGTGTGTGTGTGTGTGTAGAATCAGATGGCAACACAGCTCCTTGCCTATCACATTCATATGCATCCAGTGTTGGGATGGATGAATATGTTAAAGTTGATTTTTCTCAGTTTCTCTTTCCCTCAATTTTAGGTCCAGTCCTTTCTGCCTCAGTTTGATTAGGGGGGAAAAAACAATCTTCCTGAAAATTCACCAGCATTTCAATATGCAATTTTGCCTAACCTACACATCACTTTTGCAACCAATTTTCCCTAATCTAAAGCATTTTTGGTGTTATTTTCACTAATACGTGCATTTTAACTCACACTTTCCCCTAACATCCATTTTCTTTTTGCTTGGATAACAGCATTGCAATATTCAGAGAAGTGCAGCTTTCAAAGAATGACTGCTTTCAGCTATGTGTATTCATTCAGGTTGTGTGAAATGGGTAGGTTCCCATTAAGATGCAAACCAAACCAAATTTCTCCCTTATTCCTATGACAATGATCTGAAATTGTTAAACACAAAATTCAAGCTTCTACATACTATACTTTGTAACAAGGTTGTTGTTGTTGTTGTTGTTGTTGTTGTTTTGGTGTGTGGATTAAACATCTAAATAATTTGAAGGGATGGTGATGATGATAAGAGGAGGCAAGTGTTTGCCACAAGATTCTACAGATCTCTGGTTAGAATTTTGCCTAAAGCTAAATTCAAAGGGATTTTGGTAGTTCCTTTTCAGCAAAATCATGAGGGATTTTAAAGGAAGTCAAAGCACAAAGTACTCCCAGTCAGTATTCCAAGCACTTAATTTGCCAGGTGGCTATCAGTCATCTACTTCCATCCTTTGTCTCTGAATTTCATTAGTATTCTCAATATAATTAAAGTGGGGACAGAGTGTTCAATAAGAAGAAAATGTCACTAGTTCTTCATCCCCTGGATTACACTCAAATTAGAGTACCAGAGATAGCTATTATAACACAAAACTCAAAGGTTATCTGTTAGCTGATAATAATTTCCAGACACTATATGACTGATACTAACTATGAATTTCTGCTCTAACATATAATAATTAGGAGGCAATTTATATTACAAGATGGCATTTAGTGGCTACAATGCCCATAAAGAACAGGTTGCTATTTCTGTCTTCCATGCAAAAGGTAAAATGGGTCAGATAGTAACACTTCCTTCTGAAACTAAATTTCATGGTTTATCTGAATTATTAGTACATCAAAGCCTCAAGTCAACTGTTGTAATCTCACCCCCTTCAGCCGAGTAATTAACTTCTACTAGTGTCACATCCGAATTACACCTAAAGTGAAATCCGAATTACACCAACATGAGTTAGCCCTTCGAAGGAAGTTAATTGTCTGAAAGGCTGTTAGTGTTTCTCCAGAGTTTCTACTGAAATGTCTCCAGAAATGAAAGGATATTTCCTGCTAGGGCAAAACATCTGTAGAAAATTCAACGGAAGCCGTGAAATCATTTTATATTTGTATGTTTGTATGTTGCTTAAAATATTTCCTTGCTTGGGGAATACATTTCAGATGTTCAGGGCAATCTGTGTGAAAGCATCGCCCTATCCTTCCCCATTCTCCCCTCTCCTGTGATGGGACTCTTTGAAGGACTTCCAAAGGCAACAGTACAGTGGGAGAGAAAATCAATATGCAGAAGGCTGGTCCCTGAAATAACCAGGCCTGAGAATTCAAAGACAAAACCAACTTCTTGAATTGGGTCTGGAGGCCAACCAATAGGAAGTATAATAAGCCTTGCTCCACTTTGCCTGGTGGTGTGGGAACACAAAGTGGTTTGCGGGACCAAGCACAGCTCCTTGCCATTCTCACAAGATGTTGTGGGATGTCAATCATACCACAGGATGTCACAAATGGAAGGAGTGGCTGAGGCCTTTAAAGAGCCTCACCCACAAGGTTTTGAGACTATTTTGTCCCGTGAGCTTTTCTTCTTCTTCCAACCTCAGTTGGCCCACTGGTTGAGGTTTTCTCCCTTTGCCTTTCCCTCAGAGAAATATGGCTTGTGTATGTTAGGCATTGAGAGAATTCAGTACTTTTGTGGGAGAAAATTGCATATGGCAGGATCAGCATAATAAAGGGGGTGCCCATTAGGGGGCCTGAGGGGATGATTTGCTAAGGCATGACCTAACCTCATGTTAGGGCCTCTACTTGGATGGAATCTTTCATTCTAAGACCCTGAATGCCTGGCTTGGACCACACCAAGATTCAGTGCTGGACGACTGCCATGGGGGAGGTTTGAGGCACTTCCCAACCCCAATGGAGTGCCATTCCATCAGCATGGACAGTGGATTAAGGAAGTGATTCTTGCTGCACACCCATTCCAACCCTGTTTACCCACTGTGGTCAATAAAGATTTGGCCTGATTTCACGCTACACCATTGTCCTTTCTCAGCTATTTCACCTCTTTTATGCCTGGGCAATGTTCTGCACTATAAATGGAACATACTATTTCCCTCTTGGTACAAGATGGGCAGCAGCAGCCAGCAGCAGCTGAAGTGTATGAGCCACTTCATACACTTCATGGGATGAGCTAGGCTCTATTCAATGGAAGCACAATTTTTGTCAGTTGTTGATATGTCACAAGGCTCTCTGTTGCTTCTGCTGCCAACATTAATATAGCTGCTCCTTTAAATGTTCCCTGAAATGAACTTTGAAGTGAATTTCAAGTCCTGATGGGAAATAGCTGAAGATACACTTCTTCTTCTTCTTCTTCTTCTTCTTCTTCTTCTTCTTCTTCTTCTGGTGGAAAGCTATTTCAATAAAACTCACAAAGTTTATTGAAACTTTTCGCACAGCCCCACAGAAAGCCCCACATTAAGTACACTACAGAACTAATATTGCAAAAACTAATATTGATCGTGGCAGGAGGACTCCTTTTTTTCCTTCTTCACGTGGGACAAAGCTGGCACATCTCGTATAAATGACAGAAATCACACCATTGTTAAAGATTTACAACATTTCCCATTGCTATTTATGTGTATAGCAAAACAGATTTTTATCCTTTCTGAGTGAGAGTAAGACATATGCTCAAAAATATAATTTAAATACAGAGAACTATACATAGAAGCCCGATAAATTACATATAGTACATGATGACTAGCTGTCTTGATCTAATTCTATACACATACACACAGCAAAATTATTAAACACCAACCCATTTTTTAAAAGGTTAAGGTATAAATATTTAAGACAGATAGATTAAATATATCTATACATGGTTTTTTGGGGAACATTAAATGGCTGTGGGCAAAGATCAAAATATCCATATATTCAGGAACATTGGCAGTTCCTCTCCACATATAGGGATATCTGTGAAATATACCCTGAAAACATGTTGATTTTGCTTTTAAATTATCACTCCTTTTAAGTTTCAATGTGCATGAAGGCCTTGCCTACTTAGTTTCACCTGTTTATTCAGACAAGCAATGAAAGCATTCCTTAATCTACCAACCTTTGGGCTGGATTAACAATGCCTCTGTAGTCAAAGAACTGCAAACATCAAAAGATTAGTGGGACTGAATTTACCCCTAGAGTATTTCTATTGACTTCAGTGGAATTACATTGCAGATGCACTTACTGTTTATTAATCCATTTGCTAATCTACTTTCCATGGAGACAGAGTGCTGTGTGGAATTAAAAATCAAATATATTTATTTGATTAGCGGACTCCTTGGGTGAGAATGGTAAATATACACTCATTTTAGCTAGAAGATTATTATTCCCACTCCCCCACATCCCCTGAATACACTTTGCCAGTTTAATGGTCAGTGGACAGAAGTTTTTTCTGCTACTGCTGGAGTTCATGGAAATATTATAACAGTTACAATTCCATCATTTCTTTTCACATCCATAAAGAGAGCTAGCATATATTCTATGAAGATTTCTCTGCTTGCTTCTATTTTATATTCAGCACTGGACCAAAGATGGATTTGACTAAAGTGAAGGACCAGGGGAAATGGCTCTCCTCCTTTGACCTTATGTACGGTGTTCTGGTTGGTTTCTCTATACTTGAGCTTCTTGCCAACAAGGTCACGAGGCTCCAGAAAGTTAATTGACTCAGTAGAGAGCTAGGATGCAATCATTGCAAAAAAGGTAAAATTATTGGTAATCAAAAAGCCACCAGAGGCAGGTTTTTGCCTCTAGAAGCCCCTACAACAAGCTCCAGAGACAAACTTCCTACATGAACTATAAATTCTAAAGAAATGGAAGTGCAAAACAGACAGAACAACAGCATCTCCAGGCAAGCTAGCATGACTCACCAGTAAGCTGTTTGCCCTAGTCATTGTTTTTGATAGGTATATTCATCCAGGAGGACCACCTACAAGATAAACCTTCTGGATGAACCATCTTTGCTTGTTTACATGCCACAAGCTACCTCTTACCAGACCCTTCCTCGTCACATTACTGGGTCTTGTCTCATGAAACCCTTCCCTTAAGCTCAAACACACCTACCTAGATTTTACTTGATCCCCTTCCATCCCCTCATTTTGACCTCTCCTTGTTGGTCATCATGCCAACTCATTTAGACACACTTTGGGATCTGCTACAAGTCTTTTTAACACCAGGTTTTAGTATTGTTCATCTCCCCCTGAGCACTCCCTACAATACTTTCTGAAGGTCTTCTCCCTCTGAGCAACCTTTCTGCACGCCCCAGGAACGCCTTTAACCCCTTGCTGAATTCCACCCTTTGTTCCCTGTAAATCTATGCCAGCCTTACTCTTCTTGTTCTATTGTCTCTCCCCCAATCATCTCCCTATAACAGGCATATCGATTTGATAGCCATCATCAAGGCAGATATAGAAAGGTTGCTGACGCTTGAATATAGTAAGGATGTGCAGAAAAATTCCAAGAATGGATGCTAGTTTAATTGAAATTCTTTTGGTTTTCCTTCAGATGTTTCACATAGACAGGAACCCGGGAAAAAAAAATCACATAGGCAAAATATCTGTGATTACTGTAGTGCCTAGACTGCTAATAGATAAAAGCAATCACTACTGGTCACATGTTGTTCCCTCCATAAGCAGCTGCAGCAATTATACAGCTTACTCTTCTTAATATCAAAGAGGAATGTGTTTCTCCACCTGCACTCCACTTCATTGTCTGTTATTTGTAGGGAACAGATATTATTGGTATTACTAGATATTATATGGGAGAGAGGAGGAGGAGATATCTGAATTCTGCTTTCAGTAGCAACCACACAGTCTAGCAACTAATTCCATCCTGTATAGCTGGCTGAGCAACTAATTCCATCCTTTATAGCTTTCATTAAGTCCCAGCAGTCATAGATCTGTTCTAGTTTGTTGCATGCCATGGCAGTTCATCCTGCTGTGTGCTACTCTGCCCTGTCACATTGTATGCATTTGGTATGCATTTTTAAAGTGAAAAATGCACACTTTTCAATTCATTCACCAATCAAGTATGTATTTTGTAGAACGGTGGTGTTATATGAAATTTGTGCTTTTCGTGAACCGAGAATCCACTGAAAAATCTGGCAAAGTGTGTCATCTGACTGGGCTGTATTCTGATGGGCATGCAGGTTCAGACAGGTTAATTTGCTGTAAAAAGTGGATCAAACCAATTGCTTCCCCATCCTTAATCCCAACCATTGTATTCATCTCTTCCATTTGTCTGTTCATGTTCTCCTTAACAGACAGTGTTGAACTGGTATACTTTGTACAGAGCAGTAGCAGGGAAGAACCTCTTTTACAGTGAAAGATCAAAAGCGGGATCACCAAGACTTGATTGGATCACCTTTTATGGTGGTTTGTGTTTAATCAATTATTTATGCAATGTTATATTTAAATAAGATTACTGCATTTTATTAAAGAGGCTAAGTAAAAAGTATCTAGCTACTGTCAATCATATACTTCCCAGGAAATTTCAAATGTCCTGATAGTATATATGCCAGCTGTTTGCTTGGTCTACCTGGATTCATTCTTACCATACTGCCAGAGTTACCACCGCCACCATTTTCAATTCTCAGTAGCTGTTAATATAGCAGCCTGCTGTAAATTAAATTTAGAAATTGTGGAATACATCTCTGCCTTTTTCATCATTTGCAATAAATTTGATAGGAGGTTTCTTCACTTTAAGAGCACAGCTGTTGAGGCTGAAATGAAATAATAGTAATTCTAATATTTCTTGCTTTCTTTACAAATGGGGAGCAGTGGAATTTAAACCATAGAAAGAAGAATAAACAGACGCAGAAGATAAAAGATAAAAACCATAAGGGGGAAAATGGGGGCGGGGGGGAGCGAAAAGAAGAAAACCCACTTTCTTCAGAATGATGAAGAGTGGAAGAGAGTACAAAATGGCTGCTTATCAGAAGTTGTGGGAATAGAATTTCCAACTGTCAGCTGCTGCAGATGAAGCTTGGCAGGAAAAAAAATGAAGTATTTTTGGTTGACAGTGAGAGAACCACACACTTCATGGCAGGGCTTTAAGGATGACAGTTTATGTATGAACCTGATGGAACAGAGATCAAATTGTCTTGAAACATAAGATTCATCAAAAGAGCTATATATTTGCATATATATGCTGTACATTTGCATTTTCCAAAGGAAGTATAAAAAGCAATCATTTTATACAGTTTATTTTTAAAATGGTTAAAATGACTGTGGGCGTCGTTAGGCGAGTGATTCATTGCTATGCCTACCTTTCAGGAAAAAAATGTTAAAGTTATCATAACTTTAAATATACCTAGAGTTCCTTAGTAAATAGCAAGTGTTTTTCTTCTTCTGGAACTGCTGACATTTTGGTTGCAAAATACAGAAGTTTCACATCACCTCAAAGATGATACTCCATAATAGTAGCAGACCACATATTCGGTGACAAGCAACAAGCATGTGTGAATAAGGTCCTACACATTCCATATAGTTGATAATCAATTGTGAGATATTGCATGAATCTAGACTAATGAGGGTGCCAAAATGAGGGTTGTACGGGGGACTTTATGAGTTTATGTCAAAAAAAGTCTGAGCCAAACTCATATTTAGTATGGCAGTGCCATCACCACTGGGTCTCCACAAATGTCCCCTTCCTATATACTTTGTGGTGGTGGTGACTGAGAGCTGCTATATTAATGTCAAGTGTCTTTGTAATTAAAAATTCCAGGGCTTCTGGCAGTGGGAGAGGCCTTTGGACTTGGTTGTACTCCTGGTAGTCATTAGGATTGTAGTGGGTTTTGAAATTTGGAACTGGACTCACATATAAAACAAGCTTACTTTGTCAAGCTCACTTCCAAATCAAGCCAAGAGAAATTCCAGATCCAAAACCACATGGCCCTGTGGGTTGGCAGACTGGCTTCTTTTCTTCTTTTTAATTTTAGCATGTTAAATATTTGTGTGAATGCTTTGTACAACTGCAGTTATGTCAAGACCATGGCTCATGAATTCCAGAAAAGTCTTTGGAGGTGCATCCAGCCATGGAGCAGTGAATATAGAGATACTTGTTCACACACACACACACACACACACACAGTGGAACCTTGGGTTACATACGCCTCAGGTTACATACGCTTCAGGTTACACACTCCACTAACCCAGAAAAAGTACTTCAGGTTAAGAACTTTGCTTCAGGATAAGAACAGAAATCATGCTCCGCTGGCACAGCGGCAGCAGGAGGTCCCATTAGCTAAAGTGGTGCTTCAGGTTAAGAACAGTTTCAGGTTAAGAACGGGCCTCTGGAACGAATTAAGTACTTAACCCGAGGTACTACTCTGTGTGTGTGTGTGTGTGTGTGTGTGTGTGTGTGTATACACATATACACACATACACAGTATATATATTTTCCTTTTTACACAGTCTCCCAAGTACAATATACAGAAACCTCAACAAGAAAACAAGAAAACCTTTATGCACACAATATATTTACTGGAGTTACAGATAGCATACCACCCAACTTACTTTGCTCGGTAGCACAGAAACAACAACAAAAAAGTAAAGACGTGACAAAATGTATACATGACCAGTCAGTTAATTATACATATTTCCATATTTCTCAAGCCTGAATGGACAGCTTCTTTGAAAATCCAGCTGTTGAGGTGAAATCAATTGACATGTGCAAGCGCCGAAACCCAGAAGTAACCCATTCCGGTACTTCCGGGTTCGGCATGGTGCGCAACCCGAAATTGCACAACCCGAAGCATTTGTAACCTGAGGTATGACTGTATGTGTGTGTGTGTGTATTCCAAAATATGGCAGTGAAAATTTAATCAGCTGTTTTACCTGTATGCTTTTCCTTCCCATCTTAAAATTATGGCTACCTGACTCAATTTCAATATAGGGTGGTTTAGAAAAGAGAGAGAGTGATGCATGGGTTAAATGTTCCACTTAAATGGTTTGTCAATAACGCTGCTCATCTAGTAAACACAACTGGTTTATCCTTCAAAGTGGTGTCCTTAGATTGTCTATTTCATTAACATTTAATGAAGTGGGGTGGGGGAGGAAGCAGCAGAATTTCAAACCCTGTGCCATGCCTTGTCCATATGGTGTGGATTGCTTCTAATATGATTTTCTCACTTCTGAAGTATTCCCTAAGTAATAGTCTGTTACAAAGAGCAAAAACCTTGCTGCTCAGCTGCCACTGATCAGAATGTGCTGCTCTTAAATACATTAAGGCCAAAGCCTGAATGGCACACACGTATTTATGCACATCATTTGATTACAGTACACTTTAATGCGGCAGAATGAGTTCATTGATTCCATTGGAAAACACTGTGCTTGAGGTAAGGTGAGGTGAAATGGAAGTTCTCTTTCTGGTATTATAGCCAAGTTAGGCAATATATATCAATGCTGGGGCAAAATTCTGAAGCCAGTTCTCTTTAATAGTTTGTGTAGGCTTGTGGGGTTGGGCTGGGGAAACACCCCTGAAGACTCTGATTGTGTGGGAAATGTTTCTCCAAAATTCATAGGGTGGGTGCAATGCTGTCTTTCCTTAACCTTAGTTAGGTTCATGAGGTAAGAATAGGTTTTCCTCCTTGTTGTACACCACATGGTTTTGCTGTAGCTTAGGTAAAGGACCCCTGGACAGTTAAGTCCAGTCAAAATTGACTATGGGGTGCAGCGCTCATCTCTGCTTTCAGGCCAAGGGAGCTGGCGTTTGTCTACAGACAGCTTTCTGGGTCATATGGCCAGCATGGCTAAAAGGCTTCTGGTGCAATGGGACAGCATGGCCAGAGCACACGGAAACACCATTTATTTTCCTGCCACAGAAGTTCCTATTTATCTACTTGTGCTGTAGCTTATACTGCCATTTGCACCCATCCACAGCAAACACCCATCTTCTGCAGTTTAAGTTTGCCAGTAGCTTCCCACCCTTCCAGATTATGTCCCAACACCTTTTCTGTTGTGTCTTTTAAAGACATCTAAATCAGACCATAAAGTGCAGGCAGGAAGATTTGGGGTTTTACAGGTCAAAACCAGAATTTAAAGTGAGCCTGGAAATGTATAAGTAACCAGTACAGTTGTAAAGGTATTTAAGATGCTCAATGTCTCACCCTCATTAGGATTCTGGCAACCACATTCTAGACCAGCTGAGGTTTCCAAACTGCATTTAAAATCAGCTCCACATAGAGTGCATTACAGTAAATAATCCGGATGTGACCAGAGCTTGGATCAATGTAGCAAGGCCAGCCCTCTTTGGATATGGTCACAGCTGGAATACAAGACTAAGCTGTTAAAAAAACACTCTTGGTCACTAATGCCAACTGGGCTCCCCAAGTCAGTGTTGAACCCAGGAGCACTTCCAAATTGTATTCTACTACATCCAATCCCAATAGTAAATGATCCTGCCCACAGCATCTCCATCTTGCTTAGATTCAACCTCACTTTTTTCTTTTTTGCCTGCATCCATTTCAGACAGGCATAGGCAAACTCCAGCCCTCCAGATGTTTGGGACTACAATTCCCATCATCCCTAGCTAACAGGACCAGTGGGCAGGGATGATGGGAATTGTAGTCCCAAACACCTGGAGGGCCGGACTTTACCTATACCTGATTTAAGAACTTATTCTAGGCACCACTTGAGGATTTTGACCTGAGGATGGAAAAGAAAAGTAGAACTGAGTGTCATCAGCACACAGATGATACTGCAGCCCAGCAGTTTCATGTATATCTTTCAAAAAGGGCAAAATTAACTCCTGTGGACTCCCTCAAGCCAATCACCATGGAGAAAGCAAAAGTCTACCAGAACTACCTTCTGTGTGCAACCACTGAAGGACTAGAACCAATCCTGGCAGTCAATCCAGAAGGATGAAATGACTGATGATCAGAGATAACCAGAAAGACTCACAAGGTAGCAGTTCCCCATCCGTCCTCCAGTGTAAGTCACCCACCAGGATGAACAAGGCTGTTTTCATCCCATAACTGGGATGCATCCAACTAATCAATGTCACCCAAAATTACCTGGAGTTGAGAGGCAACTACTTTTTCTATCACACGCTCAAGAAAGGCTAATTGAAGATGGATGGTCCACATCCAAATAATTTGGATTTATTTTTTTTTAGTGGTGATGTTGTTGTTGGCTTTTAACTGCCTTCAGGGTCTTGTCACCCAACCCTGATCTCGCCAGTCCCAAAAGCCATGAAGGGTCAAGCTAGCAGATCGTAGTCCTCACTACTCCAAGCGCCCATATTCCGGTTCCAGATTTTTCTCCTTTTGTTAATGCATATTTGAAGCAAAAAGGTGGGGGGGGGGCGCGTAGGAAAGCCATTTGTGCACACAATTTCCCATTATGTATTCAATGGTAGTAATTGAAGATGCAAATTAGGGAAGCAGTGTTTTTCCCCCTTCTCACTTGGAGTTATGAACATCTGTTTGCACTCAGGAATTTGTCATGTGAATTGGATCCATTGCACCCATGAAAAAGAGTGCCTGAGGAGGTTTTGCGTAAGCACATCTTGGTGTCATGCAAAAGAAACAAATATGGATGAAATCGATGGAAAATTTGCCTCATTAGACCACCAGCTTTCAGGCAAAACTGATTACCCTCCCTTATAGCATTTTTTTCACACTCAAGTTGACTTCTACCAGAGTAGCAGCTTAAGGCTTTTTAGGGATGGGTGGTTTCTGCTATGAAGTTTTAAGTTTTCTTAAAAATATAAATTGCTCTTTATTAAGAGATCTGGACTAGTAGATTCTCACCATAGTACAAACAGTCTACTATTCAATCAGCTTTCGCTGGTACCCACCTACACCCCTAACTGGACATGGATATCCTGATTTCTGTTGTCTGGTAACCTCTAGGTTAGATTACTGCAACGTGTTATATGGGGGACTGCCTCTGAAGATGATTCACAAAATTCAGCTGGTGCAGAATCAGTGGCCAGGTTGCTCACCGGGGCAAGACGGGGTTAAGCTTATAGCACCAATCCTGGCCTAACTGCACTGGCTGCCAATTAGATTCCAGAGCCAATTTAAAGTGCTGGTTTTGATGACTGCCTCTTTGCATATGAACTAACCCATACCCTGTGATCATAATCTGAGGCTGTTATTTGTGTGCCCACTCCAGAAGAGGGCATCCAAGGCCTTGCAGAACACCCTCTGCAGGGGCAGGGGAGACAAGTGATAATGTTGCATGCCTGAATGCCTCTCTCTTACCATAACCCAGCAAGAGAGAGTGTTGTTCTGCAAGCCTCACTACTCATCTACTTTGTCCCAGGGACAGGTAAGACAAGCAGCAATGCCATGTACCTTTTTGCCAGAACTCAGAGAGAGGGGATGTTCCAGTGGCAGTGGAAGCAGTGGGGTGGGTGGGGTGCTACCTCCTGCAATTCTGCTGCCTGAGGCAGTTCTTTCACCCCACCTAATGGGTCGGCCAGCTCTGGAGAAAAATCTGACAACCAAGACAACCCTCCACCTCTCTGGTGAGTGTGTGTGAGGGTGGAAGGGTTCTGTGAATCTGCCTCATCTGTCTCTCTCTGCCCCAGGAAGGAGGAGGCACTTGTATTTAGTATAGCCATTTTCCCAGCAATGAGATCACCCTGGAGCCCACAATTGTCCTTTTATTGGCCTTCCTCTGCTAGGCAAAGTGTTGTTGAAGAGAAGAAAATGGTAAATTAAGTGTCTCAAAAATAAACTAGATTCACATAATCTCTTTTCACTTGATGAATCAGCCTTGAACCAAGTCTCCTTTCTGAGGTTATCAAATATTCAAAAGCATTCCTCCCACAGTTTTCAGCTTGCTAGAAGCCTTAGATGCCTAAATATAATTAACGATGTGCTCTCATTTTGCCAAAGGGGAATTTTCTACTGGTGTCTGTTTCCTCGGGTCAGGAAGGCTGGAGCCTGGAAGAGAGCTGCAGTGCCAGCAGTGAAGCAGCTCAGACTGAGATCTTCTATGGTGGGCAGAAGCTTCATTTCTTCCTAGCTCTCAGTCAGGCCATGATCCACGCAGGTGCCTCATGAGCAGCTAGCTAGGTACTTCAGTAGCAGCCCTCAATGTCTTGCCTGGTTTACCATCTCCTCTGCTCTGTGCCCTTGGCAAAGATTCAGGATGGGGATCTGAGAGCCATTCTGGAAACCAGGCAACTGATGGTGGGGTTTCCTCTATTCCTAGTGAAAGGAGGTCCAGATTCTACAGCTCTTCAGAGTCACTAGCAGTGTGGAAATCTGCTTGGAGAGTGGGGTGGGAGGTCCTGCTCATCCCCTGCTCAGATCTGAGGTCTGGGCGCGGCTTAACTTTGACAGCTGAGAAGATCTCCTGGGCAAATGCCATTGAGGTCTGGGCGCGGCTTAACTTTGACAGCTGAGAAGATCTCCTGGGCAAATGCCATTGAAACGAATGCGAGCTGTGTAAGACCACTATTGTAGGGTTGTCATACGTCCAGAATATCCTGGACATAGCTGGAATACTGCAGTCAGAAGCAGTGTCCTGAACAACTTTGGCAACAACAACAAAAAAGCTCAACAACTCTTGTGTCCAGATTTTCACTTTTTGAAATATGGCAACCCTACACTATTGTATAGGTCTTGCTCTTTTCAACAGGGATACTACAGAGAAACTTTCCAATGGATAGTGCCCTAGAAAATATGGTGGCAATGTGGATTTTATACACACACACATGTACACTGTCAGGTTTAGCACTTCTCCCACACAAGACATGACACGCTGGCAGTTCGACTAGTTGAGGTTTATTTATCGACAACAGGCTATCAGCAATCCGAGCTTCCCACAATTCATACGTCACTGTCGGAGTCAGTTGACTCAACTGGCTTCCGGCCTCTTCCAAGGCCAGATATACACCTGCCAAGCCTGCCATTGCTTCCTTCTGGTCTTCCTTTGTTCTAATCGCTTGCTCCACCTCCTACTTCTGGGAGACTCAGGTGCAGCCAATTCCTCCTCCTCTGGAGTTGAATCCGACCCCCTACTACCACCTGCATCCTCCTCCTTCATCTCTGGGCTGCTGCGAAAACTTACAGGCAGCAATCCAGAGTGAGAAGGGCTTATCTCACTTTCCTGGTGTGAATGAACCAAATGCCTGCTTTCCTTTGCCTCTTCCTCCCCCTCTGTAGATTCCTCTCTGCTGGCCATGTCTCTGACTATATATATGGAGGCTGTACCATAGTGAATAGTCTTTGTTACCCAATTCACTATGGTACAGCCTCCATTCATTTCTATGTGGCTTACACATTTCCAGTGGGCTATGCCTCATTTAAAAAGCAGATTAAATGCCCACTGTTTACATATTTATTTGCCCATACAACAAAGACAACGACTAGATATGCTCCAACTCCCTTAGTCTATCGTGACTATAGATCAGGCCTGACAACTTGTGGGTCACCAAAGGAAATGCAGGTCACCAGCAATGAATTGTGGTTGATCAGAAGTGTGACAACTCCCCTGGTTTTTCAAGATGACAAAAAATAGCGGAGCACTTTGGTTGACTGTGTTTGGTTTTGTGGAACCAAAGCGTTTTGCAAGTGGTTGTAAAGAAGCAATTCTGGAGAAACATTAGGTAAGCAAGCCCCAAAACAGCAGTCATTTTCTATATCCTTGTAAGTTCTGCAAAATTCAAATGGAGCTCCTTTGTTTCCCCACTCCAATATTCTTGTCAGCAACATAAACATAAAGTTTATGTAGATTTACCACTGGATAAAGCTCCACTTTTGCAAGCATTCTCTCTTTTTAACTGACCGTGGTACATGTGTGCTCTAACTAGCAGCTCAGAGCAGGGGAGCTTTATATATGAAGCAGTGCCACCCATCCTGATCTCTTCCAAATTTTGGGTTCCCAGCTGACCATACTTTATCCTTGTCAAGACCTTGGATCATGTGAAAGAAAGAACTGAAATCCTGCTGTATCCAGAGTGATTTATCTAGCAAACTCCCTGATATGTATTTATTCTATCTTTTGATAAAGTTGCTAATTGTATATTCACTTAGTAGTCAAAATTGGATAAACTCTTGGGAGAAAAAATAAGCAATTATTCAAATATGTATTAGAAGGCTTTTGCTTTACATATCATTTTTTTATATAAGAAAATTAACATAAACGCAGCCCCATGCATTTGCTAATAAATTAGATTGGTATTAAGAGATTTGAAAGGGATAGGGGATATGGATATGGGACTCAAAAGTCTCTCATCAGAGTCTTTCCTGTTCTTCTTTGAATATTCACGATAATATTGCTTAAGGGATTGAAAAAAATCCAGGAACTCTTGATAATTTCTTGATCTCTTTTCTTTATTTTCTCCTTTTAGACAAGATAGTTTCACTATTTTAGCTTAATGACAGTAAAATGGATGATGGAAGTGGAGCAGCTAGCCACATTTTTATTTTTTCTGCTAAACTAATGGGTGTTGTGTGTGTATGCGTGCATGAAATTTACATTCCAGTCATTAGGCATAATCCTATGGATGTTTAATAAGAAGTAAGCCCCACTGATTTGAATGGAGGCTGCCAGACTAAACCCAGACTAAACCCAAGAGTAAGCACAACTGAATTCAATAAGACTTACTTCTGAGTAGACATGGATAAGATTGCAGGCTTAAATGGTATAATTAGAAGTGCACCCAATTGTCTTCGATACTATTGCCTCCTAAGGTTGAGCCAAATGTTTGTGGATTTTGATTTTCACATCAATAATTTTGCTATTAAAGAGAGAGAATTCTCTCTGACGCAAGGGGAAGGGTTAAGACTGGGAGAAACAGAGAGAATTTTTTCAGTGCTGGTCCCACAAAAATATTAATAGTATGGGTAGAGAGAAATGTTTGAAAAAACTGAGGTGTTCAACACCTGTATACCTGAAGGAGCGTCTCCACCCCCATCGTTCAGCCCGGACACTAAGATCCAGCGCTGAGGGCCTTCTGGTGGTTCCCTCATTGCGAGAAGTGAGGTTACAGGGAACCAGACAGAGGGTCTTCTCGGTAGTGGCGCCCACCCTGTGGAACACCCTCCCATCAGATGCCAAGGAAATAAGCAGCTATCCTATTTTTAAAAGACATCTGACGACAGCCCTGTTTAGGGAAGTTTTTAATATTTAATGCTGTATTGTTTTTAACACTCTATTGGGAGCCACCCAGAGTGGCTGGGGAAATTCAGCCAGATGGGCAGGGTAATAATAATCATCATCATCATCATCATCATCATCATCTTTCTATATTGCAGCTCAAGGTTGTTTCATGTATGACTTTTTAGATGTATGGATATCTGCTCCACATAGAAAAAGATGTATAGACTTCAATTCTCTCACTTGCAAGAAATGCACATCCAGTTTTTGATGTGGAGGGAACACAGACATATCTTAATTACATGGAGGCAATTGGAATAACTAGAGCCAGCTCCAGTTTCTAGGGACCCCTCAGTGAAGTGTCATCTGCTGGGTCCCCTGCTACATTGGCCACTGTCCCCCAGTCTCCAGTGTCCTTCATTCCAAGGAAATAAAAACTGAGGTAAGGGCTGGCAACTATAGGGTAGCCTTAGCAGGAGCACCCATATCATGGAGCCACATAAAGCACTTCCTATAGGAAGCAGAATTCTTTAGCGGAAACACATCTTAATTTCCAGGGCTGATCTTATTGTGATACAATATGAAGTAGTTTCTTTGGCTCCAGATTACAGTCCAAATTATCCCCCCCCCCCCCGCTTTCAGTTTTTGTCTCCTGGGGTCAACCTAGATGGGGGACGTGTTTCTTTATAGTGTTGTTGTTTTTTTAAAAAAATAACAATAATGGAGAAACAGCCTTGGAGACTGTGATGGCAGGGCATGCTCTGTTTAATCCTTTTCACTTCCTACAGTATCTCATTTCAAAATCACCTCCCTCCCCAATGCTTTTTCACCCATGAAGGGAAAGACATGGGGTCCCTACACCTTTTCTTTTCTTGATGAAAAGGTGCAATGAGTGGATTGGTGGCACACAAGGAAAGGGTTAAGCAGCCCTTTCTCTTGCTATTTCTGCATGTATCCTCCAATGGTAAGCTTCCATTTAAATTTTAAAAGGTCTTCAAGAGACATCCCTGTTGTAATACAGAATTATAGAATCATAGACTTGTAGGCTTGGAAAGAACCCTGATAATCATCTGGTCCAACCTCCTGAAATGAAGGAATATGCAGCTGTCCCATATGGAGATCGAACCTGCATCCTTGGCATTATCAGTACCAGGCTCTAGCCAAGTGGTATCTAAGACACTTGGAGTGTTTGTTGGGCTTTTTATGTATTGCAGTGCTCATTGAAGAGCACAGCATTTTTATTTATTTATTGCTACTGCTGCAAAAATGTCTGAGGTCAGCCCTGAGCATTATATTGAACATGAAGGGAAATCCTGAAAATTATGTTAGTTATTCACCTCTGTTGTGAAGCTCTGGCACAACTCATTGATGATATGAAAACGGCATTATAGTGAGTTAGACAATTGCACCATGGAAATCATTACTGTCTGCTCTGAGCGACAGTAGCTCTCCCAGTTTCCTCCCTTGTTACTCTTTCTCTCGTCTTTACCCACTGTATAAATTTAAATTCCGAACTCCTCTGGTAGGGTATCTTACCTGCTTTGTAAAGCATTGTGCACATGGATAGTAAAAACAACTGTAACTTTATTTATGGTGTGTTTCATCAGGCTTATATAGCAGTGTCTATTTTTCTCCTTTTGTTCCCATCATGAGGTTTACTTCCACAGGGCATTCAAGGAAACAAGGTATTTATATCTCAGTAGTAGTTTAATATTAACTATACATTTGAATAATTTCTTTGCTCAAGCCCTAAAAGGCACTTTGCATTTGTCTTTTTATAGAGCATGCAGTCTTCTAAATATAGGGAGTACAAGCACACAAGGTTACATTTTCAGTGCATCTTTGTTTCTTAACACTTATCATGCACACCTATTTGGGTTTTGACTAAATATATCTCACATCAAACCATCTTTTAGGTTCCTTTGTCAACAAGTTTTCAATATTTGTTCCAGGAACAATCAGGATGTGTGTGGTTTTTTTAAAAAAAATGTTGGATGTTCACTACCAGGAGAATTATCACAGCATGGGCAAAACATTCACTTGGATTTTTTCAAGGCTGTTTCTTTGTGACAATTTTCCTCTGATCCGCACATTGGAAGACTTTGCTCTTTTTCCAGGTTGGATTCATGATGTGTGAGGAAGCTTTCCCATTCAGCAGGTGGAATAATTCACAATGTGCATAAAGTAATAAATAGTGGTAACACTGGAGCTTATGCAAAGGTGTTAAATATGATTGCTTCACACTGTCTGAATCATACTTACAGCAACCTCCGAGGTTACAGCAATAGAGCACTGCTCTAGTTGGAAGTGAAGACTTGCTGCCATAATAAGATGGGTGTCAGGCGGCAGAGGATTCAGCCCCCACGGCAGGTTGCCAGGAATTGATAAGAGAAGGAAAAGTTCTTACCAACTGCTTTTTATTCAATATTCACAGAGAGAGGCTTAGAAATGCAGCCTCTTGGAATAATGGCATTGTCCCAAGTGAGTCTCCACCCCCTTCCTCTCCCACTTCCTCATGTGCCATCACTACAGGTGCTGAGAAGTGCCCTCTGCCTCTGAGCTCTTTGCTCTCCTACTTTCAATGCTCGCCGGGTTCTGGGGGGTCTGGAATGGTTTCTGAGGACACTGTCGCCCCTCTGGTGCTTCTTCTTCCTCCTCTCCCATTATTTTCCAGCTTTTCCCCTCATCTGCCTCTGAGCTGTGATCTCCCTCCAACCCCTGTTGTAATTCTGATCTGTCTTCTTCTCTAGAAGGGTCAGGCTGGGGAGGCGGTCTCCACCATTCCTCCTCTGCCCAGTCCCTGACAATGGGCTTTAGACCTCTGATGATCATAATTGTTATTTATTTATTTGTTCCTTTGCTTTTCTTATTTTAGCCTCTAAAGCAGCTTGCAACAATTAAAATTTAATACCAATAACATTTAAAATATATTATCCTTTGACTGACCTGCACACACGATGCCTTCTGCTGTTTCATATGCTTAACTTTATTTTAGTAGCTATATGGTTTTTCACTCTCGTTCTGTTTGGAACTGTTTCAAACAGTTGTTTGCTAATATCTTGCTGTATCTATCTAGACTGTCTTTGGGGTGAGGTAGTCAATGCAGAAGCACATACCCTCCAACATTTCTCCAATGAAAATAGTGATGTCCCATTCCATAATGATAATTTAAATATTTATACTCCACACATATTACTGGGTTGCAGCAGCCACTCTGGGTGACTTCCAACATATATAAAAACACTAAACATAAAAAAACACCTTCCCTATACAGGACTGCCTTCAGATGGCTCGGGGGTCAGATAACTCCATTACATTTCTCCAGTGAAAATAGGGACTTCCTAAGTAAAAGCGGAACATTCCAGGGTCAAATCAGAAACTGGGATTACAGTGGTACCTCAGGTTACATACGCTTCAGGTTACAGACTCCGCTAACCCAGAAATATTACCTCGGGTTAAGAACTTTGCTTCAGGATGAGAACAGAAATTGTGCTCCGGCGGTGCGGCAGTAGCAGGAGGCCCCATTAGCTAAAGTGGTGCTTCAGGTTAAGAACAGTTTCAGGTTAAGAACATACCTCCAGAACAAATTCAGTTCTTAACCCGAGGTACCACTGTACTTTTCTAAATCAAGGACGTCCCTGGAAAACAGGGACACTGGAAGCAGACAGACCGTGCCACCTTCAATAGTTGTGCACAAAACAGGAGAATTAAGCAAGCATAGGAGGCCCCGCCCTTTTTTGAGACTGTACACCCTACTTGAGAGCCCGTGTAAGGCACTAAAGGAAAAGAGAGAAAGTTTTCAATAAATAAAATACAGCAGAAGGGAAAACTGAGGATTTAGGTTGTTTGCCTAAAACCACCTTTTGAATTCAGAGATTGGTTAATGGAGAATAAACTGGAGATATCGTAAGCTATCATTATATGAATTGAATGGTAGACTAGCAATTTGGAGACCCATATTCAAATTCCCACTTGGCCATTATTTTACTGGGCTGTTGCCCCAGTTGCACTAACAGTCCCCCTAACCTTCTTCACAGGTTTGTTGAGGTAAGAGTGAGGAAAGTCCACATAGGCTACCTTATGTTCCTTGGAGAAAAAGTTGGATATATAAACTGGTGGTGGTAAAGGTGGAAATGTTACCATCTCAACTTAATCAAGTTAATTAATCACCATGTTCCACTGTTATGCTTCAGAATGACAATTGCTTGAAACAGCAGGAGAGGAGAGTGATCTTCCTCTCAGGTCCTAGCAGCAGGCTTCCCATCAACATCTGGTTGGCCACTGTGAGACAGACTGCTAGATGAGATGGGTCATTTGCAAGAACCTGACCTCTTGTTCTTTGCAAAGTGTTATGAACATGGATAGCACTATATAAATGACAAGTTAGGAGTGCCTGGGAATTTGAAGACAAACACACAAAATTGTGGTTATTATTATTATTATATAAATGGATAGAGTAATTCATAAGTTTTTGGGCTGTGCACCACACACTAACCAAGGTCTCCAAGCTGACCTGGGTAACACTTGTCTTGGCCCCAAATCAATTATTTGGAGGGGGCAGTTAATGTTTATTTAGGGTTAATTTGGCTTGATTCCAAAAAGGTGTCTGACATCTATGATATATGATATCTTTATTGTCATTGCCCCATGCAGAACAATGAAAATGAAAAACTACATAAAACTACATAAAAACTACATAAAGGGTAGATGAAGACCACTGCCTCCATCTTGGGAATACTTGTACCAATAATATCAGGAATGCTTGGCAATGATATCTCTAAAGGCATCTAAATTGGCTCAGGCTGGAACCATCCCACCAAATTTGGTGGAGACCCACCCAATGGGGAGATGAGATCTTCAGTGTTGTCTAAATTGACATCGTTTGGAACCATTACGGGGGGTGGGTGGGTACAATAATACCAAAGTCACATTTTGGTCCACAAATTAGATTCAAAGTGGCACTCAGTGTCCAGTGTCCAAACATTGACAAAGACCACTGTTCCCACACCAGGAACCTTTGTGCTGAGTTTGACAACAATCTATTGAAAGGTGGGCGAACCTATTATAAAAAAACGGGTGATGTGACATTTCGGTCCACCATCATGATGGGTGTATTCTAAGTAGGACAAGCACTGAGTGCTATCCATGATTTTAAATTGGCTACTGTGTTTTAGTCATGTTTTACATATAATTGAACTTGTAAACCATGTGGAGATTATTGTTTTTTGAGCAACCAGTTAATAAATTTTCTAATTAAATAAGATTGAAAAAAAATAGGAGTGTAAGCTTACTTCTCCAGGATGCATGGAACAGTCCTCTTAAGAGCTGGGATTCACTTCACTACTGTGTTGCTCGCCCTACATGTAAACTGTTAGCATCTGTCTTGTCTTGAGGGACAATGGAGTGTGCCTCCAGGGGTTATGTCAAACCGCTGCATTAGCATAGCAACAAAGTGACCTTCCCAGTGTGGAGACTTGGGCAATGTTGACTATATCTGCAACATCCTCATGCTAAAGAAGGCGATCTTCTGCATTTCTGATGTGCTTAGAGCCTTCCAGAGTTAATTTTAATGTCTGTATTTAATGAAAATCAATTAGAAATAGGGGGGAATGAAGAGCAGGGGCATAGCTGGGTGAATATAAAATGTCCCCAAAGTCCTTCAGAGTAGATTTTCTAGTTCTGTGTCTGTTCAGAGCTTAGGATGGGATTTAGGGAAGAGCTCAAAAGATTCTCTCACACTTCAACAAGGGTCTTCCAAGTACCAAGGCTCACTGGCTTTGGCAAATGCAATCATTTTTCTCCCGAGGGAAAGAAAGAAAGAAAGAAAGAAAGAAAGAAAGAAAGAAAGAAAGAAAGAAACCATGTGGGTTTGCTGCTTTGTTTCATTTTTACAAGTAGCAATGGTAAGACACCCTATGCAAGAAATTAGTGAAAAGGGTGCTGGCTTACCTCATTGCGTGCAAAGCAGAGGGAAATGCATAGCCTTTGGAAGAAGAATACATCCAAAAGTATTCCATTTACAGAGTACTCATTATATGGTACATTATACCTGAAATTAATAACATTACACCCAGTATTATTAACTGAGATAGGTTGGGATCTTGAACACTGATAATTATTTTTAGCAAGGTAATGACTATATTTAGCAGGATGGCTAGGCCCTGGATGTGCAACGGCATGAACTCAGTAAGCCTGATCCAGGGTGCCTGATTTGTTCGGCCGCTGCCTCTGCTTGCAAATCAAAGCAGATTAGAGCTGGGCTGAAATTTCTAGGGAAAGTATTTCTAGATCCATATTCCTTTTCAATCTTCCCCTGAGCTGTCAAAAATGTTTAGCCTCTCCCGCCACCCGCCCAACTCCAGATAACATTTGTGAACTTCACCCACCTACGCAATAATCACAGGGAACTTAGACACAGCTGCAGAGTTAGTTCTAGCATTGTTTAATATCATCAAGATAATGGTAGGCTCCCCCTACTACTTTGACTTCTCTCTCTAGCCTGCAACCTTCATCCACAGGTCTGAAAGACAACATAATTCTATTCAATATTAAGGAGGCCAAATTTTGCTAGAAAAGAATCTTTTGATAATTTTCTTTTTTAAAAAATAAATAAATATTTTTTAATTAGTTTTTGCCTATCTTTTCCAAACAGAACATAACTTCTCCTCTCATCATATACAACATTTTGGCTATAAGCCTAGGACTTCCATCAGCCACATCTAGTGATTTTTGACCTTCATCTCTTAATCTTGCATTTCATTATCGTAACTATTACTTTTAATAATCCATAACTTAAAGTCCATTCTCATAATTCTTTTCTGTAATATTTCATATAGTTCTCCTTACAAAACTTCTTGTAACTTTTGATAATTTTCTTTTTACACCTCCAAACTGTGGCAGAATTCCATCCCTTCAACAATTTTTGGAACACACAGAATGCTGTTTTCAGGCTGCCTTAAACAGAATAAGACCTTTGTCTGCAAACCCATTTATCACAGGGTCAAAGTACATATGATTTTGACTGCAAACTTCTGATCTTATGTTCAGGGCTTGCTCCCCATAAGTTGTCATGGCAGGGACCCTGAACAAGATCCGGACTCTGGCACGTGGGTTAGTGGGCCTTTTACTACTTGCCCTACATCAATTTTTATATGGATCCCCCATGTACATTACTACAATTTCTATTGTTAAAATAAATGTCCATTTTATGCTATGCAAGGAAAATTGGGAAGGGATCCAAATAAGACCAAAACATGAAGCCTGTCGGGCGTGGAGTATCCTCTCAGAGGCCAGAAGAACAAACAGTTCATATTTTATAGCTTTTTATTCAGTCATCTGGTTTCAAGACAAAAGATCCATGTCTCCCCACATAGGAGACGTTGCCTACTCTGAATCCTGCCTCTTCCATCCCCAACAACATCCTGAGTACCTACAGGAAGTCCCAGGAGTCACATTCCTCTGCGTCCTCTGTTCTTGAATGTGGATGGATCTACATGGTTTTGGAGAGGGAGTGTGGATGGATCTACGCGGTTTTGGAGAGGGAGGAGGTCTCTGCTGGCTGATCTCTCACTCCCCTCCTCTTCTTCCCCCATTATCTCATTGTGGGAATGTTCAGGGAGGCAGGAGAGGATACATTGTTTATTAATATCCTTCCTAACTTGCACTAGCAAGTCCTATAAATTAGCAGAGTTTTAACATTCCCCTTTAAATGCACAGCAGGTAGCTGGTTGGAAGCTTTGTTTAAGCTTCTCAATACAGATTCCTGGTAAGATCCCTTATTAATCCTTCTTGCATGTTGAGGTCCCCAAGCCACCCCCCAAATAACTCACAACACACACTTAATTTTTGTTTAAGGTTTTTGGCATAATTTTGGCCACAACTTTATTTAAATACAAAACCATGAGTGGTTGTTTAGGCATTGGTTAAGACTATCTGTCCCCCCGCCTGGGGACAGAACTGACTTCCGGGCACCACCGAAAGACAGTGCGGGGGAAAGCAAGTCGGGGAGAAATGGAGCTGAATCACAGACCCTCAATTCTCATCCGCATGCTCCCCGAAGACTTGCCGGCCCTAGTCCCATTCCAGGGATTGGACGAAAAGATGGCAAGCCCCAGAATTCCTTTAACGGAATTCCCTTTCCGCAGCAACCATGGAGGGGCAGGCCCAGCCTATCCTAACCCCTCCTCCACCAATTTATAACCAATGCCTAACCACAACCTTACAAGTTGTGACGATTTGCTGCGCAGTAGGCAAAAACCAAATGGCCCAGCCAATCAGCCAGATGGACAAAATTCCTACCAAGCCCCTGCCCCAACGGCAGACGACCCCATGACAGGCATAGCAAGGTCAATGCAGCAACTCCTTACTCAAGGGCGGGTGGGCGGGTGATCCATTGCACACAGCAAAGAGAAAGCTCCAGGCTGCATGCAGAGTATTTAAACATTTTACCCCTCCCACCAAAATTGCAACATAACGTTTACCCCAGCAACCCAGCAAACCAATCACTGCCCTAGGCCATCTTTAGAGACCCTGCCTGGTAACAGAGGGGTGGCTCAGGAGACCCCACCGCAACACGTGCTCTCCATGAAGGAGAACACGCTATATAAAAGTAGTTTACTCACAGCAGCATCAGTTCACAGATAGATCCCTGAAGGCAGACTTTGTTACAAATATATATACAGTGGTACCTCAGGTTACAGATGCTTCAGGTTACAGACGCTTCAGGTTACAGACTCCACTAACCCAGAAATAGTACCCCCGGTTTAGAACTCTGCTTCAGGATGAGAAAAGAAATTGCGCGACGGCAGTGCAGCAGCAGCAGGAGGCCCCATTAGCTAAAGTGGTGCTTCAGGTTAAGAACAGTTTCAGGTTAAGAACAGACCTCTGGAACGAATTAAGTTCTTAACCTGAGGTACCACTGTACATGGGAGTCTATCCCTTATGGACTTAATTTCTTTGTCCTCTGTTGGCTGAAAGATGCCAACAGGGCATCTCTAGCTAAAAAGCCAGTGTGGTGTAGTGGTTAAGAGCGGTAGTCTCGTAATCTGGGGAACCGGGTTCGCGTCTCCGCTCCTTCACATGCAGCTGCTGGGTGACCTTGGGCTAGTCACACTTCTTTGAAGTCTCTCAGCCCCACTCACTTCACAGAGTGTTTGTTGTGGGGGAGGAAGGGAAAGGAGATTGTTAGCCGCTTTGAGACTCCTGAAGGGGAGTGAAAGGCGGGATATCAAATCCAAAAGCTGCTGGTCCAACAACAAAGTCCAAAAGGAGAAAGATGGCTGTGTGCCTTGTGCTTTTGTTACCTGCACAGGTAAGGTCATGTCCACCTCTAGTCACATGCAAGAGGAAGGATGCTCCAGGCCAGGAGGAAACATGAAGTTTTCGACTGGCTGGAACAAACATCCCCTTTGCATGTTCACTCTAGGAAAACAAGGAATGTTGTACTTGACTGCTACTTATGTATCACATCTACACTCCTAACTAGGCATTTTGTCATTCAGCTGAAACTCAGCACTGTCTCCTTCTCCTCTTGAAACTGCTGGAGGTGGAACCTTCCCATTCCCATTCCTGGAGGTGGAACCTTCCCATTCTTCCAAGAGGGGCTGAGCAGACCGAGGGGACTCTTCCCATTCCTCCTGTCCAGTCCAGTCCCTGACAAAGCCCCCAATTCCCATTTGCACTACCAGTTTATTGCCAAGGGGGCCCTTCATTTAGCCACGGTTAAGGTTACTTGTAGGGTTGCCATATCTTGAAGAGCAAAAAAGAGGACAGCCTGAGCTGCTGCCAACCCGAGTCAGGGAAAGAGTTGTGTGGGGCTGGCGCCACTGCACCTGTGTGCCTCTTTCCCCGGCTCAGGTTGGCAGCAGCCGTGGCATGCAGAGCAGCCTGAGCCTGGGCCTGAGCTGTCTGAGCCTGAGCCCAAAACCCAGACATTTCCTTTAAAATGTAAAAATCCACCCAGATGGTCATGTTGGCTCCCCAAAAGAGGACATGCCCAGTCACTTGTAGTTTGCTCTTGAAGCAAGTCTGCATAACTTGTGACCCACCAAGCAGAATGCCCTCAGATCGAGCATATATCACAGTGTGGCAGGGAATTGAAATCCTCCCTTTGTTTGCAGTTCCTGACATGGAGTAAATAAAAATGACATTTTTCAAACCACTAAGTTTGAGCTGCAGCTCTTCTCAGATCAAACACGGGTTTGCAACTATGAGAAGAGGTAAGAAATTATTTATCACTCCTACTAACACTGAGCTTGGTGGCAGTATGTCAGTCACTTTGCAGGTAAAACCAGGACATAAAGGAAAAAGAGGAAGGTACCTCTATGCTTGCCAAATAGAAATGTTTACCAAAAAAACCCACCCCATTTTAAAAATCAAACTTGGGGGGAAGGGACCTTTTAAAAAAATGGTCCAATGAGGACTGAACATGCCCAGTAGCCACAAAATTTGGAGAGTCAGTTGGAAGAGAAAATTAGAGGGCATAATGAAATAGAGTATGCTATTAATATTAGGTTGCCACCTTCTGTGTACTATTTTTGACACCTGATAAAAAAACTGCTTTGTTTCAGCAACACACAAAATTTTATCATGTATATTTGTTTTTAAAACTGTTCATTTTGTGTATGCAGTGATAATTTTATTGTGTTTACTTGTTTTTAAAATCTGATGATTTTATCGCTGTTTTTGTATGAATATTTTACACCAGTGGCTCCCAAATGTTTCCCCAATCCACTAGAAAACTGCTGATTTTTCTGTCCGTTGTTGCCACTGTAACATGCTGTTCTGAATGCGGTGTGATATTTCAGTGTACTGTGTTATCGTTGCTTCTTTTATTTCTGATATTTTATTTTAGCATATTACAATTTGTTCTCCATCGAATCAGATTGGAATATGACGAAGTACAATATGAGAAAGAAAAGGGGTCATAAAATACAGCTAAAAATCAAACATTTGATGTGGACATGCTATGGACACGCCATGGACCTCCTGAATGAAGCTTGTGGACTTTTAGTGGTCTTGGACCACAGTTTAGGAACACTTGCTTTATACTATTCTGTGTAAATTTGAGAGTTTTTGCTGCTGCTATTATTATTATTATTATTAACCAGCATATGAATCCAAATAAATAAATGGTGTTTTAAATTAATCTAAGTACAGAAGTTTCTCATCAAAATCAATAGATAACCTCAAATTTTAATATAGCCTGGACATGCGAATATCCCCACCCCTGAAAGCAGCAGCAAAGAAATGAGTTCCTGCTCTTTCTAACTCAGGTTGTCATTGTGAAACATTCCCTAACATAGTCACTGTAACACAAATTCCAAAGCAAATGCAATTCCCTGTCACTTTATTGCAACCCCTTCCCATAGCCCGTATTTTCCTGGTGCTACAGGGGCATGAAAACTTAGCCAAAATTGGAGGGGGGGGGATTATGAATTGCATTAAGCTGTGGCAGATCTAGGGGTGTCATATTTCAGCAGCTCGCTGTGCAATGCCAAAATTCAGCATCCCCCACCTCTCAACCTCTATTCTAAGCATAGTTGTGCTGTCCCCTGAGGCGCCCTGAGATACCGCACCCAGTATGACCAAATGGGTCACCCTCCCCTAAACCCTTCTCTGCATTAAATCGCCTGCTGTATCTTTTCTCCCATAATTCAAGAACTGGCTGATAGGTAGAAAGATGCTTTGGTCTTCATATAATCAGTCCCTGTCCTTTAGTTGGTTGCTGGCTGCTCCACAGTGTGGGCTGGAGGCTGGGGGAAGCCGAGTAATTTATTTGTAGCATTTGTTATTTATTTATATTTTTGTTGTTGTTGCTGTTATGACCAAGGATGGATAAGCATTTGTATTCGCTTCCTCAGCCCTTTCATTCACTTCAAAATGCCTTGCGTTACTCTTGCACAATTCCCCATTTTGTTTCCTGCTGCCTCCAGACAAGTAGTGGAATGCTGGGATGCAAGCTGTGAAGTAAAAGAAAATAAACCCTTTAGTTCAAAGTCATCTGGAATCCAAAAAGGTGTGTGTTTAAAGGGCGCTCCCCCACGCAGACTCATTCCCCTCCTCCTTTCCTCTTAATGCCTTCCCACTGCGAAAACAGCTCCAGTCTGTTTACACTGTGACTGCTTCATTTACAATTCAATTAGAATGAATGGCACTGGAGGCAAATTACTGTGAACTGCATTTCTAGATTCATTTACGAAGATGCCTACTAGACACTGAAGGTTCAGTTAGCAGGAGTTAGACTCCTGCAGAACCCTGGGATGTCTAGTGGAGTTATAGCCTTTTTAATCAGGAAAAGTGTATGCATGATCTGCTCTGAGCCCGTTTATTCATAGCTCCTGAAACACTTGACGCAAATGCATCAGGGCATACTTAAAAATATAAAAAAGCATGTGAAGATGAGGAAAGAAGATCTTTTATAATTCTCTATCACAGATGTGGCATAGTGTCAACTGAGAGCACAGATCAGTGGCTTTCTGATCTGCTTTCAGGGAACCCTTTCTGCATTTCGCCATTGCTAAGAAATACCTCTACATTCCAAGACAACATTGGAAATGTTCTAGGTGCATCAATGATTCCTGTAGAGAGTATTTGTGACAGACCTATTTGGCCACTTCATTGCCTTGTTCCAGAGTACTCTCTGAAGACACATGAGGTCATTACCTTGCTGAAGCCAAACAGGTCTAAGTATGGTCAGTGTCTGAATGGGTGATGGCCTGGAAACCACGTGTGTACCTTTATGGGTTCCATGATGGAAGAATGGTGGGAAATTTTTTTTTAAACAACAACAACAACACAACAACAGCAATGTGGGAACCCTAAGACAAACCCCAAAGGGCTGAGCTGAAATGCCCCAATTTCAGAGCCTCATTTCTGACGTTGCAGGTATATTTCGGGGGCAGAGGTAGACCCAGGTGGTGGTCATTGAGAATTGCTCTGTCACTGCCAGCACAAAAGGCTAAAGTGAACATGATGGGAGAAAGCATTTACTAGTGGGCCCCAGTTAAAACTCTAAACCAATTTGAATTGCTCTCCACCCAAATTTTCCTCATCTTTCCCTGCTCCCCTTTCACCCCCAACTCTCCAATCAAGCTGAAAATCTGACATGTCTAACTTGCCCCTTGGTCTTATTCAAAATTGGATTTGCTGTTGTTTTAGTGATTCACCATTTATCTGTTCCCTTTTTTCTGCTTTATCATGATGCAAGCTGATCTGCAACTTTGGGCGAAGGGCAATTTGATAAGCATTTGATAAAGTAAAATATATATTCTGCATCTGTGCATTGCAGAAGAAGGTTGTTAGTGGTAAAGTTAGGCAAGATGCCTTTTGGAAAGGCTTGTCTGCTATTTCAAAACCTCTCATTAAGGGGCTCCTGGAGAAATCCAGGGCCTTGCAGAGCACAGTTTGAAAACCCTTGGTTTTGGCATACTTACACAACTTTAGCCCTACTGAACTGAATGCAGCCAATTGGTGAAAACTGAGGGTAACAAAAAATTGTTGGGTTGCCATACTTGGCAGGCTGCCTCCCAGATGATGGCGGATGGATCAAGGTAGCAATGAGAAGGGCAGATGAGATCTGGGCTGGCAATTCTGCAGATGTGTGCAGCACTAACCCAGAGTTCCCCTGATCTCACTGCTGCCTCACCTGCCCCAGCTTTGTCCCTAACCCATTCAGTGCATTATAGCTGCAGCCTGGAAGGTGCCACCACCACTTCATCCCCTGACGCACCACTACCACACCCAAAGTTTGTCAGATCGCTTTCTCCATATTGTGTCCATCTCTTTCACAGTCCAACAGCATGCTTTCTCCTGGCCCACTCCACCCTTGGCTCCATTCAATCCATGGGATCAAACAAAAGTTTAGCTTTCTCTAGCTAGTGGGACCTGCAGGTCAGGCCACAGATGGGGAATCCTTTTCAGACCAAGGGTACCTTTGGTTTTTGGGGTTTTTTTTTTAAAAAAATAGTTTTAATCAAATTTTACAATTCTCTATTCAACACAATCATCATCATCATCATCATCATCACAAAAATAATATATGAATCCCAATTTCCCCCACCTCCCCTCACAAGACTTCCCCAACCTCCTCTTCTGCTTCTTTAAATACTTGCTTCTCCTGCCTATCGTATTCTACCTAAATTTTGTAATCTTTTAGTTAAATATTGTTATAATTTTATCATTTTTGTACCATATTTTTTCAAATCATATCTTACCCTTTGTTATTTCCCCATTATTGTGTCTTCACTTTTATGCTTGTTTCCTTAATTGTAAGTGTTTACTCAAATCCTGCTAGTGAGTCCCCTTCTTTGCAATATTTCTGTAAATACCACATAAATGGTTCCCAGTTCTTTCTAAAGTCTCTATTGTCCTTGTCTCTTAATTTTCCAGTTAGCTTTGCCATTTCAGTGTATTCCATCAGTTTTTCTTGCCATTCTTCTTTCATTGGTATCTTGTTGTCTTTCCATCTTTGGGCTAGTAATATCCTAGCCGCTGTTGTAGCATACATAAATAGTTTCTTCCACTCTTTTGGCAAGTCATGACCTATAATACCTAACAAAAATGCTTCTGGTCCTTTAACAAAAGTTGTCTTAAACATTCTTTTCATTTCATTATAAATCATTTCTCAATAGCTTTTGATAATTTTGCAATTCCACCACATGTGGTAAAATGTGCCTTCCTTCTTTTTACACTTCCAACATTTATTGGAACTTGTTCTGTTGCCCAAGGGAACCTTGAGAGGACCATATGGCAGTGGGGGTGGGCCAGAGGAAAATGTGGGTGGAGGAATGAATGCACTTTTAAAAAACCTTTCCATGAAAGTTTCCAAACACAGAGACACACACCTCTTTATCTTCCATCCACACAAGCAAAAGTCATTATCAGAGTTCAATCCAGACAAAAACCACTTGGACCATGAATCAGGACCCGTGAAGTGGTGGCCTAGGGAGAGGGGATGTGGTCTCAGGAGAGTCCCAGTGACCAGAAAGAGAGATCTGGAGGTCCTCCCACTGGATTGGTTGAGGAATTGAACTGGCAGAGGAATAGTGCCCAAATTAGAAGGCAGCTGCTACAAAACAGAAAGAGATAGATATTATCTGTGGGTTGTGACCTAGCTACACCCTTCTGCAAATTAATTGAAACAAAGCATGTTTTCTATTTTACTCGTAATCCTGTACTCAAAACAAACACGAAAAGTCAGTTTGCACGAAACACGAAAAGTCAGTTTGCACGAAACACGAAAAGTCAGCCTGCAGCCAATAGAAGGAATAATGTGCTCGCCACAATATATTGAGGTTCTACGAAAGAGAGTTATTCCAGAGCTGGAAAAGAAGTATTCTGGCAGTATTGGAATATTGCAGCAGGACCTAGTCCCCTGTTACACATCAAAAGTGGTGAAGAAATTCATGACAGAGCAGCAAATACAGGTAATTGATTGGCCTGGGAATTCCCCAGATGTAAATCCCATTGAGAATTTGTGGGCTATATGCAAAAGTCGCCTCCATGCTGTAGACTGTACAACTATGGACAAGCTCATTCTGGTCTGATTCAAGTGTGGTACAGGGATCCGAAAATCAACAGTGAGTGTTCGAAACTAGTAGACTCCATGCCAAATCGTGTTCAAATGCTGCTTAAAAATAGCAGAGGTCATATCCGTTACTAATGTACATATATGTGAGTTTTGTACATGTATATGTGAGTTTTGTACAATAAACTACATTTTCTAAGCAGAAGAATCACTACCTTAAGTATGACTCCTGTGAAAAAGTGCAACTAACCATCTTGTATCACACACACATGCATTATGCTTTGAGGTGGGTAACCAGTGGGTAGGAATCACTGGAAAATATGGTGGCAGACTTGACAAACTGAATGTGTTTTACAAGACTGTATCCCATTATTCTTACCAGCGTGACATTCCATGATCTTTAGCTGGCTTTAAAAAAGAAAAGGAAAAAAGATACTAACATTCATTTCTTTTATGACAAATTCTGGTCAGGCAAGCTTCCTACTTCTTCCACAATAAATGACAGAGTTTATATCACAAGTTTTGAGGAACGCATCAAGGGGACAGGACATAAATGCATCATCTCATTCTACATTATACGTCTCTGCCCTCCAGCTTCATAGCTGAGGTGTTCCTAAAATGGTGTCTCTGTGTTGTGCCATCACGAGACACAGTCACCAAACAGTAATAGGAATGGAGTCTCACCATTTAAATGAAAGAGGTCTTGGCAGAACTGTAGAGTCAACTGGGGCTAGTGACAAGTGAAATTCCCTAGACTCACCTCAGTGTCCACAGGATTTTTGTGAGCTTTTTATTTTTCTTTGTGTTCACTTCCTTCACACCATGTGTTCGTTTAGATTCTCAGCAAGTGCCATCTTCTGTATTTGCTGGTACCACATTTTGTCTTGCAGTCTCTCTCAACAAACAATCAAAAATGTTTTGTTGCAGTTCAAGCCCTTGGAAAAAGGATGTGAACACACACCACTTTCACTCTCGATCATTGCAATATAAACAATCTGCCACTGGAAATGTAGCCTTTATAACTGTGGCCTGGAGGCTAAAGTACCACATGAGTTGCAAAACCTTCCTTTTACACCAAGTTTTTGGGATTTCATCTCAGAAACCTGTTGTCAATGGGTACAGATATATATGCACACAAAATGTTATACTAATTTACTTTGATTTTTTCCCCCCTTGGGTTTGATTAGATTTTCCTATTCACATATCTGTTTGTCCCTGTCTGCTGTAAGCCCTTTGAACACATGCTGGGAAAACAGTCATTTAAAAATTGAATAAATAAATGACACTTGCAGTTTTCTTTTCTTTTCTGGTGTTCATATATATATTCATATGAGTTTCCATAACAGTGTGCAATCTTACTTGTAGAAGATTAAACAGCAATTAAAAACGTGTTGTCATTTTCTTTTAAAGAAGAAAAACTCCATCAAGGAATTGGCAGAGTGCTTTTGCTTTTCCCCCACCAATAAAATCAAGAGCAATAAAACTGCCGGGTTTGGTGCAATTCTGTAAAAAGTGTTGTTTTTTTAAAAAAGTTTTAACAAATCTCTACAATGTGGTAGGATTACTTTGTTTCAAGAACGATTTTATTTTCTAATGAGAATTTAAATGTAAAGGCATCCTGTAATGAAAACTAAAGGTTCAGCCCTCTGTCTCTTTTAAGAATATAAAACATCACCTACATGAAGGGAAAAAGAATGAAGCCGACATGCACTACACTTTGTATACACTTGAGAATTTTTGTTCTTTGACTGTGAAGCAAGTCTGACAGGAACCAAATGTGGTCATTCCCTGAGTTCACACAGCGCTTTTCTTGATTCTCAAGAATGGCAAGTGCTAAGGACCCCGTCTCTTAGGGATTCGACTTCCATGCCACCAGCCTACACCTATGTTTCACATTTTGATTGGATGACCCACCTGTCATTGTCCTCCTGACATACCTGGAATAGACTAGACACAGATACTGGGTTCACTGAATAACTGAATAATGATGTGGACATAGGTTGAGGCAGCTACATCTTTCTAACCTGCACCCCTTAGACAGGCAAATCGTGCACTGGGCTCAAGCCCCTGCTTGCATCTACCTAGCCCACCTGCCTGCCATCTCCCCCAAACCCAAGCCTCTTGCTGCCTCAGTGTCCCACTGCACAGGGCCGGATTTAGGTTTGATGAGGCCATAAGCTACGGAAGGTAATGGGGCCCTTTATATGTCCAGCTGTCCTTTGTGTTGAATATATGCTATATGGTAATTTATGGACCTAATAGGTAACTAAAGCCAATTGCACATGTTGTCTTGCAACCAGTCCATGCAGAATGTAGGCACCCTATATATAGAAATGAGCAAACCAGTGATATTTTAGGGAGCAGGCTAGCAGGTGGGGCCCATTACTTACATCATAGGAGCCTACACAACACAAAACACTGTTGCTGTATGTAGGTTTTATTTTATTTGTTTTTTTTATCTTATATTTTCAAATGTACATCCAGGTTTTTTCCCTTTAATTTTTTGGGGGGCGCCCAAGAGCGTGGAGCCCTAAACTATAGCTTGTTTAGCGTATACGTAAATCCATTGTTAACAGGTCTTGTGATCTCCTTTCACCATAAAGGTGTTTCAGGGCACTAATCAATTCTCCCCTTTTGTGTATTCCCTGCCCAGCCCTGCTGATATGGTCAGCCTATTGATTCGGACCCTGCCAAATAATCTTAGCCCTACGCAGTCCCAAAGTGACCAGTTATACTTACAGTAATATCTACTGTGGGACGCAGGTGGCGCTGTGGGTTAAAGCCTCAGCGCCTAGGACTTGCCAATCGAAAGGTCGGCGGTTCAAATCCCTGCGGCGGGGTGCGCTCCCGCTGCTCGGTCCCAGCGCCTGCCAACCTAGCAGTTCAAAAGCACCTCCGGGTGCAAGTAGATAAATAGGGACCGCTTACCAGCGGGAAGGTAAACAGCGTTTCCGTGTGCGGCTCTGGCTCGCCAGATGCAGCTTTGTCACGCTGGCCACGTGACCCGGTAGTGTCTCCGGACAGCGCTGGCCCCTGGCCTCTTAAGTGAGATGGGCGCACAACCCCAGAGTCTGTCAAGACTGGCCCGTACGGGCAGGGGTACCTTTACCTTTTAATATCTACTGTATATAGAAACTAAAATAAGGAGGTGTTTGGGTGGAGTGGACTCGTATAACTAGGAGCCCCCCTGGCAAAGCGACAGCAGAAGAACATCCTGATATTGATGCCTGGCACCCATCTCATCTAAACACAAGAACAAAGCTCTCTCCCTCCCTCACTCCATATCACCTGATTGGTCTCAGTGCAAGCAGACTTCATTCAGTCTGCTGCTCAGTTGTTTCAGCCTCTAGAGTGCCATTCACTTACCTCCTTGAAATAAAGATAGCAATGCTTCGTGTAATCAGAGGCAGTCTTAGGGTAGAGGGACCAGTTCAGCCACACTAGGTGCCACACTGTAGGGGACGCCACAACAATGCTGTAAAACAGAGTGTGAGAGGCAGGGGGCACCAAGTTTTAGTGTCGTGCAGGGAGCCACTGATATTTGAGAGCCTGAAGTTTGCACTGATGTAAGTAACTGATCTAATGTAAGGCCTGTATTGGTGAAATGATGACTTAGAAACCTCTTGTTTATTTTCTGTTGATGCAGTTTCTGATACCGCTTGCTCCTTCATCTTGCTTCTTTTAATGAACTCCCTTGAATTAGAAACCTGAATTTTATTAGAGAGACTTACAGTATTTGATCATTGTCTCATGCATGTACAATTGCTCTGTTTAAAGGTTGCTTGGATTTTGGAAGTGTGTTGACTGAGGCTTGTCTATTCCTCTTGAAGATACACCTCCATTGCTTTCCAAATGAATTTAATAGGATATACCATACACTTTACACGCAGAAGGTCATAGATTCAAACCATGGCACTTCCAGATGTTATCATTCTTTGAAAGTAAATCCCACTTTTGAAGCCCCTCCATAGTTTTTCATGACTATATGCATGGAAAATATACCTGAAGGAGCATCTCCACTCCCATTGTTCTACCCAGACATTGATGTCCAGTGCTGAGGGCCTTCTGGCAGTTTCCTCACTGCAGTTACAGGGAACCAGGGAGAGGGCACTCCCGGTAGTGGCACCCGCCCTGTGGAATGCCCTCCCATTAGATGTCAAAGAGAAGAACAACTACCAGACTTTTAGAAGACCTCTGAAGGCAGCCCTGTTTAGGGAAGCTTTTAATGTTTGATGGACATTTTCATATTTTGTTGGAAGCCTCCCAGAGTGGCTGGGGAAACCCAGCCAGATGGGCAGGGTGATAATAAAAAAATAAAATAAAATAAAAAAATAAAAAATAAAAAATAAAATAAAATATTTCTACATTCTGAAACAGCAAGATTTTCCTGAAAGCCCCCCCCCCCCCAAAGGTGGACCTCAAGAAGTCTGAGCAGGAGAGTACAAACTAATAAGAATGTCACCCAGGTGGTGATATTGCCCCCAGCAGTATATGTTGCAATGCCTACATAAGTACTTTGCTTCACAATGAAATGGGGAAAAGTGGTAAAATTACCATGGCATAAAGCTACTTTAAGAGTGAGTAAAGATCAATAAATCCAGCAAAGCTCATTCTGTTAGGATTCACTTCTTCCGAAAATTGTGTATAATCACAACTTGACTGCCCTCTTCGTTGTTGGTGCAATCATTTCACTTGGTGGGGGTGCCAAGTTTATTATTCCCTGCTTATACACATTCCTCCCGACAGCTGTTGTATTTCTGCTTTTAAATTTTATGTAAGCCTTTCTCTCCTATCTAAATTATAATGTATGCTAAAGTAAGATGCATCATTTGTACCTTTATGACTACTTCTATTTACTCTTAATCATTTCGATCTATGTTGCATAGAACTGCTGTTGAAAACAACGAAACAGATCAGAGACACCCTGCCTTAGTCAAGGTCTCCCTGGTGGCTTTGAATGTGCAGCAAACAGCAATATTGCCAAAAATACTGCCATTGGGCTGGTTGGGGGTGGGGAGGTTGTTACACACTGTCAGGACTGCCGCTAGGTCCCAGCTCACAGAGGACCAACGCCCAGTGGATATTATATACAAAAGTCTTTATTGAAGTTTAGTTTCCATTTCCAAGCTCTGGGCGCGCAGGCCCACGTCTTAACGCTAGACCGGCTAAGTCCCCTCTGACTCACTGCTCCACCCACACCAGTTTAAGATTCTAGCCTGGCTCCACCTCTTGCGCTGCTCTTTCCTGCGTTGGGTCCTTCTGCCCTCTGGGGTTCCCTCCTTCCTGGACTCCTCTGACGCGGAGCCTCCTGAGTCTTGCCCCTCCCTCCGGCGGGCTTTAGGACCTGGCTCCCTTCCCGGGCTCCCCGCTGTGCCGCGCTCCTGTACATTTGAACTTGGCGCGCGCGCCCAGCCGGTGACTTTCCTTCTGACCGTTTCCCCGCTTCCTGATGTGGGTGTTGCCAAACCTGACTCCTCTCCTCCCTCTGGTGGTGAGGACACTGGTCCCGACTCCTGGGACTCCCCCTCCCCACTGCGCTCTGGTGGAGACGCTGGCCCTGATCTCCAGCTGCTGTTCAGAGACTCCCCGCTGGCCCCTCCCTCTTGAGGTTTCTCCCTTGGAATCTCCCTTGCTCTGGCCACCGGCGCTCCCTTCTGTGAGTCCTCCGATTCGCTAGAGAGGCTTGTGGAATAACTCTGGCCACTGTCACTGCCTGCGCCCCCCTCGTACTCCTCCTCCTCACTCTCCATTTGCTCCCCCTCCTGTGTCTCTCCTTCTGAACCCCTGACACACACGATCAAAGAGGTGCAAGGTACTTTCAAAGGCTGCTGATTTCAGGATCACATTATGTTCAATCAAGAAATCACATTTACATAGTCAGGAAAACCAGGAGTACTTCTACAGCAGATCTTTGCTCATCATCTTGGCACTCTGCTTGTCATTCTCAAGCACTGGCACCGCTGGTCTTTCTACATTTCCATGATATTATAAAAAATAAAAATAAAAAACACAGATCAATATAACACATGTAAGGTACAAAGCAGGAAACAGAGCTCCAAGGACATTAGCTGTGCCTTATTTCGACAGCCAAACCCAGGTATTGAAGGATGATTCCCATCATAACTCACATTTAAATATGATGTGCATCCTTCTATTCTGCTTTTGAATGCAGAGTTGATTATTTTTTAATATGGCATTTATCAAATGGTAGAGCTGTAATTTCTGGGGTCATGTTTGTCTTAGAATTCCATATGAATCTGGCACAGGAGTTATTAGCCTCCTAAATTATAGAAAACCCATAAATCAAATGGATGGCTCCTATTTGCTGTGAGAACTTGTTCTCTTATCAGCTAGTCTGGTTTGCAAGTGCTCAACAAAGCTTCAAAAGCTGGCCCTCTTCCCTGTTTGTTTAATGTGCATTTACATTAGATCAGTCCTTCACTATTTACATGAACTGTATCATACTCCCCAACATTTCTCTGATGAAATATGGATGTCCCATTCCCTAATGATAACTTTAATATTCATACCCCACACATCTTACTGGGTTGCCCCAGACACTCTGGGCAGCTTCCAAAATATATAAACACATAATAAAGCATTAAACACTTTTATAAACTTCCCCATAAAGGATTGCCTTCAGACAGCTCTGGGGCTGGATACATCCATACTCTCCAACATTTCTCCAATGAAAATAGGGACATCCTAAGGGAAAGTGAGACATTCTGGATCAAATCAGAAACCAAGATGGCTTCTCTAAATCAGGGATATCCCTGAAAAATAGGGACATTTGGAGGGTCTGCTATATTTAACTATGGCAGCAAGACCAGGTAGGCCATGGGTAGCCAAGCTGGTACCCTCCAGAAATTTTGTACTTCAACTCCCATCATCCCTGACTGTTGGTCATGTTGGCTGGGGCTGATGGGAGTTCTAGCTCACAACAACTGCTGGGCATGAAGCTGGATACCCAGGGCATAGGCTTATACTGCATAATTTTAAATACTGTTTTAGCTGTAACACAAAACACAATGTAGCCCCATTACAATCACATGGAGTGAGTTTGTTTTCTAAAGAAAGAAAAAAGGCCTTTCAGAACCGAATGAAGAGCTCAGAAAAACCTGTCTGTTCTTTTGCTAACAGTTCATCAATTCCCATAGATTAGTAAAAGATTTATCACACAAATTTAGCAAAACTGAGCACACATAGTTGTAATTCTGTGTCAAGATTCCAATGACATTAAGGAAATACTCAAATTTCTTTTGTCCTTTTAGTGTCTTATCAGAGGTCTCTTAAATATACTGTAGTTATGGCTTTAGTATGTGCTGTTAAGTATACCTTACAACATATTATGTGGACTCACACAATTACCATTTCCTTTTATTTACATTGGAGTACACACACCTTTTTTTCAGTAAATGAACAAAAGTAACAGATAAGACAAATTACATGTCTTCTTTGACATTACCTTCATTAGATTTGAAGCAAATTCAATTGCGTTGTATGTATCCAACTAACATTCTCAGAATAGATTCACTGAAATTAAATTAATCTCAACAGGTCTGCCCTGAATTAAATTGAATTAAGAGCAATGAAAACAGAATAGCTTTTGCCTACCTACAATGAAGAATATTTTAGAAATAGATACTTTATGTAAAGAAAAAAACCCCAAATATGTTTTAATCTCAATCTATACACCCTGAAGATGTTATTAGACTGAACAAGCAGATCCAAGCAGCACTCAGAGTTAGTCAGGGAACATCATTGCATGTGGTCCATCAACATTAAGTGTTTATTGATTTTCTAATAGAGATGATCATGGATTTAATGCATGAAACTCAGGTTTCACAATGAATATAGTACTTGCTGTAAAGCCATAGTGACCTCTTTCTTCTTCTTATTTAAACTGTAGCCTTTTACTGCCCCAGCAGGTCCATTATATGACCCAAGAGAGCAGCAAAATAACCAGACTGTACAATGGTGATGGGATAAAATCAGACCAAATCTTTATTGATAGCAGCAGGCAGGAGAAGGGTTGGCATGGCATTGGGTCCCAGGATCACTTCGACAATTCGCAAGCCCCATGTGGATGGAATTGATCTGGCAGGTTTGGAGAACCCCAAATCTGTTCCATGGGAGCTGGCCAGTGTTGAACCTTGTCGTGGTGCCAGTCAAGGAAGCAAAGTCTCGCTGGGGGACCAGGGTGTGGATTCCAACCAACAAGATACCCCAACTCTGAATTGGGGTTTGCCATGGTCAGTTCTCCCGTCAGGACTTTTATGGGGGGGCTGTGGGTTAAACCACAGAGCCTAGGACTTGCTGATCAGAAGGTCGGCAGTTCGAATCCCCACGACGGGGTGAGCTCCCATTGCTTGGTCCCTGCTCCTGCCAACCTAGCAGTTCGAAAGCATGTCAAAGTGCAAGTAGATAAATAGGTACCACTCCGGCGAGAAGGTAAACGGCGTTTCCGTGTGCTGCTGTGGTTTGCCAGAAGCGGCTTAGACATGCTGGCCACATGACCCAGAAGCTGTACGCTGGCTCCCTCAGCCAATAAAGCGAGATGAGCATCACAACCCCAGAGTCGGTCACAACTGGACCTAATGGTCAGGGGTCCCTTTACCTTTATACTGTGTTGATCCTGCCCGATGCCATTTCTGCCCTCATATAAATAATGTTCTTCACCAAACAAAGGAAGGCCATAACTTCACTGAAGGGAAGGCTAACCCCCCAACACACATACCAAGTGCCAATAAGGTTGAGAGGAAAAAAATCATTTCCGGCCTGCAAACCATTGACCCAAAATTGCTTAGTGAAGTCTCTAACCCAAGGGCAGGAGGGCGGGAAGCCCTCAAAGCAAAATGGCTGTGAGCTCCAGGGGAAGCAGCCGTATATATTCTTTCCCCTCTCCCTTGCAAGGGCTCATGGGACGGCTTTTCCCCATGAGCCCCCCAAACAAAGAAGACACTGGGCAAAACCTTGCCTAGTATTTTGCTGCAATCTAATGGGACCACAGCGCTGCCAGGAAAAGCGTCCCATGCTTATTGGGCATGGAAATTTTGGTAAAGGCACAAACATGCTGTTCGCTTAATATTTCCAGAAGACTTGCTGAAACAAGAGTAGGAGGAAATTTTCTAGGAAAAGAAGGGGAAAATAGTGCTAAATGGGTTGCTTTGGCAATGAAATAAACTGAACATAGGCTCAAGACAGCCTCGTAATATCAGTAGAGTACAGTAATAATTTCAATACTTCTTAAGATAATGAATAAAACGTTAGCAGCAATATTCTCATCATGAAAGTGAGGGGGTTTAATTAGATTATAGTGGGCACAAAGTTAAGCAAATTTTAAGTGACACTGATTTCAATAGGAAGGATTAATGAAGGTGACTAACACTCCCACTGAAACATCAATTGGACTGTGCTTACCTATTGGCTGGATTGTGTCTGTTTGTGGGTGTGTTTATTAAAAGATTAGCATGCTCTACTATAAGAACTCAGGATAATTCAGCCTAGACATTTGCTCATCCTCCTCTGCCAAAGATAAATGTTGAAAGTAATTATCTTAAAGGTAAAAGGTCCCCTGAACATTAAGTCCAGTTGTGGCCGACTCTGAGGTTGCAGCACTCATCTCGCTTTATTGGCCGAGGGAGCCGGCGTACAGCTTTCGGGTGATGTGGCCAGCATGACTAAGCCGCTTCTGGCGAACCAGAACAGCACACAGAAACGCCGTTTACCTTCCCACCAGAGCGGTACCTATTTATCTACTTGCACTTTGACGTGCTTTCAAACTGCTAGGTTGGCAGGAGCAGGGACCAAACAACGGGAGCTCACCCCATCACGGGGATTCGAACCGCGACCTTCGGATTGGCAAGCCCTAGGCTCTGTGGTTTAACCCACAGCACCACCTGCATCCCTTTTTAAAGTAATCCGTGTCCCTTAATTAAGTAAGATAATTATTAAGTAATTATCTTACTTAATAGCTAAATGAACCTTTTCTCAAAATTTCAGGTTGCAGGTATTAGCATGATGCTACCAGACCTTTAGAAGACATCTGAAGGCAGCCCTGTTTAGGGAAGCTTTTAATGTTTGACAGACTATTGTATTTTAATATTTTGTTGGAAGCCGCCCAGAGTGGCTGGGGAAACCCAGCCAGATGGGCAGGTGGGTGGGGTATTAATAATAATAATAATAATAAATAATACCTTAAAAGAAACACAACAATTATGTTACATCGGATTGGATCCAAACCACTCCCAAGGGCAGAATCATCAATGGAACAGAGTTATATCCAGGGATAGGGATGAATGAATCTGTCCGTTTGGGTTATCTATGTTTCTTCTCTCCTCCCCCCGCCCTCCCCCATTCTTAAATTCAGTTCTACACATTTATGCAGAAATTTGTTTTTTTAAAAAAATATCACAAAAAATATTGAGCATGTAAGTGCATTTTTCTCCTGATAAACATATTTTGGTATGCCATTTTCACTAATCTTCAATTTTTTGCAAGCAACTTACCCAAATATGCACTTTTGGTGAATTAGCTGGTTGGAGAACGCTATTGAAAAATTCAGAGAAGTGTGAACTTCAAAGGATTGCTGTGTTTAAGTTTGTGAATTGGTTAAATAAGTGCCAATTGGGTTTGATTTTTTTCATTTTTAAAAAAATTCTCCTCCTTCCCGACCAAAGAGACATTCCCCACCCCACATTCCAAGAGCCACCTCACAGATTATTTTGGAGAGTTCAGGGGAACCTTTGGAGCAGTGTGGGAAGCAGAACTGAGGAATGCAGTGAGTGAGTGGAAACAGAAAAAATACCTCTCCCCTTGCCAGTGGAATTCCTCCACTGGATTAAATTCCTTCAGTGGATGGAAAAACCTTTTCTATCCACAGATGGTGATCAGCACCAAACCAATCGTAAAATTCCCTATTTACAAGACTAAGGAACAACGATACACTCCCTTAACCACTATGAATGGGATGGGTGGGTGTTGATAGAGGAAGTGTAGTATATTCTATAGTACATCAAAAAGAATTATGACTGAGTGCATAACAAATGAGAATGAAGAGCCAGCTTTTGTCAGAAGCAATCGTGCTAAACTAGAGATACTCCAGGAATGTGGTTTTCATGAAATTCAGTATGAACTGAACTAGAGTGCTGGAGAAATGTTTTATTGAAAGAAACACACACACACACACACACACACAGAGAGAGAGAGAGAGAGAGAGAGAGAGAGAGAGAGAGAGAACCTTTCAATAACTAGGTAATATCAATTCCACACCCAACATAATTCTAAAGTGTCCTGAGAAGGAAGCAGAAAAACGGAAGCCTCTTTTTCAAGAAAACACAGTTTTTCGGAACTCAAAGGACATGTTTCAACACAGCAGTGGTATCAGTAATGTGACACTAGTAAATCCAGCAAGTGTGTTGCCTCTTGATTTTATGTTGGGGCAACAATGTGGTATCCCCTCTGTGACATACATGTAGCTGCTAAAATCAATTTCTACCATGATCAGGACTCCCGTAGCTTGCACTATGCTTTTAATTTTATTTCACTTGAAATCCTTGAATATAGTGAGATTCCATGAGCTTAAATGGCAAGGGGCTGGAAATAGATCTGGTGGCGATCGTACAGTTGCTGCTTAAACTGTTGTTCAGTATTACAGTGGTACCTTGGGTTAAGAACTTAATTTGTTCCAGAGGTCCATTCTTAAACTGAAACTGTTCTTAACCTGAAGCACCACTTTAGCTAATGGGGCCTCCTGCCGCCGCCATGCCGCTGGAACACAATTTCTGTTCTCATCCTGAAGCAAAGTTCTTAACCTGAGGTACTATTTTGGGGTTAGTGGAGTCTGTAACCTGAAGCGTATGTAACCTGAAGCATATGTAACCTGAGGTACCACTGTATCAGGTTATCCTTCCTCTTCTCATAATGAGTGGTTAAGGAAGCACTTGATGGGCTGCAACCACAACATATGCTTCCCACCCTCCTACTACTGGCAACCAATCATATGCTGACTTGCATAACCTGAGGGCAAGCCACATGTAACTAAACACTGAAAAAAGAGAAGAAGGAACTTGAAAGCGGACTGCCATTGTGGGATCAGCTTTGTGATCACCATTACGTTTATTTCCACTTGGGGTGCGGGTGGGAGTGGCCTTGTTACATGTATATCTCACAGAAATAGGAAGCCAAATGTTTAACACTAGTACTAAGCAGTAAAGTTAGTTAAACAAATTAATGTGCTGCTGGAAAAAATAAAAACAAACCTAGTCTGCATTAGTTAGCCTGATGCACCCTGGAGTCCCCTGTAGAAAAGAGTTGTACAACAGACAAATATGTATGTACTCCGAGATCACAATACAGTGAAACCTACTGTATTATAATTAAGAAATCATATGTAATCATCCTCTTATGAATGCTCAAGCACCATATAATAAACCCTAATTTACAAATCCATATTTGTTAACACATTAATGCCCTCAGAGATTGTAGACTCTGATGCACATTACTTTTATAATCTTTATTAAATGTAAGCTATTGATCTGAGCAGAGTGCTAGCCAGCAGGTTTCAAGTGAGAAAGGCGATTTACGAGAAAAGCCCATGGCAGATAGTGAAAACAGCTAATGGAGTTTATCATTCATTTGCGTCATGTCAAATATTCCCCCCCCCCGGGCGACTAGCAGAGCCCTGTTGAAGCATAAACAGTTCCTCACCTCAACAAAGTAAGTGCAGGGAATGGGACGATATCCACCATACCACATGCATTGTCCCTGATTTAAGTGCATGCACTGTGAACTTCTGTAGGGAGGGGAGAAGTGTATAGAAGAGCGTGCAAAGACTTCCTAGGGATCTGGAACCCTGGATTATTTGGATTCTGGATTCAATGGGAGCCTTCAACAATACAACCTGATTTGTTTGGCTGAGCCCGCAACCTCCCAAACTCTTCTCCCTACAGATATTTGCCCTATAAGCATGGGCAAGGAAGAAGATGAGTAGTTTGGATTTGATATCCCACTTTATCACTACCCAAAGGAGTCTCAAAGTGTCTAACAATCTCCTTTCCCTTCCTCCCCCACAACGAACACTCAGAGGTGAGTGGGGCTGAGAGACTGAAAGAAGTGTGACTAGCCCAAGGTAAGAAGTATGTGATATCAGGGGAGGATGACTTGGTGTGGCCCTGCTCCTTAGCCCTGTGTTGCTGAACACTAAGCTATTAACTGTAAAATGCTTTCAACCTTTTGTTTTAGTGTCAAAAGGACTGGGAACATTTGCCCACCCTTGCCTCAAGTTAAGAGCTTTCTCTGTCAACTCCCTCTCCTAGCTAAAGAATCAATGACTGACCCTTTTCACGAGTCCAATATGGTGCTTTTATCTAGCCCAGGGGTTGTCAACCTGGTCCCTACCACCCACTAGTGGGCGTTTTGGGATTCTAGGTGGGCGGTAGGGGGTTCTACGGCATAAGCTGATTCCTCCTTCCATCGAGCACTGGTGGGCGGTATGGAAATTTTACCATCAAGAAGCATTAGTGGGCAGTAGGTATAAAAAGGTTGACTACCCCTGATCGGGAGGCAGTGGAAGACAGAAGTGCCTGGTGTGCTCTGGTCCATGGGGTCACGAAGAGTCGGACACGACTAAACGACTAAACAACAACACCCCTGATCTAGCCCAAGTATTGGGAAGCTCAAGCCTGGAGTCTGAATGTATCCCTCCAAGCCATCCCATCTGTCACCTTGGGTGTCCACACTTTCCTCTTATCACCCAGGGGTGTAGGTTCCACCAACAGGCTCTCACTTTGGTCCAGAAACCACTTGTGTCTCCCACAGCAGCCTACCAGGCAGCAGACAAAACACTTTGCAAGGCCCATGATTATCACATGGGCAGCTTCCGAAGAGGACATTGGGAAGAGCTGATCCTAAACAAGGAGCTTTTCTCCCATTACTTGACTCCTGTCCTTAACCTATATTGCTTTTCAACAAGTTTAACATGTGGGACACAACTCACCCACCTAGAAATATACTTCCCCTTTCTTTGCTTTTCCCTCATTTTTTTTTTCTGATGCCACAACTGATTTATCAACAAGAGATGGCACTTTGCATGGCATCTGGAGAAAACAACCTGTCTCTTCAAGCAGCTGGAGGGGTCCTGACTCCATCTTGAATTGAGATAACTGCAGTTCAGCCAGTGCGGGCTTACACATTCAAGTATCTCTTTTGCAAACCATCAACCCAACCTGATTTTAATTACTGTTACAACTTGCCATCAAAACAAATAGAAACTTTATTTTTGTATATGTTCAGAAAGAAGATAGCATAATGCTTTGATACCACATCTGTGTCATCCCCCCAAAGCCCTGTAAACATTCTCCCCCCTTAATTTGGCAATCTTAATTTAACACAATGCTTTGATAAGATTAGCACAGTCTACACATTTCTTATCCACTGATGTTTCTCTTCTAGTATATTTAGTTATGATGAGTCTATCTGTAACAATAATGTTTAATATAACAACTGCTTTCCTTGGGAATCAACCCTTCACTACACCTAGTGAACAAAACTGATTCATTATTGAGGTCATCCTTTTTTGCCTATTCCTTATTACTGATCTAAAGGGTTTGGGGGTAGTATCATTGGTTTTCCTCATCACAATATACTGCAGCCTGGGAGAAGGTCAAGCTTAACAGGTAAAAAAGGTAAACAACCCCTGGATGGTTAAATCCAGTCAAAGCGACTATGGGGTTGTGGCGCTCATCTCACTTTCAGGCCGAGGGAGCCAGGGTTTGTCCACAGACAGCTTTTCTGGGTCATGCTTGTCATAGTTCTTATGTCCCAAGCTCCTTGGTTTTAATAAAGGAACAGATTTTAACTCAAAATCATGCATTGTACACATCTTTTGGGTATGGGTACAAAAGCAATTTTGCTGTATAATGGTATTTCTAGCACCTATGACTATTATTTCCACCTGTCTTTTTTAAAAAACAACAACAACAACTAGCTAGAGATGTAATCTAAAGAGAATTGAATGTGTGGGTTTTTTCCCCAACAGCAGAATGCTGGTCATGTTTGATGCAGAGGAAGCCAAATTCTGCTGCTTGTTCCAAAATGGGTGATATCTCAGTTTCTTACCCTGGAATCCTAAACACTTCATCCTAAACCCTACTAGAGTCACCTCTGACTTGTCTGGAACCACCTAGTAAACACTCATCTACCAGACCATAGCTTCCTGACACTGATTGAGAACAAAGATAGGAGTGCCTGGATGTTTAGCAATTGAAATATAGAGTGGGTGTCACCAGCATACTAATGGCACTGGGCACCTCACTCAAAGAGAAATAATATGTATTTATGCAGTTTAAAATTCTCTTTGAACTTTAAAGTTTTAAGGAAATTTTGAACTATGCTTTTAAAGTTGTGCTTTAAATATCCACAAAGAGGTGGCAGCAGCACAGGGACACACTCTGGGTGACTTTGCCCACAAGGCCTCATACTGAGGAAGGACACATTCCTCACAGCAAAGCTACAGGTAGTTGTTGAAACTAGTATCAGCCTCATGCAAAATTAGCACGACCTATCCTCCCCACATACAATTTGTGTTTTTTTTAAAAAAATAAAATTTAAAAAGGGAGAATTTTGTCTCCCTTACCCTGAGAATGTTCAGTGAAATGCTCCTTCCCAATTTTGCTGCCTAAACATAGTTGAGAATTTCAACAGCTCGTTTCTGCTGAGCTTGGCTCTTAGCTGTAGCATTGATGATGATCACCCTAAATAGTAATACATATGATTTCTAATGTTGGTATACCATTCAACATTTCTCCATGAAAATAGGGACAGCAATGATGATGATGATGATGATGATGATGATGATGATGATGTTACTATTTATACCCCGCCCATCTGACTGGGTTGTCCCAGCTTCCAACATATAAAAAAGCACAATAAAACATTAAACCTAAAAAAAACCCACCCTCCCCTATATACGCTGCATTCAGATGTCTTCTAAATGTTGTATTTTTACTTATCCCCTTGGCCCGGGGGTCATATAAATCCATACACTCTGACATTTCTCTAATGAAAATAGGGACATCCTACCATACCAGCCTACATTTCTCCAATGAAAATAGGGATGTCCTAAGGAAAAATGGTAAGGGACGCGGGTGGCGCTGTGGGTTAAACCACGGAGCCTAGGACTTGCCGATCAGAAGGTCGGTGGTTTGAATCCCCGCGACGGGGTGAGCTCCTGTTGCTCGGTCCCTGCTCCTGCCAACCTAGCAGTTCGAAAGCCCATCAAAGTGCAAGTAGATAAATAGGTACCGCTCCAGCGGGAAGGTAAACGGCGTTTCCGTGCGCTGCTCTGGTTCGCCAGATGCAGCTTAGTCATGCTGGACATGTGACCTGGAAGCTGTACGCCGGCCCCCTCGGCCAATAAAGCGAGATGAGCACCGCAACCCCAGAGTCGGCCACGACTGGACCTAATGGTCAGGGGTCCCTTTACCTTTATGGAAAAATGGGACACTGGAATCAAATCAGAAACCAGGATGGGTTCTGTAAATCCGGGACTGTCCCTGGAAAATAGGGACACTTGGAGATTCTGTGTTGGATGTTTACCATATTCTCTGAAATTGTGTGTGTATATATATATATATATATATATTTGCTTTCGTAGATTTTCACGGGTACAGGAATGCAGGAACGGAATTGTTATTATTTGTTATATATATATAACAAATAAAACAAAGCTTAATGTCTGTCATGTGGTGATAACTTCTGAAATGCTCCCTCACATGTACTTACCCTCATTTCACTCATTTTTAAAACAGCCTTTATCCCTTGTTGGCATTGCATTGACCTGGATTACTGAATTGCTCAATATTGGATTGCTCATCATTTTGAAGACGGATGTACTCTTAGAGTCTGAGGGGTAAGATCTACAACTCAACATTTGGTTTTACTGTTTCCCAAGAAACCATGCAAATTGCAAAAGGCAAATTGTGATACTGGCCGTTCATAATAACGCTTGATAATTGGCCTTTACAAACCACAATTGACATCTTTCTAAATTCTCTCGTAACATTAATTAATCTGAGAGTATAGAACAGCTCTAACCGAGTTAAGGTCATCAAACAGATAAATAAAATCACCTCTTCAGTCAGTGAACCCTTTTTTCATTTCACTCCTCCACAAATCTTGTTTCAGAATATGATTGAATTTAAATTAAGCTTAGCCCATTAAAAATAATGTGGGCAGTTTCATCCAGCTAAACTGAAAGTGTTATTTCCCCCCAATAGGCACAATATCTGATTTACCTCATAATTTTATAATTAGGCAAGTAAATATCTAGGGGTGTGCCAAATTGCCATTTCTTAACATTTTTGGCAAGAAAACAGCAAAAAAATTTGGAGAGGGGGATACTAATTTTCTTCCTCTCGAACACCAGTGAAACCTTTTTCACCTGCATTAATGGATATTTGCAACATGTTTCTTACTCACTGTATGGTTCTAGCTCATCAAAGATCACATGCTGAGTGTAATGACATTGCCATCTAAGGTCATCTTATAATCTTTGGCTATCTTTCCCAAATGGTTAAGCAACTGCAATAACAACAACAGGTTTTCTATGTTGTTGTTGTTGTTGTTGATGATGATGATGCTGATGATGCTGATGATAACAACAACAACAATATCTTCCACAAATGGCAACTACAGTGGTACCTTGGTTCTCAAACTTAATCTGTTCCGTTCCTGAAGTGTGTTCCAAAACCAAAGTGTTCCAAAACCAAGGCGTGCTTTCCCATAGAATGTAATGCAAAATGGATTATCACTACAAATCCATGTAGTGATAAGGCACTTCAAATCCTCCAATGGGGGCTGCACGATTACATTCTAATTATTTTATAGAGAGGTGTATGTATATGTCTAATCACATATATATTTACTGAATTTTTCCGTGTAAAAGATGCCCCCATGTATAAGATGACCCCTATTTTTTAAACCCAAAATTAAGAAATCAATATTTCTTATATTTGAAGCTGAGGTTTGGGGGGGGCACCCTTGAGTTGTTTAGCTTTTCTTGGGGGCAGAGAGTCACTGCCACCGGTCGCTCACCTGCCCTCTCTCAGCTGTGAGGTAGAGGGAGAAACATTTTACTTTTCAGTGTATAAGATGACCCCCAATTTTTGCCTAGTTTTTTTAAAGCAAAAAACATGTCCTCTACATGGAAAAATATGGTATGTTCCGAACACTGTCCAGATAGGGACCTTTTCCAATAAATATTGTGAAGAAATGGATCAAACATTTTGCAGCACTTTGAGTTTGCTCTATCCAAAGTAGGCCTTTTACTGAATACAACAAAAAGTTGCCCTGTGCAAAGATTTGAGGATTTCATCTCACATTAAGAAGATTAATAGTTGTGGTTCATCCACATTAGTTTGTTCACCGATAGTCTTTCTTCGCCGATAAATAAATCTTCACCTGCAGATTTAGAGATAAGTGCAACATTAATCTGAAATTCTGTTGGGAAGGAAAGATGAAGCAAATCCTTATTACCTTTATCACAATTGCTTATTTACTGTAAGTTTTGCTGAGTTTGAAAGTTCCCCTGGGGAGCTGATTGCCTTGTGATGTGAGTAGAAGGTATAATATTTCTTCGCTGATAACAAGTAACAGTAATGAGTAGGTATGGATGCTGACTTTTTAGGACAAAGTAATGAAATGTGCGAGTTCATTTTATTTGGTGGGGAAAGAAAGAATGACATTTCCTTGAAATAGTGAAAGCCAAACTACATCTTATGGAGAAACATGGTAATGCTGACAAGCTGTAGTTTGCCCCATATCTATCCGATAACATGGAATGGGGGGGGGGGGGTAGACACATATCTTGTTTCTTCTCTGTTTTCCATTCATGCAAAACCAAACCAAACCATTTCTTCCTCCCTCCCTTCCTCCCTTAATTCTTCTCTACATCATCCTCATGGAAACTGCTTTTGTTCAAACATCTACATAAAATATAATAAGTACCCTTAATAAGTACTTAACTTATTTCTGTGTTTTTTCAGGCCCAAAAATCTAATTTTAAGTACAATGAGAACATGTATTCTCACTTAACTGCTATTTCCAACAGTGCTGATCTGTGAGTTTTTTTAATGTGGGGTCCATTTTTAATTTTACTTTTTAAAGAGCCATTATTTGCTTCTGCATTATTTAGTAGTTTAAGCTACACCTGTATTCTGTACTAACTGCTTAGCATAGAAATTTAAATAGAAAATTAGTGACTGTGGTAAAGGGGATGTAAGGAGAGACTCCTTTTTTATTCATATAAATTGTGCATTTCAAAACACAGGGCACAGTTGTTTTGATAAAAGATATATGCTAAGTTAATATTTTGATCTCCAAGATAAAATTTGTTTCAGATAGCTGATTCTTTACACAACATTGATAATAAGGAAATGGGGCTTTCTACATCAGAGGTTTTTTTTTTTTTTTTTTTTGCACAAATGAAATGCTTAAATGTGACGCTTTTGTTCTTGAATTCCTGGCAATATTGCTGCTAAGTCATTATTCATTAGACTTTATTATTATTGCATGGTTCAGATCTGCATTAGCTAAAACATTAGCCGTCAGTTTCACAGAATGCAACATTTCAAAGAATGCCTTGATCCAGTGATTCAAGTAAAGTAAAGGTGGCAGCTCCCCAAGATCTTGAAAAACAATTCCTCCCCCAGTTATTCATTCAAGAAGTAACATATGTGCAAAGCTTATTATTATGCCCAAATCCATTAAAAGTTTCTTTGGAGTAATAAAGTATGAGAACTTAGAGCCGTTTAACACAATCACATTCTGATTTGCCAAAGTGCATATTTCAGAGGTGTGGATCTGGCTGAAAAACGCTTGACGCAAATGCACCAGGGCATACTTAAAAATACAAAAAAAAAAAAAAAAGGATGTGAAGATGAGGAAAGAGAGGATCTTTTATAATATAAATTTCTCTGCCACAGATGTGGCATAGTGTCAACTGAGAGCACAGATCAGTGGCTTTCTGATCTGCTTTCAGGGAACCCTTTCTGCATTTCTCCATTGCTAAGAAATATCTCTGCATTCTAAGATGATATTGGAAATGTTCCAGGTGCATCAATGGTTCCTGTAGAGAGTATTTGTAACAGACCTATTTGGCCACTTCATTACCTTGTTCCAGAGTACTCTCTGAAGACACATGAGGCTATTACCTTTCTGTCTTCCATTGTCTTTGAGCCAGGTCTGGCAGGTGGGTGAGGCTGCACATCTATCAATCACCTGATACTTCAATGGTGGCATACTTTTGCATGCATGGTTTGAAACAAACCATGTGGTTAAAGTTACAGATAGGTAGCCGTGTTGGTCTGCCAACACGTTGCACTTTGCATGCCCTGGCAGTCAGCTGATCGCCGAGACTTGCAAAGGGCAGGGTACAGCACAAGAGTCCCTATGATCTGGTGACTGTTGGGGTTGCAAAGCACCATGCAAAGAGTTATGCATGTCCTGATGAACAACGGATTGTCAAGGTTTGCAGAGCACCTTGCATGGTGCTTCACACAGTGCTTTGCACATGTAACCATGTCTTTATCTGCTGCACACCTGATGTCACCTGTACGACAGGTTAGGGTGGTCATGGGGGGGGGCAAATGAGAAGGCCTGGCTAGCCTAATTAGTTCATAACGCTAGAGGTTCCCCACAGCTGGTGTATAGACACAATCCTTTTTACATCCAATAATGGTTGCCTATTTCTCCTGTGTTGGTGACATTACTGTAGTTAGTATGAGGTATATGAAAATTAGTCAAAAGGGTTATTCTGACAGATTGGTAGCCTCTGTAGACAAATGAATGGATTTTCGTGCTTCATGGGAATTTGTGATGTGTCAAACCATTGAAGCTCATCTCCTGCGCAATTAGGAGAGCTATTCTATTAAGCCATGATTTGATGTGAGCTTTTAGCATCATAATGGGGGGGGGGGAGGGACCGGTTTCTGAACTATCAATTGGACAAAAGCAGCACGTTGGAGTATTTACTCCCCACCCCATCTAAAATTTCAAGCGTATATTTTGTGATCCACTTTGCATCAATTTCCCAAGAAAATGTATATCTTTGAAAAGAATCCTGTCATGCTCCGACGTAGATCTGTTTCAAAAAGAAAGGAAATGAGAGAGGAAAGGCAGAGCTCTCTTTATACTACAGGCTTGAACAGGCTTTGATAATAGGATGAAGCCCTAACACAAATTCTAGCATGTAGACACAAGAAAGAAAAGCTTTGAATGTTTCATTAGGATTTTCTGTTTTTCCTTTGGGAAAACATTTTGTTGGATGTTGGCTTGTAAACTCCACCATAAAAAAACATTCAGCCTAGTGAATTAGCAAATGCTTCTTTGAAGTGCTTAAATAATGTAGACATTTATCTGTCCGACAACATATATAAAAGCCAGTTATGAGGGTTCTCTTGTACTCAGCTATCATCACAACAGCATTGCTTGCGATTTAAATGTGGTGCAAGGCATGAAGACAGAGTATGCATGCAGTGTTCCACGTAACTGGCATCTCATTTAAACTGGATCAGCTCACTTGTGCTTGCAGTCTGAGCTTGCTTACGCACTAGATTTCTATGGACAAGCACCGCACTGTAAGCTCTCGTTGCATGTGTAACAGCTGAAGGACTGATTTAAGTGTGAAGCTAAATGTATGGGCAGGGATTGACATCATTTCACAACCTCCAGGCTGCCCCTTGGATATATCACTACATTACTTTTAGTAGGAGACGTGTATGTGACTCCCATATTCCAGCTACAAATCTCCCACTCATGGCATTGGTGTCAGGAGTGCATACAGGAGCTGGGCCCTGTGACTAGTAGGGCCTCGCAGGACTGGGGCCTTCCTGAGTTTGGCCTGGAAGGGCAAGGTGTGGCCACACAGGTGAGGCTTGACAGAAGACTCATAGCACCTGGTGGCAAGGGCCAGGAGGGGTATATAAGACCAGCATTTCCCTCTGGCTCTTTGCCACAGTAACATGCTACCCACCTAGCTGTGCTTCAGCTTCCTGACTCCTGGTATCCTGACCCTCGGACTCTTGGCTTCCTGACTCTTGGTTTCCTTATTCATGGACCCTTGGCTTCCTGCCCCCTGGATTGCTGCTTCCTGCTTCCTGACCTCTACCCCGGTCCAGACATACCAGGCCAGGACTCCAACTGCCTGTAACCCCGACCGTGGCAATTGGATGAAGATGGCTGGATATGGAAAGGAGGAGGAGGAGGAGGAGGAGGAGTTGATACCCCATCTTTCACTCCCCTCAAAGCAGCTAACAATCTCCTTTTCCTTCCTCCATCACAACAAACACTCTGTGAGGTGAGTGAGGCTGACTGAGTGAGAAGTGTGACTAGCCCAAGGACACCCAGCAGCTGCATGTGGAGGAGCGGGGAAGCGAACCCGGTTCACCAGATTATGAGTCCACTGCTCTTTACCACTGTACCACTCTGGCTCTCGCCTTTCGTTCAATGAAATAATGAGTAGTGTGAGCCAGATAGATAAATGGGGAGGTAAGGAGCCTGTTGTGATGGGCAGGACTTGCCTGCTCATGAGATGAACTGAGACAGTTGCCACCACCATTAGAGAAGTGAGGAGAAGCACCGGTAGCTTCAGGCAAGACCACAAGATCTCACCACAAACCATCATGCCATCTTGGTAAACAAGGCTTTGGCAGAGGGGCGGCAATGGAGCGGGACTGGTTTGGCACCTTCCCATTTTGCCTCATATAGTGAAATGGGATGGGCCATCTCTGGTGATGGGCATTAGGGAAAGCATCCAAACAAATAAATCCGCGGCACAGAAGACATTGGTCTTATAATGCTACACTATACTCCCCCCCCCCCTTTTTAACATGGAACCAAGACTAGAATGGCAGAAATGAAAAAAAAAGCTTTCAATATGAGACAGGGGAAGTATTTGAGAGGGAAAAGAAAAATGAGAAGGAGAATGTTGCATCGCAACATACAAATCTTCACTGAAAGAGGTTCAATAACATCCCAAACATTGTATGAGATTGAAGCCTAAGCTGTATGGGGGCAATAATTGCACACATGACAGTCTGTATAAATGTATTAACTGAAAAAACTTGGTATTGCCCGCTCTGCCATATATGTGTGCTGAGTTCATTGCCTAATCTTTTGAATTCCTTCAAGGTTGACTGTATGCTGATGGAAATAGTGCCTGAAGGAAAAAGAAATACTGATGTATAATATATTTACAGCTTTACCCGCAGTGTCTACACTCAAGGCTGTTATCATTAGAGGATGCAGCAGATGCCTTATTAAGATATCTATTGCTAGAAAGTGGGTTGTTATGATTTAGCTGGGAATAATTTGTTTCCTCCAGGGGAACAGTCCTACACACAAGAAGCTAGTGTAAAGCAAGCCAGCACAATATAATAATAATAATAATAATAATAATAATAATAATAATAATAATAATAATAAATTGTATTATTTATACCCCATCCCACCTGGCCCAGTCAAGCTGTCATAAAGTTACAGTGGATACAGTGCCTGTCTGATTTGTAATGGGAGATAATTCCCAAAATTAGGTGCCACCACACTGAAGGCCCGGTTTCTAAATTTTAAAGAATGGGCCTCCTGAAAAGATAGCATCTGCAGGAGTCCCTCTCTTGAATGGCACAGTGATCAAATTTGGATAGTCTGTACTTCTGAAACCCTTGTGGTTCCTCAAAGCCTGCTGAAACCTGCCTCATATGGGTGGACAATGCCATTTCAGTCACATAAGAGAACTCACCTCTGAACTTCAGGACTATTTGCTATCATTTACTTCTTGCTCACATATGGAAAGGAATAGAGCTTGGTAATCTTTCATGAGATGGCATCCTGTGAGAGGCCAGATTTTGCACCTCCAAATTGATCTTCTCAATTACGGATCTACTCAATTTTGGGCCCCTTCAGCTCAGCACCCTGTCCCCACCACCAGTGATGCATGTGGATAAAATATGGAGATTATAGATATTGGTCCACACACAGATAGAAAAAGCTAACAATCGTCACGTATCACACTCATCCAACTACAGGCAAACAAGAGATTTAAAAATCCTTTGTACAGAGAATTACTTTTTTCCCATAGTTCAGAAGTTGTTATTAAAAAGTTCTCCCAAATATATAACAGCAGCACTTGAAAAGTAAATTGCAGGAAATGAGTAAATCTGCTCAAATGAACTATTTCCCCCCAGCCACAGCACCTCTATTCTAGGTCTAACAGACCTTCTTAACATGTTCCACATGTTATAGCTTGTTTTGCCTTAGAGGTTTGAGGTAATTGTCAGCAAAATGAGTTTCTAAAGAAAATGGGGGGAAATAGGAATAAACGAAATGAGTAATGAGATTTGCCCATGTAGGAAAGTTGAATAAATGGTGGGGAAGGACCTCAGAACATATAGTCTGAAGGTATAGCTATATATATATATATATATAGAGAGAGAGAGAGAGAGAGAGAGAGAGAGAAAGATTGGGGAGGGAGAGACCCCCCCAGGAAATGAAAACATTGACAAGGAAATCCCATAACCCTTTGATGCCAACTAAGTGAAAGCCCCTTCAAGGAATATTTATATAAACCATGGGCAAACTGAATTAAAAAGAAAATGTATCAAGCAGTAGTAGAAAGAAACCCAAGTAAATAAACAAGTACCGATAGAGACTTAGAGCAATGCTCCAAGTGTTATGATCCATCAGAAAGTCTCACATCCCATCAGTGACTAATCAAAGGAATCTCAAAAAAGATACCTTTGACATGATTTGGTCTCCTTTTTTCCTTTTCTTTTATTGAAGAAGAATGGGATGTTTTAATGCCAGCATCATCACAGATGTGTCTGTGGAGGAGATATATTGATTGAAAATGTCTAGTAAACCAGATTGGTAGTTGGGTTCTATTGAAGGTATTCAGTGAGTCAACATGACAGTGATGTGGAACTGAGGTTTGGAATGATCATTCTGTGATATTATGGCAGTGGACAAAGGTGTATTGTAACTTTTGAATAAATGTGTTTATTTTTCTTTCTTTCTTATTAAAAAAGGAAACTAGTACCAAGTTTCCTATAAAGGATACAGTGAGGTATCCACAAGCGCCATTTCCCCATTTCCCCCATACATACTTATAGGGCAGGCCTAGATGTTGCTGTAAACATGGATTTGCCATTGATCTTGGCAGCTACTCAATGAGGGATATTGAGTGTGGTCCTATCTTGCTCTCATGATGTCTTACCTCACATCCTTCTCTCACCACCACCACCTTTGATTGGCCACCTACCTCTAACAATGACAGCTGTTGCTAGCCCTTGCACACTCTGCAGGTTGATTTCCCCTATGTTTAAGCATCTACAAAACAACCAAGTCTCAGGGACAGCTAAAAAGACTGCATGAGGAACCAGGAAGTCGCCATTTCAAATCTTGCCTCTACCACAAACCCAGTAGGTGGCCTTACACAAGCCATCCTCAGTTTCATTCCCCAATCTGAAATATGGGGAGTGGAGGATGATAATACTGACATACCTTACAGGCTTCTGTAAGGATGACAACTAAATAATCCATACAAAGCACTTTAGACACTTGAAAGGGCCGTAGCAGGAAGTAGGATGGTTCTGGGATGTTGAGTCTCAAGAGTGGAAGGTTGCTACAGCTGGAAAGCTGACTCTGTGAAATGTGTTCACATTGTCAATAAAGCAGCTCATGTGGTAAAATCTGAGACATTAGTCCTACAAAATAAAACAAAGTCTGAAGTACCAGGAAGAAAAACTTCATTGAAAAGAAACTTTCAACGAACAGGTGCGGCAATCAATGTTTGCTTGAAGATGTGCCACCTGTGCTGCTAGTTTTTCAGGTCAAACCTGAAGAAGAGACGTTTAAAGCCAACGGGAGAAGGGCTGGAGGGGGAACTGTATGTCAACTGTAATGATGGCAAACTTAAATGTGAGGTAGTCTGGTAGATGGGTGCAACTCTTTCTGCTTGTATCAGGGAGAGCAATAATTTGCTGAGAACAGCTATGCTATGTACGCCACATACACACTGCCTGCTTCACTTCCTATGGAAAATGAAGAGTATTTTCTTAGTTATATTAAGAAGAAAATCAACCTTGGGAATAAGAATGTGTGTGATGAAAGGAGAAGTCATTTGAATCTTTAGGATGCACTTTTTTGCTTCAGTGCTCTCACAAGCTGCAGGTGAAGAGGACTGAGGCTGAAGGACTAAGGCAGAGAGATCACACAGAGCATAAGTCGTTAACAGCCACTACATGTAGGGAACAGTGCAGTGTCTTCATTGTTTATATGGCTGGAGCCATAGCACAATGTTTCCATGGTGTTCTTTGTACTATGATATCTTTTACTAGGGATGGCTAGTTCTCAGCATGGAAACATGATCCAGACTCCCAAGCAGTTTATTCTGACCTCCCAGGACACCACAAAGTTTTGGCAATGCTGGGAAGAACAAATGAGCAAAGGAAAAAAGTAGACATGGAGCTGGGGTGGGCAGAGAGCTTTAATTGGCTTGATTGGGGTGCAAAGTGGGGTGCAGATGCAAGTTTTGGAAGTGACACCATGGATGGTACAAGCACTTCTGGAGTATGCTACATGTACAACCACTGTCTGTTTGACTGGCTGTGCAAAAAGCAGACAACAGTGAGCCTAAGTTCCTGTGAAGCAGAACTCAATGCTCTGTCATTTTCACTCTTGGATTGTGAATGGTTGATGCAACTGTTTAAGGACATCAGAGTTTCTGTGAAATGTCCTATACAAGTGTATCAAGACAATAGATCCTGTTTGGCTTTGCTGAACTCAGAGAGTTGCAAGCAAAGAACCAAGTACTTGCAGATTAAGCTACATCGTGCAAGAGAGTGTATTCAAAAAGGACTGATTCAGGTGTCCTACATGGCAGGAAATGAAATTCCTGCTGATCTGTTGTCTAAGGTTGTTAACAGAGAACAACTTAAGGTTTACGTACAGAGGTTGCAATTGGGTTGAACCACAGGTACTACAGGTTACACAGAAAGGGGGAGGATGTTAGGATATTTCCGTTCCACCTTAAAAGGGAGCAGGCTTGTGAGTCACAGAGTCTGCGTATTTCCTGTTCACAGGATGTTTATGTTTGCTATTGCTTTGTTTTCTCTCTCTGTGCCAGAACACACTAGCAGGCAGTCATGTTTGTTCTTTGTTCTGACCAACGCTGAATAAACTTCTAAATGATACCCTCCTGAGTGCAACTTTTGCTGTGTGTGAATTCTGCTGATAGAGTGTGCATCAGCCCAGGAATGTGGCAATCTATTTCTGGAGCTCGTTTCACTAATCGCTGATACTGTATCTACGGGAGATCGATGGACGTCCGGAGTCCGACGTGGAGGCAGTGGTGGCCTTTGTCTCCCTGGCAGTATCCCAACACAAAGTGCCCCTTCTCCAGTTTGCAAATCAGTCATTTCAGCTGGGGTTTGTGTGTCCTATGTCTGTGTGTGAGAGAGAGAGGGTAGGGAATGAATGGATAATAATATATAATAATAATAATTTATTATTTATACTCCGCCCATCTGGCTGGGCTTCCCCAGCCACACTGGGCGGCTTCCAACAAAATATTAAAATACAGCAATGCATCAAACATTAATGAGTGGATGGATGAGTGAATGAATGGATGAGTGGAGTGGCCATACCCACTTTTGATCACACTCATCATTGGACAGTTGGCCAATGAAATCAGGTCAATAAATGTTGACCACCCCAACACTTAAACTGAACATTTTCTTGATCCTAAGTGGTATATAAACTTATATCCTAAGCACCCTTCTAGGACAGCAGTGAGAAATATCCTGTCCATTGCCTAATTAGGTCTTCATTTGGCCCTAAGGGCTTGTTACATCAACCTACTCCGGGTGTCTTATACGATGTCACATGTCAGGTGAATAAAGGCATGGCTGCAAAGGGACAACCAGAAGCTTTGAAATGCCCTCCTGGTTGTTCCTTGGAGAGCGGGGCTTGTACTAAGTACCTTTAAAATCTGGTGCCACATGTAAGCCCATCTCTGCCGAAAACCTGATGAATTTCCAATGGCAAATGCCAGAGTGCAGCTGACCTCAGTCGGGATTGTAGCCACTGCCAATCAGCTGATCAAAGCTGCCTGCAAGATCCACTTTAATAGTTTGTTACAAGGTGTGCTGCAATGGAAAACGGCCACCTGACTTCAGATGAGTGGCAAGTAGACACCCCTGGTGTGGGTGAGAAACATCTGGATCTCGCCTCCTGGAGTGAATATGATCCCTACCTCTGAACGTTCCATTAAATCAGGTGTGAGAGAGATGCTATGGGGGTATTTTGCAGGATGGAAAGCTATTCCCCCTTCTGTGGCTCATTTGTCTTCTCTGGTACTTAAATTTACCTTCTGCAAAAAATCTGGGAAGGAAGAGGTGGTGGAGAAGGCTGAAAATAACAGGCTCTTACCACGCTTGTGATTTATAAAAGATGTACCACTAAGAATTTTTCCCCAGAGAGGTACTTACTACCTCTGACAATAGACAGTGCCAGATTCACATACAAGCTAAACAAGCTATAGCTTAGGATCCAACTCTCTTGCCCCCCCCCCAAAAAAAAAAATTTAAAGGAACCTGGATGTACATTTCCAAAATATAAGATAAAAAACAAATAAAATAAAACCTACATACAGCAACAGTGTTTTGTGTTGTGTAGGCTCCTATGATGTACATAACGGGCCCCGCCTGCTAGCCTGCTCCCTAAAATATCACTGGTTTGCTCATTTCTATATATAGGGTACCTACATTCTGCATGGACTGGTTGCATGGCAACATACGCAAATGGCTTTAGATACCTATTAGGTCCATAAATTTCTCTCTCTCTCTCTCTCTCTCTCTCTCTCTCTATATATATACTGTCAACACAAAAAACCGTGACAATTTGTTGTTGACAAAGGACAGCTGGACATATAAAGGGCCCCATTACCTTCAGTAGCTTAGGGCCTCATCAAACCTAAATCCGGCCCTGCAATGGAGGTAACCATTGCAAGTATCCATTGCCATGCTTATCCTCCACACAAAAAGCACAACACATTGCTGACTGGCTGTTCTAGGGTGACATTTTTCTGCCTGAAGCAGAATGCAAATACTGCCCCAATACTTGCTGCACTATTCAGATGCACAATTCCTGTCTTCATCAGTCTTCGCACCCTGCCAGCAAAAGTGAATCCTGAAAGAGAAGGCATATTACTAAACAAAGATAAATGTAATGTGTGTGGGGTTTTTTTGCTTTTACGTGCAATTGCTGTTTGAATAAATTAACACCTGTTACACATTTCCATCTAGGAATTATTGCAGAATTTTCTCCAGTGTCTTAAATAAAACTGTTTTGGAATTAATGGATCCATTTTCTTAAAGCACTTGTTGAAAGTGGGCTCTTAAATAGCAATGAATCCTAGCAGAAATTGATAGCGCTGCTTGAAGGAGCACCTAAGCCCAACTTTCCAATGGAATTCATTGAAATGCAGGAAGGCAATATCAGCATTTGCAGTGAGTAGCACAATAACTTGGGTGGAAAATGAACACTTTGTTTACCTACCATGGAACATTTTAAATCAGACAAACATACACAACTGAGAGTGGTTTCTGAGGATCTCTCAAAGATGGTGTGGAAAAACCAACTTTTAAAGTTTGTCTCTAGCTTTCTCCATAATCCAACATGTGCTGGATTATGGAGAAAGATAGAGAGTTCCAGAAAGACATCTACTTCTATGCAAAAGCCTTTGACTGTGTCGACCACAGCAAACTATGGCAAGTTCTTAAAGAAATGGGAGTGCCAGATCACCTCATCTGTCTCCTGAGAAATCTCTATGTGGGACAAGAAGCTACAGTTAGAACTGGATATGGAACAACAGATTGGTTCAAAATTGGGAAAGAAGTACGGCAAGGCTGTATATTGTTTCCCTGCTTATTTAACTTATATGCAGAATTCATCATGCGAAAGGCTGGGCTGGATGAATCCCAAGCCGGAATTAAGATCGCCGGAAGAAATATCAACAACCTCAGATATGCAGATGACACAACCTTGATGGCAGAAAGTGAGGAGGAATTACAGAACCTTTTAATGAGGGTGAAAGAGGAGAGTGCAAAATATGGTCTGAAGCTCACCATCAAAAAAACTAAGATCATGGCCACTGGTCCCATCACGTCCTGGCAAATAGAAGGGGAAGAAATGGAGGCAGTGAGAGATTTTACTTTCTTGGGCTCCATGAACACTGCAGATGGTGACAGCAGTCACAAAATTAAAAGATGCCTGCTCCTTGGGAGAAAGGCAATGACAAACCAAGACAGCATCTTAAAAAGCAGAGACATCACCTTGCCAACAAAGGTCCGTATAGTTAAAGCCATGGTTTTCCAGTAGTGATGTATGGAAGTGAGAGCTGGACCATAAAGAAGGCTGATCGCCAAAGAATTGATGCTTTTGAATTATGGTGCTGGAGGAAGAGTCCCATGGACTGCAAGAAGATCAAATCTCTCCATTCTGAAGGAAATCAGCCCTGAGTGCTCACTGGAAGGACAGATCATGAAGCTGAGGCTCCAATACTTTGGCTACCTCATGAGAAGAGAAGACTCCCTGGAAAAGACTCTGATGTTGGGAAAGATGGAGGGCACAAGGAGAAGGGGACGACAGAGGATGAGATGGTTGGACAGTGTTCTCGAAGCTACAAACATGAGTCTGACCAAACTACGGGAAGCAGTGGAAGACAGGAATGCCTGGCATGCTCTGGTCCATGGGGTCATGAAGAGTCGGACACGACTAAACAATTAAACAACAACAAAATTTGTTTACTGGGACAGGGTTTGTTTTACATACAAAGAATAAAGATTTGCTGTGTATGTGATGGGCTAAATTTGAATTAAAGTGGTACTTCAGTTTACGTGGCTTCTGTATTGAGTTGACAGGATGTAAATGCTTCCGGAAATGCACACTTCGGTTTTCAAACATTTTGGAAGTTAAACGATTTTCCAGAATGGATTACGTTCAAAAACCAAGGTTCCACTGTATTAAGTACGCATTGATAGCTAGCATTTGGCAGTTACTTAAGACTGGTCTGGGAAAAGCTGGGTTCTTTTTCTACTGAGTTGGAGGGTTATCAACCTCTACCTGCTGGATAGAAATTCTTGGTCAAATTATTGGATGGGCAAAATGAACTGAAAAAGGGGATAATTCTATGCCTGAGATTATGGTCTAAGAAACAGCAGCTGGAAGAGAAGACTGCTGGCAGAAATACGAAATTTGGAGCTGAAACAGGAGAAGCAGGGATGTCAACTTGAATAAAATATTTGTGGGGGGCAGGTAAGCCCCACCCCACAGAACTGATCACTTGATGTGGTGCACGCTCACCATGTGAATGGCAATGCCCATCAGCTTTGGGAGGGCAACCATGTCAAATATTTTATTGTAAGGTTACCAGATTTCCCCCCAATGAATCCGGGGACACTTTTTAACTTCAGTTGAATTCAGTGGATTTTGTCAGTGGACTGACTTGTAAATCCGGCAACTGTGCCTGGGAAATGGGAACATCTGGTGACCTTATTTTATTTGGGGGGGGGGGGTTGAAGACCCCTCAGCCCTACAAGTTGGCTCCTATGAGGTGGAGGACTGGCAAGTGGCAAGAAGCTAAGAAGAGGCTGGAAGCATGGTATGCAAAAAAAGGAAAGAGCTAAATTACTAGCTTAAACTAAAGATTGGCAGTGACACCATCAAAGGGTGGTGAGCAATGAGGAAGAGTTCTGCAAGGAGCTTCTGAAAGTGACCAAAGAAAGAACTGTATCCCTCCAACACTCCTCAGATGAAAATTAGAGTACATTTCTCTCCTCCATCTAACCCTCCTCAACCTCCCTGCATTTTTCCCACTGCCCCCTGCAGAGCATTTCCTATCAGAAGAAGGTCAAGAAAATCCTTTAATCCCAATTTTATTTTATTCTTTGACAGATTTACAAAGAGAAAAACACACACCAATAAAGAAACGTTAGAAAGGAGCAGGATTAGACCTGGATGCACAAAGCAGCTTTATTTATTTATTTATTTTTAAGAAGGGACTCCTTGCACTCCTCTTCATTTCCCCTTTCTTCCTGCAACTTGAACAATAATCTTTTTTTTTTTTTTACTCCCCACAAAACACCTGGCTGTGCACCAACAGTTATAGAAACGCTTACCTGGAATGAATTTCCACAATTTTCATGGGATTTGGGGGGCAGCCTTCCTGTGCCTCTAGGTGAAGCAATTGGCTTCAGGCAGCACCACGAGGCTGGGGAATTGATAAAGGTGGGAACCAGTGCTTGAATGCTACAGCAAGTTTTTATTAGTCCTAGTGGACTAATATGATGGGGTGGAATGGGGATTGGGCCTTCAATTCAGGGTGTCCTACATGTTGCTGTGTTCGATGTATGCTTTCTCAAAAGTAGGTCTAACTTTATTCAGAAGCATCCTTCTAAATAAGTTTTCATAGGGCTGCAGTCTTATTCAAGAGTATGCACCACTGACATCACTAGAACAGATATTCTCAACAAAAATGCATATTATGGGGTTGTTAATTCTTAGAATAACTTTGTTCAGTATTGTAGTCTTAGGGTGAAACCATAAAGCAGAGGAGAAAATCTGGTAGAATGTAGCTGAAATAAAATTACTGAACATGAATAAAGTGAATTGAAAAGGCACATCTATTTTTATATTTACAAAAAGATATGAACTCTCTGATCAGCACAGTTTAATTATTGAAGTTAACATTTTGCATCAAGTAAGGAAACAGGTTAATTAGGATATTAAATTATTAAACCTTTAATAACTTCATTTTTTTCACTTCAGATAAAGTTTCAGCACATTCCTATAGTGGAAATATTCAACAGTTATGTCATGGAATTCAGAGCTGATAAAAAAATATTATCAACAATATATATTAGTATTAGTTGAACAACCAGTCTTTGTAACTTTTCCAACCTAAAGTACTCTAACAAGTATTTGAAGCAAAGATCCTGCTGACTTCAGAAGCACACATAGACCTGGTTCAGATGTAGTGGGAAACCATGGTTTCTTCCTGCATGAACAATTTTATTTGAGCTTCAGCTCATGGCCTTTCCCCTTTCCAATTCTTCTGTTTGGGCAGAGAATGAAAATGGAAGGTTTCTTTTCCAGTCTTAAACAAACCACAGTTTTCTGTTATCTCCACACTTTTTAAACTCTAGATTGTGGCTTCCCTCCACACAACTAGAGTTTAACTAAACCACAGTCTCCTGAGTTGGGACTATTGCTGGCTGAATCTGGCAAAGAGAAAGGAAGCCTGAGTTTGGCATACACCATCCTTTTCCCAATGTGAGTTCTGCAACATTGCCAGATCATGTGACCAAACAGAATGGAGTTCCAATCCAGCATAAGCCCAGCTCCTCAGAACACCCATTGTTCAAAGTTTATGTTGGCACTGGTCTCAGCTCAGCTGGTTTAGCTCCATCTGAGCCAAGATGGAGGAGTTACACTGGTGTATCTCCAGCTGAGTCAGGGTTGGGGATTCAGTGCACCCAAGTTGAGCTGAGAACCTGCTGGCTGAGCCAGACACCTGCCACATCCCAGCTCACTCATCCCAGCCCAGCAGATCTAGGGTTAAGATTGCACCCTTAGTGAACTACCATGGCCCTCTTCAGCTGATGGATTGTCATCTGATGGTCATCTGATGGTCATCTGATGGAATGGAATGTCTTTTCATGTCTACATATTAAAAATAGAATCCTGGGAACTTTCTTTTGATTAGGGTGTGCTGAGTAAACTCATGATCTTTATTTATATTTTTCTTTTATTCCCCTTGGGCTGCAGCTCACTTCCAAACTCTATATGCCATATTGATAATTTCAACGGTACATGGAGAGTTACAATTACTACGTGATGCACATTGAAACTGCTCAGTTTACCTATGAAATTTCATTGCATTTATTTATTTAAATTCCATTTTAGTTACTGGAGCTGGCAATAACAAAAGTGATGTGTTGGGGGAAGCTCATAATGCATTTCCCCACTTTGGGGGATGTTTAATGCTTAATTATAATCAGATGATCTACAACAAGGAGATGGGAGCATAATAGAATTGTACTGTCTGTTGTAATGGGAATTCCAAATGGAAAAGGAAGATAAATTGGTTCTGCTGATGTGTTCAAAATTCTTGATTTAGCACTCTTAGATTGTATTATTATTTTAATTAACTCTAGACAGAGTTATTTCATTATGTTCACCTGGCTCTGTGTGCTTGCCTCCCAGTGATTTCGCCTGCTAAGCTCTGAATTATTGATTTTTGGGTACGACAAATTACTTTTAAACAGGTCCCTAATGTGTTCTTCTAATGACAGTGTTATGAAATAATACTTGCTGCATGTCTTTGCTGCTCAGCTGAAGGTCTCTTAACAAGGATAGTAAGTGTCCCCTTGTTGTATACCAGAGTACCTGTGCTTGTCCCAAATTTCTTGCCTAGCTTAGTAGAATTGTTTTAAGCAATCATTACAGAGTTTACATACATTCTGGGGACATTGAAATCGGAAATTGAAATTAGAGGAAAGAAAAGGCAGACTTCCAGGATGATAATGAATCTGGTACCAAAATTCTGAATGTGAGAGGCACATAGGGTTATCAACTACTCATATAATAATAATAATGATAATAATAATAATTTATTATTTATACCCTGCCCATCTGGCTGGGTTTCCCCAGCGACTCTGGGTGGCTCCCAACAGAATGTTAAACAGAATAAAACATCAAACATTAAACAAAAAACTTCCCTAAACACAGCTGCCTTCAGATGTCTTCTAAAAGTCAGATAGTTTATTTCCTTGACATTTGATGGGAGGGTGTTCCACAGGGTGGGCGCCACCACCGAGAAGGCCCTCTACTCACATGTCAAAATGCATCTGCCTTGCGTCTGTGCCTTTGAAAGCGGCTTGATCTGCATAAATTAGCATGTGAAGTATTTCACAAATAGGCCAAGCATCATCACTTCCTAATTCACATTCAGGAAGCCCTTAGTCTGAAGTATGAACTCACCCACCCTACCTGAAAAAGTAGTATAAAGGTAAAGGACCCGTGACAGTTAAGTCCAGCCATGAACAATTCTGGGGTTGTGTCGCTCATCTCGCTTTACTGGCCGAGGGAGCCGACGTTTGTCCACAGACAGTTTTTCCGGGTCATGTGGCCAGCATGACTAAGCCGCTTCTGGTGAACCAGAGCAGCGCACAGAAACGCCGCTTACCTTCCCGCCAGAGAGGTACCTATTTATCTACTTGCACACTGACGTGCTTTTGAAAGTAGTATATAAATGTAATAAATATAATGAATGAATGATGGGTTTCACTGAGATCTGATGGGGGAACCCTTCTTTTCATGCACCACATTTTTCCAATGGGACCATAGTCTGTAATTATATTATAAACCCTGATTGTTTTCTCTTCCTTAACTGAGCAACTTCTAGCCTGGGAGAATAATTAAGCTAGGCACACAACCTCTGTTCCACTGACTCAAACACAGCCCATCAGTTTTGAGGCCTGCCTGGCATTTGGCAACTCCAGAGTTTTCACACTCCCCAGAAGCAAAAACAGGTTTTTCTTAGCTCCAAGTGAGACGTGTTCATTAGTTACAATGAACACAATGTAGTTACAATTAGTTACACTTAGTTACAATGATTCTCATTGTATTTGCATTTATCTTGCTAAGTCGACACGTTATACTAAGTAATGTGATTCTCATTACTTATGGGAGTTTTTGGATAAGGTTCCCCACCTCGCTTGCCTTACACTCTTCCACAATCCCTAAAATAGTCCATCTGAGGATAAAACCCATAATTCACTTTGGATTCTACTTCAGCTGAAACTGTGCTCTGAGCTATACTGACAGCCATTAATTTCCCTGGGAAAATATCCAATGTGAAGTTTTGCTTGTCCTTTCCAAGCCTAGGGTAGAAATTAATAGTGTTTTCTAGGAAACTTTATACATTTATTAAAAAAAATACGAAGGAAATATTCTGATCCTGTTCATGTATTATATCACCATAAGAATTAGGTTCACTAAATATTCACCTCATGCATAAATGCATAAGGTGATATACAAGTAAGGCAGTAACAGGTCTGTAAATATTAACTTAAATGCCTTTTTAAAATAGAGAAATGACATACAATAGCTATTATGGTTGTGGACCAGAAAAGTGACCCCATAAAAATGTCATCAATGCATTCCATGTTATTTATTTGCCATCAGTGATTTTATATCTAATGTACTTGGTTCATAAGGCAAACAAGATTTGTGTTAGTCCTAGATCGACCTACTGTACCTTGAAATCACACCAGTCTTTGTTCATAAATCTGTGAAGGCTTTTACAGAGATAAGTGAAATCCTATGTGATGTTTTTAATCAATCTTTGAAAATTGTGTGTGAATGTATCTGCCACCAAAAAGGGTGATGTGGGTGACTTCAAGTGGCCTATTCATGGAGACCATTGATGAAAGGCAACAAATAAACCTACTGGCAGGGAGAGGGAGACTGCCATTTTGTTTTCTGATTCAGGCACCTACCATCTCCCAAAAACATTTCTGTATACCAGGGATGGGAGACATTTTTCAGTCTGAGGGTGCTATTTCCTTGTGGGTTTACTTCTTGGGTCCAGATGTTGGTGGTAGGACAAGAGTGGGCATAGCAACAAACATGAATGTCAGCTTTGTATATCCCTCAATCTAATCACCATCCAGACAAGCAAGAAGCATATCAGAATTCCAAGGACACATTCCAGCCTGGCAAAAGCACTCGAAGAAGAAAGCAAAGTGGGTCTGGTGAGGAATGTGGTCTGGGGAGAGGCTATGTACCTGGGGAGGGAATGTAGCCTGAGCAAAGTCTCAAGGGCCAGATATGTTTAGAGGGCCACATACACCGCTATGCCTGAAGATTCCAATCCCTTCTATATACTGTAACCCAAAACATCACATACATTAGTGTACATTTTTCCTATGAATATAACACCCTTTTCACTACCTTCCAGTTACAGAACACCTGGTGTGCAGGTGTACAATAAGACAGCAATGTTAAATCAACAATTTAAAAAGCAGGGTGGGAGACAAGCTATTAGAAGTGGCAAATCATATCCCTGCAGCAAAGAACATACTTTCTTTTGTGATGTTCCCAGGCTCAGCCCTTGACCTCACCAGTTAATAAGGAACCAGCAGTGGTGAAGCATATGGAGTGGGGGACAAAATAATGACAAATCAGTATTTTAAATTTCTAGGCAAAAGACATTTTGAAGATGCATGTTTTGCGCTTTTGGTTTGATATGTCCTGCCTGCCCCTGTATCATAATACCTAAGGATGCATTTACAACAATAATACTCTTATTATTTGTATCCTACACATCTGACTGGGTTGCCCCAACCACTCTGGGAGGCTGAATGTCTGTATTTCCCAGAATTCGTCCCTGCAAAGCAGGTGTCAATCCATGCCACATTTTGGGTAGATGCATCGATTAGTACTCTAGTCTTGGGGAAATGTGTTTCTCTTTACAAATCAAATCATCAGTGATGGCCCAAGACATTCTGCTGCCTGAAACCCAAATGGTGCCCCAACAAACATACCCAGTATCAATCCCTAAACCTCCTGTTCCTAAGTGAGTTAGATGCCTGGTTTAATTATTATACATGCAACACCACTGACCACTAGGAGGTACTATTCCATTTCCTTTCGTATTGGTTTGCTAAAACTCTATGTCTTGTCTGTGGCTGTGTTGTCTTGGAAACCTTCCTCTACAGAACAGATCTGTGTTGGAGTCTTGTGCTGTCAGTTTGATTGGCAGATCTCTAATAAAGTTTGTTATTCTAATCCAGTATTACTATCTGTCAAACCATCCATCCATCTGAAATCTGTGTGAATATCAAGGCTATCCACTGTTCATCTGTTACTGGTACTAAATAATAGCTCTGAGGTTAATGCAATTCAGAACCTACATCCATCTGTACTGCATGTTTCACACTGGTTTAAGTGCCATGCCATACCTCAAAAGAATTATAGCAATTGGTGATTGGTGAAGCTCCTGAAAATTCTCTGTTAGAGATGCTCATTTCACACAGAGAACTCCATTTCCCTAGGCTTCCTGGAGAGAGGGGGCAGCTTTCACATCAGTCTGTAGTTCAGATGTGCAAATAAGAAACATTAACAAAAGATCTAACCCCATTATTTCCAGGTGAAATAATGAAATAGGCAGCAGTAGCATCTGTTCCAAGCATTGTGAGGAAAGGCAAAGAGTATAAAATTAACACTTCAGTTCTAAACACCTTCAAGCTTTATTGGTTTTAGGGGAACTTACATCCAAATAAAGTTTGCCCATAAAAGAAGCAATCTTTCTAATTCTGTTGGCATCAAAATGCCTTCCATGTGTGCAATCAATAAGAATTTTTGCTCATTATAATCAATGCAGAAATTTTTTTTTTTTTGGGGGGGGGATCCTCAGCCAGGTAGGTTTCTAAATATATGGGCTATTAATTCAAATAATGTTATGGTGAGTGATCTGAGTCTCCTTTTTAACTGCTTTGATTGAACAACAGATAGATATTCATTCTGCCCCATTACAGTAGATGTACATTGAGGACTTGGCCTGCCTTCAATGAAAGCTAAATTAAAACAATTACCAAGAAATCCTGGCTGTTTTGGCCATGCATATGTATAAAAGAACACAAGATCAAGGCCTAGAAACTGAAGCACATGGAAACTCAAGGCAGTAGAAACATAAGATGATTAGAGCCCCACTGAACTTGAAGCATGGGAAGCCCCAACAAAAATTTATAATTTGGCAGAATATCTGGACTATATGATATGTATTTATATAATTTGGAATACTTAATGCTATCTGATTGGATTGTTAAAATGGAAAAATTATTTTAAAAAGAAAAGAAGAAAAAAAGAAACTGAAGCACAAGTTTGTCTTGGAGAATATAGTTTTTTCAAGCCCTTCCTATATTTTCTCAGAGACCCAGAGCCATTACATGGGTCAGAAGTGCACAGAATCCACTGGAAACAGTTTTCTGAACATACAATTAGAAGCTGTCGGAGTCATGTCCAGAGAAAGCAATAAGGCCTTTCAGAACCATCTCACTTCTCGATGACCACGGTCTCCTGTGACTTTCTCTTCTTACCTCAGGCAGTAGCAACTCCAGGTGTATCTGCTCCTCCGCATGCCAACCCATTTTAAATGAGGCCATGCTGGAATAAGTAAAAAAGCAGAATTCCTTGGGTGCCAACATCCAGGTTTGGGGTAAGTACTCTTTGGTGAGAGAACCACAGCAGAGATTTAAAATCACAAAACGTGCAGCAAAGCAGTTTGGAAATATAGGCTGTTAGACCGTTAATATATCCCCATTTAAGTTGTTTCCAAAGTTCCCCACTTCCCCTAGCATAGAAACAGAACACATAAATTAAAAATGTATCCAATTTTACCTAATATACGCTTTCTGGTAATATGATGTATTTTTGTATTTTTTAAACGAACACACACATATTTTCATATACACTTTACCCTGGCCTATGCATCTGCAATGCACATTATTACTTGGTTGCAGAACTGCGTTTCAAAATTTGTTAAAGTGCAAATTTCAAAGGATAGCTGTGTTTTGGTTCAGGCATTGCTATAGCTAGTGGCTGATGCAAATAAAGATTCTTCTGGGTCTGGATTCTGGTTCAGGCATTGTTTTGAGAAGTGTGAATTTGATTTGGCTTGCCTTTCAGTGTGTTTTTTTTATAATATTTTTTATTAGTTTTATGAAATACAGAAAAAAGAATAAAGAGCATATTATAAAAGTAGAAGAAGAAAGTTACAAATTTTTCTTACTCTCTTTTCCAAATCTATTGGACTTCCCCGCGTCCTCCCAACCCTGCATTCTCTGTGATGCATAACGTCTGCAATTTGTTAACTTGTTTCAATAACTTATTGTATCTTCCATTTTATCGTGTTACCCAATTTCAAATATATTATGGCCCAAATCATGTACGTTTTCATTTTAACACAATAAAGTTGTTTCATTATTCTATCTCTGACTCCTTGTACCTTAATTTCCATTTCTTTAATTTAACATTACTGAAGCTAGAATTTCCTAAAAGGTGAGTTTTTTAACATTCATACAACTTATAATGTTTTTCCAAATAGTCTTTAAATTTTCTCCAGTCCTCCTCGAATGTTTCTTCTCCCAAGTCTCGGATTCTGCCAGTCATTTCGGCCAGTTCCATGTAGTCCATCAACTGTGTGTGCCATTCCTCCAGTGTGGGTAAATCTTGTGTCTTCCAATGTTTTGCAATCAGGATCCTTGCTGCTGTAGTAGCATACATAAAAAAGGTTCTGTCCTTCTTAGACACTCTCTGGTCCACCATGCCCAGGAGGAAGGCCTCTGGTTTCTTAGGTAAGGTAAATCTAAGTACCTTTTTTAGTTCATTATGAATCATTTCCCAAAAGGCCTTCACTTTCGGGCAGGTCCACCAGAGGTGAAAAAATGTCCCTTCCGCCTCTACATTTCCAGCATTTATTATCAGACAGGTGATATATCTTAGCAAGCTTGACTGGGGTCATGTACCACCGGTATATCATTTTCATAATGTTTTCCTTCAAGGCACTACATGCCGTAAATTTCATTCCGGTGTTCCATAACCTTTCCCAGTCTTCAAACATAATGTTATGCCCCAAATCCTGCGCCCACTTTATCATGGCGGATTTGACTGTCTCATCCTGAGTATTCCATTTAAGCAGCAGGTTATACATTCTCGAAAGTAATTTACTTTTTGGTTCTAACAGTTCTGTCTCTAGTTTCGATTTTTCCACCTGGAATCCAACCTTCTTGTCTACTTTAAAGACCTCTTGAATTTGTGCGTAATGCAACCAATCTCGCACCTTGTTTTTTAGTTTTTCCAAGCTCTGCAACCTCCAATTGTCTCCAATCTTTTCAATAATTTCCTCATATTTAGGCCAATTGGCTTCCATATTAGGTCTCTTACGTGCCTTGGCCTCCACCGGTGAGAGCCACCTCGGAGTCTTACTCTCCAATAAGTCTTTATACTTTGTCCAGACCATTAAAATTGCTCTCCTGACAATGTGGTTTTTAAACAGTTTATGCACCTTGACCTTGTCATACCACAAATATGCATGCCACCCAAAGGCGTTGTCAAACCCTTCCAGATCTAGGACATCAGTGTTTTCCAGTAAGATCCAATCTTTCAACCAGCAGAAGGCTGCGGATTCGTAATATAACCTCAAGTCTGGCAGGGCAAATCCCCCTCTTTCTTTCGCGTCAGTTAATATCTTAAACTTTATTCGGGGCTTTTTGCCCTGCCAAACAAACTTAGAGATATCCTTCTGCCACCTTCCAAAGCATTCCACCTTGTCCACGATCTGTAGGGTCTGAAACAAAAATAATATTTTTGGCAATACATTCATCTTTATAGCTGCTATTCGGCCCAACAAGGAAAGTTTCAATCTTGACCACGTTTCCAAATCTCTTTTGATTTCTGACCAACATTTCTCGTAGTTGTCTTTAAACAGATTCAAATTTTTGGAGGTCAGATACACCCCTAGGTATTTTACTTTTTTAACCACATTTAATTCTGTTTCTTTCACGAACTCATCTGTTTCTGTAATTGTCAAATTTTTTGCTAGAACCTTAGTTTTTTGCTTGTTCAACTTAAATCCCGCCACCCGACCAAAGTCCAAAATTAATTCTAACACTCTTTTAGTACTAGAGACTGGCTCCTGTAATGTTAATACCAGGTCATCTGCAAATGCTTTCAATTTATATTGTTTCACTCCGACCTCAATTCCCTGTACCAACCGGTCCTTTCTAATCATGTTCAATAGCACCTCCAGAACTGAAATAAACAATAGGGGGGATAGGGGGCACCCCTGCCGTGTCCCTTTTTCAATTTTAAACTCCTCTGTCACCACATTGTTTACTATCAATTTCGCTTTTTGTTCTGAGTATATTGCTTCTATTCCATTTTCAAACCCCCGCCCCACTCCCATCCCTTCCAAATTTTTCTTCATAAACATCCAGGAAATATTGTCAAAGGCTTTCTCCGCATCAATAAAGATTAGCACCGCTCTAGTGTTAAGCTTTGTTTGTAAAAGCTCCAAGATATCAATAATGTTTCTTGTGTTGCCAAACAGATGCCTACCAGGGAGAAAGCCAGCCTGGTCCTTATGGATCACTTCATTAAGCACTTTTTTAAACCTACTTGCCAAAATGTCTGCAAAAATTTTGTAATCCACATTTAGGAGTGAGATGGGGCGATAGTTCTTAAGCTGAGTCTTTTCAGTTTCTAGTTTGGGTATCAATGTGATGAAGGCTTCTTTCCACGTTTCCGGTGCCTTCCTCCCCTCCATAATCTGGTTACAAACCTCCAGCAAAGGTTGTATCAAATAGTCCTTCAGAACCTTATAGTATTTGGAGGTAAGTCCATCGGGGCCTGGAGATTTGCCTAATTGGAGGTTCTGAATGGCGCTTTCAATTTCTTGCTGTGTGATATTACTATTCAGGGTTGTTCTCATTTCCTGAGGTATTTTCTGTAATCCGTTGGTTTTAAGAAATTGGTCCACCTCCGAATCTTTCTGTGGCCCTTGTGAATAAAGCTCTTTGAAGTATCTCTGGAAGCACTTTCTAATTGGCTTGCCTTTCAGTGTGAACGGAATTGAATGTCTTCCTCCCTCCCTTCTAGCACATGGATGGGTGGCAACACAAGGACAGGCCTTTTCTGTAGTGGCTCCCCATTTGCTGAATGTTCCCCCCAAGGTTAGGCTGGCACCTTCATTACACACCTTTAGGTGCCAGGCAAAAATGTTCCTCTTCAACCAGGTATTTAGCTGATTAACATCTGATGCCCTTTTAAAGGTGTTGTGCGAGGGGGCATAATTGGTTTGTTTTTGTTCTTATTTTTATTATGCATTTTGTGTTTTTTATATTATCATTTTAGGTTGTGATCTACGGCTGGAGGGAGGTATACAAATTTAATTAAAAATAAAATAAAATGTTGGGGAAAGAGCCAGCAACATAACTTGTTGCCGCTTTCAAAACATTGACTCTCCCTCCCTTGGAAGTGTTTTCCCTTCCCAGCCTGAAAGCTGCTTTAGGGTTGATAGTGTAATAACTTTCTGAAATCCCCACTTCTCCACTCCCAAATCTCAGAAGCTTTGATTCCTTTATTGCAAAAGCAAATTGAGGGGTGGAGTGGGGACAAAAGCATCATTTCCCTCAACTCCTCTGAGATTGGAGGCTATGGTCTATTCGGTGTTACACAGAGACCTTGGCCACATCTGCATGGAATGCTAAACCAAGCCAAACCATAGCTTACTGTGGATGTACTCCCTCTGTGTGTTTTGTTGTTCAGTGTGACACAGAACATCATCCATACCTTATCCGGGATCTTGGTTAAAGTCTTTCCTCCTTAACCATGATCTGAAATTATGGTTTGTCTTATGGCATCACATTTTGATGGACATCTGTCATTCATTTTTATGTAGAGACTTGTGTGCTCATAGAGATTTCATTGCTAGTTGCTGCAGACAGAGTTCTGTGACCCCATGGGCTCTCTCTATGCTAAAAGAAAACAGTTTAAATGTCATGCTTGTGTTTGGTCTATGGGATTATTGAGAAGAAAGTTTCATTCCTTTATGTGACAATACAGTGGTACCTCGGGTTACATACGTTTCAGGTTACATACACTTCAGGTTACAGACTCCGCTAACCCAGAAATAGTGCTTCAGGTTAAGAGCTTTGCTTCAGGATAAGAACAGAAATCATGCTCTGGCGACACAGCGGCAGCAGGAGGCCCCATTAGCTAAAGTGGTGCTTCAGGTTAAGAACAGTTTCAGGTTAAGAACAGACCTCCGGAACAAATTAAGTACTTAACCCAAGGTACCACTGTAGTTTTATTGGAGAGGCCTGTCAACAAGCCTGTCTTCCTCTCTTCCTCACTTCTCTCTTCCTCACTTCATCTCTCATACACTCAATATTTGAAGGGTTTAGCTTGAAGGGCTCTTCAAACATCCATGGGACAATGGACTAAGGCTACAGTCCTAACCTCACTTCCCTGGAATTAAGCCCTATTGAATTGAACAGGATTTACGTCTGAGTATACATGGTTAAGACTGTGCTGTAAATGCTGATAATGCCTCTCCTGAAGCTCTAAATCCGTGTTTCCCAAACTTGGGTCTCCAGCTGTTTTTGAACTATAATCCCCATCCTCCCTGACCACTGGCCTTGCTAGCCAGGGATTGTAGGAGTTGTAGTCCACTGCTCTAAATGGATAATTCCAGGCCATTTCAACTTTTTGAGACTGTATAGTCTAGTTTTATATTTGAATCACAATTCCAGTGGCCTAGGGATGGGATGCTCGCACTGAGGGAGCAATCACAAACTCTTCAAGCCCCTTCTTCACACTATTCAAAGCTTTGGAATGCTGTGCTTAAAGATTTGTAAATCCTATTCTAATTGCACCTTAATCCCTCCACTCCACAGGGCACACAAAACCAACATCCAGTTCAGTTTAAGTGGTCATTAAATTGTCCCCTAGTTGCCTGTCTTGTTCTAGTTCACTTTTTTAAAACACACAGACGCACGAACAAACACAATGCAAGTAAATTAAACAAAACACTAAAAGCTTTTTCATATAGCTGAAAAGTAGGAAGCAAGCATCAGGACATTTCTTCCATAGAAAATCTTGCTGCTCTTTAACAATGTTGCTTTGAAGGAAAATATCCCTCAGCTATTCTTTCTTTCTTTTTTCATAGTCGAGGAAGGACTCAGATTCTGGGAATATTTCCAAATGGGTACTAAGCCAAATGCTGTTTCCATTAGTTAATCATCATGTGCCACAATCTCCTTGTAAAAAAAGAAAGAAAGAAAAAGTGTGAGTATTTCATCAACATGACATCATAGATGGGAAGTGAACGAGCTGCCCATCATTAGTTCGATAACAGTTTCTTTTAAAGGTGCCTTTAAAATGCTCTTATTTTAATGCTATACCAGGTGCAATCTATCAATGTGTCTGTGATCTCCTGAAACACTGAATTCCTAATGTCCAGGGCACCCAGCAAAACGCAGTCCAGGTTTCACATTTCAAGATGAGTTGTGTGGCAGCTGTAATCATTATGCTCTTACACATTGATCTATGTGCTAGTAAAGTCTTTATAGAAAGCACTGAAGGTGGGATGTGGGCTTTAGGGTTCAGGAGCATGCTGCCATCAACTGAGAGCCTGCATTTAGCAAGAATTCTTATTTTTAGATAAATAATAATTATAGTCCTATTGTTTTATTAAATTTGTATACCGTCCTTCATCAGAAGGCCGCATGCTGGTTTACAGCATGTGACATAAATGTATCCACATAATCTAGATACAACCTAAAAACCCAGTCATATTAATACAATTATAATAAAAGGATTATAAGAGAACAGAAGTGCCCACCATGATTGTAACGACTTCCATGGACTTTCCTTGTTTAATGCTGTGGGGAAAGCCTTTGCCCCTGTACTTCCCAACAGATTACAGTTACACACTAACAGGGTCTATCCTGAGTCACAATGCAGCATGAAAGCTCGGAGGTCAAGAGTCAACATGATTTTCTCACTGTGCCAGCTGCAGGAGAAATGTCAAGAGCAGAGACCACACATATACATTGCCTTCATAGATCTGGTGAAGGCATTTTACCTCCTCGGCCAAAAAAGAGTTCTCAGTGCTCAACAAGATAGGATGCCCACATAAACACCAAAATATAATTGTGTCCTTCCATGAGAACATGCACAACACCATCCAATATGACCGTTCAACTTCAGACACCTTCCCTATCAAGAGTGGTGTGCATGTCTTCAGCTTGACTGAAGAAGATGTGTATTTCTATTCAAGGAGCAACAGGGGTCTGTTCAACCAGGCACATCTCCACATCAAGACAAGAGTGCGACAGGTTCTTATCTGAGAGATGCTGTTTGCAGATGATGCAGCCTTGACTCTGAGGAAGCTCAGCAGAAACTCATCAATCATTTTGCCCAAGCCTGCATAGAGATCGGTCATACCATCAGTATGACAAAGACCAACATCCTGGGTCAGGATGTCACCAGATGTCACCAGGAGTCCACACATTGGCATTGGTGACCACACACGAGGTGGTAGACAATGTTGTCTACCTGGGCTGGATTTTAATCAGCAATCTTTCCATCAGTGCTGAGCTGGACAAGTGTATTGACAAGACAGCTATGGCAATGGCTTGCCTCTCCAAAATGGTATAGGAGAATGTGATGCATATGATCAATATCAAGAAAAAAGTCTACCAGACTTGCATGTTGAGCACACAGCTTTATGGAAGTGAATTATATGAAACTTACACCCACCAGGTGTGATGCTTCAATGCCTTTCATATACTCATATGTAAGGAAGATTTTGCTCTCCCAAGCCCACATTCCCAGTATGTCTGCAGTTCTATCTCAGTGATGTCTACGCTGGCTTGGTCATGTACACAGAATGGAAGATGGCAGGATATCCAAGGATGTGCTCCTGAGGGAGCTGGCTTCACACATAGCTTCACACATTAGGCCTGTTGGCAGACCAACTCTGTGTTACAGAGATGTCTGCAAACAAGACATGAAGGCTAGTGACATTAAACCTACTGTGTGGGAATCCCTTGCAGATGATCACAGTGCCTGGAGGCAGACAGTCAGGTATCCATAGCAGTGACCAGAGGAGGAATAACTGCTGGGAGGAGCCACAGCAGGCACTATAACTCTCCAATGGTTTGACTTTACCCCCGAATGTGCACTCTTTGTCTCCTGTGAGAAGCCAGTGTCTACCAGCTTTTATTTCTAGCAGAATTATTATTTATGCTTTAGCTCATTTCTCTTGATCAACGTGCTTCCATTTTCCAACACAAATCCCAACACAATCTCAACACAAGAGAAAAGCCTCAGGTGACAAATGCAGGGTCTGGGTTAGTTCATGTGAATAGAAGCTATTTTTGAGGTAAATGAGGATAACTGTCACACGTTATTATTTTTAGGGGAAATGGTTTGGTTTTTTATCTGTGTGGTTTTTTTTAGGGAAACTGGATCTGATAAAGCTAGTGCAGGAATTTCCACTTTCACAACAAAACACACTCATCCTAGACATCTCCTGTGTGCCACTGTGCCCTCCCCATATTTGCTCCAGAGGCTTGGGGGAACCCCAAGAACAATTTTAAGGGGATGTGTGGGGGGACAAAGAGAGAAAAGAGGGAACAGCCATTCTGTTGTGCAGCCAGAAATCATTGTGCTAGCAGAACTAATTCATTGGATACTGCCTTTGTATAGTAAACATGAATTGCTTTTATGTATGTTGCTGGAGAAGACTCTTGAGAGTCCCATGGACTGCAAGGGATCAAACCTCTCCATTCTGAAGGAAATCAGCCCTGAGTACTCACTGGAAGGACAGATCCTGAAGTTGAGGCTCCAATACTTTGGCCACCTCATGAGAAGAGAAGACTCCCTGGAAAAGACCCTGATGCTGGGAAAGATGGAGGGCACAAGGAGAAGGGGACGACAGAGGACGAGATGGTTGGATAGTGTTCTCGAGCCTACCAGCATGAGTTTGACCAACCTGCGGGAGGCAGTGGAAGACAAGAGTGCCTGGCGTACTCTGGTCCATGGGGTCACGAAGAGTCAGACACGACTAAATGACTAAACAACAACAACAACATCCCATAGACATTAGAACAAAAAAGAAAGGTCAGGGGCTCAAAAGAGATGGTTCCCAATGTTTTCTTTTCTTTCTTTCTGTTTGATGAAATTCTTTATTATAGGAAATGTTGAAAACCTCTTGATTAAAACATGCAGACACAAAATTCCTAGGGGAAACTTTTCTGTCACAGTCACCTAAGCAAACTTATGTCTGACTAATTTTCTCCAGAATATTGACAAGTTCTTTGGGGTGAATGAGCAATCATTTAACTAGTCAGGATGGAATAAGGGGAAAGCTAGATTTTGCTGAGAGAGAGAAGAGAGAGACCAGCAGATTCTCTTCCAATCTGGCAAAATCTGAGCAGAGGCCAAACTCATTACAGAGGACTCTGATTTAACAAACAATTCTCACCAATACCAGATCAGTATTTTCAGGAGTAAAAAATTAAAAGGGATGAATCTGAGGACAATTCTATTATAAATATCAAAGTACTTAAGCACCAGATTTAAATGTGCCTGTAAGGTTCAGCATGAGATTTAAGAATTGTTGATTTGGTTCAGTTTACGACTTTCCCACAAGAAACCTTCAGAGCTCTTTGGTATTCAGTTGCACAGCAGTTCACAGAAAGGTGCTGTGATGCAGCTGTGAAATTGGGTAAGAGGCCCCAGGAGTTTCACATTTAATTAAATGAGAACCACTTTAAGTAGTAGCTGCAACTCCATGTTTCAAAATCTACCAGGTGGCCTTGCTGTGTTACATGAAGAGCAACCTTTATGTCCCGTGACTATTTTAACTTAAATATCTGTGAGGAGCAGTCACTTGAAAAGACCATTTTGTTTGAGTTTGATCAATAACAGGAGAATTTTTTTAAAGAAGCGTGGCAGAAATTGTTATCATGTGTATCTACCCCATAGAAGTTCATTTTTACAAAGAGGCATTTAGCATCTATAAGCCAAACTGGATTTTAGCACAGAATCATTTTTGAAATTGCATGTATGAATCATGATACGGGCAAATGGCTGAATCAATGATTCTGAAATATATCCACTTCCTCGCTCCTTAACTATTAATATGGATTGAATAAAAATTTTTGCGCTTCTACCTGTATGTATTACAAGTGTATATTATGTAACAGTTATTTCATACCTTTTCATAATGGTTGTGGACCAAGATAATGAATGGTAGAAAACACAACTATGCTATATCATCCACTGTATAGGGTATAAACCAGGTGAGGGTAGCTGATGGGTCTCAAACCCTTGGTGAGTTAGAGACTTCTCTTACATGCAAAGACAGGCTCCAGCAGATTAAGTAGATGATCAGCAATGGGTCCAACAGTAAAGAAAGCAGCTTCTGCATGTGCTATAGGGACATATGGGGCTCGTCAGCATGGGAAGATAGCCCATCTAGGAGAAGGAAAACTCTCATCCTAAACCTCTATTGGCTTGCAAGATATCTTTGGGAGAAGAAAAGGCCAAGGAGTAAACCCTACACAAATCTAGAGTGGCATCTTTAAGAGGGTTGGATGGTGTATACCTACTTCCAGCAAGTCCTGCAGTCAAGGTGGTGCCAAATGAATTGGTCTGCTTTCCTTTGGACCATGTCAGTGAGGTCTGGTCATTCGGGTAACCCAGACTTCCATATACACAGTGCCCAGGCTTGTGCCCCGGGGAGGTCATTTTGGTGCTGCTAACGCAGCAGTTTGACTTCACCCCGAGAGATGGCATTCCATTGTCTCTGGTAACAGATGGATGCCAACAAAATAGGTTGTAGCTAATAGGCTACAAAAAGCTAGAAGTATAACTAGTGTTTGGATGGAAATCAATAAAGTGAAGGGAGTGGGGGAAGCCCCATTTGTTGGAGAAGTTCATAGGCCGTTGCAATTACATATGTAGTCTAAAACTTTTAATGTGACATGGGTTAAGAATGCTGCAGTCGTTGGGATGGTGTACACGAGAGGGTTAACAATGGAGATAAGAAACTGTGATGGTTAGAGAGAAGAGATGAACATCTGAGGTAAAATCTTAAGTCCCCCCCCCCCAAAAAAAACCCCAACCCCACCATGGCTGTGCAATCCTGACAATAAATCTCTGTGTACATGTACAGATAAACTAATTGGTGGTTGTATAAGTCATCTGCTACTGTGGCAAAAATACCCCAACTATCTCTTCCTGATAGTTTTTAATCTTAGAGCAATTTCTGTAGAGTTGTTTTGATGCAGAAGGGAGCTGAATTAATTTCCCCTCTGCATTATTTATGAGACAATCTGATCTATTCACTACCACCTTAAACACACCGCTGCCATATCATGATCCACCCCTACGTTTGATGAGGTATGTGGACTTGTTCGTATTTATCAAACTCCAACTCAAAAAAACTAAATGCTTCTGGAACTTTTCCTGAAGACTGATGTTCTCAGAAAGTCCGCACCTTATTGGCAGATGTGGCACAGAATATATTTTACCGGAAGGGGAGCCCCAAAATTTGTTTCAGATTTCATATTAGGCAGTAGTACTGTAGCCTGACCAGAGCAAAGCGTGCCCTAGTCATCTAAGGATTAGACTACTGTAATGTGCTCTTCGTGGTGCTGCCCTTGAAGACAATTCACAATTCCCAGCTAGTATAAAATGCTGCTGCCATTGCTGCCTTATAAGCAGCACCACTCCTGATACTGTCCTGTCCATGATTTAAGTTCTGCAAGGAAAAATCTTTTCAGCTATTCTATAAGAAAACAATTGTTGAGCTGACAAAACTTGCAATAGCACTTTCTTGGCAGCAACACCTCAATGCAGCACTGACATTAGCTGGTTTTGTGGTATAGGCCAGGCATCCTCAACCTTCGGCCCTCCAGATGTTTTGGACTACAATTCCCATCATCCCTAACCACTGGTCCTGTTAGCTAGGGATGATGGGAGTTGTAGGCCAAAATATCTGGAGGGCCGCAGGTTGGGGATGCCTGTATTAGGCTAAGATGAAGATGAGAGAGTTAAGCCAGCAAATCCCAGCTACACCAGGGACATCCTTTGTTGAGCCACCCAATTCTAAGCTGCTCATCCAGGCATATCTTGCTATATGTTTGCTCCCTATCATATTGAGGAAATCCCTCAATGCTTTTTTTGAACCAAGTGTTGGCCTACCAATTTAAATATTACAGGTGGAGGAATGGATTATTGCAGAGGTATTCAACCTTTTGAGTCCATGGCTCCCTTGAGCAACTATGTTATTTGTGTGGCTTCCCCTATCTGCTGGCAGCCCAGCCTCCTTCGAGGTGGAGGTGGGGCTCAGGAATGCTATTTCCTACTAGGCACACCTTGCAGTTGATGCAGCCCTCACTTCCTCCACACATGGCCACTTATATTAATCTAATATACATGATCTAATCTATCTATTAAGAGGAGGGAGGGAGGGAGGGAAGGAAGGAAGGAAGGAAGGAAGGAAGGAAGGAAGGAAGGAAGGAAGGAAGGAGGTTGGTGCTGCCCACAGCTTCCCCCACCCATGGCACTCCTGGCCATCATTCAAGGCATCCCAGGGTGTTCCAGTGCATTGGTTGAAAACACTAGATATTTTACACACACACACACACACATTGTGGGATTTGTAAATATACAGTGGTACCTTGGGTTACATATGCTTCAGGTTACATACACTGCTAACCCAGAAATAGTACCTCGGGTTAAGAACTTTGCTTCAGGATGAGAACAGAAATTGTGCTCCGGCGGCATGGCGGCAGCAGCAGGAGGCCCCATTAGCTAAAGTGGTGCTTCAGGTGAAGAACAGTTTCAGGTTAAGAACGGACCTCCAGAACAAATTAAGTACTTAACCCAAGGTACCGCTGTATTGGGGTTTTGTAAATAAATTGTTGGTTTTAAAGGTTTTTATGTTGTTTTCACCCTGAGACAGTTCTAGGAAAAAGAGCAGGATATAACGGTCAAAATAAATAAATATTTTGAAGACAACTCTGTCCATAAAGCTATTACTATCTTTTAGTGCCTCATAAGGCTAGAATTCAGCCAATGGTTTTTTTTTTTAAAAAAAATATCCAAATTCTGCAAAGAGCTGAATTTAATATTTAGGTGCATTGTCATGCAGATTTATTTATTTATTTTTAGATCTGTAAGAAAAAAATAATAACTATTTTGTTCCAGAACTCAAGTACATTAACATTCACTTTAAAATGTGCAGTTATGAAACACCATTCATATTGAATTGTAGGGGAAAAAAATGTGATTCTAAACAAAGTTATGAGGTGAGACTATTTATAAAAGGTCTTAGCTCAGCTCTCTTTTTAAAATTAATATAAGTGCTATGTTATTTATTGTTTTGAAGAAAGAATTATGGAATTTGACCCCCTATTCATTTATAACCATGTACTTAAAGAATATTACATGTAGATAGTACACCATATTTTTGTTAGGGAAAATGCTATGTTCTCTATAGTCAGCTAAACTATGGTCGTATTCAAACCATACTTATTATTATTATCTGACAGGACTCGAGGCAGGTAAAAACAAGAACCACTCAAAACAGAAAAATCAATCATTAAAATACAATTAAACACTGATACGTGAAATCTGTTTAAAACATACCAACAATTACAATAATATCAGCATGGCACCAGCCCTTTATTTAAAAGAAGTCAATTGCCAAAAGCTTGCTGGAACAAGAACGTATTCATTTACTCGCAGAAGGAGTCAGTCTAGCTTCTCTAGGGAGGGAGATCCAAAGTCTGGAAGCGGCCACTAAGAAGCACTGCAATACCACTTTAAACAATCATAGCTGCCCCAAAGAATTCTGGGAGCTGCAGTTTTTTAAAGAGTTCTGATGGTTGTCAGGAGACCCCCTAAAACACACACAGAGTTATAGATCCCAGAGTGGTTTAATAATCAAATCCCTCTTCACAGAGAATCAGTTTATTGAATAGCACAAGGTGCAAACTAGCTCTAGATCAATAAGAAGATGAAGATGAAGAAGAAGAAGAAGAAGAAGAAGAAGAAGAAGAAGAAGAAGAAGAAGAAGAAGCCACACATCTGACTGGGTTACCCAAGCCACTCTGGGCAGCTTCCAACAAATTAAAACACGGTATGACATCGAACATTAAAAACTTCCCTGAACAGGGCTGCCTTCAGATGTCTTCTAAAAGTCAAATCGTTTATTATTTCAGATTTAGTTTCCTTGGTTTATTTCACATTCTAGATTTGCCTTTTGTAGTCCATAGCATACCCCCCAACATTCCTCAGATGAAAATAGGGACATTCTATTCTACTGACTAGATGTCACACACACACCCAGCTGCCATCAGACTCCCATAATCCCTTCATCCCAGCCCCCATCATTCTGTTTTCTGTTTGGCGCTAGCCATTGTACTAGCAGCTCAGGAACCAGAATACATCAGTTTTGATTTAGAATATTGCTGTGAGAATATCTCTTTGATATTCAGGGAGACAGATCTTCTCCCTTAGCTTCTGTGATTCACATCAGGATCAAATCTCCAAGTGCTTTATTTTTGTATAAATCCAAATGCACTTAAAGGAAATGTACGATTTCCCTTCTCCTTTGGTTCATTAACACTTCCCTTTAAAAATGGGAATTACCGTATTTTTTTGCCCCATAGGACGCACGTTTTCCCCTCCATAAATGAAGGGGAAATGTGTGTGCGTCCTATGGGGCGAATGCAGGCTTTCGCTGAAGCCTGGTGCGCACCGACCCCTCTCGCTCTCCAGGCTTCAGGAAGCTCTCCGCAAGCCTTGGAAGCCTGGCATGACTTTCCGCCGGGCTCCCAAGGCTTGTGGACAGCAGCCTGCAGCCTGAAACCCAGGGAGCGCAGCAGAGCACGCCCCAGGCTTTGGGCAGATATCCACAAGCCTGGGGAGACCGGCGGGAGTTCCCGCGGTCTCCCCAGACTTGCGGATAGCAGCCTGTTCTGGGGGCTGGGGTCAGGGGAAGCTTGGGCTTCCCCCGCCCCAGCCCCGTGCCTGGGGGGGATTTTTTCTTTATTCCCCCCCAAACTATTTGCGCCCAATTGGCCGGTGTGCTATTCAAACATCATTTTAGAAATATATCCTGAATTGCCACTCATTCTCAGGCAGAGATCTGAAGGCTTTAAACACTGGCCAGCCTTGCTGCCAAGATCTTGCAGTAACATGAAAAGGTGGGTTGGATTTCAAAATAAAAAAGTAAACAAAAGTTTCAGCCACTGTAAAAGATTCTTGAAGCTTGATAATAAAGACAGCAGGCTTATATCTTGCCTTTTCTTCAGAAATGAAGTGCTGGACAGTTTCCTGTTGATTAATTCTCTAAATCCTTCACTGTCATGTTCAGTCTTTCTGTAACCTTTACTAGGATTTCCATCATTCTTTCAACCGGGTGGTTCAATTCCTGACAGCACTAATGTGAGTTCCACCACACACCCGACCCCCCAAAAGTGGGAAGAACAATTATGGAAATCCTTGGGCTATTTTAATGCAGGATTTTAGTTGTGCAAGTTCATCATCCCATGTATTATTTTATTCAATGTAGGATTCCAGGTATTTTTATTCATGTTCTTCTGTTTGCAAGCCCAGCCCATTTCATATGTTCAGATAAAAATACTGTCTAACTTTGAAGGGCCATTAGAGAGACAGAGGTGGAATCTACACACATATAAAAACCGTTCTGAAAATGCTTTTTTAAAAAGCATCTTTAAAAATACATTGAATTTTCCATCTTGTGTCACAATGTATATTGCGCTTAAAACACGCTAAAAATGTTTTATTTGCAGCTGGATAGCTGAGTCAAGAGTGTGTGGTACTGGGGTATGACTACCAAGCTCGGACTCAGGTGTGATGCCTCAGAGGCAAGAAAAACAAACAGTTTGCATTTTGTGGCTTTTTATTCAGTCATCTGGCTGCAAGACAAAAGACCCATGTCTCCACACAGAGCAGATGTTGGCTACTCTGAGTCCCTCCTCTTCCGTCTCCCACAACATCCTGGAAACCTACGGGAAGCCACAGGAGTCAAATCCCTCCGCATTCTCTGTTCTTGAATGGGAAGGGACCAGCGTGCCTTTAGACTAGGAGCATCTCCTATACTCTCCAGGGAGGTCTCTGCTGTCTGCTCTCCAACTTCATCCTCCTTCTCCACTATCTTGTAACTAGGCATTTCCTCATTCATCTGCACATCATCCCTGTCTCCCTCTCCTCCTGAAACTGCTGAAAAAGGGGGGGGCATCCCCCTTCCCCTCTTCTCCTGAGAGGAGTTGATCAGACCGAGGGCTCATTTCCCATTCCTCCTGTTCTGTCCAGTCCCCAACACCATGCATGCTGACATCACTCATGCATGCTGACGTGTTGTACTGTTGCCCCACGGCATGCTTGCAATGTGAGCATGCTCCATAGTATGCATGCATAGCCACACAGAATTTTTTTGGGGGGCAGCCACTTCATTGAAAATTGGGGGAGCACGTCCCTGCAAAGATGGTGTCCCTGCTAGGACTCGAAAGAGTAAGGTGTCAGGAGCTCAGCCTGCACTCGAGTAGGACCCTGGCAGAGACACATGCTCGACCGGCATGTTCTCTCCCTCCTGGTCAATCGTTTGAGAGCTTTAAAAGCTTTCTTCTGCCTGAACATCACAGCGACCAATGCCAACAGACACCATCACACTTAGGGATCCGCAGAGTTTGTGCAGCTTGCATAACAGACCTCAGCAACTCAGCATTTTGGCTAATCTACTTTATTCACATATAAACACACATGGAGCACTGCAACATGGCTCCCTCTCTCTCTAGCATCAGACAGCAAAGAGAAAAAACAAAGGACAATAGTTCCATTTCACGGAACACAGTAACACAAACATCCTGTCTCCGTCACTTCCCACTCTGTGGAGTCAAAACATATACCATCATGTGATAGACAAAAATCCCATGACTGCAATCATGGAGCAGTCACTGGGTGATCCTGGTCCAGTTACACTTCTCTCCATCAAATATAGTAGGCATAGGCAAACTCAGCCCTCCAGATGTTTTTGGCCTACAACTCCCATGATCCATAGCTAACAGAACCAGTGGTCAAGGATGATGGGAATTGTAGCCCTAAAAATTCTGGAGGGCCGAGTTTGCCTATTCCTGAAATATAGTAAGAGCCTGCTGATTCAGGCAGGTGGCTCATCTAGAGCAGCACCCTGTTCTCACTGTGCCAAACAGACTCCTTTGTGAAGCACACAAGCAGGACATGAGCACAACATCCCTCTGTCCTCCTGCAATTTCAAACAACTGTTTTTCAGAGGCAGTAGAAGCCTGCCATTGTCGCTAGTTGGCATTGATAGCCATGCCCTCCATTAACTTGTCTAATTAGAGATGGCAAGCCATAAAACCCACTTCAAAGGGCCTTTGTGAAAATAAGAATGGAGTAGGGATTATGTATTCTTCTCTAAGCTCTTTGGAGAAAGAGATAAAGACGTAAAATAACCATAATATACATGAAGCACTTTGACCACTTGAAATGCACTATGGGCAAAATGTACGGAAGCAAATTACGAGCCTATCAAAACAAACAAGCTCAATTATAGAAAATAACTGTTACCCCAATGAAAGTGCATTTATCTAGAATGGCTTCTTATTTCAGCCATGCTGAGTATCTGCCAGCCAATTTGAGATGAATATTCAAGCATAACTGCTCATCCTTTCTTAGATGGTTCAGAGTTGCATGAAGATGAAGTATCTTAATTTCCCCCCACCCCTCTTTTGTCTTGGGTGCCACAAAAGGAGGTGGCTGATAACAGCAAATTATTGTTATGATCGATGTGCTTGTGAACAGTAAGGTAAGTCAAGTTGCACACACACACACAAAACCCAGCATGTGAAAGAACTTTATTTATTTAATCAAGCAATCCAGTATATAGTCATCTTGACACCCTGATGCACTTTTTATTCTACAACAAAGAAAATCCCCTGTGTTGCAAAATAGAACACTCTGAACAACAACAAGCAACACGTCGGCTAATAATATACTGACAATATTTTTATAACACTATCCTGTATCAAAATTCATAAACAAAAGACATATAATATGTGCATGGAGTCACAAACTAATGAGAATCAGATAAATGTTCCATAACCAGGAATGGTAGGATTGGTACTGTAAGTCACTGTCATGGATCACTGAAATAAAGGCAGCATGCCTTTCCACAGTCAATATGCTATCCAAAATGTAGTTGGAAGGGAGTTTGAACACGGTGGTGCTATGGGCACAACAAACATGAGATGATGGGTGCTCCAAACTGCAGTTCTTCCAGGATAATGAACTGTTTCAATGATAAATCTTCATCAGCTGGCAATAATATGAAATGAAAAAGCATTACATTCAAATGCAGTCCAGTGAATGAAATGACAGGGTCCCTCAGAACCTACAGTCTCAGAGTCCTCAACACTGCCTCCGAGACCAGCTCTGTCAGCTCAGCCAGGGAGACTGCTGGGCAGCGAGGTGGGCGGTAAAACAGCAGAATCCCATATCTGTCCCAATTGCCCAGAGCCAGGAACACAAACTCTAGATCAGTGGTTCCCAACCTTTTTTTGCCCTGCCCCACCTAAGCATCTCTAAAATCCTGATGCTGGTAGCTTCGAGAACACTATCCAACCATCTCGTCCTCTGTCGTCCTTCTGCCCTCAATCTTTCCCAACATCAGGGTCTTTTCCAGGGAGTCTTCTCTTCTCTTCTCTTCTCTTCTCTTCTCTTCTCTTCTCTTCTAAGTATTGGAGCCTCAGCTTCAGGATCTGTCCTTCCAGTGAGCATTCAGGGCTGATTTCCTTCAGAATGGATCGGTTTGATCTTCTTGCAGTCCATGGGACTCTCAAGAGTCTCCTCCAGCACCATAATTCAAAAGCATCAATTCTTCAGAAATCAGTATAGACTACAGCAAATCCCCCTGCATGACCCTCAAGTCTATCTTGATGATGCACCGAGTACCCAGGTGGGCACGGCTGAGTGAGGCCAACTCCACCTGCTCACCTACCCAGGTCTCAGTCAGTCCCGGATTTAGGTATGATGAGGCCCTAAACTACTGAAGGTAATGGGGCCCTTTATATGTCCAGCTGTCCTTTGTCAACAATAAATTGTCACTGTTTTTGGTGTCCCAATATATGCTATATGGTAATTTATGGACCTAATAGGTATCTAAAGCAATTTGCACATAACAAAATATGTATTTTATCAAAGTAATTGATATAGAATTAGCAAACCAGTGATATTTTAGGGAGCAGGCTAGCAGTCAGGGCCCATTACTTACATCATAGGAGCCTACACAACACAAAACACTGTTGCTATATGTAGGTTTTATTTTATTTGTTTTTTATCTTATATTTTGGAAATGTACATCCAGGTTTTTTTCCTTTAATTTTTTGGGGGGCCCCCAAGAGAGTGGGGCCCTAAGCTACAGCTTGTTTAGCTTATACGTAAATCTTGCACTGGTCTCAGTGATACTGACCACTTTCACCTTCTCATCCATAACCAAATTGTGAATGAGAGAGATCTTACTTGAAGCCAACCTAGTAATCAGCAACAAATTCCTCACAAGTTTCACCTGAGAAACAATTCACAAATTCACCTCAACTTCTGCCATACATGGACAATAGACTAATATTTATAAATAAAATGAATATCCTAAAAAATGTTACCATCCCCCAACATCAGTAATAATAATGGTGTGTTTTTTTCCTAGGGACTGTGAATGAAACAACCCAAATTTGTACTTTGGGTATGTTTAATTTTAGTTTTTATTCTGTTCACTTTTTTTTCCTTGTGTGTTATTGAGGCATATGTTTTTGTTCAAATAAATAAAAATATTATTAAAAACACTTCCACTGTACAGGAAGCAAGGGTGGAAACTCTTGTACTTTGACGGAAATTGCTGCTCCTCATTTTGGAGCTCCATGTAGAGAATCATTTTTAAATGGGCTTTATTTCTGTATGTGCAGTTTTGACTCCTGACGAAACTGTGATGACTTCTGCTTGATCCAATAAAATGTTGCTATTGCTTGCTGAAGGTGAACTCTGGCACTTACAAGGTGTCTCTATACAATATTGTTACAGTTCACATTCTGGATTGAATGGAAAGGAACGTTTGCCATGTTATCTTTGTCCTCATCTAATCCAATATTCTCACCTGGCTTCAGTGAGCACAAGCAGACTAGAAATACTCGCAGCTACCATTAGCTGGAAGAGCAAGGGTGCCAGGCTAGTTTAAGAAATGTTCCGTGACTTGGCATTTTTTGACTTTCAAAGCTTTATTTTTGGAAGTTAATCTGCATAATTAGCCGTTTGTTTGCAAAGGAGCTTTTGTTTAAGGCATGTGAACCACATCATGGCTGCTTTACAACAAAATCAAAGTCGGGAGCCAGATAAAGGTCCCCTTTCTTAAAGAAATACAGCCCTCAACTCCACACTTACACGAAGACCAGAATTCATTTGGATATAGCGAATAAAGCCATAGTGGGAAATCTATTAAAATGTGTTTAATCATTCACGTCTTTGATTTAACATCTGTCTAAAACCGAACATCAAAATTGAATAATTTATCATGTAATTGCATAAAAGCCCAAGTAATATATGACATTAATTAAAAATTAATATAAAATTCATACGAAGAAAGTTTTCAGTAGGCACTGTTTGATTACCCCTTCTTTGGAGTGGTTAAAATTACTTTCCAAAGAGGAGCATAGTACATTTAGAAGTAACTACTTTCTGATACATGCCAGATTTTATATAGTATCAGTGGCATTTCCAGAAACTTAATCTAACACTTGCTGTATTAGAAGTCAGCTCCATATTAGAAGTCAGCCCCATAATTATTTTTTGCCTTCAGCAACTGTGTGTCTTTTCATGTCATCCATTAATGAAAACAATAACTATACAATATCCAGACATTTAGGGGCAATTCACATATTGCAAACAGCCCTCTTGGGACGCTAGGGTGAAGGGAAGGTAATAAATTATAATAAATCAATACATTAAATAAATTGATATTGACCATATGGCCAGTGTAGATTCTGTGCACTAACCCAGAAATAGTACTTTGGATTAAGAACTTTGCTTCAGGATGAGAACAGAAATCGCACGGCGGCGGTATGGCGGCAGTGGGAGGCCCCATTAGCTAAAGTGGTACCTCAGGTTAAGAACATTTCAGGTTAAGAATGGATCTCCAGAACGAATTAAGTTCTTAACCCAAGGTACCACTGTGCATTCTTTGTTTCTTCAGCTTGTAAACTGCCTTGGGTATTGTAAGATAGAAAAATTGTATACAAATTAAAAGTGATGATGGTGATTTTGGCATTTAAGCAATATATAAATTAACCAACGATGGTGATGACAAAAGCACAAGCTTTGAATCAGTCATCACATTCCTGGCTTGAAACTCAATTGATTTGGACTCAATGTATTCAACTGAGCAAGCAACCTAGCCACCAGCATATATTTAAGGAATGAAATCTGGAAACATAATGAACATCATAAGAACCTCCTGGATCAGTCCAGAGACTTATCCAAAATTCTGTTCTCACAGTTGCCAACCAGATGCATGTGGGAAGTATTCAAGCAGGGCGTGAGTTCAACAATCTCTCCCAAATGTCACATCCACCGAAATCTAGAGAATCTTTGAAATGGCAATTTTAAATGTTATTTATTTCAAAATGTATAGACAACCATACATTTAGAGAAGATAGAAGCTGTGTGCAGAAACAGAATATAAAACACAATGCAGATCATCAAACAGTATTAAAATGTGTAAAAGCAGCAGTTATTTAAAAGTGATGGGCTGGGATCACCCAGAGAGGAAGTGTATTTTTCTGCCCTACTTGGACTGAATATGGGACTGTTTGCATGGAAAGAATGTGTTGTTCCAATAATCTGCAGGTCTTCCCTATTAATGGGACACAGCAATGCTGACATTTTAATGAAGGGAAGAACTCCTCACATAGATTTTTTGGGGGAATCTGACTTGCTCCCCTTGTAACATGTACTTCCATGCACTCTGACTTGCCTGGTATAATTGGCAGCATTTGTGGTAGAGGCGAGATTCAAATAATGGTCTTTCAATCACAAAATTACCAATTACATTGAGTATCCCCCCCTCAAGTGACTGGTACCAAGAAGACTCTAGAAAACATAAGCTTCCTTATCACATTCAGAACAAAAAGAGAAGCACAGACAAAGAAAGCAGCAAGGAAATCGAATGAAGCTTGGAGGTACAAGGTAATGAAATCATAGGTGAAACATATAACTTTGTAGAAAGAAGAACACCAAGTTATGTGTAAACGAACAGCAAATTTGATCGTGATGGAGAGAGCAGTCACAGGACTCTCAGTCACAGCAGTGTTCACAGTTGAAAACAAGAGGTCCCAATATGTTTCCTAGACTCAAATTGGCTCTTGAAAATTTCCCAACAAATATCTCTTCAGTAGGTGGACACGGCAATTCATGCAGGCCACAAGAAGAGCGTATCGGTAAACATAAAAGTTGTAGACTTCACAGACAGTGCAGACGCTACCAGTTGAGACAAACCGCAGAGGGCTGCATGCCATGTAGTTGTTGCTACAACACCTAAATGACCTAGGACATCTTATTGTGAGATATATATATATAGTGGTGCCTCGCAAGACGAAAAGAATCCGTTCCGCGATTCTCTTCGTCAAGCGGTTTTTTCGTCTTGCAAAGCAAGCCCATTGACAGCTTAGCGGATTAGCGCTATTAGAGGTCTAGCGGCTTTTAGCGATCAGCTCTTAAGCGGCTTATCAGCGGATCAGCTGTTAAGCGGCTTAGGAAAAGGGGGAAAAACCCAGAAAAAACCCATGGGAACTCGCAAGATTTTTTCGTCTTACGAAGCAACCCCATAGGGAAATTCGTTTTGCGAAGCGCCTCCAAAACGGAAAACCCTTTCGTCTAGTGGGTTTTCCGTCTTGCGAGGCGCTCGTCTTGCGGGGCACCACTGTAATTTATGAATGAAGGTATATTGTATACTGCCCTACATCCATAGATCCCAGCGTGGTTCACAACACAATAAAACAAGATAAAAAACCAAAACACATAATAAAAGCAAGAACAAAAATGAACCAATAGCCCCTCCTGCCCCCACTGCCTCCAACAACACATTCAGTCAAAGGCCTGGTTGAAGAGAAATGTTTTCAATTGGTGCCTAAAGGTTCATAATGAAGGCGCCAGCCTTCTCTTTGGGAAGAAGATGCCACAAATGGGGAGCCACTGCAGAAAAGGCCCATTCTCATGTTGCCACCCTCTAGACCTCTCGTGATGCCACCCTCTGGCCTCGGATGCTGATCACAGGGTACAGGTTGGAGAGAGGCAGTCAACTGCTGAGGCATAAGGTTTTGTGGGATGGAGAACATTTCATCAGATGTGTGGGTCGATCATTTTCTCCAAGATACAATCATCCAACAAAGAAATACAGGTTGCAGTGCAGTCAATAAGTGGGTGTTAAATGTGTGGTAGTGCTTGAAGCACAATCAAATATTTGTTAAAGGAGTGACTTAGAAAGAAAACAAGTGTGTGCAGAGCATAGCTGTCAACCGTCCCTTATTTGGCAGGAAAGACCCTTATCCCAGCGCCGTGTCCCGTTGCTGTCCCTTATTGATGATGTTCCTTAAATTTCCCGGGTTTCAAAGGAAGTAGCTTCTCTCCCTCCCTGCCAGCCAGGGAGGCTCCAACTGTGTTGCTTGGCTGCATTGCTCATCCAATAAGGAGTCTAAGAATGACTTGGGGGTGGAGCTTGCATGCCTTGGGGGGACTCGCCTTTGCTCAACGCTTCCCAGTGGAGAGGTGGTGGTGGTTTTCCTTGCTGCATTCCCTTTGCCGGGTTGCTGCGCTGTGGGAACCACCGCTTGAGGCTTTGTTTGGCTGCTGGCTGGGCTTTCTGTCTTTGGCTCAGAGGGGCTCAGAAGTTGAATATACCTGTGTCTGAAAAATCCCTTATTTTGGCTGCTGATCCCTTATTTTCAAGGGTTCTGGTCCCTTATTTTCAAATCTGTAAGTTGACAGCTATTTTGCAGTGTTGCACTTAATAATAACTACAATATAATCCAAATATAAAAATACCCTCCAGCAGCTTTGCAGTCATGACACAGAACTATTGTTTGCAAATCACTCTTTTTAATTCCTATTGGTGCCATTTTGATTTTTCTCTCTCAGTAGCAGTCATTGTTAATGGCAGCTCTGCAGTGCCATAAGTGCCTGCAAGGAACTTACATGCTGATGTTTATAATGAAGGAGCTAATTAAAGGAACTGGGGAGGGGATGAGATCAGCACAACAGGGATTTAGCTACATTCATAAAGATAAAGCGCTTTATATGCATTATAACACTGTGACACCAGATGGCGCTGTGGAGTCCTGTCTTTCACCAACAGGATTTCCCCATATGAAGTTTACAATGTGCTTAACTGAATCGGTTTTTTGATGTGTCTAGATCCAGCCCAGGAGGTGAAAGCAAACAAAACTGCATACAAACTTCGGCAAGTGAGCAAATGCAGAAGTTGGTGTGTAGCTTTGCCTAATACACACATTTTTACAAATCATTTCCCCCCTAATATTTACCTTTTCACTAATATATGCATCTTTATCCTAGTATGTGCATTTCTGTTCCCATTACCTGGCTGCAGAACTGCAATGCCAAATCTGGAGAAATGTGAATTTCAAAGAATGACTGTGCTTCGGTTTGCATATTGTTTTGGGAAATGCAGATTTGATAGGTCCACCTTTAAATGCAAATTGAATTGATTTTCCTCCCCCTTCCCTTGTGACATCTGATTTTTTTGGTACATGCCCCCCCCCCCCTATTTCAGCCTTCTTTGTCATATCCAGAATTGTTCCAGAGTCTCCCTCCCCTCCATTTATGGGGGAGTGGAGAACAGCAGAGGGTGGATGAGCAAAAATCAGCTGCTCCACATTTCAGATGAGGACATGCTTTCTGCTAGCACACAGCCACCATTGGATAGATCCCTTGATCATGAACTGAATTGCATTCTCGTAATCGTTGCCATCACTCCATGCATATATATATATATATATATATATATATATATATATATATATATATATAATCCCTTGCAGAAATTGCATTTGAAACTACTTTTGACTGGATCTTGAGACGTGGTTTCAAGAGCAATATCGCTCTGATGCTTAATAAATATAAAATAACAATTAATAACAATTATGGTTGTAAATGGTAGGAAAGAGGAGCCTAATTATCCAATTATCTGATTTGCACAGAGACTCAGGTAATTAGACAGCTCAGTTCTAAAGTTTGCACCTGTAATTAATTATGTGTGTAAAAACGTTAACGATTTAATGCAATTTATGTAAGATTGCATTTATTTATTTATCACTGGAGCATGAATAATCTCAGCAAAGAAAACCTTCGTATCTCTACTCTGTTTTATAGCCCTATTATCTGAATTTATGCTATGTTCCCGTAGCAAGCATCTTCTGGTACACTTCATTGTTTAAAATGCAACACATCTGGCATTCCAATTGTTCATTAGCATTATGTTGATTGTTCTATACTAGTTGCATTTGCACTGTGAATATTAAGTGCTTGGCAGTTTTTGGACTGCAAGGGATTTTAGCAAATCATATCCACGGGAAGAAGAGACCCTGGATTTCTAACATCTGCCAAAATGCTCACTTTCAATCAGTCCTTTACTAAGCTCTTTCACAGCAGGTGTATCCACTAGTGAGGATTTCCATGTGCCAGTGTCGTTGAGTATATTAGGAAAGACTCTCCTCCCTGAAAGAGAGGGGAGTGGTTGTGGGCGGGAGCCCGAGCACCGCCTAGCAGGGGGCGTTGCCCCCTGCCTCCAGCTCACCTGGCTGGCGCTCACGCCCCCCCCCCGGTGGCCACCCAACCAGGTGCCGCGGAGGGGGCGTGCTCAGCAGCCTTTTACTGCAGCGCCAGCCTCTCTCTGGCCTCATTCCTTCCCCATCGTCGTCCCGTCGCGAGTCACCCACCCTCCACTCCCTTTGAGTTAGGGCTTAGGTCATTGGCCTTGCTATGGACCTTAGGTTGGTCGCCCTGGTTGCCCAGGGGGCCTGGTAGGAGTTTTTCCATTTGGCATTAGGCTTTTTGGTTTTTTCGCCTACCTCGTAGCAATCGTCACAACTTTTGTGGTATTGGTGGGTAGGTTAGGCATTGGAATAATGTGTTGTGGTGAGTCGAAGTGCTAGGTGTGGCCATCGCCTATGCCTTCAATTTTTAGGGGTATTCCGTTAAAGGAATCTGGCGGTCGTGTATTCTGTCTGATGCCTGCTTGGCGGGAGGCCATGGCACGACCCTCGGTGACAGCAGGGGTGAGCCTATAGTTGGATTAGCATCAACTGGCTCCACCTACTGGTGAATAAACCCACTTGTTTCGATCCAATGCCTAAGCCAATACCTTTCCACTGCTGTAATCAATAAAGTTGTGGCCTTTTCTAGCCCATTAACCTTCTATCACATGTCCTTGTGTCTTCATTTCACTTCGCGGGGGTTGGACCCTCGAACCACAATGTGCAACATGACTGTACAGAACAATCTTAAATTTGCATAGGAAAATATCCTTTTAAATTATATACCCAAGACATGGAATTGAACAAAGGGACAATATGAATGGACATTACATACCCTTACTACAGCAAAAAGACAAGTATTGATGAACTGGAAAAATGAAAATACAGCTCCCTTTAATGAGTGGATTGAAGGTATGTACAAACTCGCTACACATGAACTAGTTGTGTATAAACATAGACTTCCCATGGACAAATTTAATGTACACAATACATTGTTTTGTTCTATTTGGTTTTCTACATGGGTACTATTTATTGTTTCTTCTTCTTTTTGTGTCTTACCTTACTCTGTACACTTGCAAATCTGTACTTTTTATTATTCAGTAAAGAATATAAAATAAAAAAGGAATGTGCAAAGCTACCCTGGGAAATGCTACTAATCTCATCAAAATTCACTTCAGTTCCACTGCCAACCCTCAATATACAGATGATTTTCTTGAACACTGTTTCCAACACCCTCAAGCTGCAATTATGGGTTGGTGAAAAATTCAATTCAGTGTGCATTTAAAAATGAACCTACTTAATTCACACTTTCCGAAACAATATACGGACCGAAACACAGCCATCCTTCAAAATTTGCACTTCTCTTAATTTTGCAACGTGGTTCTCCAACCAAGCAATGTGTATGAAAATACAAATACAAATACATCGGGTAAACTGCATATAAATGCATATATTGGTGAAAACAACATACAAAAATGCCTTATATTTGGGAAATTGTTTTGCAAAAGCGCAATAGTCTGAAATGTATATAAAAATAGGTATATTAGAAGAAATTCACACTAGAACGCTGGTGAATTTTCCAAGATCCTTACCATCCAATATCCTGCAGAAGCAACTCATGCAATGTGCATCTTTTGGGGTTGCGCTCTTGCAGGAGCCAAGACAGGCTACATCCCGGAATCCAATCAGAAGGCTTTTGTAATTATGGGATGCTCAAATAGGACCAGTTCTTAGCCTGAATCCTTGCATAGAACTCTATTTTAAAGCCTTCATTTCCTTCTGCCAGAATTAGGCAGTGCACCAACAGCTTCACAGCTGAACGAGGTTTGCATCTAGTGTAATCTTACACTAGCTTCACTGACACAGTCTCACTTAATGTCAGCTTCTGGTGCACAGGATTCCTTCCTAATTTAGGTCTGTTGATATGATTTTTTTATTTACAGCATTTGTATCCAACTCATCTGTGGCTCAGTTAATAGAACCATAGAATTGTATAATTGGAAGGGAACATGAGGGTCATCTAGTCCAATCCTCTACAATACTGGAATCTTTTTGCCCAGCGTGGTGCTTGAACTCATGACCCTGAGATGATGAGTTTTATGCTGTACCTACTGAGCTAACCTGCAGGTCAGTGTTGGCTGAACCAAGGCTGGTGTAAGACCCCCCCCCCCCCCAAAAAGGGGACTTCCAGGAATATGGCAGTGGGAGACCCGGGGTTGAGGGGACTTAGGCTGGATCCAAAGCCCATTCCACTTGGTCTCATGACCTGGCAACCTGGCATATAACAGTTTGAAGTCTTATTTCCCCTCTGCTAGGCTGCATTCAGACCTCATTTTATTTGATCTTTCACACAACGTAAAAGCTATTGTTGGAAATCTAGTAGACTATCGTGGAAGTTTTAGTGCTCATTTCCTTGTCAATTGCTTCCAGAAAGAATCCATTTGCAACCCCATTAACCCAGAAAATTGTGGGATTCAAGTGACACAATTTGTGGTGCTATACCAACATACAATCCTTTCCTGCCATTTTCAACGGTGAATCATGGGGAACGTAAGCAGAATGTGCAGAGAGCAGCACGTCCAGTTATGTTTGGTGCTGTTGTGTCATGCCACACCCACTGGTATGAATGAAATCTAGTGTGACCGGCTGGAGTATGAGTTAAAAAGCCACAGATCCATAATGAAATGGGCACTGAACCATAAGAGCAATGTCAGAAACTGGGACAGAAGCACTACCATTATAAATCAGTGAAACTAATACAATAAACCCCTTTTCTGAATGCCGTCATAACCACTCCATACTTATGCTATTACATTTCTTGTCGCCTTGGCTGTTTGCTCGAATTCGCCCTGACGTAATATAGCTCCTGGGAACAAGATAGCAAAAGTTCATCGTGACAAAGTATCATTAATAACAGCAGAATATGACTCAATCTTGATTTTTGATGGGGCTTGGTCACAACTAACTTTTGTGAGGTTGCATCCCCGGAGCTTTGTGTTCTGTATTGGAAATGGGGCATTGCACACACATTGTTTCTCGTTTTCTATGTCTGCATAATCAAAACTGTAATTTTGACTGCAAACACAATTAAAATTCCAGATTCGTTTACAGGAGCACATGCTATTTGATTCTCTTCGTGGCAATTATATATTGTTTTAAGGTGTAGGGTTGTTTTCGTTTTGCGATCTGATTAACCTCAGGGAAAAGCCAAATAGGAACCCCCTGCTTTATATTTAATTTAAATTGAGAATAAATGATTGCACTAAAGAGAGCAATGTCTTAATCTATTGAAGGAACAGTGTCGGAGTTCATTAAATGAGGGGTAACCTCCAAGCACATGCAATAAGCGATCTGTCACAGACACAAGACACAATTTATCTCTCTTCTCCAGTGAAAACACAACCACTGGGATGATATTTCAGTTCTGTTTCGATTGGTGCAAATCAACAGTCACTCTCGTGGAGTGAATATTAAATTCATTTGATGAATTTTTTAATCAAACATTGTCCCAGAGCTTAAATTCTAAAACAAGAGTTTCTGCAGCTCAGGCCTTCCTTAAACTTATTACTTGTAACCTTGAAGCCCAATGTCGTAACTCCAGATGAGTTATGTGTCTTTGATTAGCATGGAAAAGAATTCTAAGCATTATAACATCACCTTTTCTCAGGCTGAGGCCCAGTTCTAATGTTTTTTATGGTCTCCATGCAATTGTCTGTGGGAGCAAATGATGATGATTGGAGCAAGCTCAACACCCTACTGTCATAATATAGGGTGCTGGTTGCATGCATAATTTTATTGATTAGCAGGTGCCTATGTACCTGGTCAAGGGATGCGGGTAGCACTTCGGTCTAAACCACAGAGCCTAGGAGTTACCAATCAGAAGGTCGGCAGTTCGAATCCCCACAACGGGGTGAGCACCTGTTGCTCGGTCTCTGCTCTGCCAACCTAGCAGTTTGAAAGCACCTCGAAGTGCAAGTAGATAAATAGGTACCGATCGGGCGGGAAGGTAAACGTTGTTTCCGTGCGCTGCTCTGGTTTTGCCAGAAGCAGCTTAGTCATGCTGGCCACATGACCCGGAAAAAACTGTCTGTGGACAAACACTGTCCCCCTCGGCCAGTAAAGGAAGATGAGTGCCGCAACCCCAGAGTCGTTCGTGACTGGACTTAACTGTCAGGGGTCCTTTACCTTTAGGGAAAAGACCAATCTGTGATCCAAAATGTGAATTTATTAAAAAGGAAAAAATGCATGGCCCTCTTGTGATGATGCCTAAACACAATGGGAGACAGTGAGGGAGGAAGGGAGGAAGGATGCTGTTGCAAAAGGAGAGGCTGGGGAGAAGGCAGATTGTCCCTTAAATAGGGATCTGGCCCTGCCCCCCTCCTCAAACCACCTTAAAGGTAAAGGGACCCCTGACCATTAGGTCCAGTCATGACTCTGGGGTTGCGGCGCTCATCTTGCTTTATTGGCTGAGGTACCGCCAGAGTGGTACCTATTTATATACTTGCACTTTGACTTGCTAGGTTGGCAGGAGCAGGGATTGAACAACGGGAGCTCACCCCGTCACAGGGTTTTGAACCGCCAACCTTCTGATCGGCAAGCCCTAGGTTCTGTGGTTCAAACCACAGCGCCACCCGTGTCCCATATATAGTATATATTCAATACACACAAAAGAAAATCAGCGGCAGTTTGTTGTTGACAAAGGACAGCTGGACATATAAAGGGCCCCATTACCCTCAGTAATGGAGGTGCTGGAGGAGACTCTTGAGAGTCCCATGGACTGCAACAAGATCAAATCAATCCATTCTTAAGGAAATCAGCCCTGAGTGCTCACTGGAAGGACAGATCCTGAAGCTGAGACTCCAATACTTTGGCCACCTCATGAGAAGAGAAGACTCCCTGGAAAAGACCCTGATGTTGGGAAAGATGGAGGGCACGAGGAGAAAGGGGCGACAGAGGACAAGATGGTTGGACAGTGTTCTCAAAGCTACCAGCATGAGTTTGACCAAACTGCAGGAGGCAGTGGATGACAGGAGTGCCTGGCGTGCTCTGGTCCATGGGGTCACGAAGAGTTGGACACAACTAAACAACTAAACAACAACACCCTCAGTAGCTTAGGGCCTCATCAAACCTAAATCCGGCTCTGTACATGATACTGGAGGCAGGTCCATGTGTGGGCCCATTTCCAGTCATCACATAGCTGACACATGGAAGAGCTTGCAATATTGTCTGAAACAGTTTGTGTTCATAAAAGAATGGGACAAAGAGGACCTTTTTCTTTTCTACCATTTTCTTTTCATTTAATAATAATACTATCATTGATTTTTAAAAAACTGAATGCCATATTATTAAGACCAGAAGTTACTAACAGAAAGGGGGGGGGGGAGCTTAGGTGAACAAAGTATTTTTTTCTGAGACATTAGAGACTAATGCATCATCATTATTCTTTCAAATTTTGCATGGCGATTAAAAAGAAAAAAAGCAAAGCCTGTGGGGAATTGTAGGAAGATACAGAAAAAATATTTAAATCACATTCCTTAAAAATAAAAAGAGGCATTATAGCCTTTGTAAGAAAAGCTCTGAAGATGGTTCGGAGACTTCATCTGGTGCATGAATTTGGTGGCAGCAAGACCGGTCCTAGCCCAACTTCACTGCCAATTAGTTTCTGAGCCCAATTCAAAGTCCTTGTTTTGACCTAAAAAGCCTTATATGGCTCAGGACCACAATACTTCAAGGACTGCCTCTCCCCATATATATCGACCCGGACTCTGCAATCATCATCTGAGGCCCTTCTTTTGTGTCCTTTTGAGAGGTCTAGAAGGTGGAAACACGAAAATATGCCTTCTTTTTTGCAGTGATTCCAAATTTGTGGAATTATCTCCCCAGGGAGGCTCGCCTGGCACTTTCATTGCATATGTTTAGGCACCAGGAAAATATGTTTATTAGTATTATTATTATTTTATTCCATGGGCACATGGACACCATGCTTTTGCCCTATGATCCACTCAGAAATAGCTAACTGACCTCTCCATTTTCTCCATTTAATCCACTGTAATTTAGCTCCCATTGAAATGAACAGGACTAAAGTTAGCTATGACTAACTTTCCACATTGACTAACTTTGTCTGGAACCAAACACAAAAAATTATGATCAGATCATTATACTGATTGCCCCTCTTTTTGGTCTGTATTTTTCTGTTTTTCTCACACAACGAATGGTGGTTCTAATTCTTCCCATTTTAATAAGGTCTGGAAAATCTTGGTCATTAACGGAGAAATTAATTATAACTTGATCTAACAATTTTGGCAATAAGCCGGAGCACAGTCCTCCCAATTCAGTAGCTCACCACTCTCCCCCTCCCCACCACAGTCCTTCAGCAGCATTCATTCCAAATGACAGTTTTCGTATCTAAACCAATTTAAATTAATATTGGATGCATGGTTATTATAGCATGCTGTATCAACCACTTTACGGAATTAATTGCAAATATGTGTTACATATAATGCACTGCCATCATCACTAATTTTGCAATTCTTTGAAAAAGCAATCACATTTGTCTGGCTGAGGAAACACACAAAAACAAAAAAACCTAACACTGTTTATTACCCACATTTTGGTTAGCAGAACCAAGTTGAGGAATTGGCACTGAACACTTAAGTCACAGGATTCAATATATACATATATCCAATTATTTAATTCTTAGAATGCTTTGCCAAACAGATCAGGTGGTGCTGAGAGGGAAGGGGGTCTTTGAGGGCCATTGGGGAAAGAGAGGCAGCATGGGAAAATCCATGGTGCTGATTGGCACTTTCCTAAGGTGGTTTGGGAATGCAGGTGGCGCTGTGGCTTAAACCACAGAGCCTTGGACTTGATCAGAAGGTCGGCAGTTTGAATCCCTGTGATGGGGTGAGCTCCCGTTGCTCAGTCCCTGCTCCTGCCAACCTAGCAGTTCGAAAGCATGAAGTACAAGTAGATAAATAGGTACCACTCCAGTGGGAAGGTAAACAGCATTTCCATGCACTGCTCTGGTTCATCAGGAGTGGCTTAGTCATGCTGGCCACATGACCCAGAAGCTGTATGCCGACTCCCTCGGCCAATAAAGCGAGATAAGTGCCGCAACCCCAGAGTCAGTCACAACTGGACCTAATGGTCAGGGGTCCCTTTCCCTTTACCTTATATGCTATATGGTAATTTATGGACCTAATAGGTATCTAAAGCCATTTGCACATAACAAAATATGTATTTTATCAAAGTAATTGTTGAACTGAAATACAATTAAGAAGAAGTATATTAATAGTGAAATAATTATTAAGCGTTTTATTTTATTTGTTTTTAATCATATATTTCGGAAATGTACATCCAGGTTTTTTTTCCTTCCAATTTTTTTGGGGCCCCCAAGAGCGTGGGACCCTAAACTATAGCTTGTTTAGCTTATACGTAAATCCGGCACTGATCATGTACACCACTGGCCCCACCTCTTGGATGTTCATGTATTGTTATCTTTTCAGATTTCAACTGGAGACTCACACGGCAGGAAATTTCTCCATTAAAAAATCCTTACATAGAGAAAACTGGCACATCAGGGAGGGAAAGCTAGCTTAGAATCCTCCCTTTCATGAAGATTTCAGTGAGCTAGGAAGTGGTGCAGCCCAGATACTGGTTGACCCTCCCATCTGCTGCATGCATGAATTATTTCTTTACATGTGTATATTCTTTTTGATCAGTGTACAGTTCCAGTATAGGGCCACTTGGTTTGATGTGCCAATTTTTGACTGCATTTACTTTGAACGTTAGAATGAAGTTCAGATCAAATGCAAGAGATCAGATAAGCCCACCTATCTACTCTAGTGGTTTGGGTATAATTCATTTAACTACACCTAACATATTATTCCTGCATGGTTACAAATAACAACTCGACAAAAGTATCTGGTGGCTGGAGCTCAGCAAAATGATAAGGCTGGATAATTGTTGGCATCAGACTGGTTGGAATGCAGGAATGGATAGGAATGGGAGTCATTGCATAACCATCAATGAAATCTCTGTTGACATGCAGAACAGGGAACCTGAAGATGTGAAGCTTTAATATTTACTGTCAAGAAGCATGATAGCTATATGTACAAAGGTCCAAATTTCTTTGTCAATCATTCTTTTAGTCAGCAGCATTCTGTTTCCCTGCCTAGCTAGGAATCTGCTTTTGACTTTGGCATTATCATTCCATACATATTTTATAATTTCTCTAGAAAGGCTGAATAGGGATGCCAGTAAGTAAATAAAATAACTATATGTTTGACATTTTCAAATCCATACCAGACAGGTAGAAGGATTAAATAATGGGGGGGGGGGGCAAAGGACAATACTTTTCTCACCCTTTCTAAATTGACTTTCGGGCTCCCGCACAGAATTTATTTCCAAATTCCAAGGTAAGCCTTTGAAATGAGCAGATATAATTGAATGGGCAAGACTCAATGCCCCTTAAGCGTTAGTGTGCCCTTAAGCCTTAATGGGAGTCAGGTCATTTTCCCTATCTCTGGCATTCACTGAAGCAAGAATTCCCCAAATTGTCTAGCATCCTGTTCCCACAGTGGCCAACCAGATGCCTGTGGGAAACCCAAAAACAGGATTTGAGCACAAAAGCGTCCTCCCCTCCTGTGGCTTCCAGCAACTGGAAGCATTATTTTCTCCATTGTGGAGGCAAAGCATAGCCATCATGGCTAGTAGTCACTGATAGACTTCTGCTCCATTAATTTGTCTTATCTTTTAAAGCCTGGGCTGGTGGCCATCACTGCCTCCTGTGGGAGTGATTTAAACCAAGTGCTGCCTGGAGAAGTACTTTCTTTTATCTGTCCTGAGACTTGCAACATTCAGCTTCATTCTCACTGAATTTCACTTCAGAGGGAGTTCCCCCAGTTACACTTGTGATGCACGCTGGTCCAGGGGCATAGCATGGGTTGTCGGTGCCCGGGGCAGGGCAAATGTTGTGCCCCACCCTGGTGGACTGGGCAATGGTCAGTCTCTTCTCTGGCCAGAGTCCAATCAAGGGAGACTCTCCTTGTAAACTAACCCCAACCTAGGAACAAAGATAAGACAGAGAAACATGAAGCCTAGGGTGCCACTGTGTCTCCTCACTCTCCTGTTACCCTCTGGGCAATGCAGGTGGCTCTGGCAGTGCTTTCTCATCTTCCTCTTCCTCTCTCCCTCGTTGGTGGGCAGCAGCAGCCGTGCCCTTCCCCTCTCTTCCTCTCAGGCTAGGGGCAGGGTGTGCGTTGGTTTCTGTCCTGGGTGCAGCTTGCCTCCCTGTGGCTCTCGCCTCGATGAGGAATCCTGTCATGGGGTCAACTGGTTGCGCCTCCTCAGAAATTTGGGCCTGGAGCCACAGCCTCCATGCCCCTCCACTAAACCACTACACCGATCATTTATCTTTGATGCTCTGTCTTCCATCTAAAGGTAAAGGGTAAAGGGACCCCTGAAAGTTACGTCCAGTCGTGAACGACTCTGGGGTTGCGGCGCTCATCTTGCTTTACAGGCCGAGGGAGCCGGCGTTTGTCCACTTCCGCAGACAGTTTTTCCAGGTCATGTGGCCAGCATGACTAAGCCGCTTCTGGCGAAACCAGAGCAGTGCACGGAAATGCTGTTTACCTTCCTGCCGGAGCAGTACCTATTTATCTACTTGCACTTTGACATGCTTTGAAACTGTTAGGTTGGCAGGAGCTGGGACCAAACAACGGGAGCTCACCCTATCGCGGGGCCTCAAACTGCCAACCTTCCTATCAGCAAGTCCAAGGGGCACAGTGGTTTAAACCACAGCGCCACCCGCATCCCCTAACTACTGTCTTCCATCTAACTACTGTCAATATCTACTGTTGTCTATTGCTGTCATGTGTTGTCATTGACCTGTGTCATCAACTACAGTGTCACGAGGAAGTCATATTGAGATCTGGACCAGCAACTTTGTGGTTACATTTTTATAAGTAGAAGCTGCTTGAGGTAGGAGATGGAGAGATGGATTATAAAAGAAGGTCCAGCAGCAGAGGATTGGATACAAGCCCAAGTGGCAATAGCAATGGCATCCAGGTGAGAAAGAAAGAGGTGGGGCGAATTAAAGAGGAAGCACAATGGGGGAGGAGCTTAGAGAGGAGATAATGTTCTCAATGCAAAATGCAAACTAGCTGAGGAGGTATGGAAGTCTTTTTATATATATCAAGATAGACCAATAAGATAGGGATAGGTTTCTAAATGGGAAGAGACTGCATGAGCATGTTGAGGGGGTCACATGGGCTACCAGGAGTCAGCAAACCTTTTCAGCAGGGGGCCGGTCCACTGTCCCTCAGACCTTGTGGGGGGCCAGACTATATATTTTTTGGGGGGGGGAATGAATGAATTCCTATGTCCCACAAATAACCCAGAGATGCGTTTTAAATAAAAGGAGATATTCTACTCATGTAAAAATATGCTGGTTCCAGGACTGTCCGTGGGCCGGATTTAGAAGGCGATTGGGCTGGATCTGGCCCCCGGGCCTTAGTTTGCCTACCCATGGGCTAGCCTGTCTGCTGCTGCAGCCATGTCCCAGAGTATCTGCATGCATGGTACAAATGAGAATTGTTAAGTCGTGGGTGAACATATCAGACGACACAGCAATTCTTCAAACAGCTCTTGTTTATTCACAGGTCAGAACAGAACTGAACTGAAGGGTTCAGCCAGCCTGCTTATACAGAGCTCCACTACAACGCAACAGTAACCACTTTCTGTTACTATCCAATCACTGAACGTCACTTTCAATCCCTTATTTGCATATGTGGACCTGAGTGAAAACTATCTACAGTATCCCCCTTCTGGCCCAGGGTGAGAACTTCAGTACACAACAAGAAAGGTCCTTAGTCATGCAGAAACAGACCTGCATCTCCTCCTGCACATAAAGGGGATACAAAGAAGGGCATTAAGGTGAACAAGATTTGCGAGTTTCCCATCCCACAAGTGAAATGGTTGCCATTTGGGCTGTTCACTGAATTCAACCAAAGCCCAAAGTGAATCTAGTCAATTCAGGGGGATCCAAGCTTCTCCTTAGTCAATTCTAGACAACCCCAGATTGGCCCAGGTCAGGTAGGGCCATCTGGAGGGAACCAGGGCTGTCGGGAAGTAAGATTTTGAATGGGAGAGGCAGGTGACAGGTAGGAAGGAAGATTGGATGGATAAGAAGAAGAAAGGAGAAGATATAGAGGATTCCATTGAAAGTGACTGCACAGCAGCACCCCATAGGATTTAATATTCCATTCAACAGCTGCTGAGCAGAGCATTCAGTCCTGTTGGATGCATAAAAAACACAGCACACAACCCAAATTAAACATTAGTTTTCCCTCACTGAATTGGTAGTGGTCCCCTAGAGTTGGGTCGATGGGTTTGGGCACAGTCCTGTTTGCATTCTGTTTTGCAATACTAGATGGTACAGAGAGGAGAGGAAGAAATTTCAGGCTGTTGCTTTTGCCACCAGCTAGAAATTATGCATATCAGGTTGATGTTTCTGAGTGTTTGCTCAGTCTATTCTCATGTTCCACCTGTATGCATGATGAGTAAGGAAATAATGATATGATTTTAAAAAGAAAGGGTTTAAATTACCATTTCCCCCATTTAGTTGATTTTAAAAACAAAACAATACTATTTCGAAATCTTCAGACAACATTTTTGGATGTTTTCTGCTGTCTTAAAACACAGAGCACCTGGAGTGTCTTACTGCTTGAACAATTATTTTAACCAATGCTAAAAGGAAGAAATTGACTATCCAAGCCAAACTAGCAAATGCTTTGCTGTTTTCTAATCTCACAGGGGTGTGAGGAGGCTCTCCTCTGTGCCTAAAGAAAAATCCATGTAAATGTAATTACTTAATAAACTCCTTCAGCAATAAGGTATCAAAGTTCAAAGTGTCAATACTAAAAACACACATTTTAGAACACGTTTCTTAAACAGAGCTTATAGCCCACAGAAATACCTCCCTCTGTTTTCAGTGCTAATGCTCTTCCTACTATCACTACATCCTCCCTTTATGTAATCTACCATGCATTTTCCCCCCTTCTGGAAGCAAAGATTTCAAGCAGATTCTGTTATTTATCACAGCGGCATGCAATTATGTTGATATATATACAGAAATTAGGCATTGCTTAATTCCACTTTTCCTCTCTTCTTATAAGCTGCTTTTCTGTAAGTATATGAGAAACTCATGGGTCTGTAATCTGATTTGTTACGTTTGCTCAGATGATTTTTTTAAAAAATTCTGCTTCTGATATCAATAGCCAAACAACACCTACTGGTAGTTTGAAAGGAAGCAGGCTCGGTGGTCTTTTGAAGACTAAACCCTGAAAAAACGGCCTATGGCAAACTGAATTCAGGTATGTGTTAGCTATTTTGCATTTTTTTTATTTTGCATTCAGTAAAATAATTTAACTAATTTAACTAATTAATTTATATCCTACAGCTGCTCCAAAAAGCCCTGGGTAATCATTTAGAGGAAACAATTAAAACATCTAAAAATGTTATGTAAATTTTGCTGGAATTCTGTTCTCCAAATACCGATAAAAGTGTTAATCCAAGACATTATATCTTCATGGCTTATTACTATTAATATTGCTAACACACACACAGAGAGAGAACACTCAGACATGGAGATTTAAAGAATGGACTGTGCCTGGAAATCATCATCATTATCAACAACAAATAATAATTTTATTATTTGTATCCTACCCACCTAACTGGCTCACCCCAGCCACCCTGGCTTCCAGCATATACAAAAACATTAAACATTACAAACATCCATATACAGGACTGCCTTCAGATACCTTCTAAAGCAAGCATGGCCAAACTTTGCCCTCCAGATGTTTTGGGACTACAACTCCCATCATCCCTAGCTAACAGGACCAGTGGAAAGGGATGATGGGAATTGTAGTCCCAAAACATCTGGGGAGCCAAGTTTGGCCATGCCTGTTCTAAAGGTTGCATAGTTACTGGGAGATCTGGTGGGAGGGTGTTTGACAGGGTGGGAGTCACTACAGAGAAGGCCCTCTGCCTGGTTCCCTGTAACCTCACTTAATGTAGTGAGGGAGCCACCAGAAGGCCCTCGGAGCTGGACCTCAGTGTCCAGGCTGAATGACAGGGGTGGAGATGCTTCTTCAGGTATGCAGGGCTGAGGCTATTTAGGGCTTTAAAGATCAGCAGCAACACTTTGAATTGTGCTTGGAATTGATGAGACAAACACAGTTTGCCTCATCTATTGCCTTCATTCTAGATAATTTTGCTGTGGCATTCCCAATAGCCGAAGATCAGCCTATTCACATATTATATGTATGTAATTTTCCCTGATAGTGTATCAGTCTGCTTCAGTATCAGTTCTTAGTTGTGGTGGTTTTCTTTCGTTAAAACAGTGTGTGTATACACACCGACACACACTGGTGTTTTTTCCTGCGGTGGGGTGGGGGGTTTATGCTAACCAAACCTGGTGAATTTTGGAAGCCTGATATGTTCAAGAAAAGAAAAGCCTTCTGCGCTAGTTAATGGGTTTTGTGAAAAAGAGGCTAGGGTGGTCGCTGAGAGATTGTTACACCTGTCGCCTTGTCAGAGTTATGGAGGATCAGCGAGACCTACCAACTGGTTACATGTCATTGGTAAGGAAAGGAACTGGGGGTCTCTATTTGCAAGAGTGGCCATTAGGGACCCTGAGAATGCCAAAAAGGCACAGCGGAGTGAAGCAATCAGAGTGTAACAGGTGCCATCACATTATGTAGTTTGACAGGGTGACATTTGAATTGCACAATTACTTTTTGATATCTGACAGCATTGGTTTCAGGAAAGAAAAAGAAATGTTATGGGGGAAAAGTCACTACAGAAGAACTGACGGGAATGCAATTCTGGACCTGTGCCAAAAGGATTTTTAAAATAAAAAAATGTACCTAAGTTTTGCTCAGCCTATCTTTGCAATATGAACGTCAGCCAATTAATATTATTCCCTCTTCCTCTTCTTATATTTTGAAGAGAAATGGAAAGGTGTTTATTTCTTAATAGAGGCGTTTTGACTCAATCTTTGATCACAGAATGGTCGTGTTAGACAGCTTGCTCATCTATTTTTATATCAAATATCATATATAATATATTTTTATAATGGCAAGGATCAGATTTTGTACAAAACCAACCAACAAAGCACTGTTAGAATGGATCAAACAACCAAAATGGCCACACTTTAGTGACTGCATTTAGGAAATTGTATTCTATCTTATATCTCAGATGTGAGGACATTTATTAGGAAGTAAGTGTTATTGTAATCAATGGAAATGACTGGCAAGTAATATGTTTAGCCTCAAAGCCTCTGGCTCACAACTCAGTTTTAAGACTTTCTGCACCAGCAGATATGCTTCATACAAATTAGCCTAACCAAAATGTCTCACAGTATAATAATATCCTTGCAATCCCAGTGTATTTTCCATTATAGAATGATAGAATCATAGAGTTGGAAGGGCCATCGAGTCCAACCCCCTGCCAAGCAGGAAACACCATCAGAGCACTCCTGACATATGGTTGTCAAGCCTCTGCTTAAAGACCTCCAAAGAAGGAGACTCCACCACACTCCTTGGCAGCAAATTCCACTGTCGAACAGCTCTTACTGTCAGGAAGTTCTTCCTAATGTTTATGTGGAATCTTCTTTCTTGTAGTTTGGAACCATTGCTCCGTGTCCGCTTCTCTGGAGCAGCAGAAAACAACCTTTCTCCCTCCTCTATGTGACATTCTTTTATATATTTGAATATGGCTATCATATCACCCCTTAACCTCCTCTTCTCCAGGCTAAACATGCCCAGCTCCCTTAGCCGTTCCTCATAAGGCATCTTTACAAAAGCTAGATCTCCTGCTATGGATGTTTTTAATTGGTGGGAGCAGATTAGCCAATATTTGATCCTATGAATATTTGTGTCCTCACAAGGAAAGTCACCAAGAGCATTAGCTTCATTCATTCATCAATTCATTTCACACTTGCTGATTCATACAATGGACCTAGGATAACACAGTTGGTAGAGCATGAGCCTCATAATCTCAGGGTTGTGGGTTCAAACCCCAGGTTGGGCTGAAGATTCCTGCATTGCAGGGGATAGACTAGAGGTCCCTCATGATTCCTTCCAGCTCTACAGCTCTATCATAAAGACTGGAGCAGTTTACATGGGACTCCCTGTAGTCTACCATACAGATTCCAGATAGACTTACATGGTCTGCACCCTCTCACCTTCTATAATGCTACAACACTGGGAGCTTCAAAACTATTTGCTGGAATTATGTGAAATCATTTGTCACTAGTACTGGAAACAATAGATTCCACCTTCATATCCTAACCAGTATTTTGTATGGACAACAAGATAGAAAAGCTTATCCTGTTACTTCAGCATCACTTTTAAATGTTTCCTTGGGTCTGGAGACCCAATTATGGTGTTTTCACACTTCAGGGCCATGATGCTACGAAACTTGCATTTCTTCAGTAAAAAAGAAAGACAAAAGAGTAGCTCAGTTCAGACTATAGTTTTCACTTTTCTACAAACAAGTGGAGAGCAAGTGTGTGTCTGAAGTCATTGCTTCCTTGGAACAATTGTCTGAGAGCACCATACATTCACATTAATGTTGCCATATTTCAAAAACTAAAATTCCTGCTGACACCCACAAAGTAGTTGAGATTTTTAAAGGAATACCCCAACATTGCTGAGGTGTTTTTTAAAGGAAGCCTACCAAAATTGATAAGGTTTTTTTTGGGGGGGGGAGGAAATCCTAAATTGTTGAGCTTTTTGGGGAAAACCTGACCCCAAAATAGTGATTTTTAAGCTTTTTGAGCTGTTTCTGCTGCATTTCAATCGCATTGCCATACATCCAAGTTTTCCCAACATTTTGCAGATTTTGCCAATTTCCCCCCTGTTGCCATTTTTACACCCCCAAACCAGGACATGTCAGGAATTTTCCTGACATTTGGCAAGCCTCATACACACTAGGTTGTAATTTTGCAATATTCTGTCAGCAGGACCCTGTTTTAACCAAAACAAGCAAGCAGCCTGCATTTTTCTGCTAAGGTATAAAATTCAATCACTAGCTCAGCAAAACAAGAAATCCTAAGTAGTAATAACTGAAGGCTTTCTGATGTGATGCTTACTAGTGCCTTACTTAAGAGAGGATACAGAGTTTTGTAGATACAGATTGGGATTGGGTTGGATAGTGCAAAGTGTATACACTGTAAAATAAGTCTCGTTATGAAGATACTAGAAGTCCAGGGATTATAAATGAATCCTGATGGGGACTGAATTAGGTCAAACTGATGCCCCCCCTTTTTTGGGGCAATGCTACACTGTGTAGGAGGCTCACAAGCAATCATATTTATTTTGATGCATTATTGCATTCACTTCAAAAAGGAGTAAAATTAAATTTATGTTCAGTTTAATGCGAGCAGGAGCCTTAGTTCAGAGTCTCAATCATTTTACAGTGGTTGTCTTCCACTCACCCACAGCTTATGACTTTTTCCAGACATAGCAAAGTTTCTGATCTTTATTCTTCAAAAGAATGAGTCCCCCATCCCAAGTTTACTACTTCCCTATCACAGTACAATGAACTTTCAAGGTAGGCACTTTAAAAAACATTTTCAAAAAGTGTCTTTCTGCCAATGCACTTCAGGTTATCATTGCTTTTCACTGGCAGGCAGTTTGTGCTTTGCTGCTGACAAGCTGAAGCTCAGCAGATGAAGCTGTTCTTCTGAGTTCTGTCACACATAACCATTGGGAAAACGGCATGGAGATAAAGTGGGCAACTGCAAGCATATTGGCACAAGATTGCTTTGCTGGAGACTCAATCTGTAGGCATTTCTGAAAAGGAGGGGAATATGTGCTGGATAGCTCAGTTGGTAGAGTGAGAGGCTCTTAATTTCATGGTTGTGGGTTCGAACCTCACATTGGGCAAAATATTCCTGAATTGCTGTGGTGTGGACTAGATGACCCTTGTGGCACCATCCAACTCTACAATTTGGAGCAATCTGGGAAGGGAGCATGTGGATTCACAGTGATCTGGGAGTGGCTTGGACATGCTGGGAGGGAAGATGGAGTAGGTTTGGGACAATCTTTGAGGGGAAGGGGTTGGGTGAGCAGTGAGGGAAATGGAAGGCATGAGGGTTGAAGGAGCTGTGAAAGAATGGGGTTGAAAGCTGAAGGTGCCGTGTGGGGATAAGGATTGGCAAATGGAGGAAGCAGGAGTGACAACCATGTGTGTGTGTGTGTGTGTACCTTCATAAGTCTGGTAAACAATTATTGGCATAATATGTGCTATCTGACATATGATTAGATTCGGTAGGCAGGCATTTAAATTAGTAGCCATATGGAAATGATGTGGTAAATTCAGTGCATGGAAGCATTTCCCATGCCAAAATACAACATGAGACTTTGGTCACATATGATGCACCTTATAAAGCAGGGCTGGGGAACAGGATCTGACCAGCTTGCTAGATAATCTCCCTACCCTCATTTGGTCCAGTTTGATGGGTGGGGCCACCCACCTGTCCATTATATGATGTAACAATGGACCATTTCCCCCTGTGTAGATAATCATCTGAGCCCCGACTATATGCAGAGTTGCTGGACTCACATGGAGACATATTTTTGCATGAACTAGTACACCCATGTGAGTATATACTTTTGTTGCAATTGCAGTGATGTAAGTATAACTTTTATGAGCTACCATCCTTTTGGGATTCAGAGCACTTTGTACAGAACCACCACATTGAGGCTATTGTTCACACGGCTGCCACATTCCTCTGGGAATTCTTGAAATGTTTCATGGGAACTTTGAGGATCCAAGGCTGGATCCTCGTATATTCTGGGTAATATGTTCAAAAGTTTGATAGGGTACTAACAAAAAATAGTATGTGCACTGGGAACCATTGGCTGGATAATTTTTAATGGAGACAATGAAGTATTGGACACTTGCTGACAGCTCTGTAAATTAAACAAGACTGGCAGGAGACAGAATTTCTGGATTTTCAAAGGCAGATGCCCTTTGAAAATTACAAGGAGAATGTGCTATCATAGAGTTGTCTATCTTCCTTTCTGAAGCAGGTGTGAAATTAATCAGATGGCTCTCAAGGAAAGCTAATAAAGATGAAAGATATCCAACTATTGCCTGATTATAATTGCTACAGTGTTATAATAACTGGTGGCTTAAACTAGCCTCAAAAGGAATGAGTAAATGTAAAATCAGCTCATGACAATGGGAATTTCTAAAGAAAGAAAAGGGTCATGCCTTAGAACAAGTAGTCATAAAATGAGAGCCCTTAATCTAATCCTATGGAGCATTTAGGATCTGGTGCAAGATTTGCTGTCAAATCAGTTGGAAACAGTGACAACAACTTTTATCTAATTTAACAGATATTAATGAAACAAAAAGCCCATTACAGTCAACAGACACAGTGTGAATGTTCATTGAGACTAACAGTACAATCCTAACCATGTCTATTCAGATATAAGTCATATTGAATGGAGCTTAGTCCTGGATAACTGGGGTTAGGACTGCAGCCTTACCTGTGTGCATTTAGGATTGCAACAACAATAAATTGCTCAACAGGGGGTATAAATGGACAAAAAGTTTGTATCATTAAATCCCAATATCACTAAAAAATAAAATAAAATAATGTTTCTCTCTCTTTCTGTATCTCATTATATTGGTTACCAATAAAGAGGCTGAATTTGGAAATTTAACTCAAGTGATCAATAATTTTATATTTGACTTCTTTTGAGAAATGTCAACTCTGGTGATTGACTCTAAAATTTAATTCTAAAATTTCAATCTTTCTGCTTTCTGTTTGATATAACTCTTCAAGCATGCTTCCTGGTTTGGGTGTGGGTATCTGTCTTTTACCTTTTGCGGGGAAGACTGGTCCATAAGTATCCATTTATGTGTTGCCTGATTTCATCAACTTTTTACATCCTAGATCTGGAATTTGTACAATAATATTAAACCACAAATAGAAGTAAATGAGTGCTTTTTAGCATGTGGAGACTACATGGCCATGCATTTGTTTCTCTGCTTAGTTGAAGCCTGGAGAATGTGATATGAGTCCCAGCTGTGATAGAATTGCCTCTAAGTATGTGCAGTGCAGGCCATCTCACCCCCCGACTTGTTATGGAATGTGAATACATGGACAAAAAGAGCAAGTATCCTGACTTTTAAGAATATCATCATTGCAAAAAGGCATCATTGTTAAAAAGAGCACGCCTGCTGTAATAGAGGGAATCTGGTAGATGTAAAATAAGTGCAGTTCTAGTTAATGTCACCAGTTGTCACTAGTGATAATACAGCTATTATATAAGACCATTGTTCAATGGCAGAAACAGTAATGCTTCTGAATTCCAGTTGCTGGAAGCCACAGGAGGGGAGAGTGCTCTTATGCTCAGGTCCTATTTGTCAGTTTCCCACAGGAATCTGGTTGGCCACTGTAAAAACAGGACGCTGGTTGAGATGAGCTATTGACTTGATCCAGCAGGCTCCTCCTCCTCCCCTCCTCCTCCTCCTCCTCTTCTTCTTCTTCTTCTTCGGAGGTCCTACACATGAGTACGAGACCGGCAGTGATGCATGCCCGACTGGCATGTTCTCTCCCTCCTGGTCGGTCTTTCTGGAGATTCAAAATCATTCTCCTGCCCAAACATCAACATCACAGCGACTGATACCTCAGAGGCATCAGCACACTTCAGGATCACCAGAGTATAGGCAGTCAGCGTACAGACTCAGTAGCGCAGCTTCTTGGCTAAACTACGTTTATTTACAAATATACACTTGGAGCATCGTAACTCAGCTCCTTCCTCTTCAGCATCAAAAAGCAAAGAGAGAACAAAGGACAAATGTGCTACATCATGGAAACACAGTAATAAAAACATCCAGTCTCTGTCACTTCCCACAATGTGGAATGAAAACATACACCGTCGGGGGGCCACTAGGGGGCGCATTGGAAGATGGCCGACAATACCATCTCTCTGACCCACACAGGGTAATTAAGAGGCTGTTATGGGAGTAGGCAGCCTCCCTTGTTGCCCCAAAGAAATGGGGAACACTGCCCTTGCCTGCTGTGCCCATAAATCACCCCCTAATTCGAAAGAAGGGGGTGAGGGCCCTAGGCAGAATGCCCCCGTGTGGACCTCGGCTCTCCTGGACGCTGTCTCTGATCGCACACTAGTTGTAGCAATTTGGAATAATTAATTACAAAAGAAGCAAATACACATATTTCAAGTGAAGAAGGGGAGTGAAGTCTGCTAATTTAAGTGACCTCTGCGAAAGAAGACGACGGGCTGGAGAAACAGGAATATTTTACGATGAAGACACACCAAAGGCAGGGTATGTTGACAACGGGGCTGAATGGGGGGGGGAACCTTTTTTACTTTCCTTCTATGTGATTTACAAGAACCCCTCCTCATTAGAACCGTTGGTTGAACTGACCCAAGCAGGATGATTAAGGTCTGTGTGGAGATAAACTTTAACCAAAAGTATGCTTTATGGAGACCGAGAAGCAATAAGAGCTTTTGGAAATGGCACAGCAATTAATTCGTAGTCGCCATCTTGCCAAAGGATTTATAGCCGGGAGGAAGAATGGACTTGTTTTCAGACTGCATTCCTAGTGAATCTCCTCAGAGGTTTTGAGAAAGGAGGCAGATTGGTGAAGATTAATGACGCTAAGACTGTTTTGATGTATGGAAGTGATGTTATATGGAAAACGTCTGGATAGGCTACTGGATAAAAAAATATATAAATATAAATACACAGGATTACAAACTGTTCTAACCAGCTTGCAGAGACTATCAGAGGTCACAAAGAGAAAGGAAAAATATATGAAAATAACAACAAGAGATGTGGAAAATAATAAGAAAGGACTGGATAGTACTGTGAACATCATAAGGTTAGATTTGTGGACATTAAAACAGCAGTAAGAAGCAAGAAGTTGATTGGATCCCTTCGGAACTTGAAATATGGGTACCCCCAACAAAAATTTAAAATTCGGCTGTGTAATTTGGAATTTATGTAATTTGGTTTGATTTGATGTGATTGTTCGGTTAATAAAAAATTATTCTTAAAAAAAAAGAAAAGAAAACATACACCGTCATGTGATAAAACCAATCCCATGACTGCAACACGGGAAAAGAATCCTAACACCCCTTCTTCTTCTTCTTCCTCTTCTTCTTCTTCATCTTCTCTTGTGTAAAGCCAGATCTGCCACCTGCTTGACAGCACCCTCCCCCAATGCTGCCTCCCACAGTGGCCTCTTTGTGAACAGGAGGCACTGCTGGTCTACTCCCACCCTCTGTGTCCAATGTTCTCCATGTTGTTTCTGTTGTACATCTCCATGCCCCTCTTCTTCCCTTGTGGGGAGGCACATGCCATTTAGTGGTTTCCCTCAAGTGCCTAAAGGTCTTGGGCTGGCCCTGAGTCTCACACTACCCGGTATACACCACTATTACCCTGCATACTGGGTCTGGTCCTATCATTAGGTAGAGTGAGGAGGTCATGTTGGGAAGCCGACTTTGGATGTCATGAAAAAGCATCACATATCTCGCATATTAAGCTTTTATGTCTGAAGACAGACACTTATAAGAATCTCTCGGGTGCCAAAATAACTTGATGAGCTTTCAGTGCAAAGCAACTTGACTGTGTGTGTGTGTGTGTGTGTGTGTGTGTGTGTGTGGTGAAAAAGATTTGCTGCTTTACCTCAGGCAGCAAAATGCCTTGGGCCAGTCCTGAGCAAAACCATCAGAAATAACTAGCCAGAAATAATGAACAGGATGAAACTATCACCTGCTTTTTCTCCTCTTAGGAAGATTAATGTCCCACTTGGTTGCCGAAACAGCATGATCGACACGATGATATAATATAATCCTTATTTCAGAAGATTGCAAAGTGGAAGGCCACTTATTGCTTTAGACAGCAACTTCTAATGAAATAGAGGCCAAGACCATGCCAGCTCTTTCCTCATTAACTCTGCAGTCAATTCTGTAAAACTGCTCATAGCTGTAAATCCCTTATCTACAAGAGTGGGAGACACATCTGACAACACTCCCATATTTTGAAGCTGAGGGATACACTTTAAATACCAACTGAAATTTTAAGGTTTCTTTGGTCACAGCTTCCTTATGACAAAATAAGTAAGAATGGATCTCGCACTTCCCTTTAATCGACTGCCAATCCCCTCCTCCACTGAAAAAAATAGACAAAGCCAGTTTCATGGTGTGGCTTCATACCCCAAGTGTCTTCCAAAATAGTTTTTTTTTAAAAAAAGAACATGACATGGGATTGTATGAAACATATATAAAGGGCTTCTAAAATTATTATTATTTATTCAATTTTTACCTCATATTTCCTCCCAAAGGAGCCAAGGGCAGCAAATGCATGAATAACAATAGCATTAAAATATTCTAAAAACACTTAAAAGCACTCTAGAACTATAAGTAAGTGTTTAAAACATGAGGATATTCGGGCTCAGAGTTTGTATATCTACACCTTTCAAGCTTAAGGCTACTTAAAATCAGGGGTAATCAGAGAAGCTGCACTTGAAAACAGGGTGTTATATGGGGCTATAGGAGCTTCCATATACTGTGCTCTTTTCTTTTCCATACTGTAGTATGTATTATGTTGTATAATAAAATATAGGCTTTTGGTGGACTGTGGTGATGTTGTTTACTGTTCATTGTGCTGGTGAAGCTTTTTGTGGCTGTTGGTGTAAGAGTCCTTGCTTAATAGCTTATGTGATCCTTGGGTTCTCTTCCAACTCTGTGGTTCTGTTATATTCTATGATTTATGTTGAGTGTTGGATACAACCCACAGGTGTGAGAATCATGGGTTTGGACCAGGGTGGTTCATTGGTCTGATTGACAAAGGCACGAACATCACTTGATTTTTCTCTTCGGTTCAGGAACAAAAAGTAGCTGCTGCTGCTTCTTCCTCTTCCTCCTCCTCCTCCTCTTCTTCTTCTGAAGCATTACATTGTGCGGCAAATTATACAAAGGTTCATTCAACCTGCAATCTCGATGTGGCAATTTAGATTATTGGAAGTAGTAACAAAGTCAAATATATCTATATTGGTGGAAAGTGTACATAAAATCAAAAAACATTACTGAATATAACATGGAAAGAGAGTGCTTGCAAACATGTGAACATTAATCAAAACGGCATATAAAATGTGTTTATTAGGACAATTCTGCACTAAATTGCTGAGAAAAGTTCCTTAGGACAGTGTTTTTCAACCTTTTTTGGGCAAAGGCACACTTGTTTCATGAAAAAAATCACGAGGCACACCACCATTAGAAAATGTTAAAAAATTTAACTCTGTGCCTATATTGACTATATATAAAGTAATTCTCTTGAATAGGAATCAAATAAACACAAAGAAAGTATTTTATAATTACTTTATTATGAAATAGCAAGTAAACAGAAATATGAAAAATTATAAAATACTTTATTTTTAAATCTTTCAAATTTTTCAATTTTTCCCACGGCACACCAGGCAACATCTCACGGCACACTAGTGTGCCGCGGAACAGTGGTTGAAAAACACTGCCTTAGGAATTAATTGTTTTGGGGGGGGGGATTGCAGATTGCTGCAAAATGTGGAAAACTGAATATAAGACAGGGGAAAAGAGAGAGAAATGAAGAATTGAAACTGATAGACTCTTCCGTGCCTACGTCAGAATCTGTTCCTTGTTAAAACTAACATCCTTTGAGCCTATAGCTAAAATATCATTTTTCCTTTATTATGTTGATTTTTTTAAAGACAGTATTTCAACAGACAGCTGAAAGAAAAATCTGCTAATGAACTAAATTTAACTTTTTTTTAAAAAGTCAAATTTGATTTTTGCTATTGATGTAACTGATTTTTTTTCTATCTCCCTGCCAATCATGAGCATACCAAAAATAAATAAGCGTACTGGAACCTATTTCTAAATGAACTACTCATGCTAACACCAAGACAGATGCACTTCTAATTAATCAGCTTTCTACCTACCCATCCCAAAAAGCACTTTAAACAAGCAAGTTAAATCACAATTAGGCCATCTGAAGACATTGACTATAAATAATCCCTCCCAATTAATCTCCCTTTTAAAGTGTAACACAATGTGGTGTAAGTAAAAACAGTTTGATGAGCTAACAAGGAACAACCATTTCTCAGTCTCTGGCACTTTAATAGACTTGCTTCATTATGAATAAATCACAAGGAAAGTTTTTGTTGTTTTTTTTGTACTTTTCCCCCTAGAGCAGGTTCCAAGAAGCAGTCGCCTAATCTTGGACGTGAGCAGCACTAAAATACAACAACAGACAAAGCAGCTGGGACTCAAAAATGTATTTTGGCAAATATATTTGCATTTTGGAAACTTAAAACAAGCACTGCCAATTGCCTTTAAATCCCATCCGCTCTGCCCCACTCCTAAAAAAAGAAAGAAATAGTTCCAATTGTCTATTTTACGTAGATAACTTCTTTTCAGCTATCTGTCTGAACATGCTAGGGCTTAAGTTGGGGAAGGGATGGGGAAGCACAAGCAAAACTTTCCTTCAAAAACCCCTGCAGTTGAACATACTTAGAAACTTCTCCATAATCTGGAATCCTGCCTTATCCCAACAGCAAAGGAGGCTTGTTTAGGTATTCATTTCAGCAGTTTTTATGCTGCTTCATCACAGTCACTTATCCCTCAACTATCCCGGGGAAACCGAGACATCCCACTTCTTTGTGCAAGAGCATGACAGCCATTTTGGGAGATCTCACCCTGAAGAACACACTTTTTGGAGGGTTGTGAACTTGCTTAGTGCCCCAAAACACAATTTTTTGGAGTCATGCTGTCTATGAGAGTTCACTTGCGCTTACTACCAGGTAGGGATGGGGAAGAAACTTGATTCAGATGGCATTTAAAAGTGGACTTACCAAATTTGCCTGTATTTTAATTGTAAAGGTAAAGGGACCGCTGACAATTAGGTCTAGGTGTGACCGACTCAGGGGTTGCGGCGCTCATCTCGCTTTATTGGCCGAGGGAGCCGGCATTAAGCTTCCGGGTCATGTGGCCAGCATGACTAAGCCACTTCTGGTGAACCAGAGCAGCACACGGAAATGCCGTTTACCTTCCCGCCGGAGCGGTACCTATTTATCTACTTGCACTTTGGCGTGCTTTCAAACTGCTAGGTTGGCAGGAGCAGGGACCGAGCAACGGGAGCTCACCCCGTCGCGGGGATTCGAACCGCCGACCTTCTGATCGGCAAGTTCTAGGCTCTGTGGTTTAACCCACAGTACCACCCGCGTTCCTAATTTTAATTGTACACTAGTGCCAATTGTCATTTAGACATTGTTTCATTGGAAGGCTATGCAGAAGAGACCTGGCCCTCAAACTAGAAAACGCCACCCACTCCTGCTCCACAGCCTGATATCTAAAAAACAGACCATGTGAATTGGCCTAATTTCATGTGCTTAAAAAAATGGAAAAAAGAATGGAAAAGAACACATTGACATTGCAGAAGGTCTAAGGATCTCTCCTCAGTATCTCCCAGCTGGGAGAAGCTCCTGTCTGAAATACTAGAGGGCTGCTGCTAGTTAGATTGTGTACATACTTAAAGCACATTCTTTCTCTCAGTGAATTCTGGGAACTGTGGTTTAATCACCCCTCACAGAGTCACAATTCCCAGCAACCCCTGGTAAACCACAGTGCCCAGAATTATCAGACGGACAAAATGTGGCTTTGAGTGTGCTTTAAATGTATACTGTGCACACAACCTCAGGATAGACAATGTTGAACTAATGAACCAATGGTATGGCACAGATTCCTACGTCCCAAATATGTCCATAGATCCCTCTTCCATATAAGTGTAAGATGTGTAAGGTGATGCTCTTTTTTGTTCTTCTAATTGCTAATATCCTGACAATTTGATTTCCTCTTGGAGCTTCCCCCCCCCACCTACATCACTTATTGAAGAGGCAAAGGACATGACTTTCTGAGAGCTGTGCCATTTTTAATGGGTCAGTCAGGAAAAAAGAAAGAGCAGTAGTTGGTTCTTCCCATGCTTAGGTATCTCCTCCCCCACCTCCATCTTGTTTCTTCTCCCATGCAATTCAGAAAATTTCAAGGAAGGGACAGACAAAAGTTTGAGTTATTTTAAAATGTATTCCATCTACCCAGATGTAAACTCCACTGGTTTCCACAGAGTGCTTTTAATAATGGGATTCGTGAAGGCACCCCATCCGATCACCCATTTTATGCAATCTAGTAAGCTAAATAAATAAATAAAATTGAGCAGAAACTTAAAGCATGAAATATTGAAAGTCAACTTTCAGATCCTTTAGACTTTGTGGTTCTCTGATGTATTGTTTTGTTTTGTCATGTAAATAACATATGGGGGGAGGGGAGCTACTACTCTAGCTTCCCAGTTTGTAGGTCACTGTTGGTTATCTGGAGGGAGGTGGAAAGGGGGCAGAATATCAGTGTGCAAATGCATCAGCAGAGTCAATCTGGCTTGCCTGCTGGTGTGTTAGCACCACACCAGGCTCTCCACTTCCTTATCCCTCACTCTCTTCTCCCTCAATAAGCAATGACAATCGACCTGGAGGGAAGCTAGCATGGTGGCCACACTTCACATGGTGAGCCATTTCTGCCTGTCTCACTTCCAAACTGATAGGCACTCTTCCACCAATGTTCAAAGGGGATGGCAGTGCTGATCTGGTGTAAACCTACCAAGGGATTGTCCTCCATTGTATTGATATTTATAAGCTTCTTGAATGAAGCAGCCCTCGGGGAGAAGGAATTTAAACCCTCTTACTTCATAGCAGCAGCAGAGCTTTAAGACAAAAGAAAATTGAATCACTAAAAAGTACAGTAACAGGTCTCATAAAAACAGCACAGCACTATGATAGTTTAGAAATTATGTTTTTGGAACGCAGCGGTTATGTTTGTTGTTGTGAGTTGGCAGGAACAAATGTAATTAGTTGTCAAGAAATTGCTGTCATTTTGCTTCCACAATGACATGCTTGAAGACTTCTACAGTCTGGAGACAGTAACGGGGATCTTTTAAGACATTATTCAGCTTATCTGTCAAAATTAGATAACTTGAAAGCTTTAACACATACACATGAATAGAGAGAGTGACTCAGTGAAGAAGTTGACTATATCCCTGCTCAGCCTGCAACATAAACTTCAGGAGTGCTTAGATCTAATGAAGTCACGGATGGAGAAGAAATTTGATTCAATTCACATTCAATTTGCACTTTCAGAAACAATATGTGAACCTAAACACAGCCATCTTTCAAAATTCACACTTCTCTGAATTTTGCAATACACTTCTCGCAGTCAAATTATGTACACAAAAATCCATATTTCAAGGCAAAAGAATGCATATGTCAGTAAAAATAAGCATGCATTATATTAGGGGAGATTGCTCTATGGTCTTAACCCTTCATGTGTTAATTAGATTTAAGCATGTTGGTTATGTGAGACACATTATCCCACAGTCTTAACACTCAGGAGGGTCTGCGGGAAAAGAGATGGTCTTTTGGGTATTTGGGGCCTAAGTCATTTAGGACTTTAAACAATAGTCCAAGCACCTTGATTTGGGCCCAGAAACAAATTTGTACCTAACATCCAATGTGGGAGTCATACAGGCAAGGCAGAGGCTTGTAAATGCTGCAGGGTGCCCCCTGACATTCCTCTGGTCAATGATTACCTTATATGGTAAAGGGATAATAAAAGCTTGGCCGGATGAGGTAACATGAGATTGGCAAACGGCCATGCGGCTGGTCAGAACAAAGGAGAATAAATCGGAGAAGGGCAGACAGAGGGGCTGCTCTCTCTTTCTATGGAAATATAGCTAGCTTTCTGTGTCTTTATTTTATACTAAACAACTGCCACTTGTGACGGCTGGCTCCAACAATCCAAAGTGGAGCCACAACAATTGACTCATAGAAAGCAAAGACACTCCAAATAAACACTAATGTTACTAGTGGAGCTGTTGTTAATTTATGATGCATTTCAGAGGGTGCTGCATTTCATGTTATTGGTTAAACCAATGGTGGTCTTGCAGAACTACAGAGCAGTGCTTTTTATCTTGGCCTCTCTTGTACCCATGCCCCTCCTCTACCTCCTCCATTTGGATAATAATTGACATCTATTCAATGTAGATTTTTCCAAGGTTGAAGCAAACACCTGGCTTTTTTTTGCTGCTTTCTAGAAAGGGTTTATGAGGAGAACACACTTTTTCTTTCTTTCTAGAAATATAACCGTTATGTCAACATTGGTATTACAGTTGCTATTTCAGGGATTAAAGAAGGAGGGGAAGAAAAAGAATTGCCACTGGCAAAATTGTGATATTCTGGGAAGAGATGTTTATTTATTTATTTGCTATCAAATCTAAAAGATGTCAGCTTGACCCTTTTTTTCCCAGGCAGAGGAATAAATGCACACGCTTCCACTTCTCTCTCTCTTTTTTTGGTTGAGAGAAAAATATAATAATACACTAAGGAGGGAAATTGCTATTTGACAGCCACTTTGGCCTTTGATCTATTATTCTTTTTACAGTGGATCAGCACAAAGCTACTTAGTGCAGGTCGTCCTATAAATCTCATAGTCTAGGAGAAAGTACTGCATTCACAATAAAACAAGGAAGCTGCCCCAAAGTAGGTCTTTTGATGCATCCATGTGGGAATCTCTCCCTCCTCCCCTTCAAACCATTCAAGATAGGGGTGAATGAAACCCTTTAGAACAGGAATGAGGTACCTGTGGCCCTCTAGAGGTTGTTGTTCTCCAACTCCCATCAGCCCCAGCCAGCATAGCCAATGGTCAGGAATTATGGAAGGTGTCATCCAACAACATCTGAAGGTGCTACATGTTCTCCATCTCTGCTCCAGAGAAATATTGCTAAACTTACTGAAAATATATTGCCTTGTCTTGAAATTTCTCAGAAATCTCATCTATCACAAAATATCCAGAATAATTTCAATTCTTATGTAAGATGCATCTAAAATTTTTGGCGACAGTTTATTGATGTGCTGAATCAGATCCCCACCCTAAAATGGGTTGAGTTTTAACAAACCCTTTTGGCCTTTCCTCAAACTTCCTTAGACACCACATTTTGATTTGAATTTTCTTTAATATCCTGGACCTGGACCAGGAAAGAGAAACACTTTGCCTTGGGCTCACAGACTAAAGAAAAATCAACAGAGCTCCTTCAAAATTGGTGCCATATGCTCTTTGTGAATGGTACTCATTAACAACTGGGCTCCAATGTTCTGAGCCAGTTGACAATTGCAAATATTTTTCCAAAGACTTAGCACAGCTATAACCAAGCCAATCTGGTAGCTACCAGAAGATGTCCAGCCTCCACAAACAGTGGTGATCATTTTAACTTCATGAAATATATTCTTAGCAACAGGTGGTACTTACACAAAAGGAAGAAAATTAAAATATTCATTTTACGAGAACATAATCTCCTTGCCTGTGTACGTTGCATGAGTGGCCAACCTTGAGGTCTCAGATTTCAGTGGCACCCTGTGCGATGACAATATTTGGTGCCCCCCACCCTGCTTCTTACCTTCCATTCTACATAATAGTTCCAGATCCCCCTGTGAAGCCCCAAAGCTCCATGCCCACTATGACTGAACTGTATGTGATCCCCTAAACCCACCTCTGCTTTCATACGCATGCTGCCATACCCTGGAGTCATAGTCATTTCTTTCCACATCTGGCGGTGGTAGTGGTGGTTGCAGTGGCTTATGTAGTCACAAATCACTGCTGGATATACCACAATTGATAGCCTAGGTCAACAGGCCACAAAATAAAGTCAAGGCTTTTGGCTGTTCATTTCATAAGAGACATTTTTACAAAGCATTCTTTCTCATTGCGATTGCTGCTGGTGAAGATATATTGAGGATATCAAGATATATAACCCTCCTGAACGGAGCAATATATTTGCACTGGCTAGCCTCGCCATTTCAATCATGTTGGAGCTGGGCTCAGTTCTGAAGTAAATACAGGGCCTCTGCTTTACGTGAGAATCTTTCCCTCTCCTGCCAAACGTAAAATGCAGAAGTATCAAATTGGACAGTGCCAATCAGTTTCTGTGGGAGAAGTAGTATGACCAAACCAGTGGCTGGTACAGCCAAAGCTGACCACAGTGTTCATAAGTGCCAAGAGTGTGTGCATTCCTGCATGCCAAAATATGAATTGTTCTCCTGCATCATATTTACTAAGTCCCCGTCTGCACTACATGTTGAAAGCTGCATCGTACCTCTTCAAGCAGTCATGGCTTCCTGCAAAGAATTCTGGGAACTGTAACACTGAGAGTTGTTAGAAGACCTCCTATTCCCCTCACAGAGCTACAATTCTCAGAGTGGTTTAACAATCAATCCCTCTTCCCAGGAAACTCTGGGAATTGTTGTTCTCTGAGGGGAAAAGGGGATCTCCTACACAGCTTATGTGTATCTAAGCCAGAGATGGGAACTTGTGGTACTTCAGATGTTGCCTTTCCTATTTTCCTGGGAAGCCATGAAGAGTTTTGCCTTCAAGAATTGTATTGCTTGCTTTTAACAAGCTCTCATAGGCCTCTGCCAACCCAAGGAAGAAGTGTTTCCTTCAACAATATTTTGCATTCAATTTACCTCCATCATATTTGGATGCCTTTGGATCCAAGCATGAATGCAAATGCCTTTGTTTCCCACGTTCTTATGTACATAACAAAAGATGACAGTAATCACAGTAATGGGAAAGACAGAGGGAATTCCCTTGTGTTATACCTGAAAGAAATGCTAACACCTTACTTATAAGTCTCTTGGGGTCTTGAATGGATGAGCCAATACAGGCACAATGAATCAAAGCAAAAATAATAAAAGCCCTCTCCTTCCCAAGGAAAATAAAATATTATTAATAAGGCAAAGTACGTTTTCAAGAATGGAGTCCCATACTGTAGCCAAAGTTTAGGGTCAATTTGGAAAGAGGAAGAATAATCCCTTCTTTGTTGGATAATTAATTATGACCCTTAAGCAAAATCCAGACTGTCCATCTTTAGCTCACTGCAAGTTTTCAGAGATGTTACAAATGTTCAGCATATGGTTTTCATCAGATTGTATATCATCCCCAGACTGAATGCTGGACAAATGCTGCAAAATCTTCTACTATATTGAATTGTAAAAGCAGTGCTTCAGGTATGTAATGTTAGACCCTGGGCTTAATTTTAGATGACAGTGTGGATTGTTTCACTCATTTCAAAATTTGATGAATGAGCCCTGCTGTGTTGGGGAGCCATCCTGCTCATTCTGCTGAGTGGAGCCACAGGTATTTGTACCTTGATGATACCTCTTATTAAAGTTAATGTAGGCTCCAAACACCCAACTAAGGGCCATCCTCTGCATCTCTGCATGTAAGCTCCAAACACTCCTACTCATCCCTTGCATCTCTGCATGATGTAGATGGAGTGCCAATCAGACATGAGTAATTCTCCTATATCTCCCACTCAAATGTGATTGCATCGTTCATTTAATCCCACTGTGGAGAGACAGCAGAATTACCCATCTGCAGATGAGGGTGTTGACTGCATCTCTGCATGAGTTCAGTAACTCTTGCTTCTTTCCCACCAACAGTCAGACAAGAAATTGCCTTATGATATCAGGCCAGCATATTTGTTCATTTAGAATAGGGCAATGTACTCTGGTGGTGATCCTCCTGGCAGAGACCTTTGCAATTATTTTCTAGCTAATCCTTTTGAGTGGAGATGGCGGGGACACCTGTAAGGAAATAATGCGCTCTTGCCACTGAGCTATGCTCTCTCCCACATCCACACCTAAAGTTTAAAGCAGTATTATATCTCTTTAACAGCCATGCTTTCCTCCAAAGAATCAAGGGAATGGAAGTTCAGGTTGCTGAGAGCTGAAAAGAGACTCCTATTCCCCTCACAGATCTACAGTTCCCAGAGTGGTTAAACAACCAATCCATCTCTCCAGCGAACTCTGGGAATTGTAGCTCTGCAAAAAGAATAGGGGGTCTCTTAAAAACTCTTAGCTCCCTTAACAAACTTCAGCTCTCAGGATGCTTTGAAGGAAGCCATGACTGTTAAAGCTCTATAATAGCACTTCACATATATGACGTGGATGTGGCCCTGTTAAACAGCAAAGCATGCTGTCAGGGAACTGCCATCGGAGGGGCAGGTGGTGGAGAGGCTCCAGGAGAATAGGAGAGACTCTACAGCAGAAGAAGGAACCAGTAGGGGGAGAGCAGGAGTTCCAGCGGAAAGGGAATCGGGGGAGAGGCTCTGGGATACTTCTAGTGAGAACAGTGAGGAGGTAACAAGATCCCCTTTAGCAACCCCCACCCCTCGCCGGAAACTGTCACGCAGAGAGTCCAGGAGGCACATGTCCGTCAAACAACTTTTATGTTGGAGTAAGTTCCGTAGACGCCCACTGTCGGATTCTACCAGCGACTGACGGAGTCATGCTTTGGGGGCTCCGTTAGTGCCTAGGTTTGGGTGACCAGCCAAACCCCAGAGGGATCAAGCTTTTACGCACAAGCAGCTCATTATCCCATCACAGCAATCCGACAGTCTTTGAAAGCAGCTTGTGCAAGCAGAGGGCATCATGAGCGAACCAGCCGGAACCGGAGGAGCTGGAGCTGGAGCAGGTCCAAGCCTGGAAGAAAGGTACAGGGCGTTGGAGGTCCAGCTCGTGCTGCAAACGGCGAGGCTCGAGGAGAGGAGGGCTCAAGATGCGGATAAGGGAAAAACCACCCCACTTTCCAGAAAGGTGCCTGGATTGGTGCAGAAATTTGGGGGGGATCCCAGGAACTATCAAGCCTTTAGGACAGAGATGCAATATGCTCTCAATCTACTGTTTGATGACTTCCCCGATGAGAACTCTAGAGTGGCGTACGTGATTGGCCATCTAGAGGGAGGGGTGAGGGACTGGATTAGGCCCCTGATGGCAGCCAATAATGAAATCTTAAAGGACACAATGAAATTTTTTCGCGCCATGGACTTGATGTTTTCCAGCGAGATTGAGCAAGGGGTGGTGCGCAGGCAGTTAATGGCGTGTAAACAGGGGAGCCGATCTGTACGTGAGTACTGGACTGAGTTCACCATGCTGATTCATAGACTGGGGTGGGACCTTGCGAGTGAACCTATTCAAATGCTGTTTGAAGAAGGGCTCTCTCCGGCAGTGAAAGATGAACTTTCCCGGGCGCCTAGGGCGGAGTCTATGGACCAGCTGACTAAATCTGCGCTGTCCATAGGAGCGCGCCAGGAAGCCAGAGCTTTGGAAAAGCGGGAAGGAAAGGGGGAATGTTGGAAGGACTTCCACATTCCGGAGATTCCGGAGCAGCCTTTCCCGCCAGCAGAGCCGATGGAACTTGGAACAGCGCGCGCGCGCGCAGTTTCAAACACCAGTGAGGGGCGGAAGAAGGAGGGAAAGAGCGCCAAGAGATGTTATCTCTGCCAACAGCCAGGTCACTTTGCCAGAGTCTGTCCGCAAAGGAAGGAATGGCAAGGGATGGCGGGAACTGTTGGGGGAAAGGAGGAAGAAGAAATCAAGGAGCAAGTAAAAGCCAACGCCTGGCTGCCAACATCAGGGCGCAGCAGCCAGGCCAGGGAGTAGTGAATGTGCCCACGCCGGAACCCCCAAGACCAGCGCTTGTGATAGAGGTGTTGCTGGAACTGGCAAATGGACACCCACTAAAGATAAAAGCGCTATTGGATTCAGGTAGTTCCTGTAATTTCATGAGTAAGGAGTTTGCAGCTGAACACCAGATACAGACTATCCCATTAAGTAAGCCTTTGCAGGTTACCACGATTGATGGGAGGGAACTGTTGGGAGGAGAAGTGAGCCAACAGACTGTACCAATGATAATGAGGGTGGCAAGACACACAGAACTGATAGCGTTTAACGTAGCCACCTTGGGAGGAGCTCCTATTATTTTGGGAATGAGCTGGCTGGCACTACACGATCCGCTAGTAGGCTGGCATCAGAGAGTGGTTTCCTTTGGATCAGCACATTGCCTAGAACACTGCAAGGAGGGAGAGGCTCAGGCAGGGGCCAGGGCCACTCTAGCAGGGATGGAAGTGATGGACAAGGGGAAGGTGCCACCACAATACGCTGACTTGATTGACGTCTTTAGCGAAAAGGAAGCAGATAAACTGCCCGCGCACAGACCCTTTGACTGTCAAATTAACTTACTCCCAGGAGCACAATTGCCAGCGGTCAAGCTGTATGCAATGTCAGACAGTGAGATGCAGGAGTTAAGGGAGTTTATTGACAAGAACCTCAAGCGAGGTTTCATCAGAGAGTCACGAGCGGTGGGGGGCAGCCCAGTGTTCTTTGTGGACAAAAAAACCACGGGTAAACCCAGGCTTGTGTGTGATTTCAGGGCCCTAAATGCAGTGTCAGAACCAGTGACGTTCCCTATGCCTAGAATTGATGACATTCTGACACGTGTGAGAAAAGGGAAAATTTTTACCAAGCTGGACCTTAGAGGGGCATATAACTTGATACGTGTGAGAAAGGGGGATGAGTGGAAAACCACTATGTTCACCCCCTTGGGGGCCTTTGAGTACCTCGTTATGCCCTTCGGTCTACAGGCGGGCTCGGCCTGTTTTCAATCGTTCATGAATCACGTCCTGGGGCCATTGCTCTACAAGAACTGCGTAGCGTTCTTAGATGACGTCCTGGTATACTCAGAGAATGAGGAGCAGCATGTGCGAGATGTAAGAGAAGTACTGAGCAAACTGCGAGAAAATCGGCTGTGGGTGAAACTGGAGAAGTGTCAGTTTCATACCAGGGAGGTGGAATTCCTGGGGTACCGGTTGTCTGACAAGGGATTGGCCATGGATCCCAGCAAGGTTCAAGCGGTACTGGAATGGAAAACACCAAAGACCAAGAAGGACGTGCAAAGATTCCTGGGCTTCGGAAACTTCTATAGGAAGTTCATCAAAAACTTTGCCCATTTAACAGCGCCCATCACGGATTGTCTTAGCAGCAAGAAAAAATTTGTTTGGACGGAAGAAGCGCAGTGGGCGTTCGAACACTTAAAGCAGGCGTTTGCGTCGGAAGAGCAACTTTTGCACGTAGATCTACAAAAACCTATGAGGGTGGAGACTGACGCGTCAGACCGAGCGGTGGGGGCCGTGCTTCTCCAGCCGGGAAAAAATACGTCCGAATGGAGACCGTGTGCGTTCTTCTCGCGGAAGTTGAACAAATCCGAGAGGAACTACACAGTATACGACCGAGAACTGCTTGCCATTCATGAAGCATTCCGGAGATGGCGCCACTTGCTGATTGGGGCGCAGCACAAGGTTCAAGTCCGAACTGACCACAAAAATCTGGAATACTGGAGAACAGCACGAGTGCTGAACCAGAGACAAGTGAGATGGGCCCAGGAGTTCTCCAAATTCCACTTTGAGATTCGTTACGTGCCAGGCTCCGAGAACGTGAGGGCAGACGCTCTCTCCAGGAAACCTGAGTACTTAGAGGGGGAGGGAGCGCCTGAGGCAAGGCATGTAATCCCTGAAGACCGCTGGGTGTGTGGGGCGGCATTGGTGGGGCAGAGGGAACTGATAGAGGGTACTGAGAACGATGAATACGCCCAAGAGAAATTCAGAGAACTCAGGAGGACAGAGGAGAACACAGGGGGGTTTGAAGAAAAGAACGGGGCGTTGTATTACAAAGGGGCACTGTACATACCAGATGGGGAACTGAGGGGCAGAGTACTCAAGCAGTTGCATGACAGCCCCACAGCGGGGCATTTTGGACAGCACAAAACCATGTGGTTGGTTACCAGAGAGTTTTGGTGGCCCAAGGTGAGGGAGGACGTACGGGAATATGTCAGGGGTTGCGACAGGTGCCAGCGAGCGAAAGGGGAGAGGGTGGCGCCAGCGGGGCTATTACAACCCTTACCCACACCAGAAAGGCCATGGGAGGCAGTATCCATAGATTTTATGACGGACCTGCCAAAATCCAAGGGCAAAACAGCTGTCATGGTGGTGGTAGATCTATTAACTAAGATGTGTCATTTTATAGCCTGTTCCCATGCGGTCACCGCGGAGGAAACCGCCAAGTTATTTGTAGAGCATATTTTCAGGTTGCATGGCGCCCCCTTGAGGGTGGTCAACGACAGAGGAAAACAGTTTACTTCCAGGTTCTGGAGGAAACTTATGAGCTTACTGCACGTGGAACTCAATTTCTCAACTGCCCGGCACCCAGAAACAAATGGGCAAGCGGAAAGGGCAAACAGGATTTTACAACAATACCTGAGGTGTTATGTAAAAGACAGAGAAAATGATTGGGTAGATAAGTTACCTCTGGCAGAATTTGCCTACAACAACGCGGAGAACGTGTCCACAGGGATGAGTCCTTTTCTGGCAAATTATGGGTGTCATCCCCGGGCATTTCCAGGAGAAGGAGGGGAGAGGTGGAGCGTGCCAGCGGCGGAACACTTTTTTGAAGAGATGGAAGCGATCCACCGTCAGCTTCAACTTAACTTAGAGAAAGCCAAGGAAGAATATAAGAAACAAGCAGACAGAAATAGGAGGGAAGGTGAAACTATAAGGGTGGGAAACCGGGTGTGGCCATCCACCCAAGGACTACCGTTCAAGGGAGGGAGTAAGAAATTGAGACCCAAAAGATTGGGACCCTTTGAGGTCATACAGCAGGTCAACCCAGTAACATTCAAACTCAGACTGCCCAGTCACATGAAATTACACCCAGTATTTCACAGGTCATTACTGTCGCCGTACCGAGAGGGACGTGAGTGGGGGGAGCGTGAGAGAGAGGTCTCCCAAACGCCCGTGATAGAAGAGAGAGAACTTGACATGAACGTGGCAGGAATCATCGATTCCAGGTGGAAGGGGAATCAGGTGGAATATCTGGTAGAATGGGAGGGGGAAGTTGAGTCGGAAAACACTTGGGTACCAGCAGAGTTAGTCAAGGACGAGGTTTTAATAGAAACATTTCATCAGTGTTTCCCAAAAAAACCGCAACCCGTGGCACGATTTAGAAGGGAACACTTTGGGACCACCGATGAGGAAGGGGAGTTTGAAGGGTTCCCAGAGTCAGGGGTGGGTGAGGAAGCCGACTCCGACGAAGAAGAGGAAGACGAGGAGAGAGACGGTACGCCGTGGTTAGAAGTGTTTGAATCCTCGGACGACGAGGAGAGTTCCTTCCGGGGCTTTCCGCCCTCACCGCCAGTGGGAGAGGAGGCGGGGGGGTGAAGGGGGCCCTGGGGGGGAGGTGGATGTCAGGGAACTGCCATCGGAGGGACAGGTGGTGGAGAGGCTCCAGGAGAATAGGAGAGACTCTACAGCAGAAGAAGGAACCAGTAGGGGGAGAGCAGGAGTTCCAGCGGAAAGGGAATCGGGGGAGAGGCTCTGGGATACTTCTAGTGAGAACAGTGAGGAGGTAACAAGACCCCCTTTAGCAACCCCCACCCCTTGCCGGAAACTGTCACGCAGAGAGTCCAGGAGGCGCATGTCCGTCAAACAACTTTTATGTTGGAGTAAGTTCCGTAGACGCCCACTGTCGGATTCTACCAGTGACTGACGGAGTCATGCTTTGGGGGCTCCGTTAGTGCCTAGGTTTGGGTGACCAGCCAAACCCCAGAGGGATCAAGCTTTTACGCACAAGCAGCTCATTATCCCATCACACATGCCTTCCATTTTGATTTGGGAAAGGTAAAGGTAAAGGACCTCTAAACAGTTAAGGCCAGTCAAATTCAGCTATGGGTGCGGCACTCATCTCTGCTTTCAGGCTGAGGAGTTGGTGTTTGTCCGCAGCTTTCTGGGTCATATGGCCAGCATGATTAAACCATTTCTGGCGCACGGAACACCGTGATGAGTGCCAGAGTACACAGAAACACCGTTTCTTCCTTTTCACCAGTGGTACCTATTTATCTACTCGCACTGGTATGCTTTCGAATTGTTAGATGGGCAGGAGCTGGGATAGAGCAACAGGAGCTCACCCCGCCATGCAGATTCGAACTGCCAACCTTATGATTGACAAACCTAAGAGGCTTGGTGCTTTAGACCAGAGTGTGTGTATTGATTATAAGAAGTTCAGGAAACACATGATCATAGCTTTGACTTCTTTGTTCAGAAGTTCCCAGTGTCTTGGCCATCTTCATTTTGTGATGATATACTTGGAAGGGCCCTCCCCCATGTTCCCTCTTAATTAGAAAAATGCTCTCTAACAGAAAACACCAATAATGTCTGGTATTTGAGTCAAATTCTGAAATGGGAAAGAAATACAACATAAAGAGTTTGTGATTATTTCTCTGCTTATATGTAAGGGGGGGGGGATGTGAACAGAGAACCAAATATGGTTTAAGAAGATCACATTCAAGATGTCTTGTGTGACACCCTGCTATTTCCCCCGAATTGAAACAGCAGTGCATTTGCAAAATTGTGCATTATATTTCCAGTCTGGGGCAACATATTAACAGCTACCACTCAAAATTAAAAAGGCTAATTTTTAATTATCTAGAAGTAAGGCAAAAACAGGAACTTCCTTTGTCTAGTCAGGATCACTGGGTGAGCTTTCAGAGAGGTAACCAAATTATTTAATTGAGCATTTCAATACAAGTTTCTACTCTCATATTACAGCACTCATGGGGAGATTAGTTTTGGATTAAAACACAGAGGTTTATTTTTTTATTACCTGCTGTTCTGAAAAGTAAATTTACCCCTGTGGATTCTGGAAAGCCATTCTTTTAATTCTTCATTTACATGCTTACTTGTCTCATTACTTCTCACAAGATATCTGATAATTTCCAACTCTTTCGAAATAAAATTACTGTTCAAAAATAGCAGGGAAAAGCTAAATTTGGAAAAGGGTACAGAATTTTTTAAATTTTTTTTTACAAAACAGTATAATAGTGGTTCAGAAAGAATAGACTAGCTTGTACTTTTAGCTCTTGAAAATGAACTTTTCCTCCTATACTATGTTATGCTACAGTCACATATTGAAGCATGCACGCACGCACACACACACACACACACGCACACACACTAACGTATCTACTATACATCTTTTATCACCTCTAACAAAATTGGCTCATCTTCCATTGCACTAAATAAGTTCAGCAATTCAAGAACTAAAACTGGACAACTAACAGACCCTACTATAGACCAAGAGACACACTACTGCTGAACATACATTAATCACAGATATAGCCAAGGCACTGGGTCATTATCATGACAGCTGCCTTGGCTGACCCTGAACTTGCTATTAGCTCATCCATGGGGTCAATTAACTCATAAAGAAAATCAACTCCTTCTCATGTCCAGTCGTTTCAAAGTCACTTTGAGCATGATTTGAACAATGGAATTGTGGCATAAAAATAAAATGATGTAGGTAGGTAGGTATGCATGCTGTATGTAATATGTAAAAGCATGGTTTCCCCTAGTGACAGAATTTTATTCACTGAACCCTCCTCTGTTCCTGACCTTCCCTGAATTGTTCTGCAAGCCTCGGTCCAATGCTTTTTCATGTGTCACAACAATGGATGGGGGAACATGTCAATTTCATGTTCTCTCAATTTATTTCTTCTTCTTTATTTACATTCCAAAGCTGAATTTCTTCTTTTTTTTTTAAGTCTTTGTGAGAGTCCTCATTTAAAGCCATCAGCAATATAAGGATTCTCCTTATATACAGAATTTTGTATGCAATTTTGTCTACTGTACAGATTGTTTTCAAGCATTTCCCCATAATTCAGAGCCGTTTAGGCTATTTTCACATTTTTTGTGTGCAAAGGCCTACAGCTCTGCAGCTCAGGGAGGGTGAGCTAAGGAGAACTCAGAGGAGATGATGGGGCACCAACAAACAGAAAAACCACCCCCCTTCCCCCTCCCGCTCCATCTTCTATAGTTACAGAGTAACAAACTGGACATCTATCTGTTTGCATATTAACATTTCATTATTATTGCTCTTACAATACTTTTCCTACAAAAAAATTAGCTTTTCTACAACCAAATGGTGTTTCCCCCCCAAGTAAATGTGCTTGCCATCAAGGCAGCAGAAGGAAACTGTTTTAGTCATGCAGTAATGATGGTGCTATGATTTAAGCGACTTTCAATGCAAGACTGCAAATGCTCAGATAATTTCCTTTTTTCCCCTTTTCTTTTTAATCATGGTTGTCAAAATGTTTTTGCTTGTAGAAGCAAGAAGGAATTTAGAAGCAGTTGTGAAACAGGGAATGGTGATGGGGGAAAGAAGAGGTGGCAATTGTGAGGATCGCTGTGGTTCTACAAATTGCATTAGGAGTATAAAGCCCCTACTCCCATCAGACCATTAACTTTAAGGGTCCAAAATTACCCACTGACTTCTCCTTTGTTAGAATTTTGCCTCAGGCATGAATGAACTAGCTGGTGGCCCCTCACCCCATCTTTTATATGAGAATAAGCATAATGGCCTACCTAAGAGTGAGTGGTGCTATGGGGTAAACCACAGAGTCTAGGGCTTGCTGATCAGAAGGTCGGTGGTTGGAATCCCCACGACGGGGTGAGCTCCCGTTGCTCGGTCCCTGCTCCTGCCAACCTAGCAGTTTGAAAACACAAAGTGCAAGTAGATAAACAGGTACTGCTTCAATGGGAAGGTAAACGGCATTTCTGTGCACTGCTCTGGTTCACCAGAAGTGGCTTAGTCATGCCGGCTCCCTCGGCCAATAAAGCGAGATGAGCGCTGCAACCCCAGAGTCGGCCACGACTGGACCTAATGGTCAGGAGTCCCTTTACCTTTACCTAAGAGGGTTGATGTAAGGATTACTGAAATAATGTCATTGACATTTGCATAGCACTCTAGATTGTTCTAAACACTTTCAATATATTATCTCATTATACTTTACGATAATCCTACTAGATAGGACAATATTATTATTCTCGCTCTCACACACACACACGTGCAATACCTTCTAGATTAATACTGGTGCATTTGAAAAAGCTAAGGGATTTTGGAAAGTGATATATAATGAAATGAAGGAAATGTTAACATTAGTAATTCCTCCCAAACCCAAGGCTTTTCTTGTAGGGATATTGGGGTATTGTAGGGATATTGGGGTATTGTAGGGATATTGGGATATTGTAGGGATATTGGGGACAAATGTCCCAAAGAATATGATTAAACTATTTATGTATGCAACAACAGCTGCCAGAAATGGGAAGGAAGAAAACATCCCAACCAAAGAGGAATGGAATGTAAAACTAATGGATTAAGCGACATTGGCAAAGTTCACAGCAAGAGTGAGAGACCAAAGTGCTGAACATTTTTTTATTTTATTTTAAAGAATACAAACCCTTTTTGGAATATTTGAGAAAGAACTATAGTCAAATGGAACCATGGGTAGGATTTGAATTATCAGCAGCAGATTGAAAATGAATAAACGGAACAGAGGAAATATATATTAGATATAGTTTGACATATATTGCAGCAGAATATGGGGGGGGGGGAATAAAAACACCACAGAAGTAAGGGTGGGAAGTCACCTTGTAAGAGAAATGTATATTGAATCTGAAGTTAATGTGTTTAAGTTTTCAAAATTGAATAAAAGTTATTATATATATTAAAAAAGGGGGGGGTAGATGAATCCTGGTGTGACCTTTTATATTGGCTATCCTTTCCTTGGTACTAACAAGAGCATAAAAAAGTGATCTTGGATTCATCAAACCCGTAAGATGTGGAAGACTTATGCCGCTTATATTTTTAGATAGCTGTCTTCATGCAGAACATATTTTACAGTGAATATTAATAGTACAAAGTGTGACTAGAATGAGGATGGATGATAGTGGTATTTATGATTAACCAGAAGAAAATGGGAGACGGGGGAGTGAGTGAACATGTTCCTGCATGCTGTAGCTGTCAGACTGAGCATCCACCCACCCTCTGTCATATTCTCTCCTGCAGGATCGGCACAACAAAATATGTCCATCTCCTTTCTGAATCTAGGCAAATAAAGAGAAGAAAGCACAGATCATCATTAACTTTACTTCCATTGCACTCTCTGTCTGTCTGTCTCTCTCTCCCACTCTTGCTCTCTCACCTTCTCATATCCCCATGTTTGTCAACCAGTGACGCACAATACCATCTGCACACTAAAATGGTAATGATTAGTGTTAACACCAATTTCCCCTCTGAAAATTCAATACATATCATATGGCAATGCAGATGTGCTGTCCCACATCTGACCCCATCTGCATTATACATTTGAAAAAGTATCATATAATAATAATAATAATAATAATAATAATAATAATAATAATAATAAAAATTATATCCTGCCCATCTGGCTGGGTTTCCCCAACCACTCTGGGTGGCACCCAACAGAATATTAAAACATGATAAAACAATCAAACATTAAAAGCTTCCCTAAACAAGGATGCCTTCAGATGTCTTCTAAAAGTGAGATAGTTGTTTATTTTCTTGGCATCTGATGGGAGGGTGCTCCACAGAGCAGGTGCCACTACTGAGAAGGCTTCTTGCACAGAATGCTGGGGACTGTCATTTGTTAAGGGTGCTGGGCATTGTTAGGAGACCCCTATTCCCCTTGCAGAACTACAATTCCCTGAGAAGAGGGGGCAAGGTACCACCCTTTCCCCCAAAACTTGGGTTTCCAAGCCGACTTTGGGACCACAGTTCCCATCATCCCTGAGCACTGGTCCTGTTAGCTAGGGATGATGAGAGTTTGGGAGACACTGGTGCAGATAGACATCAGCCAACTGTGGGTTGCCATTGCCTGTAGTATAGAGAAGCCTTGAACATGGGCTGCATTTGTGGGATTTGTTTGTGGGGTTAAGTATGCGTAAAGGTAAAGGGACCCCTGACGATTAGGTCCAGTCACGGATGACTCTGGGGTTGCGGCGCTCATCACACGTTATTGGCCGAGGGAGCTGGCGTACAGCTTCCAGGTAATGTGGCCAGCATGACTAAGCCAATTGTGGCTAACGAAAGCAACGCATGGAAACGCCGTTTACCTTCCCACTGGAGCAGTACCCAAAGCTGTCAACCTTCCCTTTTTTGCGGGAAATTTCCTTATTCCAGCGCAGTTTCCCGCTGCTTCCCTCTGCTATCCCGGATTGTTAGATATCCTGTAGATTGTCCCTGGGACAGGTGAGGCTGCTGATCCCTTATTTTCAAGGCCGCTGATCCCTTATTTTCAAATCTGAAGGTTGACAGCTATGGGAGTACCTATTTATCTACTTGCACATTGACGTGCTTTTGAACTGCTAGGTTGGCAGGAGCTGGGACCAAGCAATGGGAGCTCACCCCGTCGCGGGGATTCAAACCGTCGACCTGCTGATCGGCAAGCCTTAGGCTCTGTGGTTTAACCCACAGTGCCACCCACATCCCTCTTAAGTATGTGTATGTGTATGTGTATGTGTACGTATTTTTGCTCAGAAGTGCATTTTCTTTGGGTCTCAGCAGGAGCTTAGCTTAAAGTTGCATGACGAAAATGTGCCAAATTCCTACTGCTTCAGAATCCATCCCCTTGGCCCTTCCTCCCCCCCCTTCTCTTCTTTTCATTTATTTAAAGCATCCATGAATCAGTTGGGAGTCAGCAAAAAGTTAGCATTAATGAGATCATTTCCACAGAAATTGGCTCATTACCATGCCGACTTCCAATGTTTTGTGACAGTCATGAACTCGGTTCTTCTCAATGCGTGTTTGTCTGACTGCCTATTTGAAAATAATGAGGCTTTTAAAAAATAAAACGGCATTTCTCTGTAGTTCTTTTTCTAACACAAAATTATCAATTCAATGACATAGCAAAGCCTCAAGTTGCTTTTTGAGTTTCCCTACAATAGCAGGAGTCATTTATTTAATGTGTCAGCTTGTAACAATACAATGAGTCAGATGGTCTACATGGAGGATGAGGATTTTAGGACAGTAAGGACCCAATAAAAGCCCTAGTGGTCTGAATCACACAAGGGACACCCAACCCTTTTATATTTTTAATCTGCTTGTAGAATTTTCATTTTGTAATAAAATTAAAAATACAGCCAACAACAACAACAAAAATAGCACACATAGTAATGCAACAAGAGCCCTAGTAGTGCAACCTATCTGGTCTACTCAGAAATAAGTCCCATTGAGTTCAGTGGGGCTTGCTCCCAGGTAAGCCACTCTGGGTTTTTCTACCACAAAGATGGGACACCAATGGTTTCAGAAGTTGCTGAACTCCCAACTCCCATCAGTGGTTAATGATCAGGAACGATGGACTCCAACATCCCTGTTCTATAGCCTACTGAAATTCAAATTGCAGCCACTGGGAGTGGGCTTTTATGTTGTGGCACCCAATTGTTGGAACCATCGCTCCTCTGAAATAAGGCATGTACCCAGCTTAGTGTGTTTGGGGTACTAGTTAAAGACTAATCTGTTCACACAAGCATTTGCTGGTTATAAATACCAAGCTTGTAGTAATTATTCCAACTTACTGTAAATGTTGTTGTATTCCTCCCCCCACCCATGTATTGATTTTATTTTGATAGTATTTCTATTGTTTGTGAACCACTCTGGATTTATTATTTAATCAGCGATAAATGTTTTCAATAAATAAATGAGCTGCGACCATCACACATCTTGTGGCAGTGAATCCATAAGGAGATTTACCACTCCCTAACTTGTTGCGTTCCCTGTTTGCAAAGAAATAAGACCCAGATCTCTAGAACAGCTTCTTGCCATCCCTGCTTGTGTTTTTTTTTTATATTATTATTATTATCAAGACAACAGCATTGGATTTCTTTTAGCCAACATTAATAGATATTGAACTGTAAAGGGGGATTTATTTTGCCTTTGCAAAGGAGTGTTTACGCCAAAGGGTTTCTTCCGTGTGTGTGATAGATTGTTTTAATGATTGACTGTATAGATTTTGACAACCTGTATCCTGCTTATCTCTAATCATTGTTCTTGTCATGACCTGTGGTTTGAACAAATCCTCATATGATGTACTCCTTGTGCGCATACAGTACTTGGGTTTTAATTTCCATCAGTAGTTTGGTTTTGTTGTAGCTTATGGCTAAACAACTAAAAATTCCAACACATAAATGAACTACTTGATGTGTTAATAATGATTTTATTTTATTTCATTTTTGCCTGCCCTGAGCCTCTTGTCAGTAAAGGGGAATAGATGGAATGGGGTTTAGGAGCAGTCACAATGGGGTTCTCACTTCTTGTATTTCGTCTAACCCGTGTTAAAAAAAGAAGAATACCTATTTGAAAGAATTTTATCCAGTTCCTTCGCATCTTTTCTTTTTTGGGGGGGTGGGGGGAGCTGCTAGGGCTGAAGCATTGTGGTGACACCCTGCTCTCACTAAAAATAAAACTAAAAACTAAAAAAAACCAGAAGCTACCATACAGAGAGGCAGAGAGACAGACACTCACCCAGAGAGAGAGAGAGAAAGAGGGGGAGAGAGAGAGAGAGAGAGAGAGAGCGAGCATCTTTGAATTTCCCTCCCCTTCCCCTTTTCCTGTTTTTAAGAAAAGGCAGAGCAGTAGGAAAACTGGTAATGCATCCATTCCACTTTGCAGCCAATCCCATGGCAGTTTCAGAACTTCACAATCTGGGAAGAAATCCAGGGAACTGAAGGAGAATTTTGAAAGCCCCCTTAATGGTGAACAAGAACTCCTCACTCGAAAGAATAAAAATAATCAATGCATTCATTTACCCAGGAATCGGTGAATGAGAAATGCAGAGGTGCTTCATTATGTGAAAATGTTTAATTCATACATGTAATTAGATTTTGGTAGCAAGTCATTATAGCTCTATTTAACACTATACAAAAATCACAAGCATAATATTTATTTGGGGAATATCGCTTCCTTGGTCAATAATGGAATGTGTTTTATTTTAGAATTTAATTTAATGTTTTTATTGCCTGGGCCCTATTTATTAAGGCATTAATTAGAGAGGTGAGAAGCTGTGTTATTCCTAAAAGTGTAGCTCAGAGACAATGACTCACAAGCTTAGACCCGTTCTAATAAGAGGTGTGCAGTGCAGCACAGTCCCATGCAAACCTTCTCAGAAGTGTGTCCCATGCCTCCAGGAAGCTGGTTTTGAATTTTCACTTTCCCTCCTGAGAAACCTTTCAAGGAAGTGGTGGATGGGGGCGGATGTAAAAATGAATGGAGCAATAAATGTAAATGTTAACTTTGTAAAATGTGCTAATTCTCAGTAGTATATCATGGGGGAAGCAGGGAGGCCATTACCCTGGGCACAAAATACTGAGGGGGTGCAACAAGTTGCCCCCATGCAGGCACTGGCTCCCATGGAGATTCCTGCCCTGGTGAAGGCAACAGAGCAGCTCCGGCCCACAGTGAGCTGGCATGGAGGAAGGGAGGGAGGTGGGCAAGGAGTGATCCCAGTGTGGTCTGGCCTGGAGCTCCTCTCAGCAGACATCAGGGGGATTTGCCCACCTGGCCAGGATCCCCCTTGCACAGGGAGACAAGGAGGTGCAGTGGTTTCCCACAACTCCAGTGGAGAGAGACTCTCTAGTGGGTTCAGCGGCTTGCCTGCCCCGGACGCTGGCAACCCATGCTATGCCACTGCTAGTTCCAACACACATGCATACATACTTCATTCTATCCTCCACCTTGGCATTATCAGCACTATGGACAAGGACACCCAGGCTGTGGAGCATGACCAGTAAGGGGTGTGGCCTTGGGAGAGCTTTGATGGCCAAAAAAGGAGCCAGTAGGGCTGTATTTGGTCCCTGGTCTTGAGGTTCCCTGCTCTTGAGCTAACAGACCCGGGGCAGGGGGAGGATGTCAGATAAGGACACATAAGCAAAGTGTGTACATAGAACAACAAGGTATATGTACAGGAAACGGAACCGTCACGCCCCACTCAGGTTTCTAAAGGCCTCTACAAACAATGACAGTTCATTCCTCCCAATATTTGAATCTAAACTTCTCTGCAAAGAGAGATTTTGAAGACAGAGTCCCTCGAACCATTCTGCCTTAACAGGGGGTGTTGTAAGCTGTGAGATGCTTTTATTCCTTTTTGCAGGCATATTATAAACTTGTTTTTATGCACCCACATATTGGTAAAATGGAGCAGCTGCAGTAATAAAGGCAAATAACTTCAGATCCAGCATTCTGCCAAATGAATGGAACAGCAGGAAGGAAACCTATTTTAGTAAAACGGGAATGGAGTGGAGGAAGGATACCACTTTCAATTTCAGAATGAATCACATTGTATTAAAAAGCTGATACTGCTTCCTAACGTACTGGTTATTTTTTTTTTTTTGGGGGGGGGGTTGCTGATGAGTCAGACCTAGGTTGCGGAAAGCACTCTTAAGCATCCTTTCTGAATATTTGTGGATGGGCTTTGCACAAGCGTCTCTTTGACTGCTTCTAACAATTACTTCAAAAGAAGCAATTCATTTCCAAGCACATAGATGAAATACAAAAAAGTTGCAGTGAAACAAGAATAAACAGTAACCCCAATCTGTCCACAGAAAAGTCTGCGAATGACAACAAAGGGGGCAGTGTAAATGGTGGTCCATAGATCATCTAAATTTGTAAAGATTTCCAATTTTGACATTCAAAGTGTAGATGAAAAAAGTCAAATCTGAATTTTGAATATGCCTTCTTGTTCTTTTTACCTTGTAGCCATTTTTGAAATCTTGCTGTTAAATAAATAAACAAAAGGCCCCTGTGGATATTTGGGGGATTGTGGGCAGAGAAGAAGTTGAGCAATCCTTGTTGTTGTTGTTGTTTAGTCGTTTAGTCGTGTCCGACTCTTCGTGACCCCATGGACCAGAGCACGCCAGGCACTTCTGTCTTCTACTGCCTCCTGCAGTTTGGTCAAACTCATGCTGGTAGCTTCGAGAACATTATCCAACCATTTCATCCTCTGTCATCCACTTCTCCTTGTGCCCTCCATCTTTCCCAACATCAGGGTCTTTCCCAGGGAGTCTTCTCTTCTCATGAGGTGGCCAAAGTATTGGAGCCTCAGCTTCAGGACCTGTCCTTCCAGTGAGCACTCAGGGCTTATTTCCTTCAGAATGGATAGGTTTGATCTTCTTGCAGTCCATGGGACTCTCAAGAGTCTCCTCCAGCACCATAATTCAAAAGCATCAATTCTTCGGTGATCAGCCTTCTTTATGGTCCAGCTCTCACTTCCATACATCACTACTGGGAAAACCATAGCTTTAACTATACGGACCTTTGTTGGCAAGGTGATGTCTCTACTTTTTAAGATGCTGTACTGCCCACCAATCATTCCCCTCTATTCTCCATTACCCTGACAGATGTTGTTCAGGTACCACAGCTGTTGTCTACCAAAATAACATCAAGCTTGCCTACCAGAAACTGAATTCAAGACTGGGAAACTGAAAGAAAGTTAAATAGACAGCTACACCCATCCCTAGTCATCCTTCTCCATTGCCCCATGCCTCAGCAATAACAAGTGATGGCAGAGCAGTGGAATACCAAGCTGTGTTGTGATTTCCGCTCATTGTTAGTTGGAGGGCAATGAAAGAGCCACAGTATCAGTTGTTCTGTGTCTCTGATGAGACCCTCATAAAAGCCCAGTCATCCTCTGACCCTGACAGTAGAAGCAATCAGGAGGCAGCATCATTGCACAGTCTGGCTTAAAACCCCGCCAGATTGGTGACAATCCTTAGATGCTCCAAAGTGTTCTTGTCTTGTATGTGGAGAGGCTCCTTGGCCTCTTCACATACAAGACAAGATGTAATTTGGCAGCGCTAGAGGGTTGCAGTGAGATCTGCTTCAGCATTTAAAAATCACTGCAACTTTCCCACAAATTAAAAATCCCAAAATACACAGAGCAGCTTGCAGAGCTCATTGGAATCTATCCAAGCAGAACTTTCAAGTGTTCCACGCTGTGTGAAGCACTTCCCATGTGGGTGGGAAAACTCAAAGTGTTCTGCTGCTCAGAGCGTCCCTCTTCACGCCTTTGATCCATAAATGAATGCACCGAGCTCCAACACAAGCCCAACTGGAACATGGAAATCAAAATGTGTCAGTCATTCACCTGTTAACAGATACCTAAATAAAGAATCCCGATTTGAGATAAATGACTATATAATGAAGTGAGGAAATAATTAATATTTCATCGCTCATGTAGGGTGGAAGCAAAAGATAGAAATGTTTTGTTTGTTTGTTTGCAGCACTGTGTGCTGCACTGTGAAATTGGAGTGGGGTGAGGGGGAAAAATATTTTAATTGTTAGGAGAAAGAGGCTTCTCAGGTTGAAGCCCAGAGATTGAAACTGTAAGTTTCAAATCATAAAATGGAGAAGGAGACACTTGCAGCTAAATGGAAATGCCCTCCCCCAAGAAAGAACCCCATTAGAAGGCAGTTAAGGTGGGAAAATAGAAGTCATTCTCAAAAATTTCCAGGGGAGAAGTATATTAAAAAGTTTCATTCCTTGGAGAGCGAACAAGCCATTGGTGGCGGACAACAGTGGCACTAGTCTTCTTCTACTTTCAACTTAATTTGGTTTTGAGAAAAGGTTCTGTCAAAAGAAATGGCCAAGTTTCTCATGACAGCTGCCAGATCAACCGATTGATACTTGTCAACTAATACCAACTGCATCATCCCTTGGAATGCTGGGAAGAAATAGCAGGTACCAAATAAAATGGTGGTCACCATTCCCCACCTGCCCTATGACAAGAGTATCTTGATGAGATTCTGGAGATAGCCAATCAGCAGCTGCTGAGAGGCAATTTGCATTGGTCTGTGGCTCATTGAAAAAGTTATTCATTTACTTTTTTTTAAGGGCTGCAGCAGCTGATAACTCCACCCATGAACCTTTTGAAGAATTGGGCCTCTCCTAAAACATGGATTTCAGTGGTTGGGATTCATCGACTGCCACGAGGCTAGCTGTAATGTGGTTAACCCCTTCCATCCCACTCCCCCTCTTCTGTTCTGCAGCAATGCTCAGTACAGCAGGCAGAGAAACCAGCAGCAGAAAGAAGGAAGAACTGTCAAGTTGAGCTGCCATCTTTATTTCTTTTCCTGCAAGGGCTCTCATGTTTTTAATAGCTGTCAAGAAGTAGAAACTCAGCAATGATGGGAGAGGGAAATGTTCCCCATCTGATGTTCCCCCTTGTCACAAAAATAAGAGCACCAAAGTCAGTGTGGTATAATGGGCTTAATGGGCTTTATAGGGGACTGTATTTGGATGGTGTATATAAAATATGAAACACACTGCAATTCTTCTTTTCTAACGCCCCACAATATAAGCACACACTCCCATCGCTTTGAAGTGTGCCTTCAATCATAATTCCAATAGGAAACACCCCTCAATTATTAGAAGACTAGGAAGAAGCTGATGCTACTGCCTCACCATTCTTTTCTTTCCATGTGTGCTGTGTATGGGACTTTTCAACTTTGGAGATATGTAATGTGTGTGCGATATCATCCTCAGAATTAAATGCCACTCTCCTGCTAGGATTTTGTGGCAGCCAGTCTTCAGAATGCTCCTCTAGTGCAGGGCTCTTTAGCTTCAACAGTTTTTGCACTGGCAAAGTGTCAGGGAGAAGTAAGACATTTCTTTGCTTATCATCACTATTTCAAGTGATGGACAGTTCTTTATTCAGAAGATAAGTAGGTCTCAGGAGTTTTCAGTGCTCCTGTGAGCCTGGATTTATAAACCAGCCAGTTTCGGCTATCCACCCGCCTCCTCCCATCTCTATAGTGCTTTGAGCCAGGTGCTGTTTCTTAAAAAAAAAGTTCAAGTCTGATGGAGATGTTGGGTATTTTTATTTTATTTTTATTTATTTTTATCTGACAACTCTCCCTACTGAGTCTTGTGAACTGCTGCTGAAATTCTCACTACAGATTTTTTCCCCTCCTGATTCCCCTTCCTGGATATGACTCATTTCATGCTGGAGCTAGCAAATCATCTGTTTTGACAGGATCCCATAACCAGATGTGCATTTGGCTATGGAAGAGCCACCAGGGGACTAGCGCTCTTCAAAAAGAGCCCAGTCTTTTCATCAAGTCTGATGGCTTTGCTCTTTTTATTTCAATGCCATCTCCTAAAGCTTTTTATTTTAGTTTTCTCATGACAATATTGCCCAGGCTAGCAGAGATTGTATTCTTACTGCCTACTCTCCACCCCACCCCCAAAAAGAATGGTGTTGGGGGGTGGGGAGCAGAAGCACAAACAAAGATGTCAAAGGTTCTATATTACTGATAACTATTAACTATAGTGGTTAATAGTTTGTCTTATGAACCTGAAAGTCAGTAGATAAGGGGTAGGCTTGAGCACCTGACCAACAGAATGAGGGCTTATGCAGTTGCAGTCATTACCCAGGCGAGATTATTATTATTTAAACTTTTATAACACTTCCTAAATTTACATTCATGGGTATAAATTTTCATAAGAAAATCTGTTTCCCCCTCTTTGGTGATGTAGGAAGGAAAGGAGGAAGGAAACAGGGTTAGGAAGCATTCCCATGCCCAAGAAGCTGGCATAAAACCACCCTGTAATCCTCAGATGAAGGGAGGAATATAAATTTAATAGATGACAAATTAAATAGATGATTAAAAAATCAAGCCAGTGCAAGTTCAGGCAGCATAAAGTTACGCCATATCTGTCAGATGTCAAAGAAATAAACAACTATCTGACTTTTAGAAGACATCTGAAGGCAGCCCTGTCTACAAACGTTTTTGGTATGTTACTGTTCATAATGTGATAGATAGATAGATAGATGATAGATAGATAGATGATAGATGATAGATAGATAGATAGATAGATAGATAGATAGATGATAGATAGATAGATAGATAGATAGATAGATAGATAGATAGATGATAGATATAGATGATAGATAGATAGATGATGATAGATATAGATAGATAGATGATAGATGATGTAGATAGATAGAGGGAGATGATAGATAGATGATAGATGATTAGATAGATAGATGATAGATAGATGATAGATAGATGATAGATGATGTAGATGATAGATATAGATAGATAGATAGATAGATAGATAGATAGATAGATAAATAGATAGATGATAGATAGATAGATAGATAGATAGATGATAGATAGATGATAGATAGATAGATAGATAGATAGATAGATAGATAGATAGATGATAGATAGATAGATAGATAGATGATAGATAGATAGATAGATAGATAGATAGATAGATAGATGATAGATAGATAGATAGATAGATTGATAGATAGATGATAGATAGATGATAGATAGATAGATAGATAGATAGATAGATAGATAGATAGGATAGATAGATGATGATAGATAGATAGATAGATGATAGATAGATAGATAGATAGATAGATAGAGAGATAGATAGAGAGATAGATAGGTGATAGATAGATAGGTGATAGATAATTAGATAGATAGAGAAAGAGATAGAGATAGAGATAGAGATAGAGATAGAGATAGAGAGAGAGAGAGATAGAGATAGAGATAGAGATAGAGATGATAGAGATAGAGATAGAGGTAGAGAGAGAGAGAGAGAGAGAGAGAGAGAGAGGTAGAGAGATAGAGATAGAGATAGAGATAGAGATAGAGATAGAGATAGAGATAGAGATAGAGATAGAGATAGAGATAGAGATAGAGATAGAGATATATTTCAAACACCATTCAGGTGTGAGGCTGCTGCTGCTCTGCTTGAGCCTGGCCGAGGGAAAACAAGGCTTTAATAAAGAGTTCTATGCCCAATTACCAGGAAATGTGACAGACGTGAAGGGGCTAAAAGATCCAGCCTAAGTCCCCACTCTCTGCTCCCAGCCCTGCCACACCCCTGGAATGCCCCCTTTCCTGTGGCCCAGGATCTGCTGGGCTCAAGATCTGCTGGTATATCTCTGGCTAAGCCAAGATTGGGGACTTGACACCAGCTGAGCCACAATGCTCATCCTAGTGGATCTTGCCATAGGATTGCCCCTTCCAAGGCATACAACATGTCCAGGTAATGCAATTGTCCATGAATTTGGATGAGCCAATTTTTTTGCCTCTATCATTTCTATGAGGAGATCTGAAATGGGGTATTTCAGAAGTGCCTGAAAAATCAGTAGCCAATATGTCTTCTTTTTCTTTTTTGTAAATATGAAATGAAATATACGATGATACTTTCAGAGAGAGAGAGAAGAAAAAGTGAAGATTTCTAAAGGTGTGCATGACTAATTTACAATAGTATGCTGTTAAATTGTTACAGGCATCTTACTGGCAAATCCATGAAAATTAAGCTTTCAGATTCTTTTCTATCAGAAAATGAATACTAATGGCAGCAGTGCTATGCAGAGCCAGTAATAGACAAGTGTGTAAAGAGTGTGTGTGTGTGTATCACATTTCTGCCCCGCACAGCCAAGTGTTGGCTTCAAAGAGGTGATGAATATTCCATTATTCCACTGGATCATCTCTCTATTATTATGTACCTTAGCCACACAGTGATACTTAATTCACTCCATTTCCAGTGGAACTAAATAAGTTCTTTATACTTCACTTTGCCCTGAATGAGATGCAAAAAAGCATCAGTTTCAGATGGGGTTATCTAAAAAATAATAATGGGGGGAAAGAAATGCTTTTTCAACTTCACCAAGGGAATTTATCTGTAATCATAGAACACACACACGCACAAACAAATATTCTCTCATTGCTATCTCAAACTGTGAAGAAATTTGACAGTCAAGCTCGTTTAGAAATTAACAAGCCTTATTGCGGGGGGTGGGGGGTGGGAAGGGGAATCACCATGCAGGTACAACAGATCTACCAACATCAGCAAATTCAGATATTAGCCTGAAACTCCATCCTCTTCCTTCCCCCAATACTAGTATACCTGAGGGGCGTCTCCACCCCCATTGTTCTGCCCGGATGCTGAGGTACAGCACCGAGGGTCTTCTGGAGGTTCCCTCACTGTGAGAAGCAAAGCTACAAGGAACCAGGCAGAGGGCCTTCTCGGTAGTGGCATCCACCCTGTGGAACGCCCTCCCATCAGATGTCAAAGAGATAAACAACTATCTGACATTTAGAAGACATCTGAAGGCAGCCCTGTTCAGGGAAGTTTTTAATGTGTGACATTTTAATATATTTTTAATCTTTGTTGGAAGCTGCCCAGAGTGGCTGGGGAAACCTAGCTAGATGGGTGGAGTACAAATAAGTTTTTGTTGTTGTTAGTATTATTATTATTATTATTATTATTATTATTATTATTATTATATCCTGTGTCATTCCTGTGGCACTCCCTTCACCTGCCATGGCCATTAAGTGCCTGTACTTGCAATTAAAATCACAAAACACGCAGCAAAGTAAAACATAGAAATATAGCTTTTGGATGTTTGAAATATGCCCTTGTGAGTTCTAAAACTTCTCTGTTCTCCTAGCATACCACACATTGAGTAAGGCTAAAAAAATGGTTTACTTACAAACTCTTCAAAGATCAAGTTCATGTGCTTATGCTGGCATTGCCTAGCTTTGGCAGGGATCACTTTACTGAAACAGTGATCCACTGTGTCCTAATTCATTCATCTTAGCAGATCTTGGGTTTTGATTGCTCTCTTATTTATCCTCTGAGTAAATCCATTGAAGTCAGTGGTCAGTAGGTCATTTATGGCCTTTGGGTTTCCGGTTTGCTTTGTGTATGACTTCGTCTGGCTTCAACCCAATGATGTTAATAGCATTAATTTTTACTGGCAAAGTGAGCACATACTGGCTGCATACAGAGCGTATTTTTAAAGCAACACACACACCTTAAGAATCCTTGGAATTGCAATTTGTTATGCATACTGGGAATTGTAGCTCTGTGAGAGGTAATTGTTGTTCCCAGGACTCCTTCAGGGAGAAATGTACTTTAAATGTGCTTTTCAATGTAAGCCACTGACTATATTGAAAGTTAGGGCTTTTTAAACAAAAACCCAAATCACGTAATTTATTTTAAAAGAAAATAAATTTAGTACAAACCAAGAGACATAGTAAAACAAAAACAAAAACCTATAACAAGTATTGTTTGAGCACATTTAAAACTTCATGCATCCTACTTTGTTTCCAGCTGAATGAGCTGAGGGTTTGTGTGTGGGGAGTCATGCATTTGTGTGTATCTACAAAAAAAGGAAAATAACAGAGAACATTTTCTTTGAATGGTATAAGGTGATTATGAAGAGCACAGAAATCTGACTGAAATTGTGGTGGTGGTGATGGAGAGGGATAAAAGCTCTTCTCCAAGGATAAGATTATAACGGTCACTAAAAAATGAATTAAAATAAAATGGAGAGTGCTTTGTCTGCTATGAAATCTGCACCATGTCACACATTCCAAACCTTAAAAAACAGATATTGCAATGAAATGAAAAATGTAGCCTTTCTTGTCCAGCTTAACATAGACTTGTGCATTTCTGATATTGACTATCGTAAATGAAAGTGTTGCAGATGACTGAAGGCAGACAAAATAGCAAATGGTTTTGAACTGTGTGGTAAACAACTCAAACAGCACCGCTCACTAAAGGAAACATAGTTACGCTGTTCCAATAGACACAGTCTGAGAAGAAAGGAGAGATAAAGAGGAAACTGCTGTATGCCAGTTAGATTATTGGTCCATGTGGTTCAGTACTACTGTCTACATCAGGTGTGAGAAACTGGATTACAACTCCCATCAGCCTCAGAAAGCATGGCCATTGACCAGGGATGCTTGGAGTTGTAGTTCTGCAACAGTTCCCCACCCCTGGTGTCTTCAGAGAGGACTTCTTCTTAGCCCTGCATAAAAATACCAGGATTGACCTTTGGGATACATAACATAAGTCCCAGCTGTGAGCTATGATTCTTCCCCCAAACTCCGCCATGAACAACATTTGTCTTCCTTCTCATCCATGAATGATGGTTCTAGAAATGAAGCAGCAAAGTGAGATAATCGTAAAACATCTGAGTGAAGCATCTTCTAACTGTTGATACTTTCATAACAAGAGCTATATATTGACAAAAGAAAGTCATCCATTTTACCTGCAAAATACAGGAAATAACTAGAATTTAGAAACTTGATTGCTCACTGTGCTTCTTACCTTAATGGGGTCCTCGGCTTTTGAGTAAAATGGAGGGAATGCTTTGAATGGTGGGAGAACATGAACTTGTTCACCTAGTAAAATTGTAAGGCAAATGTTGAGATATTCCTGCTGAGGTAAATTCCCTGAAGAATGCTGAGATAAAAACAAACACAGTTTGAGAAGATTAGCACAATTAATCGGGGAGTTTCCCTAAATGTTTGGGGGATGTTGTATGTGTGTGTTTGTAGTGACTAGTCTGAGCCCATTTACCTGGTAACAATCTCCACTAAGTTCAAAAGAGCTTTTTTTTTTAGTAGACACGGTTGAGATTGCACTGTAACTATCTACTTGAGGCCTGCAGAGAACATTAACATCTGTGCCCTGGATGTCCTTGGCCTTCACCTGTGCTTTGCGGGAAGAAAAAAACCTTATTCAGTCTGTGAAGTAGTGCTTCTTCTTTTCGTAGAATTGTAACCCCCATTCTTACAGTTCTATTAATTGATTCTGAATTGCCCTCAGAAAAATGGGAGCTGTTTCTGTCTGCCATTAGATTTGGGTAGACAAAGACATCACTGATGCCAAACAGAGACATTACAGAGGGACACAAATGGTGCTTAGATCAATGAGTGGGCAAACATATTCCCTCCCATTTTCACCCTCAGTTTAGATTATACTTGAAACATCTCCAGAAGAGTGGGCTGCTTTTTTCATCATCATCACTCCACCATTTCTATTCAACACCATTTTTTCTCATTTTCTTGTGACACAGTTCCCATGTGAAAAATTAAACTGTTGGTTATAATTGAAAGCAGAGTTAAGTGCTTTATTTATAAGCCCATTGATTCCAGCGGACATCCATTTGGTTGGATTGTAATCAGCAGGTACCAAATCAAAGAAAATGTCTGAAAGCTACCTTTTTAATTTTATTTTTTGAGATGGCTTTTTCACTTGAAAGCTTTTCCCATGCAAACACCTCTCCATACAATGTATGCACAATGCATGTGTTAAACCAAAAAGCATGGAGAAAGTCACATCAATTTAGTCTTTTAAGGGTCCCTAATTTATCCGTGCTCTTAAGCAGCTGTGTGTCTTTTGACATCCCTTTGGGCCATTTAGATAAACGAAATTGTGGTGCATTTCAAAAGGGATAACAGTTTTGGTTTGAGATCACACAAGCAATGCAAACCAAGGCTGCTGAGATGCTGTGATGACAGAGATCTTTCCCAAGAAGGGAATTCGACTGCCTGAACCAATTAGGCAGAAGCCTCAAGGGAGAAAGCTTTTAGCCAGATTACCAATACTTTGTCCTTCTGGCCGATCCATAAAGTCAGTGGGACGAGAGCTATGCTAATTGGCCTACGGTGCATGTGGGAGGCATGTGTTATTTCCCGATAATTGGGAGTTTGGATTCCTAAAAGTCAATCAGCAGAAGAGAGAACTGTGAAACCAAGTGGCTTTATTAGAAAGGGAAATTCAAAGCTCAAGTCATGAAAGACAGGGAAGCTTGACATGAAAAATGACATGTGTGCATGTTTGAGTTAAACTGATCTTTTTCAAGCCTCGAGGGGAGAGCTTAGGTCAGCTGCTATTTCAACAGAGCCATTTAAGCAGACCCTGATCATTATGACTTTGGTTGTCTCATCCTACTGAAATGAACCTTGATTTTTTTTCTTTAATTCCCTTTACAATTCAGGCCACCATTTCTACACATCATATTCATTAAAAGTTCATTTGAGTTCCCTCTCTCTCTCTCTCTCTCTCTCTCCAACCAAAGGAAGAAGAATTCACATGGATGTTTTTAACCTGAATAAACGGCTCCACAAAGTGGAACTAGTCATGGTTTCCAAACAAAAATAACAAATATCAAAACTTTCAGAAGGCCTTTTTACTATGCTGCACTCAGGTTTCCTGCAAGACTTTACAAGTCTTCTGAAAACTTGATTTCATTGCTGAATAAAAGCTCTGATGAACAGAAGAAAAGCCTGATGGGGCAGATCAATGGTCCATGTAATTCAGCATCAAATGCTCACAGTGACCAACCAGATACCTTTGAGAAGCCCCAAAGTACCACCTGGGTGTGGTAGTACTCTTAACTGCTTGTGAAGTGTTGAGCTCAAAGAAGGGTTGCAAGATAGCACCCTTCAGTTGTGGACTACAATTCCCACCAGCCTGAAGTTGGCTACCCCTGAGGTAAAGCAATTGAACCTAGGTTGGATCAAACTAACTGCCCTATTCATTACTGCCTAGTAAGGATGTGTCAATCAAGACATTTCCAGTCAGTGGTATTTTTGCATGCCTTTACCCATAAGCTGATTCATCCCATTTCTTCATTATTCTGCAATTTAAAAAATAATAATCTGCACCCTCCAAAAAACCTCACATTTAACTATGTATTTAAACATGTATTTTTAAATATATTTTCTCACACACTAACAGAGAAATCCTTGAGTCAGCCAAAAGCCAGCTGAGGGGCTTCTGGAAACAGTTCGTAGGCTTCTCAACAATCGGAAAGGGAGGGCGATTGTCCAGATAGCCCACATTGCATTGGAAGCCCATCAGTACACCCATGGAAATCTCTGCAGGCATAGGTGTTCTGCCAGCGGTATTCTGCCAGCATTTGGCAGGGGAACATTTCAGGTTGTGTCAGGAGAAGGTGTGGATTCATAACATCCTAAGCCCCCTTGTTAACAAACACACACACACACGGCCCCCAAACAATGCCAATTTGAGTCTGGTTTAGTACTGGAAACAATGGAAGTGAAAATGTGTGTGTGTGTGTGTGTGTGTGTGTGTGTTAGAGAGAGAGAGAGAGAGAGACTAGTAGTTGCCTTGGCCACTACTATTTGGTGATGTCACACATCATATTAAATCAGATATTCCTTTGCAAAACAACTCTGAATATTTTGTGAACGTATTTAGGTAAGGAACGAAATGGTGGCTGCAGGGAACATTACCGTTCCTGATGGCTATCTTAAATAAATAGGATTTCAAATATCAGGGCATGAGGTGGAGAAATAACATTCCTTTAAAGAAGTATGTCACATTTCAAGGTGGCTGTGCCCATTTGCTTAGAGGCACCCTGGTAAAACCGAATCTATGACATGCTTCACCATTTGTGTGATTGGCACATCATGTTCACTTGCTACGCAATCCATGCAGACCAAAAAGAAATATTTACACTCAACGTGACACTCTAAAAGGCTGAGCAGCAAGTGTAAAAACTTTGGAGACAGAGCCATTTGGAGACAAAGACTTCCACAGCACACTGAGGAGCGGTTGTTGTTGCAACTGTCTGTCCCAAGAGACAATGGAGTGCGCCTTCAAGGGTGAAGTCAAACTGCTGGAGAATCACAGCACCTGCTGTTGTAGCCTTATTGGAGTTCACCGATTGGGTCTGCGTTGCTCCCGGACGGGAGGAAGGAAGTCAAATGACACCGAGGGTTGGTTCAGAGAAAGAGTTCTTTATTTCTGCTCTCCGGAACAGCAGAAAGGCACTTGCATGGTCAGTCCACAGCAAGTCCAAAGAAATGAGAAATTTCATGCAGTATATATATCCTCCAGGCACCCTCTCCCTCATTCTCTAGGAATCCAACCACGTCAGCCTATGTACGCAGGTTGACATCACATATGTTCCTGTTCTGGTATTCTTAACCATAAAAGGGTATTCCTTCCTGTACGTCTGACCATAAAAGGATATTCCTGTACCTACTCTTATCTTGGAGCAAGAGGTCACTAACTCCAAGAAGACACTCTGGCACTGTTCCCGGACTAGGTCCATTCCTTCACTGTGGCCGCAGAGACCGGTAACTCATAACTTCTGCTTCTTGCATCACCATCATTATTTGCTGCATTAGCAGCACTGAAGTGACCTACCTGGGGCACACAAGTGTGTGTGGAGGTCCTGGGCTGCCCAGACAACAAGACCCCCTCTCAGCTTTGCTGATGTGGTTGAAAGGAAATCAGAGTGAGATGTTTGGCCCCAGTTTGGCTGCAGGAGTTGCCAGAAGGAGACGTACAAGATGCCATCCAACTGTCTTAGGGACTCCACTCCAAATTTGTGTAGGATTTACTCCTTAGCCTTTTCTTCTCCCAAAGATGTCCTTCAAGGCAGTAAGTACTATGTTTTTAGATCTTTTTATTTTTATCCTGTTTACCTTGAAGCCTGTGAAGGAAAAAGGCAGGGCATTATTATTATTATTATTTGAATTTACCTAATTCACACTTTTCAAAAGAATATTTTCAAGAAGAATATTTTGCAATGCAGTTTTCCAGGCAAATAAAATGTACTGCAGTGCATTCACTAGGGGGAAGTGAGCATGAAGATACATATATTAGGGGAAATGGCTTTGCCAAAAATAAGCATGCAAAATGTGTGCATGTATGCTGAAATCAACTCCAAAATGCTGCTGAATTTTTACAAATACTTAAAAAAAAAAAAAGACACAGACTGATGTGGAAATGTGGAGACTTGGAAAAATGAGCAACTGAGAGAAAACAAAATTAAAAGATGTGCTCCTTCCTACCACCTGCCTTCAAGTCCCCACCCACCCTTTCTGCTGCCCTGGGAGCAGCAAGGAATTACATGATGGCTCTCTCTATCCTTCCCTCTCTGATGCTTGGTACACTGCTGTGGCTTTGTGCCAGGGGCAAGGAGTGCAGAGAATTGCCACTCTCATTGCGGGAAACATTACAAACACACCATGCTCAGATTATGCTGTAACATTGGGATTGCATTTTGCATGGATTCATTTTGGAAACACTGTCCTCCATGGGTACAAAGTGTTCTCCTGATCCTAACGTATTTGTATACCACATGTGTATTATTATTATTATTATTATTATTATTATTAATGCACAAGTGATTTAATTGCAAAACAACTTGCACTTCCTTTAGCTACTCTCTTTGCTACTCAGAGCCTAGTCAGAAGCCTTATCATCTATCTATCTATCTATCTATCTATCTATCTATCTATCTATCATCTATCTATCTATATATCATTTTGTTTTTATGCATTTGAAACAAGACGTTGGGGCTATGCACGGGGAATCTATTCAGCTTTCTGTGGAGGAAGCCTGAATAGAAAGAGAAGGGTGGATGAATCTTTCAGTTTTAATTTATTTCTGTTTTCCTCCCCACCCCCTTTCTGCCAGCATTTAATTCAGTTCACCTCATTCCCTCATCAAGTTGCGAATTCAACTTAAAAACAAACAAACCAAAAACACATGAAAATTCACATGCATTTTCTTTTATAATTCTCCTAATGCATCTTTGTCTCATGTCTGCCTTTTTGCAAGGAATTTCCCTCAATTTTGTACATAATTTTTGTTCATATGTGCATTTTGGTCCACACTTTGGGTTTGGAAAACTGCATCACAAAATTCAGAGAACCATAGCTTTCAAAGGAGAGCTGTGTTTGGGTTTGTTTCATTCTTCAGGAAGTGCAAAGAAGGGACATTTGCATTAAAAAATGAACTAAACAAAGTCCTCGCCCATCCCTATGTGATGATAATGAAATGTGCTGGCTGAGTGGTAGTGGGATATGATGAGGGATGTTGAGTGGAAATGGAACTGAAATGAGAGAAATGACTGACGGATAGACGGTTATGCAGCAGACTTATTTCAAAGTTATTAAAGCCTGTGAATAATAAACAACTTTGGAGCTTTCTATGTTTTAAGCAATATTCTTTTCCTTCTCAAAGCACCACAGCGCAAACAGCCCCCCTTCCCTTTTTAACTACCCAACCTTATTCAAGTTGTTTGTTTCAGAAAAATGAGACTTATTTTTAGCTTCAAACTGGCACAAAAACGCTGTTCCCTTAATCTTCTCAGAAAGTTGGGTTTCAGAGAATCAGAGAACTGAAAGGTGTTAACGAATAGGCCTTAAACCAGATGTGGGGGGCGGGGAGAGCAGGCATTGTGGGGCAAGGACAGTCTGTTTACTTCATCAAGGAGCAATGGTTAAATGACCGCTCCCCACATTAAATGGGGGTTGCCCTTGTGTAGTTGCATGCAGCCCCCTGGACCCTATGTGGCACCATTAGCACAGGCTTGGCTTCGCCTTCCCCAGGTGGGAGACCTGGAGGTCTCCGCCTACCTCAGCCAGTTGCCCAATCTCACCTGGGGAGGCATTGCCAAGGTGATCAGGCCAGGTAGAGGGAGGGACTACCTGCCCACACAATAGGGGGAGGATCTTACCTGGGAATCATCAGTTGTTTCCAGAGCTTCTCCCACCCTGCCCACCCTCAGTTAAGACTTCTTTTGCAGGTTAACCTTTTCTTCACAGGTACGCGGGTGCTGCTACATCAAGGTCGCTGTTGAAGGGCCGGAAAGGAATTCTCCTGCATTGGCAGGTTTGCCTTTCACTTAGCAAAATGTCACAACTTTGGCGGTATCAGGCCTTGGGCAAAATCCTTTAGTCTATCTTCCCTGAATGGGGGGGGGTATTGAGCAGTGACCCACACCCACTCCTCTTTGTGGTGGCGATACCATTAAAGGGCTTGTTTGAGGAGAGGCTTTGGCCATACTCCTAGAGATTGTCATTGCTCTCCCCTGTGATGGCGGTGTAATGGGGGCAGGCACTCTCTGCTTGAACATATGTTCTCCAGAGCCAGTCCAATACCCACACACACTGGATATCCCTGATGTTCCCCAGATGCCCGGCAGGGGGACTGGGAGGGATAAACACCCAGTGCCTGAACCAAGGTCTACCCACATCTGAAACATAATAAAGTTGTGGCCAATTTTACTCCCATAGCACTGGTCCATGCAAAACACTTTGCAGATCTGGCAGTTAGAAGGAAGGAAATGACACTCTGCCCTTAAGGAGGGACGCAGGTGGCGCTGTGGGTTAAACCACAGAGCCTAGGGCTTGCCGATCAGAAGGTCGGCAGTTTGAATCCCTGCAATGGGGTGAGCTCCCGTTGCTCGGTCCCTGCTCCTGCCAACCTAGCAGTTCGAAAGCACGTCAAAGTGCAAGTAGATAAATAGGTACCGCTCCTGCGGGAAGGTAAACGGCGTTTCCGTGTGCTGCTCTGGTTCGCCAGAAGTGGCTTAGTCACATGTACGCCGGCTCCCTTGGCCAATAAAGCAAGATGAGCACTGCAACCCCAGAATCGGCCACGACTGGACCTAATGGTCAGGGGTCCCTTTACCTTTCTTAAGGGGACAACATTCTCTTCCAACCCCCCACTGAAGTCTGTAAGCCTTGTTAGCAATTGTGCTAAACTGTGGCATGAACAAGCTCTCTTATTTCAACTTCAAGCACCCTTCCATATGTACAATGAACAGGAGGAGAAGGAGCTTCTGAAATCATATAACAGGTCAGTTTAGATTGCTCCAGGAACCAAAGTGTTTAAGCATGTATTTGACAGGGAGAACTAAGACGTGTTCTGCCTGCCACAAATGAATTATTGTTCCTTTAGGGTTACAAATAATGTGTGTGTGTGTGTGTGTGAGAGAGAGAGAGAGAGAGAGAGAGAGAGAGAGAGAGAGAGATGGAGAGCCAAAGAATCATGAAAGACCTAGACCACAAATCTGCCTACCTCACTGTGTTTCAGTGAATTCCTAACCTTGTTCCCAACTTCTCATTATACATAACAAAGTAACAGCATTAAGAGATGCTCAAGTTTTGAGTGAAGAGCTCTTCTTTTTCCACTGTCAACAAACTCACAGCGGGGTTTCCAAACAGCATTCAAGCAAAGCAGTGAAAAGGGAAGAAATGTAACTTCATTCAATCTCTACTGAGTAGGACAGCATTGCAGACCCTGCCCTGCACCCACCATATTGCAAGCCTGCTCCAACTCCAGGGATGTCCACATGCTTGCATAGCTATCTGAACGGATGGATCACACAGATAAACAGCTGTTTCTACATAGCTTCTACATGATGAGGACTCCTGCGCAATCAGGAAACCTGATCACATGGAAACCGACATGCATGCAACTACTCACAAGTAGGTTTTGTGAGGTCAGATGTCTGTGCCAATGTGTGATAATCACATGATGTGCCCATCGTGCAATTCATACATGCAGAGGACTTTGCTCTGCTTTGAATAATTTTCCTTAGGAAAACATTTAAATAGTATGTGGCAGGTCTAGCATCAACGGTCAAAGCCTCCCTTCAGAAAACCCCTTTAACGGGGAACCCTGGTATCGCCGCCGCAAAGAGGAAGATGGACTAAAGGATTCTGCCCAAGGCCTGATACCGCCAAAGTTGTGACGTTTTGCTACGGGAAAGGCGAAACCTGCCAATGCAGGGGAATTCCTTTCCGGCCCTTTAACAGCGACCTTAACGTAGCAGCGCCCGCATACCTGTGAAGAAAAGTTAACCTGCAAAATAAGACATTAACTGAGGGTGGGTAGGGTGGGAGAAGCTCTGGAGCCAAGTGAGGATTCCCAGGTAAGATCCTCCCTCTATTGTGTGGGCAGGTAATCCCTCCCCTACCTGGCCTGGTCTCCTTGGCAACGCTTCCCCCAGGTGGGATTGGACAACTGACTGAGGTAGGCGGAGACCTCCAGGTATCCCACCTGAGGGAAGGCAAAGCCAAGCCTATGCTGTTGGAGACGCTCCAGATCTAGGGGCTGCACGCATCCACGCAAAGGGCGCCCCCCGTTTTAAGCGGGGAGCAGTCATTCCCAATGGCAACCAGCCACCACTGGTTTAGTTGACACTGGATTTGTTTCCCTTCATCACTTAACTTTTAGACTGACAATATAGTGCACGAAGCCTAGGAGAAAGGATTTCATACATATGGGATGATATTGTCAGGGAAAGAAATGAAAAGCACAGTGGTGATAGGAGTACAAGAAAGCTGAAGAATAAATTAACGCAATGGTGCAACCTTGAGCACATCAAGGGCCCACGTTTATAACCTGATAGAAGCTGGAGAGCCGGGCCTGATTTGCATAGGCATTTGCATTTCTTCAGTGAGATCAGCTTCTTTAATTACTGTTACGTTGCTCCAGGCTAGATCTCCATTCCTATTATAGTATGAAAAAAGTGTCATAATGCATCTTCCTGTTTAAGCAGCAGGCTAAAAAATGAGAACTCTGGAGTATAATAAAATGGGAGAGTAATTTATGTACTAATGTACAGCAGATTCTATGCAATGTGTCAGTTCAGAAATCTTTTGTCTAAACACTAAATTAAAGTTGGTCTAGCAATTAACAACCCTTTCAGAATTTGACTACCAAGACCAAAGTTGTGGGACATTTTCATCCTCTGTGGTGCAACACATCATCAGCTCAGCACTCAGTTTTGGTAAGGGTAGTCACCACTTAAAAGTAAAGGTAAAGGTACCCCTGACCATTAAGTCCAGTCACAGAAGAGTCTGGGGTTGCGGCACTCATCTCACTCTATAGACCGAGGGAGCCGGCGTTTGTCCGCAGACAGCTTCCGGGTCATGTGGCCAGCATGACTAAGCCGCTTCTGGGGAACCAGAACAGCGCATAGAAATGCTGTTTACCTTCCCATATGATCAGCCCATAGCTGATCATTTATTATATAAAATACAATATTTTGCTCAGGGATGCTGTATGATTTATAATCTATTTGATCATATTGATGGAGAGATGAGCAGGTAGTATGTTGGAATTGGACAAGTGAAGTCATCCTGCTGAGCTGTGAAGCTCACCAGGACTTAGTCTCTCCTACCTCACAAGTGAATGTGAAGTGAATGAACAGGAGAAAGAAGGCTACATTGTTAGCTTAAAATGCACCAAGCAAAGCCAATTAGGTGCAATTATGATGCGATGAATAATTCCCAATGTTATTGTTCAATAGTTAAATAAGCAGAAAGTTGCATCTTCTTTTAGCACACTGTTTCTAGAGATGCTCTAACTTCATGTCTATTAAACTGTTGAACAATTCCCCTTACTCCAAAGAAAAAGTATTTAAAATGTATTGGGAATTATCCATCAAATTATAATTAAGCCAACTTGGCCCCATAACCTTTACAAAAGAGCAAAGGAAAAAGAAAAGCCATCTCTGTAATGCCTATTCAAGTCTTACCCAGTGCCTTTTAAAAAAAAGACAAATGTACAGGTTTACAGGGTGTTTTGTTTTATAGTCAATTCCAGACGCTGCATTTATCTAGGGAATCTCAGCACAAAAATAGGCTTCTAAGCTAAAATAATGTCTCCTCAAACTTGCAAAGCAGATGAACTGAAATTAGTTCATACATCTGAAACAGCCCTCCAAAAATTAATCCTGGGAACTGCAATTTGTTAAGGTTTCTGGGATTTGTACCTCTGTGAGAGGTATACTACAGCTTCCAAAAAAAAGTTCATTTTTTTCTTTTTTGCTTTTGATGGGGGAGGGGGAATATATGTGCTTTAAATGTATGGTGTGCATGGATCCTAAGGATGTGTTCAAATTACTGTTCATTGCAGATCCAGAATACTCCCACCAGCTTCACACAATGGCCACATGTGAGGGGAATAAGGGTACTCTAACAACTTTTGAATTATGGTGCTGGAGGAGACTCTTGAGAGTTCCATGGACTCCAAGAAGATCAAACCTATCCATTCTTAAGGAAATCAGTCCTGAGTGCTCACTGGAAGGACCAGATCCTGAAGCTGAGGATCCAATGCTTTGGCCATCTCATAAGAAGAGAAGGCTCCCTGGAAAAGACCCTGATGTTGGGATAGATTGAGGGCACAAGGAGAAGTGGACGACAGAGGACGAGATGGTTGGTCAGTGTTCTTGAAGCTACTAACATGAGTTTGACCAAACTGCGGAAGGCAGTGGAAGACAGAAGTGCCTGACGTGCTCTGATCCATGGGGTCACAAAGAGTCGGACATGACTAAACGACTAAACAACAACAACAGCTCTTAGCACCCTTAATAGAATTCAGCTCCCAGAATTCATTGGGGGGAGCTGTGACTGTTTAAAGGGGCATTATGGTGCTTTAAATGTATCGCATGAATGTAGTGGTTAATGTTAGCCACAATCCATGTGCATCCTGTAGCCTTTACAGAAATACTCCTCTTTGTTGTACTTCTTCTCAAGCCAGATTATATGCAATTCAGAAGCAGAAGCCAAGGCCCCGTTGTGGCATGGGGAACGAAGTCATCAGGTGAAGACTTCCCTGCATCTGCTTTGATGGGAACAGTGCAGAGAGAAAGCAAGTTAGCCCAGTATTCTGTGTTCAGACGTGATTGGCCAGATACTGCTAGCAGTCCTCAAAGCACGACATGGAGTCAATATTGCCTTCCCCAATACAGTCCAACACTGGACAGAGGGTTGGAGGTAGGGGCAGGATTCACACTGAACCAGTTGCGTTGTGGCACTGTGCACCACTGACTGTTATTACTTCAGCTTCTACAATGTATTTATCAATTTTATTTTGTTCATGCACATTTACGGCCGATTTCATCACCCCAAAGAGGGCTACAGAAGGCAGCAGGTTGCTGCACATCATTTTTAGAAAGCCATTCATTCCAGTGACTCTCTCTAATACGATGTGTATCGGTACAAAAAAGCTGTTAAAATTAAAATATGAATATGAAACACGGCAGATTACACACACCCTGTAGATTTTACAGCAGTTTATATGTGAAAAAATGGTTCTTAGCAAGGCAGCAGACATACAAAGAAATCTAAAGGGATGTAGCATTAAATAGAGCAATGAGGGTGGTTTTCATAGGGGCTCCTCTGACTTGAAATGGAGGCAGTGAGAGATTTTACTTTCTTGGGATCCATGATCACTGCAGATGGTGACAGCAGCCATGAAATTAAAAGACGCCTGCTTCTTGGGAGAAAAGCAATGACAAACCTAGACAGCATCTTAAAAAGTAGAGATATCACCTTGCCAACAAAGGTCCGTATAGTAAAAGCTATGGTTTTCCCAGTGGCGATGTATGGAAGTGAGAGCTGGACCATAAAGAAGGCTGATTGCCAAAGAATTGATGCTTTTGAATTATGGTGCTGGAGGAGACTCTTGAGAGTCCCATGGACTGCAAGAAGAACAAACCTATCCATTCTTAAGGAAATCAGCCCTGGGTGCTCACTGGAAGGACAGATCGTGAAGTTGAGGCTCCAATACTTTGGCTACCTCATGAGAAGAGAAGACTCCCTGGAAAAGACCCTGATGTTGGGAAAGATGGAGGGCACAAGGAGAAGGGGACGACAGAGGACGAGATGGTTGGATAGTGTTCTCGAAGCTACCAGCATGAATTTGACCAAACTGCGGGAGGCAGCGGAAGACAGAAGTGCCTGGCGTGCTCTAGTCCATGGGGTCACAAAGAATCGGACACGACTAAACGACTAAACAACAACAACCTCTGACTTGTACACAAAAACAGGCAAAGATCATGTAATAACTCCTAAGATCAGGATCAAACCACAGGTCTGTCTAGTCCAGGAGCTGACTCATGGAAGGACCGCAAGAGCAACCTACCTGAGCATGCAACTTGCAACTCTGGAAGATGATGTGTGCCCTTTTCTGCACAAATCAACAAATGCATCCATCCAGTTCATTGAGCATTGGGCTGGCAGAATTACATCCTCATGTGCCATGAGCTCTTTGCATCGATCACCCTTATTGGATCATTCCCTTTATTGCATTTGTATCCTACCTTAGTCACCAAAGCGTTTGAGGTGGTATACACAGTTCTCCCCTCCCAATTTAGGTTGGGTTAGTCTGAAGGACAGCGACTGGCCCAAGTGAACTTCATGGCCAAGGTGGCAGTCGGGACCCTGGTCACCCAGCTCCTAGCCCCTGTAACCACTATACAAGATTGGGGGTGGATCTACACACAGTGGGGGAAAACCACTATGGAAAATCACTTCGAATTTTCTCTGCTCTCTGGCGCCGTCTGGTGTTGCATGTTTATAATTCATTCAGAACGCTGTTTCTTGACTAATGTAGCTGAGCACCCACTCTCCACATTTTCATATTTTCATGCCTTTTCTGAAAAAAGAGATCTCAATTAACTCCAAATTTCTGGTGCTGCTTCAAAAGGCAGAGAAATTCAATGGCATTCTGTCTTGCAGAAGCCTGTTGTTTCATCTCCAGAGGATTCTCATGCGCAGTAACTTCCTGGGCCATCTGGGAGGCACTTTCAGTCCATGACATCTGGGGGTGCGGGGAACCACTTCAAAGTACAGCACTATCATAATAGAATGCTTAATTCCAATTAACAAAACTGAAGGAGACACAGGAACAAAGCACATTCAAAGTCATGTGTGCCCTGGGACCGCGCTTTAAATCCATTCGTGTTTATTTTGAAATATGTTAAGGGCTTTTTGTATGATAGAAAATGATAATAAAGCTTTCACTTCCAGTATCGTTTCTTTTTTCATCCTGGGCTTTTATGAAATGAAAGACATCATCTCTCTGTTGCTGCTTGGAATACTAAACACAGTTCAGAATTAGATTAATAAAAGCTTAGATGAACATAGACAAAAAAGGGGGAGAGAAGTATTATTACATGTCTAGATGAACTTGTCAGTATCACTCCAATACGGGGTGACTATAATTCTATTCCATGACGCAATGATTTCTCGGCTTATTACTCTGTATTTAAAAATCAAGGTTAATAAAGGTAGATTGAAATCTTCATCGGTTCAAAGCGACACATTTGCATCTTGTGCATAAAATCAGGTTCATTATCGGCCATTGATTCGGTCGTATGGGTGCAAGGCAAACCTGCCCTTCATCTCTGCATTCAAGAGTCATGAAAATAGCAGAGCTGAGTCAAGGCCAGAATGGCTTCTTCACCTGAAACCTCAAAATGATGTGGAGGAATTCAACAACTATGCCACCACTCCATGACTCCTGTTGAAGGCATCAGGGTAGACATGTTCAGCAGCTTGAGGAACCAGATGGGTGTGAGCACCACTGCTCCTGTTGGTGGATATTCTTCCTGCATTTCCGAGGTGCGGACTTAGAGTCTGTTTCATATGTAGCTCTCAGGCATCAGGGAATCTGATCCCCCTACGGTAGGCTGTCAGGAACAGATAACAGGGAGAGTTCTTACCAATGTCTCTTTATTCAGTATTCACAGAGAGGGGCTTAGAAAAGCATCCTCTTGGAATAATGCCATTGCTCTGAGTAATCTTCACCCCCCCCCCTTCTCTACTCATTCATCAACAGCACCAACCCCCTTATGGCCATTTTCCTCGGAGCCCTTTGCTCTCCTACTTGACTTGACGTTTTCATCCCCAAAAAAGTTTTTGAGTTTCCATTGAAACGATGCAGTATTTGAATGTTTTAATATTTTAATGTTGTATTTTAATCTTGTTTTTAAGTTGTACTTTAATCAATTTGTTTTTATATCGTGTTATCCATCTTGGCTGGGGAGGGTGGGGTATAAATAAAACTTCTTCTTCTTCTTCTTCTTCTTCTTCTTCTTCTTCTTCTTCTTCTTCTTCTTCTTCTTCTTCTTCTTCTTCTTCTACTTCTTATTTCAATCCTTGCCAGGTTCTGGGAGAAGGTGGGTCTGGAATGCTTTCTAGTGATAACATATCAGCCAGCTGCTCCTGCTCTGCTTCCCCTTCCTCTTCTCCCATTATTTCCCAGCTTCTCTCCTCCTCTGCCTCTGAGTTATGACCTCCCGCAAACCACTGTTGTAAATCTATACTGTCTTCCCCTTCTCTGGAAGGGTCAGGCTGGTCCCCACCATTCCTCCTCTGACTATTCCCTGACAGTAGCTGAAACATCACCACCAACACAGGACCAGGAGAACCCCAAGTTTTTCAGAAGTACATCTCTTATCTTGATAGAAAAGCCCAAATGGGGACGGAGCAAGTTCGGTGGTTGTGGAATATTAACTTACGCCTGAGGGGAGGAATAGAAAACTGTGCGGGGGGGAGGGAGAATCGAAAAGAGTGGGTGGAATCCTGCACACATCCCTTTCCCCTCCTGGCCTTTCTCCACTTGCCTCACTTTAACTCTGGTTCACCTTGCTTCCTTCCCTCACTTTGACTGGTTCTGAACTCAACTGCCATTTGTAAAAAAACAACAACCCAAAAACTGCATGCAAATCTGCTCACCTTTTCCGGTGGGTGGCGTTACAGCCGGGCAGCCAAGACCCGACAGTGATCTGGCCAGGGGGGTAGAGATTGACGCCCCCTTCTACGTTGTCCCAGCCATGTCGCCAGTGCTGGGAGGGGTCCACCCTGTGTGGCACCACTAACCAATCAGTGCTAGGGGGGGCATGGCTATGGGAGATTTAGCTGTGGTGTGGCCAGGTGGGACCTCCTCTTTCGTCTTCTCCAGATCTCCCAACCCACCCGCCTTCTTTTCATACTTTGCTCTGATATGACCTTGCTATGGACAATTGTCAGCTGCCATATTGATGGGGCCAGGTAGAAATTTTCCCACCTGGCAAATTGGCACCAGCCATTTGGTTTTGCCTACCTGGTAGCAATCATAACAGCTTTGTGAGGTTAGGCATTGTTTGCATGGAGGGGTGGTTGTAGCCTTCAACTGCGCCTCCTCAGTAAGGATATCCCATTAAAGGGATCTAGTGGTGTGGATTCTGTCTGAAGCCCAGACGTGGGCTAGGGCCATGTCACAACCCCTAAGGGGAACCTTCAGAGTGTCCCTTTTTGATTTAAGTCACAGGGCTCCCCCTATTGGTGGTTTACCCTTAGTTGGACTCCCTGCAGATGGTCTGGAGTCGTGATACAACCTGGCTTCACCCAATGCCTAAGCCAAATTGCTCATATCTGTAACCAATAAAGTTGTGGCCTATTTGAACCCATAAACCAGAATAACCGTGTCTGTGTGTTTATTGTCCATTAGGGAACTGTGGGTCATGGGGGCCTTGGCACGCAAGCGTGTCTTTAGGCTGGTGTGACTAATGCAATCTTCCCAATTGCTCTTACCTACAGGATGGCTTTTCCGCTCTGAAAATTCTCACCAGTGCGATTTTTTTCTAGAAAAAGAGGTGCCTGAACTTACCATGATCACCTCCCTTGCTCTCTTATAATGGTAATGGTGCCCACCTGAGGGGTGCAGGAAAGGAGTTCCGGTGAGTCCCAGCTGAAAAAAAGCCCTGCTTGTGAGAGAGGTGGAGATATTTCTCAGAAAATGCAAATTTAGATTTAATCCAATTACTGGTAGAGGATGCTTGCCAGAGGTTGCTTTATTGCTAGTTCCTTAGAATTAATTAATACTTGAACTGAGGTGTAAATGTTGATATTTGCATTAGATGTGGTGAGGGATCTGGGGACTAAGATACAAACAGTCATGTTATTGCTGTTGAAATGGGATAATTCCTGGCACTGCCCACTTTTATGCAGAAGATACACCGTGGCTTCCTCTAGTTCCTTGCAATGGTGCTGCATTAATTGCTCAGAGCATTTTGGAGCATGTGCAGAGTTCCTAGTGAACCAAGCTTCCCAGTAACAACTGTTCCGTAGCTTTTCCAGGTTGGGCAAGTGTCTCTGGGTGGTGATGACTGTTGAGAGAAGGTTTTAAGCGTGAGTTGGAAATAAAAGGACCATAGCTAGGCTGAGCTGGCTCTTCTTCCCACTAACATTTTGCTAGATTTTTCTCAGTGTTTTGTCAAATCGCAGTTTAAGAAACATCACTTTTGCCTTTGTCTTGAATAATGCTATGTTCAGTTACACCTGTCTGCACCACCTAAGCCAAGTCTTCTGCAAGGTGTTGAAAAGCTGTGAAGGTTCTTTTAAGAACACATCCCTAACAGCACATAGCATGGCTGAAAAGGTTGTGTAGATGGCAGTAGGAAGGCTGCAAACTTTTCTGGTCCTCTTCTGTTTCTTCAATGATTTGCTCAAGATCATGGACATTTACTTTCACTAAAATGAAAGAGCTGCCACTGGATTTCCTCTGCCACTGGAGAGTTTTTCCAGAGCTGCCACTGGATTTCATCTGAAACAAAATTTGGGGAGAATGTGGAGGCTCTTGCTCCAGCGAAATAGCTAAGGAAACCCTAGAAAGTTATTATTAGACTGGTGTCATATCTCAAAGGAGGTTTCATATGCCATGGTTTTGTTTTGGTAAAAGATGAGATGCTTCTACTCATACAGTGGTACCTCGGGTTAAGTACTTAATTCGTTCTGGAGGTCCGTACTGAACCTGAAAATGTTCTTAACCTGAAGCACCACTTTAGCTAATGGGGTCTCCTGCTGCTGCTGCGCCGCCGGAGCACGATTTCTGTTCTCATCCTGAAGCAAAGTTCTTAACCTGAAGCACTATTTCTGAGTTAGTGGAGTCGGTAACCTGAAGCGTATGTAACCTGAAGCATATGTAACCCAAGGTACCACTGTATATTGATAAAAATGTTGTGGGTTCCTGCACAAAAAGGCTCTCATGGACATGGGGGTGGGTGAAGAGGGGCTGACATTCCATACTAGTGAGAACCATGGCTTTTTTTCAGTCCAAACTCACTGGAACTCAGTTCTGGTACCTCTCAGGTAGGCCCCACTGCCATTATAAAAGAACAAAGGGGGGTGTTCATAGTGAGTTCCAGCACCTCTTTTTCTAGAAAAAATAGGACTGCTCACAAGAAACACCCTCATTCACCTGGCTTCTCATTTTGGTCACCTTATACTCTCCTTGCCACTCTGTGAAGGAAAACAGTACCTGTGTCCTTGTTATCATTTAATGCCTTTCCTTAACAAGATCATTCTTTGTGCTACAGTGAACACAGAACAGGAAAATTCTTTTCTATAATTTGGTACCTCTTAGCGAGTGGCGCCGTGGTCTAAACCACTGAGCCCCTTGGGCTTGCCGATAGGAAGGTCGGCAGTTTGAATCCCCATGATGGGGTGAGCTCCCATTGCTCTGTCCCAGCTCCTGCCAACCTAGCAGTTCAAAAGCATGCCAGTGTGAGTAGATAAATAGGTATCACTGCAGAGGGAAGGGAAACAAAATTTCTGTGCCCTCTGGTTTCCACCACGGTTTTCTGTCGCACCAGAAGTGGTTTAGTCCTGCTGGCCACATGACCCACAAATCTGTCTGTGGACAAATGCCGGCTCCCTCGGCTTGAAAGTGAGATGAGTGCCGCAACCCCATAGTCGCCTTTGACTAGACTTAACCACCCAGAGGACCTTTACCTTTTTACCTTTACCTCTCAGTATGGCTGAGACAAATCCCAGATTCTAAACCAAACTGAAATTGGTGCAGAGCAGGTCAATACAGCTCAGGTGTGAACATGGACCACTGGTACCAAATCATATGGGAAACATCCTTACTAGAATAGCTAACCAACAGACTGAAACTAACACAGGGACAAATTAAAGAGGATGACTTCACCCCAGTGTGGGTCCCATTCATTACAAACACAGCCCAACAAGACAACAAGAAGAACTTACCAAGAGCATATGAATCTATATGGCTTACTTGACCCAACAACCCCCTTCTCACATAAGCAAACAAAACTCGCTGCAGTCAACTATAGGCCCTGGGCACCCCAACCTCTTCCAATGCCAATGAAAACTACTACTACTACTACTACTACTACTACTACTACTAATAATAATAATAATAATAATTTATCTATACCCCGCCCATCTAGCTGAGTTTCCCCAGCCACTCTGGGCGGCTCCCAATCAAGTGTTAAAAACAGTACAGCATTAAATATTAAAAACTTCCCTGAGGGAGGGTGTTCCACAGGGTGGGCGTCACTACCAGGAAGGCCCTCTGCCTTGTTCCCTGTAACCTCACTTCTTGCAATGAGGGAACCGCCAGAAGGGCCTCGGCACTGGATCTCAGTGTCTGGGCTGAACGATAATAAATGAATAGAAAGAGAACCTACCTACATGAGGCTGACAGAGAAACCTCACACATATACCATGTAAAAGACTGAAAGTTCACTACCCACCTGTTCTCTCCCCACTCTTTCCCCATAACTCTCTTTTCCCCCAACCTCATTTTGTATACATGCCAAATAGAACTGATCTGTAGAAAGAACTTTATGATCCGCAAGTAGAGACGATGCGTGTACTTTTGTAACCCCACAAATTCTTTAATAAAAAAACCATTTAAAAAATACAGCTCTGGACCAGTCTGAAGTGGGTCACATCGATCTGGAGCTCAGAATACTTTCTGAGAAAGTCAGATGTCCTGTCAAACAGTGTTGTCACAGATCCACATTCCTATCCCAAAGCTAATATCCCCAGAGAAGAATTGACTGTTAAACCATGCTGTGAATTGTAGCTCTAGGAGAGGAATAGTTGTCTCCTAACAACTTTCAGCACCCTTAACAAACCACAGCTCCCAGAATTCTTTGTGGGAAGCGATGAATGTCTGAAGTGATGCTTTAAATGCATGGTGTTCATGAGCCCTAAATCTGGTAACACTCAAATGGAAAACTGATGATGATGAATCTAAAGGTGCATTAATATTCACTTGCTTTCATAATAAGGACAAAGGAGTTTTGAATTTCTTTATACATTTGCACAATCCGAGTTACTGCAAAGAGGCTCCAGCGATGAAAACCCCAGAACAATACCTGCCCATGATTACCACAAAAGAGACCTAATTGAATAAACACTAATGATTCTAATTAGTGCCACAGAGAGCTTTGACTTCATGCATGTTTAATTCCAAATGCAAGGGTTTAGAAATGCTGAGAGAGATTAGTAAATGCCAATACAGGGATATTTTAATGAATCTTGGCTAATCCTGGAGTAATCAGAACACACGAGCTCCAAAAAGTTAAAAGGGAAAGGGGGAGAACATCAGAAAGTAATAACAATGCATAGTTTGAACCAACCATAAATTAATCATAATTTTCAAAGCAAAGAAAATTCTTTTCAACCATCATCAAGAGATTTAATGCCATTGCTTTGGGATGTGCAAAAGGTTTGGGATTGAAGTCTCAAAGCTTTATTTCCTTCTTCTTAATTGTAAATAACATGTGATAAGTCATTGCATCTCTTAAACAGCAATCTGCTTTGCACAAACCAACTTGTTTTATAAATGCTGACAAACACAAATCATTCCTATGAAATTCCACAAATCATTCCTATGCTAAAAACACAAATATTATCTGTGAACATCTGGGTTCCCACACTCAAGTTGTAGACAGTAGACCGCAACTGTAGCATATGATATGCACATCAGAGACTGCTTCAAATTCCACTGTGTCTCCTAGTATAGTCAAATCTCTTCTTACGTCCGCCTCCGCTTGCATCCATTTCGCCCAACGTCCACAGCAAACCTAGAAGTAACTGGCAAGTTTTTCACCGCCTGCGCATGCACAGGAGTGGCAATAAACATCTGTGCAGAGCAGAAGTGGTATCGCTGCCCGCACCTACGCACAACGGCGCCTCTCCCAGTGACCCATTTGGACCTCTGGACGGACCTCCAGAATGGATATGGCTGCAGGTAGAGGTTCCACTGTATTTGCTTGGAGTTATGGAAAATGTATCTGCATTACCTGACCTATGATTTGTCTCTTGATCACACCAGACTGTGACAGAGAGGCAGAACCCCACCACTGTGATGTTATGTGACGATGGTATTGTTTTTACTCTGTTGAAAGTCTCACTCTTCCTAAAGAAAAAATAAATCAATACCAGGTATGCTCTGTGTCATTTATGTTTTGCCTGTGGAGCTCATTCTCTGCTGTCTGAATGCAGCTGCTACACCTTCCCTGGTCTGTCAGCACTGTAAGAAAACCTGTGGTGCTATCATCTCACAGAAGGAATTATTTTTGCCCTAGCTAGTGGATTGCTTTTTATGTAACTCAGTAGTCATTATCGTTTCCATTATACCCTTAAGTGAAAGAGGTACTTTACAATGAGAGAATGTGACCAGCAAGAGAAGTATCATTTTAGCAACTGGTTTTTGAGGAATATTAAATAATAAATGCCTTTTCAAAAGGTGGCTTCAGCATGTGTGCACAATGCGTGCACACATACTGGTGGAAAAAGTATCTGTATTAAGCAATTAATTTGTCTTCCTGTTGAAAGAAATATCATTTCAAGAGGCAAAAGGAAATGTTTACGCTGCAATATCTGGAGGGAATCGTAATATGCAGTGAGATTCATACATTGGCTCAGATCTAAGAAAATATGGGTTAATCCAGAAAAAGTCAGTGACAGCTAATCCCCACTGAAGTCAATCAGACATAAGCACACACTATGGTTCCACCCCAATCAATGCATGGTTATTAGAATGTAAGGTAAGGGTAAAAGGTAAAGGACCCTTGGACGGCTAAGTCCAGTAGGGTAGCGGTGGTCATCTCACTTTCAGGCCAAGGGAGCTGGCATTTGTCCACAGACAGCTTTCTGGGTCATGTGGCCAGCATGACTAAACTGCTTCTGGCACAACGGAACACCATGACGGAAACCAGAGGGCATGGAAATGCCATTTACCTTCCTGCTGCAGTGGTACCTATTTATCTCCTTGCACTGGCATGCTTTCAACCTGCTAGGTTGGCAGGAGGTGGGACAGAGCAACAGGAGCTCACCCCATCACAAAGCTTTGAACCGCCGACCTTCTGATATATAACTATGTTCACAGCAGTTCCCTGCATACATCAGGTTTGGGGAGCATCTTACTCTAAACAGAGCAGGGGCAAGAGGGGGCAATCCCCTTGGCTGGCACCTACACTAGCAGCGTGCCAGACACAAGGGAGGTAACATGGCCCACGTGCCTTCAGCTCTTTCAGGGAAAGCTCCACTGCTGCCCAACAGTCCCTCTCACTGTCGCTTTCTGTCCTGTGATTTCTGCCTCTGCCTCCTGCCTCCTCTCTCTTTTGTCTGTGCTCTGTGTTTCTTCTTTCCTTCGATCATTGCTCACTGCTCTCCCGTCATCTTTGCCACTCGTCTTTGTCACTCATCACTCGTCTTCTGTCTTCTGTGCTGCTGCTCCTGTTGCTCCTTGGCCAAATGTGGTGCTGAGGGCAGCACAGGTAGCTTTATATGGGGTAGGAGAAGACCAGAGTAAAGACTGCTGCACTCCGGTCGGCTCTCATGATCTCCATCCCCCAGGTCTGGCCAGATTGGCCCAAATTCATAAAGTGGTTGGTGGGAACTCCTGGTGTGCCCTGCGGCCGCCCCAGGAATTTACCAATGGCAGGCTACCTAATGGACATTGCTCTGAGGTATCATGGAGTCAGATGCGATGGGTTGCAACCACTGCCCATTATTCACCACACACACTCATTTTAGCCCTTTTGAACATTTGCTCCCCCCAAAAAAATATCTTAAATACAATACAGCTCAACAATATTACAGTGGTACGTCAGGTTACATACGCTTCAGGTTACATATGCTTCAGGTTACAGACTCTGCTAACCCAGAAATAATGCTTCAGGTTAAGTACTTTGCTTCAGGATGAGAACAGAAATCATGCTCTGGCGGTGCGGCAGCAGCAGGAGGCCCCATTAGCTAAAGTAGTGCTTCAGGTTAAATACAGTTTCAGGTTAAGTACGGACCTCCGGAACCAATTAAGTGCTTAATCTGAGGTACCACTGTATTCTCCTTTCAATCTATATCTTATCCAAATTAACCTCCCTCCACCCCTCTTCTGGCTTCTCTACATTGCTCTTACTTAAGCGTGATTACTATATATACATACTATAAATGTCTATAATTCCTTAATAAATTTTTGTATTATACTTTAGTCATACATTCCTTATTATATTACAGCATTACATCTTGTAGTCTAACCAAATGTTTACAATAAACGTTATGAGTTTTATTTCAGTCCTGTGAGTTTCTTTATTTATGTACAGTTTCCTCTAAGTATACCATAAATTTGGAGCATTCTTTTTGGAATTTCTCATCATCCTGCTGTCGGATTCTTCCAGTCAGCCTTGCTATTTCCACATACTCCAATACTTTCTGTTGCCATTCTTCAGTTGTCAGAATATCCTGTTGTTTTCATCTCTGTGTGAGGAGTAGCCAGTGTGGTGTAGTGGTTAAGAGCGGTAGCCTCGTAATCTGGAGAACCAGGTTCGAGTCTCCACTCCTCCACATGCAGCTGCTGGGTGACCTTGGGCCAGTCACACTTCTTTGAAGTCTCTCAGCCCCACTCACCTCACAGAGTGTTTGTTGTGGGGGAGGAAGGGAAAGGAGAATGTTAGCCGCTTTGAGACTCCTTAAAGGGAGTGAAAGGCGGGATATCAAATCCAAACTCTCTTCTTCTTCTTCTTCTTCTTCTTCTTCTTCTTCTTCTTCTTCTTCTTCTTCTGTTCCCTTTTGCAAAGGGTTTGACTTGCAACTAAGTTATAGTTTGTACCCCACTAGTATATCACTTCCGTAAGAAAAGCCTGCAGGATCAGGCCAATGGCCTGTCTAGTCCACCATCCACTCAGATACCTGTGGCAAACCCTGAAGTAGCACCTTCTTGTGGTTTTCAGCAACTGGTATTCTGGAACATTGCTGCCTCTGACAGTGGAGGCAGAACATCACAATGGCTAGCAACATTGTCTTCCAAGCATTTGTCCAATCCTTTTTTAAAGCCATCCAAGTTGGCAGCGATCACTACCTCCTGTCGGAGAAAGTTCCATAGTTTAATCATGGACTGCATGGAAAAGTACTTTCTTTTATCTGTCCCAAATCTTCCAGCGTTCAACTTTATTGGATTCCCACAAGTTCAAGCATTGTTGTTAGGGTTTCTTTATCCACTCTCTCTGTACTACGCATAATTTTCTAAACTAAGGTTACCAAGAATTGATGCTTTTGAATTATGGTGCTGGAGGAGACTCTTGAGAGTCCCATGGACTGCAAGAAGATCAAACCTGTCCATTCTTAAGGAAATCAGCCCTGAGTGCTCACTGGAAGGACAGATCCTGAAGCTGAGACTCCAATATTTTGGCCACCTCATGAGAAGAGAAGACTCCCTGGAAAAGACCCTGATGTTGGGATAGATTGAGGGCACAAGGAGAAGGGGACGACAAAGGACAAGATGGTTGGATAGTGTTCTCAGAGCTACCAGCATGAGTTTGACCAAACTGCAGGAGGCAGTGGAACACAGGAGTGCCTGGCGTGCTCTGGTCCATGGGGTCATGAAGACTCGGACACGACTAAACGACTAAACAACAACAAGGTTACCAGACGTCCCCGTTTCCCAGGGACAGTCCCCGGATTTATAAGTCAGTCCCCATACAAACTCCATTGTATGAAAAGTGTCCCCTCATTCATTGAAAATATCTGGTAACCTTATCCTAAACTTCTGTCATGTCACTTCTCACTTGCCTTTTCTCTAAACCAGAAGATCCCAAACACTGCAACCTTTCCCCAGAGGGAGTTGCTCTATCATTTTGGTTGCTCTTTTTCTGAGCTTTTTCCCAACTTTAAAAGATCTTCCCCCTGCCCACAAAGGGATGCCACCCTTTCTGTGAGCAGCAGATGCAAGACTGCTATCCCAACATTCAAATATTCAACCTTCAAAGTAATTGTTAGTGGGAGCTGTTTATGAAGTGCCTTTATGGGCTGCCCTGCAAAGCAGTTTTAGGCCTTTATTTATATCCATAGCTTTCACATACTATAAAATTACCTAATTATAAACTCCATCCTCAGTGCATGAATAACGGCATGTTTCACCTGAGGCTTGGCTGCTGCCAAATCTGATATAGTTTAATATAGCGCTTTTTTTTTTTTTACTGTCATATTTAGAAACTGCATGACCCTTCTATCTTATGGCTCCATTCTGCATGGCAGCTTCCACACAAATTGTACTCTTAATATGACTGCAAATAAATAAGGCAGGAAATGATCCTTCTCCCTTTTTTATCTCTGTGAAGAGTCTCATTAAAGCTAATTGAACTGTTTGCATGTGTGAGAGCTGGATAGGTGAGTGGGGACTGCCTGTCTAGGATGGCAATTTCAAAACCTGTGATTAAAAAAAAAAAAAAAAAAGCCCACAGGAGTAAATGCTTAATTAAGAGCCAGAAAGGCAAGGAGGTGAATGATCCTTTGGTTCTCTTTCCTTATTCACACAAATGACTCTTTAGTAAATCACCTGAACTCTATATTCCTTGTATCTTAATCCTGTAGGTATAACTGCTTTAGGTTCCTTTGGGGCTAAAAAGCAGCGTACAAATATATTCTTGCCCATGCAAAACAAGTAAATGCAAGAATGATGCAGCTTTTAAATACAGCTGTCCAAAATTAGTTTTGTTTTGTTTTTAAAGCCATTGGGTTTGTTTTTAAAAGAGATGCTGGTCACAAGCCAACACAAATTTGAATCCATTGGGTTGGCGTGAGTATAGTATGGGAAGAGGTTTTCTCCTGAGTCAGGCCATTCATTCGTCTAGTTCAGTGTTTCCCAAAGTGGGTGATACCATCTCCATCGGGGCACTGGAACAATCCATGGGTCTTAATAAGGTTACCAGATTTATTTTCAATGAATCCGGGGACACTTTTCAACTTCAATGGATTTTGTATGGGGAGTGATTTGTAAATCTGGGGACTGTCCCCAGGAAACGGGGACATCTGGTAACCTTATTTAGCCTTGGGTGCAATGGGGGGGGGGGGGCTTGAATAAAAATAAGTGGTGGTGGAAGCATAAAGAAAGGAAAAACGAGAAGGAAAATTTGAAAAAAAAACCCAAACCTGTTTATACATGTTTCATCTGTTGTGTAATGATGCTTACCGTCAGGTTGGGCACCATTGCGGGATGGTAACAACGCCTCTCCTGGATCCTGCAGTCATATTAGAGGCGAGGGGTTTTCCCCAGGCTTGGGTGAAGTTCTTCCTAAAGTTGAGTCAGAACCTCTTTTCTTGTAATATGAAATCATTGGTTTGAGCAGGATAAAGCAAGTTTGCTCCATCTTCCATGTGATAGCCCTTTAGATATTTGATTGCTATCAGAGCTCCTCTTATCCAGTCTAAATGTACCCAGATCCCTTAATCGTTCCTCATAAGGCTTGAGTCTAAGACCCTTGATAAACTTGGTCACCACCCTCTGCACACACTTCAGCTTGTCAATATGCTTCTTAAATTGGGGTGTCCATGCTCAAACAGTCTTGTCCTGGTGAGCACCTGGCCACTAAATTTTGCACTAGATACAGTTTCTAAACCATCTTCAAAGGCACACCCATTTACAATGCATTACAGTGATCTAATGGCATTGTTGCTTGTTCTGTAAGCAATGGCATTCTGCTTGAATGTTTGATCCTAGTACCACCTGCTAAACAGCAGCTATAAGAAAAGCCATGCCTACTTTAAAAAACTTTGTAAAAGTTAAGGATTTAATTCTGGCTATTGATAAAATGGAATCCAAATTAAAAATCAAATAAGTACCTGGTGACGAGAGCCAGTTTGGTTTAAGATCATTTTTCTTATGCTTTAATCGGCTGATCTATCATTAATGGGGCCTAGAGGGGACTTCTTCATATAGCTGCATCAAATTGTTATTAAAGCAGGAATTGTATAATTAAAGGTGACTGTTCTCCTTTTGCTCCTTACCTTTTACCAAAGGAATTCTATTTTCATTGGACTCATTGAATGATTAAATGCATTTATCAGAGCCATAAGAGGAGTTGAACACATGCCCAGACATGTTTTTCTTGGCAGAAAATGCATTAAATAAGGACCTTCTTGTTGGTTATAAGCAAAGGCACATTTACGGTAGCAAAAATGCATGGAAATTATTAACTGTTGATGTACCATTCTGCTTTTAAAATCTTTGCAAATTGTTACAGTGATGTGCTGAAATCACTAAAATGTGCATTATATGAAGGCCACCAAGGAGCTTCAGATGTTGCTGGGATGGAAAGAAGGGCATCTCCCAAAGATCTTAAAACCCGAGTAGGCTCTTATTAGATCATAGTGGACAGCTGACATAACCTGGTGCCAGGTTGTCCACTTTGAATTGTGCTTGGAAATACAGTGGAAGCCAGTAAAACTGTTGTGACATGACAGTCACATGCATCCTATCACTGGTCTTGGTGTCTTCAGAGTTCTGAACCTTTGAAAACTCTGCAGTGTAGAGTTGTAGAGTGAATTACAATAGTCCAAATGAGATGTAATGGTAATGATGTTGTGTGTCACCATGGGCAGATCTGACATTTCTAGGGACAAGTGCTCCTGGCTAGTGCTGAGCCTTGAACATTTAGTTTCTGTGCTAAATCCAGGAGCACATAAACCCAAACAGCAAACTTGAGTCATCATGGGGAATCCAAATTGAGCGTATCAGTGCCTGCCTGTACCATGTCATGTGTCAGGGACCGGGCAGAGGAGGAATGGTGGAGACCACCTGCCCAGCCTGACCCTTCCAGAGAAGAAGAAGACAGTTCAGAATTACAACAGGGGTTTGAGGGAGATCACAGCTCAGAGACAGATGAGGGGGAAAGCTGGGAAATAATGGGAGAGGAGGAGGAAGAAGAAGCACCAGGGGGCAACAGCTGATGGACACAGTGTCTTTACAAAGCATTCCAGACCCCCCCACTCTCCCAGACCCCAACAAGCATTGAAAGTAGGAGAGCAAGAGCTCAAAAGCAGAGGGCATTTTTCAGCACCCGTAACAATGACACATGAGGAAGTGGGAGAGACGGAGGATGTGGAGACTCACTCGGGACAACACCATTATTCCAAGAGGCTGTGTTCCAAGGCTCTCTCTGAATATTGAATACAAAGCAGTTGGTAAGGACTTTTCCTTGTCTTGTCCATTCCTGGCATCCTGCCTTGGGGGTTGGTTCCTCTGCCGCCTGACACATCCGCTGCTTGGCTCAGTAGTCTTCAGGCAAAGCTATGACAAGGTACAGGGGTTGTATACATATTTTGAGCCCACCATAGTGGCCCTCTGTCATACTTTAGGCTTTTCAAGCTGAAATATACTCAGACTCGCAAAGTGATTTCATGCTCTTTATTCAGCTCATAGTGGTGATGAGGAATGAATGAAAGTCCCCTCAAAGTATCTGCTTTATATACATTATTTACACAATGGGCTGCACATGATTGGCTAATTCCGGAATTCTACTGTAAGCCAATCAGGTTGTGGATTCACTTCTATCTGGAGCATGATTGGGTGGTTCCTGCTAACCAATCATACTGCTGCATTGTTCTAGGACCAATCAGACTACTGCATTCTGAATCCTATTGTTCTAGGACCAATCAGACTGCTGCCTTTTGGAGCCTATTGTTCTAGGACCAATCAGGCTGCTGCAGTTTGGATCCTATTCAACTCAGTACATAACACCCCTCCCCTCTAAGTTCCAGTCCTGCCCAGGAGGTCGCATTCATAGTCCTCAAGGTACGCCGGCGGCCTACGTGTGCGTTGCGGCCTGGGGTGTTCCCTGGTCCGGGGTTCAGGTTCTGGCTCGTGTTCCAAGGATGCTGGCTGTGATGGGGCTGTTTGGTCTGGCGCAACCGGCTCGCTCAGTCGTGGTTCTGGTTCCGGTGTCCTTTCGGCCTCATGGGTCCTCTCTGTATTTACTGATTCTGCCTCTCCTGCTTGCCCCTGCTGCTCTATGGGCCTCACTGCCCCACTGTTCCCTTGGGACTCCTCTGACCTGTCCTCCTCCTCCTGGTTTTCTCCTGGGAATCGTTGCCGTATCTGGTCGCAGTGGCGGCGCCAGCATTGCCCCCCATCTGTTAGCACCTCGTACGACACGGGGCCAGTGACCCTGGTGACTGTGGCGGGTACCCATGCAGGGCCTGCCCCAAAATTCTTTGCGTACACTGGGTCCTGGGCCTCGAAGGTCCGGGGGTTCCTGCCTCCCCCCCCCACTACCTCATCCTGAGCTCTGTCGGGGTGAAGGCGGTCCAATCTGATTGCAAGGTGCTGACCCATTAGTAGTTCAGCGGGGCTCCGGCCAGTCGTTGAGCTGGGGGTGCTGTGCTGTGCTAGAAGGAATGTGGCAAGGTGGTACTCCCAATCCCCTTGCGTCATGCGGCGAAGGGTGTCCTTGGTGGTCCGCATCATGCGTTCTGCTTGGCCATTGGTGGCCGGGTGGAATGGCGCCGAACGGATGTGGCGGATGGCGTTCTGCACTGTGAAGGTTTGAAATTCTCCTGATGTAAATGCAGTCCCGTTGTCTGAGACGAGAGTGTCAGGGAGCCCGTGGGTTGCAAACAGCCTGCGTAGTACCCGGATGGCTGCGGACGTAGAAGTGGACGGTACCAGTGCGACTTCCAGCCATTTGGTGTAGGAGTCCACCACTATGAAGAATGTTTTCCCCTGAAAGAGGCCAGCGAAGTCCACATGCAGGCGTGACCATGGTGCTCGGGCGGACTCCCAGGACTGGACTGGGGCCCTTGGGGGATCTGGGCGGGATTCTTGGCAGGCCTGGCAGTGTTTGACCCAGGCCTCTATCTCTCCGTCGATCCCCGGCCACCACACATAACTCCTGCCAAGGGTCTTCATTCTTACTACCCCTGGGTGTGTCTTGTGTAGGGCTGTGAAGACCCTTTTGCGGAGGGGCTGGGGAACAACGACCCTGCTTCCCCATAACAGGCACCCCTTGTGGGCCGACAGTTCATGTTTGCGGGTTGTGTAGCCGGCGAATTCTGGCCCGGGGCTGCTGCTGGGCCATCCCCTCCACACCCAGTCCAGGACCCGGGAGATGACCCTATCTTTCTTGGAATGGTGTGCAACTTCTTGTGCCTGAATGGGGTGGTCGGGAAGCAGCTCCAGGCTCATAACCTCTTGTGCAGGTGCTGGGTTGGGGCCTGTTTCTGGTAGTGGTAGCCTGCTGAGGGCGTCCGCCTTTCCAGGGCGGTGAATCAGTGCATACTGGTAGCTGGCAAGGAAAATTGACCACCTGAGGACGCGAGGAGACAGCACTTGGGGGGGTCTGCTTTTCGTGGGCAAACAAGCCAAGCAACGGCTTGTGGTCAGTCACCACGGTGAAGGGCCGCCCGTACAAGAAATCATGGAATTTTTTTACTCCCTTCACGATTGCCAGACCCTCCTTGTCGATTTGCGAGTAGTTCCGCTCGGTTTCGTTGTGTCTGGGAAAAGTATGCCACCGGTACCTCTCTTCCATCTGAGAGTTGGTGTCCCAGGACAGCGCCGATGCCATAGGGCAAGGCGTCGCATGCTAGCACCACCGGCAGCCTCTCGTCAAAGTGTGCCAAGACCGAGTTTGAGACAAGCAAGTCTTTGACTGCCTGGAATGCGGCCTCCTGGCGCTGGCCCCACACCCAAGGGGCCCGCTTGTCCAGGAGTCTGTGTAGGGGCTCCGCTACCGCCGCCTTGTGGGGAAGGAAGGAATGGTAAAAGTTCAATAGTCCCAAGAAGGCCTGAAGTTCAGTCTTGTTCTTGGGCGCTGGGGCATCACAAATGGCCCGTACCTTGTCCCCAGTCGCGTGGACCCCTTCTGCGTCCACCATAAATCCCAGAAAGTCCACTTTAGGCACTCCTAGTAGACATTTTTCCCGCTTCACCTTGAGACCCGCCATCTGGAAACGGTGCAGAACGGTGCGGAGGCAGTCCTCAAACTCCTCTGGTGTGGGCCCGGCAATCAACACATCATCGAAGAAGGGGGTGACACCAGGAATCCCTTTAAGGAGAGAGTCCATTAGATTCTGGAATATGCCTGGTGCCACGCTGACACCAAATTGCAGCCGCTTTACCCTGAACGCTCCTCTGTGCATCACAATCGTCTGTGCCTCTGCTGTGGCCTCATCTACTGGCAGCTGTTGATATGCTTGGGCCAAGTCCAGCTTGCCAAAAATTTTCGACCCAGCCAGGGTGGCAAGGACATGGCTGACCACTGGCACTGGGTATGCATGGGCCGTGAGGGCCTTGTTTCTGGTACATTTGTAGTCTGCGCAGATGCGGACTGAACCATTAGGCTTGACGGGTGTGACGATTGGGGTTTCCCAGGGGGCATTAGGCACCGGCTCCAGCACTCCTTGCTCCACGAGTCGGTCCAATTCCTCGTCTATACGGGGTTTCAGGGCGAACGGGACCCGGCGGGCCTTGAGCCTGACCAGTCGTACTGTGGGGTCAAGCTGTAGAGCAATGGGGGGGCCCGTATACTGTCCCAATTTCCCATCAAAAACCCACAGAAATTCCTTGCATATGGCGTCCACATCCACTTGTAAGCTCATGTGGTTCACCCCGGTGACGGCTAGCCCCAGTGGTCCAAACCATGCCAATCCCAGTAAGCTAATGTAGGGGCCCTTGACCAAAAGCAAGTCCAGTTGCCACGTTCGCCCTCGGTATTGCACCCTGAAGGTCCCCACCCCCATTGTGGGGACCTTACATTTCTGGAAGTCCCGGAGGGTGAATGGGGCCGGCCTGAGTTTGGGACCCCCAGTAGGACACAGTTTCCTTAAGGTCCTTGCCGAGATTATGGATAGAGTTGAACCCGTGTCAAGCTCCATGCGGCATGGGGCCCCCTCTATCTGTACCTCTACATAGAGATCAGGAGATTATCAAAAAGGCCCAGAAAGTTTTGAAGGACTATTTTGAGATAAATTTGAACACTACAGTGGAAAAAAGAACCGTCTGGGACGCAAGTAAAGCGGTTATGAGGGGGTTTCTGATACAACAGAACACTATAAAGAAAAGATCACAAAATGAGAAAAAAGATAAGATTTTGGAGAAAATTAAAGAATGTGAGAAGAAGTTAAGATCGAAACTGAAGTCAAAAGAGATTTTGAAAGAAATTAAATTTCATCAAGCACAATACTCCAAATTGATAAACCAGGAGGTGGAGTGGAAAGTTAAGTTAATGAAACAAAGATCATTTGATTCGGCAAATAAATGTGGAAAACTGCTAGCATGGCAGTTGAAAAAGAGGCAAAAATTAAACATGATCACCAACCTAGAGATTGAAGGAAGAAGTGTTCAGAGCCCTGTGGAGATAAGGAAGTGCTTCCAGAGATATTTTAAACAATTATACACTCAAGGGCTGCAAAATGAGGCTGAGATAGAACAATTTTTGATAAAAAATGGATTACCAAGATTGTCTCAAGAAAACAGATCAATCCTGAACTATAAAATAACACTACAAGAGATTGAAGTTGCCATTCAGAACATTGTTGTTGTTGTTTAGTCGTGTCCGACTCTTCATGACCCCATGGACCAGAGAACGCCAGGCACCTCTGTCCTCCACTGCCTCCCGCAGTTTGGTCAAACTCATGCTGGTAACCTCGAAAACACCATCCAACCATCTCGTCCTCTGCCTTCCCCTTCTCCTTGTGCCCTCCATCTTTCCCAACATCAGGGTCTTCTACAGGGAGTCTTCTCTTCTCATGAGGTGGCCAAAGTACTGGAGCCTCAGCTTCATAATCTGTCCTTCCAGTGAGCACTCAGGGTTGATTTCCTTCAGTATGGAGAGGTTTGATCTTCTTGCAGTCCATGGGACTCTCAAGAGTCTCCTCCAGCACCATAATTCAAAAGCATCAATTCTTCGGCGATCAGCCTTCTTTATGGTCCAGCTCTCACTTCCATACATCACTACTGGGAAAACCATAGCTTTAACTATACAAACCTTTGTTGGCAAGGTGATGTCTCTACTTCTCAAGATGCTGTCTAGGCCTGTCATTGCCCTTCTCCCAAGAAGCAGGCGTCTTTTAATTTCGTGGCTGCTGTCACCATCTGCAGTGATCATTGAGCCCAAGAAAGTAAAATCTCTCACTACCTCCATTTCTTCCCCTTCTATTTGCCAGGAGGTGATGGGACCAGTGGCCATGATCTTCGTTTTTTTGATGTTGAGCTTCAGACCATATTTTGCGCTCTCCTCTTTCACCCTCATTAAAAGGTTCTTCAATTCCTCCTCACTTTCTGCCATCAAGGTTGTGTCATCTGCATATCTGAGGTTGTTGATATTTCTTCCGGCAATCTTAATTCCGGCTAGGGATTCATCCAGCCCAGCCTTTCGCATGATGAATTCTGCATATAAGTTAAATAAGCAGGGAGACAAAATACAGCCTTGTCGTACTCCTTTCCCAATTTTGAACCAATCAGTTGTTCCATATCTAGTTCTAACTGTAGCTTCTTGTCCCACATAGAGATTTCTCAGGAGACAGATGAGGTGATCTGGCACTCCCATTTCTTTAAGAACTTGCCATAGTTTGCCGTGGTCGACACAGTCAAAGGCTTTTGCATAGTCAATGAAGCAGAAGTAGATGTCTTTCTGGAACTCTCTAGCTTTCTCCATAATCCAGCGCATGTTTGCAATTTGGTCTCTGGTTCCTCTGCCTCTTCTAAATCCAGCTTGCACTTCTGGGAGTTCTCGGTTCACATCCTGCTTGAGCCTTCCTTGTAGAATTTTAAGCATAACCTTGCTAGCGTGTGAAATGAGTGCAATTGTGCGGTAGTTGGAGCATTCTTTGGCACTGCCCTTCTTTGGGATTGGGATGTAGACTGATCTTCTCCAATCTTCTGGCCACTGCTGAGTTTTCCAAACTTGTTGGCATATTGAGTGTAGCACCTTAACAGCATCATCTTTTAAAATTTTAAATAGTTCAGCTGGAATACCATCACTTCCACTGGCCTTGTTATTTGCAGTGCTTTCTAAGGCCCATTTGACTTCACTTTCCAGGATGTCTGGCTCAAGGTCAGCAACCACACTACCTGGGGTATACGAGACATCCATTTCTTTCTGGTATAATTCCTCTGTGTATTCTTGCCACCTCTTCTTGATGTCTTCTGCTTCTGTTAGGTCCTTTCCACTTTTGTCCTTTATTATGGAAATCTTTGTACCCCTTCATGGATCACTGCCTTGCCGTGGCGACGGGGCTTGAAGAACTCAGAGAAGCTATGAACTATGCCGAGCAGGGCACCCAAGATGAACAGGTCATAGTGGAGAGTTTTGACCAAACGTGATCCACCTGGAGGAGGAACCGGCAAGCCACTCCAGTATCCCTGCCAAGAAAACTCCATGGACAAAGACAACAGGCATTCAGAACATGCAATTAGGCAAATCCCCAGGGCCTGATGGGCTTACCTCCAAATATTATAAGACACTGAAAGATCACTTGATACACCCACTAATGGAGGTTTGCAATGAGATTATGGAGGGGAAGAGGGCAGCGGAAACGTGGAAAGAAGCTTTCATCACATTGATACCTAAATCATAATTGGAAAAGACACAACTTAAGAATTACCGCCCCATTTCCCTTCTCAATGTGGATTACAAAATTTTTGCAGACATTTTAGCAAATAGGTTTAAAAAGGTTTTAAATGATGTGATTCACAAAGATCAGGCAGGCTTTCTCCCAGGAAGACATTTGTTTGCTAACACAATAAACATTATCGACATCTTGGAACTTCTGCAAACAAATATTAACACAAGAGCAGTGCTAATATTTATAGATGCGGAGAAGGCCTTTGACAACATTTCTTGGAAGTTTATGAAGAAAAACCTGGAAGGGATGGGAGTGGGACGGGGATTTGAAAATGGGATTGATGCAATTTATTCAGATCAAAAGGCTAAATTGATAGTTAACAATATGGTGACAGAAGAGTTTAAAATTGAAAAAGGAACACGACAAGGTTGCCCTATTTCCCCTCTGTTATTTATTTCGGTCCTGGAGGTGCTCCTAAATATGATTCGAGGGGACCGGTTGGTGGAAGGAATTCAGGTCGGAGCGAAACAGTACAAACTTAAAGCTTTTGCAGATGACCTAGTTCTGACCCTACAGGAGCCAGAATCCAGTATGAAAAGGGCATTACAACTGATTCAAGAGTTTGGTCGGGTGGCGGGATTCAAATTAAACAAACAAAAAACTAAAGTTTTGGGGGGGGGAAATTGACGATTTCAGAGTCAGAGAGGTTTCAGAAAGAGACAGAGTTAAATGTGGTGAAAAAAGTTAAATACCTAGGGGTGAACATAACAGCAAAAAATCTGAGTCTATTTAAGGATAATTATGAAAAGTGTTGGCTAGAAATTAAGAGAGACTTAGAAAGTTGGTCAAGATTGAAACTTTCCTTGTTGGGCCGAATCGCTGCTATAAAAATGAATGTATTGCCAAGGATGCTGTTTCTTTTTCAGACTTTACAGATTGTGGACAAAATGGAATGTTTCGGGAGGTGGCAAAGAGATATTTCTAAATTTGTCTGGCAGGGCAAAAAGCCCAGAATTAAGTTTAAAATACTAACTGATGCCAAAGAAAGAGGGGGGGTTTGCCCTGCCAGACTTAAGGTTGTATTATGAATCAGCAGCTTTCTGCTGGCTGAAAGATTGGCTGCTTCTTGAAAACGCTGATGTTTTAGATTTGGAAGGATTTATTAATGCTTTTGGTTGGCATGCATATCTGTGGTATGACAAGGTTAAGATCCATAAGAACTTCAAGAACCATGTTGTCAGGAAAGCAGTGTTCAATGTCTGGACAAAATATAAAGACTTATTAGAAAACAAGACTCCGAGGTGGTTATCACCTATGGAAGCGAAAGCAGTGAAAAGACCCAATATGGAGGTCAGATGGCCAAAGTATTGGGAAATATTAGAAAGAGATGGAGACAACTGGAGACTGCAGAGTTTGGAGAGACTAAAAGATAAAGTGCGAGATTGGCTACACTATGCTCAGATTAAAGAGGTTTTTAAATTGGATAAAAAGTTAGGATTCCAGGTGGAAAAATCGAAATTGGAAACAGAATTGTTAGAACCTAAGACTAAATTACTTTCACGAATGTATAACTTGCTGCTGAGGTGGAATACACAGGATGAAATGGTTAAATCAGCTATGATAAAGTGGGCACAGGACATTGGGTATAATATTATGTTTGTTGACTGGGAAAAGTTATGGACCACCGGTATGAAGTTTACGGCATGTACAGTGGTGCCTCGCAAGACGAAATTAATTCGTTCCGCAAGTCTTTTCGTCTTGCGAGTTTTTCGTCTTGCGAAGCACGGTTTCCCATAGGAACGCATTAAAAATCAATTAATGCGTTCCTATGGAAACCGCCTTCAGACCAGGTCCGGGGACAGTCTGTCCCCCGACCTCCTCTGAAGGTTGGCGGGGGGCGAAAGTCTTTGCTTCCCCCCCTGCCTTCCCGGGACAGCGGAGACTTCTCCGCTGTCCCGGGGCGATCTTAAAATGCTGGCAGGCGGCAGCGAAGGCTTCGCTGCCGCCCGCCAGCATTTTAAAAACCCCGGGACAGCGGAGGACTTCTCTGCTGTCCGGGGCGATCGTAAAATGCTGGCGGGCGGCAGCGAAGCCTTCGCTGCCGCCCGCCAGCATTTTAAAAACCCCGGGACAGCGGAGGACTTCTCTGCTGTCCGGGGCGATCGTAAAATGCTGGCAGGCGGCAGCGCTGCTGCCCGACAGCATTTTAAAATCGCCCCGGGACAGCGGAGGAATTTTCCGCTGTCCCGGGGCGATTTAAAAGCCCCCAGGAAGGCAGGCAGGGGGCACAAAGACTTTTGCTCCCCCCGCCTGCCTTCAAAAGCCATCCGGGATAGCGGGAAGCGCTTCCCTGCTATCCCGGACTGCTTTTAAAATGCTGGTGGTGGGGAGCAAAGCCTTTCGACCCCCGCCGGCCTTCCTGGACCTCTTCTGAAGGCCGGAGGGGGGGGAAAGGCTTTGCTCCCCACCGCCAGCATTTAAAAGAGGTCCCCGGAGATTTCCCTATGGGCTTTCTTCTTGCGAAGCAAGCCCATAGGGAAATTCGTTTTGCGAAGCGCCTCCAAAAACGGAAAACCCTTTCGTCTAGCGGGTTTTTCGTCTTGCAAGGCATTCGTCTTGCGGGGCACCACTGTAATGCCTTGAAAGAAAATATTATGAAAATGATATATAGGTGGTACTTGACCCCAGTCAAGTTAGCAAAAATATATCACCTGTCAGACAATAAGTGTTGGAAATGTAAGGAAACTGAAGGAACGCTCTTCCACCTCTGGTGGACCTGCCCCAAGGTTAAGGCCTTCTGGGAAATGATATATAATGAGCTGAAAAAGGTATTTAGGTATACCTTTCCCAAGAAACCAGAGGCCTTCCTTTTGGGCATTGTCGACCAGAGGGTGTTAAAGAATGATCGAACATTATTTATGTATGCAACAGCAGCAGCAAGGATACTCGTCGCTAAGTATTGGAAAACTCAAGATTTGCCCACGCTGGAAGAATGGCAGATGCAACTGATGGACTATATGGAACTTGCAGAAATGACTGGCAGAATCCGAGACCTGGGAGAGCAAGACGTGGAAGAGGACTGGAAGAAATTTAAGGACTATTTACAAAAACATTGTAAACTATATGAGTGCTAAGAAGGATGAGAGATTTGAAAACAACAGGATCCATAAAGTTAGTTGATAAGACTATGAGAATGAGTGAATTTTATGAGAAAAATAAATTTGGAATAAATATTGTGTTAAAATTAGGTTTTAAGACCTAGATAAAAATATTCAAAGTTAGGGACAAAATATTGGAAATGTGTATAATAAGAATTGAAACAAGGTGATAAATTGCTGGCTAAAGTTTTTATGAATGTGGAACGTAAGAGCGGGAGGGGTGAGGAAGTCCAAAGGATGAAGAAAAGATGGATACTACAGGATGTTAAATTTTATGTTTGCTTTTTTTCTGTCTATTATCTGTTTACTCTGTCTTTTTTCTATTGTATTAAAAAACTCTTAATAAAAAAAATTATATAAAAAAATATATATATATCTGTACCTCTACATAAATTTTCTCTGCGTTGGGGTGGGGCAACTGGTATACCTGGAAGTCCGTGAGCTCCGTCGAGTTGCCTTGGTGCGTTGGGCCCCGGGACCTGGGGCTCTTGAATTGGTCATCTGATGCCTGGCGTCGGGTGGGCCGAGCCCGACACACCCGGGCGATGTGTCCCAATTTTCTGCACTGCCTGCAATCTGCGTTGCGGAAACCGCAGGTCCTCCTCCCGTGACTTTCTCCACAGCTTGCGCAGTTCCCTCCTTCTCGTCGAGGCAGCTGTGGTATGTGGGCTTCTTGAGTGCGCTGCTGTACTCGGTGCACCTCCTCCCTGTTGGATCCTGAGTCGTCGGTGAGGTCTTTGGTTGACCCTCGGTTGGGACGGCTGGCTCGGCCGTGCCTCTTGCGTCGACCTCTCGGCAGCTTCCGTTGCCAGGGCCTCCTCCAGAGCGACCTGGAACGTTAGGTTCTTCTTAGCGTAGAGGCGTCGTTGCAGCTTCTCATCCTTCAGGCCACCGACAAGGCGGTCACGAAGCATGTTTTCCTGCTCTGAGAAGTTGCAGAACTGGGCAGCTTGGCGGAGAGAGGTCACAAACCCAGTTATGGTTTCCCCAGGGGCTTGCCGCTTTGCGTAGAAGGCATTTCGACGAGCCACCACTGAGGGCTGTGGCGAAAAGTGCCCCTTCAGCTGTTCCATTATTGTTTTGTATGGAACAGTAGCGATGTCTTCAGGTGCAATGAGAGCCCGGGCGATTTCAAACTTCTCCTCTCCTCAGACGCTGAAGAATATTGCCCTCTTCTTGGCGTCTTCTTCATCGGTGATCCCTTTGGCTTCTAGGAGGAAGGTGAAACGGGAGGCGTACGCTTCCCAGTCTCCAGATGCTGGGTTGAACGGCGAGAAGCTGCTGTCGGTTGCCATTCTGAGTTCCTTGTGTCCCGGAGCTGAAGCTTGGATACACAGTGTGAGGCAGCGGTGCGGCAGGTGGCGGTGCTGCGGTGCTGTGTGTGGCAGTCAGCTCAGCGGGATCCCACCTTCGTCGCCAGTGAAATATACTCAGAGTCGCAAAGTGATTTCATGCTCTTTATTCAGCTAATAGTGGTGAGGAAGAATGAATGAAAGTCCCCTCAAAGTATCTGCTTTATATACATTATTTACACAATGGGCTGCACATGATTGGCTAATTCAGGAATTCTACTGTAAGCCAATCAGGTTGTGGATTCACTTCTATCTGGAGCATGATTGGGTGGTTCCTGCTAACCAATCATACTGCTGCATTGTTCTAGGACCAATCAGACTGCTGCATTCTGAATCCTATTGTTCTAGGACCAATCAGACTGCTGCCTTTTGGAGCCTATTGTTCTAGGACCAATCAGACTGCTGCAGTTTGGATCCTATTCAACTCAGTACATAACACAAGCATAGCCACCACAGTTGTCACTTTTGAATTACGTCCATTCTCCTTTCAAAGTGCCCTGTTTCCCCCATATTTATCTCCAATATACTGCTCGGCTTCACACTTTTGCTTGGTAGTGGTCAGACTAATGTACTAATATTTTATATATATGCAACAACACAATAATTTCTGAGGCCTCTGTGGGAATTAGCTGCTGCTCAACCATTCAAGTTAATGGAAGTTGCATGTCAGCTCCACATGCGTTACACTGAGTGTTTACTCCTATAATTGCACCTGCTATCAACATTATTACACCACTTAGTGTTTTGTGACTCAAAGTGCTAGACTAAACTGGGTGATATATTTAGGGCTCTGACATATCTTTCTCTGACTGATGCCCAAGTAGTGAAAACAGGCAATTATCTACCAAGAAGAGAAGCTTCATGAGATTGAATTAAACTACTTACTCTTGTTGCTGGAGAAATAGCTGGGTTAAACTTTGACAAAGCAGCATAGGCAATTTTGGATAACAGTTCTCTCAGCTGCTAAGGCACAACTCTGAACTTTGCTCTGTTCAAAACATCATTTTCATAACAACCATACTGCCTTACAGAGTGACCTTTCCAGATGTATTCAAGCAACCACACAGAACTCCAGGTGTTTAGGAGTGCTGAAACTTTTAATATTTATTTAGAAACCTTCTGAATTAATGCCTTTTTCATGGAAAGAAAATGGTACTGATGCACCTGCACACATGCTTACCGGTGACCTGCTGGACATGTAGCTATTGCAAAGTTCTCACTCAGAAGCCTTTGGGTCTCTGTTTGGGTGCCCCATATGAATTGTTGCAGCCTGAATGGTCACTGGATCCTGCAGGATGGGAAGGACTGGGGGGGGGAAGGAGGGGGGTCCTGATCCAGTCAAGCTTTGCTCAAGAATTCTGTTCTTCCTAAGCTCTGGTTTTCCTGTATCCTTGAATTTTCTTCTGTCCTTACTTGCTTCTCACCCAGTGGAGGATGGTGTCCATTAGGACTGGCAGGGAGGGCAACAGTAGATGGAACCAGAGGTAATGACTGGTGGAGCTAGAGCTAACGATTGAGGGAACCATCTAATTGTAGTTTTGTCCCCATCCTCCTTCCCACTGAGTTCCATAAAGGCAACATTGAGACTGGCTAACAGCCAGTGATACCCCCTAGACTTGTCATAGGTCAGGAGGTAGGCAGGTGGGGGCTGGCTCAGGGCAGTTTGGTGGGGCAGCATCTCACTTGCCTTAATGTACTAGTATCTACTGTATTCAATCTTGCCTATTGTATGTCCTTCAGTTCTGACTTGCCATTCAGTCCTGAGTACTGACGTTGCCCCACCCAGCTCCTGGTTCAGAACTCCTGACTCACCTCAGACAGCTATGCACAGCCAGTAGTATAAGCTTGTGTATCCCCCACAGATAAATGACAGTAGCAATAGTGATATATTTCGTATAAGAAGACTCTTCTTAGATTAGAATCTATCTAGCCCTCTTTTCCTCAGTGCCCAACCAGATATGTCCAGGCAGCCTACACAGAACATGAAGGTGATAGCCTTCCCCTGTTTCTTGACCCAGAAGAACCAGTATGCAGATGATAAATGTTCCATATGGCCATCATAATGAATAGGCCTATCCTCCATAAATTGATCTCATCCCCTTTGGAAATCATCTACACCGCTGGCCAATTCCATATCTTGTAGTCTCAACAGGGAGGAAGATGGGGATGAAACCACAATTAGTTGATTGTATCTATTATTGGTCCTGGTTCTGCCTGCATCAGTCATTGACTGGGGCTCCTCCTACTGTCCTGCTCCTTTGGTACTACCCTATGAATCCCAACTGCCACCAGCTTCTGCCACTATGTTGTCTGCCTTATTTTTTGCCTCATCACTATAAATAGCCAAAAAATGCAACCAGGGCTGCATTTTAAGGGTTTAGCTGCCTCCAAGGCATTTGTAAATTCAACTTTAATATAAAGTCAGCATTAAAAAAAAAAAATCTAGTTGCCCATTTATCTGAGATATGCATTACTTTGTTGCAAAGGGAAAGAAATAACACACGCACACGCACAAACACACACACACACCCTTGCAAATAAATGGCTTGAGAATTTATAGAAACTTATCCCTATGAATAAGTAATACTAATAAAAACTAAGCATTTAAACTGAAGCTCACACTGCCAGATCTTACTGTGAAAACAGGAGGAAAAGATTTTCTTTTCTTCCAGAATCTTCAGCACAAATTCAGATCATGTGGAATGTGGATCAATGCTGTGGTTAAACAAGCTCTGAGCCCTTTTCCTTGTGATGAGCAAAGGTTGCTTATAAATGCCTATATTCCCCGTACATCGTGGGTAGCCTCAGAAATCTACAGAGGTGTGTGTGTGTGGGGGGTCAATAGCAAGTACAAATCTCTAGTCTTCTTCCTTGTATTTGTAGCTCAAGTTTGTCAGTTCTCCCACTGCAAGATGTATTTACCCCAACACCATGTGAGAACATATTGAGCTTGGAAGATCGCCTGAGATTCAGCACCTGAACCTTGGACTTCATTTCATTCAGAAATGAAATGAAATGAACATTCCCTGTGTCAATTTCCTTTGCTTTGGCTGCAGTCTACATGGAATGAGGGGTAGAGGTTGCCTGAATGAAATTATTAGGTCTACCAAAGCAACACTATTGATCAAATGGATTCATGTGGAAGCAGCCAATGCCCCATGATGAAGCATTTTTGTAACTAATTGATTGCATGTGCTGCAGAGGATTCATTCAGCCAGACTTCCATAAAGCTGTTCAACTGAGAGTGGAGTCATATTGGCTCCTCAGTGTGAGCTGTCAGTGGATGGGCAATCCTATATACATTTACCCGGGACTTACTTCTGAGTCAACACAATATAGGATTGCATTATGAAACAGTATTGCATGCTGAAAGGCAAGAAGGAAGGATAAGCCTTTGAAGAAACTTGAAAATCCCTGCAGGGACATGTAATTGTCTTTTGAAAGCTCTTCCACCATGTAAGCCCTCTTCTGCATCATATTTGAGTGCATATGTGTTTGTGTAGGGTATGCAGCAAGAACACACTAGTTCTGCACCCTCATTGACATTTCCATTGGCCTCTAATACAGATAGGCTGACCTTCTGGTTTTGTACTCACAGAAGGTGGTTTTCCAGGATTCTAAAATGCATGAAAAGCTTCTACAATGATTGAAGAATGCCATCTTCACACAGTCAACATCCATGAATTGGAAGGTGATGGGAAGGTTGATGAGTGACAGTGGACACTCATCCCTGCTTGCCACACCTGTGTTTTCTGAGCACTTAAAAGTAATGCATGAAAAGTGCCTGACTGATTCAATCAGTGGTGTTATCTTTTCTAGGGTTTTCCATTTGAGCCCTTCCAGGAACATAGGAAACTATGTAGGGAGGCCTGAGGAATTTGTTTCTGTGAATTCCAATGTAAACTGAGCAGATCAGTTTAGCGCAGAATGGAAATGTAATTATCTTCCAGACCGACAATGTGCCTCTAAAAATGTTGTGATGTAGTTCTTGGCTAAAAAAAAACACAACCCCCCCACAGACAAAATGTCTTCAGATTTCTACTTTAGGATAAAATATATTTAGAAATCTGCACATTGAAATAAAGTATGGATTTAAATGAGGAGTTGTGATGAAATAGAAATTTAAAGATAAAATGTGCGAGCATATATATCACAAAGAAAGCTAGAAAAAGGAACTAATGAGTGGACAAAAGTGTCATTGTCACAGACCAGAAACAGACTGATCTCTGATCTCCTAAGGTTATGGCAGGTCAGCCTGTTTGTCCATCTGGTCTAGGGAAGGGAGAGTGGAGGAAATCCCATTGCAGAAGTGGTAATCCTTGTTCTGATGGGATGTGCACACTCTTTGAAAACACTTTAAAATCTTCATCATAGCAAACAATATTTGGTTGGCATGAACTTCTGCCTGTTCCCTAATCCAATTTAAACTCTATTGGCTGATCATTGAAGAATTGATGCTTTTGAATTATGGTGCTGGAGGAGACTCTTGAGAGTCCCATGGACTGCAAGAAGATCAAACCTATCCATTCTGAAGGAAATCAGCCCTGAGTGCTCACTGGAAGGACAGATCCTGAAGCTGAGGCTCCAATACTTTGGCCACCTCATGAGAAGAGAAGACTCCCTGGGAAAGACCCTGATGTTGGGAAAGATGGAGGGCACAAGGAGAAGGGGATGACGGAGGACGAGAAGGTTGGACAGTGTTCTCGAAGCTACCAGCATGAGTTTGACCAAACTGCAGGAGGCAGTGGAAGACAAGAGTGCCTGGTGTGCTCTGGTCCATGGGGTCATGAAGAGTCGGACACGACTGAATAACTAAACAACAACAAATTATTATTCTCTGTGGTCACAGTACAGCAAAAGTTTGTCATGAATCAGACACGTTGGAGACAACAGGATGAAGGTTAGTCACAAAAAGCTCAAGTGTTATTTCCTGCAACAGGACAGAGTTGCCACCACCTTCTGTCGGATTACACTGTGTGTATCTAATACAACCATTTTCGTGCCACATGCCTTTCAGGGGCGACAATTTAGTTTTCCTTGCCTTTTCCCTCTAATGTCCAGGATTGTGATGGAGCACTGATGATACACAGATTGGTTGCTGCAATAATTTGCTGCACAAATTGTTATTACTCGATACATATCCTTTAAATGTATCCAAATGCACACATTTATAATCATAGAACTCTCAACCTTTCATGTTAACAGGCCATTTGTATTCTCCCAAGACATTGCTTTTGTATGGAATTTACTATCAGGCAGTACGTATCAAAGAGCAATGCAATCATGATGAAAACCTACATATACAGTCAAAAGTGGGACCTTGTGAATTGCTATCCGCTATTTTGTGCTGAATTTCAAAAGGGTACTATATTTTCCTTCTAGGGTTCATTACCTTTTCGCTGATATGGAGTGGCAGGGGAAGTAGATTGGTTTAAAAATTGTTCAAAGGTCATAGAAAGGGTATTCATACAAACAGTATGGCCTTTTTTCTCCATTGCTTTCCTATTCTGTTTTTTCTCTCTTTCTTCCTCTCAGTTATACTGGGATAATGATTTATGTTACATGTATGTGGCAACCTGGGATTTTTGAGGGTTGTGAGGTATTGCTGGGGCTTTGTGTGGATGTTCTTTTGCTTGCTTGCTTTAGAAATGCTTTCACTTCAACCCTTCAATTTATGTTCCATTGTGTCCTGCAGAAATTATTTCTTATTGTACTCATTCCCCAGATCAGCTACTTTTATTATTATGCCCTTTCCAATTCACTAAGGATATTTTTACATTCTGAGAACAGGCATCTTTAAAGTAGAAAAATGGCCTACATCTTGCAAATACAATATTGTTATATATATATATATATATATATATATATATATATATATATATATATTTCATGATCCCTGTAAGATCATCTTTAAGCTTCAAATACCTGAAATTGCTGTAAAAATGATTTTCCAGTCAAGAGAGTAATACTGCTCATGGCACATTAAATACTGTATTTGTATATATTCTACACACTGAAAATAAAGTTTGTTGGTCACAATCGAATTCCTACCAGTGGTTTGTAGAAGGGAGGGTGCAGAAGCCCTTTATTCAAGAAGCTCAACATGAACAGATAGTATTTTAAACATTTTTTACCAGTTCTGTTGGCTAATGAATCCTGAGGTCACATATTGCTAACATGAGAACAAATTACTTCATTTGGTTTGCCAAAACACTCCTTCTTCTTAGCCTTCTAAGATTTGTGAATGGTATAATGTGAATTATGTCACAGGCCTAATATACCTGAACCATGGCCAACCCTACCATTAGCTAGTGTCATGCAGCTGCCTCAACCAGTAGATGCTGGGAGTGGCTGTGAGATGTTGAAGAACTGTGTGCCACACAGCTCGACCCTGCCCCACCTAAGGTAGCCTGCTGCCCTCAAATGTGGTGGAGGATGCAGTCCCATCACCATCCCATCCTACTTTCTCGAGGAGAGTCCTCTGTTTAGACCTCATTTAATCAATAGGAGTTAATTCCAAGCCAACACTCAAGCTGTTAATCTGTGGGGACCGGTAAGGGGGGAGAACGGCCCAGTGCAAAGCAGGACAGGGCTCCTATACCTTTTAAGAACTGCAGAGTGTGTTGTGGGCTGTTTTTTGTTTGTTTGTTTTTGCTTCTTCTTCTTCTTTTTTTTTTTTTTTTGCTGGTTCAGGTTGTGAAGCAGAATAAAGAAAGCAAGGCTTGCAGATCCTCCAAGCATCCCTATTTTCCAGAGATAGTCACAGATTTACAGAAGCCATCCCAGTTTCTAATGTGATCCTGGAATGTCCCACTTTTCCTTAGGACGTCCCTGTTTTCATTGGATACATTTTGGAGGGTATGGAATAAATTGTTCCTAGGACTCCCCGCCCCCCACAGCTGGAATTCACCAGAACTCAGTTCCGGCACCTCTCAGGTAGGCCACCATTGCCATTCTAAGAGAATGAGAGAGGTGTTCATGGTGAGTTCTGGCACTTCTTTTTTTCTAGAAAAAAATAGCACTGGGCACCCCTATTTTCATCAGAGAAATGTTGGAGGGTATGGGCTTGTTTCCTCCAAGTTGGAGTTGAACATTTACATGCCATTTAGGGTGGATGGATGCAAAAGAGGACAAGGCTTCTGTACTCTTACTAGTTGTGTGGAAGAGCAAATCCTTCTTTATACAACTATTAAAAGTACTGGAGCCCTATCCTCCTTACATCTGGCCACTCCAGTGTAGTGCCTTATAGTTTCTTGACTACTGTTTAATTGGATCCATGGTATTCCACCCCCCCAGGGGGATTTTTGCGTGTATACTTTGATCAAAGTCTGTCTTCCTGTTCATTTAGAGCTTCAGATGTGCATAGTCCAAGCCTCTGGGATATAAGAGACTATGGTGATAATTTTATTATGTCTATGGTTTTGTTGGTCTGAAGTTTTGAGATTCCTTGAGTGAGGCTTTATATATCTACTCATAAGTAAACCCCATTGAGATCCATGGGGCCTGTTTCCAAGTAAGTGTGTATCAAATTGCAGCCTTAGCTGTCAAAAAAGTAGAAACGGCATCTTAATTAATATTTTATCAAAGAAAAAGCTGGTTCCCATCCCTGCTTAATTGCTCCTCTCCCAATTGGACATATATTAAATATGTTATGCAAACGGAGAACTTTGGAGGAACAGGCAATTAAAGTTAATATTTAATGGCATTATAGCAGATGTACCAGAAATTGTTTATCGCAGGTGAAAATGGAATATCATTTCGTTCTGCAGCCATCCTTCAGTAGTGAATTTAATGAAGAATGATAGCTGCGTAGTTCCTCTTTGCCAACCTCCTAAAGGCCATTCGTTAAAAATGTGGGGAGAAAAACAACAACAGGAAATTGTGTGTGTGGTTGGTAAAAAGGACCTAGCTTCTGCCAATTCCTCATTTTATTTCATTTTTGGTCCAGTGGATTAATCTAAAAAGCTTCAGGTAAAGGCATAAAGAATAACTAACAACTCCAAGCCATAACTTTTTAAAAAATAAAAGCAAGATCACATCCAGGTTGACATAAGGCCTGTGGGGGCCAGAAAACTTTAATTAATAAGCAAGACCAATCTTCAAGCAGGACATAAATAACCATGATGCTCTACTGAAAAGAATCTGAGTTATGAGAAGGGCATTAATAAAGTATTATGTTGTACTTTTGCCATTCATTTCATCAGGGCTTGAACAGGAAACCATCCTGATGGATAAAGTACTATCAGTGTGGTTGTCTTTTTTGTGTGGACAGGCGGAGACCCCCAACTCTGGGAGACACCGACATGGAATAATGACTCAAAACAATGTGTTACGGGATTAAAATTTGGCCACAACTTTATTAAAACTTCAGGTGTGGGTAGACCTTGGCTCAAGCATTGGGCGTTTATCCCTCCCAGTCCCCAGCCAGGGATCTGGGGAACATCAGGGTTATCCAGAATGTGTGGGGATTGGACTGGCTCTGGAGAATGTCTGTTCAAGCAGAGAGCCCGTCCCTCATTACGCCACCATCACAGGGGAGAGCAATGACAACCTAATGGCATACAGCCAATGCCTCTCCTCAAAACAACCCCTTTAATGGAGAATCCTGGGATTGCCGCCGCAGGGGGGGGGACACCACTTCACCCCCCCCATTTAGGGAAGATTGTGCCCAAGGCCTGAAACCGCCAAAGTTGTGACATTTTGCTAGGGGGAAGGCAAAACCTGCCAATGCAGAAAAAATCCTTTCTGGCTCCTCAACAGCAACCATAATGTAGTAGCACCCATGTACCTGTGAAGAAGAGGTTAACCTGCAAAAGAAGGCTTAACTGAGGGAGGGGGAGGGTGGGAGAAGCTCTGAAGCCGACTGAGAACTCCCAGGTAAGTTCCACCCACTATTGTGTGGGCTGGGAGATCTCTCCTCTTACCTGGCCAACTCTCTCTTGGCAACGCTTTCCCAGCTGGGATTGGGTAACTGGCAGAGGTAGGCAGCTGCCTCCAGGTGTCCAGCCTGGGGGGGGTGTGTGAATCCAGGCTGTACTGCCAGGAGCTGCATGGGATCTGGGGGGGGGCTGTGCACGACTGCGCAAAAGGTGCCCCCCATTTGATGTGGGGAGCGGTTATGCCACTGCTGAGCATTTCCCGTGGCTTTTTTTTCAGCTGGAACTCACTGGAACTCAGTTTTGGCACTTTTCAGGTAGGCACTATTACCATTATAAGAGAACAAGGGAGGTATTCATGGTGAATTCCAGCACCTCTTTTTCTAGACAAAATAGCACTGGCATTTCCAACAGGGAAACCTTTATGCTAGTGCAGTCACTTCAGAAATCCTGTGGAGCAGAGCAGTCTTTTTAAAAATCCATTTTGGGGTGGCCTGTTACACTAAGGGTCAAGCCGATGTAAATTTACACTTGATCTAAACCCCATTCAGCAGCAGGGCTGTTGCTCTGCCTAATTCTGACAGAGGGAAAACATTACTTTCAGGTGAGTCAACTCTTTGGCCCCTAAATATTCATTTTACAGGGGGGGGGGTCCCCTCCATCTTGAGGCAGCCTTACACCTGTCCAGAGTGCTTAGCCTCTTCTGTCACATGTGCTTTGTTTGTGTGACATCACAAACATGTGATTCACTTGTGTGACATCACAAACATATGCTTCACTCGTGTGACATCACAGAGGCCTCAGCTTAGTGTATTTTTGGTTTCTATGGAAGCCGCCCAGAGTGGCTGGGGAAACCCAGCCAGATGGGCGGGGTACAAATACTAAATAATAATAATAATAATAATTATTATTATTATTATTATTATTATTATTATTATTATTATTATTAGCCAGCATTGGCTCAGCCATATAAGCCCCAGCTGAGCTGGAGTGAGCAAGTTATGCCAGCATATCATCTTCACTTGAGCTGGGTTGGGGACTTAACACTGGCTGAGACTGGCTGAAATGGAGATCTCCTGAATCATATGCTGCTTGTTCCAGTGGATCCTGCCATAGTGTAGCCCTCTAAAGAGAAGAATGTTATAATGAAGGAGAAAAAAAAATTGACAAAACTGAAATGCTAAGATAAGTGGTTTTAACTGTTTAGGTTGGAGGATATTAGTGGACTCAGCTGGGAGACATTAAAAAAATGAAAGTAAGTAGAATGGGACTGTAACTTTTGAGGTTTTCTTAAAATGGCATTAAGATTCTAAGAGAAGGGGAGAAAAATGATTGTAGTATCTGTTTCCCTGCTGGCACAACTCATTGCCATTGTTGGCATTGCTCTGACACAGAACTTAATAAATCCACCCTAAGCCCTTTTTTGTTGGCAATTTTAAATTGTCTCATTAAAGCACAACAATTCTTATTTGGCAGCACCAGAAACAGCAACACATTGGGGAGATCTCCTTAAATTGTGCAGATGGTTGGGGCCAATCAATGTACACGTGTGCTTTGAAAATGTACTGCAAAGCAACTTTGTCGTGATCATCAGCATTTTTTAGTACAGTGTTTTAAGGGAGTAAGGCCTCCATTCCTGCTACTTGTATCAATCTGAACAAAGCCTTTTTCTGCTTTTCCGATCTCCATCCAATTTGGACTTTCTTTTTCTGTTTGGCTTTCCAGATCTTTATCTTGTTGCTTTCCTTGACTTCCTGTCACAGACTTGATAAGCAAATTTGATCCCTTATTGCGGTACAGTGGTACCTTGGGTTAAATACTTAATTTGTTCCAGAGGTCCATACTTAACCTGAAGCTGTTCTTAATCTGAAGCACCACTTTAGCTAATGGGGCCTCCTGCTGCTGCCGTGCCGCCGGAGCACGATTTCTGTTCTCATCCTGAAGCAAAGTTCTTAACCCGAGGTAATATTTCTGGGTTAGCAGAGTCTGTAACCTGTAGCGTATGTAACCTGAAGTGTATGCAACCCGAGGTACCACTGTACACTGACTTGTGTATTTAAAACTCTTCCCTAAGTGTGCTCAATGGCCTAAGCTTTGCTTAAACTTATTCTGTCCTAATTGCTGCTGTCCACAGGCCTGTGTTAATCTCATTATTCTATGTCCCCATAATTTCGAGTCCCCTCGATTAATCAGAAAATGATAAATTACCTCTATAAATATATGTCTGCGAGTATGTGCATCAGAAAAAGAATAAATGGTTGCTGGAAGTAAAACGCTCTCTCCCCGCCCCCCCTTCAAAATCACAAAATGCACATCTGTACTATACCTATCATAAATACTAACTGTAACTAGCAGAACTGCTCCTTTGAATTGTGTGCGCGCATCTGCTGTACGAAAATACAGTGTGACAGGATAATGTGCATTGTGTTTGTTCAGCCCCTTTCAGCAGCAATCACTTTAATTCAACTTTAATGTCTGTCCGTCCACGGAAACCTGTAATCTTGTTAAAGCACGTATAACAACATAAAAGAGACACTTTGTGTCATTCTGCTTCGGTTTACGCCATAAGGAATGAGTAGCAGGTAGCTTTGTTGGAAACATCGGAAGATGAATTGCTGGTTCATGCGCTGTACACACTCAGACATCTGGTGGTTTGTTTATCTTTATTTACAAACCGCCTCTCCTCTAAGGAGCTTAAGGTACGGTTCACCCTTCTATCCTGTGAATTTGCCCTCTGTGGGGAATCGGGTTGAAGTCAGTTGCAACGGAGTCAACCATCTTAGGTCATATATAGATACACCCCAACTCCTACCTTCTAACTGGAATATGCAGTTTGGAATAGTAGGAGGGCTCCTTTGAGATTTCTGTACATTTCTGTAGGCAAAAAATATTAAAACCCCTCATGGGCTAAAATGTGGTATAGATACATATACAGGGCTCAGCAATAAAATGTTAGGAAGTGAAGTGACAAGTGGTCAGGATTCCAGGCTTTCCATTCTTCTGCAACAGCCAGCCAGAATTCTGTCCACATGTAACATGCTCAGTCCTTATTGGTGTTTGGGGGTATTTTCCATGGTCTTGGGAGGGGGGGTTGGACACATGCACCCAATCCCTGTTAACATTCTTCAATTTCTCCACTGACATCTCTTTTCTGGACCCCCTTTTAAAAAAATAATAATAGCTAGTCATTGTGAACTAAGGACTGACCAATCCAAACACTCAGATGGATCTGTCTGCCTCTATCATTCGTATTTTGAGAGGGTTAGAGTGTTGGACAGGGACCTGGGAAACTAAGGGAGGTTCAAATCCTCCCTCAGCTATGAAGCTTATTGAGTGAACTTGGGCCAGTGACCGTATCTCAGCCTAGGCTACCTTGTGTACTTGTGTACTAGGCTAAAATGCAGAAGAGAGAACTATGGGGAGAACCATGTCTGCCACCTTGAGCTCTTTAGAGGAAATATAAATATAAATATAAATGTAATACTCTACCTACCTATGTTTATCTGTCCTCCTGCTCCAACCTCTCCATTCAATTTCTCTTCTATTTATTTGTCAGGTCCCCCCCCCCCCACTTTCAATCTCTCCGTATCCCTGGCTGTTGGGTTACTATGAGGCCAAGTGTTGTTGCTGTTTTAGGGGGTGGGAAGACACAAATAGATATTAATATGTATACATGTGGTAGATCTACAACTAGCAGTAGTCATCCCATCAGGCTCTAGAGAGAGAGGAAGTTGACTGTAGTTAAAATACTAACAACATATGGTTTCTTTTGTCCTTGGACTCTTTGAATTCTAGCTAGCTCTTATAAGTACTCTGCAACTAAGAACTCACGACCAAACTACTGCCATTTCACACTAACTTTCATTCACATCAATGGGTGTGGTGTGACACAACTGCAGGTGTCATCAGACATGCCACCCCCTCCAACCCTTTTTGTCTGTGCATTTCTGCGCCCACATGATTTACCCATGAATTTGAAGGGAAAGAAGTGTATGCTGGGATATCCCCCCCTCATTTTGTTTTGTATTTGTATTTTTTGTGTGATTGTTTAACAAGGCTTCAAACCTATTTTTCCTGGAATCAATTAACATGGGAATCAGCACTAAACTTCCAGTAGATTCCACGAGATTCTGAGAAGGCTTTTTTTTTTGGTCATGTGAAAGATCACATAAAATGCTGAAATGATTGGGTAAATAAATATTGGAGAGCTGGAATAAAGTATTGTCTGAATGCAGCCTTGCCACTCATGAGCCAATAAAAATGGAGCAACCTCGTTACTGGGTCTGATATTTAAGCCGAACTATTTCTTTTTTAAAAGGTGTGTCTTCTGATTTCAGCCATGGGAGTCTAGAAGTAAAATGTTGGAAGGAGGTGGTTCAGCTTGAAAAATGTGCACTTGCTTTGCCTCTGCAGAGCAGGCAATGAAAAAGCTAAGCTTCTAGCTGGCTATTAAGTACAATGGCTGTCTATCAAGCCCAGTTAAAACTTGTGGACCTCTGCTCACTAAACTGATGACCCTTGATAGGTGGATAGCTTGTGCCCAAACCATAATCCAGGTTTCTGTTAATTTCAGGTTTGTATTATACACAGTGCTTTAAGGGGAATTTCCTTTTCAAATCTTTTTTTCTGTTCAAACACTGAATGAGAGGGCCTGAGAGTGCACACGTACAATTCGCAATGAAAGTAACTCATATCAGAACCTCTAGCAACTAATCTCATCCCTCCCAAACTTCCAGGTTTTTAATGGGTACTGACTTGCAACAACACATCTTCTTTCCATTATGAATTGAGCATATAATTGAAAGCAACTACTGCTGTTCGGTAATATTTAGATGCCCTTTAGGAAGAAAGAGTGGGTGGGAGAGGATTTATTGATCAGTTTGCTTTTCTGAGTGGGGGAAAAATGTAATAGGAGAGCTTTGAAGAAATTGTTCTATTTCCATCTTGCATGAGGATCTCAGTATTTCCTACAGGCTAGCTTGCCTTGTGTTCCTTTCAGAGAGCACCAGCTCAGAATGAGATGCATAGCAGGAGCTGCAAATTGGGCACAGCTACTGGAAGCTCAGCTGAATTTGCTGAAAGGTTCATGAACTTTGCTGAACCTGGGCTCATTGTGAGAAAGAAGCTGAAAAGCAAGCGAGTTCTTCCAGCATGGAGTTTTATTATAAACGCTTCACATGCCACCCAAAAGGGTTTCACCAATTGGGACTGATCCTTCATTTCAGCTCTCTTCGCCTCCCTCCCCTCCTCAAATGCTCCTGACAGGTCCAGGAAGTGTGACAGCATTCAAGTAGATATCATCTAATTTGAGGACAGAAGTCACTTACTGATAGAAAAAATATTCAGCTTATCAAGCAGTTGCTCAGGGAAGCTGGCATCAAGGAATAATGATGCCTGGACTGCAGAGGAAAATCACAACATTTGCGGAGGGTGGGGAGCTAACCTTTTTACTTGGAAAACAGGACAAAGTAACACCAACAACCCAAAATGTGTCTTCCCACCAAAGAAAGGAGAAATAAATTATTCAAACTGGAGATTGTTAGGAACTCTAAAGTGCAATGGAACTGTGCTGGGAATCTTGGTCCTGGGGGTGGGTGCAAAACAAGCAAACAAGAAAAGGAAACCAAAGTTTGTTTTTTATCTAGTGATGTCCAAAGAATGCTTATATTTCAGAATAAATCACAATACAGACAGCTTATATATTCACCTGGATGCTTCCCCCCACTTTGAGTGGTGAAGGGGCAGCTGCACATGAATTAATGAATATCCTTGTTGGGTGGCAGCAAAGGTCGATCTAGTTGAGTATTCTGTTTCCAACAGTGGTCAGATTCTTCTGGGAAGCTCAGTAGCAGAGCGTAGGGGCAAAATCCCTCTTCTGATGCCCTTCCCCAAGTATCTGATATTTAGAAACATACCGCTTCTAAGCACAAGAACCATGGCTATGTTCTGCCTCCATCGTTGGAGGGAGCATAATTCGGAATACCAATTGCTATAATTCATAAGTGGGGAGAGTGCTGTTTGTGGACAGGACCTGCTTGTGGACTTCTCATGGCACCTGTTTATCCACTACATGTCCCGGCACATATTGCCTGCAGCACGGTGAGGGGCTAACCATAGAATATAGGTTTTGGCCAACGCATTGGCTATGTGTACGCTATCAAATAACCCAACTGCTGGTTGATAAGGAAGGTGGAGTTGGCCCTTGGTTTGGGGGTTTCCCCTGACATGCACCAGGTGATACAATCACACCTGGGCCGCCGTTGGGAAGGGTGCTATGGCCCATCATACCCTGTGTGAACTCTTGGACACAGATATGCCTTCTGGATCCCTTTCACAAGGTTCAGCTAAGGATCCATCCCAATGCCTTATATGCCAAAGTTGTGGCATTTGATATGAGGCAGGCAAAAAAACCAGCAGATTGGCCAGTTTTTCATTGGAAAACAATCCTCCTTAACCCTAAATACACCAATCAAATAAACCATATCAAGGTTCTAATACAATGGTACCTCCGGTTACATATGCTTCAGGTTACAGACGCTTCAGGTTACAGACTCCGCTAACCCAGAAATAGTACCTCGGGTTAAGAACTTTGCTTCAGGATGAGAACAGAAATCGTGCGGCGGCGGCGTGGCAGCAGCAGGAGGCCCCATTAGCTAAAGTGGTAACTCAGGTTAAGAACAGTTTCAGGTTAAGAACGGACCTCCGCAATGAATTAAGTACGTAACCAGAGGTACCACTGTACCAGCCTGCCAATGAGAAAGAGAAGGTGGAAACAAAATATCAGTTAGGGAAACATAAGGAAAGCGGAACAAACTGTTGTATGAATGCAGCCTTGCGCTATTCTCTGCTATATCCTGGAAAGTGCCTTCGAAATTTTCTGTTGCTGTTTCAAAACTCAAGATCTGTCACTTTATTTCAGAAAGCAATATAAATATTACCTTGAGATTCAAATAAATGCTGGCATTCATTTGCCTCCCAAATATTCAAGACAGATTAAGCATAAATATTTCATCACGAGATTTTGGAATCATCCCCAGTTTTTCACAGCAAATGGAATTTGTAGCCAATCACAGCAAATATGATTCAATTGGTCTTGCACTGAGGAGACTAATTAAGACCCTTGTGGGTGAACTGGGTAGCCTTGGTCAAACTTCACTTTTTCACAGAAAATGGGGACATGAAAGGTCTGTCATAGATGCTGATTATGAGTGTGAAATTCATTTACAATTAATCTATTGCTGTACACTTACCCAGGTTGACTTTGTACATTTAGCTATTTGAATTCTTCCAGACTCTGGGACTGGTGAAAAATTGTTAAGGCCCATCCAATACTGAGTACCTACTGAAGGAATGGTAGCAGCAAACAGAAGTTTGTTCTCCAGGAAATGTCATAAAAATATTAAGAAAATATCTTTGAGAAAATGAGGAGGAAAATGGTGGTGGTGGTAGTGGGGTTTTTTAATTTCCTCAGGAAGGAGCAGATGCTATGAAAGGAATTCAACATATTTCTCAGCTGGCAAAAATCACATTATAAATGGGTTGAATGCTCAGAGGCAGTTATCATTCTCTGAAACACATTATCTGGCAAAAATGCATTGACTAAAAGGATTTATTAAAATAGATGTTTACTTCCCTTTTAGTAAAATGATAGATATTCCCACAGATAGAAACTAAACTATTAAGCTCCTTGGTATTTTCTCCCCATTTTAATTTGAAAGCTAGCTAAGAATTATTCTTATTTAAATGAAATTGGCAAGGGAGCTTCCAATTCCACAAAGGCCAATTTCTTAAGTCAGTGACCTCTTGTTTTCTAATTAGTCTTTCCTCACATCTATACGCTTTCTTTTCTTTTTAAAAAAGGGGGGGGGGGAGCTGAATGTCTCCTTTTAGATTTTTTATTTTTTATTTTAACTTCAAGACTAGAGCTGGGATGCTACTGAGTTCTGCATTCCAGGAGCTAATTGAACATTGGTTTGAATCCTAAGGTAACGTTTCTTAAGGAGTTCCATCAAAGTTTCTGGTCCTTTCCTCCCCTATAGCTGCCTAAGGACCTGCTGCAAAAATGTGATGATGCACGCTGACTGGGGAGAGAACCTGAAATTGACAGATATTTCCATCCCTGGTATACAGTGGTACCTCGGGTTAAGTACTTAATTCGTTCCAGAGGTCCATACTTAACCTGAAACTGTTCTTAACCTGAAGCACCACTTTAGCTAATGGGGCCTCCTGCTGCTGCTGCGCCGCTGGAGCACGATTTCTGTTCTCATCCTGAAGCAAAGTACTTAACCTGAAGCATTATTTCTGGGTTAGCAGAGTCTGTAACCTGAAGCGTATGTAACCTGAAGTGTATGTAACCTGAGGTACCACTGTAATATTGTTAAGCTGTATTGTATTTAAGATATTGGGGGGGATTGGGGGGGAGCAAATGTTCAAAAGGGCTAAAATGAGTGTGTGTGGTGAATAATGGGCAGTGGTTGCAAAGTTCTTAACCTGAAGCACTATTTCTGGGTTAGCGGAGTCTGTAACCTGAAGCATATGTAACCCGAGGTACCACTGTACATTTAATCTCCCACTGACTGTAGTTTCTGCCTTCGTTGGAAAGCTGAACTGGACTGCTTTTGACTGAAACAGAGTTTAATGTCCCCCCTCCAGTTCAAGAATCTGGAGAATTCAAGAATCTGGTGCCTCGTATTGGAGGGTGAGCAAGCGAATGATGAGAGCTGAAAGCTTTAGGAAAAGGGCGACAGTTAACTAATCTTCCTCATTGAACCCGAGGGGAAATGTGAAGAACTGCCTTATTTAAACATGGAAGCTTTAAAGCCTTTTTGTATGACTTCATGCATGAAATGGCATCAGAACAACAGAGTATGCATCATTTCTGAATGGTTCTGAGCTGGAGAGTCTTTTCTCAGTTTCCAGAGCGGGCGCACCTGGGCAGCCCGGGAGACAGGGCACAGAAGGCAACGTGAGGAGGACACAGCAAGGGAACCATGCACCCTTCCAATCAGCCCAGGGGAGTTGCCCTCATCTGCCATAGCCCAGCAGAAGAGAAGGGTTAGACAAACATCTAGGAGACCCAACAATGAAGACTGTTGTGCTTGTCCACACTTCCTTTTCCAGGTCCAGGTGTGTCAGGGACTAGGCAGAGAAGGAACGGTGGAGACTGCCTCCCCAGCCTGACCCTTCCAGAGAAGAAGACAATTCAGAGTTACAACAGGGGTTTAAAGGCAATCACAGCTCAAAGGCAGATGAGGGGGAAAGCTGGGAAATAATGCGACAGGAGGAAGAAGAAGCACCGGGGGACGGGGGCTGGCGGACACCATGGGACCGCCTCTCCCAGAACCCAGCAAGCATTGAAAGTAGGAGAGCAGAGAGCTCAAAGGCAGAGGGCACTTCTCAGCACCTGTAGCGATGATGCATGAAGGGGGAGAGGGAGGGGGTGGAGACTCACTCGGGGCAATGCCATTATTCCAAGAGGCTGCATTTCCAAGACAGTCTCTGTGAGTATTGAATACAAAGCAGTTGGTAAGAACTTTTCCTTGTCTTATCTATTCCTGGCGACCTGCTGTGGGGGTTGGATCCACTACCGCTTGACAAGGTGTGAGCAGCGGTTTCTTTTTTTGACCCAATCCTTTCCTCAGGAAAATCCATGTTCTACCGCTGAATTGGAGCAAACAGCATGGATGAGCTCTCAGAGTCCCTTTGAAGTATACTGACTGGCGTTGATGGCAGCTTGGAGACCAAAGGTATCTGGAGGGCAACAGGTTGTCCACTGTGCTCTATGAAATCATCTTTAAAACATCAGAAATGTGCAGAAATGTGCTGCAACCAGCTGGGGGGTGGCTCAGCACATAGGAAAGTGATACAGTTCAGAAACAAAGTGATTTGTGCGCCCCTCAAGAGCCCATCCTGCTGGTGGGACTTTTCCTCCAAATCCTTTCAGGGGAGAAGGAGTCCTCCTGAGCGGTTTGGTTATTCAGAGCCTTTGCATCTAAGAATAAAATAGAGTTTTGAAGATTGCTGTACAACAAATACTGATTCATTTGCTCACGAACAGCAGCACTATTCTGTGAGTTGGTCACACAACCCATAGGGAGGAAGAGACCTCTTTGCCAACGAGCAAATGTTTCGGTATGCAGCCTCACTGAAAGCAGAGCAATAATTCATTCCAAACATGACATTGCGAGGCAGGATTATAAAAATGGCAAGGTAAACACTAGAATATTAAAAACCCATTATCAAAATCACAGTTGAGTGTGATTTCTCATTTCCTATAATAGTTTACTTGGCTTCATTGTTTTTGTAATAAGAAAGAGAGAGAGAGAGAGAGAGAGAGAGAGAGAGAGAGAGAGAGGCTTGCTTTTCATTTAATGGCATTGCTTTCTGTTAGAACTCTGTATTACCAGCTTATCTGCATGTGAAATGTGGGGTGGAGAAAGATTTAAATTATTCAAAATTCCAAATAAGCTGCCAGCAATAATTCACTCTAAGTTCTTGATCAGTAACTGGAAAGCAGGCAAGAAAAGAAAAGCCATCCTCTTGCTGAATATTTTACATTCCATCTGCATAGATATTGGTAAAATAAAATGAAATAAAGGCACACAAAAAACTTTCATCTAGTAACGATAAAATATGCCACCATCCTTTTTGATTAACATGACAGATTCTCCAGAATGCTACAGAAGGTCTTATACAACCAAAAGAACAACTCACTCATCTTGGTGATTTGGGTTTTTGTTTAAGTACATCCAGACCAAATATATATATATATGTAGTTATCAAGGAATAAATATTCAGGGAGACTCCTTCTTGGCATCTGTCTGTCTCGAGAGACAATGCTATAGGCTACAACAGCAGCCCAGATCCTGTTAGCCCAAAGATGGAAAGAAGAACAGTTACCAAAAATAGAAGAATGGCAAATATAATTTATGGACTATACAGAAATGGCAAAACTGATGGCAAAACCCAGTGACTCTGACAATGAGAAGTTTAAAAAAGAATGGGGGAAATGTATTGTGTATGTGCAGAAATACTGTAAACAAATTGGCACATTGGCAGGTTTAGGCACTTGTAAGTAGTAAGGAAATTGAGAATGTAAAGGCGGATAAAAATAATTTTTAAAAATGCAGAGAATGATTCAGGTAGGTAGCCGTGTTGATCTGACACTGTCAATATATATATATATGTGTGTGTCCAGTAGCACCTCAGAGACCAACTAAGTTTGTTCTGGGTACTGTGGTACCTCTGGTTACGTACTTAATTCGTTTCAGAGGTCCGTTCTTAACCTGAAACTGTTCTTAACCTGAAGCACCACTTTAGCTAATGGGGCTTCCCGCTGCCGCCACGCAATTTCTGTTCTCATCCCGAAGCAAAGTTCTTAACCCAAGGTACTATTTCTGGGTTAGCAGAGTCTGTAACCTGAAGCGTATGTAACCTGAACCATATGCTTAAAGTGGTACCTCAGGTTAAGAACAGTTTCAGGTTAAGAACAGAGTTCCAGAACAAATTAAGTTCTTAACCCAAGGTACCACTGTACTTGGGCCATTTTCTTTAATCAGAACAAGTTCAGTGTTCATTGTCTGATCATTTTCACAAAGTAACACTTGCTTATTCATTTCACTGTGCTCCTCAGGTCTCCAGATTCAAAGTATAATGTCACTCCTAACAACTCTGACACATTGTAATCCTTTCAAATGTCAAATGCCTTTTTAAAAAAAAATACCCCAGGAACTTGACTAATGTGGAATGGCTTTTTTCGTAAATGCTATACCTTATTGCCCTTTGAAGGTACAAGATTTATTCATTTCCTCTCTGTGCCAGAATGCAAATCTTTCTTCTTAATTGCAATAGGATTTTGGTTTCAGATACCTTGGCTAACTCTCAGTGTTTTCTATACAGTGCTGCCTTGGGTTAAGTACTTAATTCGTTCCGGAGGTCCGTACTTAATCTGAAACTGTTCTTAACCTGAAGCAGCACTTTAGCTAATGGAGCCTTCTGCTGCTGCCGCACCACTGGAGCACGATTTCTGTTCTCATCCTGAAGCAAAGTTCTTAACCTGAAGCACTATTTCTCGGTTAGCGGAGTCTGTAACCTGAAGTGTATGTAACCTGAAGTGTATGTAACCCGAGGTACCACTGTATCTGCCAAATGCCCCATCCAGCCACACACTCACACAAAATCAGTAGTCTCAGTATAGATTCTCATGCAAAATCTTATGTACATGGTGAGTTGTAGTGATATTCCTTTTTTACAACAACAAGCAAAATGATGTATTCAAAGGACTCACTGAATTTGATGGGGTGCTGCTGATGGTTGTGTTCACTGATGCAATCCTCTGTCAAGTTTCAAAGATTTGGATTGAATCCAAGGAAATAATTACACAAGCAGAACATGTTCCACTTACACAATAGAACTTCCCTTCTCTCTTCTCCCTCAAATATTTTCTTTGGGGTTTTGCCCAACCCACTGGAACAGATTTGGGACTGGCAGGGAAATGTGAGGGAAGAGAAGTTCCATTATGTGTGTGGAAATTGTTCTACCTGTACAATTTCATTAAGCCTGTCAGAGTTAACCTAAGTAAAGGTAAAGGTAAAAGACCCCTGACAGTTAAGTCCAGTCGCAGACGACTCTGGGGTTGTGGCGCTCATCTCGCTTTACAGGCCGAGAGAGCTAGCATTTGTCCGCCGACAGTTTTTCCGGGTCATGTGGCCAGCATGACTAAGCCACTTCTGGCGCAACAGAACACCGAAACCAGAGCAGTGCATGGAAACGCCATTTGCCTTCCCACCACAGCAGTACCAGTTTATCTACTTGCACTTTTTGGTGAGCTTTCAAACTGCCAGGTTGACAGGAGCTGGGACCGAGCAATGGGAGCTCGCCCCATTGCAGGGATTCGAACTACCAACCTTCTGATCAGCAAGCCCAAGAGGCTCAGTGGTTTAGACCACAGCACCACCCGCGTCCCACTAGGGTTAACCTAGGCTTTACCCTAAATAAGTGGTCGTCACCCCAAGTTCTCCCACAGTCACTAAATGGAAACTATGTGAATAGCTCTCTGTTCCTCTTCATGTTGCACTGCTTTCACTCATCCCACTCAGTGAGTGTACATTGGGGCATGATTGACAAGGCAAAATCAGAGTGGAGCATGACAGGTACGGCCAGTCACCCTTCTTCTGCACATTTATTTTATTTCCAAGGCATGTGAGAAAGGAGCTTATGGTTTCCAAAATCCTGGTCAGGTTCTACTGAACATGATGAAGATAGAGGCACTAGATAGGCAGGCCCTGTTTTTGGTTTGGTTTTGGTTTTTAGGGAACAGCCATGTCTGGTTTGGCCCAAAGAAATGGGATGAAAGATTAGAGGCAGCACTCCAGTTTGGGGTTGATAACTCATGTATAGGAGTTAAAAATTAAATGCTTTCCACATTCAAAGCACAAACAGGAGTTCACTTGTGCTGCCTGAAGGTAACCTCATTATTTCCCCTTCCACACTAGCCAAGGCTGTTGTCAATTTTTTAATCACAAAGCATTCTTCAATTTATAATGGAGTGGCTTCATAGGGGCTGGGATCAAAAGGCTTCAGGCCCTCTTTCTACCACATCCCAATATAACCCCCTAATGTATTTTGAATGTCAAGGAACTATCCAGAGCTGCATGCAATTCACTGTAAGAGTACAAATTTTGAAGTTGAAAAATACCAAAGTCACATGAGCAAACTCCTCTAGATGTGAATACCTGAGTCTTTTGAAATGCAAGTGGAATTCAGAGAGGGCTATGGTTCAGTAATAAATCACCTCCTTTGTATGCAAAAGTCCCAGGTTTAATCCCTGGCATTTCCAGGCAGATCCGGGGTGGATTCCTGTCTCAATCTCTGTCAATCAGTGTTTGCAATACTGAGGTAGATGGCCCAACAGACTTTCAGTAAGACAGCCGTCTGTGTTCCTAACCCGGTTTAACAGGAGTCAAACATTATCAGAATATCTTCTGTGTAGCAATTTGGTTCCACTTTTTCTTCTATGCAAAGCATCCTTTAGGTCAGGGGTCAACAACCTTTTTCAGCCATGGGGGCCGGACGATTTTTTTTTTGGGGGGGGGGATGAACAAATTCCTATGCCCCACAAATAACCCAGAGATGCATTTTAAATAAAAGCACACATTCTACACATGTAAAAACACCAGGCAGGCCGCACAAATAACCCAGAGATGCATTTTAAATAAAAGGACACATTCTACTCATGTAAAAACACACTGATTCCCGGACCGTCCATGGGCCGGATTGAGAAGGCAATTGGGCTGCATCCGGCCCACAGGCCTTAGGTTGCCTACCCCTGCTTCAGGAAGACAAGCAAGAGGGACAAGTTGAATGGGGAAATGAAACCTGCAACCCCCCCCCCACTCTCTGTGTGTGTAACTCTTGGATTTTCCATTCCGAACATGTAATTTGGGTGTGTGTGTCAGATAAATAAATAAATAATAGCACACTCTGCCCTTTATAATCACACTGAAAATGAAACAATTGTTGAATATGTCGTTACAAATGTTGTGATCAAATCATCATGGAAAAGAAATCTGTGGCCCTCCCGATGTGGTTGCATTCTGACTCCCACTCATGCAAATCTTTGTGGATGATGGGAGCTGTACTTCATCAGCTATCTGGAGGACCACAGGTTCTGTATCCCTGTTATACAGTACATCAAACAACAGTCTTTTCTTTATCACCCACCTAATCTCGCCAGCTTGGTTACAATCCAGCCAAAGTAAAGCACTTCTAGGACCCATTATCTCAGGGGAAGAGTTAGTCTGGCCTCTTTATACCAGAAGGACCTTAAAGTGCTCGGCTTGGCCTGCTTCCTGCCTATAAAGTCTAATGATTAGATACAGGGGTACCAACTTGAATAAAATATTGGGGGGTCCAGGTAAGCCCCACCCCACATAATTGATCCCATGATGTGGTGCACGCACAACATTTGAATGACAATGCCTATCAACTGGGATGGGGGGCTCAAATATTTTAGAGGGGGTGAAGACCCATTGGCCCCTAGGAGTTGGCTCCTATGATTAGGTAAGTTCACTAGCTGGTGAGTTAACATAGGAACTTAGACATGCAAAGCATGTGTTTTATCATCAAGCTATGGAACCACCCAGTTTCATCACAACAAACAAATGCAGCTCAGGAAAAAAAACACACTTGGAAATGCATTGCAATTGATTTTGGCAGAGGCCTCGGGCTATACACACAGGAGACATGCAACCATTTGACAAAATAAATAGTAAGTAGTTCCAAAACTAGCAGCCTTAGAAGTCTGCAGGTTGGCCTTTTTAGTAGCTGGAAGAACTTGTAGTTCTTTTGACTCAGACACCATATGCAAGGCTTCCTGTAACACTGGGACCCTTCCTGGGACACTGGCAAGCTGCTGGGTGCATTTACAGATTTAGTTGACAGCCCACTGGCCCTGACAAAAGAGAAGTTTTAGTTTGGACAATGGTGGACAACGCGACGATGCAGGATATGCTGTGCTTCCTTCTAACATCGTAGCTTTCTTGCCCAATAGGTATCAGTCCACCCGACATGTGTCATTCTTTGGTTGAAGTGAGAGCAGCAGCCAGAGAAGTCTCCAGGCTATTGGAAACTATATGGCTAGGAAAGGAGGGCTGGAAAATCAAGTTGTTCAGAAGATAGAGAGGAAGGACAAAGCGGGGATATGAAAGAGGTGAAGTGGGAGAGGAAATGAGTTAGAGAAGAGGTAGTCAATGTGGTGCCATCCAGATGATGGTCAGCTACAGTTCCAATAATCCATGAACATTGTCTCTGCTAGCTGGGGCTGATGGGAATTGCAGTCCAGCATCATCTTGAGGGCATCACATTGGTTAGAGAGAAGGGATCTGTATTGTCAAGAGCTAAGGAACCAATATTGCAGGGGTGGGAACTTGTGTCCTTCCAGATGAACTCCAACTGCTATCAGCTCCAGCCAATATAGCCCCCACCCAATGATGAGAGAAGAGAAGAAGAGTTTGGATTTGATATCCTGCTTTATCACTACCAGAAGGAGTCTCAAAGCGGCTAACATTCTCCTTTCCCTTCCTCCCCCACAACAAACACTCTGTGAGGTGAGTGGGGCTGAGAGACTTCAAATAAGTGTGACTAGCCCAAGGTCACCCAGCAGCTGCATGTGGAGGAGCGGAGACGCGAACCCAGTTCCCCAGATTACAAGTCTATTGCTCTTAACCACTACACCACACTGGCTCTCAAGGGTTGTAGGTCCATAACATCTGTGGAATTGAGGGTCCCCCATCCCTAATGTATTGCTTTCAAATATTTCTTTGGCTGCAGGCCTCTAGATTTAACTGAATTTCAGAGCAAAACAAGAGGGACGCCAAACAATGTGCCATGGGACACACACACTGCTCCAGCAGTGCTTTATTTATAAGCCAAAGGAAAGGTTACCGGTATCTTTTAATTAATTCCTCACTCTTTTAGAACCACCATAGTCCAAGTTTGCTTTCTGTGCCTTCCCATCCCTGACTTTCTCCTCCTACTGCTCTACCATTTCTTGGCTCCTGTTCGACTTCTTCCCCAGTTCTGCACATTTAATTATCAGCAGGACTGATGGGGTTTTACAAATAGTATCTTTCTTGACAGTGCTCCATATCTTCTTGGGTCAGTCAGGTCACTCCTAATTCATTGCTGGCTTTAAAAAAAGAAGAAGAAATGATTTACTTGTCTCCAGCTGAAAGCTTTCTAGAAATCTAATCAAAAGGCCACAGTCTCAAGAGCTTCATACGATGCTGTAGCTTTAAAATCCCAAACTCCCTTTCCAATAGGCTAACTAAAGTGAGCCATATAAATGCTGTGTAACTGTATTTAGGCTGGATCTTATTGCTCTTGGTCCTCATAATATCTGCTAAAGTGCTTTCAGTAGAGGCGAGTTGAAAAATCATAGCAATTTCTAAATTTAGGAACCAAAGAAATTTTTGAAATTTCTCTGCATTAGAAGAGGGGCTTCCTCTTCATTGGGACATGGGTGGTGCTGTGGGTTAAACCACAGAGCCTAGGACCTGCTGATCAGAAGGTCAGCGGTTTGAATCTCCGTGACGGGGTGAGCTCCCGTTGCTCGGTCCCTGCTCCTGCCAACCTAGCAGTTCTAAAGCACGTCAAAGTGCAAGTAGAGAAATAGGTACCACTCCGACGGGAAGGTAAACGGCGTTTCCGTGTGCTGCTCTGGTTTGCCAGAAGTGGCTTAGTCCTGCTGGCCACATGACCCGGAAGCTGTACACCGGCTTCCTCGGCCAATAAAGCGAGATGAGCGCTGCAACCCCATAGTCGGCCACGACTGGACCTAATGGTCAGGGGTCCCTTTACCTTTACCTTCCTCTTCATTAGAAATTGTGAATTGCCTGTAGTATGTGCCTATGAGTCTATAGTTTGTTGTTTGAGGTTCGTGTGTTGCATCAGCACCTATCATAGTTGGACAACTGGCCTACTGAAATCGACGCCAGCCTTCCCATCTTTAAAAAGTTCGTTTTAAAAATAAATAAATGACCCAGAACTAAGTATGTCCCATCATTCCCAAAGGGACTTGCTGTATGTGCACTCAGAGCACACAGTGGTAAGAATCCTAATCTTAATCCTAATAATCCTAATTTATTTATATAATGCCCCAGCCACTCTGGGCAGCTCCTAACAAACAAACAACAACAGTAAAAACACAACACAACATCACACTAAAGACTTCCCTGAATGGGACTGCCTTCAAATGTCTTTTAAAAAACCAAACAAACTGTTTATCTAGTTGGCATCTGCTGGGAGGACATTCCACAGGGTGGGTGCAACTACCGAAAAGGCCCTCTGCCTGGTTTCCAGCAACCTCACCTCTCACAATAAGGGAACCACCAGAAAGCCCTCCGAGTTGAATCTCAGTGTCCAGGCTGGACGATGGAGGTGGAGATGCTCCACTTTTGAGAAATGGAGGTAGCACACAACTCTCGGAAGTGAATCCATAATCCAATCTGCTTCATGAGTTGCCCAGAACAAATCAGGCAAATAAGCTTTGATTTTGAGAAACTCTTCCCCCATTCCTGGGCCTGTGGCGATCTGACAGGGTCCCCGGATGTTTCACCGTCTATTGATCCCTGTGCTACCACTTGATTTCTCGCTGCCATCACCCAGGCCCTACCTGGTACAATCCTGAGTCCAGTCAGGTTTAAATTGGAACATAAACTTCTGTTTATTTATTGCAGTTTAACAAGCGTGTGGTTTCATAAACGGTATCGGTCAATTACAATCATAGGGTGCCTATCCAGATCTATAACTTCCATTACCTGCTCTCTCTCACTAAACCACCTCTCAGATATTTACTTGTCTTCCTAGCTCCTAACTGTTCCTGACTCAGCTTATTTTGCTACACTAACTCAACCTACCCACAGACTCTATCTCAATTCACACCCACTCCAACCAACCACCCAACTCCCAACGAACTCCTCTTCGCCCCTCCCAGAGCTGGTTTTAGAGTCCCTCTGACTCCACCCCCCTGGGTCCTGATTGGGTGACCTGTTTAACTATTTCACCTCCAGCACTCTCATATGTTAATGTCCAAGGGGCCCACAAGGTTCCTCACAGTGGTAGATTTGGGGCAGTACAAGCAATCTGTTCATACCAGATCCAAACTTTGCTCAGCAGTACAGCTTCTGTTTTTCTGCCTAATCCTGATAGAGGGAAAACTAGCCTTTAAAACAGTCTTCTATGCTGGGTTGCTCTGACACATGACTGAGCTGAACAGGCTCAGGATTCAGCCTAAGTTCACCTTCTCTGGCCCAGCCATGCATGGTCCTGGAATGCCATTTTTTCATACTTACATTGGCTTTGGCCAGCTGAGCTCCAGTTAAGACAGGATGAGCAAGTTATGCTAGGGCTGCCATTTTCCCAGACATTACCGGGATTTCAAAGGTGAATTTTTTGTAAACAATTGCTTTTTGAAATATGGCAACCCTAAGTTATGTCTGTGTATCTTTGGCAAGCTGAGAATCAGCCATCTGAGCTCTAGATCTACTGTATCTTAAGCTCTCATCCTTTCAAATCTTGCCATAGGATTTCCCCATATTGGATTGAATTTTATTAGTAAGCTGTGGAATGGTTATATATTGCACTATGTTTGTATATTTTGTCTGTTTTTATTTATGCTCATGAATAATCGGCTTGAATTTAGAAAAAGGAGCATGCAAAATTCATAAATAATAAGCAAGATGCTCCTTCCAGGAGTATTATGGGGTTGCTGTTGTTTTTTAAAAAAGAAAAATAATGCTATCTTGCACTTAACAGGAAACAATCTGTTCTGATTAAACTTTAAAATGATCACAGAGTACAATATGTCATCAGCCAATTCAAATTGAAGCCATTTTAAAATTACCATGGCAATTAGATTCTTGGAGCCTCCAATACCACTCTTTTAAGTAGAAGGTCACTCAGAGCTTCCACTGTAAGCCTTGGTTTTTGCGCTTTATTATTCAATTGTTAAAGGTGGGGAGGAGTGTATCTGTGGAACTGACACACTAGGTTACACTCTGAGTCCTTGATTAATCTTTTAATGAGGTATAAAGGAAGACTGCCTGATTCTGATTGCACAAGAAGATATTGTGTGCGGAGTTCAGTCACCTCACATTATTACAACTTAAGAGAGACAGGCTTCCAGAGGCATAATGGAAGCATTTGCCAATAGTATTTCATAGTAAAATATAAGTACCTATATCAATAGATCAGTGAGGCTGGACAATTGTTCTCAAAATGACCATAGCAGATTCATGGGGTGTGTAATGAGAGATGGTAGAAATAAATGGGGAGCACAATAGGAAATAAAACTTGGGGATCAGAATGCTTGTGTAGAGGGAGCAGGGAATGCACCCACCTTGGACTGTCTCATCTCCAATAAGATCCTACACTGAGTATGATAAGATTTACTCCTATTTATTTAGTTCATTCGTAATTTGTCATTCTTCAATCATAGAATTCATGGTAGCATACATGCATTTCCCTAGGAGTCTACCATACAGGCAGGGACCAGATTGAGACCTGCTAGCTTCAGCAAGGTTACACCATTGGTGTCTTCAGACCATGCTCTGGGACCAACAGTTTTGTTTACTATTGTAGCTTAATTATCTACAAATTGGTTCAAAGCTAGCCCCATGATGTTGCAAAGGGCAATACAACCATGACAACTAAAGGCAGTGCCAATTTCTACTGGCAGCCCCCCATGTGCAGGAGGAGGTATAATAACCTCCCTCTGGGCTGCAGCAGAGTAGCAGGAGGTAGCAGACTGTTCAGATATGTGGCATTCTGAATTTCTTTATTATTTACAGTGAATTAAAACAACCAAACATGGGTAGTGTGAGCTGAGTGTCTCACACACATCTTCTCTGTCCGAGAGTGGAGACCAAGAGAAGAAAGAATGGACGTTACAGAAGTTCACTTCCATTCCCAGACATAACAGTACAGAAATGTAAACATCTATATCATGTTACATCAGCAATGGGAGAATGAAAATACTGACACTTTCATCTTGAGCTTCCAATGACTTTTGTGTCTGCCCTGCGTTGGGGACACTAAGGGCTTAGGTTGCAACCAAGGCCTAACCATGTGTGTAAAACTGTTTCCCCAACATTACAGGAGGGAAGGTCCATAGGAAAGCCATAGTTATGGGACTACCAAACAGTCTTGCAGGATTGGGCTACAGCCAAAGCAAATAAATTCTCTATATATTCATAAAAGGCATTTTACTGTCTCCAATGGAGACAAGCAGTCTGCTAAGATACAAAAGGACATTTGCTCTCAAGAAAATCAATAAAGCTTACTTTTTTCAGTTGACATGAACCACACTGAGTGATATCGGAGTTCATTAAAAGACCTGGTCCACAAGGAACTGTTTCCTCTAATAGACAATTTCATGTTCATTGTGTTTTTACTTTAAAAGAAAATTCAGCTCCCTGAAGCTTGTTTTATTCCTCGCTGAGTTTTTTTTTCTGGCCTAGACACTTTGGAACATGTTTTTCTCCAGCAATCACACATACACCCTCTACCTCCATCCTACCACAGAGATCAAACTCTAACACCAACATGGAGAGGTCATGTCCTTATTTGCAGGGAGTAGCCTACACAGTTAACAGCAGAGCATCTTGAATCAGAGCTGTTTTCTTCAAGATGGTCATTGTAATGCAGGGTCATAAGTTCAGGGCTTGGGTGAGGGACCTGAACAGCAAAAGAGCAGGAACAAATAACAACATTAATTAAAGCCAACATATAGGATGTTAGGGAAACGGGGAGTCTTATGCCAAAGACTAACCTCTGAATGTAAGACAGGCACATGAAGCTACCGTAAGTGAGAAGTGTACATATAAAGACACATTAGTGCTTTATTTTTAAGAGGGATGTGGGTGGCACTGTGATCTAAACCACTGAGCTTCCTGTGCTTACAGATCAGAAGGTTGGCAGTTCGAATCCATGCAATGGGGTGAGATCCCATTGCTCTGTCACAGCTTCTGCCAACCTAGCAGTTCGAAAGCAGATAAATAGGTACTGCTGCATGAGGAAGGTAAACGGCGTTTTCATGCGCTCTGGCTTCTGTCATGGTGTTCCAATGCAGTTTAGAAGCAGTTTAGTCATGCTGGCCACATGAACCAGAAAGCTGTCTGTGGACAAATGCCTGCTCCCTTGGCCTGAAAGTGAGATGAGTGCCACAACCCCATAGTTGCCTTTGACTGGACTTAACTATCCAGGGGTCCTTTATCTTTACCTTCACCTATCTAGTGAAGGAGAGACTCCATTTTATGTGAAGCAATGTGACTCTATTTTGGAATCCACTGTGAACACTGCTAATGTTGAATAGAGTGTTGGAGGGCTTCTTCTCTGCTTGAAAGAAAGAGAGCAAAGCTGCAGGAGAAGGTAAAGGTGGAAATCTCTCATAGGAGCTCCAAGGCATGGCCTGAGATACAGAAGGCTGAAAGTGCTGAGCTCTGGAAAGGGAGGAAAATACATTTGTTTGGAAGAGACTGTAAGCCCATGCTGAGAGAAGCATGGGACTGTAAATATTATGCAAGTAAAGCTTTTGAATGTTAAAGCTGGGGCATTAATTTCCAAAAAAGGGTGTTGGGTTTTTTTATACATGATTTGAGCTTCTTAGTTGTGATTTCCCTACTCTTACTTCAACAGATCAATGGTCTGACAGGGATTGTCCATACTTCTGTTTGTCTCATGCCTAGAAAGCATGGGCCTAAAGGGTTTTCTCCTGCCTCTTTAGCATTAAACTGGAATAAATAGCAAACCTGATTTTCTGAAAGGTCCAGATAGTTACAGAAGCAGGCAGGCAGAGAACACTCTTCTGCTTCAGGGCACCAAAACCTGAAGCAGATTTGATGAGCAAAGAATATGCAACACTGTTGCACATTTGTATTGTCATTTCCTAAGCTTTATTTTGCATATTGTCAGCAGTAGAATTAATGTAGACATCTCAAGAATAATCAGAATGCATTGCTTTGGAGCATAAAATCTACAAAATGCAGATCATAAGGACTGAAGCACTCCATAAGATCCAAGTGACAGGGGGAGGAATGTACACCAAGTGTTCTTTGAGTTCTAATTTATCTCCTCAGTTCTAAAAGGAAAGCACTCTATGCACACAACCCATATTCAGCATCCTCTTGAAGCAATTATTGCTAAGATGCTTACCATTTTAACACTCATTTGTAGTAGTGTTTCTAATTATTCTATTTTGCTGGCTTCAGCTCCTTCACAAAATCTGTCCCATCATCCTATTTACTAAATTCTTCATGCCACTAATGATCTTTTTTTCTTAGTCTCTTTACAGTTTGGCTTAATCACACTGGCTTCTCTTGTGCTGTTTTAATGCTTACATTTTACTGATCGGCAAATCTCATTCTTCATGCATCATATCCTTGATAAGTAATTTCTTTTTCTATGGGGATCCTCCATTCATATAATGGACTCAAAATATATAGACATTTGCTAGGCTTAAGATGCAAAGTTCCCCTACACTATGAAAATTTGCTGCAGCAGCAAACAAGAGCTTTATACATAGCATACCAAGGAATATAGAAACTGTGATGTGGCATTGGCACTGCATGTAGCCGTGAAGGTCAGATTGAGGGTGCTCAAAAAGTACTATTCATGTTTAATACATAAATTTGCATCTTTTCTTAAATAGACCAGCCTTCCCTCATCTGATACCTTCCAAATGCCTTGAACCACAACTCCTACTCTCCCTGACCATTCACTATGATGGATAGGACTCATAGGAGTTGTAGTCCCAAACATTAGGAGGTCATCCGTTTGGAGAAGGCTGGCTTAAACCATCCAATATATGTTTTGCATGGAAGGCAGAGGAGAGCACATGCATAGCATAAAGAAGATTCCAGGTTTCGACTTCCGCCACAGCCGCCATGGCGAACTGCCAATCCCATGGTAGCAGATGCCAGCCGTGCAGTCAATTGAGGATAATTTGGGAGTAAATTTTAAAAAGAAAAAATTGTCCAGTAGCACCTTAGAGATCAACTAAGTTTGTTCTTGATATAAGCTTTATTGTGCATGCACACGTCTTCAAATACACTGATACAGACCCTTGTATATAGCGGGAGGGTGGGGTAGGGTTTTTCTCAGAAGGGTAGTAGGAGATGGGTGATTGACTCAGTGGGTATGGAAAACCTGTTGATGACTGTAAACGACTGCAATTAGTCCTACAGGAAAAAGCAAGGGATAGTATGCATATAAGGTAGCTTCCTATGTACTGTCAATGGAGAAAAAACTTCAACGTTCTGTTGTGTTATGCCCATGCCCAAATGGCAACATTCTGATGGGCTGTTTCAATGTGGCAGTTTTCAGCTTGGGGGAAAGGAAGTACTTCCCCCGCAGTTCATAAAGATTACCCTACTAGTCAAAGTAGGAGTCCCAGGCCATTCCCCGAGAAACTATTTACATTGCTACACGCCACCTCAATCTCCATGTGGCATGAGATTCCAGGGCTACAAGGCATGTTTACCAAGGACTGTATTCCCTTTTGGACAATGAGGTACAGCAGAGTCTGTCGTGTCTTTATGATATGTGGCTTATTTACAGATATGTACAACCTGAATCCAATGGAGGGATCTCCAGCATTAAATTCCAAGAGGTTCTGGATTCTCCCATAGACACAGCTTTGCCTTCAAAACAGAGAGCAGCATTTTCTGATCCTGCTTCTTCCTTAGTTTACATGTTGTTGTCCTCTCTTCAGCTCACTGCTTAGTAACTCTTTTGCTTAACTCCTAGTTGGCATTCTAAACTTCCCCTAAAATATTGCCATTTATTGTTGTTTTCTTGAAAAAAAATTAAAGATTTTCTTGTGTTAGAAAAGTTAATGCATTGTCTCTTCTTTCAGCTCATACTTTTCTACAGATCAGTTACATTCTATGTAAAACAACACTGTTGTATACAGTGTTACCCTCGTTCTTGTTTAAATCCCATAAAACTATTAAACAAAGGGCCTAAAATTACTTTGCCAAATCACAGGGGTTTTTAGTTGAATTTAGAATTATATGGTCAAAAGCCTGCTCTCTTCTCCACTGCAGTTCTGGTAATGAAAGTGTATTTTATTTTTTAAAGGATTGCTTGTACATAATACTGCTGCAGTAACATTTCTATAACTCCCCAGGAATATCCCTACCTTGCAGATCAATGAGATAGTGTGGGAAACTGTCCAAAATTTGTTCTCAGCATAGGAAAGAAAAAACAGCAGCACATGGGAAAGCCGTGATTCTAAAACAGTTAAATTGGTTTCTGTGTTTTAGAGTCCTGCAACATTTAGCACTCCATTATCTTAGCTCCTGTATATATGAATACTTATCTGAGCTTCTTCTATGATCAAATACAAGTTCAGGAGTCCAGTGATGCAAGTTCAGGAGCAAAAAAAAAGTAGAAAAAGAATTAATGAAGTAAATCTCACATTTCTTTCTTTTTTAATGTTACCCCATAGTCACCCCTAAAGACTTTCTGTACGTTCCTTTCTGGGAATGGGGTGAAGAGTGTTTTTGAATGACATTGGAACTTCCATTAATTCATGTTAATGGCTTTCTGCAGCAAATGTTAAAAGCAAGGTCACTGATACAATAGCTTAAGTTGAAGGACACCATTCACATAATTCTCTTTTTAAAATACTCTTCACCAAACACATCCTGCATTAATTATGCTACAGGATACTTTAAGTTGAACTTTCTAATGTGCATTTGTCATCCCTGTTATATATGATGGCTGATCTGCCACTTTGCTAATTTTGAAAATTATCTATTCCACAGTGGCCAAATATAGTTCAACTAAAGCATTGTGTTCATTTATTTTTCAATACGTTTTTCTAAACAATGGGTTTAAGCAAGGCAGGTTCAACTGCTAGATCAAACCCAGTTCCTAGCAGAAATCATCTTATCATTTGATCTTTAAACACAGGACGATTCACAGCTGAATAGGAATAATTGTAATAATCAACTCTGTTGAAAAGCATTGTTTTTTGAGTGGATACAAAAGACAATGGATGGTGATGATTGCTTTGTAATGTATTCACACACGCTAACCATCATGGGATGAAATTTTGTTTGGTTTGGATTCTAATGCAAACCTACCCAATTCACCTCCTGGCAAATAGAAGGGGAAGAAATGGAGGCAGTGAGAGATTTAACTTTCTTGGGCTCCATGATCACTGCAGATGGTAACAGCAGTCACAAAAATAAAAGATGCCTGCTTCTTGGGAAAAAAGCAATGACAAACCTAGACAGCATCTTAAAAAGCAGAGACATCACCTTATCGACAAAGGTCTGTATAGTTAAAGCTGTGGCTTTCCCAGTAGTGATGTATGGAAGTGAAAGCTGGACCATGTAGAAGGCTGGTTGCCGAAGAATTGATGCTTTTGAATTATGGTGCTGGAGGAGACTCTTGAGAGTCCCATGGACTGCAAGAAGAACAAACCTACCCATTCTGAACGAAATCAGCCCTGAGTGCTCACTGGAAGGACAGATCCTGAAGCTGAGGCTGCAATACTTTGGCCACCTCATGAGAAGAGAAGACTCTCTGGAAAAGACCCTGATGTTGGGAAAGATTGAGGGCACAAGGAGAAGGAGATGACAGAGGACGAGATGGTTGGACAGTGTTCTCGAAGCTACTAACATGAGTTTGACCAAACTGTGGGAGGCGGTGGAAGACAGGAGTGCCTGGCATACTCTGGTCCATGGGGTCACGAAGAGTTGGACACGACTAAACGACTAAACAACAAACAACAACAACCCAATTCACACTTCCCAAAACAATATGCAAACTCAAACACAAATTGGGCTGCAGATTTTTGCAATGTGTACAAAAATGCATATATTAGGGGAAATAACATAAAATCCATTTTATTAGGGAAACGGCTTTCAAAAAAGCATACATTAGGCAAAATTGCATACAAAATACGTACATCGGGAGAAATTTTCACTAAAATGCAGGTGACACTTTTTATTTGAAAACAAATGAAACAAACTGATGCAGAGATGTGGAGACTTGAGCTAAAGATGGGGGGGGGGGGGAGAGAAATCGAATATGACAGATGTGTCCAGCCCTATCATGAACTGACCATTGTTTCCAACATTTAGTTGTCATTTAGCTATCCCAGGGCTTGTAGCCCTCAAAGTCCAAATAACCCCCACAGAGAGCTAGATTTCCCTGAGTAGTGAGGACTGGCTATTAAACAACTTTTGATCTACAGTGTTGCAATGTCCTTAGATCAGAAGGTAGCCAATGTGGTGCCTTGTGGATGTTGTGGACTCCAACTCCCATCAGTTCCAACCAGCATTGGAATGGTCAGGGTTGCAGCAGTTGTCATTCACAACTTCTGGAGGGCACCTATTTACGAACTCTACCTTAGACTATGCATGGGTTCAAATTACGAGACGCCAGATGCTGAAGAGGACAGGGATGATGCAACCTTGTAAAGAAGAAGGAATTTAAGCAGATACGATTTGCCATGAAAGAAGCAGCTTCTGAAGTTTCCTGATGTAAACAAATATCAAAGGCACCAGAGCCTTTGTTTTTGACTCAAGGCACTCTGCCATGGTCAATTTTTCAACAATGCCCATTTTTGCTTTCTTATTTGAGCAGCAAAACCAGGAAATCTACATAGCCACTGATGGATCACTATACGCGAGTAATGAGCTGCATAATTTTGAGGTCCGATTTCGGGGTGTGTTTTCCCTATGGAAGTTGAAGCTGATTATAAACCAATATTAATCTGTAATCCTATACATCTTTACCTGCAAATAGCTCCCACAAAGGCAGGCGGCTTATTTCTGAGTAGGATCATGCAGTTAATATCTTACAACCCAATACTATTCATATTTACTCAGAAATAAGTCACATTAGGTTCAACAGAGCATGTTCTCAAACATGTGTGCATCATACTACAATCTTAAAGCAATTGTGGCTATTTGGGAGCTAAAAGGTCCATGTTGCTTTAGAGGACATTAACCGATTCCTACTGATGCAGAAAATTCATTTAGCTATAACTCACATATTATTTAGTGTCTATAGGCAACAAGCCAACCTTCACCATAAAGTAATTGTTTGTCAGTTGTATGAAAAAGAGGATAAAGTCTTATAGAAGCTGTGCAGAAGATCAAGTCAGCTATGTTTCTCAGTGGTGTAACTTCTTGTGATAAATGTTTGTTATGGGATGCAATAGAGAAAGTAACTCATGAGTACTTCATAGTTGCAGACAATTGGTTTGTCTAATCTTGCAGAAGCAGATTTAGGGGAGCGCTACAACTATGATGTAGAATGGAAGATGAGAGGCAGGGTTGCCAAATTTTGGCACTGCACAGGATCCCGCTGAAATTTCAGGTCTGCCGCTGAATCCTGTCTTCGTAGAAAGCACTTTTGCAAGCTACCAAATATGGAACTGGTTCCTAACTATTTAGCATCTTTTAACACTGTTTTAATTATGAAACTCTATAAGCCATTCAGTAGATGCTCTAACAGCTGTGAAATATGATCTTATGTTCATGGAATCTCATTTTGCAAAGCTTCCAGACTGTACACAGCTGATCATTTTTAAGCCACTATGCTTGAGCTATCAAGGTTATGTTACTGTGCAATTTATTTGGCGTTGTTAAAGAATGCATGTGGCCAAATCATTAGGCAATTCATCAAGCATCTGCTGTTGCAGGGGAAATGAGACATGCTTTATAAATGTCAGTGCTTTCAGCAACATTTCTAAATGGAAATAGATGGTGGAATAATGATGGCTTTTAGTTTTGGGAACGTAAATCGGATTCTGCATCCACCCAATCCTGAGAAAAAGAAATGACCACTGTGTGTTTTTCTGTTTGTTTGTGCCATTCCCCCCCACCCAGTTGCCTCATGTAAAGAGCCCATAGGCAACATACAGTATGGTATAAAACATTAATTGATGTGAATGCAGGTTTTATCAGCTGACAGTGTAAGGGTAGGAAACGCCAGCTTAACCAGACTGATACTGAACATATCCAGGTAGGTAATGGGATTACAGGATCACCAATCTGTTATAAGTGGTTTTGTGTATGCATAGAAAAATAAAAGGTCTTTACAGGCATTATTTATGTACAGTGAATGTTTGTGAATTAGAATGAGCCAAAATGCCTCAGAAAATGATTTTCTGACTTAAAAAAATACAAACAAAACTTATTTCACCAAGCTCCTCCTGAATTGTTGGAGAATTTCCAAGAATTGAAAAGAATATTCAGTGATATGACCTTCTCCGTTTTACCACCTATTTGTTTTCAGGCACAACTGTTTACTATATATTTTTCAATATGGATTTCTTTTTGTTGAAGGAAGCTCCTTCCACTCTCCAGCCTTTATTGCTTCCCTCTTCCAAAAACACAAACTAACAATAGAGTTCCATTCATCATCAAGTGAATTAAAAAAATTCAGAGGAGAATTTCGAAGATGAACTCTGTAGAGGCATTTCAATTTCTCCACCAAAGAAGCATAACCCATGACTTCCTTCAATAATTATATTGGGACGGAAACATCAGTACAACTGAAGTTCACCATTTTATTTGTGTGTGGGGTGTGTGCGAACTTCAACAATTGGTGGGAACTCAAAAACTAAATTCTTAGAAAGTGTATCAGAAAATTCTTTTCTGAAAGTTTCTCCTGAGTGGGATAGCTTCATCCCTGTCCTTTAAAAAATATATGAATTGCCCCATGAATTATTCTTTCTTTATTTCATGTCAACAATTGTTCTGTTTTTCCACCCTTCTTTTAAGTCTGCCTATGTTATGCAATTCCACCCCTTTTTAAAAGTCTTCTGATCCTTTGACCTTCTCTCATCCAGCATCTCATCCCACTCCTTCACTTTCTTTCTAAAGTGCTTGGCCAGATTCTTTTCTACCAGTATTTTATACTTTCTTCTCTCCCTGTTATCTTATTGGTCTTTTCTGATTTGGTTCTCACACTTCTTATTCTGAAGTGTTCTTGGGTCTTTGATGCTCTTCCTTTCTTTTCATGATTCCCTTGCTTTTTCAGGTACTGTTTCTGCAGTGGTTTCAGTCATATCTCTCCTTTAAGAAATCTTTCTGTAGATCCCTTTCTTCATCTTTCTCCTTTGTACAGGAGTTCCTCAGTGATCAGTATTAAAACATCTTACACTTGGTCCCACAATAAGTGTATTTGATCTTCACCCCACTGCTGAGCCAATGAAGTACTATTCTACTGATGTTTCCCTCTCATATCTTGCCCAAATACCTGCTGATTTCTCTAAACTCATTGGACGAATGCCCTTTTTATTTTTTTTCAGACTTAATACTGCTAGCTTTCAGTCTTTCCTACTGCTTTTCATTCCTTTTGCAAAATCACTTTCTCTTGTTCTCGACAATGTGGTTGCTTTCTGTTCTCCAAGCAATAAATCTTGGAATTCTTTTTGATTTTTCTCTTTCATTTTCTCCCTATAGCCTGGCTCTTGCCAATTCTTCTCATTTTCAGTCAACATACCCAAAGTCTGCTTTTTCCTTTCTATCGTCAGTATCAATTCTTTAGTTCCTTCTCCTATTATTTTCTGCACTGATTATTCTAAGATTATTTTTGTTGGTTTTCCAGTTTCTACTTTTTCTCTCTTTGCCCCGTTCCAAATTATCTTGCTCCAAATACACATCTTGTATTAACCTGAAATTTTATGCCCTTAATTGCAAGTGCCCCCACTGTCTTATTTTTTCATATCTATCTTCTCCTCCTCTGTATGTTCCTCATTGCATCTTTTAATCTACAGGCACCAGTCTTCTTGTTCGGCCTAAATTGCCCTCTGAATTGCACATCTGCATACTATTTGCTGATCAGCACCCTATCATAGAAATGCTTTGGAATGTGACATTCAACTCTCTTGTGTTTTCACATTTCAGTGCTTTCTTAAAACATCTTTATTCCCCCCCCCCTGCTTTATTTTTTCCTCCTACGTTTTAATTTCTTTTGCTTCATCGATAATCTAGATAAGGCCTCTACAGCTCTTATCCTTTTTGTACCCCCCTAGAAAATTTAAGCTTGCTTTTGTTGTTTTGTAACAAACTGAATAAAAATGCAGTACGCGGCTGATTAATTCCTAACATTTTATGGCCTGCATGTTTGGGATGGAGGGAAAAAAATTGTTTGCTTCATATTTACTTATTTATTTAAAACATTTCTATCATGCTTTTCCTTCAGGAAGGTGAAGATGGCAGACAAAGTTCTCATCTACTCCATTTCATCCTCACAACAACTATGTGAGCTAGGGTAGGCTGAGAGCAACTAACAGAAGGTCACCCAGAGAGCTTCATGGCCAAGTGGGAACTTGAACCCAGGTCCTTTTTACAGCATTCTAACCACTACTGCCAAATGTGACCCTACCCAAGTCACACTTCTCAAAACAGTATGAATGAATGAATGAAGTTTATTACAGTCACAGACCAGGATAAAAATCAACAAAATATAAATAAAATAGCAGTTAGGAATTTTTTTTAGCTAATAAATGTTGGAGCAAATAAGGACAAAGAAACAAGCATAGGGTAAAACATCTGAATAAAATACAAGATTAAACACAGATAATGGATGGATAAAAACTGATATTTAAAACAGATAAGAACTAAAAAACAAATAAAAACATGCAGTTAAAACAACTGTAAGAGCGTAAGATCTAAAAGACTCGCAGTTAAAACAACTATAAGAGACTGCAGAGTAGAAGCCTCTGAAATAGATGACAGGCACAGCATTAGAGACTGATGTGCAAATATGGTTAAAACAGACAATTAAAACAATGTACAACAATAAATTTAGAAACAATGTGCAACAATAAGCTATCACAGGGAGTTGACTCAGAGTCACCCATGGAAACGAGTTTGGGGATTTTCATGCCGGACTATTTTGAGTTGGGCGATGGTCTGCGCCTACAGATTTGTACACAGAATCTGGTGACCATCCAGGTCTTCTGATCTCTGCCTAACAGCAAAAGGTTAAATTTTTGCTTTTGCGGGAGGTTGGCTCAAAACAGTATGCTAACCAAAGTATATTGAGGCTCAAAACAGTATGCTAACCAAAACATATTGCAATAGTGAAAATAACATGCAGAAATGCATTGTATTAGAGGAAACGGCTTGCAAAAATCTGCATATTAGGCAAAAAATGTATATATTAGCAAAACATACACTATAACAATTCCCCTCCTATGGGATGCAATGAAAGCAGTCATCAATGGAGCTTGAACAAAAGAGAAAAAATCCCTTAAAAAACAATCCTCAAAAATTAGCAAAATAGAACAAGACCACGGCCCTCTCATCATGCTACAAACAGGAGCTTTAAAAACTTCTTAAACTTATAGAACAAAAAAGGAGGGAACTAGATTCCCTAGAAATCAGCAAAACAATGCTCAACATTCTATACTCTAAACAATGGTTCTACGAGTATGGAGGGAAAAACTCCAGACTGTTAGCAAACATGTGTGTGTGGGGGGGGATCACTCAAAAAAGAGAGAAAACATTGTATCACCAAAAAAGAGGGCAGCATAACATTCTCCCCCAAAGAAAAAAACCTCAGAATTTGCAGATTTTTACTCTAACCCATTGTGGCGATCACACAGGGTCCCTGGACATTTGACGGTCTATTGATCCCTGTGCCACCACTGTGATTGCTTTCCCGCTGCCACCAACCGGTTTCTCTCGGGTACACACGGAGTCCAGACAGTTGTTAACATTAACAAATAATCAAGTTTATTATAAGCATGAACAAGTTTATGGTTTCAGTTAATTTTTCTCGTCAGTTTCTTAATCTTAGTTTCTTTACTGACCTATACGTTCCTAAGAACTTCAAACTGATTATCTCAACTATATATCTGACTCCTCCTATCAGTTTCTCTCACTCTCTCACAACACAACTCGACCAACCCACAGATTTATCCTCCCTCTTCCTTCTCCAACTCCCAACTCTCAACTAACTTCCAAACAACACCAACTCTAACTCTACTCCTCCCCTTGGGTTCCCACTGGCCAATCACTTCACACTCATTTAACCCTTTCCTTATGACCCAACTAGGAGGGCAAACACCACACCCAGATTAGCAAAATATGCTCTAAAATGCTGGCAAAATTTTGTGAGGATTTGAAAAGCAAAGCAAGACGAAACTCAAACTGATGCAAAAATGTGGTGAACTTAAGCATGGAAAGATGAAAAACTGAAATCAACAGATTTGTCTATTCATAGTATCCATTTAATCTCCCATTGATGGTAGACTCTGCCTTCTATGGACAGCTGAGCTGGACTGCCAAGACACCAGCCTTAGTTATCCACTGGAGTGGACTTTCCTATTCTCCTTACATTCTAGAATCTGGAGAATTCAAGAAACTGGTGCCCAGTATGGGAGGGGGAGTGAAAGAATCCCGAGAGCTGACAGTTAAAGGAGGAGGATGGCAGTTAAGTAAACTTCCCTAAATTGCACCCAAGAGGAAACATAAAGACTTGCCTTATTTAAACATGGAAACTTTAAACCCTCCTACATGTGTCAAATGGTGTCAGAGTAACAGGCTGGGCATTTCCTTTGAATGCTTCTTAAATCCTTCATCTGACTGAAATAAGGAGGGAAGTTTTCCTGTGCCGTCATTAACAAGGAAATCACCCTTCCCTGCTGCAGTTTCAGCAATCAATTCACACATGTTCGGGTTTAGCAGTTCTTCAAATGCCAAAATATCCAACTTCTTCCCTTGATTCAGTACTGTTCTTTCTGCCTCTATCATTAAAGGTAAAGGTAAAAGCATCATTTCTTGCTCACTTATTAATCCCTCACCCCCAGCAGCTTTGTACAATCAATTCTCCCTTCCTCCCCTAACAACTTTCCTACCTTTCCCATCACCTCTCGGCCAGTTTAGCTTCCTCAGTCATCAACCTATTTAAATGTACTTGGTGCCCTGCCGAACCGAGGCCCTTATCTTCTTCCTCATACTTGAGTGTGACCTTCCATTTCTGAAGGACAAAGAGAACCCAGCAATACATCTCTTATGTCCAGCCTCAAGCTCCTGCTAACTCCATCTGAGCCTGGAGGTCTGTGGAGCATACTTTATACATTTCTGTCCCTATAGAAACCAGAACCTAAACACTGTGACATAGGAAGCAGGATCCTCTTGTTCATTCCTAAGGAAACCTGTCTCCTATGTCACAATGTTTGGGTTCTAGCTTAGTAGTTTTGTTGCTAGGGGCAGTTGTCAAGACAACAAAAGGGTCTTGCTTGTGGAGACAGAACAAAACAATACAAGTATAGCAAGTGGGTTCCATGATCACTGCAGATGGTGACAGCAGTCACGAAATTAAAAGACGCCTGCTTCTTGGGAGAAAAGCAATGACAAACCTAGACAGCATCTTAAAAAGCAGAGACATCACCTTGCTGGGTAGAGTAGAGTTTTTATTCAAAGCCATTCATTCAGATTTTCTTGATCACATATCAAAGCTCTCCTTTTCTCATTCCAGTATTTGTATTATAAACAGTCCTCTGTATTTCTGTGTGTAACCATGTGCATGTGCACATTTCTGGAACTAAGGTCAAGATTTTGGCTTCAGATTGGTATACTGCTACTTACTTTCAAAGTTTTGCAAATTTGCACAAAGTAGAAAACATAAATGTTGGAACCTGCAGGCCAGAAAGCTGATTAGCAGGTGTAATCTGGAGCTGGGAAATAGCAGGTAGGGTGGGGTTAACCCAGGGGTCAGCAAACTCTTTCAGCAGGGGGCTGCTCCCCTGTCCCTCAGACTTGGGGGGGGGAGACTATATTTTGACAAAAAAATAGTGAACTATGCCCCACAAATAACCCAGAGATGCATTTTAAATAAAAGGACACATTCTACTCATGTAAAAACACACTGATTCCTGGACCGTCCACAGGACAGATTTAGAAGGCAATTGGGCCGGATCGGGCCCCCGGGCCTTAGTTTGCCTACCCAAGGGTTAACCTCAAATACACCACCATTGCTTCTTTGATACAGAACACCATTTTGAAAGCCACTTCTGTTTAAAGGGCCATCCAAAAAATGCTATAGCTATGTGTCTGTTACTGCTCCTTTGTCCCTCTCAGAGCAGCAGATTACTTCTATGGTGATATCCTTCCCCCCCCCTTTCTTTTTTGCAGTTGTCATTTTTATCTTGTGCATCGGAAATTGGAATGGGCTTTGCAATAACAGCTGTAGGAACACATTTGCCACTATTGTACATTAGCTTTCTGAATGCGTAATTGTTCATCAGATGTGTTGATACCTCTGAAGGAAACGGGCTTCACATTCAAACATTTCTTTAAATGGACTGTACTTCGTTAATGAAAGAGGCTTGGGGCTAAGCATGAATTAAATTAGATAAATCACTTCCTTCCTTCTCATCCTTTCGTGTTGGCAAGCATTCTCAGTGTCCTGATATGACAGTGAATAATGTTACACAAGGCATTTTTCTCTCTCAAAGAGGAACACAAAATTCCTTCCAGGGTTTTTCTTACTAATACGTTTTGGGGAGGCGGGGCTATTTTTTTGACAGGAAGACTACAAGCACCTCCTGTGGTTTTTAGCAACCGACATTCAGAGGCATACTGCCTCAATGGTAAAGGTACATAGCCATTCCCTCCCCTCCCCCCCCCAGCTTTTCAACATTACGTTTGAATAATTTTGTTTGGAATGATATAATGAAGGTCTTTAAGAGTTGAGCACTGAGCAGAAACAGGATGAGCACTGAACAAAGAGATTTCAAGTTCAATGCTATATTATTATAATTGCTGGAAACACAAATTGTAGGATATGTTATGCCTTTAAACTCAGACATGACGAAGAGAAAGAAAGACCTTAGACACGTGTACTCCTCCCCCCCCCCAAAGAAGATGACCACAAATTAAGAGGCAGAGCTTTGCCTAATGTAAATGTAAGACATCCAAAGATTGATACACCATTTCCCCACTAATGTGGATTTATTTATATGTTTGGGCTTGCAGTCTTTGAAGGAATAGCATGCCACATTTCTATTATTATTATTATTGTTATTGTTATTGTTATTGTTATGAAACCTTATACCCAGAGGTCTAAGGGTGGTTTACATAGCAAACAAATATTCAGAATGTACAATAATAGCTAAAGATGCTCACACTAAACATCTCCAGACAAATATCAATGTTCCAGTGCTTTGGTGTATTAAAAAGATTTTAGATGAAAATATGTTAGACTTGGGGCCAAGTGCATCTCCCAGCTCTAACAAAGATGGGGGGGGCAATACAAAAGGGGCCACCCTCCACAACTAATTTAAAGGGAGCACTTGTAGAAGGATCTCTGAAGATGAGCTGAGGGTTCAGATAGGTTCATACTGTGGGGGGGGGGGGGACACTCCATGAGGTAATGGTGTCCCAAGCCATATAAAGTGTTATAAGTTTAAACCAGCAATTTGAATTTGTTCTGTAAATCAAAGGCGAGGTAAATGGACCAGAGAGAGAGAGAGAGAGAGAGAGAGAGAGAGAGAGAGAGAGAGAGAGAATGAGATCCCTTCTGGCCCGTTATAAGTTTGGCTACCAAATTCTACTGCCTTTTTGAATTGTCTTCAAAGGGAGCTTACTTTGGTGAAGTAAATCCTAGTGAAGACAGTACAAATTTAGGACAGGGAATACCTGGGTTCAACCCTATACTCAGCCATGAATCTCATGCTCAACCTAAGCTTTACTGATCACCAAAGAGAAAAAATGTTCACTAAAGCTTTAAAATCCACCAGTCCATCAGAAATAATGCCAACTTTTGTACTACATGCATGACTCCTTATTCCAATTAAAAGAGGGATGAACTGAGATGTGGAATGTGATGTTAATTCCAAGCAAGTTCATCATTCCCTCCTTTAAATGTTTAATAAAGCGGTATCTAAAGTGAATTCGAGAGGTTGTTGTTCCCAGATAACCAGGTTCTTGACGTAACATTTGTTCATTTGAGCTACATCACATTGTATCTGATATTCCTTTAAAAAAAAGAAAGAATTCCAGGGCTCTTGCATTTTTTCATTTCTCTTTTTTTCCAATCATATCCTTATGAAAATTGATCAGCATTTTACTATGAATTTCTTAATGCTATACATAATTTTGTATCCATTTTTTGCTTAATGTGCTCATTTTGCAAAGCAGTTTTCAGATACATTAAACATATGCAGCTAATATATGTGTTTTGATATGCACCTTACACAAGTATATGCATTTTTGATTGGTTGGAGAACTCATTACAAAATTCAGATAAGTCTGAATTTTGATGGCTGTCTGTGTTTCATTTCACATATTGCTTTGGAAAGTTAGGTTTGCCTTTAAATGTGAACTGAATCAAATGTTTCTCCTATAACTAGATAGACATCAAGATAAAATATGTATATAAATTCATTTTGTTCATAAACATTTAAATATACCTTTAAAATGTGTATTTAAATGTAGATACTATGTCAAATGATTTTTTTTTTAAAAAAATGCAGACTATACAATTGACTTACGCTATAGAGTAGACTTACAGATGAAAACATATGAAATTGACATGGGCCAGAAAGAGATTGATTCATCCATCTCTACTTTAATTGTCCTGTGCACAGAGCCTTTGAAAGTTCTGAGTTTTGCACAGAAAAGGAACTGTTTAAATACAAAATATTATTTAATGGTGATTATGTATTATTGCTGAACACACTCCCCCCCCCCTTATTTTTCTAGCTCTTTAGCAAATTGCATAGTGTGTTTTTGTTTTTTCGGCGTGAAGAGAACATTGAAGGAAAAAAGATGAATTACCTTTTAGTATTTCTATCTGAATCATTGATTGCTTCGTTACCTAAAAATAGAGGCATGATTATCGTGCATAATAAGTGCAGTAGCTAGCTGTGCACCGACAGGATAATAACTGCTCTGACAAGAGAAAATAAAATACTTTAGAGTATTTACATGTTCTCTTGCTTTCATAAATGGTTTTTAAAGCATTACCGAAGGCTACAGGGGGCTTATTAATCTCCTAGAAGAATGGGGAGAAAATCCAAAAGCATTTTTCGAGTGTTAAAACTATGCCTAGTGCTTCAAAGACAATGACTTGTGAAACAGATGGAGAGTGTCAGAGAAGCAGGAAGAACTTTGCAAATCTGGGAATTTCAGTGCTATCAGTTAGAAACATTTCAGTTTGCAATTATTTGTAAGTGTATCTGTCTAAAAGTTTCAGTTTCCATTGTCACACTACTTTAGGTTAGTTCAATAGCTGTTGTGGATGTGGTGAAAAACCCTATGGCTGAAAGACAAACCAGCTCCTCTGTAAAAATGTGAGGTACCATCCCTAAAAAAATTATGACGGAAATAACTGTTGTGTAACAGAGATATTAATTGATTATCAGTATTACTGTTTATACATTTTCTTAGGTGCTGCAGAAAGATGATAAATGATACAGCCTCTACCCTCAAGATTATAGTCAAACACATATCACAAAAGGAAAAATGCATGGGAAGGAGGAGAAAAACATGCAAACTCAGGTACGAACAATTTCCAGTTGCTTAATGACAAAGCAGAATGGCCACAGTTCTGGAAAGAGGAGGAACCCACCATTCTTTCTCTAGTTTCATACATAGAAATGCTAAACAAGGGGTTTGCAAGAGGTGTCCCATCCAAGCACTGTCCAGGTATGGTAAGACAGCTGTTGACATCCTTCTCTTCACCAGTTTGGGGCTATGGTGAGCCTAGGGCTTATGCCGAAGTCCTCAGCATTGGTGGCAGTTGCTCATTGGGATTGGTAGGGGTGAAAAGGCAGGGAGACCAATGGGAAGTGAAGACAGAGCCGATGGCAGGCAAGGTCAGCCCTCATTGACTGCAAGTAAGAAAGCCAGCAGGTGAGACGAGGCTAAGGTTGGTAGGACACAGCCAGCATACTGTCTTATTTAAACTGGTGACTGGGAGTGACTGCCGAGACCATATAACACTGGCCCTGAAAACCTACATTGACTCCCAGCACGTTTCCAAGCACAATTCAAAGTGTTGGTACTGACCTTTAAATAAAACCCTAAATCGCCTCGGCCCAGTATACCTGAAGGAACATCTCCACCCCCATCGTTCAGTCCGGAAACTGAAGTCCAACTCTGAAATCCTTCTGGCGGTTCCCTTCCCGTGAGAAAGTGAGGTTACAGGGAACCAGGTAGAGGGCCTTCTCAGAAGTGGCACCCACCCTGTGGAATGCCCTCCCATCATATGTCAAGGAAATAAACACCTACCTGGCTTTTAGAAGACATCTGAAGGCAACTCTGTTTAGGGGAGTTTTTAATGTTTGGTGTTTTATTGTGTTTTTAATATTCTGTTGGGAGCCACCCAGAGTGGCTGGGGAAACCCAGCCAGATGGGCAGTGTATAAATAATAAATTGTTGTTGTTGTTGTTGTTAAACAAGCTTAGCGAGATGTTTAGAAAAGTTGCATGTGTTTTAATTTGTTTCAGCCTATTCTACTGTGGCTTTAACTTTTTGTATATTTTAAATTATGGTTGTAAATTGTTTAGAAATTTTGGGATACAGATGAAATAGCTAAATTCAGAGGATACAGAGGCAGAAAGGCCAACACTAGCAGGACAGTCAGCCGTCCCTTATTTGAAGCATACAGTTTCAGCCCCACATGAAGGCACTGTGGTTTGCTGGTTCAGTGATCGGACGCAAACTGATGGTGGGGCTATAAAATACAAAAGAGTGGTTTTGGAGAAAGGAACAAGTGAGCTCCTACCTCACTTGCTTCTAATATCTCTCCTTTCCTTCAAGGGAAAGGAGCAGAGTCTTCCTTTCCTGTGTTAAAGTCAAATGAGTGAGCAAGACAGGAAAGTGTGAACAGCTCGTAATTCAAAATGCTCAAGCCATCTGGTTGTTTGAATGAAGCCAGGATGGGGAAACACAAAAATGAGATATTTTAAAGAAAATGAATGCTAATACTTTTTTTTTTTTTAAGTCTGTTAATGTTCCATAGTAAGATATCTGGATTTCAGAGCCCTTTCTTCATACACCAATATATTTTCTGCCTATATAGGAAGGAGAACATTGAATGGTGCAGTACTATGAGAATTCACTGCAGTCACTTAATTCTCTCTGTGGATTTGGCAGGTTTTTTCCAGCACTTGCTACAGTGATTATACAAAGTTATTATGTGGTCGTAATGCAAACAAGAGAAACATCATTTTCCATCCTTTTTTTTTGGGGGGGGGGGTTAAGGAAACCTATATACATTCAGTAGTAATTTCATTTCTATGCAACATTAAAAACTGTGCTGACAACAAAAGAGTTCTTCTTAATTCTTTCTTTCTTTCTTTCTTTCTTTCTTTCTTTCTTTCTTTCTTTCTTTCTTTTTAAGCTGGGTAGTGAAGAATATGTTAATATTTTCTTAACAGAGGCATGCTATGGGCGTTCTGTAATTTTAGCAGAAGTTCAGGCAAGTGCTCCCAAACTCAGTACAATGTTTAGAACAGGTATAGGCAAACTCCGGCCCTCCAGATGTTTGGGACTACAGTTCCCATCATCCCTAGCTAACAGGACCAGTGGTCAGGGATGATGGGAATCATAGTCCCAAACATCTGGAGTTCGCCTATGCCTGGTTTAGAGTAAAAGTCTGTGTTTCATGTTGGAATACCGGCTCAGCCTCCACTCCTGCTTTGAAGACTGGGAAAGAAAGGTAAATCATCATCATCATCATCATCATCACCACCACCACCACAGATTTGGTATCACTCATTCATGTCCTACTTAGCTTAAGGCCAGACTACTATGATCATAAGAGCCAACACTTAGGGGCTGGGTCCCTTCAGCTCCCCCCCACCCAAGATGTTTGATGGCTCTGCCCTCCAAAGTTGATGACATTGATGCTCAAATTGTGTGCATGTGCTTTGTCCTTGTAATTGATTTCATAGGGAGGGGCTTACTTGCCCCCCAATATTTTATTCAGGTTGGCACCCCAGACTATGATACTGTTGGTGTGGGCTCTCTTTAAAAACAGGTCAGAAACTCCCAATGATCTGAAATGTAACTTCCAGAATATTACGTAAGGCCCAATGACTGGAGCAATACCTCTTTTAATCCACATTAGTCCCAGGGTCCATTTAATGTACAAGGAACAGTCTTTGAATCCCTAATTACCTAGGACCAGGTTCAATTAATAACTATCTACTTCCATATGTAAAGGGACGCGGGTGGCATTGTGGGTTAAACCACAGAGCCCTTTGGGCTTGCCGATCAGAAGGCTGGCGGTTTGAATCCCAGCGACGGGGTGAGCTCCCATTGCTCGGTCCCAGCTCCTGCCAACCTAGCCGTTCGAAAGCACAAAGTGCAAGTAGATAAATAGGTACCGCTCCAGTGGGAAGATAAACGGCATTTCCGTGCACTGCTCTGGTTCGCCAGAAGCAGCTTAGTCATGCTGGCCACATGACCCGGAAGCTGTATGCTGGCTCCCTCGGCCAATAAAGCGAGATGAGCGCTGGAACACCAGAGTCGGTCATGACCGGACCTAATGATCAGGGGTCCCTTTACTCTTTACCTTTACTTCCATATGTGCTTGCCTGAGCATTGAGATCAATATCATAGACCCATCCCAATGTCCATCCCAAAGTTTCAATAGATCAAGCAATCAGGTACAAGAGAGAAAGAGAGTACGAGACTTGTTATTTATAGGACCAAAATTGTGAAATGCACTCCCTCTGGAACCATTAGAACCATTAGAACCATTTCCTATTTCATTTTCAGTCCCTGCTGATCCCCGCCCCCCTCCAGCAAGTGTTTTGTGCTTCATAATAATAATAATAATAATAATAATAATAATAATAATAATAATAATTTATTTGTAACCCACCCATCTGGCTGGGTTTCCCCAGCCACTCTGGGCGGCTTCCACAGAAACCAAAAATACACTAAAATATCACACATTAAAAACTTCCCTGAACAGGGCTGCCTTAAGATGTCTTCTGAATGTCAGGTAGTTGTTTATCGCTTTGACATCTGATGGGAGGGCGTTCCACAGGGCGGGTGCCACTACCGAGAAGGCCCTCTGCCTGGTTCCCTGTAGCTTTGCTTCTCACAATGAGGGAACCGCCAGAAGGCCCTCGGTGCTGGTCTGGGCAGAACGATGGGGGTGGAGACGCCCCTTCAGGTATACTGGGCCGAGGCCGTTTAGGGCTTTAAAGGTCAACAGCAGCACTTTGAATTGTGCTCGGAAACGTACTGGGAGCCAATGTAGGTCTTTCAAGACCGGTGTTATGTGGTCTCGGCGGCTGCCCCCAGTCACCAGTCTAACTGCCGCATTCTGGATTAGTTGTAGTTTCCGGGTCACCTTCAAAGGTAGCCCCACGTAGAGCGCATTGCAGTAGTCCAAGCGGGAGATAACTAGAGCATGCACCACTCTGGCGAGATAGTCTGTGGGCAGGTAGAGTCTCAGACTGCGTACCAGGTGGAGTTGGTAGACAGCTGCCCTGGATACAGAATTGACCTGTGCCTCCATGGACAGCTGTGAATCCAAAATGACTCCCAGGCTGCACACCTGGTCCTTCAGGGGCACAGTTACCCCATTCAGGACCAGGGAGTCCTCCACACCAGCCCGCCTCCTGTCCCCCCAAAACAGTACTTCTGTCTTGTCAGGATTCAACCTCAATCCATTAGCCGCCATCCATCCTCCAACCGCCTCCAGGCACTCACACAGGACCTTCACCGCCTTCACTGGTTCTGATTTGAAAGAGAGGTAGAGCTGGGTATCATCTGCATATTGATGAACACCCAGCCCAAACCCCCTGATAATCTCTCCCAGTGGCTGCATGTAAATGTTAAAAAGCATGGGGGAGAGGACGGAACTCTGAGGTACCCCACAAGTGAGGGCCCAGGGGTCTGAATACTTAATAAGAGTCATATTAATATCTGCTTCTTTAAAATTATGGTTTTAGTCTTTCTGTCAGGAGTGCCATCTGTAAGGGGCCCTAGGGGCCCAAACACCCACAAAAAATTGTTGTGGGTGCTCAGCACCCACACCGCAAGGCCTCCAATGCAACATCTGGTGCCTCGTGAAGCTGTCCAAGGCCTTGCGAGACCTCGGAACCTGACTACCAGTGCCACCGGAAGTCAGGTTCTGAGGTCATGGGGTGCATGATGTCATGATGTCACATTGCAACATGGCATCATGGCATCACGTCGCACACACTAGGGCCCAAGTCAGTGCCCCTGGTTGCTGTTATAGTATCATGGCATTGTTTTTACTTGCATGTTTGTCACTGATGTTATTGTGTGTCGAGGTCCCCAAGCCACCACTCAAATAACTCACAACACACACATAATTTTTGTTTAAGGTTTTTGGCATAATTTTGGCCACAACTTTATTGAAATACATAAAATGTGAGTGGTTGTTTAGGCATTGGTTAAAACTATCTGTCCCCCTGCCTGGGGACAAAACTGACTTCCGGACACCACCGAAAGTCAGTAAGGGAAAACAATATTGGGGAGAAATGGAGCTGAGGCACAGACCCTCACCTCTCCCTGCATGTTCCCCAGGGCTTGCCAGCCCTAGCCCCATTCCAGGGATTCAGGCGAAAAGATGGCAATCCCCTGGATTCCTTTAACGGAATTCCCTTTCCGCAGCAACCATGGAGGGGCAGGCCCAGCCAATCCTTACCCCTCCTCCAACCAATTTGATAACCAATGCCTAACCGCAACCTTACAGGTTGTGATGATTTGCTACACAGTAGGCAAAAACCAAATGGCACCAGCCAATCAGCCAAATGGACAAAATTCCTACCAGGCCTCTGCCCCAACAGCAGACCACCCCATGACAGGCATAGCAAGGTCAGAGCAACCTAAAATTAGGGCGGCTCGGTGGGCAATCTGTTGCACGCAGTGAAAGAGACCGCCCAAGCTGTGAGCATGGGATTTCAAACCTCTGATCCCTCCCACCAAATTGCAACATAGATTTTACCCCAGCAACCCAGCCATCCAATTTCCAAAGGAATCCTGCCTGGCAACAGAGGGGTGGCCTGGTAGACCCCACCACAACACATGCTCTCCATGAGGGAGAACACACTTTGTAGTCTTCTAGGCCACTTTGAAAAGTGGGATATGTAAAAGTAGACCTATATGGCATGGGAGGAACTTGAGGAAAGTTTGTGGCTAGTCAGGCTTCCTACATTCCACCAACATCTTGGAGCACCATCAATCACTATCTTTTCATGAGGATTTATTTTGCATTTCACCATATTGGGTGAAGCTTCTTGAGGCTATCCAGCTGTGCAAGGCATTTCCCAAATGCCCCACAGGGAACATTGCTCATCCAGCATAAAAAATGGCTTCTTTAAGCTGCTCAGTTCTATGTATGCTTTAGAAACTACTTGAATTTATTGCTGCTCTGGTTTGATAACAGTCAGAGGCAAGGAAGATGTTCAAATCCAGATTCTATCTTAACAGCAGGATTGATAAATAAATGAGAATAGATTGCACTTTTCCTCATGCATGTTACATGCATGCAAATCTATTTTTTAATAACACCCACATTTAATTGCTAATAAGCACGCATGATAGAATGACAGATAAAGCTCTCTCAGTGTGCATTTTTTTCCTCCATCTGGTGCATTCTTTTCCAAGTTTGCTTCATTTGGTTTTCAAATGTTAGCTAACAGCTGGTGTAAAGGTTTTCCTGTTTGCTACTGAGCATGCACACAGTTCATATAATTTTAAATATTCTCTGTAACATTTAGCTTATAGGCCTTTTCCTTTCTATCCAGGCTCATGGTGCTTTCTGAAACAGCATTATTATTATTATTATTATTATTATTATTATTATTATTATTATTATTATTAGCTAATCTGTGTCCATAAATTGTTATGCTCTTTCCAATAATTTTTAAGGGAGCACATCAGTGAGAATTGCTGCTACACCATCACGGACATTTTTTGTTGTTGTTCCTGTGTTCATTTGAATGGATGGAGGTTACATAGCAGCAGAGCCTAAGTAGACTGTACCATAAATCAGGAATATATATATATTTAAAGAGAGCAAGAATTTAAAAGGCACCAGGCACAATCCCAAACATTTTGCTTATTTGCGGTGATGGATAAGGTGGTGGGCCCTTCCCATTTCAGGTACAGAAAGCAAATAGACTAGCAATTTAATCTTACTGCAACACTAGGGGGTGGATAGTGGACTCTACACAAATGCCAGGACAAGTCATGCAGCAACAGAGGGGGATGGCTGGATGGAAGACTCAGAAGAAGCAGTGGACTTCACTAGCTCCCCAGTATCTGCCACCTGAGACAGCTGTCATGCTTTGCCTAATAGTAGGGCTGGCCCTGAATGCATGCCCTCCAACATTTCTCTGATGAAAATAGGGACACCCTGTTCCATGATGATGATGATAATGATGATGACAGTCATTTTATTATTTATAACCTGCCCATCTGACTGGGTTGCCCTAACCATGCTGGGAGGCTTCCAACATACATAAATACATAATAAAACATAAAACGTTAAGAAACCACCCATGCAGGGGTGCCTTCAGATGTCTTCTAGCAGTTGTATAGTTATCTCCACATAACTCCATACCCTCCAACATTTCTTCAGTGAAATTTCTTCCTTAGGACGTCCTAAGGAAAAGCATTACATTCTGGAATCAAATCAGAAAACAGGATAGCTTCTATAAATCCAGGAATGTCCCTGGAAAATAGGCCCCTAACAACTTTCAAGCAAGGCTACAGTTTGCCATTTGCCCATCTCCTAGGAGTAAACAGAAATTGGCACAGAGTGAACAGCAATACTGTGTACTTGTTGGCCTCACCTCTACTGCTGTCAGTGCACTCTTTCCAAAAGTCAGAATGACAACTTCAGCAACCCACATTAGTCTGTGATATTTAATTATCTCAAAATACTATTGACGTGCATTTATGGTAAATGCCTTGTTTTATCTCTCTCAAAAGAAAAGAAAAAAGAACCACACACAGGACATTACATTCTTTTTAATGTTTATTTTGTTTTATTTAAGCATATTTGCAAACAAACAAACAATAAGGTACACACACTTAACCCCAAAAACCAAAGAGAGGAAAGGGAAAGGGTCAGAAAGAAAAAAAGGATGAAGTACCACACCCATTTGACTCCCCTCCACCAGCACTCGTCATCTTTGAGTCATTTAAGTTCTTATTTACATTGCATATCATTTATCGCTGTAATTACTTCTTTTATAGTACTATTATGGTATAACATCAAATCACCTTACAAGCTTAGTCTAAACATACCAGCATGTTATCTTTAGAGCAGTGTGTGTTCATATATTCTTCAAACCATAATCATTGTGCCCTTAATTTCTGGTGTGTTTGATATCTTATTACCGCAGTTAATTTTGCCAATTCTATAAACTCTGTTAATTTAATTAACCAATCCTCTTTTGTAGGTATGTGATTTCCTTTCCAGTTCTTTGCAAGGAGTATTCTGGCAGCTGCGATTGCATATAGGAATAGTTTCCTCCTATCTTGTGGTACCCCCTTTCCAACTATGCTCAGCTAGAATGTCTCAGGTCCCCCCCCCATAGATATTTTGAGCATCTTTTTTAATTCTTCATGGATGCAGCTCCAATTTTTTTGGACTTTTTTTGCATCCCCACCATAAGTGCATCACAGTACACTCAACTTCCCTGCACTTCCAGCAAAGGGTGGATTTGGTCTTATAGATTTTGGCAATCTTCGATGGTGTCATGTGCCATCTATAAAACATCATCATGTTCTCTTTTATAGAATAACAGGCAGTGAATCTTAAGTCAACTTTCAATAGTCTTTCCCCCTATTCTTCACCTCATTCTGCAGCATGTCCTACAAACCTATGCAATGCACACTTACCAGAGAACAGAATTATAGTGTCAAAAGGGACTCAATAATCATCTAGCCCAACCCCTGCAATGCAGGAATCTTGCCCACAGCTGCCTCTGGGTGGGCTCAAACCACCAACCTTCTGGATAACAGCCAGATGCACTGACCCACTGCACCACCATAAGCCCCACTGAGGATCTTGGGGCTAGAATAAAGGACCCTTGACCATTAGGTCCAGTCACAGACAACTCTGGGGTTGTGGCACTCATCTCACTTTATTGGCTGAGGGAGCCGGCGTACAGCTTCCGGGTCATGTGGCCAGCATGACTAAGCCACTTCTGGTGAACCAGACCAACACACAGCAACGCCATTTACCTTCCCGCTGGAGCTGTACCTATTTATCTATTTGCACTTTGTGCTTTCAAACTGCTAGGTTGGCAGGAGCTGGGACCAAGCTATGGGAGCTCACCCCGTCGCAGGGATTCGAACCGCCGACCTTTTGATTGGCAAACCCTAGGCTCTGTGGTTTAACCCAAAGCGCCACCCGCATCCCTTGGGGCTAGAATAGCAAGGATCAAAACCTTGCACATTTAAAGGAGGGAGGGGAGTCCAGGGCAACACTGGGATGGGTTCTTCGTTTTGCTCCAATGTGAAGAAACCCTCAGAAAACATGCTTATGTTTGTGATGTAATATGCCACATTATTAACAGCCGTGTGGCAAACACCGTTCACTTCCTGATAGGGCTTACAAAGCAAACCATGTTACATTAAAACAAAACAAAACAAAACCAGAAACAATTCCTCATTATTTCCCCTTGGTCAGACACTGAAAATATAAGGAATTATCAGCATAGATAGTCCCCTGCCCCTTAAATGTTGGTTAACACACGATTGTGACAGTGTTTGGACAGTGTCTCTTGGATTCTTTCTTTAAAAGAGGTGTCCACATACTGCTTTTAGCTTGGTTCTTGTGGAGCCATTTTGGCAAAAACATAATGAGCATACAGTGTGGAATTTTTTTAGCTTTAAAAAACAACACCGCTTAAATATATGGTTGCACAAGGGAAGATCAAGATTTCTGTGATTCTTCTGGAGCATTGCCAGATCACACACAGAGCACCAGATGCCTCCCATAGCTTCCTTAGATAAACTGGCAGGAGAATCAGCGGGAAGAGATGCAAGCTGTTGAATCTGTGTGGGTGCTCCATATTCCACCTGATGTGTTTTGCTCCTCAGAGGTTCAATTATATCTGTTTACTTGCCTTTTGGATAACACAACTCTGAGAAAGATAACCTCTCAACTCAGCCTTGTATCATGTGTTACGATTTAGGGGCAGGGGGTTGATGTCGTGGGTGGGTGTTTTACTTTGCAGCTTTTTATAATGTATGAACATATACTTAATGGAAATAAAGTAGACAAAAGTAGTTGACAAAAGTAGTTGACTGGGAGCAACTCCCGGAACAATATAACACCAGTCCTGAAAGACTCTCTCAGTACAATTCCAAGCACAAATCAAAGTGTTGGTGCTGACTTTTAAAGTCCTAAACAGCCTCAGCCCTGTATATCTGAGGGAACGTCTTCACCCCCATCATTCAGCCCAGACACTGAGATCCAGCATCGAGGGCCTTCTGGTGGTTCCCTCATTGAGAGAAGTGAAGCTACAAGGAACCAGGCAGAGGGCCTTTTCGGTAGTGGCGCCCACCCTCCAAAGCCCAATCCTATCTTGCATCCTTTACCCACTGTCCCTAAAGAGATGCTGATGAGAAGCTCGCATGCTGGGCATAAAGGTAATAGCCCTCTCCCACTGTTTCTCCCCAACAACTGATATTCAGAGGTAAGTATCATAAGATATTGTTACAAAGCTTGCACACACACCCCAATCTGTGCCAAGTGGTGCACAAGACTCCAGGCAGTCCCAGGGTCGTGTTTCCTTTCAGAATCAAGATATGGCTGTTGTATCTTGAAGAAATATGGCTTAATTACAAAATGTACACCTCTAGTTTGCATGGAGGGGGTGCAGACCTTACAGCATTGTCATCTCAAGAGGGGTTTGTCACCCACAGCAGTGCAGCATTGGGTCCCCAGCCATCTCTCTTAGACTGCCTTCTGCCAGCCCCCCAATATGATTCTGGCCTGCCCATCAACTCATGGAAGTCTCCTCTTTGTCTCCTTTCTCCTCCCAGCATCCCTCCCTAAATGCAACACCTCCCCTTCCCTCTGCTTGTCCTTCCTCACACCTCTAATTTAAAAGCAACACATTTTTTTCTGTGACATCACACCCCTCCCCTTCACCTTGGCAACCCCAGCTTTGCACAGACCCAAACACCTTACTGAATAATAAAAACAGAATATATGCAGTTGTTTTGTTCCTGGTGTGCTTTGCATTTTGAACATCTGGACATAGTGGTATAATTGTTTCAAAGCCAAGCACCATAAAGGTATTATTGTGTTCCTAGCTATCATATTCTTTGCCTCTGAGCTACCTTTTAAGACATGTTCGATGTACAACAAGCCTCACCGTCTCAGTAGTTGTGTAATGAGCATGAGTTTTCTTCATTGTTAGGAAGCATAATACTGAGCACTGCAATAAACCTCAACACCCCATGCAAATAGACTTAATCAATTGAGTTTGAGTCTAATTTGAAGAGCTTTATGTATCCATCACAAATATTTTACTATCTCGCAATTATAAAGAGGAGAGGGAGAAAGAAAGGAAAGAAACTCCATATATAGCAAGACGCAAGGGGCGGGAGTGACATTTGGACTGCAATCCTATGTACCCTTACCTGGGAGTAAGTCTCACTGAACTCAATGGGACTGACTTCTGATTAGAAACTTTAGCTTCAACTTGAAGCTGGGATGTAGAAGAAGCTGGATATTCTGATACTGTACTCATAGTGTGTATTTGTACAATATGCTGTCATACGGGGTGTGGCTAGTGGGCTTTATGACACTCACCCACCCTGCCTTCATCTTTGGCTGCCAGCAACCTACTGCCAGGCAACTTCACTACAGGTGTCAACCAGTAACTTTAGGGCCAAGGAAGAGAGGTTTGCCTGTCCATAGGCAATTCCCCAATCTACATGGCTTGTACTGCGTGCTGGGGGGATTTAAGTATTGGGTGGTGAGTGTGGCTAGCTATGTGGTCACATGTGGCAGGTAGATACACAAGATGGAAGGGAACTGATGTGATCATGTGAGCACCTTTATGAACCTTTAGGGTTGATGGGCATTTCCAGAGTCTGACTACTCTATGGGTTGGCTATGAAGCACCAGTCTTGCTACTCTTACCTGCCTTGTATGGGGAATGGGATTGAAATAGCCTCCATGTTCATCTTAAGGGTGAGGTTATGATGTTTTTGTGTCTCCTGTTCACCGGTCAGGGTGGCTCACCCTAAGTAACTCAATTAGACTCCTCTCCCCACACCATTACCTCTTTCTTCTGAGTTCTGTAAACAATACATATGTCCCTAGATCAGTAGAGGGATGTGGGTGGCACTGTGGTCTAAACCACTAAGCCTCTTGGGCTTGCCAATCAGAAGGTCGGTGGTTCGAATCCCCATGATGGGGTGAGCTCTCATTGCTCTGTCCCAGCTCCTGCCAACCTAGCAGTTCGAAAGCACGCCAGTGCAAGCAAATAAATAAGTACTATCCAGGGGTCCTTTACCTTTTACCTTTACCTTAGTACAGTCCATTTACAGTATTGGCATTTGGCCTCTTCATTGCCTATTCCAGTTGCAAACCCATCAGATTTTGCTGTTAATATTTATCAAAAGGGGAAAGAGGGGTAGAACTAAGGAAGGTCATGTTTTTATCTGTTGCAGATAAAAAGTACAGATGTGAAAGTCTAGAAAAAAATAATAGTATCAGCTACAGGGTTGAAATTCACACTCAGACCAAACGCTTGTTCCTTTTGTTATCTCCCCTCCCCGAAAATTGTCTTTTACCGGGGGTGAAAGTGTGAAAAGTGTACCTTCTGCTTTAGTTCAGCACTACATTGTACCAGAGCATGAGAAAGTTTCCTTGATCTTATTTTTGCTCCCCTATCCAGCCTTAGGCTACACAGGTATTCATACTTACCATGGAGTAGCCCTATTACATACAGTGTTACTTACTTCAGAGTATGTCTGTGCAGGGTTGCTCTCTATCACTGTTGTCTTCCTTCTCTCCTGCTGTCGCTCTCTTTTCTGATGCTAATGCCTTAAATGTAGTCTATTGATTTCTACCGTTCTGAAATATTTGTAAATGTTGCCTTTTCACAATATGTTTATACAGTGTGAAGCTTGACTTAATCATACAAAGCCAGCATGAAGATTTTAATACTCAAATTCACACACATATAAAGAGAATGCTCCATTCAAAGATGTACCATTCAGTCTCATTAAATCTGCCCAGTTTGAAAATCCTGCTAAATATTTATTCCAGTTTCCCTTTCCATTTTTATTGACTTTTTCTCTCTCTACAACATGCTGGGATGATGAGAAAGTAACTCTTTTCTATAGCAAGCCCCCAGTGTTTTTACATTTTATAAAGCATCTGGTGCTAAGACTCCATAAAAGTGAAGTTATTTTGTGTTTCTGCACCAAAAATGCTGTTTTGATTACCATTTATATAGCAACCTTAGTGCATAAAGTGCTTTGAAATTCTTAGTTCATCCATCCTCACAAACTGTTCAAGGAAGGTCATTACTATTTTACAGTTGGAGGAATATGATTGGGAGATAGCATGAAAGCTGAGTAGGATTTGAGTCTAGGGGCACCCAGTACACCATCCATTGTTGCTCTCTGGTATATTTTACCTTAGGGCATTTTACACTAGACAGCCTTAGGCCCATATGTCAAAGCTAATCCACTGTTCTCTGTAGGGGACACATAAGGGGTCCAGAATATAGAGGAATATAGGGTAGAACTGAAACAAAGAAATGAGAAAATAAAAAGTTTGAAGGGGAGATATATATCTGAAAACACTTAGTGACACTTACTAGATCTAACATGGCATCATTTTCTGTTCCAACTTGTATTTGTCACATGCCACTCTGTTTCCATTCTGCTACAGTTTGTTTGCCACAAAAGGTACAGTGGTACCTCGGTTCTCGAATGGCTTAGTCCCAAACGTCACAAACCCAGAAGTAAGCGTCCCGGTTTTCAAAAGGTTTTTTGGAAGCTGAATGTCTGACATGGCTTCCACTTGAGTGCAGGAAGCTCCTGTAGCCAATCGGAAGTCATGCCTTGGTCTTCAAATGGTTTTGGGAGTCGAACGGACTTCCGGAACAGATTAAGTTTGAGAACCAAGGTACCACTGTACGTAATTTGTCTAGCTGTATTGCAGAATCTTATAATTTACATAATTTATGTGATTAATTACACAAGAGTACCCAAGGTAGAGGGTGGAGGTCTACATTGTCATTTGGATGCCAGGAAACACATTGAATAAAAATAGTGGATCAAACAATGACATTGGCATGACTTCACCCATTTTTGTTGGACTAGATTTGACCACCTCTCAAGATATCATTGTCAAAACTTGGCATGGGAGTTCTGAAGATGGGGGTGGTTGTCTGTGTTGTTGTTTGGGTGCCAGGCAACATTTTGAATCAAGATGGAATTCAAAGCATAACTTTGGTGTGACTTCACCTGATTTTTACTGTGATGAGTCCAACCTTTCCCAATTTGGACTGATCTGAATATATCACTGCCCAGCTTGGCAGCACTGTTGCCACCTGTGCCAATATGAGTGCTTCTCAAGGTATCATTCCCAAACTCAGCTTGGGGTTTCCCAAGGTGTCCCCACCCCACAGAAATTGATGTGGGGCTTAATTTACAAGAAAGTCAGCTTCTCGTGTCTAGCATTCCTTCCTTAAACTAGACAGACTTTTAAAGAGAAGCCTTCTTCTTGAAACAGAGGACTATCATCTGTAAATCAGGACAGATGGTGCAAGCTACCTCCAAGCATGTATTGGTTATTGATTTAATTTCTATAACACTTAATATATTCAAAATACCTCAGAGTGGTATATAGGAAACTGAAGCAACAATACACAGTTGCATGTAAAAATGTTACATTAATACAAAATTACCTCTGGGTTCTCATCCAGGGTCCAAACAAACTCTCATCTCACCCACAAAAGTCTCATAATGAAAAGAGTTCCTGGAAGCAGCGGAGCTTACCCTAGTCTTTCACTCTAGACTTGCTTTTTATGGGCAGTCTCAAGATGGATAGTCCTCTCTCCAGCTTCCCACAACTGTGTCACATTCAGCTGCACTCACCATACCCAGCTGATTTTCATACCGTACAGAAGGTATGTTGATTTTCCCAAGGGGTCCAAAGGATGGGAAAGGACTACCTTCCACTCACAGCTTTTTAGCTGTTGCTGTCAATCCTGCCAATGGTGGCTCATGGTGGCTGTGGCTGATTACCTAGGTCTGCATTAAGACACAGAACAGTGGATGGCAGGCTTTGTCTTGAATATATCCAAATCAGGCCTTTGAACCTTGTTTGATTCTGGCCTGGCCCACTGACATCTTCCTTCCTTCCTTCCTTCCTTCCTTCCCATACCAAAACCGGTGACACACACACACAAAATAGAATGTAAGATGTCTTGAAGGAAAGTCCTCAAAGTTTTGGTCCTGTTTGAGGACATGTGTATAACTCAAACAAGTTTACACATCTAACCTATATTCTAGACCTCTTGAAGATTGCCTACAAGTGTTTCCATGAGATTTTAAGACAAAATGTTTCAATTTCTTTCTTTCTTCTTCTTTTAGCTGCATCATCAAAATGCCAAATGACCTGACTGGAGCAACCTTTTAATATTTTTTCTGCACATGTGACACTAAACCATTTACTTTTGTCAAGCTTCATTTTAACCTAGATATCTTTTAACAAATAAAGTGAAAATCGAAGGGGCACTAAAGCTTTCATCTGATGTGGAGCTACTTCTCTAGTTCAGTTAAATTTCCATAGGTTGAATGTTGCTCTTCCGTCTCTCCCCCCCCCCCCCGTTTACATTTTCAGTTCCTTTTTAATAAAGCCAGATAGAAGGGTGAGAAGCTTTGATGGCCTCCCCTTGAAATGACTATGCTTTGAAATGAAAATTTAAAAGCAAGCTAAATAACCTGGCTCTCTCTCTTTCTGTATGTGTGTGATCTTTTTTTACATTCCACAGGGACATTCATTGCCCCCACCCCCACCCCACACAACAAACCATGATCAAGAAACTGTGAAGGAAGTAAAAATAAAATAAAAAATGACAATAATTTCTCAACCCAATTATAACTGTGTATAGAAATTCAAAAATAAATTGTTAGCAAAGAAACTGTTGATACTAAAATAGGATGGAGGGTAATTAAGTCAAACATTTGCCATCTGCAAGGGCCTTCCACTTCAAGGATGCTGCTGCTGCAACTCTCATTTTGTGGAGCTCAGAAACAGGTCACAGTCACCTTGAGGGAATCTTTTCCACAATCACATTTTTCCACGGGAAGAGGCCCACTAGAGCCAGCACCAGCTTGATAAGTGTGTCCATTGTCTTGGAGCTTTGGGCCAAAACATGCAAGAACCCTAACCCTCTGTTCTCACTGAGGATTGGAGAAATATTTAGGGTGAACACCTGCACCCTATCCATAATGAGAGAGAGTCCTACATGGAGGTCCATATCTGCTATAGCCACTTCTGAGCTAGAGAGGAGGTGGGGTTGCGGGCTTCACACCCCTCCCCCCCCCCGCTCGTGGGGCTGCTTCCAGCCCCCATGATGCTAGGGAATCCTCGGAAGCGTCATCCCTGGGCCAGCCAATCAGCTGGCCCAGGGGGCGTGGCCTAGTACATTTAGGTCTGGCGCGACAGAGGGTCTCCCTCTTTCCTGCGCAGCAGCTAGGCATTGGTAAGGGTACAGAGCTTTTGTTATGCAGATGAAGGGGGGAAGAAACGCCATCACCTTCCCCCAAAACAAAGGGTAGTCCGGTAAAGGATTCCGGGGGGCGTGGCCTTGTCCTAAGCCTATGGAGGTGTGGGCTGACTGCACGCCCCTGAGCTGTAACTCCGGGGGGAGCTCCTAGTTGATGTGCCTCAGCAGGACTCCCCCTATTGGTGGTTAACCCTCACTGGTCCTCCAGCCAACGGGCTGAAGCCGGTTACAACAACAAACAACAACAAATGTTTATTCGGCTTTAGGCCCATCATGAAACACAACACAACAAAACAAATCAAATAAAACAGCGGACTCGTACAAACCACAAGTAGTATAACACAGTTCACAACTCACAAGGATGGATATTAGCCATTCATAAAAAGTTTAAGATTAAGATTAAGATTAAAAAAATTTGGCACTACACTAAAATCAATATCTATGTCATTATAGAAAATTCTTATAACTATCAATAATCAGCTAACATTCCGTTCCGTCTCTTGTACGAGAGGACGGCTGTTAGGAATTTAGCAACCTGTAGGGTAATATAAGGATCCACATCTTGAAGAACCCAGGCAAGCTGTAGGTCTACTGGTTTGTCAGCCATAGGCTGGATTATGGGATTTAGTATACTAGCACGGGCTGAACTGTACAAAGGGCAGATAAACATAACATGATGTAGAGATTCAGATGTTTTCATTTCACAAGCACACATTGAAGGGACTTGGCACTTAGTGAATCTATGTCTCAGCACGTTTGTTGGAAAGACATTGAACCTAGCTCTAATGAAGGCATATCGGTGAGACGCGGCCATAAGCGATGTTAAGTAGGACGGAGCACGGTAGATAGGGGTTATGCCGAAATTTAATGGCGAGCAGGCTCCACCACCAGCTACGAAATTTTGGTATAGCTCCGCATCATCCAGCCTTTGATTTATACACCTTTTTGCCACATTTAGATCCAGTTTGAGCAATTCAGTGGGCGAGATCTCATAGGACAGCAATTTGGCATGGATTTTTCCTGACCACAAAATTGAAGCCGGTTAATTGTTAGGACCAATGCCTAAGCCAATACCGCTCAATTTCCTGTAATCAATAAAGTTGTGGCCTAATTTGACCCATTAAGCTGAATTCTTGTGTCTCGTGTCTTTATTTCTGAGGGGGGAGGCAGGAACTCGCCACGCAACTATAGCTCTAGTAGAGGAAGCAGTAGTAGCTATTCACTTCATCAGATCCTTCTTTCTTGTCACACTTCTTGCCTTGTTCCCATGTTAACCGAGCATACCCAGCTCGCACAATCTCCATCACACTATTTACTTTTGGTAGACTACACTGCCTTTGTCATGTTTCCTAGGGTAGGCTTTCATCATAAAACTAGAACCCAAGGGCATCCAATGGAGCTGAATGTTGGAAGATTCACGAAAGACAAAAGAAAACACATCATGCAGTGCTGGGTGAATTCACTCCCACAAGATGTAGCAATGCAACTTGGATGGCTTTAAAAAGATTAGCCAATTTCATGGAGGATAAGGCTATCAATAGCTACAGTATTAGTCTAGATGGCTATGTTTTTCCTCCATTGTTGGAAGCATAAGAGGCCCCAGGTTGCCCTAAGGTTGAGGGGGCCTGCCACGTGGTGCATCACACACATCTCCCAACCCTGTGCAGGCTGGTGAACCTTTTGTAGACTGCACCAGTTCCTGCAGCATCTCTGAACACTGCACAGGCTGCTGTAGGCTTCTGCTAGGCCGTGCCAGTTCCCACAGGGTCTCCTGTTGCTGCACAGGCTGGTGCAACCTCACATCAGGCCTCGCCAGGCCCCGCAGCATCTCCCAACACCGCACGGGCCAGTGTGACCCCCTCAACATTGATGGGGTTGGGCTCCCTCCAAACAAATATTAAGGGGACCGAAGACACCTCCGCCCCCTAGAGTTGGTGCTCCTGGGAGACAGTATGTCTCTGAATAGTTACTGGGAAATGAAAGCAGGGAGAGTGCTGTTGCACTCCCATAACTTGAAGACTTCCTCTCTCTTTTTTTGTACTTAAAATAACTTTTATTTGAGATTCAACAATAACAAAAAATCCACAATAACTAATACATCGGTTCATTACAATCGACCATCTTTAACAATAGTTGACAAATTACAAAACATCACTTCAAGTTAGTCAAATTTTCATATTTAACTTATATCTCTTTATCTCTTTCTTAGCAAATAAAAAAGAAGGTGAGAAAAGAAGAGAGGAAAGAGAAGAAAAGAAAACAAAAATGTAAAGAAAGAATTAAAAGAAAAAAATAAACACGTTTGACTTCCGTTTAGACTCATTGTCTGTATTATTTTTTCACACACAGTTCCAAATTACTGTATTACTTTCTTTGTTTTTATCAGATACCTAAAACATTATATTTCCTATTTTACAAGAATCATTCTAGTTCTGTCATGAGATGTTTATTATTACAATAGTTTTCCAGATATTCTTTAAGGATTTTCCATTCTTTCTGTACTTTCTGTTTTGGATAACCTCTAACTCTCCCTGTCATCAAGGCCAACTGCAAATATTCTATCATTTGGACCTGCCACTCATTTATCATAGGTAAAGACTTTTTATAGGCATCTGGTTGGCACCTGTGGGACCTGGATGTTAGACCTTTGGTGTGATCCAACAGGGATCTTCTTATGTACTTAAACACATGGCCACTCCATATTAGCTGTGAAGTCATGCTTGATGATGTGAAACAGGTTGTCAATATCTCAGTGAACCACTGTATATGCTCAATGAGCTCTGTTGGGTCATCAATTGTGCAAGCTGGTTCCTTAGGCTAGTTCAAAGATGTGGGGGACTTCCGGATCAGTGCAAACGACAAATGGCGGAGTTCCTCTGATCGGAGGAACGGGCTCCATGGAAATTGGGTCTTCCCGCCGCTGCGAAGGCGAGGGCCCGCTAGAAATCCCAGGCGGAGAAGCCTGGGAAGGTGGGATTGATGGACTCGATGTAATGGACAGAAAGGACGGACATGACCCGATACCAGGAAGAAGGGACGTTGGATAAAAACTAAAGATATCAAGGGAAATTATGTTGTTAATTTTGGAATTAGTGTAACATTAATGAAATATTAGGGAACATGCTGGAAAGGAACTAAACTGGCTTTAGCAGAAAAGATTTAAGGAGATATGAATGAATATGATGTAAATTTTGAAATTTTAAGATTTTTGAAGATAAGATAAGGGTAAAAAGATTAAGGTAAATTGAATAACAGATTATATTAAAAGATGGAAGGGAAATGTTGAATTAATTGATAAGATAGATTGGGAAGATTAATAATTTAAATTAAAATTGAGGAACATGGGAAGAATTTGCTGAAATAACGAATTAAACTAGAATACAAAAAGGGAGGTGTGAGGAGGTTCAAGAAATAAGCAAATGGAAAGTTGTAAACTTGAGATTTGTATTTTTTATTTTATTTTTCCTTTTTTGTGTTGTATTTTTCTGATTTTTTCTGTTTTGTTTTTGTTTTTGTATTGATGAAATTTTGAAAAAATATCATTAAAAAAAACAACAAAGATGTGTTTCCTTCATATATATATATATATTTGTTGTTGTTGTTATCTGGACATATATTGTGAACTGAATACATTGTTTTAAATATAATTCTGTATCAATTTGCACAATTCATCAGGCACTAAGCTGCGTGCAGCACAGATCCATGTAGGGTGATTTACAAGCATCTTGCTTTCACTTTCCCAGGAGGTTTCTCACGCCCCTGGTGGATCAGCATCCATATCTGGTAGACTACAATCAGGTAGGTGGCTCACAGATTGTGCCAGGCTGATTATATATATCATGTCTAATTGTGGCTCTCTCCCTTTGTCAACACGTTGATTAGCTCATGGATTACACAAATAGGATTGTTTAATAAAATAATGCTACTTATACTTAATACCTAGTGCAGCCTCTATGTTTATACAGAATTGGAGGGCTTAGCAAAGGGGGGATTATGTTCAGTGTAAGGATGGAGGGGAAAATCTTTTAAAATGGATTCAGTCACAAAATGTGGCGGTTCCAACCTGACACAGCTTTGATTGCATGGGACTGCCTCTTGCTTTGAGTGCTTGCTTATAGCTGAGCAGCTCATGACGTGTCCTTTTAAAAAGACAAGGAAAAAAGACTGACTAATTACATGCAAAAGTATACATGTATCTGTTTATGTGCTGGTTACTTTAAGAAACCAGGATTATATATACACATAGTAAGCACACAGAATGTGAGAAACGTCTGCATTTTTAGAAGAACCAATTTAAAAATAATTCCCTTCATATCAAGGAGAGGGACAAGAATTAGAAAAAATATATATGTACCCATAAGATCAGTACTGAGCTTGTCAGAAAATTTCATCCCTAGTTGAGTAGATTACTGAAGCCTAACTTCAATTTGCTTGAAGTGAATGTAGAATTAAATAATTACAGATAGGTAAATTTGAGCGTGATGGTAAAAATGGTTGGAGGTGCTCATTTTAATTGTGGGTGTTGTTGGGGATAGGCAGAAATCTGAGGGGTGGGGAGAGGAGCCAGGAGGATAATCCAGGGGGAGGAGATAGTGATATGTGGGGTTCTGTGCCACCAATGAGGCAGTGGAAAAAGAATGAGGCTGGGTGGTCAGAGATGGGAGAAGAGGGAGAAGAATTGCAGAAAAGCACAGAGGTGGAAGAGACAGTCCCAGAAAGACTTCTCCATCCCCTCCCATACTGTCTCCAAGGATGAGAAGTGGCTTAAAAGAGCAGCTGGATATGCCACGCAGAAGTTATCACCACACCCGTTGAGGTAGGTGTGGTGCACTGTTGCATCAACTGTCTGGGTCAGAGCACAGGTCTGAAGGGGGAGCTTCCTGGCTAGTTCTGTAGCAGGAATGGTGCATGTGATTGGAAGCTGATGTAATTGAGTGCTTTGCCAATAAATTGGGTCCTCCCTTAAAGAGGGCACATGTTGGGGTGAGACCTGGCAACCAAACCCTGTGTTGCGGGTGTGTTCGATTGAATAGCCACAACACCCGATTGGTAGGTCCCTTGATGCAGGGTTTAATCAGGCCAATGGGATGCAGGCTAAACAGATCAAGGGACCTATATACCTATGCACATGACCCAGAGTTTCCTTTTTCGGTGCGTGCATCAGAACACCCGTCCACATCTCCCTATATTTAGGGCTGTGCGCTTGACCTTGCTATGCCATTGTGTGTTGTCTGTCATTGGGACAGGGGCACGGCAGGAATTTTCCCCACTTGGCTGATTGGCTGGTGCCATTGGGGTTTCACCTGCCATGTAGCAAATTGTCACAACTTGTAAGGTTGCAGATAGGCTCTGGTTCAGGTGATAGGGATGGGAGAATGCTCTCGCCATCCCTATGTGAAGGGTATTTTGTTAAAGGAATCCAGGGACTCGGTGGTTTTGTCAACCACTGAGAGGGGGTTGTGCCCGTGCCTGAGTCCAGGGGGGCATTTGGGTGGCGGAGATAGCCTTATCCAGGTGTTCACCCTAGGCTGACCTATGCTGGTGCCCTGGGTCAGCACTACCTGTATGGCGGGGAGCTAGTCGAACCAGAGCCCATGCAACCAGTCACTTGCTGTAATCAATAAAGCTGTAGCCTAAATTCTGCCAAAAAACCAAACCAAAAATTTGAGTCTTGTCTGAATTTATTTAAGGGGGGAGGGTTTAAAGGTCTGAACACAAAAAGAACAACACTTCCAATTGTATGTCTTCAATGGGGGGGGGGTTGCTGTGCTCGGGGCAGGTGTCCAACCGCATTGTGTTTTAGTACTGATGTTGTGGCACTGGGATAAGTAGAGGGTCAGATAACAATTGTATGCTACTGGCTTTGGAAAGAAGTGGCAAACCTATTAATCACAGCATGGACCAGGCCTTTTAAGATTGCATATTCTCACTTTCACCGTGATGTGATTTCTGATTTAATTTTACAGACAGACAGGTAATGGAAGGAGATAGGGCACCTGAAGACAGTATCTGGGGTCGGTGATAGAATAATAATAAAGTAACCTTTATTGAGCTCATATTGTTTGAGCTGCATAAATTTAAGCCTGCTTAGAAGGAGAATAAATCAGCTATCAAGAAGAAAAAAAATATGTTACACTACACACACAAACAGATATACTTCCTAATATATGGGAAATAATGGACTCGCAAGTTTTTCCATCTAGAGAGCCACAGGTTCCACATCTCTGATATAAGGTTTGAGTTAAAAATAGCACGATCTCTTGGCTTGCCTTCTACCTTTAGCACAGAAAGGGAGCCCAGTCACAGGTCTGATAAAGCTGTAAATTTCTCCAGCTGTCACTCTCACCCTGCTATAGAGAAGGGGCAAAGGGCTGAAGCTGTTTCCTTTTGACATTTGGTTTTCTTGGCCTAATGGAAGAAGGACTTCTTGGTCCCTCTAAACGGATTGTGTTCTACAGCTAGGAGCAGGGGCATTGACTTGGGCCCCAGATTGTGGGTGCCCAGTGGTGTGAAATGTAATGGGGCATGGGTGTATCCAGGATATTTTTAAGGGGGGGGGGCAGGCTTTATGTTACGGTGGCTAAACCTCCATTAGTTAAGTATTTTTATTGATTAAGGGGGGCAGCTGCCCCTCCCTGCCCCCCATGGCTACACCCATGGCCTGGAGACCCCAAAAGCCACATCCAAGGCCCTGTGATGCCTCGGATGCCACCTCTGTGCAACTTCCAGTGCTTCATGAGGCACTGGAAGTCATATCATAGGCCTCGTGATGTGGGTGCCGAGCACCCATAACAAAACTTTTGTGGGTGCTCAATCCCCCATGCCCCCTATAGTCGGCCACCCACTGAGATACAACTTTAAAAATGAAAAAGGTACACTTGCCCACTCTGTAAGAGACATGCAGTTCATCTTTAACAATTATGATGGTTCCATTACACCTCTTGTGACCAAAACCCAATATGGCAACTAAAATCATAGAGTCATGTTGGTTTGGGGGAGGGAACCATAAGACTGCCCCTCATTCCAATTTAATGCATTCACACACGATTTCTTCCCCCCATCAAAGCATTTGCTCTGCATATTACAAAAAATGTTAGCATTTATTGTAGGTTGTGAACAAATTTCTATCCTGTTATATCTCTCTAATTCCACTCTCAAGTTCCTAGCATTTCTCTGAATGTGCCAGAAGGTAAGATTTAGCTTCCTAATTGAGTTCATATTGTGACCTGATGTGCCTTAATAAAAAAGAATGATTTATGAAACTTTTAAAAAAATGGAACTGGGAAAAAGAATAGAGAAAACTTCATTTTCTTCTTCTTTTTCATTTTGCTTAAAAAGAATCAGTTCAAAAGGCAGAAGCAGATGGTGTAACAGCAGCGAAAATAGGTGCAACGTTCTCCGTTTCAGCCTTTGGTTATCAAAATGGAAAGAACTGTCTTTATTCTGCTCTTGTATTCTCAGTCCAGTGAGCCTAAACTCATTTTTCACCTCCTGGTCCCCCAAAGTAGCAGCTGCAGTGCAAGAATCATTGCAAATTGTAATATCACCTCCTCCCTTAAAAGTCAGAGCTGCAAACATTTTGCTCAGTTGGAGGCTGGTAGAAAATATGGACATCTGACCAGTTTCTGTAAAACAAAACAACTCCTGCAGTGCATGTTATTGTGTTATTTGTGATAGCAAAGTGGTAAAAAACAACAACACCTACTGGCTAAAAATGGCAATGCATATGCAATGGTACAGGTAAAATAACCCCAGCTCAAATATTTTAAGGTACTTTATACAAGTTCTTTCCCCACAATTCTCAATTAGCAGATTTTGTACAGCAAAAATTATTTGATTTGCAGGCCCATGTGTAGTGAGCACCTGGGAGCCATTCCAGAACAACGTTCTGGAATAAAAAATGTCTACACAGCTATCCTTCAAAATTCACACTTCTCCATTAAACAAAATGCCATTCCCTCACACATACAGGGTTAAAGTGTCCATAAAATGCACATAATACTGTATTGATAAATATAGCAGACAAAATGCATTATTTTAGGGGAAGTTGACTTGTGAAAATGTGTATATTACACAAAATTGGTAACAAACAAAATGTTTATGATTTTACTAGAGGGGGGGGGAGTGGAATATTTGAAAAAAAATTGTAAGCAACTAAAAACATTAGCAGGATTAGATTAAATTTATAAATGGAGAAAAAATGGAGGAGAAAGAATAAGGAGTAATTAGAATATGCAGTGGGGACACGGGTGGCGCTGTGGGTTAAACCACAGAGCGTGGGCTTGCCGATCAGAAGGTCGGTGGTTCGAATCCCCATGACGAGGTGAGTTCCCATTGCTCGGTCCCTGCTCCTGCCAACCTAGCAGTTCAAAAGCACGTCGAAGTGCAAGTAGATAAATAGGTACTGCTCTGGCGGGAAGGTAAACGACGTTTCTGTGCACTGCTCTGGTTCGGCAGAAGCAGCTTAGTCATGCTGGCCACATGACCCGGAAGCTGTACACTGGCTCCCTTGCCCAGTAAAGTGAGATGAGCACTGCAACCCCAGTTATCCACGACTGGACCTAGCGGTCAGGGGTCCCTTTACCTTTTTAGAATATGCAGCCAAAAAATGAAAATTGGAATGAACCATGCGGGGGGGGGGGATGATAAATGTATGGTTTGTTTTCTTTGATTTGTGCACATATTGTATAAATGAAAATGATAAATAATATATATCAGTGCTTTTTTTCTGGTGGGACGCAGGGGTACGCATACCACTAAACATTTTTTGAATCTAGGTTTGGCCTTATTGAGGGGCAGTATTTCAATATGAATAGGAAAATGAGAGTACCCCTAAACATTTTTAAGTAAAAAAAGCACTTATATATACCAGTGTGTGTGTGTTTGTGTGTGTGTGTGTGTGTACAGAAAGAGAGAATGTAAAGAAGTTGGTGATGGACATTCAGCAAAAGGGGTCAGGGGCACGTCCCTGATCTTCCTCCTTACCAGATTGGAATTGTGTAGGAGTGACATTAAACCCACATACATACAGTGGTACCTCAGGTTAAGTACTTAATTCGTTCTGGAGCTCCGTTCTTAACCTGAAACTGTTCTCAACCTGAAGCACCACTTTAGCTAATGGGGCCTCCTGCTGCTGCCGCACCGCCGGAGCACGATTTCTGTTCTCATCTTGAAGCACTATTTCTGGGTTAGCAGAGTCTGTAACCTGAAGCGTATGTAACCCGAGTTACCACTGTATCTGTATCTGCTGAGAAGAAATGGGACTTTTCCTCATTTCCCTGAGTGTCAGCTTGCTTGCCTAATCTCACATGCACAAATCTACACCGACATGGATTTCCCAGTGTAAGCTGCCTTCCCTGGCAAATAACATTCATTTGTTGCACTCCAGATTTCAAGTCCCTGCTGTAAGAACAATGAAGCGTGTAGACACTTGCTACTACAGTGGGCGCTCGGATTGCGAACGTGATCCATGTGGGAGGCACGTTCGCAACCCGCAGCATTCGCAACCCTCAGCGCCGCGTCTGCGCACGTGCGGGTCACAATTTGGCGCTTCTGCGCATGCACAGAGCATGAAACCCAGAAATAACCCATTCTAGTACTTCCTGGTTCGGCGCAGTGCGCAACCCGAAAACTCACAACCTGAAGCGTCTGTAACCCAATGTATGACTGTATTGTAGAGCCATAGACACAAATAGTTACCCGGTGGGGCAGGGCTACTTCTAACCAATTGGCACTCCAGTCCTAAAACATTTTGTTCTGGCGCATCTCTTTACACTGAGCCCTACACTGAGAGTGTAATGTAATGATTTGTGAAGTTGTGATGGCAGTGCGTACAACACCCCATGCACTTATTTGCTGGTGCAGCAAGTCTCAGGATTGGGCCATTAAAGACTTAAAGAGCACTTTTATGCTGCGTCTGTTGAGCCAAGTTTAGATTGCTTTAAAATGGATTGCTTTAGTGCCCTTGTTCCATAACTCCAGAGGACTTACTAAACAGAGATATCAAACATTTGGGATACTTTGAAGATGCTTCCCCCACCTTTTTCCCTTTCTTTTTTACAAGCAGCAAAGATTTGAGATTGCTGGAAGGGAGAGAAAACAATGAGCTGCAGCAAATTAGGGAGAGATTGTACTTGATTAAAGGACTGGGAAGAGGAGAAATGCTAACCTCAGCAGCATTTGGGGGCTTTTCATACCAGGCTGATCTAGAAAAAGCGTTTTCTTTAAGTTGATCTTCCTGGATTTTAAGCCATGCAGTGGAATCTTGAGAAGTAGAAGCCATTGCTGCAAAAGTTACATTTGCACATGTAGGCAGCTGGCCTGCACCACATGGCGGTTAAACTTCACTACCTACCCTTCACCAGCAGGGACTCGGCTATACAGCTGCAAATAAAATGTTAAGAATGTGTTGTAAAGTGCATTATACAAATGTGACACTAGATGGCGATAGTGAGCTATGGCAAATTTAATATATTTTTCAAAATGTTTGGTTTCTTTAAAAGCATTTCACAACGTTTTTTATATGTGTCTAGATTCCACCCAGGTTCCAGGTCAGGTTATATAACAATGTGCAATTGAGTACTGTATGAAGTAACAGTTAAAAGAAATTACAGTCGCAATAGGGTGGTTTCTGAAAAAACACGTCCCAAGTGACAAAGGTCAGTGCAAGAAGGTCTGCTTTCAACATTTGCTGAAAAGTGTATGGTGGAAGTGTAAGATGAAACTCAGTGGGGAGGAAATCCCACAAAGAAGATGCCACCACCCCAAACTTCTAGGGTTGGTGGAACTAACGAGAAGGCGCTGATCTTGACACCTAAGAGGGTCTGTAAGGAAGAAGGCTGTCTCTCCAACATAGGGGGCCTGGAATGTTTAGGGCTTTCAGCCCCAGCATCAGCAGCTTCAATTGAGTCCAGAAATGAACTGGCAACCATTGCAGCTTATATGAGTTGTAAAGGCAACACGAGCTAGTAATATGGCCTCTGTGTTTTGGAGCACTTGAAGTTTTCTGGGTAGTATTCAGAGGTAGCCTTCTATAGAGTGCATTGCAACAATCCAATCTGTAATTTACCAGAGCATTGGTGTGGGGTTTTACCCATGCGCAGTGGTGCGATGCAGGGCTATTCCTGCATTGCAGGCAGTTGGACTCGATGTGCACGATTCTATGCTCACATCAATAAAACTCTGGGGGAGGAGAGAGGAGAAGTCCCATTGCACACATGTAAATCCTCACATTGATCAGCTGAGGGAGTTGGATACCGCCAAGAGCTATCATTCCTTGTCCCCTTAGCAAACAACAGTTCCCAAGATTCTTTGTGGAGGGGACATTGCACTATAATGTATGGGGAAATCCACTAATGCTTAACCTTAAAATACCTTGATGCAATGGGGGCGGGGGAAGACTGTTGGGATTTCTCCAGCCAATTTCCTCACCAGTTGTAGAGTGGTACCTCAGGTTACAGATGCTTCAGGTTACAGACTCCGCTAACCCAGAAATAGTACCTCAGGTTAAGAACTTTGCTTCAGGATGAGAACAGAAATCGCATGGTGGTGGTGCGGTGGCAGCAGGAGGCCCCATTAGCTAAAGTGGTACCTCAGGTTAAGAACAGTTTCAGCTTAAGAACGGACCTCTGGAATGAATTAAGTTCTTAACCTGAGGTACCACTGTATCCCCATTCCATCACTCACCTGCTGTGTGGCACACCTTGAGACCTGCTTGGTACAGTAGTACTGGGGGATGCTATAGTCTCTTTTTAGCGACCCAACTGCAAGGAGCAACCAACACATGAATATATACATTTCTTGTGACTTAATCACTCAACACCTAAGCTGACCATGTGAACATGAGTTGAGTGAACCTTTAATAGAAGGCATTTTTTTTTGGGGGGGGGGGAATATTTTATTTTTTCTCACTGCCAAGAAAAAATTATGCCACTTTGTGGGATTTTATCTGAATATTCATCACGATTATATTCTCTCTCTCTCTCTCTCTCTCTCTCTCTCTCTCTCTCTCTTTTTTTTTTGTAGCCACCATCCCCCTGACACAAACACTGCCACAGCGCGATATGCCCAAGACATTGTGGGAGATACAAAATGGTGGCATTCTGAATTCATCAAAACCAACTTTGAAGTTATAGATTGGTAGGCTCCATTTTCAGACACACACACACACACCCCATGGCTCTGAATGCAATTTGCCTTTGCAAATCAGATTGCACACTTCTATCTCCTAACTTATGGCTGTGTGACTGCCAAGTTAAAAGTGTACTGCTTGTGGCATTAATTTGTAGCATGTGCATTGCAGCTATTTCCCCTTTTCTCTCCCTAAATAGAGAATGCTTAAATTGACTCTCCTCTGAAATATAAGCAAATGTCATGGCACCTTAGGACAAAGGATTTAGAGTTCATTTTATTAAGATGCTTCCATTGACTTTATGGATAACAAGAAGCTATAAAATGTGATGAAATATGAAGAAGTTGGGAAATAAATTTTGCCTCACGCACTTCATTTCAGCACATTTTATGCATGAGATCACTTCTTTTGTTTGTTTCCTGCGTGTATATTCCCTCATAAGAATTTAGTAACTTTCATATTTAAATTCAGAGTTGAGAATTCAGCATAATATTTCATGAAGATTCCCCCTCACCTGTCACTTTATATGCATCCTAAAATTAGCGCATTTTTGATGAAACGTTTTTGCTGCTGGAGCTATGCAAGACACATGAAAGGCTGGGAAAGGCATGTCAAAGTAAAGTTTTGAAAAACAAATAATTGGGGATTTTAAATGATCAAACTGGCTTTGGGAGAACTCTGTCCTTAAATGCCATAATAGTTATTTTCTCTATTTAGCCAACAAGCCTCTCTCCAGGAATGAGAAAACATTTAATTTCATTTTAAATACAACCTAGAAGGGGAACGTCTGGACTGCTAAATGATTTGCCTTAAATGATATTTAGGTCATGCCATTCCCAATGTGTCTCAGATATCTTTTATATTATGCAGAATCTATCTCCAAGAAATTATGCCATCTAAAAAAAGCTATCAAGAGCTCCCCAACGCACATGGGATATTCTCTAGGTACAGATGAATCAGCCTATCTCTCTTCCATGTCAGTTTTGCATGCATACAATCATCGGTCCACTCCGTCCCATCTTCTGAAGATTTTTCAAGAACTGCATGGGGGGGATGCATTTGAATTATATACACTTTTAATATGTTTCCCCCCTAAGATGCACATTTTTGGATGCACTCTATTTGTTTCCCCCATAAAATACACATGTGTAGGGGCGGAGGAAAGGGGTGTGGTGGGTGCGGGTCGCCCTGGGTGTCACCACTGAGGGGTGTGTGTGTGTGACAAAATGCTGAGCGGCACTCACCGCGGGGCCTGAGGTGAGCCAAGCGTCTCAATGGCTCCAAGGGCTGAGTTCTAGTACAGTTACCAGAAGGTCCACTACAGGGTCCAAAAATCATAAGGGTATGGTGCTGCTGACAGAGGAATTTAGCCACAAAATCCAACTGGCTAGCATTAAAATGTAATGATTTATTTATTTTCTAATGTGGTGCTGTGGGTTAAACCACAGAGCCTAGGGCTTGCCGATCAGAAGGTTGGCGGTTCGAATCCCTGCGATGAGGTGAGCTCCTGTTGCTCAGTCCCTGCTCCTGCCAACCAAGCAGTTTGAAAGTACGTCAAAGTGCAAGTAGATAAATACTTCCCGCTTTGGCGGGAAGGTAAACAGCATTTCTGTGCACTGCTCTGGTTCGCCAGAAGCAGCTTAGTCATGCTGGCCACATGACCCGGAAGCTGTACGCCAGCTCCCTCAGCCAATAAAGCGAGATCAATGCTGCAACCCCAGAGTCGGCCACGACTGGACCTAATGGTCAGGGGTCCCTTTACCTTTACCTTAATGTCTAAATTAGGGGTCAGCAAACTTTTTCAGCCGTGGGATGGTCCACCGTCCCTCAGACCATGTGGTCGGCTGGACTAATTTTTTTTTTTGAGGGGGGTGCAATGAACAAATTCCTATGCCCCACAAATAACCCAGAGATGCACTTTAAATAAAATCACACATTCTACTCATGTAAAAACCCCAGGCAGGCCCCACAAATAACCAGAGATGCATTTTAAAGAAAAGGACACATTCTACTCATGTAAAAACACACTGATTCCCGAACTGTTCACAGGCTGGATTGAGAAGGTGATTGGGCCGTATCCAGCCCCTGGGCTTTAGGTTGCCTACCCCTGGTCTAAATCCCCCATTACGTTATATGAATCATCCCCTTCAAATACAACCTCTCATTACTCAACAGAGAAAAAGGCAGACACTAACGTCCTCTGAAAAGGGTCATTGCATAAACCAAAGTTCAAACTCATTTGCCCTTTGGGGGTGCCCCCCCCTTCTCTCTCTCTGTGAGGTAATTATTTTAAAAGGCAGCATTTTTCATACTCTGGACTTAAGCTTCCTGCATCAAATTTTACAGCTAGGCCTGGAAATGTTGTGAATCTTGGCAGCTTCCCTGACCTGCAGGGAAGATCTATAAAGCTAGTGACAAGGGTGTGAATTTGCTTTCTGTCATCAGGTCAATGATGCAGAACATTGGTGTTTGGAAGTGATGCACAAGGTTTCTAGTGGTTTATATTCTTCCTCACTCTGACTGGAAGGCTTATAGGTTTGCGTGCACGTGCAACCTATTTCAATGAATTGGCTCTGTTTTAACTAGCTGTACATATGGGCCTTTTCATTTCAGTTAGCATCAGCTGAGGACACAGGCTATAAAAAATGCTAAATAAAAAACTTTATTTAATATCTATAGGTATATATCTAAACAATATATATTAGGTCAACATTTCCATTTTATTTCTTCACTCTACCATTTTGATATTTCCAGGGTGAGACAATGGGGTGTTAATTTCATTTATGCTTGCAAAACCCTTTGGTTTTAAATATTGCTCTGGGCACAACAAAACCGATAGGGGGAAATGCTGTGATGAAGCAGCCTCTCGCCTACAAAAGCTCACGCCGCCACACGGTTGTTAATCTTTAAGGAGCCCCTGCTCGTTTTTCTTCAAGAGACGAACATGGCTGCCCTTTTAAAATTTACCAAAAAAAATACACTCGCAGAAAATGGAACATGAATGCAGTAACAATTCATACCAGGATTGCATTAAGTGTTATGCTATGCATGGTATATATTACAGCACAGAGCCTTAGGCAGACAGTGAGGCCTGATGAAGCAAAACTCTCTGAGAACCTCTAAAGGAGGCAGAGCCACAGATAATCAGATGATGTTGCAGTGGTGATTCTTGTAATAATACTTAATTAAAGACTGGAACAGAATATTGTTTTAAAAATATAAACCTAGTGGCAAAAGGAGACCCTCTATCCCCGTTCATTTTATTTTTTTACATGATTCTACAGTGGTACCTCTGGATACGAATGGGATCTGTTCTGGAACCCCGTTTGCATCCTGAAGTAAACATAATACGCGCCTGCGCATGGGTCACCGCTTTCACGCATGCGCGTGACGTCATTTTGAGCCTCCGTGCATGCGCGAGCGGTGAAACCCGAAAGTAAACCCGGAAGTAAGCTCAACCCGAAACTATTCACCCCAAAGCTACTTCAACCCGAGGCATGACTGTTTAAAGGAGTTGGTACCCAAAAGTATCAAGAAACAAGCAAATTACTCTGCAAACTCTACTGCCTAATTTGAATGTGTGCATGTGTGTCTCATTTTGCCTACCTTTCTCCTCCATAAATGGCTGCTGCTGCCATATTGAACTCAATTTAAGGCCCAAAACTAATTCAGGGTTTTATATGATTTAACTCCTAAGCCTACTTGAGGCATTCAGCCTGAATATATGAGAGCTAAAGGTGGGGAGGGATGAGCACATGCATGCATTGCTGCTGAAACTACCTTACCTGGTGCCTGTGAAGAACATACCTTCAGCCATACCAATTTAAGCAAGACATCATGAAATAACAGAAGCCATTCTGGTTGGATCCCAGAATGTCCTGTTTACTGGTCCAGCGCTCTGGCACAATTCAGCTGGCTCGTGCCAGAGCACTAGACCAAATGATGCTCGTTTTTCAGTCTCATGCTTTTGCATGAATCAGCTAGCTCACACCAGAGCGTTGGACCAATAGATGCTCATTTTGTGTCTTGCAGTCTTGCATGAATCAATTGGATCCCACAAGAGATCGGACTATGGAGGTGGGTGATGCTGTGGTCTAAACTACTGAGCCTCTTGGGCTTGCCAATCAGAAAGTTGGTGGTTCGAATCCATGCGATGGGGTGAGCTCCTGTGGCTCTGTCCCAGCTTCTGCCAACCTAGCAGTTCGAAAGCATGCTAATACGAGTAGATAAATAGGTACCACTGCCACAGGAAGATAAATGGCATTTCCGTGCTCTCTGGCACTCATCACGGTTTCCCGTTGCACCAGAAGCAGTTTAGTCATGCTGGCCACATGACCCAGAAAGCTGTGTGTGGACAAACGCCAGCTCCCTTGGCCTGAAAGTGAGATGAGCACCGTACCCACAGTCGCCTTTGACTGGACTTCACCATCGAGGGGTCCTTTACCTTTTTTACCTTTACAAGCGATCTGAACAAAAAATGAGCATCCCAGTTTTGATCAACAGAATCTTGAGAGTATGGATGCAGTGATAACAATGGCATGATCTCACATGAAAACTGGTGCCACTCGTAGCACTCCTTCTCTGTAGGTGATGAAAGCAGGGGGGAAGGGTCTCTGCAACCCGAGGCAGTTGCCTCATCCTTGACCTTCCCATATTGAGCCTGAAAGGGGTTTCTAAGTATGCTCATGAAGCCACCTGACAATTGGAAAGTCTACATTATCAGGATTCCCAGTCATGGGGAACTGTCTAAGAAAATGTTCTATCTCTGAGCTACAGCTCACCCCAAGGTGACTGCTGACCAAAAAGTCTCTATGCCAGGCATAGGCAAACCTGGCCCTCCAGATGTTTTGGGACTACAACTCCCATCATCCCTAGCTAACAGGACCAGTGGAGGGCCGAGTTTGCCTATGCCTACTCTGTGCCCTTCCCCTTAATTTTCCAAACAATTCTGAGTACTCTGCTGGATCTACTCCACTGAGTCAGATTGTTGTTTTCCTAAGCCCAGCACTGTCTATCTGGATTAGCAGTACAGTGGTACCACTGGTTGCGGATGAGATCCATTCCGGAGCTCCGGTTGGATCCCGAGGTTTCTGCAACCGGAGGGATCATTTCTGTGACCACTTCTGTGCACATTGGACCCACCGCTTCTGTGCATGCGTGCGCAAAAAAACCCCGGAAATATGCTTCCAGGTTTGCCACTTATGTATCCCGAAGTTTACATAACCAGAGGGATATGTAAGCGGAGGTATGACTAGTTATCCAACATCTTGGGTGAATGCTCAGGACTAGTGACTGAACCATACATATGCCACAATGTGCTCTGAGGTCTGGCCCCTCTGGAGGTAAGGTTTTTTAAAATTATGATTTTAAAAATAGGATACTAAGATAGAAAAAAATGTTAAGCAGTTGCTTTGAAAACAGTAATATAATTATTGGAATAAGTTTTTATTGGAGGTGCTATCAGATGATTCAACAGCACATTCTTCTGTTTTCCTTCCTGTTCCTAATTTGATATGCTGTGATATGAGCTGTAATTGCTCATTTTTTATTTCAAAGCCATTGAAAATAAATATTTGGAAGGCATGTTCTTCAATTTGCTTTTGTTTGCAAACGCAAATGCAACCTTTTAATTTTCCATTCAGCATTCAGCCCCATCTGTCTGACCTTGGGTGCCATGCCTTTGCATCATATTATATCACCAATAAGCAGCTAACCTACAATTACTTCTATATCCATTGTGAAACATTTTATTCACATTACATAGTGATTTTACCAGGTGTTGCATATTTAGTTGACATTAACTGAGGCTTTCTAAATAAAGTTGAACTTTTTTTTAACTTCAACCCAAATTTCAAGAAAGCTCTTCTTGCAAAATCTCACTTTATCTAACATGTTATTTTAAAGTTGAATAGAAGCAGGAGTTGGTGAAGACGAGTAAAAGGAAAGATTTAGATGTGAATTGCACAAATGCATTATCCAAAACCTGTGATTCATGCAATATTCTTATCAGAATTCTTGCTGGGTTTAACATCGTTTCAAGAAATTAACCATTTGCAGTTAAAACCAGGAGTCTCATCATCATCCTACAAAATGGTTTTTTTAAAATGCATTTTGCACTTTGGAGTCGCTAGTTAAATTGATTAAAATGTGAACTTCTGTAGAGCCTAATCACAAGAAGCAAGTTTCAAATTAGCTGTTTGTTGGGCTTTTAAAACAGAAAGAGCTACTTATTTAGAATGAAAGTGTTTCAAATTCTGCTCAAAAAAGAATAGCAATTACAGTTACCTTCAAAAAGCACTCCCACTCCCCATAGAAAATATTATTCCTTTCTTTAGACACATTGGGGGGGGGGTGGAGGCAGATCATTCATCTCTGAGGAAAGGAGAGACACCAGGGCCTCACTCCAAGTTCTCTCAAAGCTTTACAAGAGCATAAGACTGGTACATGACATTTTGCTGCCCGAGAGAAAAGGATGTCATGTGCCTGAGACCAAAAAGTTCTGCAAGTATCTCTTTCTGGGATGAAAAATAAAACAACAATGCAGGGCACTATCCAACTAATGCATCTGTCAGTATAAGAATTTTGGTTTGTGCAATGGGACTTCCCCTCACCCTCCCAGAATCCAAGAACAGATTTAGGGGGTGCACAGAGGAGATGGAGGAAAATCTCATTGTGCAAGTGGAAATTCTTGTGTTATCAGGAAGCACTGCTCAGCAGAACTTTTGATACAACCAGGGCTTTTGTTCAGCCAGAACTCAGTTCCGGCACCTCTCAGGTGTTAGAATTCCTGCTCCATGGATGCAGTCATGGGATTGTTGTCTATCACATGATGGTATATGTTTTGACTCCACAGAGTGGGAAGTGACGAAGACAGGATGTTTGTGTTACTGTGTTCCTTGAATTGGGACTATTGTCCTTTGGGTTTTTTTCTTTTTGCCGTCTGATGCTAGAGAGTGAGGGAGCCATGTTGCAGTGCTCCGTGTGTGTATATATGTAAATAAAGTAGATTAGCCAAAATGCTGAGTTGCTGAGGTCTGTCACGCGAACTGCGCAGACTCTGTGGATCCCTAAGTGTGCCAGTGTCTGCTGGCATTGGTCGAGGTGATGTTCGGGCAGAAGAAAGCTTTTGAAGCTCCTGAACGATCGACCAGGATGGAGGGAACATGCCAGTCGGGCATGTGCCTCTACCAGGGTCCTACTCGAGTGTAGGCTGAGCTCCTGACATCAGGTGGGCACCATTTTCAGTATAAGAGAACAAGGGAGGCCTTCGTGGTGAGTTCCATCACCTCTTTTTACAGAAAAAAAATAGCACTGGTTACAACCCAAACTGAATAACTAACAACTCCCCGTCCTTTCATGACACCCACAACCAACTGCCTGAGGAACACGCCTTACTGGCTTTATGGCTCTTCTCTACAAAGCATTACCAAGGGGCTTTTGGAGGGTGGTGACAAAATAATAGGCATTCTCTGTAACAGTCCCCTATTTTTGAATGCTCTCTTCAGGGATGCCCACCTGGTTCCAGACTTGTCATCATTTTGATGCCAAGCAAATACATTTTAGTTTCCATGGGTATTTGGGCCAATGATAACATTTTGTGCTGTGATGTCTGTTTTAAAATAATGATTGTTAATGTATTTTTTCTTGCTTTGGTTGTAAATCAAAGGTGGGAAGTGGTTCATGCATTAAAAAAAAAAACCTAAACCTAATGGTAGAGCCAGGGTTGGGAGAGAATGATGAGATAGATGCAGGTTTGTTTGTTTTTACCTCCCTGTCTGTGCTAACCACCTCACTCTGCCTAATGGTCGCCGGAGGGAGAAACAAGATGGGGCAAGTTTCAATGTTCAATGAGGCAAACCTTTGGTCTGATTCAGCAGGGTAGTTCTTTGCACTGAACTGCAATTTGTGGCATTAAATACTAACTGGATGTAACTAGAGCAGAAGAGCTGCTTCGGACACTGCTGGAACAAGACTCCAGGAGCAATTCATCTAAAAAAGTTCACCTTAATGTATTTGTAGAGATAATTAGAATACCGACTCTGTTCATTAACATTTCAGATCTCATTTAAATGTAAATTGTAATATTCTCCTTTTTGCGCAAGAGTGGGTAGTTAGTGTCATTCTTGAGTAATAAGTAATTTGTTCCTCATTAGCTATAAGAATAGATAAAGATGTAGATCAAAAGAAGATAATGGACACAGTTAAAAGTGGTTACCTTTTCTAGATGGAGGATTTCAAACAAGCAGCCCCTGTATGCCTCTAAAGTAATTGTACATTTGTAATTCCTAACCATTCAGTATTTCACCACATTCGCTATTAATTGGTTCTCCTTGCATTGTTCATAATATGGATGAGTGTGTACATTTTTGTGTGGTGGTTGACTCGTGTGAAATTGTGTGTCATTTATTTATTTATTCAACAACAAGAAGAGATCATTCATGCTACCTCTGATTAAACACGCCCATAGAATACAACTGCGTTTCAAGTACTGTGAAAGAATTAGAGCATTCTTTAACAATAGCTGACTGAACATAAAGCACGTTCACCTACAAAAACCCCACAGACATTATCACATAAGACGTTCAAACTATTTTAAAAGCCTGCTCTAATCAGTCCATAGAAATAATAAGGTTTGTGTTATAATTTTTGAGAAAGAAATAGCATGTTTCTCTTTCCATCGTGAATACATGCATTTATTATTTCAAAAAACTTTTTTGATCCACCAGGATCCATGTGATCAATTAGCAACCTAATTGCTTAACAGATTGGAGAACTGGGCTAAAACTAACCAAATGAATTTCAATAGGAACAAATGTAAGATTCTGCACTTAGGCAGGAAGAACCAGCTGCACAAATGTAAAATGGAGAACACCTGGATTGTGAGTAGTATATGTAAAGAGGATCTAGGGGTCTCAGTAGACCACAAGCTCATGAATCAACAGTGTGATGCAGCAGCAATGAAAGCTAATGCTATTCTAGGCTTCATCAACAGAAGCCTGGTGTTCAAAGGAAGTAATACTACTGCTCTATTCTGCCAACTTGGTCAGACCACACCTGAAGTACTGTGTCCAGTTCTGGGCACCACAATTTAAGAAGGATATTAACAAGCTGGAACATGTGCAGAGGAGGGTGACCAAAATGATCAAGAATCTGGAAACCAAGCCTTATGAAGAATGGTTGAGGGAGTTGGGTGTGTTAAGTGTGGAAAGGAAGAGGCTGATAGGAGATGTGATAGGAATCTTCAAATATCTAAAGGGCTGAGCCATGGGGGATGGGACAAGCTTGTTTTCCCCTGCTCTGGTGGGTAGGAGATGAAGCAATGGTTTCAAGTTACAAGAAATGAGCTTCTGACTAAACATAGTAAGAACGTTCTGACAGTAAGAGCTGCTTAACAGTGGAATGGACTCTCTAAGATGTTAATGGACTAGATGATCCTTGGCATCCTTTCCAACTATACAGATCTGCTTCTATGATTCTAACAGCATATGGTGTATGACAATTATTACCAATATCCATGCATCATATCATTATGTGGCTATGGGTCCTTGCAAGTAGTAACTTACACTCTCTATGTAATGGTAGGTAACACATTTTAGAAAAGCCATTGTCAAACCTGTAATATTCTCTCAAAGAATTCTGGGAACTGTAGTTTGTTAAGCTTGTTGGAAATTATAGCACTGTGGATGGTTCCACGGATTATTTGAGGGAAGACATTTTAAACATATAGTGTGGATTTGACCTTTGTAAAAATGGTTCAAATTGAGCCAAGACTTGTTACACCAAGATAGGATTTTGCTTTGCTGCCTGATATCTGATTATGGAATACAAAATGTGTTTTAGTAACAGAATTAAATGATATCACAAGAATGCTGTGATTTTTCTTTTTTAAAAAACAACAAAAATCAAATCCATATATATATATATATATATATATATATATATATATATATATATATAAATAATATATAGATAGATAGATTAGCAGTGACCTTGTTTGGCTCTTTCCCTCCTTTTATCCACTGTCTTTTAATATTAGGAACCTATAAAGTGTAAAGCTCACTGCTTCATCTCCCCGAACCTGGATCAGCACTTACATGTTTGCAAAGCTTTCCTGGAGGCTTGTTGGACTCACAGCATCACCACATTTCTTGTATTCAGAAAGATTTCCAAGATTTGTTCTCAATGGGACCTGTCTGTCACTCGGTCTTTGTGTTAATCCTGTTCATTCTTGAGAGGCTCTATTCTTCCTCCTGCCTGTCACTCAATAGATTTCAAACTTGTTTAACTCTCACAAGCTAGGACTGCTCAGTGGGCTCCATCTCCTTCTCAAAGTTCTTTTCTGTTTTATTAACCATGGGCCAATTCTCTCGTCACTTCCTGATGAACAAAGAGAACATACAGCCTTTCAGGCGCACCCAGTGTCTCTAGTTTCCAGGGACAGTTGTGGATTTACAGAAACTGTCCCGGTTTCTTATTTGATCCTGGAATGTCCCACTTTCCCTTAGGACATACCTATTTTTATTGGAGAAATGTTAGAGGGTATGGCAGGATGTCCCTATTTTCACTGGAGAAATGTTGGCGGGTATGGAGTTACGCAACCAAGTCAAGGAGATAAGTAACTACACAACCTTTAGAAGACATCTGAAGGCAGCTCCTTATAGGGATTTTTTTTAATGTTTAAAGTGAGAATATGTTTTTATATATGTTGGGAACCTCCCAGAATGGCTGGAGCAACCCAGTCAGATGGGCAGGGTATAATTAATAAAATGATGATAATGATGATGATGGAACAGGATTTCCATATTTTCATCATAGAAATGTTGGAGGGTATGCACTTCAGGGACAGAAGTAGACATTGGCCAACAAGCATGGCTGCCGATTTCAGTAAGGGTTGAGTGAAAATGGCCTTCTAAAACTCTTCAGCTATTTGAGCCTACACTTAGGTGTGTGGGCAGGTAAAGCCTTAAAGGGGGTCTTTCCCCTGCTCCCCCTCCCTGGCCCCATAGCCCCAAGAAGCTGGTCTAGGAAATCCCCTGTCATGACAGAGGTGCCTCAGTGTGGTCTCCAGTAAACCATGATAACTGTAGTTTGTTACGGATGCTGGGAACTGTAGCTCCGTGAGTTGTAAATTACAGTTAGCATGTAAAAGTTAAAAGTAAAGGTAAAGGTACCCCTGCCCGTACGGGCCAGTCTTGACAGACTCTGGGGTTGTGCGCCCATCTCACTCAAGAGGCCAGGGGCCAGCGCTGTCCGGAGACACTTCCGGGTCACGTGGCCAGCGTGACATCGCTGCTCTGGCGAGCCAGAGCCGCACACGGAAACGCCGTTTACCTTCCCGCTGGTAAGCGGTCCCTATTTATCTACTTGCACCCGGAGGTGCTTTCGAACTGCTAGGTTGGCAGGCGATGTAAAAGTTACTGCTTCATAAATAGACAAATACACCATTTTCAGACTTTTCAAACCACCAGCGTGCTTTGGACTGTGCATTTACAATGGTACCTCTAGTTACAAACTTAATTCATTCCGGAGGTCCGTTCTTAACCTGAAACCATTTTTAACCTTAGGCGCGCTTTCACTAATGGGGCCTCTTGCTGCCACTGCGCTGCCGGCACACAATTTCTGTTCTCATCCTGGATCAAAGTTCTCAACTCGAGGTAACTCTTCCAGGTTAGCGGAGTCTGTAACTTGAAGCATTTGTAACCTGAGGCGTTTGTAATTCAAGGTACCATTTAAGCTTTTTAGCTAGTACTTCAGTAGCACAGGGTATCACTCAGTTAAAGTCACTTAGCAACATACTAACATTCTGTACCAGCCAAATGTTGTTGCGTAAGAGAATGCATAAGCAGATTGCTGGCAACTTTCTTGTTTAAAAGATTCTGCAACTGTTGCACTGGATTCCTTTGCATGGACAGGCGGAGTCCCCCAGTTCCCGGATGCCCCCCCCGTCATGTGGAATAACGACTCAAGACAACGTGCTATGGGATTAAATTGGCCACAACTTTATTATATTTCAGATGTGGGTAGACCTTGGGTCAGGCATTGGGCGTTATCCCTCCCCAGTCCCCAGCCACGGACCTGGGGAACATCAGGGTTATCCAGTGGGGGGGGGGATGGGCCGGCTCTGGAGAACATATGTTCAAGCAGAGATAGCCGCCCCGTTATGCCGCTGCCATAGGGGAGAGCAATGACGACCTCTCGGTGTACGGTCAAAGCCTCCCTTCAGAAACCCCTTTAACGGGGAACCCTGGTATCGCCGCTGCAAAGAGGAACATAGACTAAAGGATTCTGCCCAAGGCCTGATACCGCCAATGTTGTGACGTTTTGCTACGGGAAAGGCAACACCTGCCAATGCAGGGGAATTACTTTCCGGCCCTTTAACAGCGACCTTGACGTAGCAGCGCCCGCATACCTGTGAAGAAAAGTTAACCTGCAAAATAAGACTTAACTGAGGCTGGGGAGAGTGGAAGCAGCTCTGGAGCCAAGTGAGAATTCCCAGGTAAGATCCTCCCTCTATTGTGTGGGCAGGTAGTCCCTCCTCTACCTGGCCTGGTCTCCTTGGCAATGCTTTCCCCAGGCGGAAGTGGACAACTGACTGAGGTAGGCGGAGACCTCCAGGTATCCCACCTGAGGGAAGGCAAAGCCAAGCCTGTGTTGATGGAACCGCTCCAGATCCAGGGGGCTGCACGCGTCCATTCAAAGGGCGCCCCCTGTTTTATGCAGGGAGCGGTCATTGTTAGTCAGCATTAAAACTCACCTGTCCACTGGTGCAAGAGCCCTTGTGCTAGCAGGCAGAAACATTCAAAACAGTCCGTTGTTATTTTAAGGTACATTTCTTGCCTCCTATTTCAAGGGAGAGATTTATCAATGGCCCCCTCTCTGACTTTTCTCTTTACAATAAAGGGTGGCATTCAACTAAGTTTAAGTCAGAGTAGAGCCGTTGAATTTTATGAGCATGATTAAGCAAGGTCCATTCCTTTCAGTGGGTCTACTCTGAGTAAAAGTCAGTTGAACTGTGTGTGCATCAAGTTCAAGAAAGGCATTAACCACCAAGGAGGGATGCACTTCATGTTCCTCACATTGAGGGAGAGATGTAGAAACTCACATTTCTAGAGTTTTCTAAAAATCAAGATGTCTGCCCAGGTATGTGTGCTGCTTCAGGATGTCTGGGACTATCCTAACCACCTCAGGGCACAATCTGGATCTCCTGCTCTAAGGAAGTTAAGTACAAAAGTATCACTTTCAGATTACTGCTAGTAATCAGGGTGACTATGTGTCAGTCAGCTGTACAACACTGAACTAGATGGACTAATAGTTTGTTGATAGAAGGAAGCTTATTATGTTTCCTTGAGTGTCAAGCACACACATCAACTTCCTTCCTGTAATACATAAGCTCTAGAAATACAAGGACCTTTTGTTGGGCTGGGGAACTTCCAAACTGTGGGTAAAATGCAGTCCTTCAAGCTTCTCTATTCTGCCATTGGGACTTTCCCCATGTCATGGACCTGTGCCCCCCTCAAGTACTTCTTCCTGTATGGAACAAGTCCTTGAACTGTGATAATGACTGCTGCTTGCCTGGAGAGAGGTGTGTAGAGGCCTCTAGCTTCTGCTTGGGTAGAATGTAATCTCCATTCCCCCACCCACTTTTCCTTCTGGCCCTGTCTACCACTGGTGTGCCATCCTTGGAAGTTCAACCTCAAGGGAGTTCTCCACCTTGCCCTTATGTGACAAGGTAAGGTTACCGTGCCTGAAGGATAGCGTGCCAAAATGCTGCACTTGAGAGAATAGTTGTTGACTTGTATTTACAGTAAATTCTTTTTAATCGTTTTACACCTGACATATTATTATGCAGCCTTCCAATGGCTTCTGAAATAATTGGCTATGCCGCCAACAGAGTTCAAACGAGCTTTGAATCCTGTTAAAGAGGATATGTGGCACAATCTGAATTTGAAAGCAAAAGCAAACAAAAGCAAAAATGAGACGCTCCTCAGTTCTTTTGGGTGACACCTAGTGGCTAAATTGCCATGCCGTAGTGAAATATATCCCCAAATTATTCCAAATCAAAATTAAATCCTGCTTCTACTTATCAACTTTATGCTGCTGTTGGCCTGTTGACTTTTGTATCTAGACAAAATGTATGACACAAATACCGTATTTTTCGCTCTATAAGACGCAATTTTCCCCCTCCAAAAATTAAGGGGAAATGTGTGTATGTCTTATGGAGCAAATGCAGGCTCCATGGCTTCAGCAAAAGCAACGCGAAGCCTCCGGAGCACAGTGGGAGCTCCCACTGAAGAAGTGCTTCGCAGCTTTCCCTCTCTGCGCAGCGCCCCTTCAGCGAAGCGGGAGGAGAAATGGAAGGGGCTTTGTTTCTCCTGCCGCTTCGATGAAGGGGCATGGTGCAGAGAGGGAGAGATTTTTTTTCTTGTTCTCCACCTCTAAAACCGGGTGCGTCTTATGGTCGGGTGCGTCCTATAGAGCGAAAAATACGGTATCTCTTTTCAACTTAAAAAACCCCTCTGCTTGGATAAACCTGAGGCTTTTTCTATTAGATAAAGAGTAGGCATTACAGCAAAAACAACAGCCTCATACCCGCTTCTCCTCAGTAACACAAAAAAGGTAAAGGTACCCCTGACCGTTAAGTCCAGTCGCAGACAGCTCTGGGGTTGTGTGCTCATCTCACTCTATAGGCCAAGGGAGCCAGCATTTGTCTGCAGACAACTTCTGGGTCATGTGGCCAGCATGACTACGCTGTTTTCTGGTGAACCAGAGCAGCGCACGGAAATGCCGCTTACCTTCCCTCCGGAGCAGTACCTATTTATCTACTTGCACTTTGATGTGCTTTTGAACTGCTAGGTTGGCAGGAGCAGGGACTGAACAATGGGAGCTCACCCCATTTCAGGGATTTGAACTGCCGACCTTCTGATCGGCAAGCCCTAGGCTCTGTGGTTTAGACCACAGTGCCACCTGCGTCCCTGTAACAGAGTAACGATGTGTAACACATAGTAATTAGCAATTAACAGCATGATGTTATCATGCTGTACATTTCCTCAAATTTGCAGTCAATGAAATGGAGTGATAATAGGGAAGCTTTCAGTGTGATGATACCATCTAATAATGGTATATTTGTTTTATTTATATCTCACTTTTTCTCAAGGAGCTCAAGGTGGCATACAATCTATATGAGCATGCAACTAGTGTCTCCAGAGAAGAATGCGTGTCCTATTCTACAAGAATCAACAAATGCATCCATCAAGTTCACTGAGCCCAAATGAGCCATGTACTTCCTTATACAGTCATCAATCCTGTCAAACTTAAGGTACAAGTACAGCACGGGACTCACTTTTAATGTTTTGCCATTTATTTGCCATTTACTTTTAATGTTTTGCCATTTATGACAGGCTCCCCTTCTGGGGATTGTATCCAGTGCTGAGCCAGTGTAGTTCTATTGGTGCAACGAGACTTTCATTTCATTTCTTCCCTCTGGAGGGGTGCAAACTTGAATAAAATATTGGGGGGGCCCAGGTAAGCCTCAGCCTGCATTGTTGATCACAAGATGTGGTACCCGCACATCATTTGAATGGGGATGCCCATCGACTTTGGGTGGTCAGGCCCCTCAAATGTTTCATTGGGGTGCCCAAGGGACCTTGGCCCCTAGGAGTTGGCTCCTATGTCCCTCTGTTTGCCCCCAGTCAGCTCTGGAGGGTCCCCCAATCCTTTGGAGCTGATTTGGAGGGATTGTGGATTGGAGAAGGGAAGAAGAGAAATCTCTATTGCAAGTACAGAAGTCTATTCTGTCAGCAGAGCTGCAACACTGGATAGATGCATCCCTTGCCATTTTTCCTCCTGTATGTTGGGCTCCTTTCCCAACACACACACCAGCCACCCTTTCTCCATCATGGCTATTGGCCAGGGGCAGTGGTTGGTCAGGTCAAGCACTGACCAAGGGCCCATCTTTCTGGTTCTGACCCTGATGAAGGGTACCAGCACCCTGACTGCCCTCCTCCCCACCACTATTGCATTCAAGGGCTCTGGAATTGTAACAGTAGATTATCCCCTTGACAGTGTTCTTTAAAGAGAAATGCCATTAAGTGAACAAATCTGATATAATTAATCCTGCCAATAATATCTCTTGTACCATTTATAACACGGGTAGCTTGAGGTTCTTAATGTAATAGCAATATTTCCATAATTAATCTACTCCTTTCCTTTCATTGGACTAATTTTTTTTTATTAAATTATCTTTTTTCAGTGGACTTTTATTACCCAAAGACAGTTATCTACACATGTAGCAATCATATTTATACTACTGGGAAAATGGCATGTTTAGGGAAGGGGAGAAATTGGATTCAGCTTGCATTTAAAGGTAAATCTACCTAATTCACACTGTCTGAAACACTATGCAAACCAAAACACAGCCCTCCGTTGAAAGTCCACATTTCTCTGAATTTTGCAGTGCAGAGTTCCAGCCAGGCCACGTGCACAAAAATGCATATACCAAGGTAAGGTGTGCATAGAAATGCAGATATTAGTGAAGACAGCATGCACAAATGCATTAAATTAGGAAAAATGTGTTTCAAAAACGAGTGAATTAAGCAAAATTGCAAGCAAATGTGCCTATTAGTAGAAATTCGCACCAAGGTGAAATTTCATGAAGACTTTTTTTAAAAAAAAATGGAGAACTGAAACTAAGACTATCAAAATGAGAAACAAAGAGGAACTGGAATTCTTAGGTTCGGTCATCCTTGGGTACATTTCAGAGATAGAGGCCACAAGTTTAAATAGAAAATTAACTCTCAGATAAGCTATAGCTGATTCTTCTAGGATTGCAATATGTCCAGAATTTTCCATAAGCAGCATCTGGGTGTAAATCAGCGTAAATGTCCTGGAAAATCCAGACATATGGCAGCCCATCTTGGCAGTGTCATTTTTGCTGATTTTCCTCAGAAATAGTTCAAAAATGTCCAATTTGCAATTTTGCAGAAGAAAGCTCAACAACTTTGCCCCCCCCCAAAAAAAAATAAAAGCTCACCAACATTTCTGTCCAGAAATATGGCAACCCTACAGTTCACTAATTAAGTTTCTGAGTACTGTGGTTCTCAGTCCAACCAGTTTTATCGGTAGTATCTATGTGCATAACACTTAAAGAACAGAAAAGGCAATTATTGCCAATAGCATAATTATCATCACACATATAGAGATTTTGAATACAGCTGTGCCCTAATGCAGATGATGTTTTATGGGGTTAAAAAAATCACTACAGATGTTTTGTGTTATAACTTCTGATTTTAATTGTGTAACAGTGTCCTCAGCAGCTGTTTTTCCTGGGATATGTTCTGTCAGAAGCCTATGCAGTCCTCACTCTGGGGATCCCTAATTTGGATTTCATATCCAATTTTGTTGTGAATATATTAGTAACTAAGCGTATTAACTTTTCCACTTTTATACTGTCTGCCTATATATATATATATATATATATATATATATATATATATATGTGCCGGTACTCACCAAGAAATTGTTGCAGTAAGCGCCACTCTTTTTAACAACAAAAGAGGCGCTGGTACTGCATACACTTGAGTATCCCCTCAAAAAAGCACTGGTGTCTTCAGAGATATCTTAAAGAACATTGAAACACTTACTAAGGAATCAATCCCATTGAGCACAGCTGGGGTGATCACTGAATTAAGAGTACTTGGGACTTTTCTACAAGATGGGCTTCCGGTCCCACCTGCCTTAATGGAGGTAGCCCCCACGACAGCTGGGGATCATCAGCAAATGAAAAACAAGGATGATAGAGGGTAAATCATCCTTGCAAATTCCCCCCAGGGACAGGGGGAATGGGCTTTATTTGCAGTTCATGTCAATACCTCGATCTTGCTCTACCATGAAATGTGGGAGGCAAGGAGGCACTGAGTTCAAAACACTTAATCTAGTGAAAACTCTCCTACACCACCATTAAGAAGCAGAGGTTCTTCATTTAATTGGATCTTTAATTGGCTTTAAGGTACCAGTGCATGATGGAAAAGGGTTACAACAACATACTGCCGAATATACCAACTACAAGGATCAAAGGTTTGAATTGAGATAAGATTTTTTTCAGCATGAGAGTCGGTTTGGGAGAGGGAAACCCATGATTTGTTTATTCTAAGTTTCTTTTGTATATTTATGATTCGGCAACTCTCTCCAGAATATAAGATAAAAAGATATTTACAAGTGAGGAAGGGACATTGGGGTAATATTGATCTTAACAAGCAAAAATAGAAATTTGTGTGATCTGAAATTAAGAAAGGAGGAGAAGCTCAAGTATGATTAGGTTGGAAAGACATTAATGCCCCTCACCTCTGTTTAAAAACAACAGACAAGGAAAAAGAGACTGAGATTTGTGTGTGCTACTGACGAAATGTAATCTAAGATAAAGTTTAATTGGGCCATAAATCTCTTGCTGTAAGGAAAATAATTTTGGAGCTGTGATAAGAATGTTGCAGAGATTCTGGGAGCGGGAAAGGAGTATTCAATCTTCAGTGTGTTCAAAAACTTCCCACCTTTTCCTAGGCTGAAGGAAAAATGGCGAAGATCTGTGACATGTTTTACTAGTGAGACAGAATGGTTTCTAGCAGACTGATGCCTGTTCCGAGACATTGAAGAAAGGGACAGAGAGATAAGACCTCTGAGAAACTTCGAGATTCAGTTTTACCACAAGCCACAATGGGAGAAAACAACTGGGAAGTGAAAGAGACAATACTGTATATGGACAGAAGGAATCTCCATGGATATAACAGTTTTCACATGCAGTGCAGAATAAACATAATACTTTGAATTCCTCACTTGAAGCTTTATAAATTTATATATTAAAACATCAATAATGGAAATCATTAATTATGTAGCTGTTGACTAAGAGATTATTATTATAACTGAAATGTTACTGTCATTAATTAAGATTATGGAACACAGTGATATAAGATCGTGCGGGGAGCCACTTTAACTAAAATAAATTAATTGGGAGTTGATTGGCACTTTGATAATTGTATAATTTGGGAATTAATTGTTATTGTTATAATTTGGCTATTATTGGGGGTATTTTGAAAAACTAATACAAAATTTTATTTTAAAAGGGACTGTTCTACAAGATGGATTTCCAAAGGGACAATCTATCATGCACAACCATTGGGTAGAATATTGTGTCTCAGTCCTGTTGTTGCTACAGTAGTTCTAGATAGATGCAATAGGAAACTGAGAGTAAGATAAAGAGCTGGATATTGTACACCCAACAGTGAGAATGAAATAAAAATCAAATTAATAAGCAGCATTTTCAAATTGATTATAAAAAAAATCATAGACAGATGCCTAAAATGCTATCATGTGGAATGGCTGTCTTCCCTTCTTCAGTGAAGAAATCCTGGAGTTTGAATAATGTATTTTGATTGAGTAAAGGGAAGACATTTGTTATATTTATTTTGGATTCATATCCCTTTTGGCAAATATAAAACAACAAAGGAAGTGAAGAACAATAAGTTCTTTCTTTCTTTCTTTCTTTCTTTCTTTCTTTCTTTCTTTCTTTCTTTCTTTCTTTCTTCCCAGGTTATCAACATTAAAAACAATTAAAAAGTAACACATTTCATTTGTATTCCTTTTCCTTTGAACTATTTGAACCTTCCAGGAAAAAATACTTTTCTCCCCAGGGAGGTGAGCCTCTAAGATTGAAAAACAGAAATTTGCTTCAGGATATCATATTCTGCTACTGTAACACTCATTGGGGGATTAGTGTTGCCTAAAACGTCCTTGAGAAATGTTCATTTACTGAAAAACTTTGTCTTTGTCTTACACTATTCAAAGGAGTGACACAATTCCTGCTGGAGTGTAGTACTTCTGAACCCATGAGATAATAAAGGGGGGCATTTAATTAAAGAAAGATCATATATGCGGGTCAGAATACCAGCTTCTTCAATGACACTAGATTACCATACAAAGAAACAATCCAGGGTCTAAGCCCTACAAGAAACCCAGGTGTCAATTCTGTCCTTATTCAGACAGCTCTGTTACAAGACCTAACATCATCACCCATCCTATCAAGGGCTCAGTCACCTACACTTCCTCCAACATGAAAAACACTATCACTTATGAACAATGGTTTAAATAGAATTGATAGGTCGGTCTCTATTCAAGAGAATAAATCTGGCATCAAAAAGGCCCAGCGTTAATCTTCAATGAAAAGACGTCTAAAAGTGGCTCCATGTCAGCAATGCAGAACAATAATTTATCTGCACTATTTAATTTAGTTGGGACTATAGATTCTTCCCACTCCCTGCCATACTGTAGGTATTGAAGTAGGACAACATAGCCAGTACGATATTATTATTACCAGTAATGGTTGTTGTTACTAGGCCATTCTGTTCTTGTCTTAAAATATATTTGGGCACTGCATAGAAATGAGGCAGCCTTCCAACTATTATTTATTCTTGCATGCATGCATTTATTGCCTTGTCATGTCAGAGAAGGCATTTGGAGGAGGATCTTGGACGATAACCCGAGAATTCAGATAGGTTTGTACTGGGGAAGACTCATAATCTTTTAGCCCCATTTCCCCCCACTCTGGATCTATGTTTCCCTGCATATGCATGAACATATAATTTACCAAATTCAACTCGTATATCCTGGATCCACAGCCACTATATTTATGACATAGTAATATTGCTAGTTTTTAAGGGAAAACTAGGCTAATACTCCATCCAAATGGCATTTGACCCATTTGGTGATTAATAAGTCAGGCTAGGCATCATTCTAAGTCTTTCTTATGGAGCTCAGGTGGGAACATATCTTCTCCAGCAGCTTTATTTGATTTCAGACAGGAAATAAGTCATGTATGGAAGTGAGAGCTGGACCGTAAAGAAGGCTGATTGACAAAGAATTGATGCTTTTGAATTATGGTGCTGGAGGAGACTCTTGAGAGTCCCATGGACTGCAAGAAAATCAAACCTATCCATTCTGAAGGAAATCAGCCCTGAGTGCTCACTGGAAGGACAGATCCTGAGGCTGAGGCTCCAATACTTTGGCCACCTCATGAGAAGAGAAGGCTCCCTGGAAAAGAGCCTGATGTTGGGGAAGATTGAGGGCACAAGGAGAAGGGGACGACAGAGGACAAGATGGTTGGACAGTGTTCTCGAAGCTACTAACATGAATTTGACCAAACTGTGGGAGGCACTGGAAGACAGGAGTGCCTGGCGAGCTCTGGTCCATGGGGTCACAAAGAGTTGGACACGACTAAACAACAACATCTCATTACAGGAGACTGTTTTCCAGTCAGGTAGGTTTGAGATTCCTTATACTCTGCTGGTATACATGATTACCCAGAATGACCACCAAATACCCTGGAGAAATATTTAACCCAATCAAAGGCATGTATTGAGACTTCCTGTGATGACCTCACTCCATTGAAGCACCAGGTCACCAGTGCCCATAATATGTCTTCCCTCTTTTCCCTTACTGGTAGTCTCAGGTCTTGTCACTGGGTTTTTCATATATGCACCTATTTTGTTTTTGAGCAGACTCTTGTATTCCAATCTACATTTGATCAAATTTTCCATTGGATTACTTTGATGGGTTCATATCTGAATCCCTAATTGCCTTGGTCAGAACTTTCTTAGCCACTTTGCATTGACCATCAAACCAGCCAAGGGGTGCTGGTTGTGTGCATTTACTAATTTTAGAAGTTATTTGAGCCATTGGTTCAATGCACATTGTCTAATTTGTTCCCCAGTGCCTGCCAGCCCCTGGAACTCCTTTTCAATGTGGCTATCTGTGCATGTGCTGCCTTCTGAGCATGGTTGTCACAAATTTTCAGAATGAATTTGAAGATTTTTCTCAGGGCAAGACATCTGATGAAGTTTGAGAGAAGCAAGACAAGATACAGGGACATTTCTTAAGCCCTTAACTAGAGAGGCTATTCAACAATTTTCTAAATGACATGGGAACTTGCAAATGAGACCTTAATGGTGCATCATATTATGATATTACAAATCTCTTATCCCTACTAGAAATATCATGCTTGAAACATCTGAGAATTGCTTTTGTCTTCTTTGTAGCTACATCACATTTGTAGATCCAATTAGCAAACCATTAAAAAATGCCCTGTCTTTCAATGGAATGGAAACAGCTGGAATTCCTGGCTGAAATAGACAGCTCTTATTATAGAGGTGGAGTGTTCTGTTGTCATGCAAAAGATGTGCAACATTACGAAATGTCAAACTGAGTGGTTTGTATCCCACCAGTAAGACCATTCTGTGCTTCTTTGTAGCTCACTGAATTGGCTGTCAGTTATCCCTTTGAAAGAGCATGTTTTCTAGCACAGATGCTAAATCAGACACAATCTTAAATTATAGCATTGTTTTCCAAAGAAAGGGGCCCTTTGTTTTTTTCCAAATTGCAGCAACATTTATTTCATATCATTTTGTGACATTTTCACTGTTCTTCTCTGGCTCTCAGGGTAATCATATCTGCAAATTTATGAACCCTCGTACTACATAATTCTCTATGTAGCCTGTTTAAGTTATTGACGTGTAGAGTTTTGAAATGAGTGATAATGATTGGATGCAGAAGTTGCCAGAGAAATATGGATTTTTTTTATTGTACCTGAAACTACAAAAGACAGTATCCATCACTGAAAGAGACACTTTAATGGCTTCAGCTTGAAAATGCTGGCATCAAATACTAAATCTAAAGTCTTAACCTACAACTAAACCATAACTTTCTCCTAATGAGATCTAAAATGTCTCAATTACAAATGTGATTATTTTCTTCAACAGAGGTGAACAGTTGACTTATAGCTTTATCAGTCACGCTCCTGATATTTAATAATGATGTTAGATCACAGCTTACATGGAATTGCATGAAACTTCTATCCATTGTATGAACCTGTATCCTTTGTGTGGTTAGGGTATCACAAGTAATCCCAATTACTGTGACTGGTGTCACTTTTTCAAAGTACTCACTGCCAGATTATAGAGAGACTACCTAGACATGGAACTTACTCTGTTTGTGGAAGAAGTATCATTGACACTTGTAAAAATGTGTACAATGCTGCCTACATTTCGGTGTGGGATGGCTATCAGATATCAAGACCTAAATTTTCATTGCCCCACCTATGTATGAGCCACAAAAACATTCTGAATATTTTTCTGAGGCTACTCCTTTTGCACACATCAAAGTAATTTTTTGAGGATTGTGTGGTGCAAGAGTCTCAATGCTGTATGCTAAACCACACATTGAACCTTTTTTGGGTGATTGCCAAACACTGTTTTCGGCATTGTTTCTAGGCTCAATGGCAGCTTGTTCTATGGGATGTTGAAGGGCTGTGTGTGTGTGTGTGTGTGTGTGTGTGTAGGGAGATGAGAGGTGAGTCTCTAAAACTGCTTCAAGGTAAAAGGTAAAGGACCCCAAGACAGTTAAGTCCAGTCAAAGGTGATTATTTGTTGTGGTACTCATCTAGCTTCAGGCCAAGGGAGCCAGAGTTTGACCACAGACAGTATTCCGGGTCATGTGGTTAGCAGGACTAAACCGCTTCTGGTGCATGGAGGACCGTGACAAGTGCCGGAGTGCACGGAAATGCCATTTACCTTCCTGTCACAGCAGCACCTATTTATCCACTTGCACTGGTGTGCTTTCAAATTGCTAGGTTGGCCAAAGCTGGAACAGAACAACGGGAGCTCACTCTGTTGCATGGATTCGAACCGCCAACCTTCCGATCAGCAAGCCCAAGAGGCTCCATGGTTTAGACCACACACTCCTGTGCAGATCCTTTTTAAAATTTTCTAATAAAGAGTTAATTCTGCTTGTGTGATTTAAAGCTGGCTGTCTCGTAACAGTTGTTGAGTTATTAAGCCTGTGTTTGGGCAGTATGACATCAGACTTCCAGGTAGGGGCTTATATTATAGACAGCTCCTCAAAACAAAATGATTCCATCATCATTAAAATTTTGCATGTTGGGGACTAATGTGCCAGAGAAACATAAGTGTGTTCACTCATGGGGATTCCCAACAGTAGTCTGAATGTACACAGCTCAGAATCAGGTTTACCACCTCTGTCAAAATTAGGCAACTGAATCTTCTATCTCAGCCAGTCGGCAGAGGTGACCTTAATTAACAGACACATTCGTAGGAAATTGCCTACATCAGGCTCTATAGAGGTACTCAGACTTCAGCAGATGACGCTGCTTGCAGAGATACTGGATGTAACAGCAACAAACACACACAGAGGAGCATCGCTACCTATCATTTCAGAATATTCATTTATTGATTGGTTTACATTATGCTGCATAATTTATTGTCACTGTGTGTTTTGTTTTGTCTTTATGGTGAGCGAAAGCCAATCAATTCAGCAGCTAATATATACCAAAAAAGCCCCTCACAAGGACATGACTCTTCTCTGCACAATCCTTTTAGGTACGCTGATTTCCGCCATGCAGATAATAGCTGTGGACATACAACAGAGCACATGCATCACTCGCCAGCAGCTTGTTGAGTTTGGAAAGCAGCAGTCGGTTAGGCGGAACAGCAGGTGCAAATGCACACAAGCTGAATTCACATACAGACTCAGCAGGCATGAACAGGAGGGGTCCATATCAAATACATTGGTAATATATGCAACACTAGGCCTGTGTGTCTCGGCAGCAAAAGGATTAGCAAACTAGAGCACCAGTGAATTCAGCTCATCCTGAGCTTCTGATAGGCAGCTGACTTGAAGCATTGAATTTCCAATTTGGGGGTGGGAAAACAGCCACATCTATCTGCTGTGTCCTTTGCTCCAAGAAAATGTGACTGCTAAACATCCCTGGCTATATGACAACCACCTGGCTAAAGCAGGATTTATTTATTTTTCTTGTTTTATGTATATACCGCTTGATCCACAAAAACATCTAAGCAGTTGACCTAAAATATTCATTAAAATGCTGGTAAAAAACCAAACTTTTAAAAACAGGTAGGCAGAAAATTAATTGAAATATAGATGCAATCAGTTTTAAATAATAATAAAAATAATAATTCACACAGAAAATTAAGCAGGCTCTGAAAACAATCTTGCAAAGGTGTCAAATGGATATTATCAGGCAGGGAACCCTACCAAAAATATTATAATGGATCTGTGGTGCTAAATGTTTAGATTTAGTAAATATTAGGTTTTAAATATTAGGATTTAATTAGAACTTGTACATTATAAATGGGATATGCTATAAGACAGTTTTGATATGTATCAGAAAAAGGTTTATGCAAGGAGTTTGAGGTGTTTAATTAGTGTTTATGTGCAGACCTTGAGAATCCTATCAAGATCCATGCATATTGCAATATGTCAGCCGACTTCTGAGCATCAGCAATTAGCATGTGAGAATTATTTAACCTAGGTAAGCGTCCTAAGTGTGTACCAGTCTTTACTCCTAGCCAATCAGCAAGTGTTGATGAAGTCAGGGGAACTCCTTTGCTAAGTGACACCTGGGGGGAATAACCATTAGTACTTCGGAGCATAAAAAGAACTGACCATTAGGCGCAACTGAACAAAGGAGACTTAGTTTTTTAGGAACAGCAGAATTAGGAGAGATGCCTTGAACTGGACTGGAGTGCTGCACCGCTGTGGGGAAAAGCCCCTACTGAGATGACCACGCTGGAAGATCTGGACTCCCTCCATGCAGACTGAAGGTGTAAATATGTGAATACATCATATTTTCTTAAAGCTATGACAGTCTCTGCTGTGTCTTCAATTCTCCAAAGGAGCATAACCCCCGGGTGAGCCCCTGGAACCTCCCTCCTGGAATCTTGCTACTGCTCAGCAGAGAGGAGGGGATGGCACCCAGCTTTTGTAATAATATGTTGAAACAGTGTGTAGAGCCAGAAGATCCAGGCAAAACATTTATTAAAGGTGCTGGGAGCTGTTAGGAGGCCCTGATATTCCTCCCCACACATGTCAAACTAGAACTGTAGAAGAGTTTGGATTTGATATCCCGCTTTATCACTACCTGAAGGAGTCTCAAAGCGGCTAACATTCTCCTTTCCCTTCCTCCCCCACAACAAACACTCTGTGAGGTTAGTGTGGCTGAGAGACTTCAAAGAAGTGTGACTCGCCCAAGGTCACCCAGCAGCTGCATGTGGAGGAGCGGGGAAGCAAACCCAGTTCACCAGATTATGAGTCTACCGCTCTTAACCACTACACCACACTGGCTCTCCACTTACTGGCTGTAAGTGCCAAGGAGTCATTTATTACAGTTCCATCTCATAACTGCTTAGGAGTTGTTCATCATGTGGCAGGGTCAGTTCTAGAATGTGACAGCACTTGCCAGAGTCACCAACTTGGCAAAGAGCACACTGCCTCAGTAGTGCCACCATTCTCACTTTCTATTAAGTACTTGAGGAGGTCAGAAGTTCTTCCTCTAGAAACAAAGGGAGTTGCCTTGCCTCAGGTCAAACTATTTGTTCCTCTAGCACACTTTGAATGTCCACTTTGAATGGGGGAAAGGTAACTCTCCAGGGTCTCAGGAACAGGTGATAAGAAATATGTCTTCCTTTTTTAAAAAATAAAAAAAATCTGGAAATGGGAGGGATTGAACCTAAGGTCATACAACTGCTAATCAACTCGCATGTGGGCCATCCAAAATTCTGGAGCCAACATTGTTATGTAAAAGTTAAAGGTAAAGGACCCCTGGACAGTTAAGTCCAGTCCCCATTTCCCAGGGACAGTCCCCAGATTTAGTCCCCTGACAAAAATCCATTGAAGTTGAAAAGTGTCCTTGGATTCATTGAAAAAATCTGGTAACCTTAGTCAAAGGTGACTGTGGGATTGCAGCGCTCATCTCGCTTTCAGGCCGAGGGAGCCAGTGTTTGTTCACAGACAGCTTTCCGGGTTAGGTGGCCAGCATGACTGAACTGCTTCTGGTGCAACAGAACACTGTGGCGGAAACCAGTGTGCATGGAAACACCATTTACCTTACTGCCGCAGCAGTACCTATTTGTCTACTTGCACTGGTAGGCTTTTGAACTGCTAGGTTGGCAGGAGCTGGGACAGAGCAATGGGAGCACACCCCGTTGTGAGGATTTGAACCAACAACCTTCCAATCAGCAAGCCCAAGAGGCTCTGTGGTTTAGACCACAGTACTACCCGCATCCCAATATTGTTATGTACAATTATGTTGACATTGGTTGACATGCTATCCATTAAAGTTTCACTGCAATATGCTCAGAAATTTGAATGCTTATGATTTCGGTGGCTGCCTAAAATCCTAGGCTATTTGATCTCACACAATGTACCTTCCAAAAGTCACAGCGAAGAGTTTCTATTGTCAAATTGCTTTAAGTCCCAACCTAGACCCATGCACAGAGAATATCCTTTGCTTCTGTCACCTTAGGTTATTCCTACCTGCCTGTTCCCATTTACTGCTGGCTGAAAATAAATAAATAAATAAATAAATCCTCTGTGCTCCAAAGAGCATACTCTGATTGGCTCTTAACAACCTTGCTGATGACTGCATGATCCAACTAAATCCCTTGTCAATGCCCTTTTCAGTTTGGAGGTTATTGCCAGAAGAAATCTCTCCTGTATTTTGTTTGTGCAAGTGGGATAAGAGTTCTCTGTGCTGACATTTTGATTAAGTGGTCTGGCTCACAAAACTGAAAAGCTCCCTTGTTTGTATTTGTGTGTGTGTGTGTGTGACCAGCACAGTAGAAGGGTTCAGTTTCCATTTAAAGCAGTGATGGGAAACCTGAAGCTGTCCAGGTGTGGGCTACAACTACCCATCGTCCCTGACCATTAGCCATGCTGGCTGGAGTTGATGGGAATTATAATCTATCAGTATGGCCATTTTTAAAAGGAAAAAAAACAAAATAATTGCCTGGATCTACTTCTAGTTTTAATTATGACTAGTGGTCTCCTCCTCCATCATTCTATGAACTGATCATGCTCACTGCAGGTGACTGATGCTGTCACGACAGCTGTCTCTTCCATGCTTGGTGATGCCAATTTCCAGAGTGCTTTAACTACCAATCCTCCTTCCCAGGGAACTTTTGGAATTGAAGCTCTGAGAGGCGAATGGAGGTCTCCCAAGAAGTCTCAGCACCCTTAACAAACAACACTTCCCAGAATTCTTTGGGGGAAGCCATGGCTGTTTAAAGTGATGTGCTACTACTTTTAATGTACAGTGGATGCTTGGGTTGCGAACATGATCTGTGCAGGATGCACGTTTGCAAACCGCAGCATTCGCAACCTGCAGTGGTGTGACTGCGCATGCATGGGTCGCGTTTCAGCACTTCTGCACATGCGCAACCACCGAAACCCAGAAGTAACCCGTTCCGGTACTTCTGGATTTCATCGGTCCGTAACCCGAAAAACGCAACCTGAAGTGTCTCTAACCCAAGGTATGACTGTATAGTGCAGATGTGACCATAGTTACAGAACTTGGCTATGCTTGCAGCAGTCATGCTGTGCTACTGCCTTGAGAATATGAGCCCCGTCTCCCTGAGAATACATAAATTGACCGTCCTGAATGTAGGATTTTTGTGGTGGGCGTAGTGATTAATTGGAAAAGTTCTGAAATGACTCAGAACACCATACTGCTACTGAAGGCAAATAAGCATAATTGTCACAAATCCAATACATTCAGGATTGGCACAGTCCATAAGAAATCCAGTTGCAGCAGACTTAACTTAAACTTACAATAACTTACTATAAGTCTAAACCTTAGCACTAAGCATACTATGTACAGAACACCATACCAGAAGGAAAAGAGATAGAAAGGGAAAATGAAACCCAGGCTCCTTCACGCCTTACTTTTATAGTCAGCATGACCTTGACAGAAGAGATAACAGAACCAGTTTAAGCCAGCTGTACTCAGCTTCTCTGAAGGAATAACCCAAACACTATGAAGCTTATTTCACACAGAGAAGCTTCCAGAACCCTCTTGAATTAAGTAGAATTAAGAAAGATATTTACATATCAGATCAATACTTTCTGTACTAAGAATGCAAACTGAAAGCACATTCCTTACAAAACAACCAGTTATTAAGAATAACACGTATGCACAACTCGAGTTATATCAAGGCCAGCACCAGCTATTGAAATGGAAGTTCAACTAATGCCAGAAAAAAATAATTTTGTGGTGCTTTTGGAATGTGCAGACCCTATCGCTTGCAACTGAAGTGTCTGAATGTTGTAGCTTTTAAAAATCAAAATAAAGAACTCATTTGAGTAAGTACCCAATTTTGTCAGTTTCAGAGCATAGCTGACCTATGCCTAAGGATAGAATTTGGTGTGGTTTCATTAAACCTCCAATTAAAGCCCTCCCCTTACTTATATGCTGAGCTGCCTTATCCACTGTGTACTTTAATAAGTTGGCCTCATTATTTCTTCCAGCTTCTTTCATATGGTGCCATCTTGTAGCATTAATCATACAGCAGAATGCTCAAAGTTATTGGAATTTTGCTTCTAATCAAGGGCACAGAAAATAGGAACTTGTTGAAATATTAGCAAATGCAAGTCAAAAAGACAAAAACAAATTTCCTTCCATGGGAGCCACTGCCTATTTAATGTGAAATCATTACCAGCATAAAATCAAAGCTTTCAGCACCGGAGGACTTTATAGAACAACACACAGAAGTGAATGAATGATTTTCATTGTGCTTGGGGTAAGAACGAGAAATAAGGATGATCGTATATTTTGTAGGGTTTCTTCGTGTTCGTTTTTCAATTATGAACTGTTCATTTACTTTTTAATACTAATCACTTAGAAAAGTGAGGCACTTCAATTTTAGTTCAGCTGCATTCCTTCCCTTGCATTTCACTAGTTAGTGGAAGTGTCCAAACCAGTTGGTAGGTTCCAGTGATCTTTAAGAAATCTTACGAAAGAAAATCTGATGGTGACATATGCTCCTGTGTTGTAAAATCACATTTTCCTTAATTAGAGAGTTGTGTGCACAGTTATAAATATGTGAATCTCTGATAATCCAGGTGCTCCTATTCACCATATGCAACATAAACCTTTTCAGCAGTTGTCTGTGGCAAATAACTACATCTGTTTTACCTTTGAGTGAGATATTGTTGATCCCTTGTTAAAAGCATCATTGCTCATATGAGCTGGATTATGTTACCAGATGTCCTCCAGACATTCAGCAAAATAATATTAGCCCTGAATTGGCTCTGGTGTAGAGATGAGTGAATCCTAGGCAGTTTGCTTAAGCTTGGCACATTTTTCTTCTCAGTTCCCTCTTCATCCTCCAAACTCAGGAAAACCTATAAAAGTTCCCAAACCAGAGCTAGCACGTGGAAGGTGTTGTCTCTCTGTCTCTCCCCACCCCTGACACAAACAGAGCACATCCAAGCACAATCTCTGGATAAAATCTGTCAGTTTCAGGTCCTTTCAGGTTCTCATTCCCCCCTGTCACCTAAGTACATATTATACTGGAAAAGGCAAATCTTAATACATATTTTATAGCAATGTATTTATTCGATTAGTATTACATTTATAGGGACGCGGATGGCGCTGTGGGTTAAACCACAGAGCCTAGGACTTGACGATCAGAAGGTCAGCGGTTTGAATCCCTGCGACGGGGTGAGCTCCCGTTGCTCGGTCCCAGCTCCTGCCAACCTAGCAGTTGGAAAGCACGTCAAAGTGCAAGTTGATAAATAGGTACCACTCCAGCGGGAAGGTAAACGGTGTTTCCATGCGCTGCTCTGGTTCGCCAGAAGCAGCTTAGTCATGTTGGCCACGTGACCTGGAAGCTGTACGCTGGCTCCCTCGGCCAATATAGCGAGATGAGCACCGCAACCCCAGAGTCTCTCACGACTGGAACTAATGGTCAGGGGTCCCTTTACCTTTATTACATTTATATCTCACAATTCCTGCAGTGATTTAAACATGGCACCTGGTTCTCTCCTCCTCATTTTATATTCACAATAATCCTGTGCTGTAGGTTCAGCTGAGAGAAGTTGACCCAAGGTCACCTAGTGAGCTTCATGGATGAGTGGGGATTTCAGTCCTGGTATCCGATGTCCCAGTCTGGCATTTTGACCTCTGTACCAGATTGACTATGCATATACCACATAACAATGTATATGAGCGTTGACTATTATCTTTTAAAACAATTCTAAAACACATTTTTGAAGTAAGAACTATACAGTGGAACCTCTACTCATGACCACAATCCGTTCCTGAGGACCGTCCTTATGGCGAAATGGGTCGCTGGTAGAAGCGCCATTGTGCGCAGGCACATTCGGCAGCAGCCCACTTCTGCGCATGTGCAGACGGCGGCAGCCTCTTCTGTGCATGTGTGAATCATGGCAAACCTGGTGTTTACTTCCAGGTTTGCCGCGGTCGTGACTTGGAATGGGCCTAAGTAGAGCAGGACGTAAGTAGAGGTTCTACTGTATTGCAAAATTCAGAGAAATGCCCGAATTGAAGGATAAAGAGGTTGCAATTCGCACATTTGATCAAGAGGTGTCAGATGAGTTGACATTGGTTTTCACAGAAATCACCTTCCTCAAATATCCCTACCCTGCATTAGGTAAAGGTAAAGGGACCCCTGACCATTAGGTCCTGTCGTGGCTGACTCTGGTGTTGCGGCTCTCATCTTGCTTTATTGGCCGAGGGAGCTGCTGTACAGCTTCCGGGTCATGTGGCCAGCATGATTAAGCTGCTTCTGGCGAACCAGAGCAGTGCACGGAAACACTGTTTACCTTCCCGCCGGAGCGGTACCTATTTATCTACTTGCACTTTGACGTGCCTTCGAACTGCTAGGTGGACAGGAGCAGGGACCGAGCAACGGGAGCTCACCCTGTCACAAGGATTTGAACCGCCGACCTTCTGATCGGCAAGCCCTAGGCTCAGTGGTTTAACCCACAGCGCCACCCGCGTCCCTCTACCCTGCATTAGCAACAACAAAAACAGGATTTTGCTTGGCTCTTTTGGGAGGTGCTCCACAACATGTCCTCCTTCACACCTGCAGCGAGGGTGCAGAATCATCTCTACAAAGCCATCTTTCTTTGCCTTCTGCTGAGTGAGCCTTCAAGTGCAAAGTGGGTATATAAGACTGTTCAGTCCAACTGTTATACACCGAGGAAAACTCTTGCTTATGCTTCGTTGTGTTTCATTGGCAGGGAAAAAAGACAGAAAAAAGAATGATTGGAACACAGCAGACATCTGATAACATTTATATTAATGGCAAAAGGTGTTGCAAGTTTTCACCTATTTCAATCATGCACTGCTTCATCCAGTAAATGAAAAACTTGCTTGTCAGAAACGCAGGAGGGAGACTGGCTTTCTTCCAGGAAAATTTATGTTTCTTGACAGCCTCATTCCTGTGTACTTGCAGAGATTTCTAGTGCATTTGAATTGGAGTGGGGGGGGGGTCCTGCAGAATGCTCTTCCACCTTGATTCTTAGTGCCCTCACTCTTCCCAGATTTTACCCTCATTATGAAATGCCTCTAGGCATGGCTGCAAGGCTCTTGTGCCCAGAAACCATTATAGCTAAGGCACAGGAGCCAGACAATAATCAGTTATATATGTATATTGTTGATTAGTATTGCTAGAGAAACCAGAAGGTTTACTGTATATACAAAAAACAAAGCAAAAAATGATGCGAAATTGGTTTGCAAATGCACATTGCATTTGTATCTCACCTTTCCTTGAAACGGTGGGGTGAGATTTTGCTACGGCTGCACCCCGATGAAATAAATGGAAATTGATTCATCACATGATTTTGTGGTCGATTAAAATTGTGTATTTAATTGTTCTGTAGCCACTGTACTCCATGCTCAGATAACTTCTAGATGGAATTATTCCAATGTACTGTATGTGGAGCAGACCTCAAAGAAGATATGGAAAATTTGATTGTTCCAAAATGCAGTAGCCAGATTACTGCCTGAGGTTTCCATTTAGATCTCTCATAACTTCTGCTTTAAAACAGCTGCACTGTTTGACAGTTCATTGTCCGGCTTTAGTCAAGATGATGCTGTATTTAAATCCCTAAATGACTCAGACCTCACATTCCTAAAAGACCACCTCCTTTCTTACAGATGGAATTTGGGGGGGTGCATGGCCGAAGACAGAACATTCTCAGTGGCAGCCCCCAAGTTGTTAACCTCCCTTCCTGTTCATGTATGTATGCCTGGCTTCGTTCATTATATAATTTTGGGGAATGCTGAAAACGTATGTCTTTACCTGTTTTATAACATGTGGAATATATATATATATATATGAAAGGACCTGCCTTGTTTTGTGATTGGAAGTTTTTTAAAACTGTTCTCAACATTGTGTTTAAATTGTTGTAACACACACTTGGACCTTAGGATGAATAATTTTTAAATAATTATAATAATACCTTTTTTACTACTACAACAATAAGTGTTGCCTAGAGGGAAAACAAGCTGTTAAAATAGATTCAGGTAGATTCAGCTTAGAGACCAACTAAGTGTTAGAATTCCTGATCCATGATTGCAGTCATGGGATTGTTGTCTTTCACACAATGGTGTATGTTTTGACTCCACAAAGTGGGAACCTCTTTTGAAGCTCCCGAAAGAACGACCAGGAGGGAGAGAACATGGCAGTCGGGCATGTGTCTCTGCCAGGGTCCTACTCGAGTGTAGGCTGAGCTCCTGACACTAAGAAGTTGGTCACTAAGGTGCTACTGGACAATTTTTTAAAAAAAAATTATTTCAACTGCATCAGACCAACATGGCTACCTACCTGAATCTAGAATCATGGAAGGCACCACATTGAGCCGCATGAAATGGAGGTCCATCAACCTGTTAAAATAGAGTTTGGCTTACACAATGGATCTGAAAGAGGTTTGGAATATGATAGCCATCAATGGGATAGCCATCTACCCCACAATTCTATGATTCCATGAATAAGCATAAGTCTAACAGAACCCTGTCCTTGCCCCACCCCCAGAATGTCTCCTTTTACCTACCCCTGCCTTGAATCGGCCGGGTTTAGGTGAGTCCGGGATGTGGGACATACGCTGGCTGAGCAGGGATGAAGGACTCAGTGAGCATGGCTCCAGCTGATTCCGTGCTCAGCTAGCCTCCTATTCTAGATTTGCTTATCCCAATGGATCTTGAGTTTGGATTGTACTTTCAGTCAGGAAACAAATCAGGAAGGGGTGCATCTTATATGAAATAAGTCATAGAGTGACAGCTCTGATCTACCACTCAGGAGATTTCCTTAGCCATGTAAGATGGTAGATGACAACATCAAGTTGAAATGGGGAAGTAATAGCTTTTCGTGTCATTGATTGAGAAGGAAAACAATGCGTCCTAGGTGGTGTTTTATCTCATTTTCATATGTCTTATTTAAAATGATAAAAAAGGCTGAAACTGAATATTACTAATCTCAACAGCCTGGGTTTCCTGTTCCTAGGTTCATTAAATCATACAGCAAGTCCAGGGAATGAAGCATCAGTGGTAAAATGACAGAAAATTAAATTATTTGTTGCTTGGTTGATATCTTTAATCCTCCTTCCAATTTCATAAGCTGCTGGATATAACAAATCAATGTTAATGTCTCTTTATAGAATTGATATTTTCCATTAACATATATAACACAATAAATCTTTGAAAAGGTTCTTTATCTCTTCTGACACTTTTTTTTTTTTCTATTTTAATGTATGGTCTTGTAAAAGAAGGCTGGAAGAAATATAATCCTGTAAAAAAGATGATGTTCCTATTACTCATGTAAACTAGGGGATGCTAATATTGTTTGAAAGATCCCTAAATTAGGAGACGGCTCTTCATCTGAAGGGACCATCTTTTCAGGTTACAATAATAATTGCTGAGTCAAGCAATAATTAGTAATGATAAATGTAAGAACTAGCCTTTTAACATAAAGATTAATATTTATAATGCTGAATGTGTAAAACTTTGCGACATTAAAAAAATATGTTTTGGCTTGTTCTACACAATTTATGAAACGTCTGCTTCTGCTTTTGAGCAGAATCTACTGTCCTTTCCTCCTAGGAATGTTTCTGCAAAATCATAGGGACTAGAAACTCCAAAGGATAGGGGATAGATTACACTGGGAATAGCCACAGTTGTGCCCCCCACCAAAGTTGGCAGACTCAAACTCCCATCATTCTCAACTGCTGTGGTCCAACAGTCAGAGATGATGGGAGATGTAGTCACCCAACCTCTGGAGTGCACCATGTTGGTTAAGTCTGCATTGCACCAAGCATGCCACCAAGCAAAAAAAAAAAAAAAAAAAAAGATAGCTATGCCAAGTTTTAATGAAATAAATGTGATGGGGAGTAGGGAGCACTTCATTTCTTAAAACCTGCAAATTAAAACCGTATTAGCAGCGGCTGAGCAACTATTTCCAGCGCACTAGCATCAAGTGATCTGACAAGGATGAGAGGATATCATAGACCTTGCTGAGGCAAAATATGCCCTTCAAAGCCACAGGCCTGAATTATGTAGGTCTTGCACAGCAAGCTTCCTCATCATTCACAGCAGGCTTAGGAGACAGCAGCATTTTGGCTCAATGGCCTGAGTGCTTCTGATCACGTTATACAAAGCAAGCCGCTTTCCATTATTTCCGCTGTCTTTGAACACACAGAGATGATTTGAATTGGCAAGGCTGTGTTGTGTGTGTTTCTTTCCAAGTCCTTAGTAGTATAGCCTTGAATGCATTAAAAAAAAAAATAGAGCCCAGATGTTCACCTAATGGAGGTTGCCTTGATAACTATTTTCACCATGGCTTTTGGGTTTTCTGTTTCTTCTTTCTAATATCCAGTGCATATGCAGTCATTTCAGGGGTGTGATAAAAAGACCAACCACTGTACCCTTTGGCATAGCACTTCAAGTCTGGTAATTGCCCTCAGCCTGAGCCCTGGAGACTGTGAGTTCAAAACCCCTATGTCAGGAGCCAGTAATCATGAACAACAAATGCCTGAATCTTGCTAAAAGCATCATATGTTTAGATAAAATGCCAATTAAAATTGTCATTATCATTATTCTTCTTCCATTCGTTCCATTTTGTTTCTGAATCTCTGTGACACATCTCAAAGTAATCTGCAATACAACAAAAACATATTTAATAACCTTAAAGGTAAAGGGACCCCTGACTGTTAGGTCCAGTCGCAGACAACTCTGGGGTTGCAGCGCTCCAGTGGCATAGCGTGGGGGGTGCAGGGGGGCCCGGCCGCACCGGGTGCAACATCTAGGGGTTAGGGTTAGGGGGCGCAAATCCACGGGTTAGGGGGCGCAAATTACTTGCCTTGCCCCGGGTGCTGACAACCCACGCTACGCCACTGCAGCGCTCATCTCGCTTTACTGGCTGAGGGAACAGGCGTTTGTCCGCAGACAGCTTCCAGGTCATGTGGCCAACATGACTAAGCTGCTTCTGGTGAAACCAGAGCAGTGCACGGAAACGGCGTTTAGCTTCCCGCCAGAGTGGCACCTATTTATCTACTTGCACTTCGACGTGCTTTGGAACTGCTAGGTTGGCAGGATCTGGGACTGAGCAACAGGAGCTCAGCCCGTCTCAGGGATTTGAACTACTGACCTTCTGATCGGCAAGCCCTAGGCTCTGTGGTTTAGACCACAGCGCCACCCACGTCCCTGTAACATAGTAACTATGTGTAACACATAGTAATTAACAATTAATTGTTATCATTCTGTACACTTCCTCAAATTTGCAGTCAACAAAATGGAGTGATAATAGGGAAGCTTTCAGTGTGATGATACCATCTCATAATGGTATATTTGTTTTATTTATAATAACTTTACAAATATTAAAAAATACTTTTGAAAAACCTGAATATAGCTAGAACAGGCTGGTAAAATGGTGGCTCTGAGATGGTGGCTCATCACCACCACCATGACATCATTGTTTTTCAATCATTTTTCACCACTCCAGTGCTTACCATATGCTAGTTCTTAGAAATGCCTCGTATAAAATTGAGTGTGCTGAGGAGTTTCCATCCTGGAGCAAGCTATTTGAAAAGGAGGCAGACAATGGAGCTTACTCATAATTAACTTACAGGCAACCCGATTCGCATGGTGGAGTGCACATAAACCTATTACGCCATGTCACGTCTTATTACACCCCTGCCCCACCTTCATTCTGCCCCCCTTTTTGGCCACTTCCAGGTTGCCACTAGACATGTGTGTGCACTTGCGCATCAATCAGATGCATGTGAAATGATTCTTGCCTGTATAAAATCCAGGTTTAGTAATCTGATATAAACCAGAAACCTGTGCATACAGAACTATATCATTTCCCTGAACAGCTTGAATCCAGGATACCTTAAGGACTGCATACTATCCTTGCCCAATCCCTGAGACCATCTATTAGTTGTCTGAGACCCAACCAGGCTTCAACCAGAAATCAGGTACAGTCATACCTACAGACGCCTCAGGTTGCATGTTTTCTGGTTGTGCACTGCGCCGAACACGGAAGTACCAGAATGGGTTACTTCCGGGTTTCGTCACTCTTTTTATCACTTAATTTTTAATCATTTTATGCTGCTTTCAGTGAAACAATTCTCATATGTCACTATGTAATGTCTTACCTTTTTTTTACTGCATTCAAACTCTGACCGCCCTCAAATGGATGGGAGGGAGGGAGACTTAAATTTTGACACTAGAGGGGTGAAGCAGAGCAACCTGCAAATAGCAGCAGGGGAAAAAAACCTGTGTTTTGGAATATGGTGTGGCTGGGTATTACGTATATTTGACCCAAAAAAGATAAAAAATATTTTAATTAACAAGTATGCCCTGTGACGTTTTAGAATGACATATCTAATATTGTTCTTATAGGGGGAAATAACATTAAACAGGTCAGTGTAGATCCAGCCTGTGTTTGCTTGGTTTACACATTGTTCCTTAAGCATTTATTCCCGCGTGTCCAGTCAGTTAGATTCTAAGCTTATGGAGAGATTTAGTTATTTATTGGTCTTTTGCACAGAGCTTAGTACCATTTAGGCAATGATAAGTGATAATAGTCTCCCAAATAAACCATGATAGCTCTAGAAAGTTGTTGTTTTTTAATCAAGATTAGTTACTGAGATCACCGATTTCATTCTGACACATTCAAATGAAAATAAAGAATGGAAACTTTTCTTTAAAGGAGAGGGTAGATTCTGATGAGCATCTGACAAAGGCCAGGGATTGTCCTGCCTATTCTTGTTAATGGCCCCCTTCAAATAAAGGGGAATTGATTAGGTGAAAAATTGCTCACCTTTTCTCATCAAGATTGTGGTGTTCCGAAATGTCAATTGCACTAAAAATTAATGACACCGGCTAGCCAAACGAAGTGCCAAAGTTCACAAATATATTAATTACCATTTGAACACTGCTTGTTTTCAAATAGGAAACAAATGACTGTAATGAAATTCATGTGGCAGTTGTGGTGATGGGGAATCAATAAGCCTGCAAAACATAAATTATGCGGATGTAACTTTTTAACGTTCTCCTGTTTTCTTCTTTTATAGTCACCGAATGCACATAAAAATAAACAGCTTCCCCTGGATGCAGAGAAAACAGATCCAAATTTATGAACTGTTGAAATGAGCTGGCCTTTGCTTATTGAATTTTCCTTTCCTCTACAAAATGTTACAGTTAAAGTTGTTTTATAAAGGCTGGTTGATAAAAAGAGGTGTGTGTCCCCCCCCCATCACAATGGCATTTTTTATTTTTATTTTTTGCAGGGCCCAAATCTTTCATTCCAATTTTATTTATGCAAACAGAAATCCAGATGATTTTAAAATTATTTTTTAAGTGAAGCGAAAGTGGGCATAACTATATCTGTAGGTTTTGTTTAATAAACTAAAATAAATAAATGTGAATTCATGCACGTACATACATTGCTATGCTTTTTATCTGTTTGAGTTACATGAGCTCTAATGAGCAATTCTATGCATAAGAAACTGGCATAAAGCAAGCCAGTGTAAATTAAGACAGCATGCAGTTACACTGGATTTGAACCCCATTCAGCAGTAGGGCTGATGCTTAAGCCTGGCAAAAGGAAGGCAAGCCTTTACAATAGTGACCTGAGTCAGGTTGCCAGGTCATGTGACTGAGCTGAATGGGCTTAGGATCCAGGCTAAGTCCTCTTTCTCCATTCTTGCACCCACCATGCCCCTTTGGCTCAGCTCACTGAGCTCTGGCTAAGCAAGGTACCCCAGCTTATCTTTGATTGAGCTGGGAGCCCTGCTTCACCAATCCCAAATGAAATTAAGGAGCCGTTGAGAAGAGGGAAGATGTTGCAATGCCCTGTGGCCAGTAAAAATTAAACAAAAGGCACACACTCTGGCGTCCTTTGCCATACTGAGTCTGTGGCCCTGATCCCTGGGCCCATCGCCATGTTAGGATCATCCTACTCACATGTAGGACCCTGGCAGAGACACATGCCTGACTGGCAAGTTCTTTTCCTCCTGGTCATTCGTTCGGGAGCTTCAATAGCTTTCTCCAACCCAAACCTCACAGCGACTGATACCAAAAGGCGTTAGCATGCTTAGGGATCCTGCAGAGTATTAGCTGTTCGTGTAACAGACTCAATAGCTCAGCATGTTGGCAAAACTACTTTTATTTACATATAATACACTCTGAGCATTCTGACTTAGCTCCTTCCTCTTTCTCCTCAGACAGCAAAGACAAAAAGAACAAAGGGCAATAGTCCCACTTCACGGAACACAGTAACACAAAACATCCTGTCTCCGTCACTTCCCACTATGTGGAATGAAAACATGCACAGTCATGTGATAGAAAACAATCTCATGACTGCAAACACGGAGCAAGAATCCTAACATGTGTCTGAGTTATGCTGTGACACTTTGTCAAGGACTGGACTGAGGAGGAATGGTGGGAACTGCCCCCCCCCTTTATGAACCTTCCCAAGGGCAGGAGGACAGTATTGATTTAGAACAGTGGTTTGCAGAAGGGCATAGTCCAGAGGGGGAAAGCTGGGCAATACTGGATGAGGAACAGCTAGAAGAGAAAACACCAAGAGAGGGACAGCTGACAAATTCAGTGTCCTTGGACAGCATTCCTGACCCTTCCCCTTCGACCAAGACTAGAAGGGCAGAACAGAAACTGTAATGGCAACAAACTCAGATTACCCAACGTACGAATGACGTAGACTAATGGGGACGGAAGGAGTGAGCCTTTACTGCGAGCAATGCTATTTCTTTTAGAGATATGCATTCATTGTCTCTCGCTGTGATCATTCAAGAACTTATCTGGTAAGAACGCTCCTTTCATTTGAGCTGCTCATTTACTGCCACTGGGGGAGGGATCCGATTCCACGAAGCCCGATACACTATTTTCATGAATCTGTGCAATGCAGCTGCCATGACTGATGGGAATTTGATGCAACTGCATCAGCCCTTTTCCAAAGAAGCACAACTGCATTGCAACAGCTTTGCACACAGCCGAGTTCACACACGAGGGCACCAATTTATGCAAATATGTTTGTTACATTCATGGCTTTCTTACTGCACTCTAAGGTGTCCAAGGCTTTGAGCCTTTGCCAGAAAGGTGGGACTCAAGAATGGGGAAGGGTTGGGAACTCAGCAGTAAGGGGCAATTTTTCCACACAGAATGTCCAGACTCCATCTGTAGGTAGACCTGGGAAGGACCCCTGTTTGAATCCTTGGAGACTCACTGTCAGGCAGAGCAGACAGTTAATAGTGCAAGTCAAGAGTGCTAGATTCCTATGTTCCTGATGTTTATAATAAAGAAGTAAAAAAAATAGAGGTGGCAAGCAAGACATCAATACAATTTCTCCTTAGGTGAAAGATGTGCTCCTTTTTGCCTACAAAAGTGCGGGGAGGAAAGAACTGAGAGGCAGCTCCTGTCTCCACAGGCTGCTTCCATGCCTCATTCTTCCACTTCTGCTTCCTTCTGCCCTTTTCTGGTACACAAAGGTAAGACAACAGCAGGAGGGAAGGTAGGAGAGGAAGCTTCACAAGCAGTGGGCTGTGCATAACTCACCATGGAATCAGTTGTGGAAGCTCTGAAAAGATCACCTCTAGCCTGTTTTATAAATATGGGATCACATCCAAGAACCATATCCTGTGGATCCCTTATTGACCTCCTGGTCCTCCAAAGGCAGGAAGAGAAAATTACTTTAGAGAGAAAGAGCCAGTTTGCTTCTCTCTCTCTCTCCAAGCTTGCAGCTGCAGCCTGCAAGACATTTAGTTGAAGGTTTCCTACCTCCTCAACAAACTGCAAGGACTGGTTAACAATGCCTGAACCATGTCTTGCCCCTCTTTAGTTTTGTGCTGGTCCCGGGGGGAAGGTTACCGTTGGCGTGGTCAAAGTCCGGTCCTTGGTCACGAGTCTGGAAACAGTTCACAAAGAGCGATGCGGGGTCCAAAGCAGGAAGCCAGACGGGTACGGGAACTCTGGAAGGACAGGTCTGGGTCCGAGCAGAAGCAGGTATTCAACGACGTTGCTCCCGCAACCTGGGACCGGGCTGACTGGCCTTTATCTTCTCTGAGGCCAGGGGCAGTCCTGGCCCCCAGAAGACCTGCCTCTCCTGGCCTTAAGGCAAGCACTCCTGGGAGAAACCAGTTCCCTCTGCCTCTCTGCCCTGAGCCTCTGCAGCTCAGGAGAGGCTGGAGGGTTACTGGACCCAGGGGGAGACTCACCTTTCCCTGACAGGGCTGGGAGAGGCGCACCTGTAGGCACTGTGTCCTCAAGCACCTCCAGAGCCAGAGTGGATTCACCTGGTGCCTGCTCCTGAGGATCCGGCACAGGTGCAGGCGCTTCAGATCCAAGGCCCTGCCCCAGCTCAGCCGGCCCTGGAGGTGGGGACTCCTGTGCAGGCTGGGACTCCTCCGGTTCAGCCTCTGAATCGGATTCCCAGGCCATCACAAGTTTACTCCGATTGCAGAGATGTTGACTCTTCTCTAAGTAGCCAGTTTCCATATACAGTGGTACCTCGGGTTAAGTACCTAATTCGTTCTGGATGTCCCTTCTTAACCTGAAACTGTTCTTAACCTGAAGCACCACGTTAGCTAATGGGGCCTCCTGCTGCTGCTGCACTGCAGGAGCACGATTTCTGTTCTCATCCTGAAGCAAAGTTCTTAACCCGAGGTACTATTTCTGGGTTAGCGGAGTCTGTAACCTGAAACGTATGTAACCTGAAGCGTATGTAACTCGAGGTACCTCTGTATGTGATAGCTGTAGATGCCACTGTGTTAAATGCTGCCACTAATTATGCACAACATCCACTAGTATTGCTTGGTTGATCCATTCTTTGAGAGTGAGACTGATTGTTTGCTTTTTAGACACACACACACACACACACACACACACAATCTAAAGCTCCATCTAACTTTTAAAATCAAATCAATAAAGCCTTAGGCGTTGCTGAAAAGTGTGGCTACCAACCTTGAAATGTGAGCAGTGTACCAATTAAAGACTCACCTGGATTTTGTATTAAGCTGGATTTTTGTTAACGCTCTCCTTTAACTGGTCTTATAAAAGGGGAAGATTATCAAGCTTGACTGGCAAAAGGAGTTAAAGCTAGTTCTAGAGAGCTGAAATGTTAGCCTCTCACCAGCAGGAGTTCTGATTGAGGGAGGGCAACCAGTGGTATAGAGTGGGGAGCACAAAATTTCAGCGCCCAATGCTGCCTCAATACAGCTGTGTGTTTCTGTCACTGGGCTCCGTTAAAAATGGCTTCTCCATGTGAACTAGGAAGTGAGCTCTCCAGACAACCAAACGACTCTTCTTTTCTTACCTCTGTGGCTATGACCTCCTGGGTGATGTGGATGCCATTAGGCAGTTGAATGTGCATGCATACTCTTCTGTTTCCCTCCCACCCCACTACATGGCCCTGGGCACTGGCAACCCACGCTATGCCACTGAGGGCAACTATCCTTCATATCTGACAACTCTGAGCCCCATCTAACCCCTTTCAGACAGGATGGGAAATCTATTACCAGGCCATGTGACTTCTGACTATGGGTTGTGGTTCTCATATTTGATTGCACCATTGAATAATGACTCCTCCCTCCCTGATAAATAGAAGCCTCTGTGTAGAAAACAAGAGCTCGGAGAAAACAAGAACAGGGTGTCTTGCCTTCTCCGTAAATTTGTGTTCATCACTTCATCTGTTGCTTGTAAAAAATAGGCTCAACAGCCCTGGAGCCAGCACATGTCCTTGGGCAAATGTCAAGGTCCCAGGTAGGCCGAAAGCTATGTGTGTTGTTATAAGAATACACTAGAACTAAAATAAACCCCAGGATAAATAAGTGTACCTTTAAACTGAACTCTTGGCAAAGCGTGTTCTCCCTGAAATGAGAGCACATGTTGCGGTGGGGTCTGCCATGCCAACCCTCTATTGCCAGGCAGGTAAAATTGTGGTGGCCTGGGGCAACGATTGGATGGCCGGGTTGCTGGGGCAAATTGCATGTTGCAGTTTGGTGGATGGGACCAAAGGCTTTAAATATTGGGACACTCAGCTTTTGCTTTCTCTTTCGCTGAGTGCATCGGATCACCCGCCCACCGGCCTGAGTTCCAGTTGACCTTGCTATGCCTGTCATGGGGTCGCCTGCCATTGGGGCAGGGGCTTAGTAGGAATTTTGTCCATTTGGCTGATTGGCTGGTGCCATCTGGTTTTTGCAATTCGTCACAACTTGTAAGGTTGTGGTTAGGCATTGGTTATAAAAATTGCTGGAGAAGGGGTAAGGATAGGCTGGACCTACCCCTCCAATGGTGGTGTGGAAGGGAATTCCGTTAAAGGAATCCTGGGGCTTGCCACTATTTCATCCAATCCCTGAAATGGGAACAGGGCCGGCAAGCCTTGGGGAACATGGTGGGTGAGCGGTGAGGGACTGTGCCTCAGCTCAACTGATCCCCAATATTGTTTTCCCTTCACTGGCTTCCGAGGGAGTTCGGAAAGTCAGTTCTGTCCCAGGCGGGGGGACAGATAGTCATAACCAATGCCTAAGCAACCACTCACAGATTATGTATTTTAATAAACTTGTGGCCAAAATTATGCCAAAAACCTTAAACAAAAATTAAGTGTGATTTGTGAATTATTTTGAAGGGTGGCTTGGGGACCTCCACACGCAATTAAAATTGCCTATTGCCATTTAGCCATCGAAAACAGAAGAGCGAGCATTATGACCAGGAAAACTAACACAATAATCTCCACACCTGAATGCGTGCTTAGGCTATATTTTCTGATGTTACTGGGGCAATATCCTGGGCAGGCATATCCTGAAGTAGCTCCCACCTCATAACATCAAAATGAGTCCATACATAGTAGGATGAACTTATAACACTTGCTTCATGCAGAGTGCTGCTCTCGTTGCAACTCCTCAAGACACTATATAAAGATAGATTGACTCAGACTGCTTGCAAAACCTCTTCTCTGATGATTACTACAAATGGCAAACTGTTTTGCTTGGCATCACACCAGCATAATTTTAAATTCGCTAAAGTATTACTTTTCCATGGGGTCCATGGAGCTACAGCCTTAGGCTGTTTAGAATAAACACAGAGGTCTACTACTGTCCTCCAAACAGATTAGTTTGCAAAGATAACATTCTTTTTTTAAACAAAACAGTAATAAAATCTCTGAATAGCTGGAGGGAAAGGAATTTGCTTTAGTATAATTTCTGGTGGCACCAACACTGCCCATCTCTGTAATTGTATAACATTATCACCATTCACTCTTCTGTCTAGTCTTGCATAGAGAATTGAAACATCATTTGAGTTTCCTCCAAGGATGGATTAACAAGATCGGCTGTGACATGACTTGATTAATTAATGAGGCTGGGGTATTCTCTAGTCCTTATGTGCTGTTCTTGAACTTCTGAGATGGGGAAATCAGTCTAACCTTCAATATTTTAGAAGCCAACTGGGTAAAGCAAAATTCTGGCTTGACCTTCACTAATAATACAACCAAAATCTATTATATTATATACCAGACTAGTTTGCTACATCCAAGGTGATTTCATCCTTTCTAATTTAAAAAGTAGGAGTGATCACGGCTGAAGTTTTGAGGATAAAAGAAAAAAGTCACTGACAATTTAATATCATAATTGGATTTCTAGATTTTTCCTGTTGTTGTTTTGTTTTTTTAAGTGGCTGGGGGAATGTACCCTCTTCCCCTTCTGCAAGTATTAATAATTGTATTTTACAAAGGACATCCTTTCAGAGCAGGGAGGGTGAACATAGGGTTCTCCATATATAGGAATCCATATCCCATCATTTCTAGCCAACATGGCCAATGGTCCAGGATGTTAGGAGCTGGGAGTCCAATGACATCTAGAGCAGTGTTTCCCAACCTTGTGCCTCCAGATGTTTTTGGCCTACAACTCCCATCATCCCTAGCTAGCAAGACCAGTGGTCAGGGATGATGGGAGTTGTAGGCCAAAAACATCTGGAGGCACAAGGTTGGGAAACACTGATCTAGAGGATCACAGGCAGATTGGTGTTTGAGCTGTGCATTCAGTAACACCTGCAACTCATTAGTACTCATTAGTATTGATTAGGAGTACAGAGACAGTGAACACTTTACATAGTGGTCAAGGTTAAAGGGGCTAGGAAAAAAATTCCTACTGAACTTTACCAAAAGCAAAATTTCAGATCCATCTACAGTGGTACCTTGGGTTAAGAATTTGATTCGTTCAGCAGGTCTGTTCTTAATCTGAAACTGTTCTTAACCTGAAGCACCGCTTTAGCTAATGTGGCCTCCTGCTGCCGCCGCTCGATTTCTGTTCTCATCCTGAAGCAAAGTTCTTAACCCGAGGTAATATTTCTGGGTTAGCAGAGTCTGTAACCTGAAGTGTATGTAACCTGAAGCGTATGTAACCTGAAGCATATGTAACCCGAGGTACCACTGTACTCTCTTTCTCTCTCCCTGTATATAGTGCTTAGCATTCTTCTTCTCCCCTTGGGTCCTCTTAATTTCAGTGGTTTCTATTTGGAGAATCAACCAAAGAATTTCAAAGGGAAGCAAATAAAGTTTTGAAGGGATTAGCAAAATTTGTAAGTCCGAGACTCTTGTTACCTATATTTTAGTATTATCTCTAAGATCAGCAGAGTGCTGTCTCAGCTATAGAGTCCATGTGTCAAGGCTCAGGAGTTCTTGGTAGTTTCTTCACATATTCTTCTGTCAGATTCCTTCCTATTTGAGACTTAACAAAAAGTTAAATCTAAGCTTTCACCAGAGGTTTTATAGCATTCTTTTTTGGAGGTAGGGCACTGGATTTTACTTTTTAGGTTTAGGCCAATATGGAACAATTTCAGTTTATTGACATTTTGTATTTTGGAAAGGGATGGGATATGAATAAATCCCCAAAGAGTGTTGGAATTGTCCATTCAGCTGGATGACTAAGGGCCAGAATTGTGAGGATAATATGGGGTTTGAAGATTTATTTATACTACCTTGAACTCCTTTGATAAATGGCCTGTTGTAAATGTAATAAAGTTTGAGGCTAAGGAAATGAGGTAAATAATACAATGCCAGAAGTGAACTAGCTAAGCATCAGGTTTCTATTTTACCATTGTAATTTTATGAGTTCTAAAAGCAGCCGTGATAGGAGGCCAGCCACCTTAAAACAAGGCTTTAAAAAGGATGTGTTATATTTGATTGACCTATAGGAAACATTATGCATTGGAACTGATAATATTTTTTTCCAATTCAGTTGAGAAATGTTTTACAAGTCTGGCCATGAACTGCGGGGAAGGCGAAGAGGTTGAATTGTTTGTGATAAACTCATTCACTCACCATTCCCTGTGGTAAGCATTTTGTGGAGAGATAAGAAAAGACAAGAGTTGTGCAAACATTAGCCACTGCTTAGAGAATTATTTGGCTCCATTTAGCAAAATTTGCAGGAAGCACTTTCTGGCTATTATTATTATTATTATTATTATTATTATTATTATTATTATATAAAACACCCTGCCCCCACAAGGATGGTAAGGTACTTTTTTTTATAGTCATCATTCATGGTGAAATTCTCACATAAATACAGGAAAACCGAATACCTGTTGTATTAGTATGAATTGAACACAATTCCGTATCACACAAAAGGTGGTTCCATATTTTGGGGGGTGGAGGGTGGAAAGAGAGGTATCTTGTTTTGAGAAAATATTGATCTACCAAAAGTTTTGGCATAAATGAGGCTATAACATTCATGAAGAGAGACAGATGCTGCCATTTTTCTTTTTTTTTTTTATACATTTTTTATTGCTTTTTTAAAGATACAGAAATACAGAAAAAAGAATAAAGAGTGGTTATATGAAAGAGAGATATAAATAACAAATTTCCATATTCTTTTTCCATCTAACCTATAGGACTTCCTCACATCCTCCGAACCCTGCGTTCTCTGTCTTATAAGGCATCAGCAATTTGTTAACTTATTTCAAAACTTATTGTAACTTCCATTTTATCATGTTCCCTATTTTCAATTTTACTGTCACTCAATTCTTATATGTTTTATATTAAACACAATAAAGTTATTTCATTATTTTACCTCTGAATTCTTGTGTCTTAATTTTCATTCCAATAACTTACATTTGCTGAAGCTAGAATTTCCTGAAAGGTGCATTTTTTTTTTTAACATTCATACAACTTATAATGTTTTTTCAAATAGTCCTTAAACTTTTCCCAATCCTCCTCGGTTGTTTCTTCTCCCGCGTCTCGGATTCTGCCAGTCATTTCAGCCAGTTCCATATAGTCCATCAACTGCGATTGCCATTCCTCCAGCGTGGGTAAATCTTGTATCTTCCAGTATTTTGCAATCAGGATCCTTGCTGCTGTGGTAGCATACATAAAAAAGGTTCTGTCCTTCTTAAGCACTCTCTGGTCCACCATGCCCAGAAGGAAGGCCTCTGGTTTTTTAGGTAAGGTAAATCTCAATACCTTTTTTAGTTCATTATGGATCACTTCCCAGAAGGCCTTCACTTTCGGGCAGGTCCACCAGAGATGGAAGAATGTCCCTTCCGCCTCTCCACATTTCCAACATTTGTTGTCAGACAGATGATATATCTTGGCTAACTTGACTGGGGTCATGTACCACCGGTATACCATTTTCATAATATTTTCCTTCAAGGCAGTACATGCCGTGAATTTCAAACCGGTGTTCCATAACCTTTCCCAGTCTGCAAACATAATGTTATGCCCCACATCCTGAGCCCATTTTATCATAGCGGATTTGACTGTCTCATCCTGTGTATTCCACTTAAGCAGCAAGTTATACATTCTCGAAAGTAGTTTACTTTTTGGCTCTAACAATTCAGTCTCTAGTTTCGATTTTTCCACCTGGAATCCAACTTTTTTATCTATTTTAAATACCTCTTGAATTTGCGCATAGTGCAACCAATCTCGTACCTTAGTTTTCAATTTCTCCAAACTTAGCAACCTCCAATTGTCTCCAGTTTTTTCAATTATTTCCCAGTATTTAGGCCAATGGGCCTCCATGTTGGGTCTCTTACGAGCCTTGGCCTCCACCGGTGAGAGCCACCTCGGAGTTTTACTCTCCAATAAGTCTTTGTATTTTATCCAGACCCTCCAAATTGCTCTTCTGACAATATGGTTTTTAAACAATTTGTGCACTTTAACCTTGTCATACCACAAATATGCATGCCACCCAAACGCATTGTCAAACCCTTCCAGATCCAGGACATCAGTGTTCTCCAATAAAATCCAATCTTTCAACCAGCAGAAGGCTGCAGATTCATAATATATCCTCAAGTCTGGCAGGGCAAATCCCCCTCTTTCTTTCGCCAGATGCTGCCATTTTTCAGTCTTTGCAATAGCTTAAATATTTTTAATGCAACTTGATTTCACATAATTATTTAAAAAATAATAATACTGCCTTTTGCAGTATTGCTGAATGACCAGAGTTCTTTGAGATCATTTTTAAACATACTTCCTGGTGCAGGACAGCTGGAAACACAACTGCTAATACACAATGGAAAGGCATAGAGAATAATCTTTCTTGTGCACAAAAAGGTGACATTAAGCAAGCCAGTGTAAGTTAAACCTCTGTACAGTTACACCATCGTCAAACACTGTTCAGCATTGGGGTTGCTGCTTTGCCTAAGACTTTGCAGAGAGAAAAGGAGCCTTTAAAATAGTGTGTGCTGGATTGCCAGGTCACATGACCAAACTGAACAGGTGCAGAATTGCAAGCAAATCCTCCTAACAGAATGCATTTTTATTATTTTCACCAGCGTATCAATTTTATGCATATTTCCTCCTAATATATGCATATTTATACACTTTCAGAGGCTGGAGAAATGGGTTGCAAAATTCAGAGAACTGCAGATTTTGAAAGATATTTGCTTATGTTTCAGGAAGTGCAAATTACATAGGTAAAGGTAAAGGGACCCCTGACAGTTAAGTCCAGTTGTGAATGACTTTGGGGTTGTGGCACTCATCTCGCTTTACAGGCCGAGGGAGCCAGCGTCTGTCCGCTCCGCAGACAGTTCTTCCGGGTTATGTGGCCAGCATGACTAAGCCGCTTCTGGTGCAATGGAACACCAACACCAGAGCAGCGCATGGAAACGCCGTTTACCTTCCCGCTGGAGTGGTACCTATTTATCTACATGCCCTTATTGGGGTGCTTTTGAACTGCTAGGTTGGCAGGAGCTGGGACCGAGCAACAGGAGCTCACCCCACCACAGGGATTTGAACTGCCGACCATTTGATTGGCAAGCCCAAGAGGCTGAGTGGTTTAGACCACAGCACCACCCACAAATTTCATAGGTTTGCCCATATCTCCACCATCCCTAGCTCAAAGAAGTACACAGGTAGGCTTTTCTCCAGAAAGATTAAGGTACCGTATTTTTCGCCCTATAAGACGCACTTTTCCCCCTCCAAAAATGAAGGGGAAATGTGTGTGCGTCCTATGGACCGAATGCAGGCTTTCCCTGAAGCCTGGAGAGCGAGGGGGGTCAGTGCGCACCGACCGCTCTCGCTCTCCAGGCTTCAGGAAGCTATCCACTAGCCGTGGGAGACCCAGCTCTCCCACAGCTAGCGGAGACCTTGCCGGCACCCAGAAGCTTGGGGCGCGCTGAGCTCCGCTCGCCCCAAGCTTCGGGATTAGTGCAGCACTCTGCTAGCCTTGGGAGAGCCGCGCGGCTCTCCCACAGCTAGCGGAGACCTTGCCGGCACCCAGAAGCTTGGGGCGCACTGAGCTCCGCTCGCCCCAAGCTTCGGGATTAGCGCAGCGCTCTGCTAGCCTTGGGAGTGCTGCGCGGCTCTCCCACAGCTAGCGGAGACCTTGCCAGCACCCAGAAGCTTGGGGCGCGCTGAGCTCCGTGCGCCCCAAACTTTGGGATTAGCGCAGCACTCCGCTAGCCCTGGGAGAGCCGTGCGGCTCTCCCAGGGCTAGCGGAGACCTTGCCAGCACCCAGAAGCTTGGGGCGCGCTGAGCTCCGCTCGCCCCAAGCTTCGGGATTAGCGCAGCGCTCTGCTAGCCTTGGGAGAGCTGCGCGGCTCTCCCACAGCTAGCGGAGACCTTGCCGGCACCCAGAAGCTTGGGGCGCACTGAGCTCCACGCACCCCAAGCTTCGGGATTAGCGCAGCGCTCTGCTAGCCTTGGGAGAGCCGTGCGGCTCTCCCAGAGCTAGCGGAGACCTTGCCGGCACCCAGAAGCTTGGGGCGCGCTGAGCTCAGCGCGCCCTAAGCTTCAGGCTTAGCGCAGGGCACCTGGGGGGGAAATAATTTTTTCCCCTTTATTTCTCTCCCAAAAAACTAGGTGCGTCCTATGGGCCGGTACGTCCTATGGGGCGAAAAATACGGTATTTTAAGGAATGTCTGTTCATTGTCTGTAAGCTTGTTTAACCATCATTAGTCCATGATAAACTGACCTTTTTAGTATTGTTTTAAAAACCTGAAATCCATATTTAGCCAGAGAACACTAGTACGATGTGTGAACACCATACAGAACCGCACTCTTTGCCACTCTCACTGTTCTTGCAAACTAATGTCTGTCTCCAGCCTCGCGGAACAGTGATCAATATTATTGCTTCCAAGTTAAGAAGGCAATATTCAAGGATCATATCTTCCCTACTCTGAGCTTCATGTGAAACATTAATGAGATTAACATCCTGGATGTCAACTATTTGTGCTTCACAGATGTCATGTAGCATTAGCACAAAGGAGCGGATACAATTTCTTTAGCTAATATCATTAGAGTGTTGCCTCCTACGCCTGTGTAGAGATTTGGTTTTAATGAAATTAAAGTGGCGGAGGAGGGCTCTTTTCAGTACCGAGACACCAATAATTTATGTGGGTGACAGATAACAGTTGTAAAACACGGGTTTCTTGCGTTGTGGCCTATGAAAAATGAATTGGCCTTCTCCAACCCTTTGCAAGGGAACATTTGCTGCAACATGCATTAAAAATAAATAAATAGAAACCACTTTTGCCACTGAAAACAATCAGAATGCTTTACAGTACAGTGGTACCTCAGGTTAAGTAATTAATTTGTTCTGGAGATCTGTACTTAACCTGAAACTGTTCTTAACCTGAAGCACCACTTTAGCTAATGGGGCCTCCCACTGCCGCCGCGCCGCCGGAGCACGATTTCTGTTCTCATCCTGAAGCAAAGTTCTTTTTTAAAAAAAAAGAAGATAATTTTTATTAAGTTTTCCATTTAACAATCCAATCATATCACATTAGATTTCCAAATTATACCAATACATATCATAAAGTCCAAATATTTTGCCAAATTTTAAATTTTTGTTGGGGGTTGCCATGCTTTGAGTTCAGTAAGGGTCGGATCATCTCATATTTCTGCTGCTTTTGGTGTTCACAAGTCCCATCTTTCGATCTTCTTGTTGTTATCGTTCATCCTGAAGCAAAGGTCTTAACCTGAAGCAATATTTCTGGGTTAGCAGAGTCTGTAACCTGAAGCGTATGTAACCTGAGGTACCACTGTATGAAAAAAGAATGGCAGTGGCAGGTTCTCTATCTAACAAGGATAGGGGGGGGGGGGACGGGACCAGAGGTCTTGAAAGGGTACATATATTCCAGTCTTTCTAAAGGTTAACTTTTGTCACAGGAGGAAACAATTTGATGCCTCCCACGAGATAACATGAGGTTTTTCACAATGGTGTCATCAATAAGCAATATGAGAAACATCATTTTATCAGGTGGGAGACAGTGCTTTGTTTCTTCCATGGACCAAATTTGGTAAGGCAGACATAGCATTCCCATATTAGGATATTAAGAGACACACTTTAGGGACAAAGGATCATGACTCAGGTGGCAAATTTGGGGCCACCACCCAGCTCGCCATCAGCCTCTGCTACTTCTTACATTGCCTACCAGCAACACTACATCACTTCTCCTGCTCTTCTGTAGAAACATCTTCCATGATGGTGTCAGTTTTGCAGAGTTATTGGTTTCCTTCAGGATGATGCAGATTTTCTTCTAGGAACTTGGTACTATCTTACCTTTCCCCCTGCTCCATGCAGAGGTTTCATGCTCCATGTCCAAGCAGTTTGTTCATTCATTCATTCATTCATTCATTCATTCATTCATTCATTCTCCCAGGCTTTTCCTGAGGTGTGTGTGTGGGGGGGGGGGGAATTCCACACTTTAAAGCTGAATTGGTGCAAACACCAATTCAGGTTTTCCATGGATTGACCTTTTCTCTGATCTGACTGAGATTCAAACAGAGGATTTTCATAGTGAACGCTCTGGAGGAAAAAAGATACAAAAAACCCCCCAACAACTGGAAAGGGGCACTCAGATACAGAGGTTTAAATCACAGACCATTCTTGGAAGGAGTGGAGGAAAGGTAAGTGTAGATAAGCCCTCAAATGCTTTTCTACAAGGTGATGCCAGCCTAAGAAAAATGACAGGGCCTCTTCAGTGGTGGCTGTCAGAATCTCCACTCGGCCAAGCTGATAAAGCTCATCTTACAGCCGAGTCCTCCGGAATCGAATACTTAGCAACCTTGAGCCTTTGATGAGGCTCCAAGGCACGTTCCCCCATTCAGCAGAGAATCCAGCACAGGGAAGAGACGAGAGGTTTGGGCTATATTGCAAAGAGTTTTATTATCCTAACTACGCAGACAAAAAACACATCCTCTCTCTATGAAAGCAGAGAACAACCGAAACAAAGGAACAAAGGAAACAGGAAACCAGAAAACATCACATCTGTCTCCTGCCTTCGTGAGACTTCCAACAGCCTGGAAGGTATCTGGAATGTAAATAGAGTCCTGTGACTCCAAGCAGCTGCTCAGTGGCAAACAGAAACTAACAGTGGCCCCACATTTGTGGAATTTCCTCCCCTGAGTCCTTGCTTTGGATCCACTTTTATGTAACCTTTATATGGGCCCTAAATACCCCCCCATTCCACCAAGCTTTTTATTTATCTTATTCCTGGATCTCTATTATGTTTTGTGATCTGATGTTGCTTTTATAGGTTTATGCATAGGAAAAAAGGTTAGTTTGTTTTGTTTTTATTACCATCTTTATTGAAAGTTCTCTGGGAAGCCTTAGCCTAAAAAGATGGGCAGAAATAATTAAGTAAATTAGAGACACGTGAGTTAGAGAGGGAAAATGCATCCCACACCCACCCCCACCCCACCTGTCACCCAGTACAAACCATTTTATTGCACTTGAAGAACTGTAACTTTGGTGCCACAAATTGCTGGCTGCCCCAGATGAAAACTGGTGCCATGACAAACTTTATGTAGTTCCATAAACTAGGAATGGTCCTCTAGATGTTGTTGAACTCCAACTTCCATTAGACCCAGCCAGTCTGGCCAACGGTCAGGGATGCTGGGAGCACAAGTCCAACCACATCTGAAGTGCCACAGATTTCCCATCCCTGTCATAAATGAAGACTCACTCTCTGCATTAAGCCATAACAGCTCTGTGTCACGTCTAGAACTGTTCAAGACTTCTGTCTTCGGTGTGGTTCTCCACTACTAAAACCAACTGGAGTCCCTGCCCAGATAACAAAATTATGAATTATTTTAAAGATGTTCCTGTGTCTTAGACTTCTGCTTTCCCAATGACTCAATCCCTGGTTCTTCTGGGTAGGGCTAGAAGTATTCCCTGTCCATTGACAGTCCCAGGCATGTCCAAAGTCTGTTTCAGGGGCTTAATCCGGTCCCTGTGGCAGCTTGCTTCCTGGGGTAAAATCCTTAAAAAACCCTCAACAACTTCAGTCCTAAAAAAAAGCTTAGCAACTTTGGTCTGCCCTCATGGACCTTCACTTCATCAAATCTGGCCCTCTTTGAAAAAAGTTTGGGCACCACCATAGACAATATGGAGCTAGACAGAGCAATGGTCTGACTCAACATTAGACAGGTTCTACTGCTCTTACTGAAATGAATGCAATCAAAGGTCCAGTGTCTTGGAGCCAAACTGGTCATAATCTGATCAGGATCTTATGCATTGTTGCTGCAGCCTCACTCGACTGCTTTAGGGCAGAGGTTCTTAATGTGCCATTCCCATACCATTTCCCCAAATTGCCACTCTCTGAAACAGCTCTTAACTCCATGGGGGGCAAGGTACAGATAGCCAAGGGAGCCCCCTCTCACCTCCTCTTTAATGGCCTCCCACAAGCTGGTAAAGACCATTTTAGAAAGGCATTTGGGATGTGAATTGCTGTCTTACCAAATGGGTTTTTTAAACTGCCTCTGGTTGTCGAAGCATTTTTATTACTGCTGCACTCTATTATTTCCTATTGCTGTTTTAGTGCTCCATTGTAAGAGTTGTTTTAAAGTGTTAATTTATGGTTTTATCCTTGTCTTGAGCTCCATTGAGCTGTCTTGAGAAAAGGCAGGGGTGCAAATGTTTTAAACAAAAACCCATGTTACGTCTAACTTGATCCTTAAGGAGAAACCATTAGAGGAGCTGAGATCCCCGTACAAGAGGGGTGGCTAATTTATGGACCATAGGAGAGATCTGGCCCTCCAAGATCCCTATCTGATTGGGAAATAAAGCACACTCCCTGGTCTTTAGTGAGCACTCTCTAAAAGGCAGGACATTTTATCTCACAAAAATCCCCTCTGAAGATCAGTTAGAGAGATCGTTTATCTCCAATCTCGGGTGCTAAACACCACAGAGCTGAGATCCGATATAAGCCTTCTCTGTCTGCTCTTTTAAAGTAAAAGGCAGTATTCACCCTGCCCTAACTCACTCTGTGAGATTAGAGATAGAAGATGTCTCTGTCTGTTCTTTAGATACCCTTCAGAGCAGGAGTTGCCAATGTGGTTGTCTCCACATGTGGCTGGTCTACAATTTCCATCAGTCCCAGTCAGCATGACCACTGGTCTGGGCTGATGGAAGTAGTTCAACAATATCTGGAGGTAACAGCATTGACTAGCTTTGCTTTGGAGTGTGATATTTGCAGAATAAAAGACATCATTTCTAGCCCCCCTACCAGGACTAGAGACCAACATGAGACTGCATGTCTGGTGAATGTGTGTGTTGTATGTGTTTGTTTTTGTGTGCGTACAAATGGTGAAGGTGCATGTGAATTGCGTATATGTGTGTGGCCTGCATGTGTAATGTTTGTGTGCTTGTATCTGTGTATGTACCGATCTTGGTCTTTCCCACTGGTGGCATGTGGCCATCAGAGGGATGCATGAGTGTAAATGTGCCCTGTGAGTCAAAAACAAAACAATTAGCTACCCCTGCCTTACAGGATGCTTTGTGAGGACCATGAGAATGGTAAGGAACTAAAAAGCAACCAATATGGTGGAATACTCTCTCTACATTAAAGTTCCCTCCTTTTTATTCCGGACTGCCTACGCAAACAATTTAAATCAAGGTGTGATTTACATTGACTTGCAGTAGTGTTGTGTTACATTTAAGAAAAATGTACAGTGGTACCTCTGGTTACGTACTTAATTCGTACCTGAAAACCTGAAACCGTTCTTAATCTGAGGTCAAAACAAAAAAAAATTCCTTCCAGTAGCACCTTAAAGACCAACTAAGTCAGTTCTTGGTATGGTATGAGCTTTCGTGTGCATGCACACTTCTTCAGATACAGTGTATCTGAAGAAGTGTGCATGCACACGAAAGCTCATACCAAGAACTGACTTAGTTGGTCTTTAAGGTGCTACTGGAAGGAATTTTTTTTTGTTTTGACTATGGCAGACCAACACGCCTACCTATCTGTAACTTAATCTGAGGTACCACTTTAGCTAGTGGGGCTTCCCGCTGTCACCGCCATTCAATTTCTGTTCTCATCCTGAGGTAAAGTTTTTAACCTGAGGTACTATTTCTGGGTTAGCGGAGTCTGTAACCTGAAGTGTTTGGGACCCGAGGTACCACTGTACTAGAAATCTAAGGGAAAGGAAGAAGGGAAGAACTGAAGCCCATAGGAAGCCATAGAATATCTGGTGAAAGAATTAGGAGCACACATTCTTGCCCCACTGCATTTCTGTTGGTGTTCTATAAACACAGGATTGACACTGCTCAAATTCAGAACTACTTAACAATACAGAATGTTTGTGCTTCACCCTTCTCTGCTACTTAAAAGAAAACTTACCTGTTTCCTGTGTGTAATGATGAATGAGCTTTGGCCCTCATTTGCAGCTCACATAACTGCCCAAGGTGTGGACGTTTCCTTTTACGCATTGTACTATGTGGCACAAAGGTTTTCCAGCTAGATGAAAGGGTCTCAGCCTTAAGTGGTCATTTTCTATTGTTTTTAAAGCTATTATTTTTTGTACAGTTTTCATGCTAGGCTTTTGAATCACCTTGAGACACATGTAAAAGGCAATTCATAAATCGTACTTCATAATCTAGAAATTATAATAATAAACTTATGATGGTAAAGAAGGCATGTGAGTCAATTCACACATCTGTGCCATCCGCTCCCACAAGCATAAAGAGCAAAATACGGTACCATAGTTCTCATTAAGTAGCACAAAAAAACCCCCAAACCCATATGGCTTAAGAAGTGTAACTTAAAAGCAGGCGTGGTGGCTACAGGAAAGGGGGCAGTGCATAAGATTGGTCATTATACTGAACTAGCGTTTTTGTTTCTTTCTTGTTAGAAAACAAGTGGACTGATTATAAAGAGTTGCACAATAAAGATTGATGACTTCCTTGAGAATTTCACAGATAATACCCAGCAATCACTAATGACTCTGGATATAGAGGCTTTGGTTGGAAATGTAATAGTTATGCAGTAGAGAGGAAAGCAATCAAATGGTAAGTTACAAATTAGGAAGCTTTATTCATGAGGGCCTGGGAGACTAATACAGGGGTGGGAGACAGAGACAGAGAGAGGTGGGTTGCTGTTATTTAAAGAACTCAGCTTAACTTGAAATTTAATAACAATCTTACGAAAAACGAGATTTGCAAGATGATAGAATGGGGATGGTAGTTCAATTTTTTTCAGTACGCTGGCCATGCACAAGAGCTCTGCACATGCTGAGGTTTTCTCATAGTTTTCTAGAAGGTGAAATGCATATAAAGGGAAATGCCATTGGCCATGTGTTGTCATTCAGCAACATTTGCAAAATCATGGTTATCTATTAAATTTCTCTACTACCCTTCACCCAAGGATCACAGGGAGATTTACAGTAAAGGTAAAAAGGTAAAGGACCCATGGACAGTTAAGCCCAGTCAAAGGCGACTGTGGGGTGCAATGCTCATCTTGGTTTTCAGGCCAAGGGAGCCAGCGTTTGTCCACAGACAGCTTTCTGAGTCATGTGGCAAGCATGAATAAATTGCTACTGGTGCACAGATTCACAGTATAAAAGCACAAAAATACACATGGTAACAAACAAATTGCTGCTGGAGGAGACTCTTGAGAGTCCCATGGACTGCAAGAAGATCAAACCTCTCCATTCTTAAGGAAATCAGCCCTGAGTGCTCACTGGAAGGACAGATCCTGAAGCTGAGACTCCAATACTTTGGCCACCTCATGAGAAGAGAAGATTCCCTGGAAAAGACCCTGATGTTGGGAAAGATGGAGGGCACAAGGAGAAGGGGACGATAGAGGACGAGATGGTTGGATAGTGTTCTCGAAGCTACCAGCATGAGTTTGACCAAACTGCGGGAGGCAGTGGAAGACAGGAGTGCCTGGCATGCTCTGGTCCATGGGGTCACGAAGAGTCGGACACGACTAAACGACTAAACAACAACAACAACAAACAAAAGCAATAAACCCTCCCCACACACAGCTTAAAAGGCCATAGACTGTTTAACTACCTGAAGGCTTGGGAGAAGAGGAATGTTTTTGCCTCGTGCCTAAAGATAGGTAATGAAGGCACCAGGCAAACCTCATTGGGGAGAGCATTCCACAAGCAAGGAGCCAGAAACAGGGAGCTAGAGGCTGGAAACAGCATTTATAAGTAAGTCCAGTGCTTTTTCTGGGGGGGATGCAGGGAGACACATACCCCTAAACATTTTGTGGATTTAATACTGAGGAGCAGTATTTCAATAGGCGTAGGAAAATGAGAGTACCCCTCAACATTTTTTTTTTTAGAAAAAAAGCATTGAGGAAGTCATTGTTTAAATGCCACAGGTTTCCCACTCCTGCTGTAAAAGAAGGCCCTAAACACAAAAGTGCATGCTAGAGCAGTGATGGAGAACTTGCATCCCTCCAGATGTTACTGGACTTCAACTCTGTTTATTCTGGAAAATTGGACATGGAAGTTGGAGTCCAGCAAGATCTGGTGGACCACATGTCCCACACTGCTCAAGTTTCGAGTCTTTCTAATGCACTCTTTTCGAAGGCATTTTGGAAACTGCAGCTAGTAAAAAAACAAGGCAGACTGATTTAATATCTCACATTAGCTGCAGATAAAACACATGCCACCTGTTCTTCATGAGTTCTGGTGGCTGCTGATTGGTTTCTAAATTCAAGGTGTTGGTGCTCAATTCTAAAGCTCTTAATGGTCTGGGCAGAAGATACCAGGGACAGTGTCTCCTTCCTTACATAACTTCCCAAATGGGAATGAAAACTGTTTGGAAATCCCACCATCCATTAGAATGCTGCCCCAAGATGACTTTTTGGGGGGTTCCCCCTTCAGTTTTAGAATGAGCTTCCTAACAGAAGCTTGCCCCTTTTTACATAGGCAGTGTCTTCCTTTGCAGATTGTATTTTTACGATGTGTTCTTTTTTTTAAAGTCGGCTCAGATTTCAGCTTGTGTGTCCATCATCCGTTTTCTTCTTCAGAGTCCTATGATTTTACCTGTACTGTATAAATGTAAATTTTCCTTGTTTTGAGAACTGTTGGGATTGAAAACCAGGATTAAAATAAATGAATGAAATTGAATCCAAGTGGAGGTTAATGGGGGGTTTAAAATAGTGCAAGACATTTGACATGAGAGTTAAATGGTTTTCCTAAGGTAAAGATGGGGAACTTGTGAACCTTAAATTGTTAAAGGAATTCTTTCCCATCAACCACAACCAGAATAGCCAATGGCCAGTGATGATGGCAGTTGAATTCCAGCAATATCTGGAGGGCACAAGTTTTCCGATTCCTGCCTTATGGGCTCCGAGTGCACATAGAAGGAGGTTTGATCTGGTCATCTCTGTAGACCAAGGGATGCTCTTCCAACCTGGCGTGGGTAGATTTTCCATGCAAGTAGAGAGAATTGGTATCATCTTTAGAGGACCGGGGCTATTTCTGCACATCCATTAATTGTCAGGAGAACACTGAAGTCAAATTACAGCTTATAAGGGTATGACCTGCAATCAACTCAATTGCACAATAACAGTAAGATGTAAAAATAGCTAACACCAATTCAGGAAGAAACACACTCTTTCCCCCTCTGTAGATTCTAAAGCGTTGGTAAAAGTGATTGCGCTCTTTCACAGCATTGGTTTTATGTCCTTCACATTCATTGTAGATTTCTTGGATACCTTATTTGGGTCACTTTTTCTTCCCCATTTATGAGCCTGCTGGTAAAGGATCAAGGGTGCAGATATATATCGCTAGATATGAATGTTATTAAGGTTCAAGGGGGCAGATATGCATTGCTATTATATTAATGCTACTAAAACCAATTGTACAAAATAGTCCATTTCACATTCTAGTAGATAGAATGGGAGAGCATGGAAATACCATTAATACCAAAATGTCATTTTAAAAAACGTATTAAACTTTCCCCCCTATAGTATTCCAATCTGTGTGAGTTTTATTTTGGGTGGGATGTGTGTAAATGTTTCACTAAAGTGTTTGGAGATACACAAAACACTTTAGATTGGGGGTTTGTGCCCATTTTAATTGCCCCATTGAACCCAAACCCCTTTGATGTTATATACCTCAAACCATCTAGAGTCCAGTTCAATCATTCTCTCCCTACACCAAGGATGAGGAAGCCTTTGGCCTTTCAGATGCTACTGAACTCCATGTCAGGATGCTGTCAGCAGCTCCCGGCTGGTTGCCCAGGAAAGTATAAAGGCAAGGAAAAGTTTCTTTTTTTATTTCAATCTTTACAGAGAGAGGCTATAGAACCCAGCCTCTTGGATAATGGTGGTGTCCCAAGTGAATCTTCACCCCCTATCTCTCCCACTTCTTCATTCGTCTCTTCTACGGGTGCCCTCTATCTTTGAGCTCTTTGCTCTCCTACTTTTAAGGCCAGGTTCTGAGCGATGGAGGGTCTGGAATGCTTTCTAATGACAGCGTGTCAGCTGGGTGTTGTTCTGGCTCTTCCATGATTTCCCAACTTTCCCCCTCATCTGCCTCTGAGCTGCTACCTTCCTCAACCCCTGTTGTAAATCTATACTGTCTTCCTCTTCCTCCTCCCTGGAAGGGTCAGGATGGGGAGGGGGTCTCCACCATTTCTCCTCTGCTCAATCCTTAACAATTAGTTTTCTTTAACAGTGGAAGCGGGTTTTCAGAATATACACAGCTCTTCTCCAGGCTTTGATTATGAGAGCAAAAATTAAGCATCCAATAGTCTAGATAGAAACAACTGGGTAGTCAGGCTGATGGTTACTTGGCTGCTGAAGTTTACTGGCCATTGCTGTTGGCATGGAGATAGTCTAGGTTGAATGCAAACATGCCATTCTGATGTCATGTGTGATGTCACAAAGAGGATATGCTTTAAGTCTTGGTAAAGCCAGAAACAGTTAACAGTCAGACTGCATCTCAGCCCTGTCAAGATGGATCTCCATAGCAGGTGATGAATAGTTTTATTTGGGGGATATATTAACTTTTACTATTGGGGGAAAGATTTAGATTGGTTTGCCAGTTTGTAACCCATCAAGTTGAGGCCAATAAATATACATTCACAACTCTGTACACATCAAATAATCAACTGTATGTTTGACTTTGGGACGGATTCATACAACCACATTTCCTTTCTCTAGAAAGTTTGGAAGGTGTGTAATTTGAATGGCAATTACTCTCTGCTCCCTGCTGTCAGGGTGCTGTCAGCAGATCCTGGCTAATTGCCCAGGAAAGTATAAAGACAAGGAAAAGTTTCATAGTCCTTTTTAATTTCAATCTTTACAGAGAGTGACTATAGAACCCAACCTCTTGGATAACGGTGGTGTCCCAAGTAAATCTTCACTCCCCATCTCTCCCACTTCCTCATTTGTCACTTCTATGCATGCCCTCTGTCTTTGAGCTCTTTGCTCTCCTACTTTTAAGGCTCACCTGGTTCTGGGAGATGGAGGGTCTGGAATGATTTCTAATGATAATGTCTCAGTCAGGTGTTGTCTGCCTTTCCCATGATTTCCCAACTTCCCCTCTCATCTGCCTCCAAGCTGCAACCTTCCTCAACCCCCTGTTGTAAATCAATACTGTCTCCCTCCTCCCTGGAAGTGGTCAGAATGGGAAGGCGGTCTCCACCATTCCTCCTCTGCCTAGTCCCTGACACTCAAATATCATCACCCTTGATATATATAAACTGTGCAGCTGAGAGAAAAAGAAATTTCTTATTGCAAATCCCCCTTGGTTAGACTGTAGAAACATGAGACGTGTATATAAGACAATTTGCATATGGGGAATTATTCCATATAAATAACAACCCTAAGTGCATCTGTGCAGCAGGTTCTTTTGATTGCAGTGAGATTTACTCATGAGTAATAGGACTTCAGCCTGAAACTAGTTAGTCAATTTTATTGGAAGCTATACAATCCGGTTTCCCGCCCCGACTGCAGTAGCTCAGTCAGAAGGTGAATGACAGTGCTGGTATATTGCACTATAAATAAATAATAATGTTAATCTTAAAGAGAGGGGGAGAGTGGCAATTATAGCTTAGCCTTTACATTTAGCGTGCATAGCCTGTGGCATTTTAGAATCCATTGGTGTATGAAGGATAAATTGCATTCTAAAGCTGTTGTTCTTAGCTTATAATTTAGGCGAGAGTCACATATACGTTAAATAAAACGGAAAGAGGGGGGAATGTACATGCAGGACCAGATTAAAACAACTGGAGGCTCTGGGCTGGGAGACAATGGGAGGCCCAAACTTAATAGCATCTGACCGCGAGAAACAAAACTTTCTTCTTTTCTTTATCTACTCAACAAAAGTAGAACATTGCTGAAATTTTAGGACTGATAAAAAATTGTTTATAAATTTATAACCTTTACTATATTTGCAAAAGTATGGAATTATTGAAGACACATATAGGGGAATCATGTCTTTGTTATGACATTATGTCATGTACGAAGTCGGAACAATTTCTTTCAAGCACTTATGGATGCAAAACTATCAATTATATCATTAAAATCAGTTAAGTCACAGGTTATCATTTTCTGTGCAGAGAATGCTTAGTGCAGACAACCAATCTTGGAAATTGTTACTCTGGAAATTGATATCTTGCCAGTACAGTTTGTAACCATTAAACACAGGAGCAATCTGGGTCCCCCCCCAAAAAAAAATAATTCTCCTGGAATTTTATTTGTTACACACCTTGGGGGCTGAAATTTTCTTTTTCAGGTGAGCTTGTTTGACGTACAGGTGGAAGTGCAAGAGTTAATTGACTAGACTAAGGTCAACATCCTTTGGCTCAACGTCACAACACCATTGTGAATCTGTTCCTTGGTTGCTTGCAGGTTCACCATGTTGAAGAAGGTTTATTCTTGCCCAGGAAAAATGTAAGTGCCGATTGCTTCCACCTGGCCAGATCTCCATGGTAGCTGCTGAACCTGTAACTGGTATCTGGCCAGGATGTGATTGTCTTGGCTATATAAGGAGGGCTACACCAGCAACGTCTGTCTGCTGCTCAAAATTTCTGCTGTGTGATTCCTACCTCCTGGTTACTGCTGGACTATGTGTTGTGCATGGAACTACATTTGAACCTGCAGCCTAGATGTGGACTTTGCTGTGAGTTTTGCTGTGCAGGACAGGAAGGTGCCAAGTCTCTATCTAAAAGAGTACAGTGGTATCTTGATTCTCAAATGCCTTGGTACTCAAACGCCTTGGTTCCAAAACACTGAAAACCCGGAAGTAAGTGTTCTGGTTTTCAAACGTTTTTCAGAAGCCAAACATCCAATGTGGCTGTCGGCTATTGTTTCTGGGGCGTCTGCACCAATCAGAAGCTGAGCCTTGTTTTTCGAACATTTCAGAAGTCAAACAGACTTCCAGAACAGATTAAATTTGGCGCTTTTGTTTTTGCTATTTATCTTGCGTTTTTGTTTTTGAGGCTTTTTCGGTTAATTTGTTTTTGTGACTGTGTGGAACCCTGTTCAGCTACTGTTTGTTTGTTTGTTTGTTTGTTTGTTTGTTTGTTTGTTTGTTTGACTGCAGAAATGGATAAAACTCCCTTCATCTAAACAATAACTATCATCAGAGCAGGTAATGAATTATTATTTTTTAAAAAAAAAATATCATCTACAATACTGTCTTGTCTTGTGAAATAAAATAAAATACTTCCTGCTTAAGTAGTTGCACACATAGGCTGTTTTACCATCAAACATTGCTTTGAGTGAAGCCCGTTATTCTTTTCATACCTTTCAAAACTAGTTCATTGTGTTTGGACTTGGACTTGCAGTTATGCATCTTACATCCATAGCATCATTCTTCATTTTCCGTAAAACTAAGACACTATTTCCCTGTGTGAAAGCCTAGTTGTCCACCAGCACTTTTACTGTCCAAGTATTTTATCTGACTTGATTGACTTGCTACATGTCTCTCTCTCTCTCTCTCTCTCTCTCTCTCTCTCTCTCTCTCTCTGAAACATAAAAAATGACCTCTTCTCCATCCCTCTGGGAAGATCTGGTGAATCTAAAGCGCACATGCATTAGCAATTCAGTCCATTACTTTCAATATTGCTTTTCGGGGGTGAACATTAATATCCTGTGAATAAAATAAATGAAGTCCCTTATTCTCTAGTTCAGTACTTAATGCTGTTTTTAAAAATTAAATAACTTTTGCACATGTGGTTCTTCTGCACTTACACAAATACCAACCGCAGGGAAAATGCAGTATATCATTCTAAATGAGAAAACATAAAAGGTACCTGGAATGCTAAGAACATTACTAAACAAGAAGGATTCTTTGCAGTTCTCTTAAAGAGCCATGAATTTTAATCTATATATCCATATCAGTAAAGGGAAATTATGAAACTGATAAATTCATGCTGTCTTTTATCAGGGACGAAAAGGAGCCACGTTAGACAGCCATACATCTTCTGGAGTTGCCGGCAGTCTCATTAGTGTGCTGTGATATTCATTATATAGAACATCATAAAGATGAAAGCTTTTAAATGAGAAAGTAGCTTTCAGTTCTATCACCATAAAGCAACTATGATTTATTATTCAAATTGATATAAGTACTATGAAGGGTAAGTCAGGATGCTGACTATGAAGGGTAAGTCAGGATGCTGCAGGGAGGACTTGAAGGTACTAAGCTAGAACCCAAACAGTTTGCTTGATTGACAGGAACATTGGTGCAATTCCAGGTCTTACTATGCCATTAACACATTTGCTGACTGTGGCAAGCAATATATTCCCTGTCAAAGAAAAGAACAGGTGAACAACTGGCAATAAATTCCAGTATAAGGGAATACCCTATGACCAGTCTTTTAAAGGATAGAAGATCACAGAACATTCAATAAGAATAAACTCTGGAAAATCACATCTCCATTAATATTTCTTTTGACCAAGGTGCATAGGACATCCTCATGATTCTCTTTCTATCCAATAATGCTGTAGCCATGCTGTGTTCTCCATTAAAAGAGGGCAGGGGACTTTATTATTAGGGCATTGTAAAATGTATGGTGTGTCAGACTCACATTATTGGAGAGGGACGCGGGCAGCACTGTGGTCTAAGCCACCAAGCCTCTTGGGCTTGCCGATCGGAAGGTTGGCAGTTCGAAACTGGGGTGAGCTCCCGTTGCCTTGTCCCAGCTCCTGCAGTTCGAAAGCATGCCAGCACGCATAGATAAATAGGTGCCGCTGCGGCAGGAAGTTAAATGGCATTTCCGTGCATTCTGACATTCATCATGGTGTACTGTTGTGCCAGAAGAAGTATCTGAAGAAGTGTGTATCTGAAGAAGTGTGCATGCACACGAAAGCTCATACCAAGAACTAACTCAGTTGGTCTTTAAGGTGCTACTGGAATTTTTTTTGTTTTGTTGTGCCAGAAGCAGTTTAGTCCTGCTGGCCACATGACCCAGAAAGCTATCTGTGGACAAACACCGGCTCCCTCAGCCTGAAGCGAGGTGAGCGCCACACCCCATAGTCAAGTTTGACTGGACTTAACCATCTAGGGATCCTTTGCCTTATTGGAGAGGTCATAACATAGAAATATCATGCAGAACTTTATATAGTAAAACCTTTGAAAGCATGTGGAGGCTTACTTGCTAATATTGCTAATGCTGCAGTTTCTTCCATTCCTCTTAATTAAGGGCTATGCTTAATTAATGAAGGACAAGGGTTTATTTCTCTCTCTTGCCTTTGTACCAGGCTTTTATATCCCCCTCCCTGGATCCTCTTCATTAAGCCTCTGCTGATGCAGCAGTGCAGTTGATGATGTCATTAGCATGCATAAATGTGGACTGGGCTTGGGCCTAGTGAGATGTACCACTGCCATCTTTTTGGAACCCACTGCTTGGGATGGGTACATCAGTTCATTTTGGTTCATTTCCATTTCTCATTTGCCCCCATACCCTCCAACATCCTGCTGATCAAAATTGGGACACTTGGGGGGGGGGGTTGTCCCAAGCTCTGGCAGGAGCCAGCTGATTTTGCTTAATTTTGTGCCCAACTATTTAAGGTTTACAATCCTTGCCATTCTTTGGGTCTGATCACCTGAGCACCTCGTGGTGTTTAATGTTACATAGTATGATGCTGTCTCTGCCATTCCCATTTGTTACCTGCTTCAGTCAACTTTCTGAAGGTACACCTTTCCCCCAGTCTTTCATTGATTATTAAGAATAGACACTGTCTTGTTTACATTATAATGCTTTGCTGCATTTCTGTACCTTTCATTGCTGTTCTTGGTAGTTGGTATCAATGGTTTTATTGTCTATTTTGTGATATTTGTGCTTTTAAAATGTGCTATACACATCTTATATAATTAGACAGACAGATAGATAGATAGATAGATAGATAGATAGATAGATAGATAGCGCGAGAGAGCGGTATCAAGATAGTCTTAAATAAAGGTTTTGCTCACCAGTACTTGGGGCATTTTGCCTAAATGGCTATGATGGTGTTCCAGCTATGAACACCATCAGTCCAGTGTGATCCATCAGGAGCTGCTACATGGAGAGTCATGACATAGCAGACAGAGTGTTGGACTAGGACCTGGGAGACCATGGTTCAAATATCCACTTGGCTGTGAAGCTCACTGGGTGTCAGGAATGAGCCAGCTCCGAGCGAAGGTTTGCAGCCAACTGCAGAAAGCAGCCAGGAACAGAGAGTCTTTGATATTAGTCAGGCAGGGGAGAGCCGGCAGCTGCAGACTTCAGCTCTTCCTGACCTTGATATTCCAGCTGATAAGACAGTAGCTGAGAGCAGGCTAGAACGCAGTCAAAGCTCACCAGAAGCACAAATAGGCACGAAAGAATTCAGAGTCGGCGAATGGAAGGGTTGCAAGATAGGAAGCAAAACAAAAGACGTACGGTTCATAAGTTCAGTATCTTCTGTCAACATCATAAGGAGTCTTCAGAAGGCTCATCTTGAGTAATGGTGCCAGAGGCTTTGTTAGAGCCGTCCGGAGCTATCTGTTTGTTTTTTGCAATTAAGCCATCCTTTTAACTAGCTATGCTTACTGTGTTATCAAGCTGGGAACCTGGACTCCTGACACTGGGTGACCATTGGCCAGGCATAGGCAAACCTGGCCCTCCAGATGTTTTGGGACTACAACTCCCATCATTCCTAGCTAACAGGACCAGTGGTCAGGGATGATGGGAGTTGTAGTGCCAAAACATCTGGAGGGCTGAGTTTGCCTATGCCTGCCTTAGGCCAACCACGGCCACTTAGCCTAAACTACCTCACAGTTGTTGTGGGCATTAAATGAGGGGGGAAACCATGTATGTTGCCTTGAGCTCCTTGGAGAAAAAGGGGGGATATAAATGTAACCAATCAATATTTTCAAGAAGTGTCAAGATGGGCAGGGTATAAATAATAAAATTATTATTATTATTGGGTTTCACAGATACCAATAAGAAGGTGATTCACCCTATGGAGGAAACAGGTCTCCACAATCTAACCTTGGTATAAAGAGGAGAAGCCCCATCACATCTTTCCAAATCTGGGCAGCTGAATTATACTAATGATGAATCAATATCAATCGGATTACATGAAACACATAGGCTCCAATATCACAGCTATGTTTAAAGAACAAAGCTGAAAGGAGGTTGAAAAACTGAAGGTCTGGCTGATTTCAACTGCAGGAGAGTGAACACAAATTAGGAATTGGTCCAATAAGATCTTTATAGCCACTCCTCGCCAAGTAATCAAGAGCTTATATGCTTAAAATCTCTGTTCCACTTCCCAATTAGAAAAGAGGTAATTTTATTCTAAATCTTACTCTAAAATTGGTTCATATTACAAAATCTCATTTTTGCAGCAGCATAAGGAAAATTAGCTATATGAATAGTAATATCACATTGCCACAACCTACAAAATCACAGTAGTTTTCCAGCACAGAAATATAGTTAACATTCCTCTTACCTAGGGTCACCTCTCTCATATATGCCATTTTCATACAAATTGCTTATAAAACAAGTGAGGGAATAAGTGAATTTTAACTAAACCCAACAGTAAAGTTTGCCCTCGCAAGAAAACTATAGCAAAAAGTCTGTAAGTGAGCAGGATCCATAACCCCTTGGTTCTCAAGCCTGAAATTTAATCAAATCCTGTCTTTTTTAAAAGAGAGAGAGAGAGAGAGAGAGAGAGAGAGAGAGAGAGAGAGAGAGAGAGATCCTTTTGGGGGTATGGGGGAGGGTCTCAAATTTTAAAGCTGCCCAGCACAAAAATCCAATTTGGCAGATGATATCCATTGTGCGCCAAAGCCCCGTGACCTGCAGTTCCCTAGTGGATAATAAACACACAGACACAAGTATTTAGGTTTATAGGTTCAAATAGGCCACAACTTTATTGGTTACAGATGTGTGTGGTTTGGCTTAGGCATTGGGTGAAGCCAGGCTATATCTCGACTCCCACCCATTTGCAGGGAGTCCATCTAAGCGTAAACCACCAGTAGGGGGATCCCTATGACTTACATCAAATAGGGTTACCCTGTTGGGGTTGTGGCATGGCCCTAGCCCATGTCTGGGCATCAGACAGAATCCACACCCCTAGATCCCTTTAATAGGATACCCTTATTGAGGAAGGGCAGGCAGAGACTACAACCTCCCCTCCATCCAAACAAAGGCTTACCCCATGCCTAACCTCACTCAAGTTGTGAAAATTGCTACAAGGTAGGCGAAAACCCAATGGCTGGTGTCAATTTGCCAAGTGGGAAAAAACCCAACAATATGGCAGCCGTCAATTGTCCATAGCAAGGTCATATCAGAGCAAAGTATGAAAAGAGGGTGGGTGGGTGGGTTGGGAGATCCAGCAAAGGGTGCAAGATGAAGGCTCCACAAGCACACTGCGGTTTAAGATTCCTGTGGCCACACCTCCCACCGGCGCTGATTGGGCAGCAGGGCTACCCCTGGGCAGGGTGATGGCGACGTGGCCTGGACAGTGATGCAGTCTCATCAATCTCCACCCACCCCGCACCGGATCACTGCAGGGGCCCTGACGCCTGGCTGCAACACCGCCCACCCAAAAACGTAGCGGACCTGGTGCCGACAGAACTGTGGAAGGTACAAACCACAGAAAGAGCAGGGAGAATAATTGTTTCTGTACACTAATAGTTCTCTCTATAACAGAACAGGCAGCAATGATATGTATTGGTGACAATGTATTGTTGATGCTGTAAAGGCAGCTCAACAGCAAGGGTGAACCCAGAGTGATTCTACCTTACCTTTCCTAGGTATCTGTTATGCTCTAAGGCAGCAATCCTGAACACAAGAACCTGGCTTGGAAATTCACTCCACTTCCCAGTGGGGAGGAGTTGTGGTGGACCACGTGGCCATGCACTTCCCTCCGAGGGTGCTGGGACGAAGTCCCATGTACCCCGGAGGTTTCCAACCATGTCATTCACCTGCCAGCCAACCCGCTGGCTGGGGGGGGGGCATGGCCGGGCCCCATGTAAATAGAGCTGGATAGCTTCCTTTTGGCTCACTTCCTTGTTTGCCTAAGCCAATACCGCTCACATTCTGTAACCAATAAAGTTGTGGCCTAAATTTGTCCAATAACATTAACCTAATATCTGTGTCCTTGTGTCTTATTCATCAACAAGGGGGTGGGTGGTCTCTGGGTCCCCACATGCAGAAAGCAGGCATAAATTAAGCCAACACAAAGTTACAACAGATCCAAATTCCATTGCAGAGAAAGGGTGCTGCTAGCTGATCTGGCCCACGCCTGTCTGAGGGAATGCAAGCCTTTAAAATATAGTTTGACTTACATCACTCCTGTTGCTGGCTTCTCCTAAAACTTAAGTTCCCAGATCACGTGCTCATTACTTTTTAAAAAAGCAATGCAGAGGAGACACATTTTATGAGATGAATATGATAAGATGGAGATCAATCAAAGTGCAGATTCAAAAGTAGAACATAATCTGATCCGTGAACTGGTTGAGATGGTGCAGATCAGGTGATTCTGCATTGCTTTTTGTCAAACTGGCACTCTGTCCCTACTGAGATTGCAAGCTAAATAAGCCATGACTGCATCATTCCAAATTGTGAAGATTGTCCATCACGCTAATAGCTGGGGAAAAAATGCTTTCTGTGATGAGGATGGAAAGGGGAAAGCAATTACTACTGCAGGAGACTGCACATCACATTGAAACATAGAAGCCCAGAGTTAAAGGAAGCAGTCATTCCAAGGGCCGTCAATGTAGCTATTCTTGTGCTCATAGTGAGGTGTGTGCTTAAGTACCTTTGTGATCTGTGGCCATAAATTGGACAAGAACTGTAGAATTACTGTCTTTGTTTAAATAGTTGATTGTTACTCAAAAAGCATTAACTGCATTTTTATGCTGATGGCAAAAGACTTTATAGAGATAATTAAAGAGAAGCTTCAATTTTCATTATCTCCTTAAGCATCCTCTTTCTGCAATCCAGATTAGATTTAATAGAGCTATTTGCATGCACATTTGATTGATTTGAAGTTTTCAACCTAGAAACAAATTGCCATTGTTAAAAGTTATTGACATGCATGTCCAATCATCAAAGAGCACCAAAGGAATGCTCTGGTTGAAGCTAATGGGCAAACCATTGGTGGAGAAGCTGTGAGGATTACACGTCTCCCTTCCACGGTTTCCCTCCATTTGCTGACCTATTGAAATACCATTAGCATTCTAACAAGACTTTCCCCCTCTGAGCTTTAAAGTCGAATCAATAGCTTTACTCCGGTACTAGTCACAGATTGACTCAACTAAGTAGTGCTAAAGGGATTTTCATTGAGCTTATGAATTGCTAGATGTTTCAGCAGAGGAACGGCCAGACTGGTTCCAGACATTATCACAATCAAATAAAAAACAAACCGATGGGTTCAAATCATTCTTGCCAGACTTGTGACACACCAACACAAATGTAGCCTGCTGGTCGAGTATTGTTGACTTGCCTGACTCTACCTCCACCCTTTTGCCCCCTCAAGGAGGCAGAATAATGGGAATCTTGTTGGGCCAGTCGTAAGCCATGCCTGTTTCTTTCCAGTTCAAAATATAATTTCCAAGGTCACCATCCTTCATCTGTTTACCTCCCACATTTCCTCTTCAGGGTCTTTCTTTGATGTTACCAATCAATCACCTCTGTCACTCTTATTGGCAGTAGATCTAAGCCTCTGTCAGATCTCACAGCACATTTTAGAGTAGAGAGGGTGGTGTGGGGAAAGGAAGCAACAGACAACTGCCTGTTTTCTCATCTACTTCCCCATTGGCTCCCCTACTCGGACCTTTGACCCCAGTTTCCACAGAAAAGTGTAGTGCTGTGAAATGGTACATATGATCCCCCCATGGTATTTGATCTGTGTTAGTTCATGGATATATGAAAGTCACCTGAGGTCGTCCTCATCAGTCACCCTCATCAGCTGAGGAGCATGCATGTGTAGACTAACCCACAGACTAACAGGAGATAACTCTGGTTTGAAGGACATACAAAATGCAAGCCTCTTCCTGGAATCTTTCTTTCCCACTTATCACAGACATTTGAAGTTCTGGCTGTGATTACTCCTCTTGTGGTGAGGTCTTTCTTGACCTTCTGAGGAGTCTGTGGTCTAGTCATTGGAGACTGATGACAGAGTTGTCTCTTTGGAGTCCAGGGGATGAGAGGCAGGTGCTGGTGCCAGTGGATCCACATAGGGAAGATCTACTCCTCCCTGGATCTACTTTGCATCTCAGAATTTCTGGTCATGACAATGTGCAGGGTTCTAATTGCACAAGGAGCTGTACTCCTTGATATAGATGTTTGCTTGCTGATGTGTGGAGCAGCATAGATTTAAGGGAGGAAGTGTAGCTAGTGAGAGTGGTTCTGCTTTCGTCCTTTTCACACGAGAGAAAAATATCTAAACTAGGATTCAGTTGCCCTGATTATTTAAATATAGATAAAATAAAGATTTTTAAAAACAAACAGACATGATAAAATGTCATTTTTCTTAAGCAAAAAAGTTTTAGACACCAAAAACAAGATCCACATGAAACATTAAAAACATATCCAACACATATTTCAAGCACATGTCTATATTTTAAGGGTGTTGAGGAAGAAAGTACAGTTTCCAGGAAGGCATGTGCTTTACAGGAAGTTTAAAGGAAGTCATGTGCTTTGAATATGCATTCAATACAGTGGTGCCTCAGGTTAGATACGCTTCAGGTTACATATGCTTCAGGTTACAGACTCCGCTAACCCAGAAATAGTGCTTCAGGTTAAGAACTTTGCTTCAGGATGAGAACAGAAATCGTGCTCTGGCGGCGCGGCAGCAGCAGGAGGCCCCATTAGCTAAAGTGGTGTTTCAGGTTAAGAACAGTTTCAGGTTAAGAACAGACCTCCGGAACGAATTAAGTACTTAACCCACAGTACCACTGTATATGGTGTGGATTCATCCCAGCCTGGACAATGCCACTGACATGTAGCATGCCAAGCCAATGGCTTCAAGTAGGACCTGAGCCAATGGCTTCAAGTCACAAGAAATCGAGTCCTCCTCACAGAGGGCACGCATTGCTGTGAGCTCATTAGGACTGACCCCACTGTTTGAGTGGGTGGGAGTGATTGGATAGCCACAACAACCCAATTGGTGGTCCCTCAGTTGCTGGGCAGATCTGGCCAATGAGGAATTTTGTGTGTTAACCGAGGGACCTTTATATTCTGCTGCATGATGCATTGAGCTTCCTCTTTTCACCTTGTGCATTGGATCACCCACCCATCCTCCCTATACTTAGGGTCTTGCTATTACCTTGCTATGGGACGCAGGTGGCGCTGTGGGTAAAACCTCAGCGTCTAGGACTTGCCGATCGCATGGTCGGTGGTTCGAATCCCCGCGGCGGGGTGAGCTCCCGTCGTTCGGTCCCAGCTCCTGCCCACCTAGCAGTTCGAAAGCACCCTTAAGTGCAAGTAGATAAATAGGTACCACTTTATATAGCGGGAAGGTAAATGGCATTTCCGTGTGCTGCTCTGGTGCTGGTTCGCCAGAGCAGCTTCGTCACGCTAGCCACGTGACCCGGAAGTGCCTGCGGACAGTGCTGGCTCCCGGTCTCTTAAGTGAGATGAGCGCACAACCCTAGAGTCTGTCAAGACTGGCCCATACAGGCAGGGGTAAAAGGTAAAGGTAAAGGTACCCCTGCCCGTACGGGCCAGTCTTGCCAGACTCTGGGGTTGTGCGCCCATCTCACTCAAGAGGCCAGGGGCCAGCGCTGTCCGGAGACACTTCCGGGTCACGTGGCCAGCGTGACAAAGCTGCATCTGGCGAGCCAGAGCCGCACACGGAACGCCGTTTACCTTCCCGCCAGTAAGCGGTCCCTATTTATCTATTTGCACCCGGAGGTGCTTTCGAACTGCTAGGTTGGCAGGCGCTGGGACCGAGCAGCGGGAGCGCACCCCGCCGCAGGGATTCGAACCGCCGACCTTTCGATCGGCAAGTCCTAGGCGCTGAGGCTTTAACCCACAGCGCCACCTGCATCCCCACAGGCAGGGGTACCTTTACCTTATTACCTTGATATGCCATCGTGGGTCATCTGCTGTTGGGGCAGGGTCCCGGTAGGAATTTTCCCATTTGGCTGATTGGCCGATGCCACTTGGGTTTCACCTGCCACATAGCAAATCGTCACAACTTTGTAAGCTTTGGTGTTTAGGCATTGGTTCAAGGTGGTCTGGAGCCTCCAATGCGCAAAAGTATTCTGTTAAAGGAATCCAGGGATTCACCATGCTTTTCTCGACCCCTTTCGGAGGGTAGGGCCACACAAGAGTCCCTGGGAGCATTTGGGGTGAGCTTGAGTCTGATTCTGGACCATTGCTCCTTCACGGTGTTTACCTGTACTGATGATATGGTGGGGTCCAGTCGTCAGTGCTGCCTTGCAGGTGCAGCTAGTCAGGAACCAATGCCTAAACAAACCACTAATCAATAAAGTTGCGGCCAAAATTATGCCAATAACCTAAAACTAAATTCCATGTCAATTGTGTCTTTATTTATTGGGAAGCTCCTGGGGATTTTAACACGCAAAGGAAATTCCAACTAAACATGAGGAAGACATTTCTGATGGTAAGAGCTGTTCAACAGTGGGACAGACTCCCTCAGAAGGTAGTGAACTCTCCTTCATTGGAGGTTTTTAAGTAGAGGTTTGGTGGCCATCTGTCATGGATGCTTTAGTTGAGATTCCTTCATTGGAACCCTTGAAGCCTCTTCCAACTCTTCAGTTCTATGATTCTATACTTCTAAGTATGATAATTTCCGATCCCATCCCAAACAGCCCTTCAAGCACTGGGTTCCCTGCTGTCTTAGGTTACTCTGTCCACTCATCCTTACTGTTCCCTCTGTATGAAACTACCTTCCTGGACATAAATGCAGAACACTGTTATTCATTTCCTTCAAAATCTTTTCCCGTTGCCAAAAAGCCAAGCTGCCGATCTGTCTTAAAAGCCGCTTGTTTCTTTGGCATCCGAAAATACTGCAAAGAAAAACACCAAGCCATTTTTGGCTCTCTGCATAGTTTCTTCCAAAACACACTCACACTCCGTTGTGGATCACAGAAATGTTGTATTTGGACTATATGGATGTTTAAATATTAAAAGAGTCCCAGGGCACCTTGCAAAAACCAAACAAAAAGTAATAAAATCCACACTACTGTGAAAGAAGTTATTAAAGGTTCACGGTCCTTCTGTATGCAGTCATAGCTACCTAATGCAAATACTGCAATTCTGTGTGTGTTTATGCAGTGTGGGGACTAGGGCTTACTCTCAGGAAAGTGTGCATATGACTGTAGCATGATTTTGGACTAAGGTTGTACAGTCATATATATATATTGCTGTTGTTGTTGTTTAGTCGTTTAGTCGTGTCCGACTCTTCGTGACCCCATGGACCAGAGAACGCCAGGCACCTCTGTCCTCCACTGCCTCCCGCAGTTTGGTCAAACTCATGCTGGTAACCTCGAAAACACTATCCAACCATCTCGTCCTCTGCCGTCCCCTTCTCCTTGTGCCCTCCATCTTTCCCAACATCAGGGTCTTCTCCAGGGAGTCTTCTCTTCTCATGAGGTGGCCAAAGTACTGGAGCCTCAGCTTCACAATCTGTCCTTCCAGTGATTGAGATATATATATATATATATATATATATATATATATATATATATATATATATATTTGCTTTCGTAGATTTTCACGGGTACAGGAATGCAGGTTTTGGTGTCCTCGGGTGTCTTCCCGTGTAAAAGTTGGGGTGTCTAGGCGACGTTTCGACGAGGTCTCACTCGTCATCTTCAGGCTGGTGCTTTCGGCTTCTTGTTACTGGAACAGAGCGGGATCTCAATGTTTGAGTTCCTATAAATACTGTAGAGGGGGTGTGGTGTCTAGCCTCCAATGTTCTGGGCAGAGAGGAAGTTCCCAGGCTAGTGTGCCTTTTCTTCTTTTGTTCCTTAATTACTTGAGAGATACCTTGAGTGATTTCTTGAGTGATATCCTGAGTACCACTTAGGTGGGTCATTAGGTGTGGATTAGTTGCTAAAGTCTTTGTGTCTTGACCTCTTGAACTTTGTGAAGAGTTTTCCTGAGAAGATGGCTGTATTGCACTTAGTTGTGCTTTGGCTTGGCTTCGTGTATAGGGGCGAGCTGTGGTTTTGTGGCTTGTGTCAGCCAGATCTGTGTAGGGATTGCAGGGGGGTGCAGCATCCGGAGGTGCCACCATGGATTGGCTACTGGATGGTGTCAGTAATTCATCTGTGGAGAGGGTCTGGGTTTGGGTCTGGTGTGGTTGATTGGTGTTGGCGTTCTGTGTGCCTCTGGATCTGGTGTCAGTTTTTGTGGGGAGGGCTAATTTCCAGATGTCTGGCAAGCGGGATGTGTCGTCACGCTTGTTCATGTTGTGAGGGTGTTTCTCTATCTCGATGGCTTCCATGATTATTCTCTTGTGGTGATGTTCCGTGTTAAAGAGCAATTTGGAATCTGCAAAATTAATTTCGTGTCCTGTTTCTTTCATGTGTTGGAAAAGAGAGGAAGTTTTTTCTTCTTTTTTGACGGCATTCTTGTGTTCTGCGATACGTGCATTTATTCGTCTGTTTGTTTGTCCAATGTACGTGGCTGGGCAGACACACCTAATGACCCACCTAAGTGGTACTCAGGATATCACTCAAGAAATCACTCAAGGTATCTCTCAAGTAATTAAGGAACAAAAGAAGAAAAGGCACACTAGCCTGGGAACTTCCTCTCTGCCCAGAACATTGGAGGCTAGACACCACACCCCCTCTACAGTATTTATAGGAACTCAAACATTGAGATCCCGCTCTGTTCCAGTAACAAGAAGCCGAAAGCACCAGCCTGAAGATGACGAGTGAGACCTCGTCGAAACGTCGCCTAGACACCCCAACTTTTACACGGGAAGACACCCGAGGACACCAAAACCTGCATATATATATATATATATATGCGTGTGTGTGTGTGTGTGTGTGTTCTTCGGGTTAAGTACTTAATTCGTTCTGGAGGTCTGTTCTTAACCTGAAGCACCACTTTAGCTAGTGGGGCCTCCTGCTGCTGCCGTGCCGCTGGAGCACAATTTCTGTTCTCATCCTGAAGCAAAGTTCTTAACCCGAGGTACTATTTCTGGGTTAGCGAGGTCTGTAACCTGAAGCATCTGTAACTGAAGTGTATGTAACCCAAGGCACCACTGTATATTTCTTTTTTACTTCTGTTGAAAATTTATCTTTCTTTTAGTGGAATTCAGATTTTGGTGTAAGTGCTGCTATACTATGGCAAGGAATTGGTCAACTTTGGTTTATCTCAGCTTCTCATTTTTTCCCCAATCCTAAATTCAGTTCTCCATGTTTCAAACAAGAGTTTCCCTTTTTTAAAAAGACGCCCCCATGAAAATTCTTCCACATTTTAGTTGTGAATTTCTCCTAACACACACATTTTCCCAAAGTAACTTCCCCTGATATAATGTATTTTAATGTCATTTATTTATGATGCGTGAGTCTTTGTGCCCACTTTAGCCTAGTATACGCATTATTGTCCACGTTACTTAGCTGCAGAACTGCAATGCAAAAATCAGAGAAGTGTGAATTAGGTATGTTTTAAATGCAAACGGAATCCAGTTTCTTCTCCATTCCTAGCCATGGCCTTTTCTCAAGCTGCCCAGTAATGGTGGAATTCACATGACGGAAGCCCCCACATTGGTTTCTTCTAAGAGAATTCCATCTAGGCTGCATATTAAAATGAAGAAACTTAATTCATAAATCCTTGACCAGAAGTGGCCCATCCCAATTTGTAAAGTGGGAACATGGTGCCCTCTGCCCTCTCTGTGCCCTCTGCCATCACACAATTCCACTGGAAAGTTCCCCGTCTTGCTGAACTCAGTGAGATGGGGGAAGCATTTGGCAAGGTGTGGAAATGGTGGGGCAGGTGGGTTCCCACCTCTTGCACTTCCACCACCTGAGGTGAGTTTTTACCCCACCTCATCTGTCCTGGACAAATACACTGCTAGCTCTATGTATTTGTCCAGGACAGATGAGGCTCTGTCCTGGACAAATACACAGACTAGAAACTTAACTATCAACCTGCTCTTGCACTTCTCTGAGCTAGGAACCACACTGTGTCCAAAGTGCAGCCTTTGGGAAATAATACATTTAGAAACGCAGATTTAACATATTTAAGTACATAAAATATTTAGCCACATAAAGTACATTTGGAAATTCATAGACTGAGATATAAAAAAATACATATTTAAATACAAACGTTTAATGTGGGCATGGGACAGACTTATGAATGAACTGACAGAGAGAATAAATTGGCAATCTGTCCATCCCTATGTTCTCCACAGTATTCCTCCTGTCAGAAACTGGAGTCACACTGTAAAGCGTGTTCTCCAATAAATGAGAGCACATGTTGCGGTGTGGGCCACCGGGCCAGACCTCTTGTTGCCAGGCAGGTTATAATTGTTGCCTGGCATCATGATTGGGTAACCGGGTTGCTGGGGCAAATTGTATGTTGCAAATTGGGTGGGAGGGACCATAGTCTTTAAATATTGGTGCACTCTGGTTTCTCTTTCTCTTTGCAGAGTGCATCGGATCACCCGCCCGCCCGCCCTCTTTCCGGTTGACCTTGCTTTGCCTGTCATGGGGTCGTCTGCCTTGGCGCAGGGGCCTAGTAGGAATTTTGCCATTTGGTGATTGGCTGTGCCATTTGGTTTTGCCTACTACTCAGCAATTCGTCACAACTTGTAAGGTTGCGGTTAGGCATTGGTTATAATATGCTGGTGGTGGAGGGGTTCAGGCGGTGCCTGCCCCTCCTATTGCACTGAAGGGAATTCCGTTAAAGGAATCCTGGGGCTTGCCATGATTTCGTCCAATCCCTGTTATGGGACCAGGGCCGCCCAATCCCTGTTATGGGAATCCTTGTTATAGGACCGGGCAGGCAAGCTTTCGGGGAGCTGCTGGGGTGAGCGGCGTGGGTCCGACGCTTAGCTCAAATGACCCCCAGTTTGACTTTCTCTTCTACTGGCTACCGATCGGACCTCGGGATGTCAGTTCTGTCCCAGGCGGGGGGACAGATAGTCATAACCAATGTCTAAACAACCACTCACTGATTTTGTATTTTAATAAAGTTGTGGCCAAAATAGTGCCCAAAAACCAAAACTAAAATTACGTGTTATGTGTGAAGTTATTTGAGGGGTGGCCTGGGGACCTACACACACAATAGGCTCCTCTCCCAAGATCACAGACTTACAACATTACCAGGTAGCAGAGAAAGAAGCTGCCATTCGGCTAATTCTGTACTGCTAAAGCCAAGGCTAAAAATGGTTCCTCAGTCTAATGGAGCAGACAAGATCTAATACGAGATGAATCTCTCTGATGCTATGCTTCCCAGAAAGGCTGAAACCTTCCAATCAATCAGGATTACACAGTTTAATAATGACCCCTGTATATTTCCTGGCAGTCTTTCATCCCATGCTAATAAGAAAATATGTTCATCAGATTTATAAAAACAACAACAAGCTATTAAGAAATATTGAAGGATTTTGTCTCCAGCAAAACAAGAAGCAATCGGTTAGCAGGCAATCAATAATTTATTGGAAGAAAATCCTAACCCCCCCCCCCCCAAAAAAAAAAAAAATCCATAATGCGCTAGCTTGGATGTTGGCAATCTCTGCTCATTATGGTCCCAGGTTCTTATTTAATGTGTTTTTAGCAGTCTGACAAATTAATCACTGAGACCATATTTTTGACAATGCCATAATCACATTCAATACAAATGTGTCTTTTGGTCATAGCTGCATCCTCTCAACTATCTTTTGCAAGCAACACATGAAAGTAATGACAAAAAGGGTTCTTATTCAGTGAAGTCATTTTCAGTTACTTTCTTTGTGGCCTAAGGGCTGGGGAGGGGAATCTGGTTCATTCGGTTAGCATTCATATAGATTACTTGGATTTCTAATTTTCGGAAAACTCTGCTAATGTCAAAACATAACCAGGATGCCCTAATTAACCAAGCCTTGGATCTGATGCTCTTTATTAGAATTCCCATCTATTGGATGCTGCAGATGACCAGCCAATAAATTGACCTGAACAAATAGTGGAATAGAAATACCTAGTAGCAGTGATCCTCAAATCACACAACCACAATATTAAAGGTAGTCCTGTTCAGAGCTTCAAAAGTCTGTTTTCAAAAGCAACTATTTCAAGTTTGACACATCCAAAAAGGAACTAATTCAAGTTCATGTTTACCCTGAGTTTGGTTCACTTTAGTTCACGGTTTAGTTCAGAACTTCATCTGAATGATATTTGGCAAATACCGTATTTTTCGCCCTATAGGGCCCATAGGGCGCACCTAGTTTTTTGGGGGGGAATAAAGAAAAAATATATATATTTTCCCCCCAGGCGCAGGGCTGGGGTGGGGGAAGCCCGAGCTTGCTCCGACCCCAGCCCCCAGAACAGGCTGCTATCCGCAAGCCTGGGGAGCCCAGCAGGAACTCCCGCCCAGCTCCCCAGGCTTGTGGATATCTGTCCGAAGCCCGGGGTGAGCTCTGCTGCGCTCCCCGGGTTTCAGGTTGCAGGCTGCTGTCCGCAAACCTTGGGAGCCCGGCGGGAACTCCCGCAGGCTCCCAAGGCTTGCGGATAGCTTCCTGAAGCCTGGAGAGCGAGAGGGGTCGGTATATAAAAAAATAAACAGCATATTATTTGCTTAAAAATATTAATGTAAAAAGTGTGAGTGGAAAATGTGTACAGTGGGATGGAACAGCACACAACAGGACAGGATGGACCTATGATCAAGTGCCGGCAAGGCCAAAATGAGAACTTTTGCTCTGCAAGTTTGCAATCACATACGAGAATAAGGCCTACATAAAGGCAATTGTGCCAAAATGTGTCAGTTGTACTGAACAATAACACCGATCATGGTTTTGGCATCCTCGAGTCATATTTTTCCTTTTTCATTCTACCACATTTAGCCATGCAGCTAGGCCAGTATATCTATTAGTTGCTACAAGATTTTGTGTGTGGATAGAGTACTAGGTTTTGATCTGAGAAACGTTGTTCAAGGTACTTACCAGTCCCCCCCCCCTTTTCTCCTAATAATACCATGTGTGATGTGATTGCATAGCATTTTGTGTCCCCCTTCAGTTTCTATTATGCATTGCTGCTGGGGCAGAGGAGCACACAATCCAATCCCATCACACTGTGAGTTTACCTAACTAAATGTTCTGGGAGGAGAAAGGAGAACTGGATGCTGGGCTGCTGCTTTCAGCAGGTGCCCCGTGGTCCTAAGAAGAAAATAATACAATGCAATCTTCTTCTTCTTTGGCGATCACTCGTAGCCAAGTAAGATTGCCTTCCATAAAACACGGTTTTAACAATGATTCCATAAGAGACTGTGGAGGCCAATTCTGGACCCACACATCCTTCCACAGTGGGGACATTGGTTCCTGGGCAGGAGTTGATCTTGGTGTGGATTTGCCAAGCATGCCTTCCTCATAGCACGTTTCTCCCTTGCATCCTGAGTGCGAATGACTTCAAAGCCCATGACACCTTTGGTAAAGGCTGTTCTCCAACTGGAGCTCTCGCAGGCCAGTGTTTCCCAGTTGTCAGTGTTTATACTACATTTTATAAGGAAATCCCATTTAAGGGCATTATAAGGAAAGTGGGAGCAATATGTAGATGCCAGAATCATTATCTTTTACATCCACAGGAGGCTTTATCATAATACTGGAACTTGGCACCATCCACTGAAACTATATAATGGAAGATTCAGGACAGACAAAGTACTCCATGTAGTGCATAGTTAAAACTTTAGAATCTGCTCCCCCAAGAGGTTGTGATGACCAACAGCTTGGCTTGAAAGAGGATTATACAAATTCATGGAGGCAGGGCCTCAGTTTCCAGTGGCACCCTGTGCAGTGCCAGAATTTGGCACCCCGGACTCTCACTCTCCATTCTAAATCATAGCTGTGGCATCCCCTGTGGAGCCCCTAGGGATCCGCCTGTGCCCAGTGAGATTGAACCAATCACACTTCTCTAAATCCACCTCTGATGGAGGACAATCTTATCAATGGCTGCTAGCCAAGACAGCCATGTTATAACTCTATCTACTGTTGGAGGCAGTATGCCTCTGAATAGGGGCTGCAGGTGGCGCTGTGGTCTAAACTACTGAGCCTCTCGGGATTGCCAATCGGAAGATCAGCAGTTCAAATCCCCATGACGGGGTAGTTCAAATCCCCATGACGGGGTGAGCTCCCGATGCTCTGTCCCAGCTCCTGCCAACCTAGTAGTTCGAAAGCACGCCAGTGCAAGTAGATAAATAGGCACTGCTGCGGCAGGAAGGTAAACGGTGTTTGCTTGCGCTCTGACTTCCGTCACTGTGTTCCATTGTGCCAGAAGCGGTTTAGTCCTGCTGGCCACATGACCCAGAAAGCTGTCAGTGGAGAAACGCCAGCTCCCTCGGCCTGAAAACAAGATGAGCGTCGCAACCCCATAGTCACCTTTGACTGGACTTAACCATCCACAGGTCCTTTGCCTTAACCTTTGCCTCTGAACACCTGCTGCTGGGAATCACAAATGGAGATGATTCTGTTGCTTGTGGGTTTCCCATGAGCACTGGGTTGGCCACTGTGAGAACAGGATGTTGGATAAGATGAGGCTTAGATATGATCCAATAGGGCTCACTTCTTACGTTCTTACACTTGTTTCCTGGTAAGAAGCGACTTTGAAATGCCAGAAGAGTGCAAATTCTCACTTATTGTACAGCTAACATGCCTGGATGAATTTACAATGCCAAGTCTATCCATAGTCCAAAGGTTAAGACCATGTTAAGACCTTTATCTCCATTTGCATATTTTATAATGGCTATCATTAGCTGATAATGAGCTGTTAGCTTCCATTAGCTCTTCAAATTATTGCCATTAGCTTACTCCAAGTCCTTCCCATTCCAATGTAAATCACTATTTTTGGATCCCCTTTCCTACTTTACAGGTCACTCCCAGGAACACTTGAGTCCCTGCTTGCTGCCACCCTGGGAGGATTCCCACTTCATGCCAAAATGGATCAGCGGTATAATACGCTGGCAAAATAGAACGATGACTTTCTCTCTTGGTCCAGTAAAATTATCTTCAAATTAAATCACATTTGCAGTGCATGCCATGAAGACAAATGGAGAGCAAAATAGGAATAAAATGGTGAACAATCAATCCTGCCTCTCCCTACTGCACTGTTCTGGGGTGGGGTGGGGAGTCTCCTATCAAGCCAATTTGGAGGGAAAGGAGTGTGGGAAGAAGAGGGAAGGATAACCCGTCACACAAGTGGAAGGCCTTGCATTGCTACTGTTAAAGGGACTTGTTAGCAGATCCTACAAGTGTCCCATTTTTCAGGGACAGTCCAATAATTACAGAAGCCATATTGGTTTCTGATTTGATCCCAGAATGTCCTGCTTTTGTTTTGGATATCTCTATTTTCATCTGAGGGTATATAGTTATGTGACTCCTGAGCCAATGAGATACGTAACTATGCAACCTTTAGAAGACATCTGAAGGCAGCCCTGAATAAGAAGTTTTTTTAAAAAAATGTTTAATGCTTTATTATGTTTTTATATATGTTGGAAGCTGCCCAGAGTGGCTGGGGCAACCCAGTTAGATGGGTGGGGTATGAATAAAATTATTATTATTATTATTATTATTATTATTATTATTACTACTAGCATAGAATAGGACGTCCCTATTTTCATCAGAGGAATGTTGGAGGGTATCTGTTAGGTCAGTCTGGTTATAGGAAGCAGTCATAGCTCAAGCTATATTTTTCATTTAGCCCTGTCCACTCTGAGTGGCAGGACCTCTTTGGCGCTTCAGATAGGAGCTTTTTATATCACCTACTCTCTGGGTCTCATGTAAATGCAGATGCCAGGGACAGAACCTGGGAATTCTTGCATACCACTGAGCTGTGGTACCTCTTGACGGCATTCATGAGGACCAACATTTCACCATGTAATATATTTTTCAGTGCACGTGAAGCAAAAGTATTAAGTACAAAAGCCTACATAAATATGAACCTGCTGGATCAACCCAATGGCCCATATAGTCCAGCATCATGTTCTTACAGTGGCCAACCAAATGCCTGTGGGAGGCCATCATCATAGCCATCATGGTTAGGAGATTATTTAATAATCTAAGATAGCCAATATTTTTGTAAATCAAATTTGAGTGATTTTAATCAGTTAGACAGCATCTTAAAAAGCAGAGACATCACCTTGCTGACAAAGGTCCGTATAGTTAATGCTATGTTTTTCCCAGTAGTGATGTATGGAAATGAGAGCTGGACCATAAAGAAGGCTAATCACCAAAGAATTGATGCTTTTGAATTATGGTGCTGGAGGAGACTCTTGAGAGTCCCATGGACTGCAAGAAGATCAAACCTCTCCATTCAGAAGGAAATCAGCCCTGAGTGCTCATTGGAAGGACAGATCCTGAAGCTGAGGATCCAATACTTTGGCCATCTCATAAGAAGAGAAGACTCCCTGGAAAAGACCCTGATGTTGGGAAAGATGGAGGGCACAAGGAGAAGGGGACGACAGAGGATGAGATGGTTGGACAGTGTTCTCGAAGCTACCAGCATGAGTTTGACCAAGCTGTGGGAGGCAATGGAAGACAGGAGTGCCTGCCATGCTCTGGTCCATGGGGCCACGAAGAGTTGGACACGACTAAACGACTAAACAACAACAAAACCAATAGTGCAAAATAGTCCATTTCACATTCTAGTAGATAATTGTTGCTTATGGGAGAGCATGGAAATACCATTAATACCAAGAGGTCATTTAAAAAAATGTATTAATTCCCCCCCCCCCCATAGTATTCCACTCTGTGTGAGTTTTATTTGCGCGGGATGTGTGTAAATGTTTCACTAAAGTGTTTGGAGATACACAAAACACTTTAGATTGGGGGCTTGTGCCCATTTTAATTGCCCCATTGAACCCAAACCCCTTTGATGTTATATACCTCAAACCATCTAGAGTCCAGTTCAATCATTCTCTCCCTACACCAAGGATGAGGAAGTCTTTGGCCTTTCAGATGCTACTGAACTCCATGTCAGGATGCTGTCAGCAGCTCCCGGCTGGTTGCCCAGGAAAGTATAAAGGCAAGGAAAAGTTTCTTTTTTTATTTCAATCTTTACAGAGAGAGGCTATAGAACCCAGCCTCTTGGATAATGGTGGTGTCCCAAGTGAATCTTCACCCCCTATCTCTCCCACTTCTTCATTCGTCTCTTCTACGGGAGCTCTCTGTCTTTGAGCTCTTTGCTCTCCTACTTTTAAGGCCAGGTTCTGAGAGATGGAGGGTCTGGAATGCTTTCTAATGACAACGTGTCAGCTGGGTGTTGTTCTGGCTCTTCCATGATTTCCCAACTTTCCCCCTCATCTGCCTCTGAGCTGCTACCTCCCTCAACCCCCTATTGTAAATCTATACTATCTTCCTCTTCCTCCCTGGAAGTGTCAGGATGGGGAGGAGGTCTCCACCATTCCTCCTCTGCCCGGTCCCTGACAATTAGTTTTCTTTAACAGTGGAAGCAGGTTTTCAGAATATACACAGCTCTTCTCCAGGCTTTCATTATGTGAGCAAAAAGTAAACATCCAATAGTCTAGATAGAAACATCTGGGTAGTCAGGCTGATGGTTACTTGGCTGCAGAAGTTTACTGGCCATTGCTGTTGGCATGGAGATAAGTTTAGGTTGAATGCAAACATGCCATTCTGATGTTATGTGTGATGTCACAGTTAGGATATGCTTTAAGTCTTGGTAAAGCCAGAAACAGTTAACAGTCAGACTGCATCTCAGCCCTGTCAAGATGGATCTCCATAGCAGGTGATGAATAGTTTTATTTGGGGGATATATTAACTTTTACTATTGGGAAAAAGTTTTAGATTGGTTTGCCAGTTTGTAACCCATCAAGTTGAGGCCAATAAATATGCATTCACAACTCTGTACACATCAAACAATCAACTTTATGTGTAGCTTTGGGACGGATTCATACAACCACATGAAGAGTCGGACACGACTAATCGACTAAACAACAACAACAACAAATCAGTTGTGTGCATTTCTGATCTTACCTAATAACCAATCTGTTTACAGCTATCTACTTAGTTGTGAGAGACAAACATGGACATTTGCTGGGTCATCTCTAGATAATGATGATGATGATGATTGTAGGGCACCAAATACTAGATAAGATGAGCTGCAAGTGGATGTGCACTATTGCTTGTGATATTTTGTTCAGCATGGTATATTTTTCCATTGAACATATTTATGAGAAAGTGGTTGATACAGAGATCATCTTGGTAGGGATGGTGCAATGTGCACTTTGAGTTTTTGAAAGACTCTGACATTAAAAACTTGTATATAGTATGCCATTTCTGTAATCGTAATGCTGTATTTCAGGAATGTTCAGCCCCCTGTAGAAAACTACAGCAAAATATAAAGAAAGTTGCAAGAGCTATTTATATTTTCCTCCAAGTCATTTGCAAAGCTTAATTAAAAGAAATCCATCAAGCCCTCTTCACTCTTTAAAAAGTGATTAACTACAACTCCAACCTAGTATAATTATGTCCTTCAGACTGTCTTCTTGGTGATTGAGACTTCTCTGAAATATATTAGAGAGAGAAAAAAATCTCAAAATCCCTAAAAGATTTAAGGAACATTTAGCTCACAGATTGATTAATCAGAGTTCAATTCCACTGGTTTACACATATTTGAGAAAGTTCCCTTTTTTGTTGATGATGATTCCATTGATTTTTGTGGCACTTCACAGAATAATATATATGGGATCTGTTTGTTTCAAATGATTCTATCCTTCAGACATACGTCCTTGGATCAAGAAATAGGACAGTGACCCTACCCTGCACATTTTTTTAGTTATATGCAGAAGATAGGAGCGTTGATTCCCATCATTATGTGGCTGAGATGCCTACAGAGCTACCGTTTCCAGTTTAGTTTAAGAATAAATCATTCTCCCCATGGAATTCTGGCAGTTGTAAGTCTGTGAGGGCAATAGAGGTTTCCTAACAACTTGCAGTACTCTCAACAAACCACAGTTCCCAAGATGATCTGGAGGAAACCATGGCTGTTTAACATGGTATGACATTGCTTTCGAAGTATAGTGCTGATGGGGCCTTAGGCTAAGGTGGGAGCAGGTGGCACTGTGGTGTAAACCACTGAGCCTCTTGGGCTTGCCAATTGGAAGGTTGGCAGTTGAAATCCCCATGCTGGGGTAAGCTACCATTGCTCTGTCCCAGCTCCTGCCAACCTAGCAGTTCAAAAGCATACCAGTGCAAGTAGATAAACAGGTATCTCTGCAGTGGGAAGGTAAACAGAGTTTCCATGCACTCTGACACTCATCACGGTGTCCCATTGCACCAGAAGCAGATTAGTCCTGCTGGCCACATGACCTGGAAAGCTGTGGACAAATGCTGACTCCCTCGCCCTGAAGCAAGATGAATTCTGCACCCCATAGTCACCTTTGACTGGACTTAACTGTCCAGGGGTCCTTTACCTTTCTTAGCTTTAACTAGACTAAGGCATTTCCTTTATTTATACAAGGTATGTGATGAGTTTACAGGATAATATTAATCCTCCAAGCACTGTGAGAAGTACACAGAAGAACAAAATAGCTTTAGAAGTTTGCAGGGGAAATAGAAGAGAGAGAGAGAGAAAGAGAATGTCAGCAGTATTGCTCCTACTACAATTTACCTCTCTTACTGCATTATGTTGGATAGAGTCCAGACTCAGCAATATGTCTTGGAAAAAAATGTTCCACATTTTCTCTTTAAGCTAACTGTGAAAGCAGCAAGTTTCTCAAGGCCTTTATCCCTCCTCTTGTGCTGTACTTTTAAAAGTGTCTTTGCTGTTTTGGTGCACCCCAGTGCACCAATCTGATGTTATTATCAAAGTCTCAAAATAAAAGCTGCATCAGTCTGCACACAGGAGATTTGATCTCTGACAAATAAGTTTGTGTCACCACACTTAAAAAAACACACATCTCTTTCTTCTCTGGTCAGCTCTTGGTAGGCTTATTTTCTGATTTCTGGAGAATGGTTGCGAGCTATGAAGATGTGAAAAAACATTGTAAACAACATACACGGAAACCTGCGGTCCATATTTTGCTTTTAAAAGCACCATTCATTTTTTAAAAAAATAACCTTATCCTCCACAAATCTGTCTAACCCCCTTTTAAAAACATCTGGGTTGGTGTCTATCATCTTGTCTTGAGATAGTAAATTCCACATTTTAACTATGTGCTGTTGGTTTATAACCCCCCCCCCTCCATAGCGGCTGGCCCCTCTCACTGTCCTCGGAGCTTGCTTACCGGTAACCTCCTCTGGCTGATATCCAGACAGACCAGGGAGATTTTGATAGGCGACATTTTCCCAAGCGTGGGTAAAATGCACAACCCCTCCCTCCTGCTTCCGCAGGGGAAAGAAAATAAGTCAGAAATCTATTTACATGATGTTTATTTCTGACATTACAGCACTAGAGAAAAACATGTCCTTTCAGTTCAGTTCTTCCAGCACATCTGACAAACTTCCTGAGCATGTGCACACAGAAGGTTTCAAGTTACACTCTTCACAAAGACTTATCCAGCCTGTGATAGTCCTGGGAAATTCTTCTTTCCCACAGATAGGCGCATCATGTGATGTCAACAAACTGTCTGTCTGCAGCGGTGATGTTTCCATATACTGACATGTGCTGTATGGAAAAGAACTTTCTTTTGACTTTCCAAAATCTCCTATCATCCTTTGATTTCCCCATAGAAGGTACCATTTTCAGCATCCTGAAAAAAAAGTTCACCGCCACCACTGTCAATTGCAGGGGTCAGCAACCTTTTTCAGCAGGGGCCGGGCCACTGTCCCTCAGACCTTGCAGGGCGCCGGAATATATATATATACCAGACCCAAACCCAGACCCTCTCCACAGATGAATTACTGACACCATCCAGTAGCCAATCCATGGTGGCACCTCCGGATGCTGCACCCCCCTGCAATCCCTACACAGATCTGGCTGACACAAGCCACAAAACCACAGCTCGCCCCTATACACGAAGCCAAGCCAAAGCACAACTAAGTGCAATACAGCCATCTTCTCAGGAAAACTCTTCACAAAGTTCAAGAGGTCAAGACACAAAGACTTTAGCAACTAATCCACACCTAATGACCCACCTAAGTGGTACTCAGGATATCACTCAAGAAATCACTCAAGGTATCTCTCAAGTAATTAAGGAACAAAAGAAGAAAAGGCACACTAGCCTGGGAACTTCCTCTCTGCCCAGAACATTGGAGGCTAGACACCACACCCCCTCTACAGTATTTATAGGAACTCAAACATTGAGATCCCGCTCTGTTCCAGTAACAAGAAGCCGAAAGCACCAGCCTGAAGATGACGAGTGAGACCTCGTCGAAACGTCGCCTAGACACCCCAACTTTTACACGGGAAGACACCCGAGGACACCAAAACCTGCATATATATATATATATATATTTTGGGGGGGAGTAACGATTTTCACCTACCCCAAAGAGGCCTGAAGATTCTTCGCTTTACCTGTCCTAGTTGTCATCCCAATAGCCACAGTTGGGTTGCTCCAGCTAGCCAGGTACCCTGGCGGGATAGGAGGCTGTGTTGACCAGTGAAGAAAGAAGCAGCAGCCCTAGTGAAGGAGCCACGGACAGAGGTAGGGGAACCGGGGCGTCGACAGAACTTTTACCCACCACCTGCTGCTGCTGCTTCCCGAGAGGCACCACGAAGAAGACAGAGCCATCTGCCAACCCACAAGTGGCAGCCACGGCCACCGCAACAACCCACCTGAACGTCATGGGTGGAATGAAGGAGAGAGGCAGGCAGGCAGGCAGGTGGTAATGAAGGAAGCGTGCGAGGAAGCGGCGTGGAAAAGGGGTGTGGAGAAAGAAGGACTGAGGGAGAGGAGGAGGAGCAGGAGGAAAACGCAGCAGCCTGCAGCCAGCATCACACCCTGCTGAGGTGAGCAGGCGGGTAAGCCGACTCCTGCCGTTGACGGCGCCCGGCATGAGACAAGATTGCTCCGTCCCTGAGGAGAAAAGTGCCACCGTGTGAGGGAGAGGGAGAGAGAGGAAAAGAATGTGTGCACTGGTGATCCATGCGCTGTTGATCCACATGGCGATTCCTTGACCCTCCACAGGCCGGATCTAGAAGGCAATTGGGCCTGATCTGGCCCATGGACCTTAGTTTACTGACCCATGGTCTATTGGAACAGTTTCCCTGCCTCTGCCAGCAGAAACTACTGGTACTACTGCTTTCTCCTTGTTGCTTTTGTTATGTATTTTGTGTTTTTAGTTTTGTATTTTTATGCTGTGAACTGCCCTGAGAACTTTGGTTGAAGGGTTGTATACAAACTTAATAAATAAATACCGTATAGGCCTGAATATAAGCCACACTTTTTTTTCAAATTCCGACCGTGAAAAGTTAAAGTGTGGCTTATATTCACGATCTTACGACATCACTGCTGAAACAGCTGCTCTAGGTCTGTGGCCCTGCCTTGCCTTCCAAGGCCAGAATGGAGAGTGCCATCCCTCCTGCCCAGGATGCCACCACAGGGCTGTAGGGGGGGCGGGACAACAGTGCCCATCTTGCCTGTTGCTCCCAAGCCTCCCCAGAGCCGTGAGAAGAAGGGGGGGAGGCTGCCAGCAAAGCAGTGTGGCTCCCCCCTAGGAAGCAGCCCGGGAGCGTGAGTGCCTGGGGAATTTTAAGGGAGCGGCTTATATTCGGGTATTGTCTCCCCTCCTTTCCCCCCCCTTGATTTTTTAAAGTTATGGCTTATATTCGGGCGTGGCTTATATTCGGGCCAATACGGTAAATAAATAAAAATTCAAAAGTCATTGCATGGTGGCACTGTCTCACTGGGTGAGTTCTAATAGATTATTTATTTAGCAAATTTTATATAGCCCCTGATTGTTAAATACAACTGCTAAGTGGGTTGCAAAGTCAACAAACCAATGTTCAAATTGTCCATGAAAGTCAAAGTTGCAATTTAATTAAAATCAACAGTTAAGATAAGAACAGATTAAAGCACACATCAACTTCTGTATGTCTGGATAGGCTTCCATAAACAAAAGGAAAAATTAGCAGGTGCCTGCTTGATGCCAATAAGTGTCAAGGACTGGAATGAAGAGGCAGGCTTAATGGTGGAGAATACCTCCCCATTCTCCTGTATCTGACAGGGAGAGAGAAACAGCATTGAATTGCAGCCAAGCCAAGAGGGAGATAATGAGGCAGAGATGGGCAAACAGCCAAGCTATGCAGAGTTAGGAGAAGTGAAGGGGGAGACAGATTAGCCATGGAACACTTCATTAGACAGCATAGAGGATCCCCATCCCCTAAAACACGACCGTCTTAAAGGGTACAAGAGCAACGTACGCAGAGGGGTTTGTCGACAGGAGGCTTCCATAGGGGCCGATGCTGTTAGGGAAGGGGAAAGGAGGAGGAGCCAGAGTGAGCAACTTCATTATGGAGGAAAGACTGGGATTCTTTGTCTGTTACCACAGTGACTGAATAAATCATAAGTTAAAGCTTTCTTGTTTCCTCCCGGCTCCTTGAAACCATCGGGAGGGGAGGGGGAGAATTCTGACAATAGGCTGGGTATTCTAAAGTTTCTTCCATAGCCACAGCCTCAACTCAAACAATGCTCTCAAACATTGCCCTGGCTCTCTCTCCAGTTTGTAGCTTTACCTTTAGGTCATATCACAAACTCTGCTCCAAACTCTGGCCTTTTCCATGGAGGGAAAGGGACCCACATATTTACTGTCTCTCACGGAGCCCATTAATCCTCTTTAAAGCGTTGTCACCCAGGCTACCATCTCACCAGAAGGCTAGCCTGACTATACCAATAATTAAAAGCCTTCTAAAACTTGTTGGATAGAGGGATCAGATGGGTCTGGTACCTAGCTTAACATCCCAAACTCATAACATTATCTTTAAGTGTCAGGCAGAAACATTAGTTTATAACCAGGCCTTTGGGTTGATTAAATAATCTATGGCCTATTAAATGTGTTTGAGGGAGAGGGGTTATTGATTTATCTTTGTTTTTCGTTATGTATTTTGTGTTTTGTATTTTTATGTTGTGAACTGCTCAGTGATTTTCAGATGAAGGGCAGTATACAAAATTAAGAAGAAGGAAGGAAGGAAGGAAGGAAGGAAGGAAGGAAGGAAGGAAGGAAGGAAGGAGTTTGTGCCTAGGAGAGGAGAAGGAATAAAATATAGAGTTGTATGGAGATCTCCTTTCATGAGCATTGCCCATGGTAATTACCCATGTGGGCTCCTTATTTGTGAAATTATTGTGCCCACCATTAGTTAATGTGGCGCTTGCCTCCTAGGATGGGTCAAGGAAAGGGTTAAAATGGGTGTGATGTGATTGGCCAGTGAGAATGCAAAGGGGGAGTAAAAGATAGAGTGGGAGGTTTTGAAAGTCAGTTGAGGTTTGAGAGTTGGAAGTTGAGGTTTGTCAGTTGGGAGTTGAGGCTTGGGTGTTAGAGAAGGAAGAGGGTGGAATAGGCAGTGGGTTGGTCGAGTCGTATTGTGAGAGAGTGAGAGGAATTGTTAGGTTGAGTCAGATAGATAGTTGGAATAATCAGTTTGGAGTTGTTAGGAACTAAGATTAAGAAACTGATAAGAGAAAAACAAACTGTAACCATATGTTTGTTCCTGCATTTAAAAATAAACTGATTATTTGTTAATGTTAACAGCTGTCTGGACTCCGTGTGTCCCTGTGAGAAGCGGGGTGGTGGCAGCGAAGAAAGCTATCACAGTGGTGGCACAGGGACAATAGACCGTGAAACGTCTGGGGGCCCTGTGTGATCGCCACAGTTACTTTCAAAAATTAAACTATATAAATAACATTCCCCACACAATGGGGTTGGGAACCATTGCAACATTGAGATTATTTGGAGGGAATGGGCTAGCTTGTCAAGTGAATTTCTTAGACTATCTCCAAAGGAATAATTTGAATTGGCCCAGCTTTCTCTTTGGGAGTACGAGCAACTTGACATCTAGTTTAAACTATAGAGACAAATGAAAAAGAACAGTGAAGCATGTCACAGGTTTACAGATTCTGGACCATCAAAATGATGTTCGGAAATATTTCAGCCTACCTAGATCCCTTTGCAGTTATTTTTATCTATGTTTGTAGATGCTTCTGATGTGAACATGTAAGCTGAGCACAGTATTTTCTCCCCGTGGTATAGAACCTAAGTAAAGATCTAAGTCCATCCAAACCTTTCTCCTTATCTCAGGTATATTATGATAGTTAACTAGATGTTTGCCCACAGAAAGAGCAAAGAAACAGTATTTCCTCATGCAAGAGGCTGAACAAATAGCAAGATCTTTCTTTGATCTCAGTAACTATTTGAAGTCAATGTGGAAGAAGTTAGAGCTACATTTAAGGATGTAAGAAGGCAACATCTTCCATTCCACCTTGCAATTGTGGCATGAAGCCGTTTCTTTTCTGCTGCAGTTCATCTTCTATAAAAAAACCCCATCAACTAGATACTAAACTTGCTCTCTGCTGTGCCAAATTATGTAACATGTAATTCATTGCGTAAAATACATTATTATTGTTATTCCACTCCATTCATTTCAGTGCAAAGGAAATGTACCTGTTGGATTGGTTTTTGTTCCAGACATGGCAATTTCCACTCTTGTTTCTGTCAGAATTTTCTGACATCCCTTACGCATCATGAATGCATAGCCTTCTACCTATTACAGCACCCTTTGCTTTACATTTCATTACTTTAGCCAGACAGTCCACATACCCTTGTGTCAGATTTCTAATTATCATGTGCTCATGATGATAACCTGGAGCACTCTGAAGACATGCAATGTTAGGGTGACTGAATAAGGTCATTTTCAGTGAATTTTCAGTGAAAGGTGAAAGACACCTTTTCTCTACATTGTGATACTCTCCAAATGCCTTTTGACTGGCTGGTGTTAAACATGCTCTGGTTGCTTTTGCCATGATCCAGCACATAGGTTAAGAGCATGGACCTCTCTATGAATTGGACCTCATACGTAGCAAAATATATTGGCTCAGGGGGAAAGTCCATTCAAAACCCAAGATGCATTTCAGTCAGCATTGTCATGGGGCCATCCACTTTACCCATTGCTCAGCACCAGCAACATAAGGACAAAAAATGATCCTGCAGGATCAGGCAAATGGCATATTCAGTCTAGCATCTTGCTCTCACAGTGGCCAGCCAGATGTCTGTGAGATGTCTGCAAGCTGGAAATTAACCCAATAGCACTCTGCCTACCTGAAACTCCCAACACTGGTATTCAGAGCCACGCTGTCAAATCCAGCAACCCACAACAATCTCGCTTCCGAGCACAATTCAGAGTGTTGGTGCTGACCTTTAAAGCCCTAAATGGCCTCAGCCCAATACACCTGAAGGAGCATCTCCACCCCCATTGTTCCAGCCCGGACACTAAAGTCCAGCACCGAGGGCCTTCTGGTGGTTCTTTCATTGCGAGAAGTGAAATTACAGCGAACCAGGCAGAGCGCCTTCTTGGTAGTGGCGCCCGTCCTGTGTAATGCCCTCCCATCAGATGTCAAAGAAATGAACAATTATCTGACATTTAGAAAACATCTGAAGGCAGCCCTGTTTAGGGAAGTTTTTAATGACTGATGTTTTAATGTATTTTTAATATTTTGTTGGAAGCCACCCGGAGTGGCTGGGGAAACCCAGCATGATGGGCGGGGTATATTATTATTATTATTATTATTATTATTATTATTATTATTATTATTATTATATCATAGGGGAGATCTTCTCACGTTGCAACAAGACTGCAACAAATGGTTACACATGAGGCCTTTATCTCTTCACTGGCATTTATTTATCTGCTTCCATAATGAAGAGTAATCAGGAGAAGAAGAAAGAGACAGTAGGAAGAAGGACAATTATCTTGCTGCTAGAAACTCCTGAGTCTTCAGTCTGTATTAAAGTTGCTACCTCTAATTAGTATCATTCATACTTCTTAGATTCCTTTGTAGATCTTCAAAAAGAGCCCCTACTTCATGTTGCATTTCCATCTCTCTGAGAAGCTTCAGGTGGTTCTGGGAAAGGTACATCTCAATTGATATGACAGGAGGCTTTACAAAAGGAGAGGTAAGTATCATAAACCAGCTTGAAAAAGGAGGAGAAGAATGGGGTGGATGGTTATGTAGTTGGATGCAAGAAAATGAGAAGATGGGGAGGAAATAAGAAAGAATAATAGGCAGGTAGCTAAAAAGTAAATGAAAGGCAAATGAGTACTTGCTGCTTCCTGATGAATGCACAATAGAAATGTCTCCAAAATAAGAGCAGTTTTTATGATATCACTATTTATAAAGTCCCCTATTAAGTCAGACTTTTTGGCTAACCTTTATTATCCTATTTCCAAAGCATCTTTCTGCTTTTCCCATCCAAATTGCCCTCAAATGAAATTCCAGAAAACAGGTATATTACTACACCTATTTGTGAGGGTAGAGCTATTCTGTTTTTGTTGTTGTTGTTTTGTTTTACTCACTTTTGGAAGTTTATGACATGTCACAAATGGGTGTTTAGCTGACTTATAGCATGTTTGAATATTATCCTGCTTTCTTTCTGTTATCATGATGGATGATTTCAGTAGTGTGTGTGTTTCCTTTTTTTGTAAAGCATTGTCAATGCAAAACAGGAGCATATTCTGTGTGTGAAGACAAAACAATACCTCTACTCAGTTGCTCTGGACCAGGATGCTGTGATTGAAGGATCTTAGGTGCCCAAGTGATTTCTAGCAAGCTTAAAAACCCGAAGCACCTCCTTATTTAAAAATGACATCTTAAAGGGTCTGTCAAACTGCTCCAGGCATTCCATTCCACAGTACATGCTGAGTTACTTCCCTGTCTTTTCATCTTGAAACCAGTCAGAATTTTTTGAAGCATATTCTGCAAACAAACACATGTGTTCTTGCCCTTGATCTTAACGGCGGGGGGGGGGGGGGGAATGGGACGACAACGAAGATGACTGCAACAGAGTACTGCGGATTTACAAGCAGATGATAAATAAAAGTTTAAAATAATATTGGACTCACACCCTAGGCCAATCCCAACCTCTCTCACCACCAAAGGAACACAAGTGAATAGCAAAGAACCTGTACAAGGGACGCTGACACAAAACCCCACATATATTAAGTAAAATGGAAACATCACCACCCGACCCCCCCACCTCTCCCCCCCCACCTCTCTCCTCCTTTTCTTCCTAATGTCTCAACAAAGAAAACTGATCCGTAAAAATGTTGCTTGAAAAGAGAGAGAGAGAGAGAGACATTGCACATACTTTTGTAGACCAAGAAAATCTTTAATAAAAATACATTTAATAATAATAATAATAATAATAATAATAATAATAATAATATAGTGGTACCTCGGGTTACAGACGCTTCAGGTTACAGATGCTTCAAGTTACAGACTCCGCTAACCCAGAAATAGTACCTCAGGTTAAGAACTTTGCTTCAGGATGAGAACAGAAATCGTGCTCTGGCGGCGTGGCAGCAGCGGGAGGCCCCATTAGTTAAAGTGGTACCTCAGGTTAAGAACAGTTTCAGGTTAAAAACGGACCTCCAGAATGAATTAAGTTCTTAACCCGAGGTACCACTGAAACAAATAGTAATAATAATAATAATAATAATAATAATAATAATAATAATAATAATAATATTAGACCCAAGAGAAACAACTACAGCCTTATGTGTGTGCTGTTGAGATGGTCATATCTGTATTTTCATCAACTGTGGTGCTTGTTTAGGATGAAATGTCTGAATGCCTCTTTCAACAGCTATCAAAACATAAGCCCCTCAAGGGCCAGTCACTGCTGTGTGTGACTCCTTTTTGGTCATCTATCTGCAGCAGATAGGGATGCAAGAAGGCATTGTTCCTTATTCCATCCTGTATTCCTTGCACTGTTGCCATTCTGTTGCAGCTTGTCTTCCACCAAAAGCTATATTATTCATCTCACTGTCTATTGGGGCAAAGTTATATAAGTTATGTTGTCATTATGTCGTTCCACCCCATTCATTTCAAATCAAAGACAATGAAAATGGGGTGTAGTCAGTTGCATATCATTTGAGTACTGATAGCAGCAGCAGCAGCAGCAACAACAACAACAACAAAATTGCATTTGCTGGATTGATTTCTGTCCCAGATATGGGACAAACAAACAAATGTTTAATTGCTTTTTAATGATTTTTTCCCCCAATGTTTTTAGTTGTTTCAGTTTAATCTGCAAGTCACCTTGGGTTCTTCTCTGGGAAAGAGGAGGGGTATAAATATCAACAAGAAGAAGATTGATGTATAGTTGGTACTTAACTCCTGTAAAATTAGCAAAGATTTATCACAATAGTGATAATTTCTGCTGGAAATGAAAAGAAAAAGAAGGTACCTTTTTCCATATGTGGTGGACCTGCCCAAGGTGAAAGACTTCTGGGAGAAGATTTATAATGAACTGAAAAAAATGTTGAAATACACATGTATTAAGAAACCAGAGGCCTTTATCCTTGGAATAACAGGTTTGGAACTGCCCAAGAAAGATATTAAATTATTTTTGTATGCTACATTTGATGCTCAAATTTTATTAGCTAAGAATTAGAAAACACAAGAAGTACCAACTGTGGAAGATTGGTAGATGAAGATGATGGACTTTTCGGAGCAAGCCGACCTGACCGGAAGAGTCCGCAACCAGGAGGAGGAGGACTACCAGGAAGAATGGATGAAATTTAAAGACTATTTAGTTAAATATGCCAAATTAACCTAACTGGAAAGCTTGCAAATACCAGATAGGCTTAGGATTTAAATTTATAGTGTGATGAATTAATATGTTTAAAGTTGAATTATTAAGAAAGAAAGATGTTAAGTCATTAAGTTAAACTTTTAAGAATTTAGGTTTTGGAAAACCGTTAAAATGATATATACTGAAATTCAACCAGGGGGATAGGAGGAAGCCACTTAACAATGTTATGAAGTTTGATTTAATTACGGTGGAGATGTATGTTTGTCTGTTAGTTCATTTGTTTGTTTTTTAAAAAAATAAATCTGGAAAATCATTTTTTTTTTTTTTTGAAAAAACACCCAAGAACAACAAGAGGTAAGAGCTGTTCAACAGTGGGACAGACTCCCTCAGAGGGTGGTGGATTCTCCTTCCTTTGAGATTTTTAAGCAGAAGATGGGTGGCCATCTGACTTGGAGACCTTAGCTGAGATTCCTGCAATGCAGGGGTTGGACTTGATTTCACCTCTGTGATTCTATGACTCAGACTGGAGAGAAGCAGCTTTAAATGTGGACTCAGCCATGAAGATTACTGAGGGCTTGTCCACAATTCCATTTGTCTCTTGCCTGGACAGTATGGGTCTGAGCAGTTTTCTACATAGGTCTAAGTGGTTTTCTGTTAGCTGCACAAGCAATTCTGGCTTAAAAGAGGATGAGCATTTTCCACTTTAAAACATCCAGTCTAGAGAACAGCATCGGATTCCTTATTATAAACCTTTCACCGTCTTACTTAGCTTTTCTGTTTTCAAGTTTGATTCCCTTTCCCCACTGCAAATCAACTCCACCTCCACCCCCCGCCAGGCTTGATTTTTCACAAATTGGTCAAGTCTATCCAAATATATTAAATATATTTACAAGGGGATGATGGAGAAAAGCATTTTAAAATACAGTACGGTACCCAGGAGTAACATTCTGCTCTTTGACTCGTTTCTTATAAGCTTGGAATTCCTCATTCTGTCTTTTGAATTCTCTAAGCCTATTGCTGGTTGGAACAACTAAAGCCTTCTGGGCGAAATCACCAAATGTAATCTATGATTGCCGTCTTGCTTTCCAATTCACTTTGTTCATGTCCTGCAGTGGAAGCATCATCCAATTTATATTCATGCATCAGTTTATCACACCTTTCTCTCATTTACTGGGATGCCGTGAATGTGAAATGAATACTTGGTAGGTGTTCTATCCGGCATACCTTTTTCCTGCTCTGTTTAGGCTTCTGGGATGCTGAAAGCAGATGAAATTTATATTACATTTCCTCCTTGGATATTCTGAATTATGCAGCCCACTTTAACATTTGGATGACAGAAGAACTTCAACAGAGTGGATCGTTCTAAATGGAAAGGACTTTGGGCTGGTTTTTGTCACTGTTGTTGTTGCGTGTCGAGGTCCCCAGGGCCACCCCAAATAACTCACACACCACACCAAAATTTTAGTTTAAGGTTTTTGGCATAATTTTGGCCACAACTTTATTAAAATACAAACATGTGAGTGGTTGCTTAGGCATTGGTTGCGACTAGCTGCCCCCACCGTGGGGGACATTCTGACATTCCACACACATGCAAAAGTCAGAAAAGGGGAATACACTTGGGGCTAGCTACGGAGCAAGGAACCTGCCCCCAGCCCACCCCAAATGCAGCCAGGAGCTCTTGCAGTGGCCTGAGCCCCCTTGACAGGGTAGACAAGCAACAGTTAGCCCCCGATTCCTTTAATGGAATCCCTTGCAGCAGCAGCATTAGAGGGGCAGGCACAGCCAATCCATGCCCCTCAACCAACCAAACCATAAACCAATGCCTAACCGCAACCTTACAAGTTGTGACAATTTGCTACGCAGTAGGCAAAAACCAAATGGCCCCAGCCAATCTGGCAGGTGGACAAAATTCCTACCAGGCCCCTGCCCCAAGAGCGGATGACCCCATGACAGGCATAGCAAGGTCAACCAAACAACCCTAATTCTAGGGAGGGGGGGGACGGGCAAACTGATACACGGGTGAAAAGAGGAAGCCCTAGCCTCGTGCAAAGAGTTTTAGCATTTCTGGCTGTCAGTCAAAAAATGGCAACATTAACTTCTTCCCAACGACAAGGGAAGCCCAATCGCATCAGTGGCCAATGGTCAATTAGCCCGGCCCCCAACTTTGGAGTGTCCTGGCGGCCCCCACCACAACACATGCTCTCCATGAAGGAGAACACGCTTTATGTAATAAATATATATCCTGCCCCATGGCAAATTAAATCCAGAGGGTGACTCACAATACAATTGAAATATACTCAGAGTCGCAAAGTGATTTCATGCTCTTTATTCAGCTCATAGTGGTGAGGAGGAATGAATGGAAGTCCCCTCAAAGTATCTGCTTTATATACATTATTTACACAATAGGCTGCACATGATTGGCTAATTCCAGAATTCTACTGTAAGCCAATCAGGTTGTGGATTCCCTGCTATCTGGAGCATGATTAGGTGGTTCCTGCTAACCAATCATACTGCTGCATTGTTCTAGGACCAATCAGACTGCTGCATTCTGAATCCTATTGTTCTAGGACCAATCAGACTGCTGCCTTTTGGAGCCTATTGTTCTAGGACCAATCAGATTGCTGCAGTTTGGATCCTATTCAACTCAGTACATGACAACAATCATCTGAACATCCAAATGACCATTAAAGTTTGATTAGTTTTAAGATCCATCATTGACAAACAAACAAACAAACACAAAACCCTGCCATAAATCCAAACAAAGGGCCAATTCAAATACCCTTTTCCCATTTTCATTGTGCCAGGAATCTATAGGCTAGACTACTGGAACACACTTTAGATGGGTCTGCCTTTGAAATTCCAGAGGAAAAGCATGGCAAGTGTCTCTAAAGCAGGAGTCGGCAAGGCTGACCTCGCCTGGGCCAGTTCATTCCAATGGAGATCCCTCTGTGGGCCATATTGCACGTGCGCGTTAGTGTTTTTGATTTCCATCTCTGTCTGCGCAGTTGCGATTTCCAGCGCCGTGAAAGCCAGTCCCTGCACCGCGCTGTGCTGGTTTAGTACAGCATGGAGGGGACTCGCTGAGCAGGCGGCTCGGTTCAGCGGTGGCTCGTGGGCCGGTTAAATGACCCCTATGGGCTGCTTGTGGCCCATGGGCCTTAGGTTGCTGACCCCTGCTCTAAAGAATAGGGTGACCAGGTATCCTACATTACAGGGAACAATCCCATACAGTGGTACCTCAAGTTACAAACACCTCAGATTACAAATGCTTCCGGTTACAAACTCTGCTAACCTGGAAGAGTTGAGAACTTTGCCCGAGGATGAGAATGAAAATTGTGAGCCGGCGGCACAGCGGCAGCAAGAGGCCCCATTAGTGAAAGCACGCCTCTAGCTAAGAACAGTTTCAGGTTAAGAACGGACCTCCAGAACGAATTAAGTTCATAACTAGAGGTACCACTGTATTTGAATGAGTCCTCAGTTTGAAGAACTACCCATCCAAATCTGTTTTAAAAACAAAGAAGACTTATAAGAAGGAGAGCAGAGGTCCTGACACTGCCCATCAACAGTTAGAACCAGGAACATCAGATTAAACAGGCACACAAGTCACCCAGTCAGAGTTTTCCCTACAATGATGAGATGCGTTGTATTCCTATCAAATGCACATGCATGTCTTTGCTTTGGGGAAGTTACAGTCTCTCGGCCCAATGGTGGTTGAGAGGATAAAATACATTAATTGTGTGCAGGCCTCTTCTGTGAGATATTTAGCACAAGGCAGGATAAAATACAGCCAACAATTTACTTTATAGCTTGCCTTATCCCCCACCCCCTTGCAGGTAAGTGGTTCCTTGGATAACACAGTTGTTGCTACCTAGAAAAGTAAAATAAACTGGCACGGCAATTTGGAATGTAAAACCATCAGGCAGAGAACAGTTTTAGCACCCCTCCCTCACCGCCTCTCCATTCTAAACTCATTTTATTTCTTTTAAAAAATCCATCAGAGCTTCCTTAGTTACATTTGCATGCAATGCATTTGTTGCTTTTTAGATAACGAAGTGACTTTGCAGTTGGTATATACTGACTCATCAGTCAACAACAATACTTGGTCATGCCCTAATTATATTTATAATTATAAGATATAATATAATTTCAAGCATCTCTCTCTGGTGACAAAAAAAGGTCAGTCAAAATATATGGTGCAGTCAGATTTCTCACACATTCCATTTTTAATTTAGTTTATCCATGGCACATTTATTCAAAGACAAAAAGACAACTACTTTCTCGTCTCGGCACTCTTCAGAAATAACTTTTGCTTTTAGGCCGACCAACTTCTTCCATCTCTCTTTCAGATTGGGGATGATGAACTGTTTCAGGTATGCATTAAAAAGAGAGTTAAAGAGTATGCATATATTCTGTTTAATTCATCACTCTCTTCTCAGCGGAGTAAAACGTAAGAGAATGAATGCTCTGTCGAAATCAAACGTAGCATAATTTACAAAAGTTCCTTCACCTTATATTGTGAGTCACGACACTTATAGTCGAAGCTTACATTTCATAAAATCTCAAGAGTATTTCAAAGCACAGCCACATGCAAGTCTATACCCTCCAACATTTCTCCGATGAAAATAGGGACGTCCCATTCCATAATGATAATTTTACTATTTATACCCCCCCCCCAACATCTTACTGGGCTGCCCCAGCCATTTGGTGCAGCTTCCAACACATATAAAAACATAATGAAACCTTAAACATTAAAAAACTTCCTTATACAGAATTGTCTTCAGGTGGCTCAGGGGTCGAAAAACCTCATACCCTCCAACATCTCTCCAATGAAAATAGGGACATCCTAAGGAAAAGTGGGACATTCTGGGTTCAAATCAGAAAGTGGGACGGCTTCTCAAAATCCAGGGCATCCCTGGAAAATAGGGATACTTGGAGGGTCTGTAAGTCTCATAAAACACTGAACTCATTTCAATGTGCACAGTAGTTTATTCCACTATTCTGGCATTCCCTTAACTGTTAACTTCAGCATTACCGGTATATATGCACTTTCAAACAGTGCAAAAGCCAACATGAATAGCACAGGTTTAGCACTCATTTTCATGTTATTTGTAAACTCCCCGCCCCCCTCCAGAAGCAAATAATGCCAAAATGACCACTAAACCTGCACTACATTTTGCTATGTTTCCAGAAGTGGCTTTTACATCATGTGAAAACTCAGGTACAATGTGGGAATTCACAGTTATGGAAATGTTATGGAATTGGAACACCTGGCTATGTGAATGCAGCTCTACATATTAGGCATTGAGACTAATAAGATTTATGACCAAGTAGGGCAGTGAAGGGGGTTGGAGAGATTGCAAAAGATCAGCTAGAGGGGTTGGGGGGGAGGGGTATTGTTCAGTTTCTGCATAGCTTTTGCGTGTTCAGACCCAGAGATCTTCCCCCCTAAATAAAGTCACACTTGACTCAAATTTTAGTATTGGCTTTTGGCAGAATTTAGGCTACAACTTTATTGATTACAGTAGGTGAGTGGTTGCATAGGCTCTGGTTCGACTAGCTCCCTACACCCTTGCAGGCAGCGCTGACCCAGAGCTCTATCATAGGTCAGCCAAGGGTGAACACCTGGGTAGGCAAAAAGCCAGGAAAAGACTATGTTCATCTCCCAGATGACCCCCTGGACTCAGGCACAGGCACAACCCCCTCTTGGGGGTTAACCAAACCAGGTGAGTCCCTGGATTTATTTAAGGGAATATCCTTCACATGGGGATGGCGAGACCGTTCTCCCATCCCTATCACCTGAATCAGTGCCTATCCACAACCTTACAAGTTGTGACGATTTTCTATGCGGCAGGCGAAACCCAAATGGCAACTGCCAATCAGCCAAGTGGGGAAATTCCTGACGTGCCTCTGTCCCAATGAAAGACGACATACGACGGCATAGCAAGGTCAAGCGCACAATGCCCTAAAAGTAGGGAGAGGTAGGTGGGTGTTCCGAATGCACGAGCCAAAAGAGAAGCTCTGGGTCACGTGCATGTGTATATATAGGTCCCTCGACCCATTTAGACTGTGCCCCATTGGCCAGATTGAACCCAACATTGAGGGACCTACCAATCGGGTGTTGTGGCTGACCAATCTTACCCACCCACAACACAGGTGGTCAGTCTCCAGGTCTCACTGCAATCGTGTCCTTTAGGGAGGACACAATTTAACTATGCATAGTGCCTATAGGTAAATCCAAAGCTAGCCTGTTGTGGTTTACTTAATGTTTTTTGAATGAGCATGCTAGACCTTAAAAATAAGCCAGAATAAAGCTGGCATGTTTCCTTTCTTAATCAGGAAGAGTTTTAATTTAAAAACAACAACAAAAAGCAGATGGTGGATACCCAAAGGGGAAGGAAGGGGGGGGGAGATAATCTTCTTGCCATCCTACTAGATTTAAATAGAGCAGTTGGCTGGCAGCAGTTGCAGAAGCAAAATATGTTGTTTCTTGGGCTGTGTAGCATATGTTCTTTTTGAGGCAAAACATCATTCCAGAAGTGGGAAAACAAGGATCCATTATCCTACTACCTAAGTTAAAGAGGCGACAGTCCATAGGGACATATACTAACACTTTCTAAATACGTCCCAGTATACATATCCAGGAATATTCCCTCTCCCCGTATATGGAATTTCTCTGGACCAGTTCTATAAAAGTACTCATTCTTTTGGAAGCTTCACATGCCATAAAATCAGTTGCTGCTCAAGCATCAGGGAAATTGAATATATGACAGGGATGAGGAACTTGTGATCTTCCCCGTGTTGTTGGACTGTGTCTCATATAATCCCTGACCATTTTCATGGCTGTCTAGGTTTACTCCAAAAAGATATTGAAGTCTTACTTTGGTAGGGAGGAGATTTTTTGGGGGGGGGCAATTACTCCTGACACTATATTTATGATCATAAATAAAGACACATATAGCAATATGGAGTGATACATATCGACAGTACAGTGGTACCTCGGGTTAAGTACTTAATTCGTTCTGGAGGTCCGTTCTTAACTTGAAACTGTTCTTAACCTGAAGCACCACTTTAGCTAATGGGGCCTCCTGTTGCTGCTGCACAGCCAAAGAATGATTTCTGTTCTCATCCTGAAGCAAAGTTCTTAACCCGAGGTACAATTTCTGGGTTAGCGGAGTCTGTAACCTGAAGCATATGTAACCTGAAGCGTATGTAACCCGAGGTACCACTGTACTCTGTTACATTCCCTACCCCTACTTTTCTGTCTCCCCCCGCCCCACATCACCCTAATTTCCACTCCTGTCTCTGATTTCTCTAATGTAACTAATGCAAATTAAAAAATGGCAATCATAAAGAGAGCATGGGAAAGAGAAAAAATAGTATAAAAAAAGTGCAAGATATTTGTATATGAGAGATTTAGGAATGTCAGGAATGAACATGGTGGATGAAACATTGTCATATAGATTTAGGGGATTTGAAAAGCATCTTTGCCTGTGTGTTAAAATGGTTTCTAATAAACTCATCCCACAGGCCCTGCAAATATGGACATTTGCCCGGCATTTTATTTGATGAGTGCTTATATTGAGTGAGGCAACATCTTGTAAGTATGCTGTTTTATGGAAATGGAACGGAGTGAAAAAAGTCTGCTATAAAACTAGCATTTTACTGCCATGATGAATACTGCCTACCTGTTTGAAAACTCAACTTTCTTGAGGTACATTTGCATATTTGCTTTGAAAATTTGGGGATGGAATTCAACAGCATGCTAAATTAAATGTTGCTTAGTGATGAGCTAGTTACCCTAGCAGTATCTGTTGTGCAACTAATTGTGCAACTAGACACAAGGGTTTGTTTTGTTTTTTAAAAAATAGCACATCAGTTTGGAAAGGAAAGAAACATCATGCATACACAAACACATGGAATACCTTGATGAGCCACAATAAACAATGCTTCTGGTTGTGCAAGCTGTTGCACAATTAAATCTGCTAGCAAAACTGTTGCACTGAATTTCACTTTGCCCAACCTCTTTTTGCATCTTTGTGCTAGAACAAAAGCCTTTGCACAGGTGGTCTAAGAACACTGAATTTACGTACTGCTGAAGAGACAAGCTTAAAAAAAGAAGTTTGCCTCTTCCGCACTGAATTTCTCTTTGCACAACCTCTTTTTGCATCTTTGTGCTGGAACAAAAGCCCTTGCACAGGTGGTCCAAGAACACTGAATCTGTGGCACTGATTTTATGCACTGCTGAAGAGACAAGCCACTGTGAAGCTTATAACAACAACAACTTATTATTTATACCCCACCCATCTGGCTAGGTTTCCCCAGCCACTCTGGGCAGCTTCCAACAAAACATTAAAAAACAATAGTCCAACATTAAAAGCTTCCCTTAACAGGGCTGTCTTCAGATGCCTTCTAAAAGTCTGGTAGTTGTTTTTCTCTTTGACATCTGGTAGGAGAGGGTTCCACAGGGTGGGTGCCACTACCGAGAAGGCCCTCTGCCTGGTTCCCTGTAACTTGGCTTCTCGTAGTGAGGGAACCACCAGAAGGCCTTTGGCACTGGGCCTCAGTGTCCTGGCAGAATGATGGGGGTGGAGATGCTCCTTCAGGTATACTGGACCGAGGCCATTTAGGACTTCAAAGGTCAGCACCAACACTTTGAATTGTGTTCAGAAATGTACTGGGAGCCAATGTAGGTCTTTCAAGACTGGTGTTATGCGGTCTCGGTGGCCGCTCCCAGTCACCAGTCCAACTGCCACATTCTGGATTAGTTGTAGTTTCCGGGTCACCTTCAAAGGTCTCCCCACGCAGAGCACATTGCAATAGTCCAAGCGAGAAATAACTAGAGCATGCACCACTCTGGCGAGACAGTCCGCGGGCAGATAGGGTCTTAGCCTGTGTACCAGGTGGAGCTGGTAAACAGCTGCCCTGGACACAGAATTGACCTGTGCCTCCATAGACAGCTGCGAGTCCAAAATGATTCCCAGGCTGCGCACCTGGTCCTTCAGGGGCACAGTTACCCTATTCAGGACCAGGGAGTCCTCCACAACTGCCCACCTCCTGTCCCCAAAAAACAGTACTTCAGTCTTGTCAGGATTCAACCTCAATCTGTTAGCCACCATCCATCCTCCAACCACCTCCAGACACTCACACAGGACCTTCACCACCTTCACTGGTTCTGATTTGAAAGAGAGGTAGAGCTGAGTATCATCCGCATACTGATGAACACCCAGCCCACACCCCTTGATGATCTCTCCCAGCGGCTGCATGTAGATGTTGAAAAGCATGGGGGAGAGGACAGAACCTTGAGTCACCCTACAAGTGAGAGCCCAGGGGTCTGAACACTCATCCCCCCACCACCACTTTCTGAACACAGCCCAGGAGAAAGGAGCGGAACCACTGTATAACAGTGCCCCCAGCTCCCAGCCCCTCTAGATGGTCCAGAAGGGTGTTATTGTTATGGTTTGCCTCTCCTGCAGTGGGGATTGCACCAATGTTCATGTCACCACATGCATGGAGGACTTTAGAGCACTTGTACAAAGATGTTTCCTCCACCTGCAGTCTGCAGTGCTACAGTCAAAGGTTTTAATGCTATAGTCTACCATCCTACTTTAAAAGTGCACTGCAGAACACTCCTAATTTGCCTCTTAGACTTCAAGTTTCATTGGATGGTGAGTAATTGTGGGCAAAGTGCCGTTCGGGGCAGTGGGTCTACCATAAACTCAGCTTCTCATTGAGAAATCACCGATAAGCTTCCAAGGGATTCCATTCTTTCCTGGAACATAGCTTGAGAACTATTGGTCCACACAAGCTCCTTATCTGTAAATTTGTAAAAAGAGGTATATTCTACTGCTGCAAAATAATATTAATTCACATTTCTCCCCCTTAAGATAGAAAGCTGTTTTATGCAGGAAAGTGATGGACTCCCAGTATCTGTTGTTGCTGTGAACTTGCTTTTTTCCAATATGAAGAGATAAGAAGCACATCTTCCATATTTAGAACTTGGAACACAGTAGATTGGTACTCAGAGCTCAGAGTTTGATACAGCCAAGATAGTGATTAATAGCACCTACCAAACCAGTCTCTCAAATCAATATAACATAGATGCTAATCAGAGCATTTATTTAACCACTACTGCACATAAAAGTGCAGAAGAATGAGTTGATGCACGGTGAGCTTCATTAGTAAGATTTATTTTATATTATATCGGCATTTTCCATCTTGAGATTGTTTAATATAGCATTTTCCAATATTTTAGCAAAAATATTTTTCTCCTGTACTTAATTAGCTTCATTCCAGAATTTGTGAATGAGCTTAGGGACTGATACAGGGAGTCCAGAAAATATGAAAGATTACAATGTAGATGATCCAGATTCAGACCTTAAGATATTTCTGTATGGGAGTTTCCCATATTGCTGGTTTGATACTTTGTTGCTAAATCAGACATGCCAGAAATATTACCTGTTGAAAGGATTATGTGCTGTGGAATTTCAACACCACCTCACCATGTGAAGTAACAACAAGAAGAAGAACAAACCAGACACTAGGCATACCTCAAATAGATGTCATATTATTTCTTGGTCCACAGAAAAAGAAAATGGCAGCTGGATCTACAAGCCAATTGAGCATGCAGTGTGTTACAATGAGTCTAACTAGCATGCTTACATGGAAATAAATCTTACCAACTTCAGTCAGAGTTACACGGATTGTTGTCTGTGTTTTGAGTGAAGATTTTGATATGCAGTTAAGTGAATTTTGTGAATTGTGCACATAGGAAGGAAAGCAATGATTTTACAATGGAAACAAAAATTACACAGGGTTATGAGGCAAGGCCTTTGGTCTGATCAAGAAAGGCCTACCCTCTTTTCATACCTGTGTAACCCAACTGAATAAGCCACCTATCGAGGATGCAGCCCAGTTGAGTGTAGGGATCTTCTTCATCGGCATATTCCTCACAGGGTCTCTGACACCAAAGAACAGTATTTTTGTTTTTGTTTAGATACAACTGGTTTCCATTTTGAATCTAGGGGCAAACTGAACCTTCCAAGACTGCTCTGATTTTAACCAGCGATTTCAAAATTGCAGTGAGGTTTTTTTGCTTTGGAGAATTCCAAGGAATGATGGGCTGTGACTTACATATAGTAACCCTGTAATTTTAAAAAGGTAAATATAAAGGACCCCTGACAGTTAAGTCCAGTCGCAGACGACTTTGGGGTTGTGGCGCTCATCTCACTTTACTGGCTGAGGGATCCAATGTTTGTCCGCAGACAGTTTTTCTGGGTCATGTGGCCAACATGACTAAGCTGTTTCTGGCAAAACCAGAGAAGTGCAAGGAAACGCTGTTTACCTTCCCACCAGAGCGGTACCTATTCATCTACTTGCACTTTTTGGTGTGCTTTCAAACTGCTAGGTTGGCAGGAGCTGGGACTGAGTTAAGGGAGCTTTACACCGTCGTAGGGATTCGAACTGCCACTGGCATCCCAAGCCTGCAACTTACACACATTTAACTTGTGCACATTCAGCTTTATGTGCTTGGCAAACTTTTTTAAAAAAAGATTAAAGGGGAGGGAAGGTTTGGCAAGCCCACCCATCATTGCATCCAATGTGTTTTGACAATACACAATTTTGCTTTTAGGCACGATCCCCGGAACATAACCCCCAGTTAAGCTGTGACGTTAATGTACAGTGGTACCTCAGGTTAAGAACTTAATTCATTCTGGAGTTTCGTTCTTAACCTGAAACTGTTCTTAACCTAAGGTACCACTTTAACTAATGGGGTCTCCCGCTACCGCCGCGCTGCTGCTGTGCAATTTCTGTTCTCACCCTGAAGCAAAGTTCTTAACCTGAGGTACTATTTCTGGGTTAGCGGAGTCTGTAACCTGAAACGTCTGTAACCCGAGGTACCACTGTACTGCTTTTCATGAGAAAGGCAGTTGAGAGAGAGAGAGAGAGAGAGAGAGCATGCAATAAAAAGCCAGTGACAATAAATTAAAATATCCAAAAAAATTCAGAGCTTCATGGAAAGCATAAAAATCTCTGAATAAATTTACAGCACTAACACTGTAGGTGCCTGCCACACCCCTGTGAAGCTGAGGAATGTTGCGATTCCGGCTGTTCCTTGGCTGTTCTTGTGGTGTCCCTGGAAACATATGCAGCTTCCCCTTAGGATGAAAGCTCAGGCAGATTGTGTGATTACATGTCATTCTAAGGACACATCCCCCTAGTGGGGTCAGCATCATTAGCATGGTGTATAGCTGTGCAATCTGCCCTAGCTAGAGCTGTTAGCAAATGGCCTTTCAAAAATTTATCCACTCTATTAATAGGCAGAGAAAGTGGGATGGAAGATTTTACTGAATTTATTCCAGGGGCAGAAACATTCTCTAACTTCTTCTTGGATGTGGGGGGGGGGGAGGGTGCCATTAGCACAGATTCTTAATTTGTTCCCCAATGTTTATTGTTGCCACTGTGAGTGATAACAGTAGCACTTTCATTGGCAGTCAGGCTGCCATTTTGCATCTCCAACCATATACTGCCCCCGATCTAGAATCATCCTATGGAATGGGAGTGGAGGAAATTGGGAAGGCAGAACACCACCCACCCACCTACATCTGGGCAAGATTTGTAGAAACTATGCAAAATTGTTTTCTTTTTCTTGGAGAGTGAGAAAAAGAGAGCAAAAATCTTAGACGTTTGCTCATGAAAAAAAAAAGAGACTTCTGAGAAATTTTGGCTCAGCTTTAGTTTTAGCCACATGTATAGAAATTGACTTTGTTATCAGATGTGGCATGGGGGCAGCCATGTGATGGTGGTCAAAGTGAAACTCAAGTGGAACTTACCGCTGCTCCCCACCACCCCGAAGAAAAAATGGTATGAATTCATATTGGGCTATATGTCATTTTAACAAGTAAGCAATCAGCTATCCTGGCTGGGGACCAGTGTCCATTATTTTTTGCTATCCACTGATGATCTGATGTCAAGTTTATCTGAAATATGGTGGCATCACTGCTGTCTACCTGTTGTTTCCCCAAAGACAATGTATATATTAGGGTAGGAGTGATAGCTGCCTTGAAACTCGAGGCAAATTTGTTACACATAGAGACAGACAAACACAAAAGGAGCTCCAGATCAAATGCAAATAAATGAAATATTCAACCGGCTCAGGTTATATGTGTGTTTGTGTTAAAAGCTCTGATTTGCAAATCTAAAGACACTTTCTTTCAGCAGCCGTCGCTCCCTCCCGTGTGCCCAAATAAATGGAGATTTCCATATCTGAAGAATCTGATACTTCCTGCTGCCATGGAAACAAAAAGAATAAATCCCATGCAAGCCCTTACAATGCATGCTGATGACAGCAGGGTTGAAGAGTGAGCTAAGAACAAGCTTAAGAATATAAAAACCAACAAGTACGGAACAAAGGAGAAGTTACCTGTTGTATACAAGGTTCTATATTTTTGAGGAAGCGTGTCTTATTCTATTGTGAGATAAGGAAGAAGAATGAGTAGATGGGTGATATAGATGCTCCAGGATTCTCAAACGTGAACAGCTATCCTAAACAGAATTGCCTCTGGATCAACAGAAATGTCTTCACACCTTCCTTTGCTCTGATGACTCTTCTATCATGAGTAGTAAGGCCCAATAACAAGGCAAGTACCTCATTTCTTGCCTGACTTCCGACGGCTGCCATAAATCTGTGCTGTTATTACAAGGCTTCTGTTCTCACCTGGCACTGGAGGAGAATGAAAGAGCCTCAGCTTCCTTAGGAAGCTGATTCAGTTACAATTTCTTATGAGTCCCCCCCCCACCCCCGCAGTAGCAAGAAGAAGAAGAAGAGGAAGAGTTGGATTTGTTTTTTATCTTATATTTTGGAAATGTACATCCAGGTTTTTTCCTTTAATTTTTTTGGGGGGCCCCAAGAGTGGGGCCCTAAGCTACAGCTTGTTTAGCTTATATGTAAATCCGGCACTGGCTCATGTGCTTCTGGCTTGCACTCTTTATAAAGATTTGAGGAGTGAGATTATTGCCCCTCTGTCATTGTCCATGCCAGGTCGCTCAACCATTGCTACTGTGTGCTTTCTTTTAGCACAGCCTTTCTCAACCTGTGAGTCCCTAGATGTTGTTGAACTACAACTCCCATCACCCCTAGCTAGCAAGGCCAGAGCTCAGGGATGATGGGAGTGGTAGTCCAACAACATCTGGGGACCCACAGGTTGAGAACCGCTGTTTTAGCAGATCAAGATGATCAGCAAAAACTGCAGGGTTTTTAGCGGGGGCCATTAAAATAAGATCTATTATTTGATTATTGATGTAAACTCCAAAATGTATTTTCTATAGTTAAGTTTTTACCTCTATCTTCAGTACTAGACGGCTAGCCAGCCACCAAGAGCATCTCATTCAAATAAATGAACAAACAAACAAAGAGAACTGAAAGGCATACAATTCTAGAGGGTGGAAATGTTAATGGTGTAGGTGGGAAGATCAACTGAGTTGATAGAATAATGAGTTTTGAGTGCCTCTAATGATATGCACTGGGGGAGTGGGGGCGGTAGCTAGCAACAAAGGATCCTCTCATGGCAAGAATTCAAGGCACTGTTCCCTTTCCATGGACAAGGAAATTGTAAAGTCATTATTGACTGCCATTCCTGACTACTCAAATGATTGGAAAATGTTCTCAAAAACAAGAATGTCTGTGCGTACATGCTCACTTGCATATAATCTCTAAGGGCTGCTACAGCCGTATCAAATCCATTAGCTCATGCACTGCTGAAACAGAATTTGGTGCGTGATCTCCCCTAAAACTAGATCAGTTTTAGAAAAGGCAGGTAATTATGGAATTTGCACTTTCCCAATGAAGTCTAACACCATTCAAGAGATTTACCTGATTAGCGACCTTTAAAGACATCTTTGTAGAGCTGTATTTCTGCTCCAATTTATGCCCAGGGAAGATTGATGCATTTCAGCTGGCAGCAGACCTTGAGATAATTATTTTTTTATATAATATCTTACTTTCCTGTTAGCTCATATGCTAGAGATGCTCTCATGGGACAACCCCAGATTTCTGACAATTTCTACATGTAAATGTGTATCGGTGTTGCCATCTTTTTGTGTATGACAGGGATCCTAGAGCAGCGGTACAAAATTCAGGAGATGGTTGTAAGCATTTTCTTTGTATTCCTATGTTGAAGAAAAGTTTCAGATCTAGAATCTGTGTTCATTGAGAAGCTGTTGAAAGTACATTAACTCCCCTTGGGAAGGAGGGCAGGCGATGACAGACCCAGTGTGCATGTGTGCAATTGAGAACATTGAACCAATTCGAAAGGAAAATGGCTCACATATGTTGATTTATTAAAGGAACATGATGGAAAGTGAGGATTAAGAGATTATGATGAGATCAAAGACCACTTTCAGAGTTGGTTGCATTATCGACAACTATATGAAACACATAAAGAAGACAGCAAGAAAGGATTTAGTTATACTAGATCTAGATCTAAGAGTGTTCTCCATTGCAGTTTTCTCCATTTGCAGCCTCTTTCCCCTGCTCCTAAATGATTAGAATGAGGATAAGGACCTGCTGTTTTGGCTCCATCATATTTTCACCTCATTACTACACTGTTTTGTCAATTGTACAGGGTCTTGGTTCATTGCAGGGCCAAATCCCAAAGTACTAACTGAGAATTGCCTGCACTGGTTACTCAGATGAGTGAACAGTGCATAAGAATATTTGCCAAAACTTTCTAAAGGCATCACATTCAATACCATTTGCAAGGGACCATGACCTCTGTGTTGCCCTTTAAATAAAACTCTTCATAATGTGGGACCAGTGTCCTTGACAGCCTGCCTATTCCTACATATTCTGGTTTCTCAACATTCCTCATTTTTCCCACTTTTAAGTTCAGTTTGCCTAATTTCCGCATTGGTCATATTTTCATACGAAGGTTCTCACACATTTTCACACACATTTCTCCTGATATAAACATTTTTCCTATGCAATTTTACCAACCAAGGAACCAAGTTTTATTGTGGCAAAAGCCAGTGACACTAAACACCACAAGATCAAACAAAAAGAAATCAACAACAACATCAGGAAAAAAAGATTACACAAGGGAACTTCGCAGTGTGCCATTCAACAGAAGAGATTTACGCTTCCTGATTACTAAAGTGCAAAATTTGGCCACCTCATATGATATTGAGCTTGAGGAGTCTTCCAGAAGGTATTTTCGTAGAATTTCGGGGGAGGATTCCAAATAATGTTCTTCACTATAAAATTCACAAAATAGAAGGATGTGTGTGACAGATTCTACCTTATTAGACATACAGGGGCAGAGACGCGCATGCATTGGTACCCGCGTGAATTTGCCGTACAGCTCTGCTGAGGGCATTGTCTCATTTTACCTTGTATGTCATTTTCCTGGCAAATTACACGAATATAATAATATTTTGCCCCTTTTGTAGATTATTTTCACTAATGTGTGCTCTAATCTATATGTGATTTATTTTTCCTAATAAATGCATTTTATATACCAGTTTTGTTTAGAGAACTGCATCCCATTTAGAGAAATACAAATTTCAAACAACAGCTGTGTTTCAGTTTGAGTATTAGTTTGGGAAGTGCTAATTTGAACTGCATTAAACTGCAAACCAAATAAATTTACCCCCATCCTATCTGGACGTGTGCCTGCCTATATACTACAATATTAAACAGCTCCCTCTTCTATTATCATCTGTGCTAGCTGAAGTTTCTAATTATGAAATGGTCTCCTAAGAAAAATCCACCTGGCACCTTCTGATGGGGGGGTTATTTTATTGTATTTTCTCTTATTTTTCTAAACAGGTATTCAATTAACTCAATAGGGTATAACCAGAACATAAGAACCAACCAATGAAACAAAAAAACCCACACACATGCTAATTTCCAGGAAGGGGTGGAAGGGTCTATCAGTTTCAATTCTCTCAGTTTTTCATTTTCCCAATCTTAAATTCATTTCTCTATATTTTACAGGAATTCTTTTTTTAAAAAAACAAACTTTTAAAAAATATATATTTGTAAAATTCTCAGGAAAAGTCATCAGGGTTTTAATGCAAATTTCACCTAATTTATAGGCAATTTGGTTGAATATTCTTGTTGGATCTTTCAGTACCTTGGACAGATCCTTTTTTATTTTTCCCAGACCTTTAGATCTCTGCTTCTTTTACCGGTACTTCTGCTGAAGGCTTTGATGCAATCTTTAGATTTTGCTGTGCCTATTTTCTCCCATATGCTTCGTATTTAATTGATTTGCTGCATTTTTGTTCCTCCACCTCTCTACTTTATGCACCATTCTGGGAACACTTTTGAAGGGCAGAGTAAACTCGCGCTAAGGAATAAATGAACAAATAAAGTCAGAGGAAGCATGAAAAGTGTTTCACACTTCCTGCCCCTCAGGCTTCTAGATCCTGATATCTTCTCATTCATTGGAGTTTGTGGGAAGTAAACAACTACGCCCCTCTCTCTAGGATTTTAGCTTAGTACCTCTTGAATTCTGTTGTCCCAAGCACATACTTGCCCTGTCTACTGAGCTGTGCCAACCCTGTATAAAAATATACCTCCCCACCACAAGACATTGCATTCCATAACATTCATCCAAGTCCATGACCTCCGATTGCCCTTTTAATACACACCTTTGAAAATGGGACTATAAAGCAAACATACATACAAGAGAGAAATAAAAGTTGACCTGACATCAGCCACAAAATTTGTTCTAAGACGAAAGACAAACATTTCTGGCACTGCCTTTGCTCTGTCTTCATGGCCAGAAGTAGGTAGACTTTTACGTTACCCTTCTGATGTTTCTGAGCTTCTGAAATTTATGCTTTCCAAACAACAGTCAGCACACACAGCTATGAGCACGCAGTAAATAACCAGTCTGACTGTGGATAGGAGTGCTACATTTTAAAACTGTCATGTTCAAGTGACCCTCTCCCCATTCACCTTTTATGCTGCACTTAATATGCCCTTCCCAGCTTTCTGTCTGGATAGCGTGTCTGAAAATGAAATGTGAAAAGGCACTTTAAAGGTCTGCAAAACACTTTATTACCTGACCAGTCATAGCAAAGCTATTAATTTGTCACAAATTGAATTGAGAAACAAAAGGGAAGGGGGATGGGGAGAGGAGAGGAGAGGGGAGAAAGGAAATGTAATTCCAGATCTTACATTAGCTCCAAACCCTGGTTTGCAAATTAGGAGCCAGCCTCAGGGGAACACATTGCCTTTTCTTCCCTCCTCCACTTTCTGAAACAAATTGTATTGGGCCAACTTCAGTATCGCGTGGAATCCACAGTATCAATGATGGGCCCATGTTCTGGCCCCTAAACCTTCCATTAATTGGACTGGTGGGCTCAAGGGGAGAGAGCTTTGGTTTTCCAACAGTAGTTGTGATGCTCCTCCATCTCCTCCTCCTTGTTTCTCAGTGAGTTTAGGGTAAAGGGAATGCTGCCATCAGTTAAGTATGCATGCATGTACTCCCAAAACTAATTTTTAAAAATGGCGCTATCTAGCTGAAATGTTGAAGACTCTTGTTGTTTTGACATGTTGTTTTGACAGGATGACATCTTCCATTTTCTAGCTATGATTTAACCATGTACTGCTGAACTGATGCGCTGGTGCAAACTATGGCTAATGCTAGCCATTCTTCCCTCAATACCTATGATTTAAAAAGCCACACTCAAATTCTTTAGATTTACAGGGCGCATTAAAGGGAGACGGAACATGCCTTCCTGAGCTCAGCTCCTGATTTGCCATGAAATACCAGTATTTCATCAGCTTTGAAACGAAGTTGAAAACCTGCTGTTTAGGCATTTCCCCCAAATTTATTTAAGTGCATAACAGCAAAAATTCATGCTTGTTTTCTCAGGCATTAGTCATATTTTCGATGGGGCTATGTCCCAAGTCAATGGACATAGGATTGCAGTGCAATTTATGCATCCAAGTCATACCTGCTGTCTCCAAAGGATAATGATTTGGAAGTCCATTTTGTTCCTTCCTACAAATAACTCAATGGGACTGAAATGGAGAGGTGTTAAGAGGCAGCAGGCTGAAATGAGGATGAAGATGCAATAGTAGATAGAGACAATGATCTAGCTATGCTGAAGAAATTTGATCTTTATGAATTCCAGTACAAACTGACTTTATTCTCACTTCCTGCACCGATGTACAGATTGGAATGTAGTTACGTCCTGGATTTCATACATTATTCCACCTTTTTTGTTTTGTTCTGCAGATTAATATGGAAACAGGAGGAACTTATATGTGAACACATGTAGAAGTGTTTTGGAATGATTTGTCTCTCCCTGAATAGGTGCAAAACAGCCATGAGGAACCTGAAGTCCTTCAGATGTAAAATGGATGAGGTTAGTGTGAGGTAGATTTTCACCTGGTTGATTGATTGAACCCAAAGAACTCTCACTAATGGTTCCTCACCATCCTGGAAAAAAGTGACAAGTGGGGTGCTGCAGGGTTCTGTCCTGGGCCCGTTGCTGTTCAACATCTTTATAAACAACTTAGATGAAGGCATTGAGGGGATGGCGATCAAATTTTCAAATGATACCAAACTGGGGCGGGTAGCTAATGCCACAGAAGACAGAATTGGGATTCATGATGACCTTAACAGATTGGAGAACTGAGCCTAAACTAACAAAAAGGAATTTCAGTAGGGACAAATGTCAGCTTCTACACTCAGTCAGGAATAACCAGCTTTACAAATATAAGAAGGGCAACACCTGGCTTGCTAGTAGTACATGTGAAAAGAATCCAGGGGTCTTAGTAGACCACTGGCTTAACATGAGTAGACAGTGTGATGCAGAAGCAAAAAAACGAGGCTGCATCAACAGAAGTATAGTGTCCAGATCAAGGGAAGTAGGACCACTCTATCTGCCTTGTTCATACCACAACTGTAGTACTATGTCTAGTTCTGGGGACCATGATTTAAAAAAGGACAATGGCAAGCTGGAACATGTACGGAGGACGGCAACCAATATCATAAAGGGAATGAAACCCAAGCCTTATGAGGAATGGTTGAAGGAGCTGGGTATGTTTAGCCTGGAAAAGAAGAGCCTGAGATGAGATATGATAGGCATCTTCAAACATCTAAGTTGGAAAATGGAGCAAGCTTGTTATCTTCTACTACGGAGGGTAGGACTCAAACTAATTACAGTTACAGAATAAAAGTTACAGAAAAGGAGATTCCAACAAAGCATTAGGAAGACCTAGATGATAGTAAGACTTGTTAGATCAGGCTTCCTCAACCTCAGCCCTCCAGATGTTCTGAGACTACAATTCCCATCATCCCTGACCACTGGTCCTGCTAGCTAGGGATCATGGGAGTTGTAGGCCAAAAACATCAGGAGAGCCAAAGTTGAGGAAGCCTGTGTGAGAAGCAGTGGAATGGACTCCCTTGGAGGGTGGTGGAATCTCCTTCATTGGAGATTTTAAGCAGAGGTTAGATGGTCTTCTGTTATGGATGCTTTGGAAGAGATTCCTGCATTGCAGGGGGTTGAGACTAGATGTTCCTCAGGGTGTCTTCCAACTCTATGACTCTATTATTCTATGTGGTTTTGATTCTTTAATTTTGGCCATGCTGATTGAGGCTCACGAGAGGCCAACTACATTGGGGGTGGGGGATGTGTTCCCGCCACCCCACCCCACACCAGAAAAAGGGAGCAGCAGGAGCTAAAGGAAATCATTATGGTAAAGCCATCTGGGAAGGCAAGCTGAGCTGGCCCTTCTTCGCCCAGTCAAATGCCATGGATTTTTATGGACAAATTTCCACACATGTCCCAGCAATTTGGTGACCTTCTTACTCCTATGCAGCAACATTATAAAATAATCTTATGCCTCCTGGCCTTACTGGCAGAACTCCCTGCAGTCATTTACTAGAATCCATTCTCTATCTGCTGCAAGCTTAATTTTCTTTCAGAACAAGTCTTCTTTCTGTTTACTTGTTTTTCAGTTTATTTATATCTCTGCCAAGTCCTCATTTAACCTTTAAGTGACTTCAAGACATGCTGCTCCCTTTATTTACGTGGTGGTAGGGTACCAGAGGCCTTTTGCTTGGCTTAGCAGGACTGACCTTTACTTGAGTAGTCCTCACTTCACTGTTTCCAGCTACTGTGCTACCAAAGTGATTTACTATGTCAAACTGGAGGAAAAAAAGAATTCAGCCAGGCTGGCTTCTTCGTTTCTTGCTGGGTTCCCCTCCCATTTAAATGAGCACATGTGGATTAAGGCTCAGCCTACAAGGCCAAATGTATTTGGCTTGCCACAGAGATTAATAGCTATAGAAAGCACAGCACACTAGCGGGAAATTCCAGCCAGTTTTGATGAGGTGCTGCTATGCAGCCACCTTTGTCTAAGCTTTGAGGCAAAACAACAACAAAGGGTGTCCTTTACAAAGCTTCCCCCCTTTTTTAACGAGACTTCTGTACAATGAAAAACAAAACAACCGACTCCACTCTTCCCTCCAGCATTTAATTGTGTGATGAAATCAGTTTAAACCCAACTAGGGAACCTAGAGGGATTTGATCTCCCTGAATGATTTTGATCTGCTGCACCTCCTGGCCTAATGTACAGATTGAAATGGAGTTTTCAACCGGCTTTCACACTTCCTGAATGTTCTGATGCAGTTCTTGGCTAAAAACACAAAACTGAAATATGTTTTTAAAATGATTGCTGGGGCAAAGCAGGTGAGGGTTGTGCATGTTGAGAGACAATCCATTAAAATTATGTATTTAACTTATTTGTGGATTTCAGTGCAGACTTTAAATATGGGAATGGAATGGAATGGAATGAACTTACAAGTGAATACATGTGCAAGGAACAAAACTGGATATCAACAGAATCACCCATTCTAAATCCAAATATTTCATCCCTCTTAAACTGTCTGTATTTTAAAAACGTAAGATTCAGAATAATCTTTCTTATTTACTTTTCATCATATTGATATATTTTGGCACACAGCAGGACTGCAGAGTTATGGATGCCACTAAGTTTTCACTATATTTGTGAATTTAAAAAGATGATTGCTCTATTCCTAAGGAACTCTTGAAACTTTATGGCTTGAAGCTATGGCCACACTGTTTTTGGAATTTTCAAACTAGTCCTTTATCCCTCTTTATGAAAGGAAAATCAAAACCCATTGAATATTCTGCTTAGAGTTCAAATATATGACTACAGTGGTGAGACTGTTACATGCACAAAGATGGAAAGATACAGCCCAACCTACTATGAAAGAATGGTTGATAAAATTATTGGACTTAGCTGAGATGGCAAAGTTAACATCTTTAATTAGAGAAAAATCATTACTGATATTTATTAAGGATTGGAAACTTATGGACTTTTTTGCGTTAAAGAGAAAATGAACTTGTAATATCTGGATTTGAAGATGGGGGAGGAGGTTTATAGAACTAGAATGGGTGGAAGTTAATGAGTGAACACTATATTTAATTGCAAAACAGAGAAATGCCTGCTTATTTTTAGGAGTCTTTCCCATGTACCTATACAAAAGCTCTGTTAACTTATAATGGTAGCCAGGCAGAAGTTATCTGAGGGAAGGAAACATTATTGGTTCCTGACAAAGGCTCTTCTCACACATGGAGGTACTGACCCTCTGACTTGGCCTCAATAGAAGAGATTTGATCTACAATATAATAAGAAAACTCCCACTGAACCCAAGTCTGCAAATGTGCTTACTCACACACTTAGAGAGGTGAACTGATATTTTTCTCTTCAGAAATTAAAACCTTCAGGCAATTTCCTAAAGGCAGTCTTTGAAGTGGGAGGAAGTCTTTTTGAAATGTCCAGAATGGTGGTATAATACTTAGAACAAAACTGAAGAAGAAGAAGAGAAACCCCAAACCCCAAAAGGATTTTGACCTACTGTACATTAAAACAAGTTAAAGCATCCCTTCATAATACATTGACGATTGCAACCTGTTCATTTACAAAAATGAAACATTGTGTCAATACAACACAGAGTAATGTTCCATGATGGAAGGCTGGCCTAGAGCTTTATATTTCCATGATATTATTTGACACATAAAGGAGTGGAAAATGAAGGGCAAGAACTGAACCAAGAAACCCTTCAAGAAGTCCTTTCATTTTCATTGACATGATCTCACTACGCTCAATAGGGGGCATTTGCACCGCTGAAAAAGGACGGAAAGGTCAGCAACATCAGCACTACATGCCAGCTCACCCTGCCTGCCCCACACCACCCTCTCTAAGAACCGAGATGTGAGAAAACGACTCCTTAACCCTCTTTTCTGTAGCCTGAACTGCAACAGTTTGATCGAGCCCTTTTCTAAGGCAACTCAGCCACTTCTTAACTCAAGCAGGAGTGCAACAGTGCTAGAGCTTTGCCAAAGCCTCTAAGCCTGACAAAACTGATTCTCTCACATGGCTAAGTCTGGTTTTGCAGCTGATTTCTGTTTGTTAAGTCGATATAGACAGCAGGGTATCACTTACTGGGGCGGAGCTGAAGGAAAAGCCTTTCAGCAGCAACCTGGCTGTTGCCTTCCAGGAAGAGGAGGAGAAGGGGCAGCAGCAGTGTAGCATGGGTTGCCTGTGCCCAGGGCAAGCAAACCGCCAATGCCACCAGAGTGCTCCCCACTGGAGCCAAGTGAGGCCACACTGTAGTACCTACCTGCCTGTGCAGGGGTTGATGTGGCGATTCTCAAGCAAAGCTCCCTGACACTCACAGAGAAGAACGCCAGGCTGGGCCACAGTGGGGCTGCCCCTTGCCTGCCTCCCTCTGTCCCCGCTTGCTAACCGTGGGTCTGACCGTGGGTCTCACCTGCTCTACCACCTTTGCCAGAGTAAGATGGGGATCGCTGCAGAAGCTAGTGTTTAGAATTCCATTCCACCTTAAGGAACAGATGTGTGGAATTGTTCCATGTCACATGTCTGTTTACATTCCAGCACAGTATGCTGGGAACTTCCATTTGTGTATAGCTTTTGCTTTTGCTGTTCTGAGACGACACGAGAGAGAGGCGACATGTTTCGTTGTTCTGATTTATGTTTAATAAATCTGTAGTTAGAGTATGACTTCACAAGCCTCACGCCTATTCTGTGTGTGCAGTACACTCTGCTAATTGCGTACCCTGGCTTTTGAAGGCTGGGTTGCTGATTTACATCGGAGCACGGGCCGATGGAAGGAGACGGCACAACTGGGGCTTGCCAGCTGGCCTCCCAGCCCTCTGCATGTCGAAAGCTAGTGCCTGGGGGAGATCTGGTTGCCTCCTCCCAAAATTTTGTGCCTGGGGCCATGGCCCCTCTACCCCTCCCACTATGCCACTGGAGGGGGGAAGTGGTGGCAAGGTCAGGGCTGAGTGGGTGGACCTCAATCTCCCCCCCCCCATACAGTAGCCATCTCAAGAGAAATGAGGGTATTTTGATGAACAATTCTTGCAAATGATGTGCATCATTATATGCATTATACACAAAGTGTTATATGCATATTATACACACACACACACACACACACACACACACACACACCTTCATTCCAGGTTTCCTAAAGTAACCAGTATAATAAATATACAATCAGTATAAACAAGCATTCATGCATTAATCCATAAGAAACTATGCTGCTGTGATATAGTATTATATGGAGGTTTTTTTGTATATAATTAGAATTTTTTAGTTCTATCTTTAAAAAAGACACACACCTTACAATCAGTGCTGGATTTACTTATAAGCTAAACAAGGTATAGCTTAGGGCCCCACTCTCTTGGCCCCCCAAAAAAACTAAAGAAAAAAACAACTGGATGTACATTTCTAAAATATAAGGTAAAAAACAAATAAAATAAAACCTACACACAGCAACAGCATTTTGTGTTGTGTAGGCTCCTATGTAAGTAATTTAAGAAATTCAACACAAAAAACAGTGACAATTTGTTGTTGACAGAGGACAGCTGGACATATAAAGGGCCCCATTATCTTCAGTAGCTTAGGGCCTCATCAAACCTAAATCCAGCCCTGCTTACAATACACAAGTGGCTGAGACATAAGTGGGACGTAAGTGCCAAATTCAGTGGATAAATCCATTTACAACATATCCATCTCAACCCACCACCAACTGCACATGTCCACATGTTCAGTACATGTGGGAAGAGGATCAATGCACATACAATATATGTATGGCCAAATCAGAACCTCCCATCCTGTGGTGAATCTAAGCAAGCCTATGTCAATAAGCACATCTAGGCCTTTTTCAGGCATGCTGAATAGGCAGTGTCAGGAGTTCGGCCTACACTTGAGTAGGACTCTGGCAGAGACACATGCCCAACTGGCATGTTCCCTCCCTCCCGTTCAGGAGCTTCATAAGCTTTCTTCAGCCTGAACATCACAGCGACTGATGCCAACTGACACCGGCACACTTACGGATCTGCAGAGTTTGTACAGTTGCGTAACAGACCTCAGCAACTCAGCATTTTGGCTAATCTACTTTATTTACATATAAACACACACAGAGCATTGTGACATGGCTCCCTCTCTCTCTAGCATCAGACAGCAAAGAAAGGAAAAAAAGCAAAGCACAATAGTCCCACTTCACAGAACACAGTAACAGAAACATCCTGTCTCTGTCACTTCCCACTCTGTGGAGTCAAAACATATACCGCCATGTGAAAGACAAAAATTCCATGACTGCAATCATGGAGCAGGAATTCTAACAGAGAGATGGGGGTGGGGTGGTTTGTCAGACACATCAAGAATGTGCCCATACAGTGGCAAAAATCTTTGAGCAACGGGGGGGGGGGGGTAAAGTAAGATTGCAGCCCTGCTGCTGTGATGTGCACCATCCCACTCTGGGGGAAAATGATGAAAAGAGGATGCTTTTCTTATTGGGTGAAAATGTTCATGAAAAAACATCAACTCGGTCCTACTCTTAGAAAGGTTGAACTGTGGCCAGGTGACGCCCTTGTATGTTATTTTACCCATCACTACTGTGGCACATGGAGCTTTAACAAGAGATTCTAATGCACATATGGATGAGCTTCCTAGTCAGATGAGAATATTTTGGCAAGTCTCAAACTGTCCTGAAACTGTCAGTATGGTTACAATTGACAGTAATTTCTCCTGAAACTGATGGGCTTTATTTCCAACAAATAAACCAATTCTATGCATATTTAAACCCATATTTAAACTTGCATCTCGATAAGCGTGCATACGAATGAGCCACGTGTGTTTTTATCTGTGGAATGTATAGGAATGCCATGTGTTCCCTTTTCATTTGAAAAGGGGGTTTTCACGGAAATGCTAAAGGCACTTTTAGACGTCAAGCGGTTGCTCAATTGCTGGCCATTGTGAGACTTTGCAGTACAACTTCCAGCATGTTTAAAAGGTAAAGGTACCCCTGCCCGTACGGGCCAGCCTTGACAGACTCTAGGGTTGTGTGCTCATCTCACTCTATAGGCCGGGAGCCAGCGCTGTCCGCAGACACTTCCGGGTCACGTGGCCAGCGTGACAAGCTGCATCTGGCGAGCCAGCGCAGCACACGGAACACCGTTTACCTTCCTGCTGGTAAGCGGTCCCTATTTATCTACTTGCACCCGGGGGTGCTTTCAAACTGCTAGGTTGGCAGGCGCTGGGACCGAACGACGGGAGTGCACCCCGCCGTGGGGATTCGAACTGCTGACCATGCGATCGGCAAGTCCTAGGCGCTGAGGTTTTACCCACAGCGCCACCTGCGTCCTTCCAGCATGTTTACTTAGAAGTAAATTCCACTGGGTTCCATGGAACCGATTCCCCAAAAGAGCTGCACTCATAAACACACTTGCTTGGGAGAAAGCCCAGCTAAACATAGTGAGCTTTATGTCTAAGTAAACATGCATGGTTAAGTTAGGCAGGCTAAGCTGAGAGCCAGTAACTGGATGAAAGTCACCCATTGGGCTTCATGGTTCAGTGGGGATTTGAACCCTGATCTTCTTCCAGGTCCTAATCCAACACCCTAACCAATGCACCACACTGCCAAATAGAGTTGTATCCAATGCTTAGTACACCTATTAACACAAATGAACCTTACTAACTCATGTCCATTAATTTCAATGGGCCTACTCTGAGTATAACTGACCTTGAGTACAACCCATAGCCACTGCTGTTCTCCTAAGAGTATTGCTAGGACACAGTGGCACAGGATCAGGCTGAACATCTCTCCTACTGAAACAAATGGAAAAGTATATAACTTTGGTTAGATTGTGGTGCGTATAATTAGGGAGGACTATTATCTGTTCAATTATATGTAAATAACTGTCCAATGTTTCTTGACACAGTTCCTTCAAACTTGTTTACACTTCTGCCAAGCTCTTGTTATTATGTGACAAGAAACAACAGGAACAAAGGACAAAAACTGTCTGGGGGAAATGCATGAAAGATAAGACCGGGAGGCTAATTATTTTGTAAACACTCTAACTAGATTATTTTGTTTCATTACTGATTGCATTTAGATGCTGAATTAAGTTTTCCTGCACCCTGTTACTGCCTCACAATGTTTATGTGAATTATGGTTCTGTTCTTTAAAAAAAAATCTATTTATTTCTAACATTTGTATCATACCTGTCATTACAAAATGATCTCAGAGGGGCAACAACACACACAAACATGAAAATGATAATAAAATCTATTAAAATGACAGCAATCAATAACTATATAAAATCTGGCATGGTCCACCTTTCAGCTATCATATACATTGTCCTGAGCTGTTCATCTGGAAAGTCGACAGAAAAAGAAATATTTTTACTTGGTGCTGAAAACATATCTAATGTCAGTGCTAGTCTAACATCGGGGGGGGGGGGCTGAGGGTCACCACAAAGAAGGTCCTATTATGAAGTCTCAGAGAGCTCTGCAGAGAGAAGCTGCTTAAATATTACTGAAAATAAACTCACAAGAGTCATAGAAGTAGCTGGCATAGTTGGATGGTGCTGGCCTCCTGACACCAGCATTGCTAGCATGTACTAGGATGATGTGGGGGTGAGGGAGAGTGGGGGTGAGGTTGGGGCTTTGCAGGCACACCAGCAAAGCCAATCCAATGCTTTCACTGGTGCACAGCCCCATCTTTTATGCCTCCCACCCCAGGATCCTAGCATGCACATCTTGACACCAATGTCCATCTGGTACGCAGGCTGAGACCCTACCTGCCTGCAGACTGTCTCTCCAGAGTGGTGCATGCTCTAGTTATCTCTCACTTGGACTACTGCAACGCGCTCTACATGGGGCTACCTTTGAAGGTGACCCGGAAAGTACAACTAATCCAGAATGCGGCAGCTAGACTGGTGACTGGGAGCAGCCACCGAGACCATATAACACTAGCCCTGAAAGACCTTCATTGGCTCCTAGTATATTTCTGAGCACAATTCAAAGTGCTGGTGCTGATCTTAAAAGCCCTAAACAGCCTCAGCCCAGTATACTTGAAGGAATGTCTCCACCCCCAGCATTCTGCCCGGACACTGAGGTCCAGTACTGAGGGCCTTCTGGCAGTTCCCTCACTGCGAGAAGCCAAGTTATAGGGAACCAGACAGAGGGCCTTCTTGGTAGCAGCACCCGCCCTGTGGAATGCCCTCCCATCAGATGTCAAGGAAATAAACAACTACCTGACATTTAGAAGACCTCTGAAGGCAACCCTGTTTAGGGAAGTTTTTAATGTTTAATGTTTTATCGTGTTTTTAATATTCTGTTGGGAGCCACCAAGAGTGGCTGGGGAAACCCAGCCAGATGGGTGGGGTATAAATAAATTATCATAATCATCATCAGGCATCATGACACCACTCCACTCACTCCTAGAGAGAAACTGGAAAAAAGGAGAAGGAATAGGAACCCAAAGAGCAGGTGTGTCTCTGGGAGGGAGAACCCTTGAAATGTTTCCAGATCTTACAATATATTTAGAATTTATGTTTTACGGAGCAGATTTGGACATGCTGTTTCATGCTGCAGAAGAAGAAATCCTTTGCCACAGACAAATTTCCATAAAGTTTGCCTATGCTAATTTATATGATAAGATGCAAACTTAAAAATAATGATTATGATTTCAATGTATGTACAATATGTCTTGCCATAGTTGGGAAGACTGTGTGTCTGCTCAGTCTGGGGTGGGGTCTCTAGCTGTTGATGGGAAACTCGAAGGGCCCTACTCTTCCTTCTTAGGGTTCTTTATCTTGGAAAGAGACATGACTCAGACACTACTTCAACAAGAGAACCATCCTCTGCAAAGCAGGACATATGGCCACCCTCTTCTGCAATAATATCTTGAGTTTCTAGAAGCAAAGATGGAAAGAATTCCTCTAGCTTAACTTGCCCACACTCATAGAAGGCAGAAGCTGTGAAATACGAATAATGGGGATAAATAGAGTAAAATTAAGACTTAAAAAATAAATAAAGCCCACACCTATATTTATTTGTTCCAGACATCTCCATTTGTTAGAAGACCTCCTCTAGTCCCAAAATTGTGGTTGCTGACCTAGCAGAAGAGTGTTGTATGAGAACAATGATTCAAAATTCACGAAATCTTATCTTTGTGCAAGCTATTTCTCAAGACAGTTCACTAGACTGTATACGCTACAGCCTGCACCTTCATTATTCAACACCCTGATTTAGTTCTTCAGCTGCAGTACGAATGGATGAGCTTCCTGCTATGATTGCAAGGGTCTCCCAGCGGAAAGATGCCTCATTTTCTCTAGGGCATTCTCTGAATTCCTAGCTGTCTACCGTACGCCAAATAATATTTCTGGTGGTTCCAATAAATGCTGCTTAATGAAGCCTCTTCTAACGCCGGCAAGCGTGTTGGCCACCTCATTTCTGACTCAAACCTATCCTGTTGTGACGAAAATTAAGTTAATGGCAAGGCACTTTTTGTAACTGCGGATGAACAAGAATAAAGTCGTGTGACCATTAATGTTTATTATCAAGCTTTTCAGCAGTCTAATCGCTAAAGTGTTTCCTGCTTTAAAACTCTCCACAGCCAGCTGGAGTATCAGAAAATGGGTACGGAGCTTTAATTAACTGTAAAAGCTGAAGTGAACTGCATCGTACGATACCTGGGGATTTTAATGGAGAATGTACATATGTTCTTCCTGCTAATTGAGGATGAGCTACATTTTAAGGGATTACGTCCCCTGAGGATCCAGAGCAAGAGAAAGGAGAAGAGAATTTTAAAGGCCTCAAAGTAAACTTTTGCTAATGTTCTGCCCTTTGCAAGAAGCCGTTTATTATCGAGTTATCGTTGAGCTGAGCCACTGAAGAAGTTTAAAGGCATGATGTGAATTTTTACGTGCAGGACTTGTAGGGCCGTAATCTTTTGCATATGCCCAGAGCACAGGAGCTGGAAAGATATCATCCCCCCCCCCCTTTCAAGTCTACAGTAGGAAGAAGTGTTTTAATAGGGCTGCCATACAGCCAGGATTTCCCGGACGTTACTGAGATTTCAAAGGCGGAAGTGACGTCCAGGGGTACCATATTTTTCACTCTGTAAGACGCACCAGACCACAAGACGCACCTAGTTTTTGGAGGAGGAAAACAAGAAAAAAAATATTCTGAATCTCAGAAGCCAGAAGAGCAAGAGGGATCGCTGTGCAGTGAAAGCAGCAATCCCTCTTGCTGTTCTGGCTTCTGTGATAGCTGTGCAGCCTGCATTCACTCCATAAGACGCACACACATTTCTCCTTACTTTTTAGGAGGGAAAAAGTGAGTCGTATAGAGCAAAAAATACGGTAATTTCTGGGAGGCGGCGGTTTCTTCAGCAAGTAAACCAATATATTTTTTTTCCATTTTTGTTAAAAAAAGCTCGGGATTTCCTACAAAAAAAGCTGAACAGCTTTGGGGGTGTCTGGATTTTTACTTCTTGAAATATGGCAACCCTTGCTTTGATAAAGAACGAAATGAGAGAATGACAGAGACTTCCAAACTGCTGGTGCAGCATGGTGGTTTAGCAACATAAGAACATAGGAAGGTACCTTTATATTAAGTTAAGCCATAACTTCTCTATGGTGCCCGGCTGGGCCCCTTCTGCAATTTTGCACCCCTAGAACTTGTACAATCCACATTTCTAAGATTAGCCCTTCAAGTCCCAAAATGTGTCCCTAATGCCATCCTGAGGCTAGAGACAGGTTTCATAAAAGTGAAGGCTAGAGTGTGGGTGTCCATACTGAACTACTGGCTCAGACTATCTTTATTTCCCCTTGGTCTTGCCCTGCTAACTATGAATGATGATTTTCAATCCACATGGAAACAGGCTATCTCAACCCTGGGCTAGTGGCGTAGCGTGGGTTGTCAGCACCCGGGGCAAGGCAAGTAATTTGCACCCCCTAACCCGTGGATTTGCGCCCCCTAACCCTAACCCCCAGATGTTGCGCCCGGTGCGGCCGGCCCCCCCTGCACCCCCCACGCTACGCCACTGCCCTGGGCTTCTCTCCAGGTTTTCTACCCAGCATGAGTAGAACAGGCTAAAGTTCTTATAAAACAATAAGTTGAAGACACTGAGCGCCAATTGGATCTAGCCAGGACCCCAACTTTTATTTCCAATGACTCCCTCAGGTACTCTGCCTCCCTTTAGGCATATGTAGCTAAACTCAAAGTCCCTAAGCACCGGAGGGCCTTCACCTTGGCTCAATGTCATGCCCTCCCTTCGGCTGTCCTTGAAGGCCGATAAAAGAAGATTGCTTATATGGAGAGACAACACCCCTGTGACTCTGGACAAATAGAAACAACAGAGCATGTGCTTCTCCAGTGTTTTTATTATAGAGACATTTGTACTAGCCCAGGCATCCCCAAACTTGGCCCTCCAGCTGTTTTGGGACTACAACTGCCATCATCCATCATTAACAGGACCAGTGGTCAGGGATGATGGGAACTGTAGTCCCAAAACAGCTGGAGGGCCAAGTCTGGGGGTGCCTATACTAGCCTCACCTTAACATTACTGCATAAGTACCCAGGGTGCACAGGACAGTTCTATACCTCCCTGCTGCTTTCAGATACCAACCCTGCTACAACATGCAACATTGCTAGATACTGCACAGCAGCGCTTAGAATTTCTCGGATGATGACCCGTGCCACAAACTAGATATAATGAGCACTCGTATTAGAGTGCTCTGTAGACTGATAGCTATAGTTTTATATATACTAACCTTTTACGCTCTTCCACTCTTGTCTAATGTTCTTAATCCTTATTTTCTTTTTAGCTTCTTTTGGATTCTTATAGACTTTTATACATATTTTCTGTTTTAACGTTTTTTAAAACGTTTTTTTAGATTTTAAATGATTGTACCCCTCCTTCCTTATGCTGGTCTACGACCATAATAAAGATTTGTTGTTGTAAGTTAGGCTATTGGTCCCTCTAGATCAGTATTGTCAACACTGATTGGCAGCTATCCTTCAGGGCTTCAGGTAGGGTTCTCTCCTAGCCCTACCTGGATATGCCAGGGGTTGAATCAGGGACCTTCCACATGCAATAAATCTGCTATACCATTGAGCCACATCCCTGCATCAAGGTTCAGTTTCCCTCAGCTACAGGACTTGGATTCATAGGTTCAAACTTTCCTCCACCTCAGAAGATATCAAGGGATTGGGGGCAAGCAGCCATAGTTCAATGAATTAATTATACTATTTATTTTTTAAATGTCTAAATTGCCTCCTACTGTAAAAGATTTCACAATAAAGAGAAAATAAAACTGGTTGGACCTGGCACAGTAAAGATTGCTGCTTCCGTGCTAGCTAGCCCAACTTTTTTAGAGAGTATATTCAAATTCTGGGCCTAATCTGAGATGCTGGTATTAATGTAGAAAGCTCTAAATGGCTTAATACCCAGGTAACTGAAGGAGCGTTTCTCTCGAAATGATCTTGCCTGGGCTTTGCAGTCAGCTAGGAAGGCTGTTCTGGCAGTGTTGCTGTTGCATGAGTTAAAGAGCTCTATGGTCCACTATTTAGTAGAATAATGTGTAATAATACGGTGGTACTTCGGGTTAAGTGCTTAATTCATTCTGGAAATCCGTACTTAACCTGAAACTGTTCTTGACCTGAGGCACCACTTTAGCTAATGGGGCCTCCTGCTGATGCCGCGCCACCGGAGCAATATTTCTGTTCTCATCCTGAAGCAAAGTTCTTAACCTGAAGCACTATTTCTGGGTTAGCGGAGTCTGTAACCTGAAGCGTATGTAACCCGAGGTACCACTGTATATTCATCAGTTGCAGTATGTGAAATGACAGATTGCCCATCGCATGATACCTTAGTGTGTGCTTACATGTGGATTTATATGCTTGCATGCATGTGCCAAAATCCACCCCCACTCGGCAAAAAGGCTTTTAACTAGTGCAATATATTCCATTGCTTTCCACTGGGAAAAACATTTATTTGCAAATTATATCAAAATTGCAAGACCAATATTTGGCAGCTGAAGTTTGCTGCACTTAGAACATTTCCCATTCACCTGGAGAAGACAAAGTATCCTTCAGCATCAGTGATTTTTGTCTCCAAACAGGGGACACATTTACATACCATTTACATACTGTATAAATACTCTTCATGAATCATGCATGGGTTTTTGCATACAGTCTAGAATGAATATCCTGAACAGGAGGTGGGGGATTAAAAATTGCTTCTGCTTGGTTATTCTAGGTTTGGCCCTGCTCAATATAGGAGTCACCTTCTTAAAACATTGTTGGGCTGATGGAAACTGTTTCCCATCTGCTTTTAGAAATATGTAACAAAGAAGGAGGAAATGCTTTTTAAAAAGTGCATGATTAGAATGACAGTGAGACCTTCTGGTAGGGGGACAAAGAGAAATAGTAAGAGGAGAGATTTTATTCTGAAAAGTACTTTTCCTTGTAAACTGTCAAAAGGCATTGACCTACAGTAACGTCTTTTTCTTTTCTTTTTTGGAAACTGCTTTTGAGTTTTTTTCTTACAACCAAACTGTACACACATAAACACAACATATGAAATAACAAATAAAACCACGTTATGGGCTAAATTATGCACTGCTCCATTCTTTTCCTTTGGCTGACCCCAAATCAATGGGCAGGATAAATTAATTGTATTATGTCCCACTGTGATCACTGTGAATTTGCAATTTTACTCACATAGGAACTAAAAGTACTCTTATACACAACCCATTAAGTTCAATGGGAATTACTCCCAGGTAAATAGCACAGGATTGCAATGGAAAACTCAAGATTTGCCCACACAGGAAGAATGGCAGATGCAACTGATGGACTATATGGAACTGGCGGAGATGACTGGCAGAATCCGAGACCTGGGAGAAGAACTGGTGGAGGAGGATTGGAAGAAATTCAAGGACTATCTACAAAAATATTGTAAATTGTATGAATGTTAAGAAAGATGTAAGATTAGTAATAGTATGGCTCCAACAAATTAGTTATAAGGAATACAAATCTAAATGCAATTGAAAGAAAAGACAAATTTTGGATAAATAGTATGTTATAATTAAATCCCCAAAAGAGAGATTTAAACTCTAAAATTTGAGATTTAATATTGGAAAAGTATATTATATGAATTGAAACAAGTTAATAATTTATTAGCAAAATTTATGAGTTCAGAATGCAGGAACAAGAGATGTGAGGAAGTCCAAAGATGAGATTGAAATGTAGATATTGGAAAAGACTATGTTATTATGTTTGTTTGTTTTTTTATTGCTTAAAAAATTCTAATAAATATTATTTTAAAAAATAGCACAGGATTGCAGACTGAGCTAAATATAGGTTAAAATCTTATACTAGTAATGAACTGAACAGGATTTCCTTTCAAGAAGATATGTAGAGTATTGCCCCATTAGTTTGCAGCCTGGCCACCCAATGACTACTACTAAATGTAGCCTTCATTTTATTTCTTTGCTCAGAAATAGATTTACCTTGTTTTGAGCTCCAGAAAGAATAAAAAGCATACTTAAAATCAGCTAAAGCTTAAGTGTTATATAAAGAACAACTTTCAGGGCAAAGTGTGGCTGCAATCCTAAACACACACACAAACACATTTATTAGGGAGAATGACTGCTCCCCACATCAAATGGGGGTGCCTTTCGGGTGGTCGCACTCACCCCCCCCCGATCCCAGTGTGGCTCCCGGAAGTACGGGCTGGCTTTGCCCTCCCCAGGCTGGATACCTGGAGGTCTCCACCTACCTCAGCCAATTGCCCAATCCCACCTGGGGAGGTGTGGCCAGGGGATCGACCAGGTAGGGAGAGGGACCGCCCTGCCAACACAACAGAAGGTGAATCTTACCTACAAAGCGTCAGTTGGCTCCAGAGCTTCTCCCACCCTGCCCTCCCTCAGTTAAGCCTTCTTTTGCAGGTTAACCTCTTCTCCACAGGTACACGGGCATTGCTACGTCATGGTCTCTGTTGAAGGGCCGGAAAGGAATTTTCCTGCATTGGCAAGTTTTGCCTTTCCTGTAGCAAAATGTCACAACTTTGGCAGTTTCAGTCCTTGGGCAAAATCCTTTAGTCTATCTTCCTGAATGGGGGGGCATGAAGCGGTGAACCACACCCCCCTTGCGGTGATGATATCAGGGTTCCCCGTTAAAGGGGTCTTGAGGGGAGGCATTGGCCATATGCTGAGAGGCTGTTATTGCTCTCTCCTCCAACGGCGGCAAAAGGGGGGGCAGGCTCTCTGCTTGAACATATGTTCTCCAGAGCCAGCCCAATCCCCACACATTCTGGATAACCCTGATGGCTCCCAGATTCCTGGCTGGGGACTGGGAAAGATAAACGTCCAATGCCTGAGCCAAGGTCTCCCTACATCTGAAACATAATAAAGTTGTGGCCAATTTTAATCCCATAGCACTTTGTCTTTCGTCATTATTCCACTCAGGGGTCACCTGGGGTTGGGGGGGGGGGACTCCACCTGTCCATGCAAAGCCCCACTGAAAAGAATGGGATCTACTTTTAACTGAACAGCCATGGGACTGTGTTAGAATCACATTTACTCTTTAGGAATAAGAGGAGGCACCAGCGGTGTAGAAAAGAAATGTTTCTGCTCAATCGCCACATTTACAAGATATTGTTTTTCGCTTACAGGAAGGCTGCTGTCATTTTCTAAGCTGATGACTGGTTGAAATCTATGCATGAGATAGACTATATGGGACTGGCAGAAATGACCGACAGAATTCGAGACCAGGGAAGAGAGACAGCGGAAGAAGATTGGAAGAAATTTAAGGACTATCTTAGGAAACATTGCAAAATTAATGAATGTTAGAATGACGTTGGTTTAGAAATTATGTGGTTCCCAGCTGTAATGGTTTAAGTAAATAGAAAAGAAAGGTTAAAAACTAAATGGAAAATAAGGGAGAGGATTTGCTGAATTAATAATTAGAAATTGGAATACAGAAAGGGGAGGTATGAGGAAGTCGGGGAAGTAAGGTATAAGAAAATAAGGGAATGAAATTATACTTGTTTTTTGTTTGTGTTTGTTTGTATTGTTGTTTTGTTTTGTTTATATATAATTTTTGAAACTTTAATAAATATCTATTAAAAAAAAAAGAAATCTATGCATGAGAGACTGACTTATACAATTTGCCTGCTCTCTGAAAACACTTTTGCTGGTTTGCGTTATAGCTGTCAGTAGCGCTGGAGTGGAGAGCAAAAACGGTTCCCTCCACTATTTCCTTTCCAACGGCATCCCCATTGTTAAAGTTTTCTTTTTATAAGATTAGAGAATTCATTGTCGCTTATAATTCCTGAGGACACAGAGAATTCTAATTGTAGTTAAAAAGGCAGCTACTTTTAGCTTAGTGCTCCCATTGTAACACTGCCATTGGCTATTTCCGTTTGTTACTGATGTTCTAGCAGACACATCCCATGGTGTAGAGTGCAAGACCCTGCAAATATACAAATCTGTATATTTCTTTCGCCCTTCAGGTGTGATCAAGCCAAAGTTCAGTACCTTTCAGTTTTCTTCATTAAAAGCACATGCTGAACTCTCTCCCCTCTGATATCAGAAAGATGTAAAATGGTTTAATGTGGGGTAGATCATGTCCCTTTGAGTTTTTTAGTATCAATGAGCCCATTAACCATGTCAGAATATCACCTGGAGCAGGTCTTCTCACAGGCTTCTATTCCTCTTCCCTTCAGCACTGGGCGTAGAGCCTCAGGGATACTGCCAGGGACACCACAACTATGATTTAGAATAGAGTGAGAGAGAGGGAGGGGCTCCATATTTTGGAGTCCCACAGAACACCACTGAAATTTGAGACCCCCAAAGTCCACCACCGCTTTCAGGATCAAGGAGGAGCTTGGAAGCGTTTGCTCCCATTTTGATTAATCCTAGTTTGGTGTGTTGTCCAAGAAATTGGAATAAATTTTATGGTTCATTTGAAACAAGTCCACTTCAGCCCATGGCTTCTGACATGCTGAACTGCTTTCAGTCTGTGTATCTCAGATAGCTTCCTTCTTTATCCCTCATAATTAGTCAGCCAAGAGCAGCTTCAGTGTGGTAGTATCCTCTATTCACCAACTCTAAACAATAAAGGCAGGCTTGGAAATCCTTTTCTCTAGGCCTATGGTTCCCAACGTGGGGCACGTGCCCCACAGGGGGACAATTTGATTTTTAAGGGGGCGGGCAATTCAAGAATGAGTTAGACCAAGTTAATGGCCTTTTAGGTTTCCTCCATGTGAATAGGAGTTCACTTTTTGAATAAGAAGAATTATATGTCACAGAGGAGGGGGAAATCAGGATTTTAGATATGCTTAGGTGGGGCATGACCAAAAAAAGGTTGGGAACCACTGCTTTAGGTCATCCGGCAAGTATTTTGTCACTGGAAGTAATCAGGTGGTTCATTTAGTCAGTGCTGTTTTTTCTAGAAATAGAGGTGCTGGAACTCACCACAAACGCCTCCCTTGTTCTCTTATAATGGCAATGGTGCCCACCTGAGAGGTGCTGGACCTGAGTTCCAGTGAGTTCCAGATGAAAAAAAAAAACATGCCCTTATTTAACTGATGGCTCTCCAGATTATATTGGACTACAAAACTCATCATATCAGCCACTGGCAATGTTGGATGGGGCCGATCAAAGTTGAGTGTGGAGGGCCACAGGTTCTCCACTCCTATTTTCAAGTTTTTTAAATATATATATCGTAACCCTCACTCCCCTAGATATAGTTGCCTGCTGTAATACTTTGCAGATAGGGAGAATTGGCATTCTAAACAAACAAATTAGAAAATAAACACCACTCTTCCTATGAATTCACAAGTCTGTTTTTGCTGTCTGCACTGCTGAGAGGCGTATTCTCAGTTGGGGAGCCTTAGCTTTCCTCTGTCTCCTGTCTTCCACTAGAAAGGAGCCCTAAATCTTTTGATTTGCTATAGTTAGAACTTTATTCTCCCTGCCCAAAGTATGTTGGGATCCTGCTGAATGAAATATTTCATTTCTGGACTTAGTGGTTTATGAGATGTTAGACTTCCCATCTATCACAAAATCCCCTTGTATGTCATGGATTGGCTGAGCTCCTTAGTTTGATTGAAATTCTTCAGACACAGAACTAAGGGGGTTGTGTCACTCTGAAACAACTGAGGTGGGGGGAATCTGTTGCACAACCAAGTTTTATGTTGTTGTTGTGCTTGCCAAAAGCATACATTGTAAGTTCTGCACAGTTTGGCATTCTAGGCCTTTTCTCTCCCAGACTAAAATAAAACACATTTTTACACTGACCCTAGCATCTGAAATGTCAACATAAAGCAGTCTTTAAAGTGGGAAATGCATGGCTGGATTAAAAAAATACAAAGCTAATAGCTGAGAACTCCAAAATTAGCCTAGAGCAGCATGGTCACAAGGAGATCTGTAAGATTCTGTGATAAGGCTCATGTTAGCATCCCAAATTTCATGGAGAAGGTCCTGAAGGCACCTATGGCAGAAACCCCAGCAGACTATCACCAATGTGTCTTTTTAAAAAATATGGACCACTGACTTGAATACATCAGTTCCCCAAACGGGTGGATGGTTTCATATTCATGTCATATTGTAATGAAAACTGTGGGGTGTTTAGTTTTTCTTTTGTTATAATAGAAATGCCCGCTGAATTCAACTACAATTTTATTTTTATTTTTTTACTAATGAGCTGCCATTCATTGACATAGCTGTCAACTTTTCCCTTTTCTTGCGAGGAATCCTATTCAGAATAAGGGAATTTCCCTTTAAAAAAGGGAAGTTGACAGCTATGTTCATTGATTTCTTGTGAGATTAACATTGACAGGTGAGGATTGTTTGGGTGGGGGGTACTGTAATTGGATGAATTGTTTTGTTTATTACAACGTTCTATATATTAAGATATTGTAGATTCTTTTAAAAATTGAATTTCTGTTCTACCATTATATTTTGTCTTTTCTTTTCTTTTTGTAAACAGCCTGAGCATTATTTGGAAAGGGAATATCTAACTAAACAAACAAACAAACAAACAAACATGAGACTGAACGGAGCAAATTGCTTTATTTCTCTTTGATAACCGTTAGGGAATAGCTAACTATCATGGCTATTAATTTAGTCACTAATGACAATTAGAGAATTTAGTCAAGAAAGTCAACTAACTTAGGCTGCAGCCCTTTATATACTGACCTGAGAACAAGTTCCATAGAAAAAACTCAGTAGCCCTCACTGTTGGGTAGACATGCAACATATTAAACTTTAGCTTTGGATACAGAGGCGATCCATTAAGAAGGACAATCTTCTTAATATATAGCTTTCTTCATGAAGGAATTTTATTTTGGTTTGGCTTAAAGCATCTAGTACAGTCTTCAATACATCAAAGGTACAGGATGCAGGTGGCGCTGTGGTCGAAACCACTGAGCCTCTTGGGCTTGTAGATCAGAAGGTTGGCAGTTCAAATCCACGCAATGGGATGAGCTCCCATTGCTCTGTCTCAGCTTCTGCCAGTTTAGCAGTTTGAAAGCATACCAGTGCAAGTAGATAAATCGGTACTGTTGCGGCAGGAAGGCAAACAGCATTTCTGTGAGCTCTGGCATCCATCACGGTGTTCCGTTGCACAAGAAGCAGTTTAGCCATGCTGGCCACATGACCCGGAAAGCTGTCTGTGGACAAACACCGGCTCCCTTGGCCTGAAAGCGAGATGAGCACCACACCCCATAATCACCTTTGACTGGACTTAACCATCCAGGGGTCCTTTACCTTACCTTTACCTTTATATCAAAGGTATGTACCCAGGTTAATAATATAACAACTGCAGGATCTGGTCAATCACCCATCTAGACCAGCATGCTATTCTCACAGGGGCCAACCATATTCCTATGTGAAGTCCAAAAGATTGATCTGAGCACCCAGAAGTCTGCCCATTTCTGATTTCCTGCAGCTGTTATTCAGAGCCATACTGCCTCTGCCATTGCTATAATAATAATATAATAATTTATTATTTATACCCCGCCCACCTGGCTGGGCCTCCCCAGCCACTCTGGGCGGCTTCCATAGAAACCAAAAATACAGTAAAATATCACACGTTAAAAACTTCCCTGAACAGGGCTGCCTTAAGATGTCTTCTGAATGTCAGGTAGTTGTTTATCACTTTGACATCTGCTGGAAGGGTGTTCCACAGGGCAGGCACCACTACCGAGAAGGCCCTCTGCCTGGTTCCCTGTAGCTTTGCTTCTCGCAATGAGGGAACCGCCAGAAGGCCCTCGGCGCTGGACCTCAGCGTCCGGGCAGAATGATGGGGGTGGAGACACTCCTTCAGGTATACTGGACCGAGGCTGTTTAGGGCTTTAAAGGTCAGCACCAACACTTTGAATTGTGCTCGGAAACGTACTGCTAGTAGCCAATGACAGCCTTGTCTTTCATGAATTCATTTAATCCCCTTTAAAATCCATGAAAGTTGGCGACCATTGGTACCTCTACTGAGAACAAATGCCATGGTTTACTCACATGCTATATGAATAGGTACTTTATTTAGTCAGTCCCGAATCTTCCAACATTCTACTTCATTTGATGTCCATAAATTCTAGCTTTGAGAGGGAGAAAAACTTCTCTCTACCGCTTTCTCTACACTGTGCAGAATTTTATACACCTCATGATGCTTGTTCGCAGCTCATTGGATCATGACCAGTTTACGAGGACCAGGCCACTAGGATTTTAGCAAAAATAACCTTTCCAGATGCTACAAATTTTAATAATGTTGCTACTTTTACAAGCACAATAACAGGGATATAATCACACTCATTTTTATTTTATTTTTTTCATTTTAAAGAGCAACATACTTTGTTTATCATACCCAGACCTTTGCGGCTGACTGCTTCTTAAATACCGGTTTAAAAAAGAAAAGAAAAAAGTTTGACAATATGATGTGTTAATTTCCACATCAGAAAGAATTTATGCATTCAAAGAGAGGTAAACTATCAATCAGTTTTTACTTCAGTTAAGTAAACTGGCTCCTTTAGAAGATCTCTGCATTTCATGCAGTGCCAAGAGAGCACTTTCATTCCAGATTCTCATCAGTACAGAACTATTACAACTGCACACATCAAGTTGGCATCATTCAGATTGCTTTTCTTTTTTCATAAACAAAGAATATTGTTTCAGCTCAAACAGAACTATTTACTAACCAGTCCTTTAAACGTTCATTTAATTTTCCTTTCTCTTGGGCCATAAAATTTCTCATTAAACAAGGATGATTTGATATGACTAATTAATACCACATCTGATGGTTCCCCCCCTTCTAATATTATTACCATATTAATTAGCTAATTACCCTGAGGTTGCCAGTGGTAATAAAGTAGAAGAAATACTGTAGCGGCTATTGTTGGCAAAACTTGCTTCACTTACAGTAGGAATTTATATAGAATATAAGGGTGAGGCAAGAACCTTCTCTAATCCCGAGGCAAGGCCACATTCACACAATACATGTAAAGCAGTATGATGATAGCATTTTAAACAGTCATGGCTTCCCATGAAGGATTCTGGGAGCTGTAGCTTGTTAAGTGTGCTGAGAATCATTAGGAGAGCCTCTCCACATTCCCAGATCTAGAAGAAGAAGAAGAGTTTGGATTTGATATCCCGCCTTTCACTCCCTTTAAGGAGTCTCAAAGAGGCTAACATTCTCCTTTCCCTTCCTCCCCCACAACAAACACTCTGTGAGGTGAGTGGGGCTGAGAGACTTCAAAGAAGTGTGACTGGCCCAAGGTCACCCAGCAGCTGCATGTGGAGGAGCGGAGACGCCAACCCGGTTCCCCAGATTACGAGACTACCGCTCTTAACCACTACACCACACTGGCTCTCATTTCTCAGAGCTCCCCATGAAGAGGGATTGATTGTTAAATTACTCTGGAAATTCTAGCTCTGGGAGGTGAATAACCACTCTTTATGTATCTCTATTTATTCTTATCTATTTTATGTTCAACAAAATGTATATACAATCCGGATGTAAACAGAACCTTTGATTGAAGTTGTCACTAAACGTGCTGTTGATGTATATAATACTAGAAAGGATAACAGGAGAGAGAGGTCTCTGCCTCAAGGAGCTTACAACCTTAATTTCATTAGATAGGGAAAGAACAAAGGAAGGACAAGGAAGGGTGAGGCCAGGGCATTTTACTGCTTGAGGCAAAACACCCTTGTGGCAGTGGAGGAGGTGGCAAGTGCCATGTTCCTCAGTCTCGTTTCTTCCGTCTGAGGTAACAGTCTCACCTTGCCTCACTGGCAGACCTTCCAAGTGTCCCTAATTTCCAGGGGCATCCCTGATTTTCATTGGAGAAATGTTTGAGGGTATGGAGTTATCCGACTCCTAAGCCATCTGAAGGCAATCCTGTATAGGGAAGGTTTTTTTATGTTTAATGTTTTATTGTGTTTTTATATATGTTGGAAGCTGCCCAGAGTGGCTGGGGCAACCCAGTAAGATGCGTGAGGTATGAATATTAAAGTTATCATTATGGAATGGGACATCTAGATTTCCACTGGAGAAATGTTGGAGGGTATGCATTGGTGAGTCGCCCTCTGGGTGAGGCAAAGGGGAAAGAAAGGGGATGAATGTGAGCAGATGATTTTGACATATACCTAGTTTGCAGTCCAATCTCATGCACATTTAGTCAATTGTAAGTCCTGCTGAATAATATGAGCCTTACTTCACACAAAAAATGTGTAGAGGATTGCAAATATCATTTTGTGGATTCTTTGCCAGGTGGAGTCTCACATTTATTTTTTTAATGGAGGTTTAGCTTGATACATTTAACCAGAGGTTTTGAAAAGGCCTTTGTGTGTTAGAAAATGTTGACTTGAAGGGTTTCTCTTTTTCAAAAGGAAAACAGTAAAAGAAACAGAAAGGGGAGCTCTCAAAGTGATACCACAGACAAAATCTCTAAAGTACTTCAGAACAAAATTGATTCCTTTAAAAAAGATAGTCTTAAAGTTGTGTTTCAGTATAGCATATCCTCTCTGTTCCTCTATGACAGTGATGAAGTAGCTTAGAACAGTCCACTGTTTGTCCATATAAGAAAAATCACAGGACTGTCATTATGGCAAGTTGACTTGAGCTTTCAGGATATGTTGGAGAAGACATCTAAGTAGTTTCGTAAAATCATTATCCATTTTATTTGGAGGAATATCTTTGTTATTATTACTATTATCATGTCATCATCATTATCACATTGTTATTGTCATCATTAATATAATTATCACTGTTGTCAGCATTATTGAACTGTCAATGTACATGAGGTTTCACAAAGTCATATAAACAGATACATCCCAGCCCTGTGGGAACGTACTAATTATTAATAGCCCACATGTCACCAAATGCTACCAGGGCAGGTTACAAAAATATCACAAGGTGCACTATCATTGAAATAATAGAATTAAAACTACAGAACTAATCAATAACAAAAGCAAAGGAACAGCGTAATAAAGTGAGAATGATTATAATAATGGGCATATTCCTTCAGATGAAATAGATAAACACGTTACCAAATTCTTTACATTTCTTATCCAAAGCCTCCAGATGGTTTTGGACTACAACTCCCATCATCCCTAGCTAGTAGGACCAGTGGTCAGGGTTGATGGGAATTGCAGTCCAATACCAGCTGGAGACCCAAGTTTCAGAAACACTGGACTAGGGGGAAATCCTATAGCAAGAATGAACAGCATAGGTTGCAGTGGAATTCTGGCTCAGTCAGCTGAGTCCCAGCTCAACCAGCATTAAGTCTCCAAACCTGGCTCAGAAAAAGATAAACCAACAGAACTTGCTCTTCCTGGCTCGGCTACAATGTAAATCCCCCAAAATGGGTGCTCAGGGGACTTGGTGTGTACAGAACCAGATAGGAAGGACTTAGACTGGATTCTAAGTCCGTTACAGCTCAGCCAGGTGAGTTCAGCCATGCAACCCAACATAAACCACTTCTTAATAGGCTTGTTTTCCATCTGCCAGTTTTCATCAGAGCTCCTGAACAGGGTTTGAATCTGGTGTAAAATTATGCTGGCTGAATTTTCACCGGTTTGCTTAACATCAGCTTCTTGTGCATAGGAATGGCCCCTAAGTCTGGCTTGCACAAGCTGTGGCCCTCTAAGCTCAATGTAGCCTGCTAACAATGTACAGTGGTCAACCAAGTGATTGATAACCCGCCTATTTTTCTTGCCTATCTGAGGCTTCTGAAACTATGAGGTTGTCAAGCATCTGGCAGGGGACAATAAACAGTGGGTGTGTTGGAAGCTCAAATGTTGTGCAGGCCAGACCTACATGAATCATGGGTCTTGTATTAGAATAAATCGGTTCCTGAATATTGGGTTTTAGTAGCTGCATTGTTTATGCATATATACTGCAGAGATAAGAAATATATTTTCAGGTCTGCATTTATTCATAAGGTTGCTATTAAAAAACCCCCAACAAATTAAAATAAGTCTTTAGGATCCACAACAGGCGAGACTAATGCTAGATAAGACCAGATCTTGCAGAAGTAACAAAGAATTTAGTAGATCTTGGGCGATGGGGGAAAGATCCATTCTAACAGAAGATAATAAGCCTGTTGTTGGTTTCAGGACAGTTCTTGGAGGGCGAGTGTCCTGAACTGTCACAGAATCCTGCACCCATCTTATCTATTAACAGCCAAGGGAAGACCATTTTCAGAATGCAAAAGTTAAGGACTGTAGTTCACTTCTCAGGGTTACAGTTTTTAATGGACTGGCTGTCACTGATAAGAAAATGATGGAGAGGCACAATGCTCCTGCAATCTCATTAGCTGGATGTATTGTGTGATGTTAAGTTACCGACCCGCAGCATACTAACACATGCCAGTAGCAGAGGAAGGAAGAGAGAAAACAATTTAAAGTTCTCTAGGAAATTTTATACCTCTGCTGCGGATTTGGGGATGGACCTGTTTGGATGCTTTATATATATTTTCATAACTTTTGTGTGTGTGCTCAGCAATGTTCACCATTGTTGTTGGGGCTTTAGAGTTTGTGTGTGATGCTTTATTACAGTGCATCCCATTGGCATTTTACTTTGACAATGATTTTTAAAAATACATGCACCTTCTTGCTTACACACACACACACACACACACACACACACACACACTCACTTCATATACTCTGCCACATGTTTGAGGAATGAAAAAAATGCACATATCCAAAATGCAGGAGAATTGGCCCATTGCCACTGTCTTCCTCGTATAGTTATTTGAGTGTAAATGTGACATTTACCATTTATTTACCTGGGGAAATTCTAACTAGTGACCTTTGTCATTTGCCAAGCTGCAATAAGAGCTAGTTATTGATATTTTGTAATTGCCTGCCATACAGTGTTGAAGAAAGTAAATTTAAAAAATAAAAAAGTCCAATCATTCACTTATAATCCAAGCGCTCAGTGAAGAAATGCCATCCTTGATCTTCCCTTCAGTAACTGGGGAATCCTGAAGCAAGCTACATTTGTATATTGTAGAGAACTTGGAATTTTTAAAACTCAGAACTTGAGACACCGTTAACACTATTAAGATTAGGGATGTCAGAGAAGTCCACCCAAAATGGAAATTGGAGCCTAAATTGCCAATGTTTGCTTTTTCATCTATATCTACGGTGAAGATCGATCCAGCAAATGATTGGCCTTCACTGCTGTTGCTGCTTTCAGTCTGCAATCGATACATAAATGGTTATGCTCCATCCCCACTCCCACTTATTAGCACTGTGTTTCCTTTACATTGGAATGAATGGGGTGTAATAGCAATGTTATTTATGTAATTATGTGTACAAATTATGGAAGTCACACAATTTTGCCACTTACGATACAATTAACACAGTATGGCTTGTGAAAATGGCACTCTTATCATCTGCTAATGGGAGAGAGGAGAATATGGTTATCTATTTTCCTCCCCCCTCCCCAAACCTGCCCCACTATCTGCTCCAGAATTTGAAGGGGCCTTCCAAAAAATTATGGAGGTGATGGCACAGGGAGCTGGTATCTGGGACTGGCTGGATGAAGAGGAATAGTGGGAAGAACCAGCTGGGGAATCCCCTAGGGAAGTCTCAGCAGTAGAAGGTTCAGAGCCAGGGGAATGGTGGTGTCACTGAGGATAGGTCAGAGGAGGGAGGGAGGGAGGGAAGGAGGGAGGGATGATGAAGAGCAACAGGCTTTAGAGAGCAAGAAGAGCCAAGGACAGTAAGCAGTTCAGACTCAGCTGGTGAAGTGTCCCAGGAGCTTGTACTAAGCTCCTCTCCCTCACTGTCTTCCAAAGACATGGAAGCCTATGTGTGTAACCAAACAACAGGCACACATTCCCCCCACCCACCTACCCCGGGTGTAGTTTGAGGCTGCTTGGAAAATATCTGGCTGGGGAGGAAATGTAGGGGAAAGTAGGAGGTTAAGACCTTTAGTTCTGGTAATTATTTCATAAGGGTCTACCTTAATTGGGATGGGGAGTCTTCTGATGAAGTTGAATGTCTTTTGCACAAAAGAGAAGTTAACCGTCAACCATTCTAAAACTAAAATGGTGATTTGGGGGAAGAAGAGAAAAACCTCATGGATGGAATTTGGACAATAAACCTATTGAACAGCAATGCTATTGTAAGTACCTGGGCTTGGGTTTTAATTCAAAACTGTCCTGGACACCACAAGTATTCACAGCTAAATTGAAATCCTCTCACTCTATTCACTCTTTATTACGGTTTTCCAGAGTTGTTTTTTTTTTGGGGGGGGGAGTTTAGTTGCCCCCTCAGTTGAGGTATTTCAAAAGAAGATTGTGCCACAATTATTGTACGGTGCAGAGATCTGGAGATATAGTAATGTCCTCCCGTTAGAAGTGATGCAGAACTCTTTTCTGAAATCACTGTTGATAGTCCCCAAAAGTACACCCGCCTCCTTTTTGAGAGCTGAAACAGGGCTAATCTCCTTACAAGCCAGTGTGCATTTTTAATTCAGCCTCCTCTGAATTAAAGGCCTACCCACAAACAAAAAGACTACTTCAACAAATAGAAAGGCACCTTTGGCTCCAGTCCAATTGGATTGCAAATGCCATCATACTAAATGCAATTTCTGTATCAAGAATAACCATTTACAGATAGGTAGCCGTGTTGGTCTGCCATAGTCAAAACAAAAAAAATTCCTTCCAGTAGCACCTTAAAGACCAACTAAGTCAGTTCTTGGTATGAGCTTTCGTGTGCATGCACACTACTTCAGATACCTGAAGAAGTGTGCATGCACACTTGGTATGCACACTTGGATACCTGGTATCTGAAGAAGTGTGCATGCACACGAAAGCTCATACCAAGAACTGACTTAGTTGGTCTTTAAGGTGCTACTGGAAGGAAGAATAACCATGATTGCAAACTAACAAATTGCCTTTCTGCAATTTTATTTATCTGTTGTCTTTTTTTCTGCTATGCAAAAGATAGAACTATTGAATGTGAACTGTGACTTATTTTGAATTTGAATGAGCAAGAAGTGAAATTAGAAGTGATTTCAAAATTATCATAATTTGAATTTATCTTTGAATGTTAGAGATCTGGATTTCCTGGTCTTGTTTCCAAAGTGTAACAGATTCATTAGAAAATGTCAAATTTTGTTTGTTTGTCTTGTTTTCTAAACCCTACTTTTTTATGGAGTCCTGAGCATGAGCAATCTGCCAAAAGCTTCCCCATTCCTTATACAAATACGTTCTTGACAGTGTATTGTACAATGAGTGACTAAAATATTCCGAGTCTGAAGAATGGAGTTGGTTTTGATTTTGGATTTCAGCTGTGAACTTTTCAGCCATCCTCATAAATTTCTGGTACTATAAGAGAAGAATACACAGTGCAGCTATCCTTAGGCTAGTCTCAATGCAAGCAAACTCATCTACCATGATTATTAAATGTGGCATTTTAATTAAGAAATATTTGCACTATAAAAGAAGCTTTCATCTTTGGAGAAAGAATGTTTAAAACATTTGAATCCGTTCTTCTCTGAAATTTTAGTACCCACATTTCCCCTTCTTCATTGTAACCATGTTTTTGTTATAGTGCATCTTGGTAAGGTGCTCAATTCAAAAGAACCTTTAAAAGGGCTCCATAATTATTAGTGATATATGAGCTTGATGGTGTGACTTAATTAACAATTTCTTAGAACTCGTTTTTAAAGGTTTGTGCTTACTGAATTATAGGAGCCCATAAGTAAATCTTGTTTACATGTCTTTGGTTACTGCAGTTCCTGGGGAAAAAAAGAAAAAGAAAAGAAAAGATCAATACAGCACTCTTTGTGCCTCTTCCACAAAAAGGGTGTATTTTCAAAGATGCACATTGAGAGAGAGCCTCTCAACTCCCATTGATGATAATGGATGTTCTCCATCTAAATCCCAGGATGTCTTTTTGAAATGTACCCTTAATATTCTTAAAAGTGCACATTTCTTCTTTCTCTTAGACAAATGGCAAGGGCTCTCCCCCTTTTTTTCTTGTTGCCTTCCTCATTCGTGCTCATTCCAGCATGCTATCCCTGGTTTTCTGAAATCTCTGCTTAGACACATCCTAACATCTAAAAAAGTAAATTAATATTTCTAGCACAAGTATGAAACTAGTTCTTAATTAATAGCTTCCTTCTGTTTTATATAAACCAAGGCTCCTGTCTCTACCAACTATTATAGTAATAGCACTACTACTTATCCCCCCCCTTCTAACACAGAGCACAGGACAGCTATCAACATTCACAAAGCACAGTTTGATTATGATCCCTTTTCTGATCACTTGTAGTGAAACATATCGTGAACACTCATGTGAGATCCTTGAACCATACAGTATGTCCAGCTTCCTCTTGGTTTCGCAACCAATGAGCCTCCATTGGAAGTCCTCTTACTGTATTAATTCCAAATATTTATCTCCTGACTTACATTGAGCCTGGGAGTTGGAGGATAAATTGGGGGTATGCTTCTGCAAGCTGTGTGTGTGTGTGTGTGTGTGTGTGTGTGTGTGTGTATGTTTGCTTTTGGTGACTCTCCCATGTCCTTGCTAAACTCCCCTGGCTTTTAATGTAAGCCATTTTCTTTGTTTCAGTGCATCAGCATTTTGAATGGTATTAAAAACTAAAAGTTATTGTGCATGCGTGTGTGTACTCTCTCTTCTCCATGCGGTTTCTTGAAATTTCTGCCATTTACTTTGCATAATGCTTCATAAAATTTAGTGCAACTTCTTTATTCTCTCTGTAGTAGGAAAAGGCGACAGGAAGCCTCTTTTCTCCACCTTGTTTTTCTAGAAGGAACCTACAAAAAGGTCAACCAAGGCGATATTGTGCTTTACGTGTAATAATAGAGGACTGTGTTTTTCTAACACCTCTGAAAAATTCAGAAGCGGTGTAAGGTTGTGAACCACACTTCTGTAATACTAAACCAAACAGCTTGTGCTTGATGGATGGTTCTCCTCCAACACCTGACTGCAGTCATTAACAACGAGAAAGTCTAACACCTGCAATATTTTAGGGTGCCAGATGCTGATGGAAACAGAAATGCCTGACAAGAATGGTTTACTGAAAGGGAATGAACAAAAGTATATCAAATTTCCACATGGATTAAACAAGATTACCTTTCCACTCCTACATGCTCTGGGACATGGGTTCCACAATAATTTCCTACTTCCAGAAGCACCAGCACAAAAGCTAAGGCAGGGTTGGTTAAGGTGTGATGTTGTGGTTCGAGGACCCGACCCCCGCAATGTGGAAAGAATACACACGGACACGTGATATAAGGTTAATGGGCAAGGAAAGGCCACAACTTTATTGATTACAGCAGTGAAAAGGTATTGGCTTAGGCATTGGATTTGAACAAGTGGGTTTATTCACCAGGAGGTGGAGCCAGTTGATGCCGATCCAACTATAGGCTCACCCCTAATGTCACCGAGGGTCGTGCCATGGCCTCCCGCCAAGCAGGCATCGGACAGAATACACGATTGCCAGATTCCTTTAACGGAATACCCCTAAAAATTGAAGGCATAGGCGATGGCCACACCTAGCTCTTCGACACAGCACAACACATTATTCCAATGCCTAACCTACCCACCAATACCACAAAAAGTTGTGACGATTGCTACGAGGTAGGCGAAAAAACCAAAAAGGCCTAATGCCAAATGGAAAAACTCCTACCAGGCCCCCTAGACAACCAGGGCGACCAACCTAAGGTCCATAGCAAGGCCAGTGACCAAGCCCTAACTAAAAGGGAGTGGAGGGTGGGTGACTCGTGGTGAGAGGACGAAGAATGAGGCCGGGCGAAGGCTGCCGCCGCAGCAAAAGGCTGCTGAACACGCCCCCCTCAGGCACCTGGTTGGATGCCTGCTGAGGGGCGTGGGCGCCAGCCAGGTGAGGTGAAGGCAGGGGGCTAACGCCCCCTGCTAGGGGCGGAGCTCGGGCTCCCGCCCACAACCACTCCCCTCTCTTGCAGGGAGGAGAGTCTTTGCCAATGCTAAAGGATTTTGGGAGTTCAGCAACATATAGAGAGCCACAGGCAAGCCACCTCTACACTAAGGTAATCTTTGTGTGTCCTTTTCTAGATGTCCCATCTTTCTGGGGTGAGGTGGGTATCAACTGGGTCTTCTCAGTTGAAATCATGAGTGTCGGCAGGAATGTTTTGAAAGGAGGACAAAGTAAAACAATGAAAAGAAAGAAGAGAAATTTAGCACCTGTACATTTTGTCTCGTATCTGAGATTCTACAAATGCTTGAAACTTACTTTTAAAAAAAAAATAATGAAAGCTAGGGAGGCTGGCAATCCATCATCATTTGCAAGGAGTACTTGCCCTCTTCCCCCACCTGTGGACATCCATTGCTGTGATAGCCCACATTAACAATGCTTTGCCTTAGCATGACCTGATATATATTTTCAACACCCTGTGAAGATTTATATTTTCCCAAGCCTTTTAAAAACATGATTTTATTCTTCATTTTGCTATAGTTGTTTATAACAGGGTTCTTTCTCTCTCCCCCGTTTGTTATATTTTATAGCTACAGTTTTTAATTTTAATTTTACTGCACTGCCATTTTTATTTATTTTAATGATTTTACTGTTTGCTTGTTTGTTTGTTTGTTTGTTTGTTTGTTTGTTTGTTTGTTTGTTTACATGAGTTAGCCACCTTTGAAGGAGTTAACATTGATGGGCAGAGGTATGTAAGAAGGCACCATTTTATGTCCTGCCCTGTATTTATCACATACAGCACTGTTTTCATTTCACTGCAATTTGTCTTCTGCCAAAAAGCCTACATTATTGGATTAACTTTCTGCAGTCATGAAAGTACACAATTTATGTAATTTTTTGCATAAATTATGTAAACTGTGTTGTTATTGCATTATTCCATCTTGTTTATTTGAGTGCCAAGGAAATGGAAAGCAAATGGGGGTGGAACATAAATATAAAATTAAATCAGAGAGCAATGTGAATGGAAAGGTTGCACTGGTAGAGAGTGAGCAGTTGGTTTCTGTTCCATGTTATATTTTGCGTAGAGATACTATTTTGCCTAAAGTGAATTTTGAAGGATTCCAAAGATTTTACTTCTCTTGGAAATTGTGGCCCCTTGTAAGAAGGCAGGAGTCGGAGAGAGAGATTTCTCCTCTATCTCTCCATTTCCTATAATGTGAGAGCCTTACTCACTGATTGGAGAGGATAGGAAAAGAAGATTATTTCTTCCAACACTCCATATTTTCTTAAGGTAAAGGTAAAGGGACCCCTGACCATTAGGTCCAGTCGTGGATGACTCTGGGGTTGCGGCGCTCATCTCGCTTTATTGGCCGAGGGAGCTGGCGTACAGCTTCTGGGTCATGTGGCCAGCATGACTAAGCCACTTCTGGCGAACCAGAGCAGGGCACGGAAACACCGTTTACCTTCCTGCCAGAGTGGTACCTATTTATCTACTTGCACTTTGATGTGCTTTCAAACTGCTAGGTTGGCAGGAGCAGGGACCGAGCAATGGGAGCTCACTCCGTCATGGGGATTCGAACTGCCGACCTTCTGATCGGCAAGTCCTAGGCTCTGTAGTTTAACGCACAGCGCCACCTGCGTCCCCCATACTTTCTTACTCAGTGCCATTAAGTATGTGGTCTTGAAAAAGGATTGTAGAAACAAATCTGGAGAATCTATCATGGAGAATCTATCAATCAGTGGCTGATATGCCTTTAAAAGGGGATTTCAATCACATTTATGAAGGGTGGCCTTCCAACTCTCACCTATGCAAAACTGACAAGAGTAGAACTAGACTGATCCACCCACTTCTCTAATCTTGGAGATTGTATACAACCATCCTTGGCACAAACCTTTCCTTTTACTTATGCATTTTGCCTTGCTGCTGTATTTTATGTTTTAATCATGAAATGTAAATGTTATATTTCAATCCTGGTATTCAGATGTAGAGATGAAAGTCTCCATCCTAAGACCTACAACCGTGAAGATTTTAAGAGCAAGCTTTTGGATTTCGTTGTTTCAAATGTGAAATATTACCTCCTTTCCCCTTGTCAATTAAGAAAAGAAAAGAAAAACACACTCTCCGTTTTCTGCAGTGGCTGCTTCACAATTACCTCCCTTTGTAATTTCATGCAGACATACATTTCTAAATTATCCAACCTATTTGGATAATTAAATGTGCCACAGAGAACATTCTCCACATGTCTTCTGCCTCCTGTAGACATTTTTATCCAAAGAATGTAAGCTTCTCCTTCCCTAATTAAAGGCAGAACAATGAAAAGTGGGACTAATGTCCATGCTATACGGCAGCTTTAACCAACCTGACAACATCTAAAAATTCAGGACTGCAGTTCCCATCACCCCAGTTGGTACAGCCTTGTTGTGTTGTTGTTCTTGTTGTCATCCATCTGTCTTGAGAGACAATAGAGTGTGCCTCCAGGGGTGAAGTCAAACTGTTCCATTAGCAGTACCTGAAGTGACCTCCCCGGGATGCAGCAGCCCTGGCTATAAGCTCCGCAGATGAATGGTGGTGGGGCAGTTTAGAGACCAGGGATGCCAGCATTCTATCTCCCATTACTATATATTACAGATATATATATGATATATCTGTAATCAAACATGGCTACCTTGCTAAGCTATTCAGTTCTTTATGCTTAAGCCAATAAATTGTTTCTATAACTACATTTAGCACGAATAGTCATAATAATGGCTTGAGACTACTGAGGAAGCCCAGAAAACTGTGCTCAGGGAGTGGGCTATCAGCCAACCCCAATAAATTGGTCCTGTCGGGGGCGAAATAGCAGCTCTTCAACTTTATGGACTATTAGGGTGAAACGGGAGTAGAATGCTGGCACCCTGTCTTTCATCTGCACTTCACAGCAACTGGGGACATCGTTGAACTTACCTAAAAAACAAGAAAAAGCAAAATCCGAGTCAAGAAGTTGTAAGAACTTAGTGAAATCTGTCACTGCAAGTTCACTTCATTTTAGATAGCTTATAAGTTTTCATGGGTAAGGGACGCGGGTGGCGCTGTGGGTAAAACCTCAGTGCCTAGGACTTGCCGATCGTATGGTCGGCGGTTCAAATCCCCGTGGCGGGGTGAGCTCCCATCTTTCAGTCCCAGCTCCTGCCCACCTAGCAGTTCAAAAGCACCCCTAAGTGCAAGTAGATAAATAGGTACCGCTTTATAGCGGGAAGGTAAACGGTGTTTCAGTGTGCTGCGCTGGTGCCGGCTCGCCAGAGCAGCTTCATCATGCTGGCCACGTGACCCGGAAGTGTCTCCGGACAGCACTGGCCCCCGGCCTCTTAAGTGAGATGGGCGCACAACCCTAGAGTCGGACACGACTGGCCCGTACGGGCAGGGGTACCTTTACCTTTACCTAAGTTTTCATGGCACTTTGTACGTAGTTGTCTTATTCTCACAAATCTGATAAATGGTGAAAAAATGTTTTTGAACAAGAATATTAATCGTGTGAATAATTGTCACCTATGTGCTGTATGGGTTGCACAATCATCATTAATGGCACAGGTTGTCTTTCTTCAGCAGTGGAGACCAGGGATGGCAGCAGTGGCTGCCCTGAGGACTCCCAAGGAGAAGGGAGAGGAGAGGAGGCTGAGGGAACACTCCACAAAGGAGGCTGTTCAGAAAAGGGTGAGAGGCTGCCAGCTCTGCAGGCAAGGGGTGACATGACTGGGCTCCTAAGCCCCACAGGGATTCCACAGAAAGAATGTAGTTGGTTAAGGGACTCTAAAAGGTTGAAAATCTATGTGCTAAGCATACTGCACCACTATTAAACCATAGTAATAATTTCTAAATTTATGTAAATGAGTATTTTATGAAAATATTTACCTCCTTTTTCAGGGCTGCATTTCCTATTTTTGCTTATGTGTAAGTGGATTCCTTCAAATGGATACGAAGGAAGAAGTGCCTGTATTTATGGATGCAAAAGGGTCAGGAATTATTTCCTCTACATGGCTGCATACACAGGGCCTCACCACATGGAAGAGTTCAAAATATCTGAAATGGCTCAGTGAACTCAGTAATACCATCTGTTGTTATGGAAATGTTACCTTCTGTGAAGCATACTGAAATGTATGTTGCATTGGGATATATGAAGCAGCTCGGTTGTATTTCCTGCCACTACCTGACCATCTAAATAAAAGAAAATAAAAACAGCTCAAAGAAAGCGATATCTTTCCTTCTCCCAATGTCTTCCAGGGTTACCCATACATATAAGATTTGTTTTCTAACTTCTAAATTTAGCATATTTTAAGTTTTTCAGCAAAACTTGTTCTTCTAGTGCCTTTCTCTGTAATCATCTGGCTTTCCATTTATTGAAGCATTCACATCCCTTTGTCCAAGCAGGCTGAAAGCACTTGTATACTGAAGTAAAAAATAAAAGCTAAACAATTGGCCACTTGTTCATTGCAGCTAGATTGGCATTGCCCCAACACTGGAGAGACTTATAATGCATGCCATTGGACTACAGGTGTGATATTTAGCCCTCATGGAAATAGTGAGTCAAAATGATATTTCTTCATGGTATTAATAATCAAATAAATTTGTTTTGACTTGGCACTCACTTATTTGAATTTGAAATGCATGGCACTGTATTGTATTTTTATTTACACACACACAACTTTATTGTGGTCCATAGACCCAAAATACACAGTACATTTTTATTTATTTACATTGTTGTTGTTGTTTAAATTTCATTTTTGTATTATTTCCTTGTATTTCATGGATGCATATTTGTACTTAGGATTAAAAGCTACTTTGTGTCCTTCCTAAAAGAGGCCCCTGGGAGGCTGGAGGGACATTGCTGGAACAACTCTGGGATTGGGACAACTGGACAAATGTTTTAAAAGGTTCCAGTTTTGCTTCCTGTCGGTGACAAAGTTGCATGCTCCAGCACCAGGGGCAGAGAGCAGGCGGGGGCATGGCTGGCGTGCATCCCGGGGGGCAGCCACGATGGTACCCCCCTCCCCAATGGTACCAGGGGCGTTGTGTTCCCCCTGCCCCCCTGTTCCTTTGCCAGTGCTTCCTGTGTTTTGTTTTTGTCGGGTTGATGTGGATTAAATGTTTAGTTGGGGTTGGAAGTTATTTTAATTTGGGTATAAGTGTAAATTGTTTAGTATTGGTATTATTGCTATTATTATTGGCTTCTTGGTTTGTTTGTTGTTTATTTGTTTTGTTTTTTTGATGCTTTGTTGTGTGGTAGGCCACCCAGAGTGACTGGGGAAACCCAACAAGGTGGGTGGGATATATTTCTTTTAAAAAAATATTATTATTACTCAGATGTTATTAATGCATGGTAATTTTAAGGAAAAGACTAGGGATGCTATCTAAAGCTGGTCCTACTCAGACTAGACCACCTGAAATTGATGAATTTTACTTAGTCCATTAATTTCAATGGGCCTACTCTGAGCAAGATTAGTATAGGATACAATTCCAGAACAGTTCTTTTGTGGAGTATTTTTACAAAGGTCCCAAAGAGCTTTACACATGCTGAGTTTTTGCACAGCACCTTGTCTCCTTTGTTATGTAACTCATCCGTTGCTTGCGGTCACTAACATTTACTTTGCTTGTAAATCAAAGGAACAAAGAAGGTAGTTCTGGGTGTTGGTTAAACAAAGGCTCAGTGTCATGTAATTTTGTACATAATAATAATTTCTCGCAACAGAGTAATTACTTCTGCCCAAGTTCAGAAGCTCTTCTTCCTTCCAATCAGGAGACACACAAGCTATCTTAGATTTGTTCATACCATTGATTTAGTTCAGTATTATTTACTGTGACTGGCAGAGGCTCTCCAAGTTCTAAGATCAAAAAGTATCTACATGGTGCTTAGAGAATAACTTGCACCTAAATATTAGCAAGACAAAGGAGATGGTGTTGGACTTTCGGAAGAAAAGAGGGGAACTAGGCCTGTTGTATATCAGGGGTGGGTTGTGTGGAGTGAGTCTCTTCCTTTAAATTCCTAGGAGTTTACCTTAGTGAAGATCTCACTTGGAAAAACAATATAACTCAGGTGGTTAGGAAGACCCAACAGAGACTCCATTTTCTCAGGGTCTTGTGAAAGAACAATGTTAAACAACAACTGATGACCTCCTTCTAGCAGTCCACAATAGAAAGTGTCCTCTCATATTGTATCACACTGTGGTACGGTGGCTTGACAGTCAGGGACAGAAAGTCTTTACAAAGGGTGGTGAATACAGCACATGACATCATTGGCTGTCCCCTGAGCCCACTAGATGACATTGCAAGGGATCGTTGCCTTAGGAGAGCGAGAAAATTTCTCAGGGACAATTCACACCCCAGCCAGCAACTCTTTAATCTTCTACCCTCGGGCAGGAGATATGAAAGTATAATCAGTCGTACCAACAGGCTAAAAAAAAAGTTTCTATCCGTGGGCTGTTAGGCTGCTGAACGGAAAATAATATAGTGCAACTGACTTTCGGGATTGGTGTGTTGTGTGACAAACACACAGAGTGCAATAAGATTGAGTGTTTGGGGGGGGGGAGGCAGGCTCAGTTAATTTCATTGTACACAGGTTGAACATTGAAAATAAAGATATTATTATTATTATTATTATTATTATTATTATTATTATTATTATATGCTCCTTTTTATTATTTAAATGTATATTCCAGTTATTGAACCTGGGCCATTTTGAATGGAAATAGGTGGCCTACCACAGGGCTATGCTTCCTCCTCTAGCCAAAGCACAAAAATCTGTAACTATAATCAATTCTCTCCCTTTTTCTTTGTGATTACTGATGTGGTGCACTGATTAATCAATACCCAATTATAACCTGGGATATTGGAAGATTTATTTTATTTATCTAGCAACCAAAACTTGTACTTTGAAACATATTTACCCTTGCTGTAAAAATTGGTTGCATTTTAAAACTGGGTACACATGGACAGTTATCAGTAATTATTAAGTGATGACTAAAATATCCAAATTAGCAATGGGTGTACTCCCATTGATTTGGAAATCTGCTTGGAATTCAGGTCCTTTCCTAGAGATTCCTTCACCATCCAAAACGAAAACAAAACAAAAAAAGCTGTTTTCTAAGAGTTCTTTTCTAGCTCAAGATGTTGGCACATGTATGATGGCACACATGTACATAAAAAATTCCTTCCAGTAGCACCTTAAAGACCAACTAAGTCAGTTCTTGGTATGAGCTTTCGTGTGCATGCACACTTCTTCAGATACACTGAAACAGAAGTATAGAATATACCCTATATAGAAGGGTCTGGAAACTTCTGTTTCAGTGTATCTGAAGAAGTGTGCATGCACACGAAAGCTCATACCAAGAACTGACTTAGTTGGTCTTTAAGGTGCTACTGGAAGGAATTTTTTTTGTTTTGTTTTGACTATGGCAGACCAACACGGCTACCTATCTGTAACTGGAACACATATACATTGTTACACTGCTCTGTGATTTAATTTTCCCTCCCCTGCATCTACCCCACGGTACCAGCCAAGGTAGAAAATTCAACTGAGAAAAACCTTCCCTCCTATTTGACAAATACACCTGAGTACAAGAGGATTCTCGATCTGGATAGGGGTATAAACATAAATCATTTCCAAGAAGCTATCACAATAATTTATTGACCCAAACACAGAAGATAGAAGATAACTGGCTGCTCTGGGTGCATTCAGAGCAATCAATGAGAACTTCAACAAGAGTAAAGGGGTGAACATGGAGAAAAAGCAAGATTCTGAACATGAACCCACAAAACAACGGTCACTGGGGACTCTGTCCACTGACTGCTCACCATCCATGGTTATCATTTGGATTCTCATTTAACATTCTGAGCTGGAGAAAAGGCTTATTGGGGAAAATACAACTGAGTCTTACAAGCTGGACATCCAATTGCCATCTTCATTGTCATCATTTACCAGCAAAGGACATTTACCATGTTAAAACAAGCTGCCTAACAGAAACTTTTCTGATCTTTCCTGCTGGAGCTCCTGAAGTCTTAGGAATTACTAGTAAGGGTAAACATTCACCACACTTCTGAGATTTACCATAACAATACCTGGGTGCATGATGCTAACCTTATTATTAACATTTGGAGTATTTGAAGTGTTTGCTTCCCCTCTCCCTCAATGAACTGAGTTGAAATCAGCATGCACTATGGAACTTTTTAACAGCACAATCTTCTATATGTCTACTCAGAAGTAAGCCACATTGGTTTCAACAGGTAATTGTGTATAGCTATGCACCTTCAATCTCTCAAGAACACTGAAATGAAGGCTTGTGAACAGCCACGTTTCTGATAATCTTTACCCTTATCCAGAAATTCATATAGGGGGCTGCTTGGGGAGACAGTGGATTAGCTCCACGCCTCTTTCCCCACTCTCTTTTTTGAACTCAAAGACGCCTTTCTGCAACCATCTTACCCACTACAGACAGCAGCTGTTGAGTTTGCAGAAGGTGAGAGGAACGGGTGGGTGAAACTATTGCACTCATGCACATTCTTCTGTTCTAGCATACTCACTGTATTCTCTGCATGAATGCCTGACTAGGGCTGGAGACATGTACAATTAATAATTGTGTTTGTTGTTGTTTTTCCCCCATTGGACCCACAAATTTCCTCTATATGTAATTTGTATACAGTGGTACCTCAGGTTACATACACTTCAGGTTACATATGCTTCAGGTTACAGACTCCACTAACCCAGAAATAGTGCTTCAGGTTAAGAACTTTGCTTCAGGATGAGAACAGAAATCATGCTCTGGTGCCGCGGCGGCAGCAGGTGGCCCCATTAGCTAAAGTGGTGCTTCAGGTTAAGAACAGTTTCAGGTTAAGAACAGACCTCTGGAACAAATTAAGTACTTAACCTGAGGTACCACTGTACATGTAGGCTAGTAAATATGTTTGAAAGGCTAATATGTTCTGTGGATGAGACTTCCAAGGCTGTGAGGTCAACTGGAGCATTCACCATCCCCTCCCAAATATTTTCTTTCATGTAATTTTTGCAATAAAAGGCACATCTAGCATTTTGTTGAGCTACACTTGGCATTCAAAATCCCGAAGAGTAAGATTGAAAGGGTACAATCACACCTCTGTCACAACACACACACACACACACACACACACACACACAAACAAAAGAACAAAAATAAAATAATACATGGATATTTTTATTGTGCTGAGGCAATTTGAAACACACACACACACAAGGTTTCTAATGCCTGTTACAAATTATATCTTATTCAAATAGATTAATTTATTATGACTACACAAAGGAATTTTTTGTATTAAATATTCATTTTCTTCTAACCACTGATATTAGTAATTTAACTTTGGGTATAGCATAATCAATTAAAGTGAAGCATGCTGTGAGAAAGTGAGCCCGGCACATTAATTTAATCTATTTTAGAAACTCCTGCTGTCTCTGGAATAATTTCTATAGATGCAAAGGAAGTCTCAAGTTTCCTAACTGGGGAGGGGTGAGAGAGAGAGAATTGCAAGTCAGTGAACTCCTCAAAAAGAAGCCATTCTATAAACTACCAAAATACCAAAAGTGTATGGAAATGTGCTTCCTTTTGTTCTGCTTTCGGTTGCCAGGATCTTCAGACCCTGAGAAGCAGGGGAGGGCCTTGGGAAAGAAGGAGTGGTTCAGAGCCCACTCTGGGTTTTGAGGAGGACATGGGAAAGTGCCCTCCAGCTAGCCTTCTCCAATGGTGTCAGCATGCTGAATGGTATGAATTTGTAACATGAACAATCCCTATAATGCCTCAAGATAGTGTCACTGCAGAAATTTAAAATGGTGGTTCCAAACCACTCAGCACGAGAGGCTCAGGGAAGGTGACCGAGAAGCAATTAGCCATACACAATGAGGCCATGGGCTGATGCCAGACCTGAGGTAATGTCTAGGTGGGGGTGGGTGCTATTGGAAATGTGGGCAGCAGTGGCAAGTGTCAGGGTCAAAGCCTCTCTATGTCTGGCAGCTCAGAGACTGACAGAACAACCAACATAAATATTTCTCAGCAAGCCAAGCAAAATGCAACCTGACCCTTGCTTCTGATTCCTGCTGCTTGAGGTTTTATGTCTTCTCTTGTAAACCCTTCAAATGAGGCTAATATCCCAAAGCTTCAAGTCAAAATCTGAGCCTGACAACCCTATTCTGCTGTTAGAAAGCCTCAGTTGTGTTTCCTGGCATTAGCTTGGGTGGAGATTACTCGTTTCCATACCCAGAGCCCTGTTAAATGTCATAATATTCATTCTTTTTCTTCAGTGTGAAGTTATTGGTGTTAGGATGAAATCAAGGTAGGGGTTGGAATGATTCTCATATCAAAGAATTGGGAATTTGTCCTATTCTCAATGTTGTAGAAATTCTGAAAGAGCAGGTTTGTTCTCTGAGGGTACTCCTGGGCACAGGTCTGTCATTTGAGGTCCAAGTGGCTTTTTTTTTTTTTGGCAAAGAGTAACTACTTCTAGCTCTGGGTAGTTCACCAGACCTGGTCATTCCTGGATTGAGATAGCCTTTCTGCATGCTCTATAAACTGCCCTCTATGTATGGCTGCACCTGAAGGTGGTTTCAGCTAGTGCTGAATGTAATCTCAAGAGCACCGACTGACTGATGTCATAACACCAGTATTACAGGATCTTCACTAGCTGCCAATATATTAACAGCCCCAATTCAAGATGCTAACATTAATATATAAAGCCTTTAATGTCTTGGACTAGGCATTTGTTTGAGTGCTTCTCCCCAAACTAATCAGCCTAAGTCAGAGGTTTTCAACCTTTTTGAGTCCACGGCTCCCTTGGCCAACTACATTCTTTCTGCGGCACCCCTGTGGGGCTCAGGAGCCCAGTCATGTCACCCGTTGCCTGCAGAGCTGGCAGCCACTCACCTTTTTTTGAATGTTCCCTCAACCTCATCTCCTCTCGCCTCTCCTTGGGAGTCCTTTGGGCAGCCGCCACCACCGCCCCTGATCTCTGAACATCCTCGACACCTCAAAGGAGGTGCCTCGTCGCTGACGAGCCCCAGTGGCACTATTCGCCTGCAGAGTTTGTAGTCAGGGCTGCTGCAATCAACAGCTGTGCAAGCCTTTGGGAGGCAGAGATGCAAGAGGGCATTAGAGGAGGGAGGGAAGGAAAGAGGGCAGTGTTGCTGGTGGCACCCCTGACCATCATTCAAGGAACCCCAGGGTGCCATGGCACATTGGTTGAAAACCACTGACCTAAGCCATGAGATCAGTCATATGTGTGCATGTGTCTGTTTACTGTCTGACCAAAAAGTACGGCTCATTGCGTGAGGATCTGGAGAAAGGCCTTCTTCCTCCTGTTTGCACCCCAGTTATAGAACTTCCTCCCCCTAGAGGCATGGATGGCTATGATACTCTTGGGATTTATGGTTTCCCCAAGCTTTTGGAGGCTATGTTTAGGATAATTGACCATATATATACAATATATGAACAATTGATAATTGTTCTGTTGATTATCAAACATTTTTATTGCTGTGGTTTTAAATTTGCATTTTAGGATTTCAAACAAAGCACTTTGTGGTATACAAATGTCTTACACAATAATTACTTACTTAATTAAAGTCTCCCAACATCACAGGAGCACCAGTCCCCCTCTATTGCATAGGAAAGTGATGCCACCCCCCAGCTGTTCACTGAGGGAAGGGGCATTTGGGCAATATGTAGCTATATTGCAGAATACCATTGTTTCGTATCTGCCCCTCAACTGCACATCTTGTTCCCCTTCAATGCAGAAAACTCCTGTTGGCCCGGCGCTCATTCCATTTCTTATTCATTCCATTTCTTGTTCATTATATAATGTGTTAGTTTCTCACACCAAGTTATTTATTCAGATTGCGCTGTGTGAAAATGGTTATCTTTAAGATAAGGCTTTGGCTGGAGCCTGGAATAAGAAATAGAAACTGGCCTTGGATGTTACCTATGGTGAATTCCTTCATAGTATTAATTAGCCTTTCATCTGGTAGGAAACTGATGTGTCACCCGAACACCATCTGTGTTTCGTGTACCACCAACTGTTTACTTTGGTAGGAATGGATCTATCACTGCAATGCCAGCTGTGATTTATGTAACCCCAAGGGCATATAAACCCAGAGAAAACCTCTGCTATTAGGAACCTCTATGCCAGACCAACTGGAAAATGCTGCATAGTGAAAGATCCAGCTGCAGGAGCCATGCTCATTACTTATTGAGGGGTTCTCCAACATCACCAGGGGTGTAAGATAATAGCAATATTCTGTAGCTTTCCTTGGGGGTATTTAATAAAATATCTATCCTTCAACTTTGATTGTGTTCCAACCACTTCCTCCAAAAATGCCCCTTTGGTAATGCACCTTTACTCCAAATGAAAGGTTGCAGGTTTCCCAAGTTCTGTGTCTTTTACCTAACCCATTTCAGACAATACAAAGACAGAAAGACAAAACTACAAGACACTAGCAGACACACCAAGAATTAATGCAATATGGTACAAATGGGAATTCCCGGAAGGGATTTCCTTTACTTTTAAAGATAGAAGAAAGACCCTTAGAACTGTGGAGGAAGTTGGGAAGTTTTGGAGAAAATACAAGAGAGAACTGGGAGGAGAAATCATGCAGGAGAGAGAAGAGGAGTTGGAAACTACAGGGGGAGAGTAGAAGAAACTTAAACTAAGTAGTACATTAAGACACAAATTTCTAGACCAAATTTAATTATTTTTCTTTTATTCATCACTTAGCTTGTAATTTACTTTGAAAATCAACATTAATAAATCTAATGAACTTGAATATCATTTCGTGGAATAACAATGGACTAAATAATAAAAAGGAGTAAAACTGAACACATTCTATTAAAGAAGAATCGGGACGTCATCTGTCTACAGGAGAAGCACATAGCTAAGAAGCATAAGAGAGTTCTAAAAATAAAAGACATGGGGCAGAATCTATTGCCTTAGATTCACATAAAAAAGAGGGATTGTTATATACATAAACCCAAAGATAGAATCTAAGTTAATTTTTAAAGATTAAGAGAGCAGGACATTGGAAGTGCAGCTAACAAGAGGAAAAGAAAAACGAATACTGGTGGGTGTGTATGCCCCAAATGGAAACAAAACAAAATACTTTAAAACATTAGAAGAAAAACTACTGGAACATAACAATGAGGATATGATTCTGATGGGGGACCTTAATGGGGTCACCTCATTGGAATTAGACAGAACAGAAAGGGAGAAAGCTTCAAAGGAAGGAAAACTTCCACAATCCTTCTTTGAAATGGTCGGAGACTTGAACATAATTAAGAGATGCATGGAAATACAAACACAGGGATGAGAGACAGTATACATATTACTCAGAAGCCAAAAAATCTGCAAGTAGAATTGATGGGATATGGCTATCAAATAATTTAATAACATCTATGGAAAAAAAACTGAGATTCAACCTAAACCTATATCAGATCACAATCTGATAACATTAGAATTAAGAAGTAACAAGAAGATAAATAAGCAATGGAGAATTAATGAGAGAATCCTAAATGATAACTCCAAAAAGCTCAAGAAGCGCTAAAAGAGTTTTTTGAACTAAACATGGCACAAGAGTCAGACATCAGTGTAATCTGGGATGCGGGTAAGGCTTTTGTGTGAGTCTTTTATATCCATGAAAATATAATCCAAAAAAGAATTTGAGAAACAAAATTAAACCAAATTGGGCAGGAAATAGTAATGAACAAAAATACACTGGCTAAAAATCCAAATCCAAATATTAAAATATTGCAATCACAATTATCAACACTCTTAAATCATGAAATAGAGAATAACATTAGGCGGTTGAAACAGAAAAACTTTGAATTTGCCAACAAACCAGGCAAACTGCTTGCATGGCAGTTAAAAAAGAAAGAAAAAACCAAATTGATAAAATAGTACATGAAGGGAAGATAACTGACAATCAAGAAGAAATAATCAACTGCTTTCTAAGATATTTTCAAAAACTTTACAAGGCAGGTACAGAAGAAGAACAGGATATAATAAAATATTTACAAGGGAAAGAAAGTGCTAAGTACTGTTAAAGTTTGGATGTCCTAAGCAAGGGAAGATTGAATAAATGTGATTGTGTTGTGATTTCAAATGATGCTTTGTGTAATATTTTCAGGGCTTTTAACAAACAGGGATTTCTTCTTGTTTATTTCTCTGCAAAATAGTGATGACTGTTCTTCCATTCTCTGTGTTCCAATTTCTGGCACAGATTTAAAGTGCACTTCTGTTTTGTACCCTTTATCTGCCAGGGATTAATAAAAGGCAATAATATGACAGTCAACAATTATTATGTTCTCTCCGTTTATATTGGAGGCTAGACACCACACCCCCTCTACAGTATTTATAGGAACTCAAACATTGAGATCCCGCTCTGTTCCAGTAACAAGAAGCCGAAAGCACCAGCCTGAAGATGACGAGTGAGACCTCGTCGAAACGTCGCCTAGACACCCCAACTTTTACACGGGAAGACACCCGAGGACACCAAAACCTGCATATATATATATATATATATGAAATTTCTTAACTGAATGCTTTGTTGGAAAAGCTGAGCTGCAGAATGCAGCCAGATGAGAAAGAATTTTAGGTAAGCTGTCTTGATGTATCTTAAATATTCTAGAAGAGTCTGCTTGCTTTCCAGAGCTTTATGAAACAACATATATCCTGAAGCAAATGCCATCCATATGACATATTCTTTACATCTTCTATGTAAGTAAATAAAGTATGTGAAAACGCCTGATGTTTGATCCTCATATGGAGGCCATTCAAGAAAGAAAATCTCCAAAATATCCAGTCTATACCAAGTCATTTTAAGCGATTAGAAAGCTTAAATAAAAATCATTACTTCTATGTGGATAGTGTCGTGGCTAAAGTCTTGGTGAGCAGAAACTGGAAAATACTGGGGAATACTGGTTCATTCTGGAAGGTTCTGTCTTTTTTGCTGAGGCTGTTGAAAATGTTATCATCTATGTTTTGTTATCTCAAGGTTACACTGAGCCAGAAATATAAATCTGTAAGATCAGTTGGCTGGTTTCTTATTCTTACTTTCATTTTGTACCTCTCATCTCCGCTAAGTTTTCTGAAGTTTTTTTTTGGGGGGGGGGGGGGGTTGGGGTTGGGGTTGGTAACGAAGCTGTAAAACCTTTAGTAAAAGTTCTTCTTTTGCTAATGAACATTTGTCTCTGTGTGATTTATTGCTACCAGACGCGCCAACTCCGAATACTCTTCTGTAACTCTGCTAGCCAACAGGACATTGAGTGCCTTGGAATTTAAGGCCAAATTGTGTCAAATAGGTCCCCCAAGTGTGTGTGTGTGTGGGGGGGTACCTTATAGATTTAGGATTAGAAAGAAGAAACTTTTTTTAGTGAAATTGGTGGGAAGATCATACCAGTTATGTTTCATCTTTGTCACTCAAAACCAATCAAATAAGGCTACCAACCTATGCATGCCTATTAATAATTCAATTCATTTTGCACCCCACCTTTTCCAAGTTTAAACTCCACGTTAATTTGAAAACTAATTTAAAATGCTAATGGTGTTATTGTTCATCCAAAGAACTACAGATTTCAAGATGTCAAAGGTTTTCTGCAGGGAAGATGGATTCTAGCCTGCTTACGATAAGAAAAGAGGCTGTTGCTTCTCTAGCTCTAATAAAATCATTGTCCTGATAAGATCTGAGCACATTGCATCGGATGCAGAACATTGTTCTTCCTAATAAGACTTGCATCCAGCAGGCCTACAGCAGCAATACAGATTAGTAGGCTTGTGTAATACACAGCCCTTTCTGCACCCTACATTTGCCAAACTTTTCTAACGGCCGCTATGCATGTGCTGCTAAAACAGCTTGTGGTTCGAGGACCCGACCCCCGCAATGTGAAATGAATACACAAGGACACGTGATATAAGGTTAATGGGCAAGGAAAGGCCACAACTTTATTGATTACAGCAGTGAAAAGGTATTGGCTTAGGCATTGGATCTCTAAAGCAAGTGGGTTTATTCACCAGTAGGTGGAGCCTGTTGATGCTAATCCAACTATAGGCTCACCCCTGATGTCACCGAGGGTCGTGCCATGGCCTCCCGCCAAGCAGGCATCGGACAGAATACACGACCGCCAGATTCCTTTAACGGAATACCCAAAAATTGAAGGCATAGGCGATGGCCACACCTAGCCCTTCGACACACCACAACACATTATTCCAGTGCCTAACCTACCCACCAATACCACAAAAGTTGTGACGATTGCTACGAGGTAGGCGAAAAAACCAAAAGGCCTAATGCCAAATGGAAAAACTACCAGGCCCCCTGGACAACCAGGGCGACCAACCTAAGATCCATAGCAAGGCCAATGACCTAAGCCCTAACTCAAAGGGAGTGGAGGGTGGGTGACTCGGAGCGAGATGACGGCGAAGAATGAGGCCGGGGAGAGGCTGGCGCTGCAGCAAAAGGCTGCTGAGCATGCCCCCTCGGAGGCACCTGGTTGGGTGCCTGCCAAGGGGCGTGGGCGGAGAAGTGGAGCCAGGAGAAGTGGAGGCAGGGGGCTAACGCCCCCTGCTAGGGGCGGTGCTCGGGCTCCCGCCCACAACCACTCCCCTCTCTTCCAGGGAGGAGAGTCTTTCCCATTCAAAAAAGTGAGTAGGTGAAGCTTTAGTCGATTCGTGAGAATCATCACCAGCTAATTGCTGCAAATCAAACTGGTTGATGCCAAATCTAAGCATTAATAGATAATATTAGGTTCAAATAAACCGTATTCTCTGCCTAGCCTTTGAAAACATCACATTTTTATCAGAAAGTGCCAAGCAAGTATTTGTTATTACTACAAACATAAGATTTATGGAAGGAAATAGGGTTTTTTTTCCCCTCCCTGCTTCTCCATGGCAGGGAAAGCTGCTCCTGATTAGGTAAAGGAATAAGCACCATGAAATAGCGGCAATTCCAAAAGCTAGAATCGCCAACTTTTAAAACTGGCCCCACCCCTTTGTTTATAATAGTAAAATTTTTCCTTACAAGAAGATAAATTGACAGAAAAGCTGTACTTGGGGGTTTTATGCATTTCAGGCAGATATGAAAAGCACCTGAACACAATCAGCAAGAAATTGACAGCCCTAGTAAAAATACGCCTCTGTGATACCACAGTTGTTTGTTGACCTTCTTATTATCCCCTTCACTAAATTTTGGGTGCTTTGGGCCATATTTTGAACAGCTGGTGTTTCAGTAAGTTGCACATTCTCTGTTCATTTAAATAAAATGCCCCCCCCCCATTTTTGATAAAGATTAGACTTTCTATGTAATAGGGTACCTGTAGCACCAGGAAATTTTGTTCAGGTGCTCAGATCAAGGAGAATTAGGCTGCAATCACAAACACACTTGCTAATTAGCAAGTTCCTGTAAACCCAGTATCATTTACTTCAGAGAAAACATGCCTGGATCAGGCTGTTAGTTGTGATGATTGTGATGAATCCATTCCCCGATCCTAGCCAGTATTTCTGAGTAGCTGAAAACTAATCCAATCCAGGTTTTATATTGCACTTGAAAGGCAAGAGTATTTTAGGAGTTTGGCTGGGGGAGTAGCCATTAAGAAATCTCAGTTTCTGGTATTGGGAGGGTGTGTGTTAGTTTAGGGCTACAGTGTTAGTTGGACTGCAGTGTTAGACAATGAAATGAGGGCTGCGTCTTAGTATATTCTTTAATTAAACCCCAAAAATATGATAATCGGCACATGAGAAAAGTAGCCTCAACCTCTGAATACAGTTTTCTAAAGGTTTTGGTTTTTTTATTCAGACACTGATCACAGGCTTTCTGCTAACTTGAGTCAAACTTGCCACGTACCTTGGAAAACTACCTAACACTTTTGCATAGAAAGAAAAAATGCTTTTCAGAAATTGCATGCAGAAAATATTTTTGCTGTATATGCTTCCCTCCCTTTCTGGGTCCATTTTGTGAGAAGAGGAAAACAGGAGAATCACACTCTTGTTACAAAACATGAAGTTAAATGTGTATGATTTTTCTAACTTGGTTATTTTTCAGACTGATACCTTATTTTTTACCAGGATCATTCATGAATACTGTCAATAATAGTAATAACTCCTGAAAGATAAGAGGGTGGTGATAATACTCTTTGATGTATTTAAGTCCTAACCCAGTAAGTGTAGTGCAGCCAGATTTAGGGTTAAAGTTTGTAGTTCTGTTTCAAAGCAGCTTTCATCTGTTCCAGAGTTTCGCTCACAATATGCAGAAAGAATCATAAATTGATAGGACTAGTTTAATAGGAAGCAACATAGCTTTTTTAAAAATTCAAGATTTTAGGGTCATGGTTGATGTAGCTGATGAGGAGATTGAGTTTAATGGCTTGGTGACAATGGAAAATAGATTCTGTGCTCTGTAAAACAATTTGCAAATAGAGCGTTCCATGCAAAACCTTCAGCGTTTCTTGCTCTCTGAGGACTTAAAAAAATAAAAATAAAAGGCTAATGTGAAATCTTTATCTTTGCTCCTTCTCACATAAGGAGAGACATTTGGAAAAGACAAGAAGTACAGTCTGTTTCTTACACACTCTGTGGGAGTCTACAGAGCACCAGCTTTTTCCGCTTGCCATTTAACAAATGTTTCATTACTATCAATCTCTTTTCTAGGCGACTACTAGATTAGCCTTAAAAATAGAATATAGCTGAATATAACCCTATCTTCTGTTCAAATCAGTACTTTAAATGCCTACCTCAGTGAGGTGCTGTGCAATTAAAAAGGGGGGGAGTATTAGAGGCCCTGTTTGAAGGCTTACAATTACAAAAGTAACATGCAAAAGAGAGAAATAGATGAAGAGACTAATAAGGGACACTAATGATACAGTCAAGTAAACAAGTTGTTTTGTAACCTGTGAGATTTCATACAAAGATAACCATGACACAATGTGGTTCCGAGGCAAGAGGGCGGATTATAAGCTTCACATACTTTGCTTTCAGTTTAATATTCCACAGAAAGATTAGAAGTAAATGTTAAATGCTTTTCAGAACACATCTAGGTACACACCTTGTTAAACTCTTCAGATTCTGCCTATCTCTTCAGAGTTTATTACGTGTGATCACTCCACTTAAGGATGCATAAATATTTATGCACCAAATGATGTTCTAGAAATTTTCTTTTAGGGGCCTAGTATTCCAGATAGCATAAAGTGGGAGAATTTGCAATCCATATTTAAGGCCACAAAATAATCCAGAACATCTCATATCCTTGAGTCTCAGGATGGAGGGAAGGACTACATAATCAGTTTGAAGAATTTTGCAATAATCGCTCAATAGATGAACTATTAAATATCTTTATCTTTAATACGGTCAATGACCAGAAAGCAATTTATAAAAGATATGACATTATAAGTAGTATTGTGCTACAAATAACAGTGGAAATATGGCCAATTCACAGAATTGGTGCTTATATTTATGACCAGGTTTCGTCTTTTAAGGTTTTAAGAATTCAATTCAAATGTAACTACTGTTTATTATCGTTCCTTCGATGTTTACAATTTGAACTCCATTGCTGACATCATTGCTCGTCTTATTCTTGTTGCAATGTAACAGTACTTTGCCACAGGCCTGTTAATTTCGGGCTCTTTGTCAGCTAAGAGGTGTCTGATATAGGTGTCGTCTGTACTACGAGGTATTTTCCTCAGAATCGGTTCGATCAGCTCTTTTCTTGAGTCTCGATATAATGGGCAGTATAAGATGACATGCCCTATGGTTTCGATTTCATTGCTGTTACAGGGACATAATCTTTGTTTGATCGGTATTTTGTTGTATCTTCCCTCTAGAAGAGCTGAAGGGAGAGCGTTAAAGCGGGCCCTGGAAAATGCCCATCGGTGTTTAGCATTATAGATGAACTAGATTTATCCCTTAGAAGAAGAATGTAGATATTTGGTTAGAGGGAGGAATTAATACAAGTATTTTCTCTCTCCCCCCATGAGCATTAGGACTTGCATTGAACATCTGGCTATACCACAATGAATCTGTACCTTTAAGAGAGCTCATCCACTTTACAAGTGGGTGACAACAACGTTTCCACAACCAGAATCACCTTAAAGTTCTCCAAGAAATAATGCCTTTTTAACTTTGCAAGCTATGAGACTGACTGGGGATGACATTTTTGACAAATGGAAGAAACCTCATTTCTAACCCTGAGTTCCTTTGTTCACTGTGTATATGCCTGAACAAGCTAATTTTTCATTCCTGTAATCCTCTTCTGTGAAGTGGAAATAACAAACTTGCAGGGTTGTTTAGATGAGATTAAGAATGTCCACCATTGTAAATGTAAAAAAACAAAAAAACAACAACAAAAAACACCAGTGCAAGCCGTGAGTTTTGCCTTAAATTTAATAGAACTCCTGATTCTTAAAAGCAGAGTAATAATTAAAAATTCTTTGTGAAAACCATGAACATTGTTTTTGTTGAATTTATAACCTTAGCCCACACCGTTCTCAAGGTCGGAGGCCTGGTTACAATAGAATGTAAAATATCTAGTACCAGGAGTTCACAAATGGTGGCTTGGCTTTGTAATAGCCATTTATTTTCTAGAAACCAGCTGTGAAGTCTAAATCCATCACAATGCTGCAATAATAATGATCCATACTAATTGGATCTTATAAATAGTAAAATAACTGCTATATTATATTTTCCAAGTCTAATTTAGCACCTTACCGCAGCATGTTTATTATAGGTAGGCTAAGGGATCTTGACAAAAGACAATTGAGCTCTTTTATGTCCATGTGCATGGCTTCATGCTAAAACACCAATGGTCTGTTATTTTTCTGGTTTCTAAAATCTTCAAGGGATGGTCTGCTTTGAAAAATAGTAATCGGTTCTTTCAAACAGCTGGACTTCCCATCTGTGTTCTGAATCAGTTCTTTACCAGCTTCCCATAGCAAAAATCCCTTCCCCTTGTTAGTTCAGTTGAATCAGGCAAGACAGCTGTTATAAAAAGTTGTTTATTCAGGGAAGGAAGCTACAGTACTCCAGATTTTGTTAGTTTTTACAAACAGATCTAGTAAATGTTTCCTTTGCCTTCAAACTTTGAATTTTGTTTTGTTTTGTCAGTTACTTTCATTCAAATGTTTTGGCTGAGGTGTGGTTCCTGATTAGCTTTTTGAAACTTGTTTCTTTGTCATAGTCTGTTACACATTTCCTGTATATTATTATTATTACTACATTAACTTTATCATTATCATCATCATGGGTGCTTTTTTCTGGGGGGACGCAGGGGTACACTTACCCCTAAACATTTTGTGAATCTGTTTGGCTTCATTGAGGGGCAGTATTTCAATGAGTAGGGAAAGGAGACTGCCCCTAAACATATTTTTTTTTAGGAAAAAAAGCACTGAGTGTTATTTTTATTATTAACCTTTGATTATAGATGCTGGTTATTCAGCACAGACTGAACAGACCTTAAATTATTGTTCTTAACACTATTTATTAAAATAGACTTGTCCTTCAACCAAACATCACAGGGTAGTTCACAATGTGAAAATACAAAAAGAAAACACAAAATACATAAAAGAACAAAAACAAAAGCATAACAAACCAATAAATACATAGTTGATTGTCTGATAATTACTTACTGACAGATCTTTTTTAATTGAAAGAAGGAAACTAGCATGAGTTCAGTATTGTCAACTGAGAAGCTTTGTGATGTAATACAAGATGTGAGAATTGAAAGGTAATATTTCCTTATGATGCACTAATAATTCAAGGTTGAAGAAATAAAAGACAGTTATCTCAAATATGCCAGGTGCATGTAGGTACTAAGGTTAGAAGAGGTGATATCTTCTTTAAAAGGTTAGATGAAATGTTTGGATATGAAATTTCAGAAAGTGCTTAAAATGTTTTATTTCCCAAAGGACATGTGTGTTCACCTAGTATGAACTTAAAATAAAACCATTATAAAATCTTCTAAAAGTTGCTGTCCAACAGCTCAACAATTGGCAAAGAGGGAAAGACAAACTTAAGTTTTTGTTGTTTTCTGGGAATGTGGTAAGGCAAATTTTGTGCATATGTGCTATGACAAACCTGTAAGAACATTGGAGTTTTCATGGCAGAGTTGTATCAATCATTGGAGTTTATTGCTGAAATGGGTTATTTCTTGCTACTGAACCCACTTCCTAGGCTGGGTTTATATGATTTGATTTGGTTTCTATAGAATCATAGAATTGCAGAGTTGGAAGGGTACCCAAGGGTCATCAAGTCCAACCCCCCTGTGTAGGTTGACTTGATTTTCCCATGCACTCCCCCCCCACACTCAGATGATCTAATAATAATAATAATTTATTATTTATACTCTGCCCATTTTCCCCAGCCACTCTGGGCGGCTTCCAACAAAATATTAAAATACAATAGTCCGTCAAACATTAAAAGCTTCCCTAAACAGGGCTGCCTTCAAATGTCGCCTTAAAGTCTGGTAGTTGTTTTTCTCTTTGACATCCGGTGGGAGGGGGTTCCACAGGGCGGGTGCCACTACCGAGAAGGCCCTCTACCTATAACTTGGTTCCCTATAATTTGGCTTCTTACAGTGATGGAACCGCCAGAAGGCCCTCAGCCCTGGACCTCAGTATCCGGGCAGAACGATGGGGGTAGAGATACTCCTTCAGGAATACTGGGTCGAGACCGTTTAGGGCTTTAAAAGTCAGCACCAGCACTTTGAATTGTGATTGGAAACATACTGGGAGCCAATGTAGGTCTTTCAAGACCAGTGTTATGTGGTTTTGGCGGCCACTCCCAGTCACCAGTCAAGCTGCCGCAAAGGGATTGGCGCCACTAGGAGTGCTGAGGCCCAAGCTTTCCTGTCTGGGCAAATGGACAGAAGCAACTTCATCATGGATCCCTTTAATGGGATACCCTATTCCTGGATGGGAAAGTGAGGGTACAACCCCCCCTCCAACCAAGGCTAAGGTTTGCTGTTGTTGTTGTTTAGTCGTTTAGTCGTGCCTGACTCTTTGTGACCCCATGGACCAGAGGACGCCAGGCACCCCTGTCCTCCACCGCCTCCCACAGTTTGGTCAAACTCATACTGGTAGCTTCGAGAACACTGTCCAACCATCTCATCCTCTGTTGTTCCCTTCTCCTTGTGCCCTCAATCTTTCCCCACATCAGGGTCTTTTCCAGGGAGTCTTCACTTCTCATGAGGTGGCCAAAGTATTGGAGCCTCAGCTTCAGGATCTGCCCTTCCAGTGAGCACTCAAGGTTGATTTCCTTAAGAACGGACCTCCAGAATGAATTAAATACGTAACCAGAGCTACCACTGTATTCTGTCTTTCCATTTTGGGGGAAGTAATATCCTAGCCGCTGTTGCAGCATACATAAAAAGTTTTTTTCTGGTCTTTTGGCAAGTCTTGACCAAAAATGCTTACCGAAAAAGGCTTCTGGTCTCTTGACAAAGGTTATCTTAAACATTTTTTTTCCATTTCATTATAAATCATTTCCCAATAGCTTTTAGTTACTTTACAATTCCACCACATTTGATAAAGCGTGGCTTTGTAAGTGGAATTTTAGAGTGGCCACTAATATGTGGAAACTTGATTGAATGCTATCTTCTGTCAGTGCTGCTTGAGAAGCTGACTCATTTGCTTAATGATTGCAATAAACTAAAAACAAACTCCAATGTGATTTCTTGTTTTTTAAGAGATACTTTCGCCATATATCCAAGGGAATATAATCAAGAAACTGAACGCATAAAATGAGCAAATAACATGTCAGAAGATGTGGACAGCAATGACTAGAAAGTAGGGGGAGAGTGCATTTTTTAAAAAAGAATATTTTTTATTGATTTTCATAGTTGCAATTTCTTTGTGGGGGAGAGGAGCCCTGTAAACATAAATGGGGAATAATAAGGGAAATATGGTGTGTGTGGGGGGGTGAACCATATTAAAACAGCTATGACATTTACACAAGGATAAACAAAAAAAAAAGTGAAATCCAATAGGTTGTCTATGACAAATATATAAAACTGGCCTTACTCAATATTTCTAAATTAGGTGCTAACGTCTTCCACGATTAGATTGCAGTAGCTTCCAGCTGCCTCTTGAGTCCATCACATATGAAGGAATGTGCCAACGTCACTCTAATTTCTCCAGCATTCAGTGGTTATTTTCACTTTTTAATGACCACAACCGAAACATATTGCATGGGAGGATTCCATGCCAGGCTGAGGCCGCCAGATTCCTTATACTAGAATGCCATAGGTCTTAATGTTATGTGAGAGGATAATCTGTTTATGCCAGGATTCTGAAGATGCTGTAGCCAGACAAAATGATTAAATATGAACATTAAGCACATGCACTGGTTTCTGGAAACTTTTCAGCTTAAAAAAAAAGAGTGCAACAGAATAACGCACACAATCACCCATAAATGCAAACAATTCAAAAGCAATTATTTAAGAATATGACAGCCTAGTAATATATATCTCCAGTAAAAGAATACAGTGGTGCCTCAGGTTAAGTACTTAATTCGTTCCAGAGGTCTGTACTTAACCTGAAACTGTTCTTAACCTGAAGCACCACTTTAGCTAATGGGGCCTCCTGCTGCCGCCGCGCCACCAGAGCACAATTTCTGTTCTCATCCTGAAGCAAAGTAACCTGAAGCACTATTTCTGGGTTAGCGGAGTCTGTAACCTGAAGCATATGTAACCTGAAGCGTATGTAACCCGAGGTACCACTGTACTTTGGTGTATATGTTTTGCTTTCCTCTCCCCACCAAACACCAAAAATGTAATCCTAACATGTACACAATAAGAAAAATGCACAGGCCATACTGTGTAAGTGTTATTACCACAAATTACAAAGGTTTAAACAGTGAAGAACGTAAACTCCAAATTAATATCCTTTCTCCAACAAGAAGCAAAACCAAGATGCTGGAAAAAGGGAGAAAAATAGACTGGGAAACATCAGCCATGAATGTATATACACAAGTAACACCTGGAATTTGTCTTTTCTTTTTCTTTTAATGGCAACTTGAAGGTAATACAATTTCAAGCATTTGAAATTAGGTCTGTGTAATCTACACAGTCCTGCAATTTTCAGTTGCTATTGGGTGATGAAAGTAATGTTTCTGTTTTGTGATGTGCATTTTACAGTAGGAAGGCAGGTGGCCAATGCTTCAATCTCTTAAGTATTTTAATCAGGAACCAAATTACTAGGTCAAGCATACCTCATGTGCCTCTCAGTCTTTAGACTGGCTTCTGTTGTGATTGTGTGTCCCTTTGTACCATTTTTCTTCTGCAGATTTCTATTCTGAACACATTCTTCCTTAAGGAACACAAATGTTGCCCTGTGGTGATGAATGGGTTGAACTAACCCATTCAGACAGAGGGAGATATCATCTTAATAATCTGATATTTTATGTTCTTCCTTTATAATTATTTCCCTTAGATTAATGAAATTCATTTACAGTAGGAATAGCAGCAAAAACAACAACAACCAGAGTTGTACAAAATGTAACAGGGAGAAGAGATGGATCTGTCATGTGAAATAGAAACTATGGAACTTTTTTTAAAACAAAGATTGTCAAGGACGCATTTTTCCTGGACCTGAATAATCCCTGCCAAACACTTGTATATTAGTTGCAAATTTATTGGTTGTAAAACACATTAGATCATGTCATTTGACACAAAGAGGTCAACTTGTTTTTTTACCAGTACAGTGGTACCTTGGGTTAAGTACTTAGTTCGTTCCGGAGGTCCGTTCTTAACCTGAAACTGTTCTTAACCTGAAGCACCACTTTAGCTAATGGGGCCTCCTGCTGCCGCTGCGCCGCCAGAGCACAATTTTTGTTCTCTTCCTGAAGCAAAGTTATTAACCTGAGGTACTATATTTCTGGGTTAGCGGAGTCTGTAACCTGAAGCGTATGTAACCTGAGGTACCACTGTATTGCATTGTAAAGGATGTTACATTTCTCGCAAAGTATATAGATTATGGTTTAGCATGAAGGTGGAAGTTCAGACATATGAGAGAGGAAGGGGTATACATTTGTCCATGAGAACCCTACAAATGCTGCAAATTCGAACTTTTAATTCCATGTACGATATAAAAATGGAACACTTCTGTTTTTTATAGTATTTTTTATTAATTTTAACATATAAATTATAAAATGTACCACAAAACTTATCACTTATACAATCTTTTTGGACTTACATCAGCACCTCTGATGATCCACCGTTTTAATCACTTCTTATACATTTCTTAACTTTATATTGCCTTTACATCTCTTAACAAATCATCCTCCCCCTTATCCATTTTTACAATATTTCTAATAATACTCCTCACAAAACTTCTTGCAACCCTACAAACGTCGTCTGTTCTTCACAATTACTTTTCAAATAATCCGTGAATTTACTCCAGTCTTCCGGGAATTTCTGGACTCACCGGTTTCAAATCCTTCCTGTTAGTTTATCTAATTCTGCATAGTCCATTAACTTCAACCTCCATTCTTCAATCATTGGTAACTCTTCTTGCTTCCATTTTTGGGCCGATAATATTCTTGCTGCTGTTATTGCTATTTATTTCTATTTATATCACTCCCCACAATGCCCAATAGAAATGCTTCTGGTTCCTTTATAAATGTGTATTTCAACATTTTTTTCAACTCATTATATATCATCTCCCAGAAGCATTTCACCTTTTTACATTCCCATCACATGTGATAAAATGTTCCCTCTTTTTCTTTACATTTCCAACATTTATTACTAACTTTATACATTTTCGCTAACTTAACAGGTGTACTATACCATCTATACATCATTTTCACCACATTTTCTTTTAGGGCATTGCATGCAGTAAATTTTAAACCTTCCTTCCATAATTTCACCCAATCACTCAGCTGTATATTATACCCAAAATCTTTGGCCCAGTGGATCATAACAGACTTAACCTCTTCATCCTTCAAATGCCATTCAAGCAGCAATTTATACATTTTAGACAAAATTTTTGCATCATTACTTAATATCTCTAATTCATACTTTGATCCACTTTCATCAAATCCTTTTTCTTTAGAGTCTTGTTTAAACATTTCGTTGACCTGGCGATAATGTAACCAATCATTAACATATTCTAAAAATGGAACACTTCTGATCTGGAAAATGAAGGGAACTCATTGGGAACTGGGTTGACGCTTTTTCCTTTGCATATTTATGATTTCCCTATGACCCTTTGATTGAAAAATAAGGCCGAGGTATTTAAAGACTTTAACTTGTTCGATCAACTGATTATCCATATAAAATCTTTGGCTGTACTTGAGGGTCAATTTCAAAAAATTGAATGAATTCAAATGAATTTTCCATCAAAAGCAATTTTAATTTATTATTGGCAGCTTCCTTTCCTCCTTGGCTTTACTGCCACTTAGTAGGTTTGGTGTCAGGGCTGTCAAGATAGTCGGCCAGCCACCACAGATCAGGAAAAGATGAGAGGCTTGCAGTGCATTTATTTATTATGTTTTTTTCCATTTTCATTTGCTATATACATATTACATACATACAAAAAGATTACAATTAAATGAATTGCGAAATTAAAAATACAAAAAAGCATACAAAAATACAAAGTAAAAAAAAAGAAAAGAAAAAGAATAAAGATATACAGGGGGAAAAGAAATAAAAGAAAAAGGTTGGCTTCCTTTGGCCGCTATACGGGTTCTATAATCTCATATTTTGGTTGTCTGTAATCATTTTTTACTTTGTGGAAAGACCTATAGAGTTTTCTATCTAGTCTAAGCCAATCATAATTTTGGGAACCAACTTTCTTCCTATAATTTGTAAAGGCATCCCATAATCTCCTAATTTTTTCACTGGTTGGTTTCTTACTATTTCTGTTAATTTTGCCAGTTCTAGATATTCACTTAACTTTAATAACCATTCTTCTTTTGCTGGAATTGTGTTGCTTTTCCAATATTTTGCAGTCACAATCCTGGCGGCCGTTATTACATACAGAACGACTCAATTATCCTTTGGGATAATAATGTTGTAAACATTCCTTTTAAAAAAAAAAGATGTATCTTAGCATTTTTTTAAATTCTTCATAAATCATGTCCCAGAATAATTTAATTCTGGGGCATGTCCACCACATGTGGAATAGATTCCTATCCTTTGGTTGCATCTCCAACACCTGCTGCTGATTTTTTAAATTCATTTTCACCAATTTTGAAGGGGTCAAATACCACATATACACCATTTTTAGAAAGTTTTCTTAAATTAGGTAGCAGGCTGTAAACTTAATGTCATTTTCCCAAAGGTTTTCCCATTTCTCTAATTCTATGGTGTATCTGAAGTCTTGGGCCCATTTTATCATCACATCCTTAAGCATTTTGTCTTTTTAGATGCCATTTGAGAGCAATTCCCTATCTAGATTCTTAAAAACTGTCATTGAAACCAACTCTGCCAGCTCAGGCAGATGGGAAAAAAGGTACTGAAAGCCTGAATTTCAACATGAAGTGATCTAACCATGACAAGCGACTGATGTCAATACCCCCCCACCCCAATATTCAGATCACCCTCTTCCTGCCCAGTTGAGAAAACAAAGTCCAGAGTATGGCCTGCCAATATGTGTTGGGCTGATGTTATGCTGGACAGTCCCGTGGTTATCATGGCATCCATGAAGTCCTGAGCCACCCCCAGAGCCAATTGTCTCTGCATGGATATCCCTGAAAATCAACGGTCTGGGAGTCTTCAACACTGTCATTGAGACCAACTCTGTCAGCTCAGGCAAGGCCAGTGAGGTCGGTGGTAAACCAGCAAAATCCCACTTCCTACCTCCCCTCTACCCCAAACACTGTGATTGGAGCCCACCTGCTGTTACTGTCTTCTCCATTTTCTCAAACAAACAAACAAAAAATAATAAAAGCAAAACACGCACACAAATTAAAAGTTAAAACAATTAAGTTATCAAAAGTCTTGTTAGACTGAGGTACGTGGCCCTACCAAGCAACTGAAGGGCAAATTTGTTTCCAGTGTCTTTATGTCAATGTCAAGTTAATCCAAAGCTTTGTCCAGTAGACTATTTACTCCTGGGTCATTTAGCTTTGCTCTTGCTTCAAATTCGTAGAGCAGCAGTATGTGTTTGTTGGGTCTTTGGGGAAATTACATTTTGAGTAGAAAGAGGGTCATGTTAGCTGGTCCACTTAAAACAGCTTGTGTACTGAGATTGGCAGGAAGACCCCTAATCTAGACATGTAGCTGGTGGAGAAGTACATATCTGGGGGATATGCCTTTCCTGTAACAGTTTCTGTGGGCTTCAGAACTTTCCTGATCTTCCACCATGGCTGGATGTGTTCAAAGGCCTGAGGCAGCAATTTCTTCTTGGACAATGCATATAAATATCTCATTAATCTTGGGAGGTCCTCACGCTACAAAGCCAAGTTTCAAACCTATAGAGCAAGGAAGAAAGCAAGCCTGGATTTTTTTAAAAAAACAACACCACAAACACACACACCAAAAATCAACAACTCTGTCTTACATGGAGCCTTGTCTCATCTGATAAACTAAGCATGTTCGGTATTGAGTTCAAGTACAAATTGACATACATTTTGGATTAACAAGAAATAACCAGCAGTTTGGCATCAATATCTTATTTCAACAGGTGATCATTCTGCCAATTAATTTTTTTGTGCCACGAAACAAATTTCCCACTCCCAAATATTTTATTGCCTTTATATGGCAGATTTTAAAACTCACCCGTGAGAATGTCTATATACATTATTTCTGATTTGGATTTGTTAATATTGAATCTGGCCACTTTGCCATAATTGTGAAGTTCTTTCATTAATACAGGTATTGCATCTTTAGGATTCAGAAGCATAATTACTATATCGTCTGCAAAGAGACTTATTTTATGCATTTCCTTTTTTATTTCTGTTCCTTTTATGTACAGATTATTTTTAAATGAAGATGGCTAATGGTTCAATTGAGAGGGCAAACAGAACAGGCAATGGGGGGGCATCCCTGTCATACCCCCCCCCCTTGTAATAGAGAAATCTTTGGAATCTATACCATTCATCCTGACTTAAGCATATAACTCCTTGAAATACAAATGTCTTCCAGATAGATTGCCCATAAAGTTATATATGTTTCCATATTGGATATTAGGTCTCGTTATACTGATCAACACAACTGATACTTTATTTATTTAAATATGTATTTAGTAGATACATATGTGATTAACCCACAACCACACACCTGATTCAAACATAACCAGGTTACTTGGAGGCAGATAATGGAGCATTTCTTTAAAAAGATAACTATCACCTTATCAGTTACTTTCTTAGCTAGACCTCCCACATGCCAATAAATGGTCTACAATGAAGGTCTGGAGTAATGCCCCAGAGGATATATAGTTATCCTCCTTGGCTATTATAGTATCATCCATGTCAAGGCAACACACATTTGAATTCCTGATTTGGTATAATGGTAGTAGTTTGTGGTTGATAATTAAGACCAATTTCGTCCATCTCTTTAAAATCTCCTCTCCATTCAAGAAGGGGTAGAGCACCCTTGGTTGTCCTTTGGGGGTAAAAGTACAGATAAAAGCAAAAGTGGAGCTTAAGTATATAAACTGTTGGTCCCAGATATGTATTGCTTTAAACCCTAGGTGCATGAAAAGAGTAACTCACACCAATTCTCCCATCTCCAGAACTTGCTTTCCTGTGGGTGGGACTCATTCTAAAATAGAGATGGGAGGAATAGACGGGAGGCAGAAAAACCCAAACCTACCTCTGTAATTCTTCAGTATTAGCTGACGTTTAAGTGGGGCAGAGTGGGGGGTGGGCAAGACATTTCTTTTCTCCAGACTTTGGTGCAAACTGGAAGCTCTCTCATAGCCTATCACTTAAAACTGATGAATGTTTTTGGCTCTGTGGCGAATAAAACTATATTAAACTGGTCCTTGTCACCCAATAAAATAGATAACTGTTGAGGCAGCAGCAGTATTAAAACCAGAGGCGTAGGCACTAATCACATAAAAAAGGAAAAGAAAACAAACCTAGTTAAAACTGAGCTCAGCCAAAAACATCCTTGCCACCATCCTAACCAGAAGTCAACAGGTGATATGCAACAGGTTACTGCAGTCCTGGAAAAAAATGTATACAACTGGCACCAAAACTCCAGTGAAACAGGCACCAGAAGTAGCTAAGAACATTCCTGGGTGGGTGGGGAGAATGGAAGCCTGGAAGGAAGTATTGGGTATAGCAGAAAGTGGAGACTGATTCACCAACCATAAAACAGCAAAACAATTTGTGAACCCCACTGGAGTACACCAGTAGGAATCCTGTACTGCCCCTGTTGCCCAACTTCCAGAACATGCACTCAGAAAACTGGGTCTTCCCAATAGGACACCTGGTGCAGACTAATGACTTCCTAAAAATCACTGCAACCCCCCCCCCTCCCTGCCCACAAGGCCTGGGTTGCTGCTGTGTGTAAGAGAAACCTGGTGGGCAAGCAGCGGCAAGGACAGGCCCATCTGCTTCATCCAACCAGGTCTCTGTCACACATGCCAGGTCAAATCCTTGATCCATAATCAGGTCGTGGATGGCAGTGGTTTTATTCATCATTGACCTGGCATTGCACAGCAACACTTTCAGGTCATGTGGGTTTCTCTTGCTGATTCCAGTATCCTTCCGGTCAGGACAAGACCTGGAGGCAGGGATAGTCCTCAAACAACGACTAAGCCTGCCTCCTCGGTAATGACATGGTCTGGTCTTAGTGTAACTCCTCCTCCTGCCCGTGATCACTGAGATCGGGTCTCCCAATACATCCCCCCCCCCCCCGTGGAACCTGCCCCAGCCATTCTATTGGCTGAGGCCCACTCCCAGGCAGCCCTGACCCTTACCCTTAAAATGCAAAATACAAACTATATAATAACTTAATAGAATAACAAAAATAAAAAGAAAACAAGAAACAATAGTGCTCTAATTAAACTACTCCCCACCCTGTCTAAATACTTTTCCCACCCCAAGCAGAAATAAAATAATAATATACAAAACAACCGCCCCCATTTAAGGTGCATAAAATTAAAAGCACTTAAAACATTTAAAACCATTTTTCTCCCTTGCTTCAGGTAGCTGCTCAGGCCTCTAAGCTGTAGTGGTGAGTGCAGGCCCTGCCCCCTAGGCCAGATGGAGTTGGCAGGAGAGGGAGCTGTCTTCCCAGCACTCACGTGAGCAGCAGCTGCAATGTCCCGGAGGCCCGGGTTTGCAGTTGATACAATTAAATTAGGTGATGTTGAGGGTTGTATCATGCGTGCTGGAATGCACAGAGTGCAGGCAGCCCAAGAAGTATGTAACTGAACTCGGGACACTGTTCATAGAAGAAATATGCCAGACAGCTCAGTAAGGTCAGCAAGGACAGTATATTTTACTGACTGGTAGTAGAATAACTATGTTCAAGTAGAAAGTGATTCTGCCTGTGCCTGCCTCTCATTCCACAAAGCAACAAAAGTCTTTCCAGCAAAGCACTTTCTCAATAGAGATCCAACAGAGATTCATCACAGGAAGGTTAGGTTCTAGCCAGCACCTGAACCCTATCAGCTTGTTACAAACACGTGGCTAATTATACTATGACTTGTGCTGAGTCATTTTCCCTCTGATTCACACCTCCCATTAATCAGCCATGACCTTGGCTTTTTCTTGGCAAGCATAAAGTTACAAACCCCAAAATATGGACTATGCAAATGTAATGGGAATGCAAATGGTGGCTAATACTCAGTAAACTCTGATGTGGGTGGGCCCCTAGAAAATAAAACCAAAATTATTTTTTCCTTCCAACTCTAAAGACAGTGGAAGGTTGGGGTCACCACAAAGAGGCTCCACATTCAAAATATAGACAGTAACAATTCATGATGGAGGCGGGAAGCCTGAAGATCCTCAAAATGTTAGAGGATTAAACAATTTAGATTGAAGGACAAAGACAAATAATGGAATGCAGCATGTGTAGGGTGAAGGGAAAGAAGAATCCTTTCTTTCATTATTCCCTATGAAATTGACAGTGATCAGAATCTGTATTAATATGCAATGAGTACTTTTACTAAATCCACACAGGCCCAGTTAATACGAAACTGATAGTGAATTTGAAATGAATTCTGAACTGTAGGAACAGATATTTGAATAACAAAATAATGTAGGATTGAGAATTATCTTTGCAAACCACATTTTCACAATAATGAATAAACTTGGGGTTTGAAATTGTTTTTCAGAAAGTATTTTTAACAATATTGGAACACAACACAATGATGGACTTTTTAGTTTTGCGGTCTGTGTACACATCAGTAATGCACACTAAATAAAGCAAAAGACTTTAGTTGCCTGGGCAATATTCTTTTTACAGTTACAGTGTTCAGTTTAAAGGGACAATGTCTATTGCCTTTCTTTACCTAATATGTAAACAGCATTATGAACTTGATTTCACTTCTTTACTTAGATGGGTGCAAGAGCACTTCTGCAATTATGGCAGATAAGAAAACAGTATTTCTGTTACAAATCCTGAACTTTGTAATAATTCTATCAATATTGTTTGTTGCAACAACCTGAAATTTGATCCAAAGAATTGATGTGTTGATATACTGGCCAAATACCAGAAAGATTCAATGAAAATGGGTAAAAGGCAAAGCATTTTTGAAAAATCAATTTGAGGGACAGGTTTCATCTGTTTGCAGTTGCTTTTTGCACACCCAATCGTTTTGTCTACCTTTTGCCTATTTTCAAAGTGCAGGGCTTTAGCACACTCTGGAATGTGAGAAAGCCCTGATCCTAATATTTGGGCATATCAGTGAAGCATACAAACAGGCCATTAAACCTTGTTGATTCCAATCAGCTGCATGAAGAAGCTGACCCCCTTTTACTCCTCATGCAATGACACAGATTGCATACTGAAGTAAGTTTAAAAATGTTTTACTTACTTATTTGAGGTCCCAGTAATGCATTGTCCTATGCAGCAACAATAAGAAATGCTTGGGTGCTATTGAGCGGCACATCCTCCCTCTATGGCTACACAATGAAAGGAAAATAAGAAATGTGTGGCTTCTCTGATGTGGCATGACCTAACTGAGCCTACTCAAGCAGTTTAGAACTCTGTGATCATTAACCTCTTCATATACTAACTAGCAATCGTACAGATACATTTGATTGTAAAATCTGATAAAGGAGGACTCTCTGTCCTGAGAAATTCAGAAGCTCCTTTAGCTGGGACACAGGACAGGACCTTATCAGTTACAGTGTCCAGTTTATGGAACTTTTCCCCTTGGAACACTAAGTTGGTATATTCTTTCATCAGGTGAATTGAATCTTGGTAGAAATGCATGAAGAATTGGTCATTTAAATACACTTAGCTAAAGCCCCATCTTTTAGCTAAAGGACACCTAGATTGCTATTGGTGTGTGTTTTCTCTCTTTTTGGCTGTCTGCTGATGATCTATGGAATATTCTGGAAGGGTTGCCTGGCATCTGCATAAAACTATGCTAATGCTACCTACCCACTTTCATCCAAAATGCCAGTAGCAAATACTCTGATCAAAACCTCTTGGAAACCCTTAACATGTATGTGCAATCTTGTCTGAGGAAGAAATTTCATCTTCACTTCAAGACCAATTTTAGGAGAAGAACTGGCAGCTTCTCTAATAACAATTTTTGTTCCATTGCCCACATTTAACTATTAGGCTACTGATCACAATTAAATGGAGAGCAGGAACTTTAGTCTTTTCTAACAATGTCTATAAATATTTTATTGACTGCCTTGTCTTCCAACTCTTTAAACGTAACTGTTCTCGGTTGTTATGAGGTAATGAACTAAATGTTATATGAGTTCTGAGCTGGCGTGGAGAATGGTTCGTTTTTGATCATACTAAATAAGGAGTTGAGTTTATGGTGATGTTAAGAGATGGAACTCTCTGCTTTCTCCTCTGTTGTGTTCTTATTTAGACTTAGAAAATTGGCTATGTTGGAAATTGTTCGGCATTGTTGTGTTACAATTCTTTAAATTGTTCTTCATCTCTCTTTCTTTTTGTCTGAAATTGAAAGCATGTTGAATTATCCTGATCTAATGAAGAGTTTTGAGTGTGTGTCCAATGTTTTGTCTGGCGTTTCATTTGACTGCATATTGCAAATTTCAACTGTGAAACATCTTCCTGTTCCGGTAAATGTGCACATTTTCTGCTGGTACAATAATAGGAATGTGTGAACAGCCTGGTAAACCTATGATATTGGGAAACCCACTAATTTCATAGAAATCTTCCTTTATAGATGCTAGCTGCTGGTTGCTCATAAGAGACTGTACAATCTCATCAACACGATGCATCATAGCATTGAAAAACATGTTAAAGCAGTAGCTGACAGAGGACATCCATGCTTTCAACAATAACTTCTTAAAACTAACCAGTTGTCGGGACAGAGACTCACAAGTAATCTTTCTTCCTTTGGGTGGGTTGTGTACTTCTTGTAGGAAGGCGATGTGTGATTTCATGGTGTTTACATACAAGGTGGTGCGTTTTCTTTTGATAGGGTTTTCCAATCCCCTCACATTTAATGTAACTGCTTTTAAGGTAGCCATCTTGTTTATCTACTTTATAGGATGATTCTCTGCCAACCACTGTGTGTGCTAGTGGAGCCTATGTTCAGAGTAGGGGATAATTTCCCCAGTCAACCCATCTGGGTTGCACTCTGTCCCTCACCTTGTATTGTCTATCGAACCTATTAAGCTGACCTGGTGGGTGGGGGAGGAAGGGGGCTACAGTAAAATTGTCTTCCATAAACACGGTTTAAACAATGAGTCTGTAAGTGACTGTGGAGGCCAATTCTGGATCCACACGTGGATATTGGTGGAATATCTACAGTGGGGATATTGGTTTCCAAGTTGATCAAGGTGCGGATTTGCCAAGCATGCCTTCCTCTTAGCACATTTCTCCCTTGCGTCCTGAGTTTGAGTGTCTCCAAAGCCCATGACACCTTTGGTAAAGGCTGTTCTCCAATTGGAGCGCTCACAGAAAAGTGTTTTCAGAATGTTAGTCTTTATGCTACATTAAAAAAAAAGAAATTGCCTTGAGACAGTCTAAACCTCTTTTGTTGACCACCAGCATTACGCTTTCCATTTTTATAAATATTTTTATAAATTTTTCATTAATAACGTTCCAATTAATAACATATTTAAACTTTCCACATCATAATACAAATAATAAAGCCAATTAGGCATTCCAAATTATATATTTTAGAAGGACTTCCCATGTTCTGGCTGGTCAGGAAATTTTTTATTATTTCTTATTCCTACTTTTTCTCTTGTTTATTCTGAATGTCATAGTTCTGATCTTAACCCTTTATTTTATCATCACAGTCGCTGACTTGTTCCTATTTTTTCTCTCTTGTTTATTCACATGAATTTAGATGCTATATGTACTTCTCCTTGTTTTTGTATAAAAAAAATCTTTGATGAAAACTAAGTAAAAATAAAACAAGTAATCTTTGTAATGAAGGAATAAGTTTGGCAATTGCCTGGCATAACTCAGTCAGTAGAGCATGAGACTCTCAACCCCAGGGTTGTGGGTTTGAGCCCTGTGTTGGGCTAAAAAAAATCCTGCATTGTAGGGTGTTGGTGCCTTACCATTCTATGATTCTATACCCTAAGTTGTGGCTATAGCAGATGGAGATGAGTCACTCCACATTGGTCTAGTCAATGCAAAATTCTGTGCTATACTTTCATTCTCCTATGCCTACTCCAAAGTTGATGAACCAAAAGTCACATTACAGTACTAATGAATAAATAAAGCATTGCTCTGTTGATACACTATGTGTCACTCGGTGTAGTCTGCTCAGAAGTTCCCTCTCAGCTGTACAAGCTAGAAGTACAAGTTATAGCTGCACATACTCACACTATCTGAAGAACAGTGAAAGTTTCATCTGTACAAACCAAACACTTGCAAACAATGTGCTTTTCTGAACAAAAAACAACTCCTCACAATAAGCTACTTAAAAAGACTATCCTAAGGCCAATGTTATATGTGTGCGCTCCCTAAATTCTCTCAAACACTACAGACAAATAATGAAAATCCAAATAAGTCTCTCTTAAGTTTCAGATAAAAATAAAAGCAGCAAACTCAGAGCAGAATAGTGAGACAGAGCTGGATGCCATGACTACTAAATGTCCCTCTCTGCTTCCTGCTGTTTCAGGAGGAACCACTGTGTGCGCTAATGGAGCCTATATTGGGAGTAGGGGATAATATTTCCCCTCCCAAAAAAGTACCCGTGAGGAGCAGAGCCATTGCAGCATATGCTGGAATCTGTTAGGAATCTGTGTGAAGAGAGCTAGCATGTATGAAGCCATTTGCCCCAACAAAGTGTTAAAAGCACTACATGACTCCGTCATATTTTTGTTTTGGTTTTTACAGTAGCCTACAATTGCGTGGACAGGTGGAGTCCCCAGATCCCGCGCGGTCCCCCCGTCATGTGGAATAACGAGTCAAGACAATGTGCTATGGTATTAAATTGGCCACAACTTTATTAAATTTCAAATGTGGGTAGACCTTGGCTCAGGCATTGGGCGTTCTCCCTCCCCAGTCCCCAGCCGGGGACCTAGGGAGCATCAGGGTTATCCAGTGTGTGGGGGGGATGGGCCGGCTCTGGAGAACATATGTTCAAGCAGAGATAGCCGTCCCCATAACACCGCCGCCGCAGGAGAGAGCAATGACGACCTTTCGGCATACGGTCAAAGCCTCCCTTCAGAAAACCCCTTTAACTGGGAACCCTGGTATCGCCGCCACAAAGAGGAAGATGGACAAAAGGATTCCACCCAAGGCCTGATACCGCCACCCGAGACCGCAAAGATTGCGGTCTCGCCGCCAAGACTACCTACATCTGAAAAATGCCTTTGCAATCCTCCAATCAGTCAATCAGGCCATGCCTGATGTCGCTCAGCCAACGCTCATTACCAAGGTCCGATAGGTGCACGCCATCGGGCCGAAATAGCTCCTGGATGTAAACTTTAATGTTGGGGTGTTTCACGACCCGACCTCCCATGCGAGTGGTTGCAGAGCGCACTGCCCTATTGATTTTTTCCACAGTGTAATTAAGTCTGGTCGTTTTGATGTTGCCATGCCAATGCAAGCGTGGCAGAAGTTCGGACCAGAAAATCGTGATACTGGGGTGAGTGGCGTGTACGCTTTCCAGGTCTGTGATCGCTGTTTTGATCAGAATTATGCTTTTATGCACGACCAAGTCATTTTCGCCAAGGTGGAGCACAACCGCGCTTGGCGGGTGGCGGAACACAAGTTCGTGACGCAACCGAGGGAGCAGGGCATCCCACCGCATTCCACGTTGTCCGAACCAGGAAATGGAGATCTTTGGCTGCAGACCCAGATGTTCTCCGCCTGGACCAGTAGTGGCATGGATGGCCGCCCAATGCACTATGCTGTGGCCGAAGATCTACACATGTTTGGGGGTTGAGCCTGAAAGAAAGGATTATATGGTATCTGTCAGTGCCTGCTGGTTGTATCTAATGTAGCCTTTGAAGGCAGCTGAACGCCACCGCCCCATTGTTTTTATGCGTTCAGCTGGGAGGCCGCTCGCAGCTGCCGTGGTTGCTGCACCGATACAAAAGGAATGCCCGGAAAATTGTGCCGGGTCGCCTCCACAAGCATGTATGGCCTTAAGCAATATTGAGACAAATTGGCAACGGGTCATGGGGTGGCCTGATGCATGAATGAGGAGGGGGCCTGGTCCCGGAGGACGTACCTTCAGGAATTTGCATGTGTCCGTGACAGGGCATGGTCCAGTGTGTGGGGAGGAGGCTAGACATAGCATGGAACCCCTACCTAGTTGATCGGTTTTGGAGGCTCGGATTTTGACTTGTATCATGCGCCTGTCAAGGTTGATATCAGCCACGGACAAGCCCCTGCGATGAGGTGACAATGTGCCCCCAACGCACTCTCCGATACGGAGCGCACCAAAGAAGGCCAGGGAGAAGGCCGCCCTGAAGAGCCTAACCTCATAGTTGGACCAGCAGATGCTGGGAAGTGCATCCCATATCACCCGGAGGATCTCAATGGTTACTGGCCTCCTCTTATCTGGAATGGGCGGGTAGGAGCGACGCCACCCTGCAATAAGCTTCCTTACGTGGAAAGTGTTACAGGGGTCTGGGAGCCAAAAACAGTTGCTGAAGTATGAGATAGCGGCCTTGTGCAGGCTGATGGTCTTAAGGGCCATGCCTCTACGCTTTAGGTGAACCAAATATTTTAGAACATCATACTCCTTAGCTGCACGTCTGGGTGGTAAACCAAACTTATCTCTGAACCCCTCGAATTGGGACCATGCTCTGGTGTAGGACTGCAATGTTGATGGTGCAAGGGCGCTCAGTACTCCTGCTGTCACTTCTCTCGTCCAAGTTCCCAGAGGTCCTCGGGAAAGGCTTCTGGGAGTTGATCGGCCTCGGGTGCTAGGTCGCGAAAACACTCCATCTGAAAGCGAGACAGGGCATCTGCAATGTCGTTATTGAGGCCCGGGATGAACCGTGCAGAAAAGGAGATGTTACCTTTCAGACATTCCAGCACGAAGAGACGGAGCACGCGAATTACCCTGTTGGATTTTGCAGATTGCTTCGCAATGATTCTTACCACCGCCTGGTTGTCCGACCAGAAGCACACCCTGGTGTCCTTGAGGAGGTGCCCCCAAACACAGAGAGCCACTAGGATTGGGAAGAACTCAAGAAAAGTTAAATCGCGTGTAATGCCCTCCGCGTGCCAAGATGTCGGCCAAGGCTGCGCACACCAGTGACCCCTGAAGTAGACACCAAAGCCAAAGCGACCAGAGGCGTCAGAGTGCACCTGTAGCTGTTCCTTAGGCAGCAGCCAATCTTGCCAAAAGGACACCCCATTGTAACTTTCCAGGAAGGTCAGCCATATTTTGAGGTCCTCCCTTATGGTGTGGGTGACCCTGATGTGGTGATGGGGGGCAACACCGCCAGCTGTGAGACAGGCTAGACGCGTGCAAAAGGCGCGACCGGGCGAGATAACCCTGCATGCAAAATTGAGGTGTCCTAGGAGTGTCTGGACCTGACGCAACGTGGTCTTTTTCTGGGCCATAATGGTAGTCATCAATTCCCTCAACGTGAAGAGTTTGGCCAGGGGCAGGCGAGAGGTTTGGCTGACAGAATCCAGTTCAATACCCAGATATGAGATGACAGTGGTTGGACCTTAGGTCTTGTCTGCTGCCAGCGGAATGCCGAGTTCAGCTGCCAGCTGAATGAAGCATGCCAGCGCCCTAGTGCATGCGTCTGAGCCCGCTGGCTGGACCAAAAAGTAGTCATCCAGGTAATGGAAAATGCGGTGGGACCCCGACCTGCTTTTCATGGCCCATTCCACGAATGTGCTGAAGGTTTCAAATGCAGCGCATGCGATGGAGCAGCCCATGGGCATAGCTTTGTCAAAGTACCATTGGTCCTGAAATTTGAAACCTAGCAACCAGAAGTCCCTGGGGTGGACTGGTAACAAACGGAAGGCCGATTCGATGTCACATTTCGCCATGAGCGCGCCCGGGCCGCACTCCCTAACTAGCCTAATTGCCTGATCAAGAGATGCATATTTGACTGAGCATTGTTCTTGGGAAGGTTCTTGGGAGGTTCTGTGAAGGGACCTGCCACTCGCCCCAGCAAGCGTTCTTTGGTGATCTTCTTCTCGGCAATGTGTGGCATATCTCGGACAGACTTTTGGTTGGGGGGATTGGTGCATGAAGGGGTGCCTACCACTGGGATGCAGAAACCTTCCCTAAAGCCCTCCTCAATGTATTTTGCTGCCTCTTTATTGGGGTACTGGTGTAAAAAAGGCAGCATTGCTGATAGAGATATGGGTGAGGGGGCTAGGGAAAGGAGAACACTATTTGCGGGCATTGTTTTTGCTTTGCTGTGTGCCAGAGGAGCCTGTAGAGGCTCCGGCCTCTCTTTTGTCTTGAGATATGCCTGCGCCTGATCCGCGGGAGCCTCGAAAAAACTTCTTCCCCCAAAAACATTTTGTGGTGGGGTGAGATCCACTGCAGCGCTCGCATTCATGGGCAAATCGGCATTTTTCTCTGAAGCAGGAACCGTTGTTATACTCCCAGCAAGATCTCTTAGGGGCCTTCGATTGGTATTTGGACTGTTTCACATTGTCGGACCCTTTCTTGAAGAATGGGGCAACCAACTCAGACCACACGTCATCATCTTTGACATCCCATCTAGCTGTGTCGTCCCCTGCCGCCCACTCCCTGAATGCCTGGTCATAGGCAAGTGCCGCCTCCCCCCCTAGACATGGCTTCAGCCTTTAGGATGATAAGTAGGTAGTTGGTCAGGTGCCAACCTCTGTCAGGGTAACTGGCAACTACAATACCCATGTAAGTGGTGTATGCAGTGAGCCAATTACGAAAGGTACGCTCAACACTTGGAGCGAGGAAGGCCAGCGACGTCCTTCCAGGAGAAGCTCTGGAGCCAAGTGAGAATTCCCAGGTAAGATCCTCCCTCCTTTGTGTGGGCAGGTAATCCCTCCCCTACCTGGCCTGGTCTCCTTGGCAACTCTTCCCCCAGGTGGGATTGGACAACTGACTGAGGTAGGCGGAGACCTCCAGGTATCCCACCTGAGGGAAGGCAAAGCCAAGCCTATGCTGTTGGAGCCGCTCCAGATCTAGGGGCTGCACGCGTCCACACAAAGGGCGCCCCCCGTTTTAAGCGGGGAGCGGTCATTGTATGAACCCACAGATACTGTGGGTCAGTAAGGGGAGTGAATAACAAAGACACGTTCCTGCTGAAATTAAAATGTGAGATCTTAAAAATGCTTGAAAATTGAATGCATGATCCACATTTTACATTTAAATACCTGCAACTCAGTCTTTTTCTTTACCTTATCAAAATTCAGCTCAGTTTAAGAAAACCTGAGAATAGTAACAATGCTCCATCTAGTGGAAATAAAGAAAAATTGTATGAATAAAATCAAGTTGCTATGTCCAATCAATCTAGGCAGCTCTTCAATTCACAGGGAGGGTTCATGAATTCATGCATTGCAGATTCTCACTAATTAGAAAAGCACTGAAATGGATACTCCAGTCCCATAGGATAGTTCCCACTGAGTTTATCAAAAACCCTCAGCTCCGTAGGAAAGCCCATTTCCTTCCAAGAACTGTCTTAGAAGAATCTTAAGACCTAAGAATTACATAGGAAATTACCACACACTTCAGGATTTAAATTGTCTTTCATTACTGGCGTGCTACAAAGGAAAGAGTGCTGGAATGCTACTTTGAAAGACTTAATGTGAACTGACTTCTTACAACAGTTCTAAAAGGGATTGGAAGAATTCACAGGGGATATTCTTATAGATAGCTATTGGTGAAATGGATGGACCATGTTCAAAGGCATTATTTATCTGAATACCAAGTACTGTGGAAGTGTCTAGATACTTGACCTGAAACTGTAGGAATAATGCTAGCCTTAATGAAACTGTGACATAGTCCAGCAGGAGACAATTTGATGTCTGGCTGAGCAGCTAGAAGACAGGTATATTAACCTTGATAATAAAAGGACCCCTTGGACGGTTAAGTCCAGTCAATGGCAACTTTGGGCTTGCGGTGCTCACCTTGCTTTTCAGGCCGAGGGAGCCAGCGTTTGTCCACATACAGCTTTCCGGGTCATGTGGGCGGCATCACTTAACCACTTAACGGAACACTGTGATGAAAGCCTGAGCACACACACACAGTGTTTACCTTCCCACCACAGTGGTATCTATTTATCTACTTGCACTGGCATCTTTTCGAACTGCTAGGTTGGCAGAAGCTGGGACAGAGCAATGGGAGCTCACCCTGTCATGGGGATTCGAACCGGCAACCTTCTGATCAGCAAGCCCAAGGGGCTCAGTGATTTAGACCACAGAGCCACCCGCGTTCATAGGCATTAAACAGGTTAGTCAGATGGTAGATGTTACTCTAATTGCCCCGGGTATATAAATTGCCATGTTTGCTGTCACCTAGTAATCTTGGTCTGCAAGAAGGAAGGACACTGTAGCACTGGATGAATGACCTGGTATAGATAACAGAAGAGGGGTGAAAACCTCATTACACAGGTCTTTATAAGGAGAACAAGTTAGCAGTACATGCACTGCTGATTCAATAGTTTATAGTCTCCACATGGAAACAATCGTTTTTTTCAAGAGGAATATGGTAGAAATGACCCTTAGGTATGGCTGAGGGCAGTATGTTCAGTCTTGCATCTGTATTTTAAAACTGTTAAATTTTGCAGATAGGATATGGGGTATTATGGTATCAGCAGTTTTAATTCCTTTCATAATTAATCCATAGCATGGAATGTCCCCTTTTCACAGCTGCCACACACAGGGTTGGCACATTCTTTGAGCTATCCACTACAACCCTAAGATCTGAATCCTGGTTAGTGTGTATGTGAAATTAAGATATATGTTTTTTGCCCCCAAATACACATGTTCACATTGAATTGCATTTGGCATTTTACTACCCATTTACTCAGTTTATTAAGAGCTCCATGAGCAGCTCCTCAATATGTTTTTGTTTTAATGTCCCTGGACAATTTAGTATCATCAACATCCTTGACCACTAGTCATTCTAAATCATTTATGAACAGGTTAAAAATCATGGGTCCCAATACTGATTCTTGAAAGGGGGAAGGACACTTTGTACATCTCTCCATTCAGAGAACTTAGCATTTATTCCTGCTCTCTGCTTCCTACTACTTGACCAGTTCCCAAGCCACAGGAAGGCATTCCCTGTATTCCTTGACTGCTAAGCTTACTCGGGAGTCATTGGTAAGTAAGTACCTTACTGAAGCTTTTTGAAAGTACAGGTGAACTATGGCAAGCTGCTAGGACAGAGTGGGGCCTATTTCTGCAATAACTATAATTATAATAATAATATAATAATAATTTATTATTTATACCCCACCCATGTGGCTGGGCTTCCTCAGCCACTCTGGGCGGCTTCCAAAAAAATATTAAAATACTGTACTACATCAAACATTAAAAGCCTCCCTAAACAGGGCCACCTTCAGATGTCTTCTAAAAGTCTGGTAGTTGTTGTTCTCTTTGACATCTGGTGGGAGGGCATTCCACAGGGAGGGTGCCACTACCGAGAAGGCCCTCTGTCTGGTTCCCTGTAACTTGGCTTCTCGCAGTGAGGGAACCACCAGAAGGCCCTCGGTGCTAGACCTCAGTGTCCGGGTAGAACAATGGGGGTGGAGATGCTCCTTCAGATATACTGGACCGAGGCCGTTTAGGGCTTTAAAGGTCAGCACCAACACTTTGAATTGTGCTCGGAAACATATTGGGAGCCAATGTAGGTCTTTCAAGACTGGTGTTATATGGTCTCGGTGGCCGTTCCCAGTCACCAGTCTAGCTGCCGCATTCTGGATTAGTTGTAGTTTCTGGGTCACCTTCAAAGGTAGCCCCACGTACAGCGCATTGCAGTAGTCCAAGCGGGAGATAACCAGAGCATGCACCACTCTGGCGATGCAGTCCGCAGGCAGATAGGGTCTCAGCCTACGTACCAGATGGAGCTGGTAAACAGCTGCCCTGGACACAGATTTGACCTGTGCCTCCATGGTCAGCTGTGAGTCCAAAATGATTCCCAGGCTGTGCACCTGGTCCTTCAGGGGCACAGTTACCCCATTCAAGACCAGGGAATCCTCCACACCTGCCCGCCTCCTGTCTCCCCAAAACAGTACTTCTGTCTTGTCAGGATTCAACCTCAATCTGTTAGCCACCATCCATCCTCCAACCACCTCCAGACACTCACACAGGACCTTCACTGCCTTCACTGGTTCTGATTTAAAAGAGAGGTAGAGCTGGGTATCATCCGCATACTGATGAACACCCAGCCCAACCCCCTGATGATCTCTCCCAGCGGCTGCATGTAGATGTTGAAAAGCATGGGGGAGAGGACAGAACCCTGAGGCACCCCACAAGTGAGAGCCCAGGGGTCTGAACACTCATCCCTCACCACCACTTTCTGAGCACAGCCCAGGAGGAAGAAGCGGAACCACTGTATGACAGTGCCCCCAGCTCTCAGCCCCTCAAGACGGTCCAGAAGGATGTTATGGTCGATGGTATCAAACGCCGCTGAGAGATCCAGCAGAACTAGGAAACAGCTCTCACCTTTGTCCCTAGCCCGCCGGAGATCATCAACCAGTGCGACCAAGGCAGTTTCAGTCCCATGATGAGGCCTGAATCCTGACTGGAAGGGATCCAAATGGTCCACTTCTTCCAGGTGTGCCTGGAGTTGTTCAGCAACCACTAGCTCAATCCCCTTGCCCAAGAAAGGAAGATTTGAGACTGGGTGATAGTTGGCCATCGTGGCCGCATCTAAAGATGGTTTTTTAAGAAGCGGTTTAATAACCGCCTTTCAGCAGGGCTCCTTCACGGAGGGAAGCATTCACCACCCCATGAAGCCCATCGCCCAGCACTTCCCAGCTAGCTTTTATAAGCCAGGATGGGCAAGGATCAAGGAGACAGGTAGTTGGTTTCACTCGTCCAAGCAGCCTGTCCACATCCTCAGAGGTAACAGATTGGAATTGATCCCACACAATTTGACTAGAGAGGACTCTAGCACTCTCCCGCCCCGGCCCTGCTCCCACGGTGGAGTCTACCTCTTCCCGAGTCTGAGCGACTTTATCTGCAAAAAACTTTGCAAAATCATTGCAGGAGATCATGTGGCCCGTACTGGGCCCCGATGTAACACGTGGTTCCGCTAAATTGCGAACCACCTGAAAACGTCTTCTGCTGCTGTTTTCTGCAGATGCAATAGAGGTGGTGAAGAAAGTCTTCTTCGCCGCCACTACCGCCACTTGGTAGGCTCAACATTGAGCTCTAACCCGTGTCCGGTCAGCTTCAGAATGAGTTATCTGCTACCGGCGCTCTAGCCGTCTCAATGATTGTTTCATTGCCCTAAGATCCGTGGAAAACCACAGGGCTGTCCGGGCTCCATGCAATCGGAGAGGGCACTTTGGAGCCAAACAGTCAATAACCCTGGTTAACTCCGCATTCCAGTGGGCCACCAGGGAATCAGCTGAAAGGCCATCAACATGGGATAAAGAATCCCCTACCACTCTCTGGAAACCATTTGGATCTATTAAGTGGCAGGGGTAGACCATCCGAATCAGTCTCACCTCCCTGCAGAGGGGATGGGTCGCGGAGAAGTCCAGTTGCACCAGGAAGTGATCTGACCATGGCACTTCTTTCATTTTGCTTTTACTTAGTGTCAGATCACCAACATCCATAAAGGTAAAAACCAAGTCTAAGGCGTGTCCGTGGCTATGGGTTGGGCCAGACTTATTCAGGGACAGCCCCATGGAGGCCATGCTTTCCACGAAGTCCTGAGTGGCCCCTTGTAAGGTTGGATATTAAAATCCCCTAGGACAACCAAAGCAGCTCGGGCAGGGAATCCTTGGTGCAGTGGGGTGGTCAGTACACCAAAAGGAATCCTGTACTGCCCCTATCGCCCAACTTCCAGAACATGCACTCAGAGAACTGGATCTTCCCATAAGGACGCCTGGTGCAATCTAATGACTTCCTAAAAATCACTGCAACCCCCCCTCCCCGCCCACAAGGCCTGGGTTGCTGTGTGTAAGAGAAACCTGGTGGACAAGCAGCAGCAAGGACAGGCCCATCTGCTTCATCCAACCAAGTCTCTGTTACACATGCCAGGTCAAGTCCTCCATCCATGATCAAGTCATGGATGGCAGTGGTTTTATGAATCATTGACCTGGCATTGAACAGCAGCACCTTCAGGTCATGTGGGTATCCCTTGCTGATTCTAGTATCCATCTGGTCAAGACCAGACCCGGAGGCAGGGATAGTCCTCAAACAACGACTAAACCTGCCTCCTCTGTAACGACATGGTCTGGTCTTAGCATAACTCCTACCCGTGATCACTGAGATCGGGTCTCCCAATACATCCCCCCCCCCCCCCCGTGGAACATTTCCCAGCCATTTTGTTGGCTGGGACCCACTCCCCGGCAGCCCTGACCCCTCCCCTTAAGAACAAAATAAAACCTTAAAATAAAAAAAACAAAAACAGTAAAACAATACAAACAAAAAACTGCAAAAATTATAAAAACACCAAAATCAAACAAATTCCCGCGCCCAACCAAACATCCACCCCACCCCACCCCCACATACAAAAATTTCAAAAGAAATTTTAAAAATCATTTTAAAAAGAACTCTGCGCCCCTCTGAGTCCTCCTGGACAGCAGCAGCAGTAACAGCAACCATCCTTGTGAGGCCCCGCCTCGGGCCAGGTGGTGAGTGGCAAGAGTAGGGCCCTCAGGCACTCACACAGGGGAGTCCTCCTGGGCAGCAGTCCTTTTGAGGCCTATCAGGCGCCGCCCTGGGCCAGGTGGTGAGTGGCAGGAGCAGGGCCCTCAGGCACTCACACAGGGGAGTCCTCCTGGGTAGCAGAGCAGTCCTTTTGAGGCTTCAGGCCCCGCCCCGGGCCAGGTGGTGAGTGGCAAGAGCAGGGCCCTCAGGCACTCACACAGGGGAATTCTCTCTTTTTTTACACCAGGCCTTCACATGATGTTATACACCAAACCAAACACAGCCCACTATCCACATTGTGGTCTTCCTGGTGCTGTGTGCCTCATACCATGTTTTGCAGTCCCAGACTGGTAGCAAAGATAGGGGCTGTTTTAAACTCCAGGTGGCACATTATACGTGGAGTTGTTTAGCCTGGTGAGTCATAAACTGCAGGCTCTCTTTAAGCTGTAAACATTTAACTTCGTGAGTTCTTGTTTTTGCTCTAGCATATGAGATATTAGTTGGCTTGTTGGGATAATGCACTTGCTCCACAAAGATTCCTTTTACCAACAAAATGGGGGCATATACATCATTGTTATTACCTTTGTGTATAAGCTACAGTTGAGGGCCTTGGCTTATAATTATTATGTGTTTGTTATTTTCTTCTCATTGCTGTTAACTTTGGAATGAACTTTATTGCTATTTATTTCTCTTTTTAGCACCACACCATTAGTATACCTTTGCTTTTTTATTAATGCCATTGTGAAGTGAGTCTGCCTTGCAAACGCATTAATTCCCAGAGGTAGCTGAGTAGAAGTTTTGCCTTACCTTAGTTGCCCTGGGGAACTGAGATGGGCAGGGGGATAATATCCAATTCAGAATTTTGGTATACAATTATATTATTATTTTTACAACTTGTGAGAGTAACCATTGGCACAAATGGGATCTGGAATGACAACAACAAAAAGTTGCTGTGTATTCTCCTGTCCCGAGACAAGCACTTGTGTTCAAGGTACCATCTATGCTCTGGTTAGTTTATCTGCCCATATAGTGGTATGTCTTGCTTGAGTATAACCTTGTCACTGTGAGTGGGCTTGCACATTCCTTATAACCCCTGTGGGTGAAGCCATCAGGAGTTTTGTACTCCCAGCAGGGTCACCCAAGGCGGTAAGGGCAAAGGGGAGGAGCTAGACAAAGAATGATCCAAGAAGTCCTCAACGGCAGAACAGGCGGATGATAACAAGCAGTATGTTACAATGGCTGTGAAGGCAGATGAAGACTTAAGCATATAAGAATCTACCAGTCGTCATGATACGCATGCCATTGGAATAGAGCCTTACTGCAAAGACTGCGTTGGTTAGCGTGCACTGATCTACACACATAAAACAAATTCACGAGCACAGGTGTCTTCCAAAAACCCATCCCCAAACATGTTTACGGAAGACAATCTTACTTGGCTACAAGTGATCACCAAAGAAGATCTCTTGATTAAATATTTATCTTGTCATCTTGAGTATGTTGGTCCAGTTGCTACAGATAAGATCTCTCAATTTGAAAATGATACATCACAACTCTGAAATCATCTCTTAAATACAATTTGACTTTAGGATATTTTTGCCTCCATTTATGGAGGATTAAATGAATGGAGTTGGGTAGAATTTCATCAAATACTGACAAATTCAGGTTGTGCAGATATAGCTGATTGTGAGGTCCCCAAAAGATCTAACTGTTATGATAAGGAAAGTAAATGTCCATGCTTTGATGCAATGCCATCTAACCTTCCTGTAAACAATGGAAAAAAATCTGGTTGTCTGAAAGTGCCCATGTTTTTTAATGGTCCTGCACCACCCCATAATTTGATATGTGATAACAGGGGAAAGGACATTCTTGGGGTGAGCAGTCAGGTTTGGAATGCTCTCCCTTCCCCAAAAGCTGATTGGTCCCAGTAAATCATTGGCCTCTGTGTCTGCTATTCTTAATTTTATACTTATTGTGTAGTTACGTTTTATTTTTTGAGGTTCTTGATACATAACTTGGTGTGTTATTGTCAGTTATGCATTCTATTGGGAGTCGATTGCACCCCATTCTGAGGTTATTTTGCACGACCAATTTTGCATGATACAATATAAGTTAATACCCTCCTCACATGTTCTGCAGGTATTGCTCAAAAATGATGCCTCACTCTTTAAATACCTCAAGGCAAAGAGAGAGAATATAGTCGTTTGTGTCTCCTACTCTAGCTATATCTTGGCCCATCTCTCTATTCTGTTATGAGTTGTACATTGAGTGTTGCTTGGTTGCAGCAGGTAGAAGAGGCAGGTGTGTGAAGAGACTGGTGGAGCAATACAATGGAGGAAGTCACTGTCCTGTCCTATCCCAGTGCTTTGAAGACTGTTGGAAGGGACAAATGCAATCTCTAGATACAAACGTGTTATCCCCTCACTTTCTTCATAAAATTGTACAGTAAACAGTGGACTTAACCATCCAGGGGTCCTTTACCTTTTTACCTTTACCTTAATCTTCATAAACGTTCATTTAACATTCCCTTGGGTAATACCATAGCTATGTATCCTATTTCTGTCTAAAGTGGGTTTTTGTGTGTATGTGTTTTGGTTACCTTTAATTATAACACATTAAAAAAAAAGTCAGTTCCCCAATTCCAGCAAATATTCACATCTTCCAAATTTCTGGAAGCAAATTAAGTAAGTTTCCAAGAAAATCAGTTACATTGCTTCCAGCACTGTCAGCCTAGAATAAAGACAGCTTTTTTTCCTGGAAATGTTTAATAACTTGACTGGAGGAGGGGGTGTGAAAAAAATTGGGTAGAAAAAATGCGGTCTAAACGTACCTTTTGAAAAGCTTGTCTCTGCTTGCTGAGAAAATATATGTTTTCTCAAGTGCAATGGGTTTATTAGATTTCTTATGTTCAAAAGCTTTTATATGCTTGTTATTTATAGCCATTAGTCTTTGGTGCTGATAATGATGGCTAATGGAAACCAAGGAATGTGAGACATCCACTTTTCCTAGTAATTATGTGTACTTCTAAAAAGAAGAACAATGCTATAACACTACTACTGGAATGTAGTACATAAACAATCTCTCTCAGGGTGATATTTAAATGCCTAAGAGCAGGCATAGGCAAACTCAGTCATCCAGATGTTTTGAGACTACAATCCCGATCATCCCTGTCCACTGGTCCTGTTAGCTAGGGGTGATGGGAGTTGTTGTCCCAAAACATCTGGAGGGCTGAGTTTGCCTATGCCTGTATAAGAGCAATTCTGTTGAACCCATATCTACCTGCAGGCCATTTGAAAGACTGGTTTGCAAAATATTGTGCTGGCAGACTGAGACCTATGTCAGGCCAGGACATTGAGAGTTGCTATTGCCTTTTAAATTACCCCCCCCCCCCTTTACTTAGAAATGTACATTTCAGTACAGTGCAGGCTGCTTTTCCCCACTGATGCACACACATTCACAACACATCGTTCACACTCTGGCTCTTGCACTATATAATTAGGAAATGCACAGAAGTGCCTCCCGTCTGCCAATTGTGATTGATAGGTTAACTGTGCCCTCCACACCACAAGCAGAGTCAATAGACTTAATATTTCTCTCCCTCTCCTAAATTACTTCTTATTTGTATCCCAGAAAGTACATTAGTGGAACCCCAGACTTGTATCTGTGCCAGACTCAGCAGGTCTGCCTTGAACTTAAGAGGACAGAGTCTCACGAAAGGAGAGGAGGCTGTGTCAGGTGATCTTTAGGAGCAAAATTATTATTTTGGTTGCTGCTAAGACATGTACCTGAAATGAGGACCACTTAATTATGCATTCAGTCTGAAACAGGTACCCTGAAGAGTTTTGCCTTTTAGCAGAAAATCTATAAGATGTTTGATTTTAAGAAACTGAAAGAAATCCACCAGGCACTGCTATCACTTAGCCAGGTTTCATTTCAATGTCAAGGAATGTGGTTGCTGAAGGTATGCAGAGCAGAATGTGAAGATATAGCCGTAATATTCATCACATTTGTATCCCATCCTTTCCCCAGGGAGCTCAGGGCAGTGTATAGAGGCTATGTTACTTTAGCCACACAATCCTGCTGCATGCAAAGTGTAATGTAAAATAAAATCTACAATGCCAAAGTAAAAATGACATACACGAATGAATATTTCAAAGCCAAGCGGTACAAATATTTATGAAATAAGTCTATGGGAAAGACTCTATGTGTATACTTGTGCCGGTGTGATCCTGACGAAACTTCGACAAGGAGAGACCCAGATTTCAATCTCTTGTTTCATAAATCTTCTGGTCGGCCTATGAAGGAACTATGTAATGGCAATTCAGTGTTCCACCCAATAAATCGGCCCCAACCTTAGAATGACATTTTGCACTTTTTTTGAACAGGTTCCATGTAGAACGTGTTGAAATGTTGCACATTGTTGTTAATGGATTTTTGTAAATCACATACAGAATTGTTTAATTTGTGATTTGTTCCTTGGGTGTGGTATTGAGCAAAGTGCAATGTAGTCTAAGACATGGTGACCAGCTTAAGACCACTCAGTACACTTCATCAGAGAGTAGGGACTTGGATGCAGATTCCCTCGAGTCAAGGTCATTTTCTATTCATTATACCACATGCTGTCAAAACAGTCCACCAGTTCTGTATCAGCGGTCAACCCCAGAGTGCTTAGAAGAAACTCATATTCCTAATTAATAGGATATGGCTGCACAGGAGGTACAGGGAACCTGTGGTCCTCTAGGTATTGCTGATCCATAATCCTGACTGTTGGTTAGGGCAGATGGAAGTTGCAGCCCCAGGCAGTTGGACATCTACGTACATTTGCATGGTTTTCCCTCAAAATAGGTTTTCTATAGAACAGTGACTTTTAATTTATTGATGACTGCTGTATCACAGCTGTTAAGACATCAGTTTGGATCATTTACATTCTTGCCCAAACACTCACATGGGCCTTGTTGTGCAATCCACTGATCAACAGAAGTAAATGTTGGTTAATTGCTGCTCAGCGCTGGAGTAGGGCATATTCTGCTTATTTTTCAAGTAAGAGACTATGGAGCACTTGGGTAAGGGCATGCAAAGATGCACATGAGTGTCTTTTCCACTTCTTGTTATACTCCCACTTAAGTGATAGGACTGGAATAAATAAAATCTATGGCATACTGATTTTCTCTTTAGCATTTAAGGCTAAAAATAGTACCATCTGCTTTACATGGCAATAGATGGACACACACACACCCGCTGCCATTGGAGGTTCTGTGGCCTGTTTGCTCCCCCTTTGGGCTGGAAAAAATGATAACGTTCTAGAGTTGAATTCAAAATAGCCACAACTTTTGTGCGTATATATATAATGGCCAGTCCTGATCCCCCGGTGACTCACCTCCCTGTCTTGCCCGAAGGCGAGCACTCCTCCCACGAGTACTCAGGTCTCTCCTTCTCTCAGACCTTAGTCTCTGCAGCTCGGGAGATGTTGGTGGGTTACTGGACCCAGAGGCCGCCTCAGCATCCCCTGACCCAACTGGTAGTGGAGCAGCTGTAAGTGATTTCCCAGCTGAAGGCAACAAGGTAATCTTCGCATCTGGAGCCAGGGCAGGCTCAGGCTCCTGACTTGGCCCAGCTGGTGCTTGTTGCAGAGAACCTGTGCAGACTGGGGCTCTTCAGAATCAGGCCCCAGACTAGGTTCAGATGCCACCTGAGGCAAAGGCTCCGGTGCAGACTGAGACTCCTCTGGTTCTGAGTCCGAGCCTGAGTCCCAGGCCATCACACAGACCCATATATAGTGACAGCCAACTCTGCAGGCTTCAGTATGCATCCAGGAACCCACACTCATTGCTGGCAGGTGATAGGTGCATGCCTTCTGGACAATATAAGTGCATCTTGTTAAAAACAATGCCTAGGTGCCGTATGACTCTGCCAGTTCTGACCAAATTATAGTTAAACCTGGGTGTGCCATCTTCAAAGTTCCAGGGCCGGAAGCTGCTGTCAGGATAAGATTAATGCTGCATACTGGCCCTTGTATATTGGACTAGTTTAACAGGAATTTAGATATCAAGCCAGCCAACACATGACATAGTATCATTGCTGAGCAACAACATGCAGAGCTCAGTGGAGTCAAGCCAACCACAAGAGTCTCTGAGGTGTACTTGCCTGGAGGCAGGCAGCATCCAGTTCTGGTCTGGTCCTAGGGTTGGACAAACAGCAATCCATGTGGTCAGATGGTCCAGGGGTCAGGGAATCCAATGATCATGGGGTCAGGATGAGCAAGAAGCAGCAAGGTAGGGCCAGGAACTACAAACATTGTTTCCAGTGTCTGACTGCTGCTGGAAGCTCTCTTAAGAAGGCTGAAGCCAGCTAGTTCTCACAGCACCTTCTCCTCCATGTCTTTGACGGCTGATCAGTGTCAGGTGGATTCATTCCACCTTCTTCCCCTTCAGGCTACTGTTTGGCAGGTGAAGCTGACTGAATGGGGAAGTATTTTATCTCCTCCCCCCCTTCTCTCTGCATGTGCTTTTTATCCTGTATTCAAGTCTGTTACTTAATAAAAGCACTGAACTTCCCACTAGCATTGTTGCCACTGAATCCAAATAACTAGTGCATTCAGCAAAGTAATGCACATGTATGCATATTAAGGTAAAGGGACCCCTGACCATTAGGTCCAGTCGTGACCGACTCTGGGGTTGCAGTGCTCATCTCACTTTATTGGTCGAGGGAGCTGGCGTACAGCTTCCAGGTCATGTGGCCAGCATGACTAAGCCGCTTCTGGCAAACCAGAGCAGCGCACAGAAACGCCGTTTACCTTTCCGCCGGAGCGGTACCTATTTATCTACAGTGGTACCTCGGGTTAAGTACTTAATTCATTCCGGAGGTCTGTTCTTAACCTAAAGCACCGCTTTAGCTAATGGGGCTTCCTGCTGCTGCCATGCCACCGGAGCACAATTTCTGTTCTCATCCTGAAGCAAAGTTCTTAACCCAAGGTATTATTTCTGGGTTAGTGGAGTCTGTAACCTGAAGTGTATTTAACCTGAAGCGTATGTAACGCGAGGTACCACTGTACCTTCACTTTGACATACTTTCGAACTGCTAGGTTGGCAGGAGCTGGGACCGAGCAACGGGAGCTCACCCCGTCAAGGGGATTCAAACCGCCGACCTTCTGATTGGCAAGTCCTAGGCTCTGTGGTTTAACCCACAGTGCCACCCGCGTCCCCAGCATGTATGCACATTACACATATATTTAGTCTGAAGTGACAGTGCATTCTTGCCATCTCCTTCTACTACATATGTAGGGCAGACCTCCCTCTGACAGCAAAAGTGCTCTGCCAGGGATAGCAGAACCTCATCCAATAACTACTACTATTACTACTACAATGATGACAACAACTACTGCTATCACTTCTACTCTTTGGGCATGCCAACCACCATAAGTCTCTGCTCTGTTAGCATGAGGCACTGTTTCAAGTAGCATTTCCTTTTTCTCTCCAGCTGAATGCTAATAAACTGAAAATAGAATTCTGCAAAAGAAACTCCAGCAAATCTTCACAGACACCATTGTAGTTAACAGAAATAACACAGCAGTAGCATGCCAAAATCTAGATGAAATAAAACACACCAGATTAATGTTAGTAACAAGTGCAAACAGTTTTGTTTAAAACAAGTAAAAACACATGGAAAATCTGACACCTTATATTGTTCTCGAAATACAGCATGCTTATGTTGGTATATATAATCAATTTTGCCTTCAGAGGATTCCCTTATTCTACTGAGGCTTTTTAATGTAAATAATAGCTGTTTCGTTTCTCCATCTTAGAAGCTTCAAAGAAGTACAACTGCAAATCAGATCTAATTCTCATGTTGTATTCATTGTTTGAACTTTTCTTTCTCAGAGTTCATATTGACTTGTGCCTTTACTTAATTATGATAATAATTAATAATAATAATTTATTATTTGTACCCCGCCCATCTGGCTGGGTTTCCCCAGCCACTCTGGGCGGCTTCCAACAAAGATTAAAAATACTTTAAAATATAAGGGGTTGTATCCAACTAAATCCTTACATGGGGTGAATGACTTCTGTGAATCAACAGGAAGTCTGCTCTAGAGGCTTGGGGGGGAACCCTGGACCAGATCTGAGGGGCACATGCAGAGAGAAGGGGGAAGTGAAATTGTGGGAGTAATTCCACTCATGCAATAATTTAGTTACATCCAACTAAGATGGTTCTCAAGCATTAGGACAAAATGTGTTTCCATTCTTATACAACTAAGGATGGACAAATCTGTCACTTTTGGCGTAAAAGCACATGCACAAGCACAGACTGGAGAAATGGGAATGGAAAATGAAGCACTTGAAAACATGGTACTAACATTGAGGCATTTAAATTGTTTTATGTGGTCTTCTGTCGCTGGAAGGCGGTAAACAAGGTGCCAGCCACCCATCTTAGGTACTCCACACTGGATTTGTGTAGGGTTTACTCATTAGCCTTCTCTTCTTCTCAAAAGGGCTCTCTATACATTTTCATTTCTACACTGCTATTACCTTTGGCATTTGATATACAAATACTACTGCCAGGCATCACAACTTCAACATCTTCAGATCTCTCATCTCTCTCCCCCCCCTCCGCTTTCCCTCTTTGATTTAGTCTGCTTTTCTATTCTCTTTTACCCTCCTAACCCTAAAATCTACATACACATACCTCCCCACACACTTTCATTAGCAATCCCCCCTCCCCAGGGGTCTTTTACCTCATACTATAACTTGAACCACCACTACTGCAACCAAACATTTTCATCTTTCCTTGTCTCTTCCCTCTTCCCCCCTTTCTTTCTTTCTTTCTTTCTTTCTTTCTTTCTTTCTTTCTTTCCTTCTTTCCTTCCTTCCTTCCTTCCTTCCTTCCTTCCTTCCTTCCTTCCTCTCCTTCCTTCCTCTCCTTCCCTCCTTTTCTCTCTCCCCTCTTTTCTTTACTCTGACTTCCATCCCTCCCCTCCCCTGCTTCTTCCCCTTTCCTCCCCTCCTTTTTCACCTTCAAACTCTACACTGCTTTGTTGGGTTCTGTTCCTGAACACATCCTTGCCAACATTAGCCTTCTCTTCTGAATATATCCCACGAGGCAGCAGAGTCTTAGGATCAGAGTTTTCCTTCTTCTCGATGGGCTACCTTCCCAAATTGACAAGCTCCTTCTATCCCTGACTTTCCTCTCTAGAACATTCAGAAACAACCTTCTTGACCATTGGACCCACTCATGATCTTGTCCGCTCAATGGGCTGGAGCCTGTCTTTGCATGCAGAGAAAGTCCTTAACTCCCTGAAGGTTTTGAGACCTATTTAAAATACCAGTGCAGAATTGGTACTAAGTTAGCCAACAGCAATAGAATGTATTAAATGAAAGGGGAGGCAACTACACACTATATTTTGAGGGTAATTCAATTCTTTATATATATATATATATATATATAAAAATCATTTCCAAATCTACAGCCCTGTACAAAGCCATAATAATGACTCCATTTGAAGTTGTAAAAGGGTAAAACATGGCAAGGGGCTTGATGTTATAGATAATGACCCAAGAATCAGATACCTTCTCTGGTAAGTGACATGTTAATTAAAATAGAGTACTAGAATTTTGTGCTGTTCTTTAGGTAGTATAAGTTGTACTTGTTCAGTTTCAAATAGGAATCGGGTTAAATTGATATTGCAGTTCACATTGCTTTAATATATATTTTTCCCAGAAAACCCCCCACATATTAATAATGCATATATGAATAGAATATGAGGTAAATTTACTCCTAGGTCTGTAAATATGTTTCTCATTACAACAATTTATGAAGTCATTTTGGCACTGAAGACTGCAAATAAATTGGAAACTAATGCATGGAGGTTTAGAGCAACCCATACTTTGAAGGCGTTGTATATCTTTATTGTGTTCGTCAAAAATATAAAGTGCACTGTTGTTGGTTTTTCCTGGAAAAGCATCTGTACAATAGAAAGCTAACATACATGCAAGGCCTTGGAAGCTATTTTAATTTGTTAGCACTTCATGCATTTTATTTCAAATATTTCACTTACATTACTTGACATATTTTATAGGTCAGAAGTAACACATTCAGCCATTAATCTATTAGACACTTAATGTCTGAGTTCACAATGTGAGGATTTTATTTCGTTTCTTTAAGGATTAGAAAGCGGATCTTGCATCAAATTACTGAAATTCTGTATAATATAAAGTGAATGAGTTACCCTTCAGGGAAAGCCCTCTTTAAAAGATGTCAATAGTTGCATAAAAGCAAAAATGCTAGATACTTGTTTGAGTCTGATCAGAAGCGATGTTGTGTCTAGATAGCATATTCCTGTTTCCGACACATGTCAGTCAGTTGCTCATGGGAAACTCACAAGCTTCAGGGCAAATCCTTTTCTCCTGTTGCCTCCCTCCAGCAACTGGTATTCAGAGGCCCACTGTCTCTGCACAGTCTTCATGACTTTTAGCCATTTCTCTAACTATTTTTGTTTAATGTCATCATGGTGGCCTCCACTACACCTTGTGAAATGCAGATTCCATGGTTTAACTATGCACTGTGGGCATAGCTGTCAACTTACAGATTTAAAAATAAGGGACCAGCAGCCTTGAAAATAAGGGACCAGCACCCAAAATAAGGGACCTGCAGCCTCACCTGTTCCAGGCACTCCAGTCTTCCTGTCCTCCTGCAGTCTGGTCAAACTCATGCTGGGTAGCTTCGAGAACACTGTCCAACCAACTTTGTAACCAGAGGTTCAACTGAATAGAATCTGAATCACATGCACCACAAGGCCTGTGCAGCCTCAGCTTAAGATGGCTCCCCGGCCTGGCTTTCCACTGCAAAGTTTGCAGCAGCACATGCAACAAAATGGTGTCTAGCATTAAAAAAAAAAAAAAACCCTCAGCTTGCATTAACTAGCCACACACAAGGCATGCAAGCTCCAGCCCCCAGTTGTTCTTAGACTTCTTATTGGGTGAGCAACACAGCCAAGCAACACAGTTGGAGCCTCCCTCCTCCCTGGCCGGCAGGGAGGGAAGGAGAGGAGCTGCTTCCTTTGAAATTTAAGGGACATCATTTAAGGGACATTTAAGGGACATCCATCAATAAGGGACATCAGTTGGACATGGCGCTGGAATAAGGGACTGTCCCTTCAAATAAGGACCACTTGACAGCTATGACTGTGGGACAAGCTTCCTTTGGAGCAAGGTTATTTTCTCCAGCACCAAAGGGTAAAACCCAAACCAATGGCTCCAAGTAATAAGAAAGGAAACTGCAGCTAAACACCAGGGAAATCTCTCTGACTGTAAGAGCAGATCATCAGTGGAATGGACTCCCTCAGAGGGTGGACTCTACTTCATTGGAGGTTTTTAAGCAGAGATTGGATGGTCATTTGTCATGGATGCTTGAGTTGAGATTCATGCATTGCATTGGGTCCCTTCCAACTCTGTGATTCTGTGTTACCCTCTGTTATCAGTGCCTTGTTAAGCATTCTAACCTTGATTAACATAAAGGTGGAAGAGGGAGTAGGTACCTGACAATCTGACATCTTTTGTGACTAATTGTTCAAACTTCTCCAAGATTATATTTACAAGAGCTGCAATCGCCACACTACAACCAGTATTCGCGATACAACGACAGGGATATCTGAAGTTTGACAGAAGAGCAAGGAAGGAGAGATGACTCAGAACAATTTGTGTGAACAAATGTTTGGTGTGAGCCAGATTAGTAAACATTTAGCTAGTTGCATGCTACCACAGTGTGAATGTAGCCAATGAGTGACCTGGTTGCCTGAGCCATGCTGGTAACCAAGTCACCCTAGGATAAAGTTTGATCCTAGTGTAGCTCATTCATATTTTCCTGCAAAGAGTTGAAGATTTCACCGTATGCCAAGTGCAGATATGACCCATCACCCCATTGTTATCTGTGAGCTCATTCACATCTCTACGTGTGGCTATCATCTCTCAAAGAATTACTATTCAGATACTTTTCAGCTTGAGGTTTATTCATTTGAGATGATGTGGAACTTGTGGATGTGATGTTTGTTATGTGATAGATGTTTCAAATCCTTGAATGACAAACACATTCATGTGGATTTTTACAGGTGTGAAAGAAGGCTAGGTGAGAAGCCATAAATTCACCCCCTCCCCACCACCAAATACATTCATGACCAAGGTATTGCTTGAAAGCTGTTTTCCCATTGAATATTCAGTTCATCTGTAATTTCTTTGTTCAGTTCTCAGTGTTTTCCTAGGTGTGCATTTTCTATATGAACTGTGTGGGTAGAGAAGTTCAAATTAGATGTGTTATCATTATCCCTCTGAAATAAACAGCAAAGCTGCTTTTGTTGTTGCTAATCTAGTAAGTGATACCACCTTCAACTCCCAGCTTATTTCTCACACGTTACATATACTAGACTATTCCATTTTATCTGAAGTTATCTTCTCAGGCCTAACATTTGGTTACAGACTTCACAAAAGCCCACTGAGATGAAATGTTAACAAAGCTCTGAAGCTCAAATACTTGGGCTTGAAACACTATCCTATGTCTAGTTTTGTTTAGAATCCAGATTTAGAAAAGCTGGCACAATGCTTGGAAAACACACTCCCTCTCTCTGAGGCCTTTGAATGCCTTTACAACAAATGTTTGGGTTCCGAGTCAAGTATTTGTAATAGCTTTTCTCTTGGTATCTAGAGAGCGTTGATTTTTAACTATTTCTCTGAGATCTGGAGACTAAATCTTTGTCAGTTGCCCAATTTGTTCTGAAAATGTGAACTCTCTAGAGAAATCCCAGAGTTTTAAAATGCTTTTCACATTATGCTCAAAATGCCAGTGCTACAAAGCCCATGGACCTAAGAGAAGCTACAAACAGTATTCGTTTTGTGCCTGTGTGTGTTCTTTAATTGGAGGAAAAATATTTTATTATTATTATTTTTAAAAAATAAACCAAAACTAAACTGTTCTTTACCAGGAAAAGAAAAAGGAACGACAGATAGACAGACAGATACCTTGTCGCCCTGTAAGCACTTCTGGGGAGATAATGCTTTTTCATTGAAAATTGCTTTACCATATTTATTTCTCCAGCACATTACTCCTGTGAGACAATATATGCTATTTTATTGACGTTGCTATTAATATATGCTTTAGTCCTATACTTAAAAGTGTGATGTAGAATCTTAAGAGAGGCAGTGAACTCATCATTGATGAGTTCAGCACTCATCAATGTTTCATATTGCTAGTCAGTTCAAAGACACTAGGTCAATGCAGGCCTTACACTTCATTTTGATTGTTCTATTGCTTATATGACCTTATTCCAATCCAGACTGTTCTTTTTCTAAAATCCAGCCTCTCTAATCCATTTTTTTATTAGTTCTTGTTGCTGTTACTGTGTCTCTATATTAAAATTTAGTTGTTGGTACCTTCCATTCACCCCACCAACCCCATTCTGACACTAGTTGTGTTTGAATTAAGTCCAGGTCCGTAGGTCTTTGAGTAGTAGTACATTATTGAAATCTCTTTCTGCTTTCTTTGGAGTCCATGCCTGGATCTTTTGTATGATACATGTACACAGAAGGGAATGAGTGTTACTGTGGTCTAAACCACTGAGCCTCTTGGGCTTGCTGATTGGAAGGTCGATGGATTGAATCCACGTGACGGGGTGGGCTCCCGTTGCTCTGTCCCAGCTCCTGCCAACCTAGCATTTCGAAAGCATACCAGAATGAGTAGATAAATAGGTACCACTGCAGCCAGGAAGGTAAATGGCGTTTCCATGCACTCTGACACTTGTCACAGTGTCCCATTGTGCCAGAAGCAGTTTAGTCATGTTGGCCACATAATTCAGAAAGCTGTCTATGGACAAAAGCCAGCTCCCTCAACCTGAAGCGAGATGAGCACCACACCCCATAGTCAAGTTTGACTGGACTTAACCGTTCAGTTAACAGTTTAGCTTTGTGGAGGTAACGCTCTGCTGTGCTGTTGCTGCACCCAGCATGCAACAGTGTGCCCAGGAGCCTTGCGCCCACACCCCCTGAACTCTCGCCTCTTGGCTAGAAGACAGGACTTTCCCCCTGACCGTTTGTCCTCTCACAGATTTGGTTACTAGACATAACACTTGGCTGGAGCATGACCGGGGACACAGATGTAATCAAGTATCGGGAAACATTTTAGGGAAACAGCTGCTAACATGTCTATTCACTAATGCTGGAAATGTGCTTAGATGGAAATACGTCATGTTCAGAGTGGTTTCACTTTGTTGTTTAGTCGTTTAGTCGTGTCCGACTCTTCGTGACCCCATGGACCAGAGCACCCCAGGCACTTCTGTCTTCCACTGCCTCCCGCAGTTTGGTCATACTCATGCTGGTAGCTTCAAAGACACTATCCAACCATCTCGTCCTCTGTTGTCCCCTTCTCCTTGTGCCCTCCATCTTTCCCAACATCAGGGTCTTTTCCAGGGAGTCTTCTCTTCTCATGAGGTGGCCAAAGTATTCGAGCCTCAGCTTCAAGATCTGTCCTTCCAGTGAGCACTCAGGGCTGATTTCCTTCAGAATGAATAGGTTTGATCTTCTTGCAGTCCATGGGACTCTCAAGAGTCTCCTCCAGCACCATAATTGAAAAGCATCAATTCTTCGGCGATCAACCTTCTTTATTGTCCAGCTCTCACTTCCATACATCACTACTGGGAAAACCATAGCTTTTACTATACGGACCTTTGTTGGCAAGGTGATGTCTCTACTTTTTAAGATGCTGTCTAGATGCTGGTTTCACTACTGTTTCCAATTGTTCACTTCTGTTAATAAAAGGAGCCTCTCCCGAACTAGCCGGCAGCCTGCTTGGAGCATACTTGCCAGAGTGCTTCTGCACAGCTCACCTGCACCCAACCTCCTGTCGTCCTCCGTTATTCCTACAAGCTTTACCTTTTACCTTGCACACATACATCAACATAAGCACCAACATACTATTATAGTGTGCACAAGTACTACATTAGTATGCACATAAAGTGTCTTATGTTCCAACAAGAATGAAGCAGGATTATGACCCTCCAGATCAGTTTCTTTGAGAAGATTCAGAAGTAGCAAAATCAGCCTCCCACACAAATACACCGACCCCTGGCTAAATAAAATTAATATAGTCAACAGCAGGCTTCATTTCTTCAGTTAGGGTACTATAACAGCAAAGCTGGACTTCATTTCTCTGAGATCTAAATAATAGTCAACTGCCCGGTTTGTTATATTTTGTTTTATTTATTTAGCCAGCAAAGCTATTCCTATTTTGTATATTAGCAATCTTTTAGCTGTTTCAATATATGAGGAAAAGACATTCAATAACTGATTTGTGCTTTTGGTTTGTGTGTGTGTGTGTTTTAAGTAAGGTGAGGTTGTTTGATGTTCAGGCACTTCATAAAATATGATGGGAAATTGTGAATGTAAAACTTCCACATACTTACAGTATATTGGCCTTAAATTAACTACTGATTGCTTCATATATTATCATCATCTTTGTGATTTGCTTTTAGATTTTGGCTTTTGATTTGAAAGCTCCATCCAGCTCTACTGACTCATTTTCCTCCTTCATTTATATTCTCACCTTGAAAGTATTTATAGGCTGCATGATCCCTTGAGTCATTTTTTATTTCCTTTCCACACTGCACAAATTCATCTTCCCCAGGTCATTTCTGGAATCCTTATTATTTCTGCCACCCCATATCCTACTTCCCCATGTTTTAATAAATTATTCTTAATTAGACATTGTAAATTGTGGCTTTCCTCTCTCTCTCTCTCTTTCTCTCTGTGTGTGAATCTAGTCTGATTATTTTGGCCAGGAAATAGCTGAGTAAATTTATGATAGGAAACTTTCTGATATGATTTCATTGGCTAGTGGTCTAGTGCTGTGTTGAACCCCAGACTCCATTTCCATAGTCACCACATCATCATCCCCCCTCCACTTTTTATGTACATGCTGCAGAGGATCATTTTATTATTTTTAGTTTTGAAACGTATTGTTCTTTCCTACAATTGAAGGCGCTTATTGGCAGGTAAAATGTGTTAAGCATTGGGGTGGAAAGAGCAAACACTTATTATATTTCTGAAGTCATGATTGTGCTATGATTTAATTGAGTTTAAGTGTGAAATGGCACGGGTTCAGAGTGTTTTATATCAGGGTTAGAATATCCCTGCTTAGCTGGAGCACCAATGAAGCAGTCTTTTCTACCCAGCACAGCTGTGGCCTGATCCTGGTGCCATTTTCCTTCCTGATTGGCCATGGGTGGGATGCTCAGTACCTCCCCCTGTGGCCAAACTGCCATTTGATGGCAGAGGCCTGCTTGAACAGGCCAGTCAGGTCACCTCAAAGGGCAGAATTGTAGTGCACTAGGTGGCAGACATCCTGCACCTGGTTATGCAACAAATTTTCTTCTGCTTTTACTCTAAATGTAGAAACAGTTGTTATGGGGTACTGGACAGAAGTAAAATGTTAGGTGTGTGCTTCACAAGGAATACACATGACCAGTTAAAGGACCCAGTGGTCAGACCATTAAGTCCTGATTCTAATTAAGTTATTCCATTAAGTTCTATCTATACTAGTGTTTGTGGCAGAAGAGTATATGTACCCAGTGCTCCTTCTGCTAGGGTTGCCATGCATCCGTAATTTCCAGGACATATCCAGAATACCACAATTGGCAGCAGTGTCCGGGCAATTGGCAAAATGTCTGGGAAAATGTGGACCTGGGGTAGCCCATGCGGGCAGTGCCGATTTTGCTGACTTCCCATAAAAATAGCTCAAAACCAACTCAACAACTTTTCTGTCTGGATTTTCAGTGTTTGAAATATGGCAACTCTACGCAGGTGGCGCTGTGGGTTAAAGCCTCAGCGCCTAGGACTTGCTGATCGAAAGGTCGGCGGTTCGAATCCCCGCGGCGGGGTGCGCTCCCGCTGCTCGGTCCCAGCGCCTGCCAACCTAGCAGTTTGAAAGCACCCCCGGGTGCAAGTAGATAAATAGGGACCGCTTACCAGCGGGAAGGTAAACGGCGTTTCCGTGTGCGGCTCTGGCTCGCCAGAGCAGCGATGTCACGCTGGCCACGTGACCCGGAAGTGTCTCCGGACAGCGCTGGCCCCTGGCCTCTTGAGTGAGATGGGCGCAGAACCCCAGAGTCTGTCAAGACTGGCCCGTACGGGCAGGGGTACCTTTACCTTTACCTTTAACTCTACTTCTGCACAAGAAAGCACCAAGGTCAGGGACTGAGTCTGCAGTCATGCACTCTGTTTCATACATTAGATCACACCTGACGGTAGCTCATTGGTAGAGCATATGCTTTGCATCCAGAAAGTCCCTATGTTTGCATTACAAGGGCAGTGACATGGCCTACATAGCAAGGCCTGTGGCAAAACTGTGGTCCCCTGACCACTGCAGAACAAGTTGTGAAAATAAGAGAAATGCAGATATGAGTGATCCACAGGACCTGTGTCAACCACAGGATCCAAGTCAGAGTGGATAACAGCAATTTTGTCTGCAAAGTGGCATGCATATTTTTTTTTTACAGTGAGTTGTTGAGTGATCCTGTGGGGCTGCACTTAATAGACCCTTGCAGGTCTGCTGGATGACTCTTTGCCAGCACAATGGTGGTAGAAAAGAATGATTTATTAACCACTATCACTGAGTTGGCCTTCCAATGGACTCTTCCAAGTTTTTTTGCCATTATCACTCTATTCTGTGTCCTTCATTTCATCACCACCAGTAAATTAGGGGGTTAGCTTGGCACCACCCCATGGGAGGGAACACTTGAGAATGACCACATCAGCCAGCCTAGTCATTTCTCTATTCCAGATGTCAATTTAGGCTTTGACAGTATCACCTGCTAGGGTGGCAAGAAACAATTTGGATTCATTGGTCTCCTAAAGCTGATCGTTTTAATCACTCAACCCTGCAGAGATTCTGAGTTCCAGTGAGTCTGAACCCCATGACAACAAGAGGGTGCCCTGCAGCATGTGTGGGACCAGATACTATTTGGGACAGACCCTGGCTGTCATGGAGGACATGAAGTTGTGAGCTATTCCCAACAAGGTGGTCTCAACAGGAATGTGGAAGTCACCCAGCACAACAAGCCTAGAAAGATGTAGCTCTAGCCCCAAGACCAGCTCAGCTAGCTCAGGAAGAGCTTCAGATATTTTTCTTTGCTTCTCTCTTGTAAGCCTGTAGGAAATGTTTGCACACATCACTCTGTGGTACAGCACTGCATCGTATGTGCCTTAAGAAAAGGAAGTGTTTTAAACAGTGGTAATACTTATCAGCCCAGACAAGTACTAGAGGGCAGTCTCAATTAAATATGCTATCACTATTTCCTGCCACACTGAAATTAAATTGGGAAATCGGAAGAATGGATATGGAACTGTTGTGCATAATGTGACTTCATTTTAACCTGATTTGTTGTCTTCCAATATTCTGCCTTTTTGCTGGTGTGATGTTAACATGTTTTTAGTGCAACAAGACAATGTCAGTGACAATGTCAATTTTTTTTAAAAATGTACTCTGTATTTTGGGTCTATGGACCACAATAAAGTTGTGTGTCTGTATATATATGTATATATACAGGGACGCGGGTGGCACTGTGGGTTAAACCACAGAGCCTAGGACTTGCCCATCAGAAGGTCGGTGGTTCGAATCCCCACGACAGGGTGAGCTCCCGTTGCTCGGTCCCTGCTCCTGCCAACCTAGCAGTTCAAAAGCACCTCAAAGTGCAAATAGATAAATAGGTACCACTCCGGCAGGAAGTTAAACGGCATTTCTGTGCGCTGCTCTGGTTCACCAGAAGCGGCTTAGTCATGCTGGCCACATGACCCGGAAGCTGTATGCCGGCTCCCTCGGCCAATAAGGCGAGATGAGCGCCGCAACCCCAGAGTCGGTCATGACTGGACCTAATGGTCAGGGGTCCCTTTACCGTACTACCTTAGGTTACATACACTTCAGTTTACATACGGTTCAGGTTACAGACTCCGCTAACGCAGAAATAGTACCTCGGGTTAAGAACTTGGCTTCAGGATGAGAACAGAAATCATGCACCGGTGGCGCGGCTGCAGAGGGAGGCCCCATTAGCTAAAGTGGTGCTTCAGGTTAAGAACAGTTTCAGGTTAAGAAAAGACCTCCAGAAAGAATTAAGTTTCTGTATATACAATACATGCATTCCAAATTCAAGCATAATAGGATGGTGGTCTTTTTTACTGCGGCCCTTATTGCTAACACACACAAAAATTAGAGAGTGCCAAGTCAAAACAAATTTATTTGATTTTTTTTAATACCATGAAGAATTATTATTCTGAGTCACTATTTCCATGACGACTAATTATCGCACCTGTAGTCCAATGACACACATTATAATTCTCTCCAGTGTTTGGGCAATGTCAATCTAGCTGCAATGAACAAGTGGCCATTGTTTAGCTTTTATTTTTTGATTTCAATATACAAGTGCTTTCAGCTTGCTTGGACAAAGGGATGCAAATGCTTCAGTAAATGGAAAGCCAGATGATGATCCCAGAGAAAGGCACTAAAAGAATAAACTTTGTTGAAAAACGTTGAAATATACTAAATTTAAAAGATAGAAAACAAATCTTCTATGTATAGGTAACCCTTGTTGGGCTGTGTATGTGATAAAGGGGAGCCATACTGGAGTGAAGGCGTCCTCTTTTATTTGTCAGTTTCAGTTTATTGGATAGCTTTTCTAGTAAGGCCATTTCCCATACAATTTGATACAATTGGTCCATGTTTACTCCTGACAGTCTCTGCAGTGTCTGGCTATGAGGTTTCTGGCTGCTGAGAGTAGATGGGCTATAAGCTCTCTACAATGTGAGTGGTCATTATGCTCTTAGAAGATGTTCAGCAGGGCCAATTCTGGGGTGAGTTCTAATACCTGTTTAGTTATTTTGCATATCTCTTGTAGAACTGCTGTTCAGAAGGGCTGGATTTTGTTGCCACTTACTGATCTACAGACTTCACTAGTGTCTTTAGATTCTGGCTCTGCAATATGATTTAATGCATGAAGTTTGGTTTGGCTTTGGGATGGCACATTGTGTGGACAGGCGGAGTCCCCCAAACCCTGGGTGGCCCCCATGTGGAATAACGATTCAAGACAATGTGCTGTGGGATTAAAATTGGCCACAACTTTATTATGTTTCAGATGTAGGTAGATCTTGGCTCAGGCATTGGGTGTTTATCCCTCCCAGTCCCCTGCTGGGGATCTGGGGGACATAAGGGTTATCCAGAGTGTGGGGGGGTAGGCTGGCTCTGGAGAACATATGTTCAAACAGAGAAAGCCCGTCCCCATTAAGCCACTGTCGCAGGGGAGAGCAACGACAACCTCTAGGAGTACGGCCAAAGCCTCCCCTCTAGACAACCGCTTTAATGGGGAACCCTGGGATTGCCAGAGCAAAGAGAAGGGGGGCATGGGTCACCGCTACACGCCCACCCCCATTTAGGGAAGATAGACTAAAGGATTCTGCCCAAGGCCTGATACCGCTACCTGAGGCCACAAAATTGTGGTCTCACCGCCAAGACTACCTACACCTGAAAAGACCCTTCACCATCCGCCAACCAATGCAACAGGCCATGTTTGATTTCTCTCAGCTAACGCTCGTTACCAAGGCCTGACAGGTGCACTCTGTCGGGCCTGAATAGTTCCTTCATGTATACTTTAATGCTGGGATGCTTCACAACCCGACCACCCATATGCACGGTTGCCGAGCGCAGTGCCCTATTGATTTTTTCAACAGTGTAGTTAAGTCTGGTGGGTTTGAGGTTGCCACACCATTGTAAACGTAGTAGAAGTTCTGACCAGAATATTGTGGTATTGGGGTTCGTGACATGTAAACTTTCCCAGTCTGCAATCACTGTTTTGATCAGCACTATGCTCTTACGAATGACCAAGTCATTTTCGCTGAGGTGGAACACAACCGCATTGGGCGGGGGATGAAACACAAGCTTGTGGTGCAACCAAGGAAGCAGGGCATCTGTGCTGCCAAATATAGCAGTTCTTTCCAAGGATACCAGGAGGAATATCAAAAGGAATGAGGAGGTGGAAGGGGAACCAAAACAGTTTTATTAACAAATAAACAGCAGGCATGCAAAGCATGAAATAAAACATACCCAACAGGGGCTACCCAATCTCCCCTTCAGCTGCCCAGAGCCCCAGGTAGAGCAGCAGGAGAGAGACCCCGACTGTCGGTCTCCCAGCATCAGGTCCTTTGATCTGGGTAGAAGCTCTCCAGGCCCCTCCCACCTATGGCTTTTATAGCCTGCCTTGATGTAATCAAGTCCACCTTGCATTATTCATGATTAGCCCAGAACCCTGAGATGGAATTAATACAGAGCGGCTGAGAATCTCCCACTACCTGCAGCCGGGCATCCAGCCAGCACTTGCAACACAGAAGAACCCAAGAAACTCCCTACAGGTGTGTGAAACACAAGAATCCAGCAGACCTCAAACTGGGGATGTTAAAGGGAAAGGGACATGCCACCAACTCCTCAAAATACAATTGTCTTCTGCATTTCCACTACAGCATCCCAGCACTTTCTGTGGTGACTGAACCAGGAAATGAGAACCTTTGGCTGCAGACCCAGGTGTTCACCATCCAATGCACTATGTTGTGGCCAAAGATCCACATATGTTTGGGAGCCGAGCCTGAAAGAAAGGATTATACGGTATCTGTCAGTGCCTGCTGGTTGTGCCTAATGTAGCCTCTGAAGGCAGCTGAAAACCACCGCCCCATTGTTTTTATGTGCTCTGTGGTCAGGCCACTTGCAGCTGTTGTGATTGCTGCACCAATATGAAAAGAATGCCTGGAAAATTGTGCCGGGTTGCCTCCACAGGCATGGATGGCCTTGTACAACACTGTGACAAATTGACAGCGGGTCATGGGGCAGCCGGATGCATGAATAGGGAGGGGGCCCAGTCCCGGTGGGCATACTTTCAGGAATTTGTGTGCGTTGGAGACAGGGTATGGTCCCATGTGTGGCACCCCTACCTAGTTGATCGGTTTTGGAGGCACGCTTTCTGATGTGTACCCTGCGCCTGTCAAGACCGATCTCAGCCATCGACAATCCCCTGTGATGGGGTGACGGTGTGGCCCCAATACACTCTCCAATACGGAGTGCACTATAGAAGGCCAGGGAGAAGGTGGCCCCAAAGAGCCTGACCTCATAGTTGGACCAGCATATACTGGGGAGTGCATACCATATCAGCCAGAGTGTTTCAATGGTGATTCGCCTTCTCTTGTCTGGTATGGGCGGATGGGTGCAACACCACCCTGCAATAAGCTTTCTTACGTGGAATGTGCTACAGGGGTCTGGGTGCCACAAACAGTTGCTGAAATAAGAGATAGCGGCCTTGTGCAGGCTAATGGTCTTAAGGGCCATGCCTCTATGCTTTAAATAAACCAGATATTTTAGTACATCAGACTCCCTGGCTGCTCGTCTGTGTCGTAAACCAAACTTATCTCTGAACCCCTCAAATTGCGACCAGGCTCTGGTGTAGGACTGATGATGCAAGGGCACTCAGAATTCCTGACATCACTTCACTTGTCCAAGTTCCCAGAGGTCCTCCCGAAAGGCTTCTGGGAGCTGATCGGCTCTGGGTGCTAGGTTGTGAAATCGCTCCATCTGAAAGCGAGACAGGGCATCTGCAATGTCGTTATTGAGGCCCGGAATAAACTTTGCTGAATCCCAACACGAAGAGACGTAGTACGCGAATTACCTTGTTGGATTTTGCTGATTGCTTCACAGTGATTCTTACCACCACCAGGTTGTCCAACCAGAAGCACACCCTGGTGTCCTTGAGAAGGTGCCCCCAGATTCGGAGTGCCACTAGGATTGGGAAGAACTCAAGAAAGGTTAAATCGTGTGTAATGGCCCCCCCGTGCCATGATGCCAGCCAAGGTTGGACACACCAATGACCCCTGAAGTAGACGCCGAAGCTAAAGCGACTAGAGGCATCAGAGTGCACCTGCAGCTGGTCCTTAGGCAAAAAGGACACCCTGTTATAACTTTCCAGGAAGGTCAGCCATATTTTGAGGTCTTCCTTTATGGTGTGGGTGACCCTTGGCACCGCCAGCCATGAGACAGGCTAGGCATGCACAGAAGGCGTGACCAGGGAAGATGACCCTGCACGCAAAGTTGAGGTGTCCTAAAAGTGTTTTGACCTTATACAGCGTGGTCTATTTCTGGGCCATCATGGTAGTTATCAGTTCCCTTAATGTGGTGAGCTTGGCCGGAGGCAGGTGAAAAGTTTGGCTGACGGAATCCAGTTCAGTACCCAGAAATGAGATGACTGTGGTCAGACCCTCTGTCTTGTCTGCGGCCAATGAAATGCCTAGTTCAGCTGCCAGCTGAATGAAGCAGGCCAACGCCCTAGTGCAAGCATCTGAGCCCACGGACTGGACCAAAAAATAGTCATTTAAGTAATGGGAAATAAGGTGGGACCCTGACCTAAGTTTCATGGCCCCTTCCACAAATGTGCTGAAGGTTTCAAATGCAGTGAATGTGATGGAACAGCCCTGGGCATAGCTTTGTCAAAGTACCATTGGTCCTGGAATTTGAAACCTAGCAACCAGAAGTCCCTGGGGTGGACTGGTAACAAACAGAAGGCCGATTTGATGTCACATTTCGCCATGAGTGCACCCGGGCCTCACTCCCTAACCAGCCTGATTGCCTGATCAAGTGATGCATATTTTACTGAGCATTATTCTTGGGGGATGGCATCATTTACTGACCTACCCTTTGGGAAAGAAAAGTTGTGTATCAAACGAAACTCACCCAGGGCCTTCTTAGGGACGATACCCAGAGGTGACACTATGAGGTTAGGGAATGGAGGTTCTGTGAATGGGCCTGCCACCCACCCTAGAAAGCACTCTTTGGTAATCTTCCTCTCAGCAATGTGCAGCATCTCTCAAACAGACTTTCGGTTGGGGGGGGGTTGGTGCATGAAGAGCTGCCTACCACTGGGATACGGAAACCTTCCCTGAAGCGCTCCTTGATGTATTTTGCTGCCTCTCTGTTGGGGTACTGGTGAAGAAATGGCAGCATGGCTGAAAGAGATATGGGTGAGGGGGCTAGGGAAAAGAGAGGGTTATTTGCGGGTATTGTTTTTATTTTGCTATGGGCCAGAAGAGCCTGCAGGGGCTCCAGCCTCTTTTTTGTCCTGAGGTGTGCCTGTACCTGATCCATATGAAATGTCAAGGCTTCTTCCCCCCAAAACATTTCGTGGTGGGGTGAGATCCATTGCAGCATTCACAGTCGTGAGTGAATTGACATTTCTCCCTGTAACAGGCAACATTGTTATATTCCCAGTATGATCTCCTGGGGACTTTGGATTGGGGTTTAGACTGTTTTGAGTTGTTGGGCCCTATTCCGATGAATGGGGCAACCAACTCCGACCATGCATCACTGTCCTTAAGATCCCACCTAACTGTGTTGTCCTTTGCTGCCCACTCCCTGAATGCTTCATCATAGGTGAGCACCGCTGCCTCTGCAGCCATTACTTTGGCCTTTAAAATGATAAGCAGGTAGTTGGTCAGGTGCCAACCCCTGTCAGGAAAAGTGGCCACTATCACTCCCATGTAGGTGGAGAATGTGGTGAGCCAATTATGGAAGTTACGCTCAACACTCATTTTTTTGGTCTTTTTTCTGCCGCTTGGCAGGTTTGGCTTTTAGGCTCGTTGAAGCGGCACGGGATAGCAAGGAGAACAGCTCCACAAACTCCCCATTAAGGATGCACTCCTGTATTTTCTTGTGCAGGCGAATGCCTGAGGGCTGGTCAGTTCTCTTGAAGTTTGACTCCGTAATGCGACCCCTGGAGTCAATGCCCTCTTTCCCACATGGTGCAAGAGCGCTGTGGTCCTGCCTGTGCTTCCTGTTACAGCACCACCAAATCCAGTGCAGCAGCTCAGGGGCGTGTAGGTCTGTGACCCAGGAGCCCTTAATGCTCCTCCCCCCCCCATTCGCTATTGGTAGAGCTGGACCTACCTGTTGAGCTAGACAATCCAGAAAACTCCCTTTTTGTATTCTCCTGCTCTTAATAATGAGGGTAATGACATGGGTTACATTTCCCCTAAGGCCACAGTTCCAAATGCCTGTGCCTTCTTGCTTTGGATATCTCTCTGAGGCTTCCTGCAGCCCAGCACCTGTCATGTAATGGGCTGGCCCAAGTTTCTGCCCAAGGTTAAGGAAAATATAGTGTCTCCCCGCCCATTCCATATACAAAAGCTAACTAGGCTGGCAATTGATCCCTACATCAATATTGGTGATGGGACAAAAGTCCTTCACTGAAGTCAAAGGGTTGTAAACTAGCTTAGGGTTTGCAGGGCAGGCCATGTAGCATAACTGATCTGTTGACTCTCTAGCCATCAGCACTTGCTGCCTGAGCCAGCTACCTCACTATGTATATTGGTAGGACCAGCCCTGGATATTTCCCCTCCCTCTTCTTCACTGTACAGTGAGAACTTGTGAGCTAGTGAATATACGCAACAGACCTACCCTCTTAAAACTCCTGCTTTATTGAAAAACACCTTGCCGAAAGTGCTCAAGGCTTACATGTATGCTCTGCATTTTAACCAATTTCCTTCCTTTCAGCATACCACAGTAGTTGTATTATTATATAGTTCCAAACTTTAGCTCATTTCAGCTCTGTAGAGCCAAAATGCAGGGAGACTGATATTCCCCACAACAGAACTAAAGATTTAAAAGGGCACTGTTTTCTAAATGGTATTATCACAGGTCAGCATTTCACAATAACTGTGTAATAAACTTTCTTACCTGATAAACCTTAACTTGATTATTTTTATTTTATCAGAGTGATTTTATAGTGAGTATAAATCATTGTAAAGTTATTCATGAGAGGAAAAAAATTATCAGTTGCTGTGGAGCAGACATATTTTCTTAATCTTGGTTCATTCCGTTTGCCCGTGGTTTGACACCGAAATTTAGAAGTGATATTATAGTACTTTAGTACCTTGGAGATAGTACAGGATAATGCTTTTATATGACCGATGCATAAAAATAATAAATAGCTCTATTATTTCGAAGAAAACAACTACAAGCTAGCAGATAAAACAGGACGTCACAAGTTGAATAATTTAGCCAGACTCCTGTCATGAAGCTATGCTAATGTTGTTCTTAAAGAAGGATATTTGGTGTAAAATAGCACTGAGTCGCCGAATGATGCAAAGGAATCTTGCGGTCATAAAACTTGCTAATGTCAAGCAAGGAAAGTATACAAACTCAATATTTAAACACAACCCCCCCCCCCAACCCAATGAAAATATATGTGTGAGACGTATCAATGAATATAGTCGAACTGCTTGTTGTGAGAGGCCCAAGGTCTCAGCCTACCAGAAATCAAAACACTGTCTTTTCCTGCCCTGGAGGAGCTCATCAGACTGAAGTTCACCATGGATGATACCATGGACTTAAGGTAAAGGTAAGGGTACCCCTGCCCGTACGGGCCAGTCTTGCCAGACTCTAGGGTTGTGCGCTCATCTCACTCTATAGGCCGGGAGCCAGCGCTGTCCGCAGACACTTCCGGGTCACGTGGCCAGTGTGACAAGCTGCATCTGGCGAGCCAGCGCAGCACATGGAACACCGTTTACCTTCCTGCTGGTAAGTGGTCCCTATTTATCTACTTGCACCCGGGGGTGCTTTCGAACTGCTAGGTTGGCAGGCGCTGGGACCGAACGATGGGAGCGCACCCCGCCGCGGGGATTCGAACTGCCGAACATGCGATCGACAAGTCCTAGGCACTGAGGTTTTACCCACAGCGCCACCCGCATCCCCACCATGGACTTAGTTCGCAATGAAAATTAGCTGTAGCACCTCAGAATGAAAGAAAGAATGATAAAATAAATAATTCCTGGCCACCATTACTCTGGCTACTGAGGAGCATTCCTGGCTATATACCTCAATTTTCAGGAGAATGGTCATATAAGCCACAGCCATTTATAGTTCACCAGCTGCCACAACACTGAGGAGCATCTCAATGAGCTTTCTGAGGCTCACTCTCCCAGTGGTTGTCTGCATTTATGTTTTTCTAATTTAAATTATCCAAAGGTGTAAGTTCCCCAGTAGGGGGGCATACACTTCATAATAAAGGTACCTTCTCTCTTTATATTTTAATTGTTCTGCTGGCCACTGTGTATTTCATTTCAATTCCTTTAACCATGTATTTGCATTCAATACTTTTATTCATATTTCTGCCCCCCACCCATGGTATAGGCATGTGACAGACAGACCAAGAAATTTGAGCTTGAAAAAATCAAACATGGATTATATATATATATTTAGTGTTCATAAAAAAAGAGAGGCTTACTTGCTGCTAAGGAGCATCTCCACCCCCATCATTCTGCCCAGACACTGAGGTCCAGTGCCGAGGGCCTTCTGGTGGTTCCCTCGCTGCGAGAAGCTAAGTTACAGGGAACCAGGCAGAGGGCCTTCTTGATAGTGGCACCTGCCCTGTGGAATGCCCTCCCACCAGATGTCAAAGAGAAAAACAACTACCAGACTTTAAGAAGACATCTGAAGGTAGCCCTGTTTAGGGAAGCTTTTAATGTTTAATAGATTATTATATTTTAATATTCTGTTGGAATATTATTATTAACAATAGATGTAAAGAGGGCCCTTTCAGTTGTGGCTCCCCAAGTGTGGAGTGCTCTCCCCACTGAGGTCCCTTATCATTGATTTTGTGTGGGATAGGGCTGTTTGGAGTTGTAGTCTAACAACATTTGGCTATCCCTGCTCTAGTAAAAGGGGAGATTTTTGGAAGTCTCACCAGCCTTAACCTGCATGGGACCATGCAACCCCCCCCCCCGAAAAAAAATCCTGGAATGCCACATGTTCCCCATCTCTGAACTGAATAATCATAGTTTGATTTGCACAGCTGTCTGGATGCATATTGCTGGCAATTAGAATGACCCCTCTGCCTATATTTGCATGGATTTTAATGTAAATGCGTCAGAGCCTAAAATAAAAGCCAATGTAAATGTAATGATTAAGGCAGGTGACGTGAGCCAGGAAGTGTGCTGAAATTAACTCTATAGCATTAATTCACCTCTCAGCTAAGCCTCCATCTGCAATATGAGGCTAATAATATTGGATAATAATAGGGTTATTGTAATAATTACTGAAATAGTGTAGGTGAATGATGCTGTTTGAATATTCAGAAACCGCCACGTAAAAGCTGTTGTTTTATTCCGAGAAGCTTCAAATGTAGCACAGCGGGTATCAACTAACAAAATGTTTGAAATTTAAACTTCCTACTAAATGTGTTGATCTGGATGCCTTTTATTGTACTTCTGCGTCTTTGAAATCCATACATACTATGAACAGAAAATGCCAGAGATTCCCTATCCCAGCCATACTTCTGTATCTCAGAGGATTTGCTAGTGGAAATTAATTAAAGCTCTCACACACTATTTTTCCCTTGAGCCACTCAGTATGCTTAAGTGACACGATGGGGGTATGATCCATTTTTCTAAAGCCCTCATTAAATAACTCAATTTGGCTTAAACACACATCATATTTTTTTCATAAGTAGCTGTAATTTCTCTCCTTGACTGCGTAACCTGATCCCATCAAACGGCTTGCCATTGGCAATTAAAATGATCCCTCTGCCTGTAGTAAAAGGACAACTTCAAAATGTGTCTGTGTGTCAGAGCCCTGCAAATGAGGAAGTATTAACTGTTATCAAAGTGTCTAACAACTTAAATCGAAATGGGGAAGTTTGACTGGTATGCTGAAGTGGTCCGAGCCCCTTGGGATCTCTTTGAACTAATGCAAATTGTGAGGACGGGGACACACACACCTTTCAATCTACACATGCAACAGAATTGAGAAGAGACTTGTGGATGTTAGTGCTACAGGTGGGAGATGCCATTCTTTTAAAAATGTTTTCAGATTATGATTATTATTTTAAAATCAATTAAAACAGACCACCCAAAGCCAGTATGTGGTGACCATGAAAAGGGCAAATTCCTAGCTAGGGATCATTTGGAAATGGAAGGAAAATAAAACTGCCAATATCATAATGTTACACAAATCTATGGTGTGACCATATTTGGAGTACCTTGAGGACGGCTATTTTAGAGTTGGAAAAGGTTCAGAAAAGGGCAAGAATATCCTTGTGTTCATGTTCTGCTCACTGGTTTCTCATACTGGACTGGATGGGCTCTTCTTATATTCTTATGCTCTTAACAAAAAAACACAACCCTAGGATATTGGAAAGAAATATGCTGGTTCAGGACATTTTTAAAAAATCACAAAGAAGCATGCAAAGAAAAGAAACACACCCCACGTTTGAAGTTGTACATGCCATTCTACTATCGCAGAATTCTAGTATGCTTCTTTTCATCTCATTCGGTTACAGGAGTAGATCAAACTCAAATCCCAGTGAAAGTAACTGAGCATTCGGTTCTTTCCTAATTCCAGTATATTTCAACTGAAATTAATACCATCCAAACAATTGTCATCTTAATGTGGGTCAATTATTCTATGGAAGTGTGAATATTTGGCAGATATTTGATTGTCAACATCAGTGATTGGCATCAATTGTTTCCTCTCAATATCAGTAAAAGATTAGCCAGCAATTTAATTTATCTTGGCTTCCTGCCTCACATTTACATGTATGTATTTTACATTTTATTGATGTAAAACATTTGTATATTGCTTTTTTAAATAAATTTTTTATTTAATTTTCCATCTTTAAAAGACAAAACAACAACAACAAACAAACAAACAAACACATAAAATCATATTTTTGTAACCTCATTTTCATAAGCCTCTTTTCTCAGACTTCCCCATACCTTCCCCTTTTTGCATCCTTATTTTACAATTATTCAGCAACCCTTTTAATCAATTAAATTTTAAATTTGTTCTCCTTTTCAATTTCACCCTAAATCATAAAAAATTTGCCGCTGCAATTATACCTCTTCCTTTCCCTTAACATTTTAGCACTCTTCAATTTTATAGCAGTTCTTAAGATATATTTTAAACTTCTTCTAATCTTCCTCCACAGTCTCTTTCTCTTGGTCGCGGATTCTGCCGGTCATTTCTGCCAGTCCCATGAAGTCAATCACTTTCGCCTGCCACTCCTCCAGCGTGGGTAGCTCTTGTGTCTTCCAATACTTTGCTAGAAGGATCCTTGCTGCCGTAGTAGCATACAAAAACAAAAAATTCTTGTCCTTCCTCGGCACCAATTGGCCAACCATACCCAAGAGAAAAGCCTCTGGTTTTTTATGAAAGGTGCATCTAAGTACTTTCTTAATCTCATTATAAATCATTTCCCAGAAGGCCTTAATCTTTGGGCAGGTCCACCAAAGGTGGAAGAAGGTGCCTTCAGTCTCTTTACATTTCCAACATTTATTATTGGGCAGATGATAAATCTTCGCAAGCTTGACTGGGGTCATGTACCACCTATAAATCATTTTCATAATGTTTTCTCTTAAGGCATTACATGCCGTGAATTTAATATCTGTGGTCCATAACTGCTCCCAGTCAGCAAACATAATGTCATGACCTATGTCCTGTGCCCATCTAATCATGGCTGATTTCACTGACTCATCTATTGTACTCCATTCAGCAGCAAGTTATACATCCTTGATAAATTCTTAGTATTGGGTTCTAACAATTCTGTTTCTAATTTCGATTTTTCCACCTGGAAACCAATTTTCCTGTCTTGTTTATAAACCTCCATTATTTGAAAATAATGGAGCCAATCTCGTACCTTGGACTTTATTTTCTCAAAACTTTGTAATTTAAGTTCACCACTTTCTTGTTCTAAAATTTCCCAATATTTTGGCCAATTAGTTTTCATATTAAGTTTCTTCACCTCCTTAGCCTCCATTGATGAGAGCCACCTGGGAGTTTTATTTTCCAATAAGTCCTTATACCGAATCCAAACATTAAACAGTGCTTTCCTGACAATATGATTTTTAAAACCCTTGTGCGCTTTGACCTTGTCATACCAAATATATGCATGCCAACCGAACCTATTATCAAATCCTTCCAAATCTAGAATGTCTGCATTTTCAAGAAGTAGCCAGTCTTTCAACCAGCAGAAAGCTGCCGCTTCATAGTACAGTTTCAAGTCCGGCAGGGCAAACCCCCCTCGTTCTTTAGAGTCAGTAAGTATCTTAAAATTTATTCTGGGCTTTTTGCCCTGCCAGACAAATTTGGATATATGTTTCTGCCACTTCTTGAAACAGTGCAGTTTATCCACAATTTGTAATGTCTGAAACAAAAATAACATTCTAGGCAATACATTCATTTTAATCACTGCAATTCAACCTAACAAAGAAAGCTTCAGGTTCGACCATATTTCTAGATCTTTCTTTATCTCTGTCCAGCACTTGTCATAGTTGTCTTTAAATAGGTTTACATTCTTAGATGTCATATTAACCCCCAGGTATTTTACTTTTTTAGCCACTTTTAACCCAGTTTCCTCTTGGAATCTCTCTCTTTCACCATCTGTTAGATTTTTTTCCAGTACCTTAGTTTTTTGTTTATTCAGCTTGAATCCTGCGACCTGACCAAAAGTTCGAATTAATTCTAGGACTCTTTTTGTACTAGTGTCTGGCTCTTGCAAAGTCAGTACTAAATCATCTGCAAAAGCCTTCAGTTTATAATGTCTGGCTCCGACCTGAACTCCTTTCACCAGCTGGTCCCCCCTAATCTTATTTAATAAAACCTCCAGGACCGATATAAATAGTAATGGGGATATTGGTGCCCATTTGTATATTGCTTTTTGCCACACTTGACTCTCACGTTAAATAAGTTGGAGTTCTTGTTACTAAATTTACCAAGAAGAAAGCACACCAAGAACTCTGACCAATATAAGTTTCAATAGTGGGAGTGGTCCCTACTCGCAAATCAATAGTCAATTGTAACAAAAACTAATCCATTCAAAAGTATGTATTCTGACAAGGATTACAAACTCAAACAGAGATTACAAACTCAAACTCATAAGGATATGCATAACACAATAATTCGTTACAGTATTAAAGATAAGAGTTTATGAGTAGAGATAAGTTCATGTTAGTCCGTAGTAAGATTTGATGTGAAGATCTTAGTTTCAATCATTGAGCAGAAGTCAGAAGTCAATTTTGGATCAGAAACTAACACAGGGCCCTATTTCTATGTATTCACCTTCATCAGCTGGAAGTATCAAACGTTACATTAAAATACAATTAAATTCTAAATTATCATAAATTATCCAAAATTATAAAACAGTATTATGCAACATAACACCTGGCTCTCAAAGCAGCTTAGTTAAGCCACATTTTCTAGTCACGCCGTCTTCCACACATTGGAGGGGGAGACTTGAAGTAGCGAGTCTGTCTATATTTTAAGGATCTGTGTGATTTAGAACGGTGTGTGATCACATGTGGAGTTTGCTCGCATAGACCAGGTTCTCCCTCCAGCACATGGAAGGAAGTTTGGGCGTATCCTGATTTTCATTTATTTCATAGAATTCTTTCAATATTTCCTTAGCCCTTTTAACCCTTTGATCATCTCTCCATACCTCCTCATTCATTCTCCACCTTCCCTTAGTATGATTTTGAAATTTCATATATACCAATACTGGATTGTGATCTGATATCGATCTATTCAGTATCTCTGCTTTTTCTAAACTCAACATCAACTTTTTTGATAGCCATATTGCGTCGATTCATCCCCCAGATTTTTTCCTCCTCCGAGTAGTGGGCTATGTCTTTAGCATTTGGATTTTTTGTTCTCCAGGCATCATAGAAATTAAAATTCTCAATTATTTTGTTCTTTTATTCTTTTTTCTGATATCTTATCTTTCATTTCACTCCTTTATTGTGAATAACATTTTATAGAGGTATAAATAACTGTAAATATGAAAAGAGACAAAGTATTCCCTATTTTCCCCCCTTGGTTATATGTATTTTCTTTTTCTTTTGTATTGTAAATATGTATGTTTCCTAATTTGTACTTAATAAAAATTATTTAATTTTTTTTTAAAGGAAGGAAGTTTGGGGCAGAACATGGCAGAACACCCTCACTCTCGCCTCCTCCCCCGCTCACAAATGTCATGAGCGGAACTCCAGAAAATGGCTTCATTTAGACATCACAATAAACAGCATTCCATATACGACAGCTATGCCCCAAAGCATTAGGTGAATTTTATAGTAACATCATTTGTTAAAACAATTAGGAAACATTATTTTAAATAGGTAAGACCCCCAAATGATGGATTGCTTTAGAACTGAAAATTTTGGAGTCAAAACCTACAGGCTGCATTATACTTTTCACTCCTAGTGAGTGAAGATGGATGTGATTATTATACAGGCTACATTTCAGACCAAGTTATACTTTATGGCTAATGAAAAGGGGGAGATAAAAAAAATACATATATATTGATATGCCCTTAACAGTGACATTGAAAATGGTGGCCTTATAAAATATTCTATGGCATTTTTTATGATTGTGCTTTACATTTCACTGCTAGTTTGTGCACCAAATAGTCATAATACAGCTATTCAACTGGAAAGAAGAATAAGTATTCTGTGCCCCTTCCAAAGCCATGGGACTTCAATTCATGGCATCTTTAAAAAAGAGAGATGTATACTACAATTTATCCAGCGGTCAGTTGGCTGCAGCATTCTAGATTTGTTCCCCTCGTCAGTTTGCATGGAATGTTCCGGGTGATAAAACCTTAATTATCCCAGAAAGCAATTCTTGTATGAACTAATACAGCCACATTCTTTGCCTTTGTCAATGAGAGAAAAGGTCTATTCCCTTTAAAATACAAGCATGACATGGCTGCTCTCCCATTGAAATTAAAGCGTACTCGATCTGCGCAGAATTGGAAATGTGGTCGAAATGCAGCCTTGCTAGAGGAATATTGCGAATTAATCTTTACTTTACTGCAGTGTTAGTGTTTGCCTAAAAATCAATCTGTCTGGCATTTTTATAGCCATTCTGCAAATGGAAAAGGAGCAAATGAGCCATTTGCAGCTTTTATTCTCTGTATACAGCCATGCCTTGCATTTTCCATTCGCCTAAGCCTCATTTTTTCCCCAGCGCAGAATTCCTTGTCCTGCAATATAGTTGAGACTCTAATTATTAGTTATGGCTGGGGTTTTGGCTCCCAGCCCCTAGAGACCTACCTAGCACAGCGCACAAACCACCGAGTGCAGACGTGCATTAAAATTTGGTTTTAAAGAAGTAGGAAATAGCACTGTAATGAAATATCCTACAGTTAATTCAGGAGGGCTAAAGCTACAAAATGTGCCAACTTGATTCAAAGCATAAACTATTGTTATATTGTACATATTTTCTTTTACTGGTATTTGGGCCATAGCTTAGGGCACCTGAGGGGGAAGGCAGGAAATATGCACGCCGTGATTCAAAAACTGGTATATTTCCAAGGTCACAGCAGTGTTATTATTTAAAAATTGTGGCTGGAGTTTTGAGATGGGAAACATAAAGTTTTCTATCTGACTCTCAACTCTCAATCTCTAGTGCCACACAGACTGAAGCAGAAGGAAAGCTTAATTGGGTGTGGCAAAATTGTTCCCCATCCATCTGGCCAAAACAAATGAATATTTTTCCTTCCAGGCATATTAGAGAGAAATAAGCTGATCAAATCCAACCTTTAGCACAGATGAAAATAATCAGCCTATGATTTTTTTCCCTTTTCTTTTGTGCAAGAAATGAACAATGGGATTTCAACATTATTATTATTTTTAATTAATCCCTAAAGATGTGATCTGTCAGGAATGGTAATGTGCATTTACCAGCTTCAGAATTCTTGGTTTTGGTTTTGTAAGCTTAAGGGGGAAACAAACAGTGAGAATGTCAGGAAGAAATAATGTGACTGGACAATAAACTGATAGTTTAAATTCATTGTTCATTCTTGCAGGATGATGCCTTTTGATAGACCTTCTTTCTGTGTTGGTATAAATTCAATTTTCAGTAGTAAACACTAGAGACAACAGAGCCAATGGTTCGCTGAATTAGTATGAGAGCAGCAGAATAACATTATACCATTATACACATTTATGTGTATATAATGCATCTTTATTTTTATTTTCTCCATTTTTCTGCATACCCTATCAGTGGAAGGATCTGAGGACCTCCAAAAGGGAATCCAAAAACATATAACTAATCCAAAGGCATCAGTTGTCTCAAGTTGTGGTTCTGGATAACCCAACTCTTTGGAAACTTACAGAGAAACCCTCAGTGACATGACCAGTGATAGAAGACACATATTGCTGAATGAAAGCTTGTCCGCCACTGTCAATCAACCCCTGTAATAGGAGAGTGCTGACTGTGTTCTTGGGAATACTCTCAAGGTTATCTACACTTGCTTTTTGCCCTGCTTTTTTCAGGCATAAATCTCCATGTTGGGGCCATCTTTTGTGTGTGCGCATGCGCTCTGGCGTTTTCACTGGGAAACCCCACTATTTAAAGCTGAAGTGCAACAAATGGTCATTCAGGTTCGCCATTTGTTCCAATTCAGCTTTAAAGAGTGGGTTTTCATGGCTCCGGGGCAAAAGAAGAGGGAGCGCTCTGAGATGCTGCTTTAAAACATGGAATCGGGCAGCCTAAAAGCAACACGACAGGCTAATAATTTGATTACAACACTCTGAATGAAGATACAATTTAGTAGCTGTATAGAGTCAAGTGGCATACAATGTATACTAGGTAACACCAACTAATGTGATTTCAGAGAATTTCCCAAAGTAGGGGATTTTTTCAATGGTGTATCAAACAGAGAATGATTCAAGCTTGAGGCAACATGCCTTCCAAAACAAGTATAAAGTCCCAACCACAGTACAGATGCGCCTGGTTATATCCACAACTTATTCATATATTTAGCAGTGAACACACCGAAAGAAGTTGGTGCTCCAGAGGCAGTAGCAGGACTGTCCTTCCTGGATAACTGACTGTTTCAAAATTTCTTCCTCAGCAAATAAGAGGTCCAAGAGGCTACATAGGTTACAAATGGTTCATCTTTCACTAAGTAGTGTACTTAGCTGACGTGGAATGCCTGGAATGCGCAGAGGAAAGTTAAGTGTGGATAAGCCCTTTGTTCCCACAAATACTGAATTATGTAGAAAACATATGGCTCTGAAGTAAAGAATCTGTGGCTGTGGGTGAAGGTTTGCATGATGAGAAGAAAAAATATTCCTCAACATAGAAAATGAAAATATCAGGGATAATACTAAGACAGAAAACAATATGTTAGGGAAAAAATGCTATGGGTTTTCTTTCTTTCACTTTTAAATGACTATAGAGGAGGCAGAGATGCTTGAGGAATCTTCTATTTGCACATTTCTCTACAAAGTCACCAGATCTGCATCTCTTGAACAATTGCGCTTCAACACTGCATTTTGTGCTTCTCCAAATGTTATTGCAGCAGTTTGAATATGCATTTGGGGAGGTGTTTTTCTTCTTCTTCTTCCTTTAAATGCAGGTTAATGCAGAAATATGTACCCATCTCCATATTGAAGCAATGCTGTCCTGACGTAGGTTTACCACTTCATCTGGTGTTTTATGGGACCAGGTTTTAGTCTATGCAGGGTGACACTGAGGCCACAAAAAGTCTGCCTGAAATGAGTGTGCAACCTAAGCCTAGAGTACGTAGTGCTTCTGTGACTGACAAACAGGATAATTCTTCAGCACACGAGTTGATGCGAAAAGGATTCCCTGGAGGTAAAAAATTAAAACTGGTTACTTAGCAACTACCCAGGATGCTACTCAATTACTTCTGGATTAGACGGTATGCTGATTGATTGCTAGGCATTCAGCAAGTTGCTCCATTCCTGGAACTGACAAAACAGCCAGCAGCAAGGCAGCATAAATTAGTCTGCTTAGAAAAGATGACAATAAACAGTTAAAGTGAAACAGTGAGACATAAGGGGTGGGGGTGGACTATATAGATATGATAACATGCATGTGGAAATGTGAGATTTGTGAATGGGGTACATAAAAGCAATGAAGATGCTTTGTCTTGCCAGTGTTGACCTGTTTACTGACAGGAAATTGTTCCATTGGCATGTACTAACATGTGGCATAAGTACCAATTTAGGTGGTACCCAATGTTACACAAGTGGAAGGCAAGTTCATGCAACAGATATTTCCCTTTCCCCATCCATTCCCTTTCCCCATCCATACCAATATTTATGTATATTCTTCTGTGAAGATGCACTGCTGTGATCAATGGTCAGAAGGCATGAGAGCCTGCTATGTATAGCTTTCCAGCATTTTCCTGGAATAATACAAATGTATTATTATAACCAAGGAGCATCTAGTTTATAAGTGTGCACACTAGAAGAGGGACACTATGACGATATACATTGTTCACATTGTAATCTAATATGTCAGGGATGAGAACTGTCATCTCTTAGATGGTGGTTGTGTTCCTTCTTTTGCTTTTTCAATTTCCTCCTTTGACGTCTTCTTTAGGAAAAAAATCATGTCGCATACCAGATGGTATATGGGCATCCCTGGAATCATCAACTCATTTAGGGAGAGATCCTGTGCACAGGAAGCTGTTGCAAAACAAGATGGTGTAAGTTAAGCTGCTGCAAACTTACACCAAGCTTCCTTCAGTAGTGGAGCTACCATGGGAAGTCATGGCAAAAATGAAGAAAATATATATCGTTGCTGCCTTCTCTCCTTTGTTTTTTGTCCTGTACCCATCACCGAGACAAGTAGAAAAATGCTGCTGTTCCATTTACATAATGCGAACAATGTAAATTTATTCTCATAGATTGTACCCTGACACAGATAAGCTTAGTACTGCCAGATTGTGGTAATGATTATCTGACTAGCTCTTTCAGCCCTAAAGAAACAAACAATTTTGAGATGGAAATTAGCACAGCAGCAGCTTAGCTCCCTATTGATTCTGCCAAAATCTAGATCCTTGTATGCAGTCTCTTTTCCATACTGCCTTGACTTGGGATATTATTTGCTTTAAAGGCATGTATAATGGAGATGTCTTAATTCACATGGCACTCTCTCACTCTCCCTAGCCTTCATCATAGTTGGCTTTAAAGAAATTTAGTTGGGGAAATGACATTCAGGTCTTTGCCGCTGATGATTGCCTGTTCAATGAATTGTTACACAATCCAATTTCAGCATTAGCCATATTCTTTGCGCCCAGCAGAATTGCCTTAAGATGTGTTGATAGTAAACAATTTAGCTGATGATCGTCTAGCCTTGTCGTAACTTGTGTCAGCTCTTTGCAAAACTGCCTGTCTGGGATACATTAACAACTCCTCTTCACATTTGTTGTCATTTATCATTGCTAAGTACGTCATGTAAAAAGCAGAGAGGAGTTACTGAAGCTCTGATAAGGAGTGAGATTAGATTTGGGGGTCCATAGTTAATGGGGCTTTCAATACTGACATCACATTCATAAATCCACTTCTCCATCATCATTAAGAGTAGCATATTGGTATCCTGCCCTTAATTCAAAGAATTTGGGAAGACCAATGCAGGTTGCACCTATTTTATACCCACAACTGTAGTGTATTAAGTTAAGATAAGGTAAAATAAATAAATGAACTTCATGGTTAAGTGGGAATTTGAACTCAGGTATTTTCCTACAACCTCTGTGCTTTAGTTTTTTAAAAAAATAATACAGAAAATTGGACTGGAAAATAACCAAAGCTTGAGACAAAGCAAAATGGAAATACGAAAAGGTAAAATTAAATATATGGGAAGTCATGTGTGAAGAATTGAGAAAGGAGGCAAGGCGCTCACAACTATTTGTACCTGCTAATCAGTATCACAAATGGGAAGTTTCACTGCTTAATGAATGTGCTTAAGTATCTTCCTGTCCATTTTCATTTTCAGTGCTGTCATGTACATCTCTACTCAGAAGTAGGCCTCATTGATATCACTGGAACTTACCAGATAATTGCAACCTTGGGGTGGGCATAACTTTGATACACTCTTTGTTTGTTTGTTTTAAATATTGATGCACTCAGGTTTTGCTTGTGGATTTTCTATGGGCATGTGGTTTGCCACTGTAAGAACAAGATGGTGGACTGCATGAACCTTGGATCCTTGGAACAAACCCCAAAGGGTTCATTTTATGTTCTTATGTTAATTGTAAGGGGGGAGGAGAACAACCACCTTAAGGTTGCAAAGCATTTCAGAAATTAAAATTTTCGTTTCTGTGGCTAATGGACAAGTGAGATCAACTTAGATCGTCTTGCGGCATATTGCCTGAGTTGATCAGAGTTCTAAATTATGAGGAACGTGATATTTAAGTTATATATTACTTGATTTATATCCCAACCTTCTCCTGAAGAAACTTCAGGCATTGGTAAAAACAGTAGTACCTTACTCCCCTTTCTTCAGAAGCTCACCCACCAAATCATGGAGAGAATGGTGATGGAGGCAGAGAGGGACTTGTCCCTGCTGCCCCCTGTGTTGCTAAATAGAAGACTATAATACTGAAAGAAGGTTCTGATGTTATTGAGATGCTCATTTCTGGGTTTATTATGGTCTAAAGTTTGCCACCTAAAAGCAACTCATTAGGAAGCACATTAAGAAACTAACAACAATATTAGATTTTTAAAATATATTTTTTAAAAAATGTATCTGCATGAAGAATTATTTCCTGTGGTCACTTTTCCAGGAGGGAAATGCATTCATTTTCAACTTTTCCTAGGCCACAGATTAGAGCAAATGATTTATATACAGCATTACTGTGAGACTTTTATGGGTGATGTTATCTCGTAAATTTGAGCTCATACCCCATACCGCTGCCCTTTTCTGGTTTCTTTTACAATGGCAACATTTTAAGTATAATGGATGGAGCTGATGTGGAGTTATTGCATGGCTAACTCTTTTCTGCTAGATTTGCAGTATTTGTAGATATATCTGTGGGTGGTTTTTTATACCTGCAACTCCTCACACTGCATATCAAAGCAGTTTCTGCTGACAAGGCAGGCCTCTTAATCTGTGTGTGGCATTACCCATCTGTATGCTCAAAGATGTCTATATCCAATAAGACAAGGCAGAAAAGCCAATATTTGTGTCTGGGATTCTGTATAAATCTGGGATTTATACTTCAAGCATTAAAGACTCTCAACAAAGTGCAGACATTTGTCCACACATGAATACTCAGTTGCCCAATTTCCATTCCTGACCACCAGATGACCACACAAACTGCAGCAATTTCTGCTTCCTGTTCCAATTTCATCAGATTTTTTCTGACATACTTACCTGATTGCCATGGATCTTTAGCCTGATAAAGCCATTCCCAACATCAGGAGGGGGGGTGTTGCGGGCTCACGCCCCACCATCATCCGCGCGGGGCTGGTTGCAGCCCCACGCGATCAGGGGAATCCTCGGGCTGCGTCATACCCTGGGCCAGCCAATTGGCTGGCTGCAGGGGTGGGGCTAGAGTCATTTAAGGTCGGTGTGGCCCGAGAATGCCCCTTTTCCTTCCTCACTCAGCTGCGGTTTCCCACCCACCCAACCTTTAGGCTTTCCTCTGACTTTGCTATGGACCTTGGTTGGTCGCCACAGGGGGCCTGGTAGGAGTTTTTCCACTTGGCTAATTGGCATTGTTTTTAAAGCCATTTGGTTTTTTCGCCTGCCTCGTAACAAAAACGTCACAACACCTTTGGTTTTGGCAGTTAGGCATTGGTAGGGGTATTATTATGCTGATGAGTTGGGGGGAGGAGCGCCATCACCTCCCCCAAATGTTGAGGGGTAGTCCGATAAAGGATTCCGGGAGGCGTTGCCTCGTCCGAAACCTATGGAGGCTAGGGCCTAAAGCGTGCTCCTGAGCGGTGACCCCTCGGGGAGCACCTAGGGATGTGCATCTCAGGGGCTCCCCCTGTCGTGTTAACCACTTCCGGCTTTATGCCGGATAGTCTGATAGGGCCAATGCCTAAAGCCAATACCGCTCTTACCTGTAACCAATAAAGTTGTGGCCATTTTTCGCCCATTAACCTTAATTCCGGTGTCCTGTGTCTTTATGTTATTCCATGGGGGGGGGGGGCGGGAATTGCCACTCAAATACTCCCAGTATAGCCCAGACTCAGAAGACTATGGCGGGGATCTCTGATATGGGAGTTATGCTGTGTGGAAGAAGGGAAGGGAGCTTAACAGCCAGGTCCAATCAATGACTGTAAAGGGTGGTCAATTCCTGCAAGTGAGATGCTAGGCTTCATACGTTCCTCTCTCTCCTTCATGAGATTCTCCTCCTCTTCCATTCAGGAACTCCTTTAAAGGGCCCCTGCTAAACAACAAAGTAGCTATATCTCACCTGTGGTGTTTTTCTCCTTACTGTCTTTTCCCATTGTTGGCAGCTGGAGAAGGGAACAGCGCAGGGCCCTGGCCACAGCATTGACAGTTCTCCACAGCCGGGTATAAATTAATAAAATAAAAAATAAATCTGCACTGGATTCCAAGTGTTCAGATTAACCTTTAAAGCAGTAAATGGCTTGGACCTCAGCTACCCCCAAAAAACCATTGCTACCACATACATCCCAGACCCTAAGGTCAACTTCTGAATCCTTTCTTCAGCTGTCTTCTCTGAATGGGGTGAAGCAGACAGATACTAGAGAAAGGGACTTTTCAGTAACAATGCCTTGGTTGTAAGATTCCCTCCTCAAGGAGGCTCGTTGAATAAATACGCTAAAATTAAGGCCTTTTCGTTCTAGGTATTATACTTTCCGTGCTCTGATTTGTTTGTTTATTTAAAACATTCCTGTACCACCTTCCTTTAAAAAAATCTCAAGGAAGTTCACAATCTGGTGTAACTTTTCATTGACTTAACGTACACCAGCTTCTTGTGTATAGGGATAAGGTAAAGATAAAGGACGCCTGGAAAGTTGAGTCCAGTCAAATTCAACTATGGGCTGCGGCACTCATCTCTGTTTTCAGGCCGAGGGGCCTGGCATTTGTCCATTGACAGTTTTTCTGACTCATGCGGCCAGCATGACTAAACCACTTCTGGTGCATGGAAACACTGTTTACCTTCCTGCCACAGTGGTACTGTCAGGGAACTGCCATCGGAAAGGCAGGCGGTGGAAGGGCTCTCGGACGCTAAGAGAGACTCAGCAGCAGAGGAAGGTACCAGCAGGGGGAGGGAAAGAGCTCAGAGAGAAAGTGAGTCGGAGGGAGGGCTCCGAGAGACTGCTAGTGAAAACAGTGGAGAAGTCTCAGGACCCCCATAGGTACACCCACTCCTAGCCGGAAACTGTCACGCCGAGAATCCCGAAGACGTGTTTCTGTTAAGGAACTTTTATGTTGGAGCCCACTGTCGGATTCTGCTAGCGATTAAGGGAGTCATGTTTAAGGGGCTCCGCTTAAGGCAGAGTTTTGAGAACCATGCCCAAGCTCTGAGGGACTAAGCTTTTACGCACAAGCAGCTCATCATCCCATCACAGGTACCTATTTATCTACTGAGACTGATATGCTTTCGAACGGTTAGGTTGGCAGGAATTGGGACAAAGCAATGGGAGCTCACCCTGTTGCGTGGATTCAAACTGCTGACCTTGTGATTGGCAAGCCGAAGAGGCTCAGTCGTTTAGACCACAGCTCCACCCACATCCCTCCTGTGTATAGGATTACTCCCCAAGTAAATAAATACAACTAAGGTAGTTATTTTGATCCCAGTTTGTAATTCTCTTTTACTTCCTCCTAACAGGGAAGTGCCCCTGTTAAAAAGCATGAAACAATAATCCCAACATATTTTTTTCCCTATATTCATAAAAGCAAAAAGTTCTACTTCATGCATATGAGAGAAGAAGTGCCTTCAGTGTGACTGCTTTTAGATATTGTCGCCTAAACTGAATTATTCAGCAGACAAGAATATAAATCATAGAAGAATGTAGGCTGATGAAACCTACCAATCATTTCTTTCTCTGCTCCCAGTTTGCCATTTGAAATGTTTCTTTTTCTTTTTCTTTCCCTTTCCATGCAATTCAAAAGGTCTGACGATATATTATACACATTAATGAAAGGGAAGCAAGAGCTAATGATAAAAATTAAATATTGAAGATGGTCGAGAGATTTGTGAGGGGCATTATTTTTCCCTACAGAAGCTAGAATTCAAACCAAAGATGGGGGTGGGGGGAGGTTATTTTTTATGCTAGAGGTAGGTAAAATAAATTCTGCATAAGCATGTACTTTGTATGAATTCTTTGTGTGTATTCAGTGAAGCAAAGACAGATGAGCTCTGTAAGCTAATAGAAAGAGAAGCTCTTCAGTGGTTCAGGAAAATGAAAGACACATTTACAGTAACTGCTTTATTCTTGATCTCCATCCCAACACACACACACACACACACACACACACACACACACACACACACCCCTCTTCTTTTTTGAAGACCTTCCAGTAAACAGAACCCTAACTTTTGTCTGGATACCAAATTCCCTGTTAGGATCAGATCTATGCTAATTGGAGCCATTTTGAATAAAAAAGGAATCTGGGCTGTATCTAACCGGGTTCATTTTGGCATCTCCTTAACGCAGTGTTTAATAAGAGCTCTCCCTTCCCTTCCTTTTCTTTTAAATTTGCATTCCGACTTTCACCATTACTGTTTACTTTGTCAGAAATGACAAAGTGTACAACAGAAATCAGCTTGGCTATCCTAAAATGACTCAGAAAAATGTGAGCACTTTTTTCATATTTGTTTTCTCTAAATGTACTTTTCTTGTTTTTTGCTGCATTGTTAGCTGCCCTGGGAGCAAAAGAAAAAGTTGTGCTGGAGGTATGAGGAATAAATTACACAAAGGAATATTGTTCCTTTGAACGCAAACATCAGAAAATGCATTTTGAGATAATTTTGAGTTTTAAAAGACCATCAAACATGTATTTGCATATTTAGCTGAGAGTTACGTGGAACCAATATCAGGGGAATTAGCTATCAAGCAAAGTGTAGGGTAAACGTTTGCAGTTTATTACAAAAACCTAACTAACTAACAGCAAATCATTAACAGTTTTCAGACTGAGACAGCAATTACTTGGCTAATTCTAAGGGGAACGAAAGTAGGAAGCTAGTCAATTTATCAGAGGGTTAACTAAGAGAGACATTTCCATGCATATGTGGTTCCCATTCATCATGAAAACAAATGATGTTTTCAACCAGACTTCAGTCACTAACTTCACCAACTTTTATCACTGGGTGGAAACAAAAGCAGATATACCAATTATCTAAAACACTTTTTTTAATGAACAGAAATAATGGCGCAGGCCCAAGGTTGCCTGCTGTAGTTAACACTTTTTTTGCTCTATTTTGTTTACGATTATTTTATGAATGCTTGTTTATATATACAACATACACAGAAATGTATGCAAATCTCCACTTGCAAAATTGGACTTAGACACAGAAGTGGTTAAGAGCAAAAAAAAAGTGCATAAAGGCAGTGCTTTTTTCTAAAAAAAATATGTTTAGGTGTATTCTCGTTTTGACTCGAGAAAACCACCATTTTATATTTCAAATTGGGAAAAATTAGTCATGGGCATTGATAGTTAGTTGAATGCATGCCAAAGTGCTGCTAAAATATATACAAAAATATTGTGCAACACAAAAGAAGTATGAACTGCTATAAAAAGATGGGTAAAATTACTACCAATTATCTATCCAGAATAAGGCCTACACCCAACTAGTGTGCCAAACAATGCATAGATTTATACTTGAGACCAAACACATTTCAACCCCTGAGAGGTCTCCCTTGGTGGTCAAGGAATGTGTAACCCACAATTTATTACAAAATATTAACCACTTGGCTGATCTTCATATATGATAAAGTGAACTGTCCATTCATATAATTATGCATTCAATTTATTTTCCTAGATGAAAGGAAACCACTTAGAAGTTTAATGAACAGTTAAGTAGTTTGCAGGTTTTGTTAAACAAATAAAAGAAGAGAAAGCTACATCAGTGTCACTGGTTGGATCCTGTCACGGGTGCTGAGTACACACTGTGGTTGCATAATTGGGCTGGAGGTTCCTCACCTTAATTTTTGTGAATAGCTGCCAATAGCAAACTAAACACCTATATTTTCTAGGATTTCCCCCCTTAATGATTCAGGCATAATTCTTCTTCTGTCAGGGCTCTTGAAAGACCTAAATACCAGTGTGTCTTCAATGTATTAGGGGCCAGGTAGAGAGGAAGGCAAGGGACGCAGGTGGCGCTGTGGGTTAAACCACAGAGCCTAGGACTTGCTGATCAGAAGGTTGGCAGTTCGAATCCCTGTGACAGGGTGAGCTCCCGCTGCTTGGTCCCTGCTCCTGCCAACCTAGCAGTTCGAAAGCACTAAGTGCAAGTAGATAAATAGGTACCACTCTGGCGAGAAGGTAAACAGTGTTTCCGTGCGCTGCTCTGGTTCGCCAGAAGCGGCTTAATCATGCTGGCCACATGACCCAGAAGCTGTACGCCAGCTCCCTCGGCCAATAAAGTGAGATGAGCGCCACAACCCCAGAGTCGTCCATGACAGGGGTACCTTTACCTAGAGAGGAAGGCAGCCGAATTTTTTGGAGTGTCAAGAGTTGCTTATGAAGGCTATTTGTCCTGATTCCCTAAACCTCCGCAGGCCTCCTTTTCCAGACAAAATGGATATTCCTAGAGGCAATCTGCTAGGGGAGGGGTAGGTAACATGGTGACCTGCAGAAGTGATTGGACGGTAACTTCCATCAGATCTGGGTCAGCATAGCCAATTATCAGGGATGATGTTGGCTGCACTCCATCAACATTTGTAGATCAGCATGTTGGCTTGTGTGGTGGATAAAATGGAAGAGAGAGGCTGCTCTATGGTAACACTGCCCTCCAGCAGATTTGCTGTCAGACATTGCAATGCTTGCTGCTATACAGCTGGAAAACAGCATAATTTACCCACACGGAGGAGGAGTTGCAAAGCATATAAGCTCTGTACCTATTGCTTGCAATGGGCTTGCCTGTTCCTGAGGACCTAGTCCCATTCATACCGGTGTCACAATGGGAGTTATTGCATCCTGCCTCCTGCCAAATGGAGAGAACACATGATCAAGTTTATTGATATTAAACTGAATGTTAGCTCTCTATAATAGTAAAAATTTTATACAAGGCAATTTATATCCCTCCTTACAACCTCACTATTAATTTACAAGGGTAGTAATTCTTTTCTCACATCCTGCTTGGCCTTGGAAAGCCAACAGTGTTCTATTTTAAAGTAATATGCCAATAGTCAAGAATTACGCTCCAGAAATAAGAGATCTAATTGAGTATATCGTTATGGACAAAATTTATCTGCTACAGATAAAATGAGAAACTGCTACTATAAAGAAGGGAAAGTTGGCAATGCAATCACACCAGGTAGAAAAAGTAGAGATTTGCTGAACTCTAGATGCTGATGCCACTGCATAAATACCAGTACATGAACAGTTGCAATTCAGCTTAGGGGATTTCTGCACATGCACAAATCACAAAATTTCCCTTACTCCTCCTGATTCAGAACTGTGACATCTGCTGGTCCAAAATGCAGCAGCCTGATTATTGGTCAGGGTGCTATTTAGAGCTCATATAACTCACATTTTAAGACAACTGTACTGGTTGCCAATTTGCTCCTGAGACCAATACAAGGTGCCAACATTACTGTTTAAAGCCCTAAACAACTAAAGGGTCAATCCTCTGCACAAGAAACTGGTGTAAAGCAAGTCAGTGTAAGTTAAACCCCTGTAAAATTACACCAGATTCAAACTCTGTGTGAAAGCTGTGTGACTGCTGCTCTGCCTAAGTCTGGCAGAGGGAAAGTATGCCTTTGCCACAGTGTTCTGTTCCAGGTCGCCAGGTCATGTGACTGAACTGAATGGATCTAGCCTAAGTCTCCTCTCTGTGATCCCTCACCCAGAATGACCCTAAGGAGAGATGAGTAAATTAAACATATCTTTGGCTGAGGGAAAATCAGCTGGATGAGCCAGAAATCCACTACATTGTAAGCTGCTCATCCCAGTGGACCTTGCCATAGGATTGCATTCCAACTCATCCATCCCTACTTTTAATTTTGTTAAATATTATTTTAATATTGTCAAAGAAAGTAGTGGGCTTGGTATCTGCTTTTTTCCAATCCTTCACCCTGATTCCATTGCTTCCTTTATCGTTCAGAATGAATGAACTTAATAGCATGACACCTCCCTTTGCATGTTGCAGGAAACAGGAAGGAGGAGATAGTATTTACTCTTAAACAGCACTTCTGCAAAGCATGTAAGAATCACTTGTGTCATAACTATTCAGTTGAAAATGAAAGGAAAAATTGTGTGTGAGAGAGGGAGAGGGAGAGAGACTGAGAGTGAGAGTGCATTTGGTTTTTTTAAAAATGGATTAATCAATAGCTTTTTAAAATCTCAATGATTCAGGGTTAAGCCCGTGCTCAAGGACTGCACACTAATTTTAAGATGTACACATTGGGTGTTTAAAACATACACAGTGCTATTTTTGAAACTAAATCCTTCGAAGACAGAGGTCCTATGGCTAGGTCGGGATGGCATGGGGATGAGGGACCAACTCCCTTCTCTTGCGGGGGCCCAATTAGTGCCATTGCCTTCCGTTAAGAGTTTGGGTGTAATCCTAGATGCCTCCCTTTCCATGGAGGCACAAGTTACAGCAACAGCCAAGGCGACATTTTTCCACCTTCGCCGCATCAAGCAGTTGGTCCCTTACCTTTCCCGCCCCAACCTGGCCACAGTGATCCATGCGACGGTCATCTCCAGGCTTGACTACTGTAATTCGCTCTATGCGAGTCTGCCCTTGAAGCTGTCCCAGAAACTCCAGCGGGTACAGAATGCTGCAGCGAGGCTCCTCACGGGGTCTCTGCCATGGGAGCATATTCACCCAGTGCTTTTCAAGCTGCACTGGCTCCCGGTGGAGTACAGGGTCAGATTTAAGGTGCTGCTTTTGACCTTTAAAGCCCTTCACGGCCTAGGACCCTCGTACCTACGGGACCGCCTCTCCTGGTATGCCCCACGGAGAGCCTCAAGGTCCATAAATAACAACACCCTAGTGGTCCCAGGCCCTAAGGACGTTAGATTGGCTTCAACCAGAGCCAGGGCCTTTTCAACTCTGGTTCCGGTCTGGTGGAACGCTCTGCCTCATTAGACCAGGGCCCTGCAGGATCTGATTTCTTTCCGCAGGGCCTGTAAGACAGAGTTGTTCCGCCTGGCCTTTGGCTTGGAGCCAATTTGATTCCCTCCCTCTCTTTTTTTTCCCTTTCTTTTCCTTCTCCTCCTGTGATGAGGCTACATTTTAATATTTTAATGTTCCATTATTTTAATGTTGTATTTTATTTTTGTTTTTAAGTTGTAATCATTCATCTTGTTTTTATTATTGCTTGTAAGCCGCTCTGAGCCCGGCCTTGGCTGGGGAGGGCGGGGTATAAATAAAAAATTATTATTATTATTATTTTTCCAGAAAAAGAGGTGCCAGAACTCACCATGAACACCTCCCGCATTCTCTTAGAATGACAATGGCACCTACCCGAGAGGTGCTGGAACTGAGTTTTGGTGAGTTCTGTCTGGAAAAAAAGCCCTGCCTCTACAAATGTAAAACATGAATGCCTCAAAGAATGTGTATAATACAAGGTATACTCATCAGGGGATGATGAACAGCTACAGTTACCCAACAAGTGTGTGTTGGGTGCCAAAACAAAGTCCCATTGGCACCATACATTTAAAGCACTATGATACCACTTTAAATAGTCATGGCTTACCCCAAAGAATCCTGGGAACCATGGTTTGTTAAGGTTGATGAGAGTTGTTAGGAGAACCCTATATTGATTTTCATGGGAGTTACAGTTCCTAGAGTTCCCTGGTAGAGAGAATGATTGTTTAACCACTTTGAGAATAGTAGCTCTGGAAGGTCTCTGGTGGGTCTTAAATAAATCTGAAAACCCTCAGTGAGTTAGGGGCTTCCCTTACATGCGAATACAGGCTCCAGTGAATTGAGTGGATGAGACCAACAGGGAAGAAGGCAGTTCCTGCATAATAATAATAATAATAATAAATTATTTATTTATTTATTTATTTATACATACATACATACATACATACATACATACATACCCCGCCCATCTGGCTGAGTTTCCCCAGCCACTCTGGGCGGCTTCCAATCAAGTGATAAAAACAATACAGCATTAAATATTAAAAACTTCCCTAAACAGGCCACACTTCCTGCAAAGAACAGACACGTTGGGAAATAAAAACCTCCACATTACTTTACGCCATGCTAAAATTGGAGTACATCTACATTTTCAAGAGATCCATACCTATGTCTTGTCACCTCCTCTGGCAGTTCAAAAAGAACAGGTGTTAAAAAGATCTAGACACCTTGAGGAGTCACACATGTATATTTATCACCTGCATATGTGTATCACCACAAACACAGAACACATACTCCACCCCCAAAGAATTCAGTTCACACATTCAGCTTCATGATCAAGTACACATACCCAGATATAGGTTTATGATAGGTAAACAGGACTTATTCCACAGAAAGTGTGCTTACGAATATTTGTAGTCTTACAGCCTAATATTATACACGTTTCCCCAGAAGTAAGCCCTCCTCCCGTTTTATAAAATATAACTTGCTGCCAGGTAAGTGCATAGGTGTGCAGCCTAACAACATTGCAAACTGAAGTAACTATGCAAGTATGGAACCAGTGCAGAGGGCCCAGAAGTTACACAATCAATTTTTGCGTATACGAGATGGGCACACAACCCTAGAGTCGGACACGACTGGCCCGTACGGGCAGGGGTACCTTTACCTTTTTACAACTATATTCAACCCAGTCATTGACATTACCAGTCCAAATAAGGCTCAGCATTGGAAAACTTACCTAATCTAAGCCTTCCCTGGGATCCTCCCCACTGCACAGCTCCATAGTACAAACCTCACTGTCATCCTAGCACCTTTGCATATGCTGCAAAGTCAGCCTGCTGAACTGAGTCTTGACAAGAGTTGTTGGAAAACAGTAGCTCACCTGCATCCATAAAATGAGAGGTGTAAGATAATTTGCTGACAGAAAGCCATTTTCTATTTAATTTTCCTGGATACCCCACCAATATTGCTTTTTGTTTACCACACTTCTGATTATGAAGGTTAATGATGAACACATTTTTGAATGCTAATTGCAGCGGCCTTTAAAAAGAAACTAGTCAATAGAGGCATACAAAAAAGTATTTAAATTAGATCTGCAACCATCTGACAGGCACAATAATTATGTTTTTATTTAAACTTCGAAGTCAAACAAAATATGCATTGGATTTAGTGCAGCTTTTGTTTTGTTTTTTAAGGGAAAGTCTTGCCAATTTAAATTACAAATGGGACTTGTAGGGAAATATTGCATTCTGTCCTCACAAGCTAACTGCAGCGCATTTGTGTTTAGAATTGCAGTCAGCCTACTAATTCATCCCCCAGGATATTACAAGGGCCCCAGAGCCAACAAATTCACTCTTCTCTTCTTCTCCCAAGTTTGCTGTTCTTTCTTTTCCAAATAGTACACAACGTTCGGTGGCTTCTTGAAGCCACCAGTCATTGTTAGCTGCCATGGGGCTTGATTCTTTAGGGAGGTTTATAACCCTCCTTTTTCTTTTTCTTTACAAAATGTATTTCAAAATACCTTGGGATCATAGGAGCCAACTCCTATGGGCTGTGGGCACTTCAGCCCCCACAAAAAAATATTTGAGGAGGCCAGCCCCCCACAAAATTGATGGGCATTCCCAGTCACATGTTGTGTGTGCACTGCATCATGTGATTGATTATGCAGGGCGAGGCTTTCCTGGGCCCCCACAATATTTTATTCAAGGTGGCACCCTTGCTTGGGATTTACCTGAGTGTGCAGGTACCTTCCTTGTATCTCATTGGCCCCAGTTCTGTAGCACACCTGAGTTTGGTATTACAAGGAAGGTTGATATCCGTACGCATTAGCAAAAGCTATTCTAGGACTGTGTAAAATATTCAAATGTAAAATTCTCAGGGTCCTTAAGGGGGCAAAATGTCAGCTGAAGATTGGGAGGAGGAAGACATTCATATGGGGGGGTTGTGTGGGCAATTGCATTATTCACTAAGCCTTTCATGAGGTGCTCTGAGCACAGATGTTTCCCACATTTCTTCCCCCTCTTTAAAAGTGAAGCTGTGGCTCAGGAAATAGGCCCCTAAAGACATTAGGGATGTTGCTGCATGGTCCTCTAGCATCATTGCTAGAACACTGCTTGTAGAATAATTATTGGTATTCTGTAGTTTCTCCAGATGTTTGGTCTGTTGAGGGCACTCCCATTCCCAATACATGAACTTTCCAACTTTTTCTTTACAATAGAGGCTCCTCTATTCAGGGAATCAAATAAATGTGCAACAGCTCAGTCTGGATTTTAAAACAGCTTTCTTAAAGCCATTGTGTATTCAGTTTTTGTTGACTTTATCTACTTCCCTGTGCTTTGGGTAGAAAGAGTCACGGCGGTTATTCAAATATATTGTGAGCGATAATCATCTCCCTCGCTGCCGTTGGAGGAAGAAAAACACGCAAATTCCACCTGCCACAATGATTGGAATTCAATTTAAATTTTTCCCCGGTTATAAAAATCTATTGAAGTGAGGAATTATTTTGTTCCTGCTTGTTTTAAAACAAAGTCTTCCCTCTCCACCCACTTCCCTCAAAAAGAGGAATAGAAAAAGCAGTCATATGAAGAAACTATTTATTGTCCTGTAAAGAAAAACACACATGCCCAAAAAAGTATCTGGTTTAAGACTCCTTTCATTGTGTTACAATAAGTTAATTTAATATGCTTTCCAGCTAATTTTGTCCTTTAGTGACAAAACTGGTGGCTTTTCCTACCCTCAGTTGAGGGAAGAGAAATGCATAGATTCCTTGTTTAGCTAGCTAAATGCCTGTGGTGACGACATCAGGGAAGGGCAGATGTGTATATTACAAATGCCTACAATAAAGAATTGGAGCCATTCATTAATATTGGCTTATTTTGCCCCTACACTGGATTTATTTTTTTACCTGTTCTTTTTGTTTATTTTAAATACCGTACAATTTTGATTGATGGGGTTTTAAAGAATTATTTTTACTGGTCTTCGTGTAAACCACCTTTTGGTGGAAAGCAGTCTACTAGATATTGGAAATAAAAAAGAAAGTGCATTTAGTCTTATTGTAGAGGTCCTCTCTATGGTGGTGTGGGAGTGAGGCTCCAGCTGATCTCCAGCTCAGCAAGGACAAATGGGCTATGCTAGATTTAAACCCCACATCCTGGCTCAGCCCACGTAATTCCTGCATCCCAGTTCAGCCAGGACAACTGAGCCAAGAGCAGCGGATCTTACGCCAACTCCCCCCAAAAGAAGAGTTCTGGGGTTGTGAAGGGAGTGAGACTCATAGGGGGGGGGGGGCTTACACTGGATCCCAGTTCTATTCAGCTCAATAATGTAACCTGGCAGCCCAGTAGAACTGACATCAGCAAGAAAGACTCGTAACCTCTGGGCCGTGGGTTCAAGATTCCTGCTTGCAGGGGGTTGGATTAGATGACCCTTGTGGCCCTTTCTCATTCTACAATTCTATGAAAAAGGGTGGTGTGAGTCAAACTCTAATTTAAAGGCACCCCCCCCCCTTTACTGGGCTTAGGTTGGCAGTAGTCTCACTCCGGAAAAGAGTTTGTTTTTTTAAAAAAAAAAATATTTATTGAAATTTCAAAAAATTACAAAAAAAACCCAAAAAATACAAAATACAGAAAGATAAAAACAATTATAAACAAGTCATTCTTTCCATATCTTATCTTTCATTTGCTTGTTTCCTTGACCTCCTCACACCTCCCTTTTTTGTGTTCTAGTTCAATTAGTTAATTCAGCAAATCCTTTCCATCTTTGTTTTTATCTTAGTAATTTATCTTAATAGATTGTAACTTTACATTCTCACCTGTTAACAATCCATTTTTACTTACTCCTTTGTAACATTACTGCTAAAACCACATAACTTCATTTCAGCATCCTTCTAACATTCCTTAACACTCCGGAAAAGAGTTTGGTATTGTCACTGTCCGGTCTACGGGCGATTGAAGTCCCGGCTGAGGACTCCAGGACCGGGGGCAAGATGGCGGGGTGGGAGCAGGAACAAGAGTCCAGAAGCCAGGGGTGCAAGGGTCAGGAAACAGGGAGTCACGAAGTTAAGGAACCGAGAAGCAAGGAGTCAAGAAGCCAAGGTCCGAGGATCAGGAAAGAAGAAGCCAAACGCAGCAAGGCAGGAAACGTGTTGCTGTGGCAAAGAGCCAAAGTGAAATGCTGACCTTATATCCCTTCCCGGCTCTTGACACCAGTTGCAGCGAGTTACCAAGTGGCCTCACCTGTGCGGCCGCGCCTTGCCTCTCCAGAACAAACTTAGGAAGGCCCCAGTCCTGCGAAGGTCTACTGGTCCCAGGGCCTGGCTCCTGCACACACTCCTGACAGGTATAGGCAGGGCTTGTTTGCAGACGGAAATCACCAGAACTCAGTTTCGGCTCCTCTCAGGCCATTGCCATTATAAGAGAACAAAGGAGGCATCCATGGTGTGTTCCAGCACCTCTTTTTCTAGAAAAACAGTACTGGATGTAGGGGTAATTTGCACTGGTTTAATTTATGCCACTAACAAGGTTGTTGTTGTTGTTTTAAAGAATTAAGGTGGTATGCAGATTCTGTGAAAAAATAAAAATAAAATTGTGTACTACTCAGGGCCATCTTAAGCATATCAGACACTGTGGTGCAAAGCTCCCTCCGGTGCCCGCCCCCCGTTTCCCAGAGTTTTTTAGGGAGGATGGTGCTGCCTGCAAGACTGGAGGAGGCGGGCAGCGGCTGGAGGGTGGAGCGGCGGGTGGCCATGGCAGACGGAGGCTCTGGGCGTGGTGCTGCTTTGGCGCTGCATGGCGGAGGTGGGCAAGGGCGGTGAGCTGATGCCGGGAGGCGCCGCATCCAGCCTCCGCCTCTTCCCTGGTGCCCTCTAGAACTTGGCGCCCTGGTGCCCCGCGCCACTAGCCTCTATGGGTAAGACGCCCCTGATACTACTTAGCTGTCATCTCTGTGGGGAAAAAGACAGATTAGCTTAATCACTCTGCTTCAGTGTTGTTTTGCGGTCCTGCTGTTGTTTTGGGTGATAGGCAGAAACTATTCCGCCATCGCATTCATCAATTTCATTTGCCCACCTGCCATTTAACCCAGTTGGGTGTGGTTTTGCTTCCACATGTGCATCAGATTTGGCTTGCCTGCAGCATCACACAAGTTGCCACAGTTAATAGGAATAAGCAGCAGTGTCAGCAAAGATGTGCGGGCGCAAAGAAATAACCTTCTCATAGCCTTTTTCAATGCACAGGCAATGTGAGCAGCAACCTTTCAGCAGCTGTTTCCACAAAAGCAAATGGCAATTTTCAGGGTTTAAAAAATTAATTAATTAGGGACCGAAATTGTTTAGCATGATGAATGTCAACAAACACCCTCTAATACACTAAAACCCTTTCTAACCATTTGCATTTTAATGAGATTTGAACTGTTAATGAATGAAGCAAGTTTACTAATTATCTCGGTGAGCATCTAAAATAAAAGTGAACTTTGTTAGATGAATTAATATTTGTTGCTCATTAGGGGTGCCCTAATTGCTGAAAATAATTAATGTTTTACCAAGCACGCTGAAAATAAATTATTAGTATTTATTTGTTCCGCACTCTGACAAACATCCTTAATGATAAATGATAGACTGAATGTGACTCACTGACCTTCCAGATGAGTTTTGCTGCTGTAGTAGAATCTGAATAATGGCATGATTCTTATTAGGAAAATACTCCTGGTATACGCCTAGTCTACTGGATCATTTGCAAGCATGTAAGGCCCAAGGAGCGCTTTATGCAAAGAAAATCAGATTTGAGATTGTTTGTTTTTAAGTAAAAAAGTGGCAGGGGGAGGCATGGGAAATGGAACACTTAACCCTTTTCCAGCCAGCTGATTTCCCACTCTACATTGTTGCTGCTGCAACAGCTTTTAGCCTTGCTTTTTAGCTCTTGATCCGCCCCTTCATACATGGCTAGTGAGCTGTGAGCCCCTTAATGCAGGCTTCCTCAACCTCAGCCCTCCAGATGTTTTGAGACTACAGTTCCCATCATCCCTGACCACTGGTCCTACTAGCTAGGGATCATGGGAGTTGTAGTCCAAAAACATCTGGAGGGCCGAGGTTGAGGAAGCCTGCCTTAGTGGCTCACAATTTTTACTGGTGTGGTCTATTAGATTCCAAGTGGGCATTGGCATGTGGTAGTGCCATAGTAACACTTGACAAATTCTAACCACTTTGCTCCAGGTCAAATACCTTTCCTCTGACTGTGACAGTAGATCCTTTACATTGACTGCTGAGCTTCCATAGCATCTGTAGTGAAATTTACTCTCCCCTTTAGGCAATTTGCACTTTATACCATCGGGCAAACCGTCTGTTAAGTACTCTAGCCTGGTTGCTTCACAGTTCTCTGTCACAGATGCTTTTCAAGCAGAAGGCAATTTTTTGAAATCCATGTGTTCTGACAACCCTGGCTGTAAGGGTTAGACGTATATAAATAGCAAGGCACTTTTAAATTATACTGCGCACAGGACAGTGATCCCACTAAAAGCTATCAGTTGATCTGTGGCAATCATTGGGGAATTAGTGATCAATATTAATTTCCAGCACTGATAATGTAAGTGGAGCATTATCTGCAGAATGGCTGAAAGCCATAAGGTTTTTATATTGTATAGAACTATTAACAGCTGAGGAAGCCCTTTGGAGCAAAACAAGGAAATATCTGAAACCTTGTTCTACCCAACCCAGCTGCCTGAGCCTGCCTGCCTGTGTCTGCTACTTATGTAAGCCAACCTCATCAGCTGTATTGTCCGTGATATTCTGGGGACCTTTCCTTAACCACATTTGAGGACTGTGTAATATATGAACTCAAACAAGAATGTTTTAAGAAAGGAAGGAATATATCTGCATTGGATTTAATTAAATAGGTTATATACCTTGCTTAAGGATTGTATATGGTGTACATTCTGGACTGTTAGGAAGCAACCAGTAAAGAAATTTGTTACAAACATTACCATTCAGCCTGTTGTGCTCTATATGTTGTAACTAATGAAAACCATAATGCACACTTGAAAGAGTGTCAAAACAAAAAAAAATTCCTTCCAGTAACACCTTAAAGACCAACTAAGTCAGTTCTTGGTATGGGCTTTCGTGTGCATGCACACTTCTTCAGATACACTGAAACAGAAGTTTCCAGACCCTTCTATATAGTGAGAAGGTGGGGAGGGGTATTACTCAGAAGGGTGGTGGGAATGGGTGATTGGCAGATAGCTGTGATGAGCCTGTTGACGACTCTTAACGACTGCAATGGGTCTTACAGGAAGAAGCGAGGGGTGAAAAGGTGAAAAATGGCTTTGTCATGTATAATGAGATAAGAATCCAAGGTCTTTGTTCAGACCAGGTTTCTCAATGGTTTTAAGTTTGGTGATAAGTTGTAATTCAGCAGCTTCTCTTTCCAGTCTATTTCTGAAATTCCTTTGTAGTAAAACAGCTACTTTGAGATCTTGTATAGAATGTCCTGGGAGATTGAAGTGTTCTCCTACTGGTTTCTCTATCTTGTGATTCCTGATGTCCGATTTATGTCCGTTTATTCTTTGGCGTAAGGTCTGGCCTGTTTGTCCAATATAGAGAGCTGAAGGACACTGTTGGCATTTGATGGCATACACAATGTTAGACGATGAGCAATTAAATAGTCCCGAGATGGTATGTGTGATGTTGTTGGGGCCAGTAATGGTGTTGTCCGGGTGTATGTGGCAGCAAAGTTGGCATCTGGGTTTATTGCAGGCTCTGGTGCCAGTGTCCGTGTTAGGTCTGGTTGTAGTATTATTGTGGGTTAGGAGTTGTTTAAGACTGGGTGGCTGTCTGTAGGCAATGAAAGGTCTTCCTCCCAGAGCTTGAGAAAGAGAACTGTCATTGTCCAGGAGAGGTTGTAGATCTCTGATGATGCGTTGTACTGTTTTAACTTGGGAGCTGTATGTGATGACTAGAGGTGTTCTGTTATTTTCTTTTTTGGGTCTGTCTTGCAGCAAGTTCTCTCTGGGTATCAGTCTGGCTCTGTTGATCTGTTGTCTAACTTCATCTGTTGGGTATTTTAGTTCTAAAAAGGTTTGCTGTAGATCTCTTAGGTGAGAGTCTCTGTCTGTAGAATTGGAACAGATGCGGCTGTAACGTAGTGCCTGGCTATATACAGTGGACTGTTTGGTATGTTTGGGATGGTAGCTAGAGGCATGTAGATATGTTTGTCAGTCAGTTGGTTTACGGTATAGGGTGGTGTCTATGTGTCCATCCTGTATTTTTATAGTAGTGTCCAAAAAATGTATTTCTTGCATAGATTGATTCATTGTTAGGTTGATTGTGGGGTGAAAATCATTGAATTTCTGGTGGAAGGTGTTCAGGGTCTGTTGACCATGTGTCCAGATGATAAAAATATCGTCAATGTATCGCAGGTACAAGAGAGGTTTGAGTGGGTAGGAGTTTAGGAAACGTTGTTCTAAATCTGCCATGAAGATGTTGACATACTGTGGGGCCATGCGGGTGCCCATTGCTGTGCCGCTGATCTGAAGGAACAGGTCATCACCGAATTTGAAGTTGTTGTGGGTAAGGACAAATTGGCAGAGTTTGGTGGCAAAGTCCGCTGTGGTTTTATCTGAAATGGTGTTCCTTGTAGCTTGTAAACCATCGTTGTGTGGGATGTTGGTATACAGAGATTCCACATCCATAGTAGCTAGTATAGTATTGTTGGGAAGATTATTTAAAGATTGTATTTTCCTCAGAAAATCTGTGGTGTCACGTACATAGCTGGGAGCACTGATGGCATATGGTTTCAGAACAGAGTCCATATAACCGGAGACACCCACTGTAATAGTGCCAATACCTGAAATGATGGGGCGTCCTGGATTTCCTGGTTTGTGTATTTTAGGTAGAAGATAGAAAGTTCCTGGTCAAGGTTCTGTTGGTGTGTTAGTGAGGATCTGTTCTTGGATGTGTGGGGGTAGCTCCTTAACAATCTTGTTCAGTTCTTTTTTGTATTCTTGTGTGGGGTCTGAGTCCAATTTTATGTAAAAGGCGGTATTGGAAAGTTGTCTGTGAGCCTCCTGAATGTAGTCAGTTTTGTTCATGATGACGACAGCTCCACCTTTGTCCGCTTCTTTAATTATAATGTCTGGGTTGTTTCTGACATTATCTATGGCTCTCCTTTCAGCATGGTTTAGATTTTGTTGTAAGCGATGGTGTTTTCTGGTCACATCTGTTTGGATTCTGTGGCGGAAGCAGTCAATGTACAAGTCCAGTGTGGTATTGCGTCCATCAGGAGGGGTCCATGTGGAGTCCCTTTTTGTGTAACACTTTTTCGGTGGTAGTTGGTGGTCAGTGTTCTGTTGGGAGGGTGGTTGTTGTTCTCCAGTGGGTTGAGAGGTGTTGTGTTGTGAAGTTGTTGCTTGTTCTGCTTTGTCATGTTGTTGTGTGTGTTGAAAATACTCCTTCAGGCGTAAACGGCGGGAAAATGCTTCCAAGTCCCCGCAGAACTGGATCATGTGTGGGGATTTGGCAGGGCAGAATGACAGTCCACGTGAAAGGACTGATTCCTCAGCTGGGCTGAGTGCTTGCTGTGAGAGATTGACAATATTGTTGATCTTGTTTTGATTTGTAGCCTGTAGGTTGGAAAGGTTAGAGAGTTTCTTGTTTTTCTGTTTTTTCAGTAGATCCAGTTGAGAGTGGTAAATGTTTTGTTTTTCCTTTTGGAACTCTTGCCAAGCTTGGTGGTTCCTGATAGAGTTGTCCAATACAAAGAGTTCCTCCTTTATTCGCTTCTGTTTAGAGTAGAGAACGCTGATCAGATGTTTGAGCAGCTTCTTAGAGAAAGTGTTGCATAGTTTTCTTGCATATTCAGTGGGATACGTGGATTGTAGAGGGTTCTTAATTCTAAGACCCTTGGGTATAATGTCCAGGTTCTTGCATTTAGTAAGAAAGAAGATATCAGTCTGTACCTGTGCAAGTTTCTTGGTGAGGTTGATGGACTTCCATTTCATGCGGCTCAATGTGCTGCCTTCCATAGTTCCAGTTACAGATAGGTAGCCGTGTTGGTCTGCCATAGTCAAAACAAAAAAAAATTCCTTCCAGTAGCACCTTAAAGACCAACTTAAGTCAGTTCTTGGTATGAGCTTTCGTGTGCATGCACACTTCTTCAGATACACTGAAACAGAAGTTTCCAGACCCTTCTATATAGTGAGAAGGTGGGGAGGGGTATTACTCAGAAGGGTGGTGGGAATGGGTGATTGGCAGATAGCTGTGATGAGCCTGTTGACGACTCTTAACGACTGCAATGGGTCTTACAGGAAGAAGCGAGGGGTGAAAAGGTGAAAAATGGCTTTGTCATGTATAATGAGATAAGAATCCAAGGTCTTTGTTCAGACCAGGTTTCTCAATGGTTTTAAGTTTGGTGATAAGTTGTAATTCAGCAGCTTCTCTTTCCAGTCTATTTCTGAAATTCCTTTGTAGTAAAACAGCTACTTTGAGATCTTGTATAGAATGTCCTGGGAGATTGAAGTGTTCTCCTACTGGTTTCTCTATCTTGTGATTCCTGATGTCCGATTTATGTCCATTTATTCTTTAGCGTAAGGTCTGGCCTGTTTGTCCAATATAGAGAGCTGAAGGACACTGTTGGCATTTGATGGCATACACAATGTTAGACGATGAGCAATTAAATAGTCCCGAGATGGTATGTGTGATGTGTTGGGGCCAGTAATGGTGTTGTCCGGGTGTATGTGGCAGCAAAGTTGGCATCTGGGTTTATTGCAGGCATCAGGAATCACAAGATAGAGAAACCAGTAGGAGAACACTTCAATCTCCCAGGACATTCTATACAAGATCTCAAAGTAGCTGTTTTACTACAAAGGAATTTCAGAAATAGACTGGAAAGAGAAGCTGCTGAATTACAACTTATCACCAAACTTAAAACCATTGAGAAACCTGGTCTGAACAAAGACCTTGGATTCTTATCTCATTATACATGACAAAGCCATTTTTCACCTTTTCACCCCTCGCTTCTTCCTGTAAGACCCATTGCAGTCGTTAAGAGTCGTCAACAGGCTCATCACAGCTATCTGCCAATCACCCATTCCCACCACCCTTCTGAGTAATACCCCTCCCCACCTTCTCACTATATAGAAGGGTCTGGAAACTTCTATTTCAGTGTATCTGAAGAAGTGTGCATGCACACGAAAGCTCATACCAAGAACTGACTTAGTTGGTCTTTAAGGTGCTACTGGAAGGAATTTTTTTTGTTTTGACTATGGCAGACCAACACGGCTACCTATCTGTAATTGAAAGAGTGTGATGTTAATCTGATTTGACTGCTCCCTTATCAGATTTTTTTAAAAAACAACAACAACAACAGCCCAATTACAGTGGTACCTCGGGTTACAAACACTTTGGGTTACAGACTCTGCTAACCTGGAAGTAGTACCTTGAGTTAACAACTTTACCTCAGGTGAGAACAGAAACCGCACCCTGGCAGTGCAGCAGCAGTGGGAGGCCCCATTAGCTAAAGTGGTACCTCAGGTTAAGAATGGTTTCAGGTTAAGAACGGACCTCCAGAACGAATTAAGTTCATAACCAGAGATCATAACCATTTAATGGACTGTTTTCCTGTTCTTTGTTAGAGGTGCAAACAACCAAAGGGCCTTAGATAGAGCTAAGACCAGACAAAACTCTTTATAACTTTGCCACCCTGTTAATAGGAAGACATGAATTTTTCAATATATCGAAGTCAAGTTTATCCACATGGATGTATCTAATGCCCATATTGCTCCTTAATGTTTTGTGCCAGTTCTACTTAAAATTTGAACAATTCTTGTATGTTATACACATTATTACACACATTGTTGTTGGTTTTTCGTTAAAGAAAAATATATGTTACAATAAAAATGAGAATGATTTGGATGCCTAGATCCAGGTTTGGGGCAAGTAATCTTCGGTGAGAGAAAGATACAGAGACTACATGTTCATTAAGTTAAATATGGTTTATGTACAAACTTCAAAGATCAGATTCATGTGTTTTCCCATACAGCCATTAGAAATACACAGGCAATAAAACATAGGTTCCAAAATGGTAAATGTTTCTAAATTATTTGTATAGAAACACAAATATGGCTTGCTTAAGCTGTGCTGTCTGAACCTGGAGCATCCAACGTAGATGTCCTTAGTGGTATGGTTCACATGGTTGAATGGAAGAACAAAGAGCTTGAGAACCCTTCCTCCCAATGTAAGCCTAGCAGGAGAGCTTACTCTATGGTCTTAACCCCTTTCATGCATCAGTTAGACTTAAGCATGTTGGTTATATGAGATTGGTTATTATTAAACGCCACTCTTACCAGGATTATATAAATAGGTACTAACAGCTGTGTTAAAGGTAAAGGCAGTTCAGTTTTAGGAAACTTTTCACCTACCTCCCAAATTCAAGACAAAGAATTTATTTTAAGAGCTTGCATCTTAGCTCTAAAACTTTCAGAACCTCAGATGTGTTCCAGAAAACAGTAATTGCATTGGAAGAAACTCGAGAACATTATCTAGCTCAAGCTTTTGGGCTAGTTCCTTGGATCCCAGCCACCATCTTTAAGGAACAGATAAACAGATGTAACACTTTGACACTACACTTCAACCTTGGGTTAAGAACTTCAGTCTTTTCGCATTGCAAGAACAGGTAATAATTAGACAATTTCAGAGTTCCATATTTGCACACAAGACTAATATCAAATGTGAAAAGTTGTTGATCAGGAGCTAAAGAGATTAGCAAGATCTAGTTGAGTTTTGATTAATTTTTGCAGCCCAGTAGAAAGAGGTAGTCAGCTGGACACAAGAATGTTTTAATTAATGTAATGTGTAGCTTATTTGTTCATGGTTGATGGCTAAAGATAGTTAAATATTTCCCTCAACTATTTGTCAGGGGTTTTAAGAAACTTAATATATTGCCATGTCAATAGAATTATATATCTTATGCAAATGCCCTCAGAAAGTAATCCGTTTTCACTTTATAATTTCAATTAATAATTCGTGAAGCATTACCAAAAGAAAAAAAGAAAAGAGCAGCATTCTGATTGTTCATGATGATGGAAAATGTGTTATTATGGAGAATGTGTTTTATTTTCATACAATGTACACAGAGGAATTAGAATGATTATGGAACAGGTCAAACTTAATTATGGTCACATTTTTCCTTTCTTCAAATATAATTAATGCTGTCCTGGGAATATCTTGGTTTATAAACTATTTATTATAAGGGCAGTGGGAAGCCATTTGTATTTGTTTCTCTATGAAGAGCCAAACACCTCCAAAAACATTTGTTTCCAAAAGCAAAGTTTCCTAATGGTCCCCCCTCCCACACCCTTTAAGTCTCCCTCTTTTCCAGGGGCAGCCCCAGATTTACAGAAGCCGCCCCAGTCTCTGATTTAATCCTGGAATGTCCCACTTAGGGCGTTCCTATTTTCATCAGAGAAATGTTGGAGGCTATGGAGTTATGTGACCCCCCGAGCCGAGGAGATAAGTAATTATACAACCTTTAGAAGACCTCCGAAGTCAGACCTGTATAGGGAAGTTTTAAAAGATTTTATTATGTTTTTAAATATATTGGAAGTGGCTCAAATTATTATGATTATGATTATGATTATGATTGAATAGGGTGCCCCTATTTTAATCTGCGAAATGTTGGAGAGTATGCCATCCCCTCTACATGGACCTTGGGTATATGAACTCAACAGACACACCATGGCCCCATTGGTCAATGTTCACCCTGATGTACAGTACCAGCCAAGCACCTGCAGTCCATGCCCGGCAACAATGACTAAGGGATGCCCACATCCCAACACTACCTCAGGTAAGAATTCCATTCTATCTTAAAACCTCTTACCTGCTCTGACTACGTGCCACAGGAGGTGATCAGCTCCTGCTTGTTGTCTTCCACCTGCAGACACACAAGAGCTCAAATGGAGCTCCACTTTGACCCAACCAATAGCTCACTGGGCCTAAAACAACCACAGAATGCCAATGAGGTGTTATGGAAAACAAAACACTTTCATACAGTGGTACCTCGGGTTACAGACGCTTCAGGCTAGAGACTCCGCTAACCCAGAAATAGTACCTCGGGTTAAGATGAGAACAGAAATCGTGCTACGGTGGCAGCAGGAGGCCCCATTAGCTAAAGTGGTACCTCAGGTTAAGAACAGTTTCAGGTTAAGAACGGACTTCCAGAACGAATTAAGTTCTTAACCCAAGGTACCACTATATTTAGAAGAACAGAGTAAGCTAAACTGAAGCAAAAATGACAGCAACAATGCAAGGGTGATGGTTCTCTGCCTATCTGGGGGTAGGGGATTCCTGACCTAGTCCAGCAACATTTTCTGCAGCCTAAAATCAAATGTGGAGTCCAGGACACCATGACACTTATGAAGGACAACCCAGCATGAGGCAAGAATTATTATTTTTTTTGAGGTTCAGTGTATAAATGCAAGGTAGACAAGAACAGAACTACACAGTAAACATGCATTTCTTTTCTTTCTTTTTCTATATTTTAATTGAATTTTGATCTATCTTAATCAAATCAGCTACATAATAACAATAAATGACATATTCAAATAAAAAGCAACAATAAAGGGCAGGGGGGGACACTAACAAAGAACAAACATTGGCAATAAAACAGGTATTTTAAAAAAAGGATAAAGTCATCTTCAGGGATTATATCAGGTAAGGACAATTAAAAAGTTCCAAACATACTAGGAAATGTAACATAACTGAATAATGAGGCTAAAAATGGGGGCATGTCTGTATTAGCACCATAGCAGCGGATCATAGCATTTTTAAAAACCCTATTCCCTTGCTTGTGTTTTTAAAAATCTGATTGAGGGCACATATAATGAGGCCAATATATCTGCCTAATCGGGCCCTAAATTTTGTTGTATGCATGTCTACACATGAAAATAATTGCTACTAAATAAATTAAATCATGTTATATCCCTAGGACGCAAATTGCTATTCAAGATAGTGAATTGTATTTCCAAGCTATATGGCTATGTGAATTAAAAGTCTGTTCAGTCTCTCAATAAGTAATAACTGCCTCGTAATATTATATTCCCCATATTAAAAGTCCCCACTATTGCAATTTCCATTCACATCAGCTGTATTTTTAAGCACCCTTTCAATTATATTAGCTCTTGGGTTTATTGAGCAGAATGCTGTCCCTGTCCTGACTTCCACCCTAAACACAAGGAGATAGGCTTTTACTTGTAAGCAGGACAGAAATCATGATTCAGGTAAGTAACAATCTCAGCATCAGACATCACTGTAAGAGACAAGAGTTCAGGAGCTGGTCAAGAAGTTCAGTACCATATGGAATCAACAGAGATATCCCAACAAGTTTCCACACCCCTGCGACCAAGGCATGGAGAACTTACTTGTGAGACCCTTTCACCTCACAGGAATGTTGGGTTCATATACACACACCCTCCATTAAGGTGAGTGAGTCCATTCCTCTCTATGGAGTTGATCCTCACTGCAAGACTATGCTGTCCCCTTCTAATTCCACTTCAGCCACTGCTGCCTCCTGCTCAACCATCTCCAGCAACTGATTGATGCCCTCCTTGGCTCCCAGTGAGACTTTTCACTCCACAGGAGAGTCAGAAAGGGAAAGACCTAAACTCACCATCCCTGTGTTCATGGTTCTCCACCCATCCCCTGTTTCCTCCTTCTCCTCCTCCTCTATCTGAGCCTTCCAAGCTATGTTCCATGTTGATGGGGACCCAAGGCCTGTGTCTGTTCCACTTTTTTTTTTTAACAAGCTCTCATAGTCAAGTTCTCTTGTAATGTTTTAAATATTCTTCAAATGACACTTTTAACGCTCCAACTTACATGGCTTCCAGGTTATTTTGACCTTTTTTTTATGCACCAGCAAAAGAAGATATGGAATATTCACGCATTCAGCTAATCTTCAGAAGTTTCCAGTTCCCTTGCGTCTCCACAGGCCAAGATCCAAAGAGTTATGATGGACCTCATAAACTGAATGGATTTTTTTTGGTAAAAAATAAATTCTTTGGACTGTAGCTCTTTGCTACTTTTGAAACTCATTTCACTCATAAAAATTGTCAGGGACTAGCAGGGCTCCAAAGAGTGTGTGTTGCAGAGGCAGAGAACCAGGAGAGGAGACCAGCGATTTATGGCTTTAATGCTGCCTACAAAGTAGGAACCAGGACAAGAGAAGGAAGGAGAGTCAGGGCAATCAGAGATGGAGGAAGTAATACAGGATATGATGGAAGAAGAGGCTGTTTGGGTGACAGGCAGGTCAGTAGACTTCCCACTTTTCCCAACCCCACTGTCTCCTAGAACCTGGAAGGACTTGGAAAAAGCAGGAGAAGTCTCAGGTTTCCTCAGGGAAGGGTATATATGCTGGCAGAGGGGCAAGGTTTGCAAATCTGTAGGGGACAGTTGCCTAGTGGCTAGAGACATGTATGTGTGCATCCAGAGTGCCATAGCAATTGCTGTAATGTTTCTTTTGTCAATAAAGACATAATGTACGGGACCACCTCTCCTGGTATGCCCCACGGAGGACCTTAAGGTCCACAAATGACAACACTTTGGAGGTCCCAAGTCGCAAGGTGGTTAGATTGGTCTCAACTAGGGCCAGGGCCTTTTCACTAACTGGCCCCGACTAGGTGGAACGCTCTGTCACAAGAGACAAGGGCCCTGCGGGATTTGACATCTTTCCGCAGGGCCTGCAAGACAGAGCTGTTCCACCTGACCTTTGGTTTGGACTCAGTCTGACCCTTATGTTTTCCCTCCCCTTATGGTTTTGATCCATGGGCTACTTTTAAAATGAGGCTGCATTTTAACCTGTATTTTAATCCCCCCCCATTATGTTTTTATTGTAATTTTACTGATGTTAGCCACCCTGAACACAGCTCTGGCCAGGGAGGGCGGGGTATAAATAAAATTTATTATTATTATTATTATTATTATTATTATTATTATTATTATTAACTATCAGACGTTTGGCTTCCTTAGCTGAGTTGGGCCAGGACAGAAATAGTTAACAATGCATAATGACTTTGGACATGTGTTTGTATATTAGTCCAAAAACATACTTGGTCAATTAGTAGAATCACTTTCACAGTTTTTGGGAACCTGGTCATTAGCTTTGATGTTCACGCACCATCACATATGTAAGCAGTCACAATTTTGCACAACATATTTAAGCTAAAAGAAAGTGCCTTTGAGATGTGTGACTCAAGCTAAAATGGGGTTTCCCATTTAGATTATGTAGCAAACATAATTAGATAAATCAAGAGCTTCTTTAATTTGGACATAAATGACTACAAGGCATGAATTTGCTGTTGTCCAGGGCTTTTTCACACTTTGATCTAATTCTAATTCGTGCAACATCCCAGTGTAATTAGAGAACTCATTACTGTAGTTGGATAAAACATTCATTTATGGAGACATTCCAATGATATCTGTTATCATTTTCTTACAGTATGAATATTGCAGGGTTTTAATTGTTTGCTTAATTGGCAGATATAACTCTTGTGAATCCCACACAACTAGTGTAACCACTTAATATTAATATGTATGCTTTTAATGTAATTCAGCAATAAATATATGATGATGAACTTGGTCATGGAACCATGAAATCACAGGAAGAGGAGGATGAATTTCTTTGGGTTCAGTCTGAGAAAAGTTCATCTTTCTCCTAACTTGCTGTGCTGCAATTTGCTTTATGTTAATCAGAACTAATCAATCATTTTTAATTAACTAACAGAGGTGAGCTGAGGTCTTCCACAGCAGGGGACTTTACAAAGAAAGTTGCTGTTTTGTTCTGTAAAAGGTGATCTGCTCTTCCAAGCTAAACTCTGTTATTAAAACTAAAGATAGGGAATACACACAAAACTTTGCCTGTATTTCTGTGGAAATTTCCATACCACTTAAAAGTGAAAATGCATCCTGGGGCATGGAATGGGTAAAATGGATATGCAATTTTGCAAGCACATGGCTTTCCAAGTTATTTTGCATAAAATAATGCACCTTTTAGCGTGATCATGCCTGCTCCACATTTAAAAGTCAAAATACTTGCTTTAATTTTGCCCTGTTCCCACTTTTATTTTATTCCCTATTCTCATGTTTTTATGTAGTGGTGGGAGAACTACTACTATTTTATAGAGAATGACCAGTGGCTCCCAAACTCCCCCTCCCCCCTCACCATAAACCACTTGAAAATTACTGAAGGTCTAGGTGCGTCACTGAATGATTTTCCTCTCTGATGTAATGTACTGTGCTAGATGCTGCTTGATTTTTAATTGTATTTTTATTGCTTCTTTTATTTCCTATATATTTAATTTTATTGCATTCCATAGAATTCAGATTGTAATGCAATGCAAATGCAAGAAATAAGAGAAGCCATTAAAATACAATGAAAAACAAAGTGAATATTTAATGTTATGAGTGTGTCACCTCCTGACTTCAGCCATAAATCCATAACTACTGGTCCACAGATCATGTTTGGGGAAGCTCTGCTAGAGACAGTACTGACCCAGATGGACCAATAGTCAGATGTGGGATAAGGCAGGTTTTTGTGTTCTGATGGTGCAAGTTATAGTCCCATCCCTGGTACTTGGCTTTCCTTTAAGGTGCTGGCCAATTGCATAAGTTTTGTGTTGTAATGCTAGGCACCTAACTATTCCATGTGTGTATATCTTTTTTGATTTCTCCACCCCATGTGTTTTCAATAACCTTTCAACAACCTGTGGGTGTCATTGGAACCCTATGAAAGAATATAGAAATGAGAATATGGAAATGAAAAATCACTTGATATTCCTAGCATGTGTACATGAGGTTCCCACCCTCCAACCTACTCTTCTCACATCTGAAGTTGTTACCCAGAGAAGTCCAACCTTCAGCTTTGTCAGCTGATGTTTGCTTTTAAATGTCTCCCTATCATTCTGTATTCCTTTATGTTTAGGCTTTGGGGCATATTTTCAGAAATTGTGTGTGGGAGCTGGAAGATTATAAACAAGTCCCCCCCCCCAATTGGCATTTCTATGCATGCATTTTGCCCTATGATTTAATTATAGATTTATTCTCAAATTTAGTTCAATTAGACAGTTTAAAAGCCTTCTCTTCAGGGAAATTACAACTGGCAATTTCACTTCCCTTGCTTTCTCCCATCTCATGATTGGTCCAATGTTGCCTCCTGGGTCCTGATTGCATACTAAATGGATGCAAAAAAAAAAAAAAGCCCTCTCATATTTATACTGAAATCTGCATGAAGTTCTGCCAATCTCAGAAATGGAAAATTAATGGTGACATACTCTACATTTGGTGTTAAGTGTTTGGTCCACTGATTTATCACTTTCACTTTTATAATAAATATATAATTTTGGACTTTGGTGGATGGGAGAAGGTGAGATCTTTGGGAAAAAGAGAGATTTTTATAAAAATGGCTTTCACTCGGATATTGCTCGGAATTGCAACATTTATTTATTAATTGCTCAACTCAAGATTAGCACCATTATTTATATGTAGGAATGGAATGCTCTGTCAATTTCAGTTTTCTCTGTTTCTTATTTATCCAGTCTTAAAATTCAGCTCTGTACATTTCTGCAGCAATTTGTGGTTATTTGTTTTAGTGCAAATGTCTGCTAGCAAACACATTTTTGTTTGGAGTTTTAACTAATGTACACATTAGTGAAAGCAGTAATTGAAAGAAATCATTTTTGTGTGGAACTGTGTGTGTGTTTGGGTGTGTGCACTTTACCATAATACAAACATTTTTGTGCATGTCACTTGTCTGGTGAACCGAATTGCAAAATTCAGATAAGTGTGCATTTCAAATGACGACAATGTTCGGGGTCTCATATTCTTTTGGAGAATGCAAATTACACAGATAACCCTTTAAATGTGAATTGAATTTCCTCCCCATCCCTTCTTATATGTTTATGAACCACCCCCTTCCCTTACACACACATGCCAGCTGCACAAAATGGATGTGGAACCTGTGGTTCTCCTAGTTGCTGTTGGACTCCCATCTACCATAACTCCAGCCAGCATCTCCAATGACCAGGGATGATGGGAGAGTAGTCTCAGCCCTCTCTCCTTGAATGCTTCAAAGCAACATTCCAGGCACCTGTGAAAAGTAGTTCTCTAGGGCACATTAGTGCACTTTGGAAATGTGTTGTTGTTGTTGTGCCCTTCCTCCCAAAGCAGTCCAGGATAGCAAGCAACAAGTGATAAAACAATAACATCTTTAAAGCATCCTCATTAACAATTGCTATATAGATGCAGACTGGCAACGCTTAAAAGAAAGCTCATGTTTCAGGACTCCTTCTTTGAGGGATGCTGTGTTTAAGGATCTAGGGAGGAATATCCAGCTAGACTTTTTTGTTACCATTGTCTCTGCCAGGTAACTGGGAAAGGAATAGTGACAGTGACTGTGGCACCGAGACCTATTTAGGACTGCCATACATCCGGAATTTCCCAGACATACCCGGAATACTGCTGTCAGAAGCAGTGTCTGGATGGAAAACATTGGAAAATCCGGATGTATGGCAACTCATGTCAGCAGTGCTGTTTATTGCCATTTTACTATTTTAAAAAGCTCAAAAGCGTCATTTCTTTTTGTGATTTTGCCCAAGAAGCTCAGCAACTTTGGGCAAAACTAATAAAAAGCTCAAGAACTTTTGTGTCCGGATTTTTACGTTTTGAAATATGGGCGACCCAACCTATGATGGTGCAGGCAAGTTTGGATCTGGTATAACATTATGTCAACTTGACTTACATTGGCTTTCTTTATTCCAGCTTCTCTTGTATAAGATTGCTCCTTCGATTTTTGTTGCTGCTGTTTTAAACAATATTCATTATTATTAGTTATTGCTTATAGAATATTGGAGGGACCAAGAATTCCTGTGTCAGAAAGCCCTGCAATGAAATATATTAAGAAAATTCCCTGCCAAACTGTTTTAAGGGGGGAGGAATTTCATTAAAATGCAGCTTATAATTAGGTTTTTTTAATATAAAAAACCACCATAATTTTAATATGCTTTGCTTCTTTAAATTGCACCATGCTTTAAGATGGCATCCCACATGTATCTACTCTTCTGAGAGTTTCCATTTTAATATGATTGAAAACTGACACTGTATCAGCTCTAATTTTTATTAATATACAGTAATTTAACTGAGCAAACACAATAAATCAAGTGTGGTAATGGATTTAACTACACAATCCATTTGGAATTTTAAGGACAGTCAATCTGTTAATTGCATATTAATTAATTATTAAAGGCAAATTTGAGATTTAGCAGCTGCTAGATGGGTTTGTTTTACATACAAGTGGATTCCCACTGAGAAAGCAACTTCACCATCTGTTGGCATACTAGTTACTGTATTTCTTTAGAACACATGTCACCTGTCTTGCTAGTTCTTTAACAGATTGATGCTCCAGAGACATCAGAGGGTTAGTTTAATGGCTGAATGATGGGAGGCCATGCTTCAGTATTCCCTGGACTATCTATCACTGACTTTAGGCTTCCTATTAATAAAGCAGTTTCAGATAAATCAGCTTTTCTTAGTTGTGGGGGATTTGGAAATGGAAATGGAGATGTCCCAGACCTGGTTCACACATGCAACTCCCTCACTTGATCTTGATGTATTTGATGACCAACTGCTGATTGTCTGAACCGATTCAATCAATACAGTGGTACCTCAGGTTACAGAAGCTTCAGGTTACAGACTCTAACCCAGAAATAGTACCTTGGGTTAAGAACTTTGCTTCAGGATGAGAACAGAAATCGTGCAGTGGTGGTAGGGCAGCAATGGGAGGCCCCATTAGCTAAAGTGGTACCACAGGTTAAGAACAGTTTCAGGTTAAGAATGGACCTCCAGAACGAATTAAGTTCTTAACCTGAGGTATAAAGGATTGCATTGGAGGGAATGTGAGGTAGAATAAAACGGGGTATATCTATTGATAGTCCATCCACACATACAAGTCATTGTGATGTTAAAAGTCCCTTAAGCACCTTTTTGATGCACAGTCTAAGGTTACACTGACCCTACCCCCTCCAATACTCATCCCAAATTCATGGTTCTAAGTCAGGCATCCCCAAACTCGGCCCTCCAGTTGTTTTGGGACTACAGCTCCCATCATACCTGACCACTGGTGCTGTTAGTTAGGAATGATGGGAGTTGTAGTCCCAAAATATCTGGAGGGCCGAGTCTGGGGATGCCTGTTCTAAGTGGTACTGATGAGGCAACCAATACTGTGGAGTCCACATAAAAGTAAAAATAAAATGTGCAAACTTCCCTTCCCCCCAGTATGGGTTTTAACATTAAACTCAGATAACAACAACAACAACAACAACAACAACAACAACAACAACAACAATAATAATAATAATAATAATAATAATAATAATAATTTATTTATACCCCACCCATCTGGCTGAGTTTCCCCAGCCTCTCTGAGCGGCTCCCAATCAAGTGTTAAAAACAATACAGCATTAAATATTAAAAACTGCCCTAAACAGGGCTGCCTTCAGATGTCTTTTAAAAATAGGATAGCTGGTTATTTCCTGATGGGAGGGCGTTCCACAGGGTGGGCACCACTACCAAGAAGGCCCTTTGTCTGGTTCCCTGTAACCTCACTTCTCGAAATGAGGGAACCACCAAAAGGCCCTCAGCACTGGATTTCAGTGTGCGGGCTGAACAATGGGGGTGGAGACGCTCCTTCAGGTATACAGGACTGAGGCTGTTTAGGGCTTTAAAGGTCAGCACCAACACTTTGAATTGTGCTCGGAAATGTACTGGGAGCTAATGCAGATCTCTCAGGATGGGTGTTACGTGGTCCCAGTGGCCACTCCCAGTCACCAGTCTAGCTGCCGCATTCTGGATTAATTGCAGTTTCTGGGTCACCTTCAAAGGTAGCCCCACATATAGTGCATTGCAGTAGTCCAAGTGGGAGATAACCAGAGCATGCACTACTCTGGTGAGACAGTCCGCAGGCAGGCAGGGTCTCAGCCTGTGTATCATAGAAGAGAAAGGATAGAAGAGAAAACAGCAGGGAGTCTGTTCTAATGTGGTGGATTGTTCAAGAAGCTCTGCTTATGGCATGTTGATAGTCAAGATGACCCCATCCTTAACTGGTAGAAGCTGTAGCATTGAGCTTATACCCAACTTGCTTTGATATTCACTAACTGCCTCCTTGGATGTCACGTTTATCTGTGGACCTGGGAGGTTCAGCGCAGAGCCCAGAAAGGGGAAACATCAGTAATGTTCCCATGTGACGTATGCTGTTCTGTTGTATAAAGAATGTATGCATCCTTGACACAAGCCCTCTCCTTCCTGCATTCTACCACTGCATCCGTGCCACATCTGTAAGGACAAGGGGAACTGACAGGCTGCTTTTCTCTGTAACTCTATTTCTTTCCTAATAAAGAGCATTAGAACTGGCCATTCTTGTGTCTCTTAGCATTCTTCCTGCAATCCGGACCCCCCACAGCTCTGCACTGGCCTGGAGTGCAGATTATCACACTCCACCTATGTAGATTCCTTGCACATTTTAGAAACCTGGAAAAGCAAGAGTTCAAAACCATGCAGGTAGGACCTGTTCCAGGCTTCAGGTGGCTCTTAGCAAAATCCATCTAATGCCCTCTTCCACCAATACTGTCCCACTGGTGCCAGTCCTCCTCCTCCCCCACCTCCTCCCACTTTCTTTTCTTATAAAAGCCATTGCCTACACACAATAAATATGTGGCTGATTGGCCTTGAAACTTGATGGACTCTCTTGTTAGAGGTGGACAGATATTGGGTAATGTGGGTAATGGCAAATTACCTGCTGTGCTGGGAGGTTGCCCTAGGTGACAACCACCGGACACTTGATCCTTCTGTTCATATTGTTCTCACTGGAGATGCCAGGAATTGAATCTGGGATCGTTTGCATGCAAAATCTGTGCTCCACCACCAAGTTATGACCCTCCTCTTCCTTTATGTTAACAGCTAGCCCTTCCTTTAAGACATCATGACAGGCATCTGAAATAATTTTAAATGCTTTTTTTTTTAAAAAAAAAGGTGACAGAAGCAACAGTATCATTCACCAAAGATGTGTTTTCACACCCTTAGTTCTTTATTATTTAGATATAGATAGATAGATGATAGATATAGATAGATAGATAGATAGATGATAGATAGATAGATAGATGATAGATAGATAGATATAGATAGATGATAGATAGATAGATAGATAGATATAGATAGATGATAGATGATAGATAGATAGATAGATGATAGATGATAGATAGATAGATAGATAGATAGATGATAGATAGATGATAGATAGATAGATAGATAGATAGATAGATAGATAGATAGATGATAGATAGATAGATAGATAGATAGATAGATAGATAGATAGATAGACAGATGATAGATACATGAAAGAGGAAGGAGTTTGACACACAAATAGATCCCAGGCATAACACACTGATATCCTAACCTTCTCTTTAACTATTTATTTATGGAAGACACTTCACTGTCAAATTTCTAATTCTGTGTTGATACCACTGTGGAAATTTGCATTAAATGACATTTTGATTAGAGTGCTCAAATCTGGGCACCTTTAAAACTTTGCCATTTATTGTGTATGCAAAGTCTTCCAAGAAAATGTCCCATTTCCATTTCCCTCTGGAATCCTTGGCGATCAGGTAGGAAAGAGTAATTATTACTTTCTTCTTTTCCCAGATTCTAGTCAGGTACAGGAAATGCTAATTATAACAACTGTATTATACACCAGCTGCTTAGGTCTTAGTTCCATATTATGATTTGCTACTGGAGTTACAGGGAAAGCTGTGGGTTTTATCTTATTTTATTTTGGTTGTTTTTGTCCTTAAAACCCAAATTGCCTGTCTGGTCCTCATCTGCTAAAGAGGAAATAGCACAAGTAGTAATTGCAAAAGCAGTACAGTGAACTTTATGCAAAATAAATGAAACCCAAGAGGCCTGATGCTGCTATGCATGTGGAAGCAGGTTTCTAGGCAAATATCTGCTAGCTTAGAGGCCCTCCAAGTGTTGCTGGTCTACAACTCGCCATTGGCAATGTAACATCATGTGTAGGGTGCAGCTTCTCTGTCACTGCCTCAGTCAGTCACACAATTACATAGTTTCAGACTCTGGACTTCTACTCAGTGGACCCATTGGAATTTATGGACCTAAATTAGGGAACAATACAAACCCAAGATCCACTGTGATGACCTGAGATGGCTCAGTTGGGAGAGCCTGAGACTCAAAATCTCAGGGTTGTGGATTTGAGCTCCATGTTGAGCAAAAGATTGCAGGGGTTTGGACTAGATGCATTGCAGGGGTTTGGACTAGATGACCCTCGTAGTCCCTGCCAACTCTACAATTCTATGATTCTAGGATTGAGCTAGAATCTGAAGTTCCAGCTCTGCTGGGGTTATGTTGGTATAAGTCACCAACCCTGGCTCAGCCAGAGATAAACCAGCGTAAGTCTCTTTATCCTGGCTCTGCTGAAACTCACAGTGAGACCTAGGGCCAGTGTCTCTCAGCCAAGCGGACCTTTCAAGGTTGTTGTAAGAAAAGCATGGAGAAATTGAGAACCATGTGTGCCACCTTGAACTTATTGGAGGAAAGGGCAGAATTTAATGTAATGGAGAATTTATTCAGCCTGTCTATTCCTGATCGTGAAGTGGAAAAAAGTATCCAGCAGGGAATGTGGTGTTAGGAACTCTCCACACCTGGTCCTCTCCTTTCTTTTTTGTTAAAATGAGACATGAGATAAAGCAGGATGGGGAATACACAGCCTCCAGAAGTTGCAAGATTCCAATTTCCAGCAACCCTTAGACAGCAATGCAAATTGCTACAGATGATGGGGTTATAGTCTAACATCTGGAAGGCCACAAATAGTGCCTTAGGGAGAGGGAGAGTGATAAGGAAGACCTTGGGCACATGATCTTCCCATTTTTGCATATTTCCTCCCTAACAGGGCCTAACATAGTCTTTGCACAAAATATGGCTGAAACTCTGCTAAACTTTTTTTGCATGTACAGTAAACGTGTGTTGGATTGCAGCTTAAGTCTTTCTTCTCAGCAATGAGAACTGTTTGTCTTAGTGATTCAGTCCACCTTCTCTTTGTCTTAGTGATTCAATCCACCTTTTGCTTTCCTTTCCAAATAGCTGATTGTCAGAATGAGCTTTGTTTAAAGGGTCATGTTGGTGCATCTCTATTGGTTAAATAAGGAAAGAGATTTTCATATGAAGCACCCATCTGCATGTTTTTTCTCTCCCATCTAGCTCAGAATCCACTTGCAGGAGCCAGAACTGAGTTTTTGCAAATTCCAGTATGTGCGTTCCACACATCTCAGACTATTGTGCATATTGGACTTTGTTACAAGCAGCTTTTGAACTTCTTCAAATACAATGTGACACAATTCTCAGAAGTTTAAACAAAGCACAATATACATTCCAGTATAGATTGTAACAGGAGACACATACTTCAGAGGATTGATGGTTAAAAAATTGCACAATAAACCAGAAAGCAACGGGACATAATTAGGGATAGAAACGTGCAAAGATGACCAAACCTTTATGAACAAATTCATCCATCCATAGGTGTAAATGTTTAATGATAATAAGATGGTTTTAACATGATATTGCCTCTTTAAAGCCTATTACTCTTCCAGAGCTTGTACAGTTTGATGTTCCCTGCTCATTAAAATGTGCATCTTTGTGTTTGACAAGTGCATTCATTCAAAGAGATGAATTTGCACTTAATGACAACTAATTTGAAGATGAAGCATAAATATAAATTATTACAAAAGTGATTTTTTTTTCTATAAGTAGATAAACCCTAATGACTGATTGTGGCAGAAATATATCTTAAGTAGATAACTGCGTTAAAAAATTATCCACCCTAACTGTAACTAATTTAGTTTCTGTTATGTAGATTTAATTGTATTTTATTATTATTGGTATATTATTTTTAGAAAATCTAGTTAGCTACAAAGCTGGGAAAGTCAGCATCTGATTGACAGTGCTGTATTTGCCATGAAAACAAATATGTGATGTAAATCAACCAAATGGCTTTATTGTTCTGAGTTTTTTTGCAGCCAGATGAAAGCTATATAAATGTAGCTTGCAAATGCAATTTTTCAAAACTACAATTACAGCTTAGTAATCAATGTCTATTTTGCATAGAATACTGTCATTGTTAAGCCCCTACTTTCTTTGTTGCAAATAGGCTTTATAAGAAATTGTTTTCTGTTAGGATGTCTGTAAAATATCATTTGTTGCTAAAGTTAAATAAATATATGTGCACTAGTATACACATAAAGCTAAAGGTAAAGAACCCCTGGATGGTTAAGTCCAGTCAAAGGTGACTATGGAGTTGCTGTGCTCATCTTGCATTTCAGACTAAGGGAGCCGGCATTTGTACACAGACAAACATCTAAACTACTGAGGTCTAAACTACTGAGCCTCTTGGGCTTGTCGATCAGAAGATTGTCGGTTTGAATCCTCACAATGTGGGAAGCTCCCATTGCACTGTCCCAGCTCCTGCCAACCTAGAAGTTTGAAAGCACACCAGTGCAAGTAGGTACTGCTGCAGCGGGAAGGTAAACAGCATTTCCGTACACTCTGGTTTCCGTCACAGTGTTCCGTTGTGCCAGAAGCAGTTTAGTCATGCTGGCCACATGACCAGAAAGCTGTCTGTGGACAAATGCTGGCTCCCTTGGCCTGAAGGCAGGATGAGTGTTGCAACCCCATAGTTGCCTTTGACTGACTTAACTGTCCAGGGGTCCTTTACCTTTACCTATAGACATAGGTTTGTGTCATGAGAGAAACACCTACATGACCAGACATTGGCAGAAACACCTACATGACCAAACTCCATGGCTGCTGACATGGTTACTGTTAGTGTGTGAGCCCCAGCTCCTGGGATTCCTTTCACTGTCTCAGCAGAGTTACTCAGAAAGTCTTACTGCATCTTCACAGCAGCAGCAGTCCAGCCCTCCCTTCGTGAATTCCTATGACAGGAATAACCACCTCAGTCATCCAGTTCTTCTCTGAGGTCTTTGTTATTTACATTACAAGTTGCATAACACTATTGGTCTACACATAAGTTAAGAAACATGAGTATATACAGAATTCTGCTCCCTTCAGCCATCTGGCTAGAGAGGCTTGCAGATTTTCACATATTCTGGCAGACACTCTGACCAATGTTGGCTGCCTCACACTCCACCACAACTCTCCTCCACACATGCCCTGATAAAGACACATATTGCTGGGGAGAATTCTCATTGCTAAGCAGACATTTTAGATGTGCTTCAAGGCCACGCCTCAAGGCTATGCTTTAAGGCTGGCTTCAAGTTGATTTTGGCAATACGCTAGTTATGGCATTCACTAGATGAAATTCAGACTGGGATGTGTTGCTGTAGTCTAAAGTGATTCACAGACAATCTGATTCAACTTAAGGTCTCTTTGAGTCTACTTTGTCTCTCCCCTACCCTTAACATGGGAAAAAATGCAGGCCCACTGACTCCTCCAGAGTGGGTAAAACTTGCCAAATTATAGGTGAATACGTTCTGGGACCTTTGTAGCGGAGGCATCTAAAATGTGTGTGTTTAGATTCAAAATGGAGTCATTGGGGGTGCGCTAGAATTGGATAAAATTTGCAGGCATGCTTATCCCTTCTGAAGGCATGGATCCTGCCAAGCCTCATAATGATAGCTGCAGTCATTTTCCTGAAAAGGCAGCTGTTATAGTTTTGAGGCAGGTAGACATGAAAATTGCAGACATGAGAGAACTGCCCTTAAGTTTAGCGGGGGTGGGTGGGGGTGGACTGCTGCCAAACTGCAGTAAAATAAGTCTTGGGGATTTATATTAGGCACTTAAGAAATTGATTTTGAGGTGGGAAGAAAAAAGGGGATTCGCTTTGGGGGTAGAATTGTTCTTTCTGATCACAAGCTTGACCTGTCAGTAGCAACGGAACCCTCTCTCTCTCCCCTCTCCATTCTCTATAACTTTTGTTCTTGCAAAGAGTCTCCCTTCCCCAAAGCTGTGAGATTCAAGAGCACTGACAGAATCATTCCCTTTGATTACAAGCTATATTTGTTAGTCACAGGAGAGTTACCCCTCTCTGCCCTCTCCCCACTCTGATGTTTGCTCTTTCCCCCCCTATCAGCCCACCCTGCCACCATGACAAGCTTAGAGACATTACTTTCACTTTCAGGAGACACTTGCCTGCAGCACTTTTTTGATGTCTCGATTGCCAAAGCCCTACAAGGTGCTTCAGGGGTCCCTGCTTTGATTCATGGCACCTTGTACTGACTTGCCTCTGAGAAGTCAAAAATGCTTCCGCTTCTCTTCAAAATACATCCAAATCTAATGCCCATCCCTAGTTATCTATACACACATATGATTTAACTCTCTGATAGAATCAGGAAGTGGCTTTCATATAGTTCAGTGAAAGAGTTATTGGTAAACAAAGAAGAAGTAGGAAAGAGGGAATTGGTCATAATGTCATTTTAAAAATTAAATTTAAAAATAAAAAGGAAAGACACTGATGGTGGAAGAAAAAGTTGAAGCTGGAGAGCAATGACTCTCTGGTCAGCTTTCCACATTGGGAAGGCTCTTAAGATACCTGTAAATGTGTCCACACAAGTCAGGGCATACTTGTACCCCTGACTACTAGGCAATGACCTCTATTTGCCACACCTCCAAAGGTGCCCTGGGCCTCTTGATTTCAGCCATTGTGCTGGGAATAGGGGACCATTGCTTAACCTATTGATACAAGGCACACTTGTCAATGGTATCCTGAACCTGCAGTCATTTCTGGGTTTGCACGCCTCACCATGTAGCTGTCATTCCTTGGTTCCCAGCTTTCTCATGAGCAACAGTTTCCAAGCACTTGGCCTCTGTTGTAACGGGCCTCACATTTACCAATGCATTGGCCTCCTGGTTCCCTGGGAGTAATAGAGGATTATGGGCACATTACTCTAACCTTGGAGTGCAGAGGGACCATGTTGCAGATGTTCTTCCACAACACAGCCCCCCACAGCAGCTTCCCATTGATTTCCCAGTTATCATGTCCACTGGCTGGATGCTCCCTCCCCTTCATCATATCATATCTTCTCTTTGTATGGTAGATAAGCAACAGTAACCCACTTGGGGCCTTTCCTCTGGCAGTGCCATCAGTATACCAAGCCAATTGGACTTGTTTACTCCCTGCACCTCCTTGGGCATCTGTGGAGGTAGAACCATCTCATCTGGAAACTGGGCATAGCTGACAGGCCCCATGATAGCTTGAAGCGCCTGACTCAGGGGCGATGCAGGCAGCTATCCCCTTTGTTACAGATAACCACACCACTGAGTCAGTGTTGGTGTCTGCACAGCTCCAGATTTAGCCAAATGTTGGCTCTCTACCCTTTATGGGATTGCCAGTGTGTATCACCACAAGCTGCTCCTTGGTTAAATGCTCTGTGGCTAACAATGCATGTAAGACAGCACACACTGCTTTTCTCGCTCCTTTGAACAACTGTGACCAGAACCCTAGAGTCATGTGCTTGCCATGTTGGCACTGCTGCAAGCCCCAGCTCATTCCATCCTCTCTGACGGTGACATCCAGCTCCACAGGGGAGGCTGTGTCAATAGCCTGAAGATGCACAGCTTGGAAACCGAGAGCTTTAGCCTTAGTAAAAGCTTCTGAAGCCTCTCTGGTTCAGTCCCAGATAATTCCCTTCTTGAGCAAATGGTGAAGAGGTCTCAGTGTCTGTGACAAATGAGGTACAAAGGTTCCCCTGTACCCCAGCAACCCCACAAATTGCTGCAATGCTTTCACCCCCTGGAGAATTGGGAACATCTGAATCTTCTCCACCACAGTTTGCGGAATAAATTTGACCCTACCCAACCATACCACTCCCAGGAATTTAATGTCTGCTGCTTGAACCTTGTTGATATTCATGGCCCAGCCCCAGCACTGTAGATGCTCTGTTTTTCAATGGCATCTGCATGTTTAAATATGTGAGCTATCCACCTACAAATACAGTATATTTGGATGGATGGATTGATAGGTACCAGTAAATTTACAGGTTAGAATCTTTGCAAATTGTCCACATAGAATGAAATGGAAGTTGACTGGGTTTTAAAAAAACAAAACAAAAACAAAGGTTAAAATTAATATACAAACCATATTTCTTGTAAAATAAGAATTTGTCTTTTTCATATAATTGGAGACCAGGCTTGTGAAACACCATGGATGATTGACAATCATGCATTTCTAATTGAAGCTCCTTGAACACTCTGTCATTTATTTTCCTCTAGTCCACTTGTATTTAACTAACTGTCCTTCATTTCCTCAATATGAATATATTAGTATTAGATCTAATGTATCACTTTTGACATCCATTCACCTTGAATACAGAAACAGTGAATGAATGGGATGGGGTGGGGTGAAGGAACTTCACAACTGGCAGAGCATTCAAAATGGCATGGGTTCACAGGAGAAGTTGTGACTTTCACATTCAAATGAGGAACTTGTATAAGCCAATACAAATTTGTTCTGATTTCATCTGAGCTCCTGATGTCCTGTCTGATCATTTGCTGCTCTGCTAGGTCACATAAGTGCTGATGTTATTTATAAAAAAGGTACCTGTGTGATATCAGCTGGTTTTACTTTTTACTTTTATTTTTATTCAGTTTCTGATTTCCCTTACCCATTTATATTGAATTGTTTAATTAAAACTTATTGAATCAAAAACCTGGAGTCGACTAAATAGCCTTGCTTACACAGTGTCACCTGCAGCTGGATGCTACATCTATTGCTATTTGCTTACCATAAATGACCTCGTGGAGGTCAGCCTCCTAAGGACATAAGATGTGCCCTCCAGTTGTGATTCCTGGCAGCTGGAATCAAAAGACATAATACCAGAAAAGCTAACCAAGAAACTGAAACTAGCATGGGGACAAACAAAAGAGGATGCCTTCAACCTGATTTGGCTCACCTTTATTACATACACAGACCAGCAAGTCAACATCAACTCTATGATTCTATGATATGGCTAATTTGACCCCAAAATGCCCTGCCCCCTCACACATGCAAACTAGACTCGTTGCAGTCAACTGAAGGCAACCAACCATGCTCTGCCTCCCACCTCACTCACCGTCAATAAAAACTAATAAAGGAATGGAAAAAGAGCCTAGCTACATGATGTTCACACATACACTATGTACACCTTTCTTTCTCCCCTGCTCTATCCTCCCATCCTCCCACCTCTCTTCTCCTCTAACCTCATAATGTCTATAACAGTGTCTCTTGTCAAATATAACTGATGTGTAGAAAGGACTCTATGAAAGCAGAGATGCTGTATGTACTTTTGTTACTCAATAAAATCTTAAAAACATTAAAAAACAACAACACATTAGTGGTGGTAGTTCTACTCATGAGTACAATCTATATAGATTGCCTCCACAGCCTGTGCTACCTTACAATGAGAGAAAAGCAGGAAGAAATGGGTTTCCCTTTGGACAAACCTATAGCTATCTTATACTACATGTTGAACCAATATGTGAATTATAGCAATTTCTCAGCACAGATTTAGGCACGCTTAAGTTTCTGGTTTCATCAGCACTTAAATGCACATAACAGCAGTGGCTCATCACTTCCCCTCCATTTCAATTATGGATATTTATATTTTAATGGATCTGTTTATTTTGGTTTTTTTCATTTTGTATATCCCTTAGATGCCTACTCTGGCATTCAACATTATGTTAATTGATTCATCAATATCTAAGGCTTTGAAGATCTGTTGCTAGTTATAATGCACTGCACTGTGCTAGGTGGATCCATGGTCCAGAACAGTACAAGAACATTCCTCTGTTCAGACTAATAGACATATCATCCTTACAGTATCAAATTCAGGTGGTTGAGTGGCATTAGAGTAAAAATAGGACCACTGAGTAACAAGACAGATGAATCAACATGAGCTAAGTGAATCTTGAGGCATATAGAAGTATAATATTTTAAGGAGTGGCAGAGCTCCAAGAGAACTAAAGCCCCAAATATTAGCCCAATGAAAACCAAATATGCTCAGTGACCTTCAAGAGCTGTAGAATGTTGAGTGTCAGTCAGAAAGGGGAGGGGGAGAGAGAAGAAAACCTAAGAAAGAGAAGAGTGAGTTGATTTGCTCCAGATGTCCTTATTGCTTATTTCCTGGGGAAAGGCATGACTGCCTTGCTAGCACCTTGGACAGAAGAAGACGACCTACTTCAACATATATTGTAGCATTTTGTTGTCGGGCCTATTTATCTGTTCTGTGTTCCACACATGCCTTCTAGTTGATAGCACAGGTTGATACTGTGGGTCTCTTTGTTCCATTAGAGCAAGTACATATATTTCCCTCTTCTCTTCCCATGGGTATACTTTGGATACAAGTCTGTATATTGGAGTGGGAAAGCTGAGACTCTCCAGAAGTTGTTGGATTCTCAACTACCATTGTCTTTGACTTTTGATCTGCTGGATAGGGGTGATGGGAGTCCAACAACTTCTAGGGAGCTACAGTTCTTCATCCCATTGCATATGAAAAGAGAATAGATACATGATCATCTCCATCGCTGATGCCTTTGATTAAGAAAGACAGGATGTAAAGTTTTGGAAAGCCAATTAGGGTGCTATGTTGTATAATGGTGGCTGAACCAAGAGGTTTTCCTCTTTAAATTAGGCTATAATTAACCAACTAGTATTAGGGTATCCAAACCACATGGGGTAGCAAACAAAATCTTTGCTTTGTACTTTCATAAACAAACAGTGCCCCTACTTATTTATCAACCTTCATATTTTAATGCATATTTCTAGTGCTAATTACATTTTTTGCTATATTTAGGAAGATAGCAGGCACATATGGAGATTGTAGTACAATGTGAAATTCATGAGATGCCAGTTCTTTTATAAATATAGAAATCCAGTAATTAGCACCAAGGGAAAAACCATATGAAATCTCCAGGCACTCCTTGGGATTTGAAATTAACTGAGTTAAAGCTGATGATGCTTGTCACCAATTAATATTTTGGGGACTTGGAACTTGGATGTCTAGGGAGATGATGTGATTTAAACTTCAGAATAATATCTGCCTATATGGAAAGTTGGCCACTGTGGATCGCAAATGATTAAACAAAAGACATCAAGGTCACAGGTGCACCTATTTAGTGGCTAAGGCAGCTGGTGCAGAAATTAACAAGGTCCCTTCACTACTATTAAACTGAACAATACCAAACTCACTTATTTTGCAAGTTTTAAAAAATTCTATGGAATATCTGTTCAAAATGTGCTTCTGTCTATAATTCTTTAAACGTGTTCAATTTTTCTTGAGAGTCTCTGTATGTCCCCTTTTTAACAATGATTTCATGCTGAAAGAAACACCTTTGCGACTTAAATGAGAGCAATTCTGTTGACAAAGTTCATAACTGATAAAATGGCCACAATTTTCTGCATATTATTATTGCTGTTATCAATATTGGTCCTGCTAGCTAGGGATGATGGGAGTTGTAGTCCAAAAACAGCTGGAGATGGAAGTAGACTCACTGAGGGTATGGAGTCGATGGAGAGTGTTTGGTCTACAGTCTCATCAAAACCTGGAGCCAGCAGTTGTAAAATCTTTAACATAGCGTTCATCATAATAATCTGATTTATGAAGGTTTCTAATATCTTACCATAGTGTCTTATTCTTAACTCCTTAACCATGAATTATGGAGACATTATAAAATACCTATGATCTGTAATCCTTAAATGAATTTAGGAAGCCATCTACACATTTAAATTGAGGTGTTTAGTAGAACTTTTGATTCAGAAGTTAATTCTTCTGATTGAGGCTGCATTTGAAAGGAATGGGCATGCACTTCCCTGTAGCCACTTGTAATATCATGTATCTGATGTTCCAGTATAATTTGGATCATGTATTCCTGGCAAGCCATACAGAGCTTCAAATAGGTTAACTTGTCTCACATCACCTTCAAATCAGGCACAGTGCAAAAGGACAATTTAATATAGGCAATCACACCAGTTTGCAATTCCCCCAGCTACAGGCTGAAGTAAAACAATCCAGCTAGAGTTGTATGATGAAGTTCCGCTCTTCATATTTCTTGAATCTTAAAAGTGTGGTTTGCAGAACACCACAGACCTAACCATGTTGACTCACAAGTAGGCTTTGTTGAATTCAACAAACTCCTGCATAAATGCGGTAAGGATTGCAGCTTCCATTTTCCTGGGGAAAATACAGCAACAAGTATACTACCATACCAGCTAAAGGAAGTACCGTACTTCTGAAATAGTTTGAACACTTCACCTTCTCTCACTTGAAAATAAAACCTTAAACAATAAAGAAAATTACTCTCTGATGCTCTTAACCCCCCCCCCCCCGCCCCCCAAAAGACCTATGTTAACTGGACTGATGTACTTCAGTTGATTTCATTTGCTTTGTTGGAACTGTATTTGTTAAAAATAGTTTTGTTTTTTTGTTTTTTTTGAGAGAGAGAGAGAGAGAGAGAGAGAGAGAGAGAGAGAGAGAGAATAAAAAGTGTTTTTTTAGTTTCACTGTGAATCTTGGAATAGAAATTGTATATTGCCAAATATTGCTAAAAAAAATGTTAAGTCTGCAATCAGAAACATTCTTAATAGAGAGTAAGCTTTTGGTTTAAGAGTTATTTTCATATATATATATGAAAAGAGTTATTTTCATATATATATATATATATATATATATATATATATATATATATATAAATAATCAAAATAAATATAGCTCAGCATCATATCTGTTGGTCTCTCTCCTGTTTTCTCTTTTGAACATTTCTTTTCCATTTCCACTTAGTTTGTTCAGTGCATATTTATTGCTCAGAATTAAGGTGACTCTGGAAATGTCGCATTTGCAGACAATGGGGTGATGAAACTTCTGCTTTTACTTGCACTAAAAGCAACCTTCAACAGCTGTGTCAAAGACAGAATATGCTTTGTTCATAATTCATAATGCTGCCAGCAGAAGAAGAATTATTAGTATCTTAAAATTTTATGACATTTGGAGGAGGACATTATAAAAATACTTAGCAAATCTGACTTTATTGCATTTTGAAAACTCAACTTACATTTGGACTTAAGTAATAATTAGCATTTTTACTGGTATCGACCTGCTGGTATAATATATCTGATAATGTAATTCCAAAGTTCAGCGGCACTCAAAATCTTAATTTAAACTTTCAGAAAGTCTTCCAGTTAAACTAATGTGCAGACTGGGAGAAGATGTACTATTAAAGTAGCAGCAGTGTCAAGGATATTGAAAAAGTCCAAAGCTTCCTTGGAAAAGGAGAGTTTTCAGAGTATCGGATAACTGTACAAAGAGCCATAAAATGTGTAGGGAATTTCCATAAGGCTTCTCTTCAAAGCATCGTCCAGTATGAAATGGGCAAACTGTTCAACCTGAAGGACATTGTTTCCTCTCATGATCTCTGTGTGAATGTGAATGTATAGCTTGCAGAATGGAGAATGCCCCCTTCTGATGGTCTTCTGTGACCCAGGAGGAAAGAGGACCCACTGATTATAGGACCTCATCTAGACCCTAACTGGATTGGCCATTGAATCTTACTGCATTCTCCAGTGCACCTTGGAAGCATCAGGTTAATGTGTTTTAGGGGAAATGGTGGGTGGTTTATATCAGGGAAAAAAATATTTGTTTCTGTATAGTGACTTTATTTCAGTGATGGCGGGGTTTGTCAGTGGGTGTCAGGCAGCAGAGGAACCAACCCCCACAGCAGGTTGCCAGGAATGGACAAGACAAGGAAAAGTCCTTACCACTTGTGTTTATTCAATATTCACAGAGAAAGGCTTGGGAATGTGAGCTCTTGGAATAATGGTGTTGCTCTGAGTGAGTCTCCACCTCCACCCTCTCTCCCATTATACACCATCACTATGGGTGCTAAGATGTGCCCTCTGCCTCTGAGCTCTCTGCTCTCCTACTTTCAATCCCCACCAGGTTCTGAATGGGGGGGGGGGTCTAGAATGTTTTCTAAAGACACAGAGTCCGTCAGCTGTCTCTCCCCTGGTGCTTCCTCCTCCTCCTCCTCCTCTCCAATTATTTCCCAGCTTTCCCCCTCATCTGCCTCTGAGATGTGACCTCCCTCAAACCCCTTTTGTAATTCCGAACTGTCTCCTTCTTCTCTGGAAGGGTCAGGCTGGGGAGTCAGTCTTCACCATCCCTCCTCTGCCCAGTCCCTGATAACGGGCTCTTTCTGAACCTTGGAATTCCACACCCTGAAATGTTTCTATAATCAAAATACAGGAACACTTGCAACAGCCAGGTTCTTACCCCAGGACATAGGAGAAAACTCCTAGGGGCTGACATACCAATAAAATATTTGAGGGTACCGCTGCCCCAGTTGATGGGCATTGCCATTTAAATGGTGGGTGGGTGCCATGTCTTGTGATTGATTATCCAGGTTGGGCTGTACCTGCCCCCACCCAATATTTTATTCTAGTTGGTAACCCTACAGTGGGGTCACTATTACTTAGTTTGTTGTGTGCTGTAGTCATATTTACCAATAACCAGTCATTCACTGCTTTACAGGATCTACAGAGTGAAAGTCTGTTTTTAGCAAACACCCCATGACTACCTTAAGAATTGTACCCCACCCCATGAGACTGCATCATGCAGTACTAGCAGTACCAATAAATGGCGAGCATAATCTTGCCAGTTGCTTCCCCTTGCCTAGTCCCCTGGGAGGGAATGTATCTGTATCTCTCCTGGGAGAGAGTATCTGTGTTTATGTGCACATGTGTCTACTACAATTAATTAGGACCACCTTTTCCATCCGTCAAATGTCCCTAACAGATTAGTCTAACCAATTAATCATTTACATGTTGTAGCTCAAATCAGACTCCAGACTATGAACTCTATAGATTTCTGCAGCTTGCACGAGGGATAAAAATATAATTCTGGAATAAATGTACACACACACGTATTTGACCCTAGCCCTTAAATTAATAGCATAACTTCTAATTCTCCAGTGCATCAATAATTTTACAGTAGTTTCATATTCAGACGCTACAGGATGCGGCTGACCTCTCTTGGTTTGTGAGCTGAATAGCTGATGACATTTTGTCCCGCTGAACATCTATCGCGCAGCATCATTAGTGGAGTAATGAAATGGCATGATCAGTCAGTTGGTCCTTTGAAAGCAGCAATTAGACTGCTTATTACCACTTCAGGAGTACAGTAAGTAATCTAAACTCAATTTAACCAAATTCTGCTTTAGCAGAGGGTACTTTTGCCCATTAATGAAACTACTCCCAGACCATTCCACCACAATGGCTTGCAGGGCTGGTGTAATGGTTCCATAAATAAGAGGAATGACAGCAGCGGACTTTACACATGCAGTGCAAAATCAGGTTTTAAAAGGCTAGGGAGAAAACTATACACAAATCTGGGGTGGAATCCCTAAAATAGTTGGGTGGTGCCTTGTCTGCCTCCTTCCGGCAACTCCCCTTCAGCCAAGCTGGTGTTAAACGTATTGCTCTGCTTTCCTTTGGATCACATCAGTAAGGCCAAGAGAGGTGTGTGTGATTGTTGTCTGGGCAGCCCAGGACCTCCATACACACTTGTATGCTTATGCCCCAGGGAGGTCACTTTGCTGCTGCTAATGCAGCGGTTTGACTTCACCCCTGGAAGTGTACTCCATTTTCTGTTGAGACAGACAAGTCAAGGAAAACAAAAAGTTGTTAACCAGCAGACTCCAAATATCCTAGTACAGTGGTACCTCTGGTTACAGACGCTTCAGGTTACATACGCTTCAGATTACAGACTCCGCTAACCCAGAAATAGTACCTCAGGTTAAGAACTTTGCTTCAGGATGAGAACAGAAATCGTGCAGCGGCAGTGCAACGGCAGCAGGAGGCCCTATTAGCTAAAGTGGTGCTTCAGGTTAAGAACAGTTTCAGGTTAAAAACAGACCTCCAGAACGAATTAAGTTCTTAACCCAAGGTACCACTGTAGTTACATTTGTTAGGCCAGTTTGTTGACAGCTGTATGGCAAAACTTATGTCTGTATGTATGCATTTGTACCTCACCTTTTAATCACAAGGATTCGTGAAGCGGCTATAAATTTATAATAACACTTTCAACAAATGAAGCAATAGGCAACAGAAACCCGATATAATTTCAGAGTTTAAAATGCTATAAATCGGCAGGTACTTAAAAAAAAGAAAAAAACAACAGTGAGGGATCCTTGAAAGATAGGGGAACAGTATTTCAGAGATGAGGCATCAGGACTGAAAAAAGTGCTATTGAATGATGCCAAATGCCTATCTAGTCCAGTGTTCTCACAGTGGTCATTAAATAATTATGGGGAAACTACAGTTTTCCTTATTGTCACCCATCTCTCTTTCGAAGGTTGTAAGCACCAGGGTACAGAGTATGGGAATGGGTGTCCCTTTGGGACTTTAAAGGTTACAAAGAAGCATTTCAAATTGGGCGTGAGAGGGAATTTGTAGCCATTTTAGTTCATTTAATAAAAACTGCTGAGTCCCCATTAGCTACAAATGTGCATCCTGAAGTGTCTGGTGATCCTTTGGGAGAGTGACCCATCCGTGCTCTTACTTGCCAACATTTCAAAAACAGGGACACCTCTTAGTACTCCTGTTTTCATACCAAGGTCTGCCCATTAGGCAGTGCTATAGGTTTCCTCAGCTGTATGGTGCATTCATTTACTTCATGCCTGCATTAGCCAAGTCTATATTCCACTGTCTGTTTGTTTTTTTAAAAAAGATACAAGAGGGTGTTAATTCTTTAATCAAACATGTAAAAAGTTAGAAGCGCATGACATAAAAAATAATCCTCACTGTGTATAGCCAGTGAAAAAATAGGCTATGTACAACATGTGGTCGTAGTGGTAATGCACATGACAGTATATGTTTGTGCATGAAAGATGTGATGATTCCACATCCCACTCCCATCCTTCTAGATACTAAGGATTGGCAGATCAGCCTATTCCTGGACTTTGCCATTTTCATATACAGTCATACCTCGGGTTGAATGTGCTTCAGGTTGAGCACATTCAGGTTGCGCTCAGCGGAAACCCGGAAGTAACGGAGTGTGTTACTTCCGGGTTTCACCGCTTGCACATGCACAGACACTCAAAATTATGTCATGCGTGTAGGAATGAAAATCACGGGAGACGAGTAGTAGGTGTCATGTGAGAGGCGTCTGCCGGGGAAGCCCCGAGAACTCTCTTTTATTGAATATTACAAACATTGCCACAGGTGTACTTGTGGCTGATTGGTTGATACAAACACAAAGAAACTCATTGCCTATTGGTTAATGCAAATGCAAGGCGGGAATTACATGTGAGGGGTGGGAATTACATGTGAACATTAATCACCGGTAGATTAAAGGCTGGGAAACGAGGTTGGGACTAGACAAGCATGAAACCTCCTAATTAATTATAAAACAATTACTAATGATTGATCATAACATGAAAGAATACAATAATCAAGTTCTATAGATGTGGTCAGCTATGCATGGAGTACAAGTCACCATGAACTTTAGGTGAACGGAGCGATGAGGGAATGTCTTGGTGTTTGGAGCAGGTTCGTACAGTGTGTGCAGAAACAGAGAGAAGATTATAAGCGAGACTTCCCAGAATGCAAGAGAAAAGAAGCAATACTTCCCATAGCAAGACTTCCCATAAGGCTACAGTTATGTGTAGAAAGAGATGCAATGCTTCCCTATAATGCAACAGTTATGTGCAGAGGGAAAACATATGTGCAGAAGGAAAACTTCCCTTTACATGCGCATGCACAGAAGTGGCAAAACGCGACCCGTGCATGTGCAGACGCACCGTCGCGTCTTACTTTCTATTCATGATGCGAACGGGACTCTGGAATGGATCCCGTTTGCATCCCAAGGTACCACTGTACAGCTGTAGGGGTTGGTCTACTATGAAACTAATGAAGTTTAAGCTCCAGGGCCCCTAATCCCAGTAGACCCAATTTGAGCTGCAGGACTCAAATCCTTCTATGATGCATCAGGCAAGTATATCAATTTTTCCTAATTTCCATCCCCCCCAACTTAAAAACTATATGGCATAGAATTTTTTTTATTCACATCATTAACTTTGACATGTGAGGTACACCCAATTTTATTCAAAATCAGAGATGTAATAGTAGTAGTAGTAGTAGTTGTTGTTTTTAAGGTGATCTGACGTGGAATAACCCCATTGAAGAAGATAACAGTGGTTACCCAGACATTGTTGCTTGTTGCGAAGCCCCCCCCCCCCCATAACAGTTCAAGCTTCAGGATATATAAAACTGTAGATCCGCTACTATATAGCTGTACACAAATTACCTCTTGACATTTGTCACTGTTTGTGGGTAGTAAGGGGAAGGGGTGAGTGAATTAGGTCAGTTCACTTAAAAATGCAAGCTGAACAAAACTTTAATCTACCCCTAGGGACAGGGATTTTCCAAAGACTGAAAGAAAATTGGGACTGTCCCTAATAGAAAAATCGGGGCATATGTAATTTGAAGTATGTAGTTTCCATCCTGAATACGGCTTCAAATTTTAGTGAAAACTTGTTTACATTTACACATCACATTTTTCTTTTTCTTTTAAGGGAGGGATTATGTGGGGATGTTATATATTTCATGACTTCCACTAGAGAATAAAGCTTATGATGTTTGAACTGTTGGATTGGGTGCCATCTATCAACCTCCTGGATAAATGAACCAAAGCTATTCTTCACTGAATTAATTTATTGTCTCAGATTTTCACTGAGAAGCTAAATACTAGACCTTGAAGTGAAGTTATATGTCACCCAGAACATGCAGAGCTGAGGCTTATCTTGCAAACCAGACTTAAGTAAGGTTATCCAATACTAACAATGAAAAATGTTTAACAAGATAATAAAGTTAATTAAAACTGTATCTTAATTAAAACAATCAAAGCAATTATAGCATAAAAAGTAATTAGAACACATAATGTGATCAAAGATTGTGTATATTTTCCTGGAGCAGAAACTGATAGGCAGTGTTTTACTGCCCAGGCAGTATTTAGGAATCTGTTGATTTGTGGCTATACACTTATCTTTGTCTTCCGTAAGAAAACAAAACTTTTCTAGGATGTATGGATATGGAGAACTCTGCTAGTCTTTGGGATGTTTAGCTTCTTCCTAAATTCTTATCCTCACACCTTAAAGATAACAAAAGGGGCGCCAAGCAACTGTCCTTGATGAGGGAATTCAACAAGTGGTGTGTCACAGATGAAAATGTCCTCTCCTTTGTTGCCACATGTTTGATCTTTGATAGTTGTGGCATTCTGAGACGGTCTCCGGTGGAAGATCTTAGTGTTCAAGCACGTTGATATGGGAGAAGGCAGTCCATAAAGTTCCTAAAGTTCCTAAAGGTTAGAACCAACCAACATCCCTTGTGGATCCCTCAGAAATGGCAAGCCACCCCACATAAAGTCCTGGCTGCTATAGTTTGAACTATCTGCAACTTCTGAACCAACTCAGAGGGCTGCTCCACACATAGCACCTTTCTATTTAAAAGTAGAAAGTTCAGTGAGGCTTACTATTAGGAAAGTGCATAAAAATAGCAGTCTGTATGTGTGCCCCCTTAAAGTTAACAGGAAGTTGATTGCATTGATTAACAGTGAAACCATTGTCATTATCATATCAGTTCTCCAAGTGTCTGGCATTAAACTGGGCATCGTTATCATACTGTCAGTGATGGTTAGCGTCTGTCTTATCTTCTGTAGATTTGCTTCTAGGCAGCTGTCAAAGATAGTGGCAAAAGCAAGGGAAGTTTGATTTCAGCCTCACATTTAACTTTATTCTGTGTCCTCTGGTGTCACTGTTGAGAAGCACCTTTAAAGGCATCTTGGGGGAAAGCTTCCAAACAACTTCTACAATAATGGGTTGCTGTAAAGGTTTTTAAGGAGATGCAATTTATCTTTTTGGTCAGCATGCTGTCAAACAATATCATATGCTGATTTGCTGCTGTAGCGTATGAACATAAGAGGAACACTGCTAAATCAGATCAAGACTCCACCTAGTCTAGAAATTTATACTCCGAGACAAGGTTATGACCAATCTGAGAGCCAACAGGCAAAAGAAAAGACACACACTTACTGCAGGGGTGAGGAAAAAGATGTTGCTGGAACTCCAACTCCCATCAGTCCCTGACAGTATGGCCAATGGTCAGGGATGTTGGGAGCTGTAGACCAGCAACATTTGGAGGGGCACAGGTTCCCTGTCTTTGATTTGCTGATTTATATTATAAGTCAGAGGCCCTGAAATTAAGATACAGTTTTAATTAACTGTATTATCTTGTTAAACTTTTTTTTGGCATGCTTTTTGCAAGATGGTGGAGGGATCAGCTATTCTGTATGCTGATGCCAAGCAGCTCAGTCAGCTCAGTATATGCACAAATCCCAAGAGTAGCTGAAATGTGTGTGTGTGTGAGAGAGAGAGAGAGAGAGAGAGAGAGAACTTTAGTTGGTGATTTATCATAAAAAGATTAAGCTCTATACATTCTGATGTGTATGTTCCATCTTGACGGACAGAGGCAATATGTTTTTGAATGCCAACTGATGAGAATTGCAGGTGGGGAGAGTGCTGCTGTGCTCAGGTCCTACTGGCAGGCGAGAACATGATACTGGTCTTAATGTGTCCGTGGCCTCATCTAACAGGATTTTGTTATGCTCTGAGGCCCAGCTTTTGGTGTGGCATTGCTGGAATTGAATATCCCTGAGTGCCCTTTCTCGCTCCCAAGGAGGAAATTTTCCAAGCCTCTTTTCATCTAATGAGATCACTTTATTTCAATATTAGTACAGACAACACCCACACCCCAATTACATGAAGGTTACTTTCCAGGTTATTGTGTGTGTTGTTGGAGCATGAATATCCCACTCTGCCTCATTCTGCCCCGTTCTGCCCTCTTCCAGTGCCAAACAGGCGCATGCATGGTGGTAAATTGAGAGTTGCCTTTACAAAAAATAACAGGTAAACTTTAGTTCCTAGTAAATCTTTCTGTAACCTGCGAGAGCCATATTTATGGCTTGCTGCACTAGTTGAATTGTCTATCAAGCTGATAGCTAAAGGGTAAACACTTTTGTTTTGAACCCCTGTGTAATAAAACGTACATGTAGCTCCAATAAAAGTGGCACATTACACCTGAGGTGACAGGCTAGTCGTGTCTCTTTGGACCATCAGTTCCCCTACTCATTTTAAATCCCTTCTGAAAGATGTTTCCTCTTCTTGCCTAAATGTCTTGTCTTATATTTCTATTGGCTTCTTTTCAAAAAGCAACTTCTTTGTACTTCTTGTTATGCACCACCCCGATCTCCCAAACGCTGTGGCAGGTGATCCAAGAGTGCCCTTAAACCCCATGGTAACTTGGGGTGCTTGTCAATTAAGTTCTCCTTATCTGCCCTCATTGAATACCAAACAGACCAAATAAATACATGCATCAAGAGCAAATCAAATACCCCCCCCAAAAAACCCTACTCAGTCCCTGGAAAGATAACACCTGGGCAGGAGAGGCATTCTGTGGTTTCAGTGGGTCTACTCTGAGTATGACTTAGTTGGGTCCTGCTCTGGACTGTCTCCTTCCTTTATTCTGTTGGTTGGTTATAATGTCAATCTTTGTGCTACGTTTACTCCTTGAGGTTTTGCTTCACCAAAACTGCACACCAATTTTTACAGTTGTTAGAATATCTTCAGATGATCTGCTTCGTTAGACAGCTTATTTGTTTTTTAAAGAAGAACCCAAGAACCAAAACAAGGACTTTGTAGGAGAACTGTGATAGGATCCCCAGTGTTGTGTTTAGAATCTACGGCAAACCAAACTAGAGTTGGAAACCAAACTGGAATGGAAATTATGCCTTTGCATGTCCCTACTCTTCATTGCACCCTTCAGTGCTTTCTGTTTGCAGGAAGTGGGAGAAAAGTTGATATTTGATGACATCACGCTGCACGCAATCTGAATTTCTAAAAGTTGCTAGTTGGAACAAGACGCACAGCTGCTGCTTTGAATGGCAGACATTCAATTTTTAAAACATCTAGTTCCAACCATGACAAAGGGAGAAAGAGCTATTTCTAACTGGTGCACTTCAAAGACTTGTTGCCTCTTAATATTTGTGGCACCAACAACTATCAAAGAGGGACAGATTCAGAGATGCGCCTGAGCTTTCTTATTTTATTTTCCTGTTAGTCATGAAGAGACAAAAGGTAGACGTCACAAGAAAATTGCACACACACTTATAAATGGAAAAGTGAATTCCTCATTTTATTCAATGAAGCCCTTCCTTACACAGAAGCTTAAACTAAGCAACATTGGAGGATGACTTCAGCATATTAAAATAAATAACATCAAGAGTTTGTTGGGAGACTTAGAATTTTGGAATCTGGCGTATAATATCTACAAATGTCAGGCTTATCCTTTGGGTCTGAAAATGTCACCCTTTAGAGAAAGTCATTAAGGGATGATTATTAAGTTGATGTGAACTTGAAGAAACAGATTAAGAACAAAAAGAAATGGGGGAACTAAAATGCCAAGTTGTGAAATGACTATTTCTATGTTTTGAAAATTATTCTGCTTTGATACCAAAGTAAGTCCTCTGGATCATGAATTATCCTTTTGCATGGACAGGCGGAGTCCCCCCAACCTCAGGTGACTCCTGAGTGGAATAATGACTCAAGACAACGTGCTATGGGATTAAAATTGGCTACAACTTTATTAAGTTTCAGATGTAGGGTGACCTTGGCTCAGGCATTGGGCGTTTATCCTTCCCAGTCCCCACCTCGGGATCTGGGAGACATCAGGGTTATTCAGAATGTGTGGGGATTGGGCTGGCTCTGGAGAACATATGTTCAAGCAGAGAGCCCGCCCCCCGTTTCACCACCATTGGAGGGGAGAGCAATGACAACCTCTTGGCATATGGCCAATGCCTCCCCTCAAGACCCCTTTAACAGGGAACCTTGATATCATTGCCGCAAGGGGGGTGTGGGTCACCGCTTCATGCCCCCCCCATTTAGGAAGATAGACAAAAGGATTCCGCCCAAGGTCTGAAACTGCCAAAGTTGTGACATTTTGCTACTGGAAAGGCAAAACCTGCCAATGCAGGAAAATTCATTTCCGGCCCTTCAACAGCGACCTTGACGTAGCAGCGCCTGTGTACCTATGGAGAAGAGATTAACCTGCAAAAGAAGACTTAACTGAGGGAGGGCAGGGTGGGGGAAGCTCAGGAGCCAACTGCCGCTTCGCAGATAAGATTCACCTTCTGTTGTGTGGGCAGGACAGTCCCTCCCCTTACCTGGCCAATCCACTAGCAACGCCTGCCCAGGCGGGATTGGGCGATGGATGAGTTAGGTGGAGACCACCAGGTATCCAGCCTGGGGAGGGCGAAGCCAGCCCCTACTACCAGGAGTATAACTGGGATCCGGGGGACTGCCGTGACCATGCAAAAGGCACCCCCCCATTTGATGTCGGGAGCAGTTATTCTTTTCCCTTTTATCATGTTTTTCACTTCTCCAGATGATTCTGTCTTCTATACTTTCCTGAGGGTCTTTGTTTTTTAAAATAAAATAAATAAAATATCCTCTAGTGGAGATCCTTCTTTCACTGGAGACAGAAAAATAATCATTGTCAATCCCTAACCCCCTCCATCAAGGATAGAGGGATTTTTTTGGTTTGTTGGTCGTTTAAAACAGCCCTTGGTGCCTTTAGTAAAAAAAGAAAAAGAAAAATCCTATTAAAATTAATTATTTAGGCCCGAAGTCTCTTTTTTCCAGTATAGCACATCAGTGATTAAGATGACTATTAAAATGTCATATGAAATCAACAATATGTAGATGAGTGCTATGACAATCATATTGCCTACTGTGACAGCCATAAATATTGTAGCACTGAGTTTTCTAAGGTTAATAGAGGAGGCTTACTGGAGATTTGCAGGTGTTTCCACAATGTCTAAGGGTAACTTTTGTTCCTCACTCACATGCATATAAATGTTCACCATGTAATTATCTCATGAGTGAATGCAAGTTGTGTCTGTCGGCTGAACTAAATGATATTAAAACATGTTGCTGCCACCCCTCTATATTCCTTCACCTTATCTCCACCTATTTGAGGATATGATCATGTCCTCTTGGGTTTCATGATATACAGACAAGGGAAAGCTGAATGCCGTTGGACATGTACTCTGGAATTTAAGAAGGCTGCTTTCAAAAAGCTTAAGGAACATCTGGGTGAGAGCCCTTGGTCTGAAATACTCAAAGAGAGTCTAAGATGGATGGGAAATATTGAAGACACAAATTCAGATAACAAGAAAGAAAGGTGGGAGGCATCTAAACAAACCAATGTGGCTTCATAAGGAGCTTACAGATGAGCTAAGATTTAAGAAGAGCATGTATAAGAAACGGACAAAAGGGTGACAATTCCAGGGTGAAGAAGGTCAGGCAGTTTAAAGCTCAGAATGAACTCAGGCTTGCAAGAGAGGTTAAAAATTCAGCTATATTTGAAGCAAGCAGAAGAACAAGCAAGTAGTAGGACCTCTGTGTGGAGAAGATGGAGAAATGCCTTTAGGCGACAGAGAGAAGGCCGTGTGAAGTATCAGCATCCAAACTGAATAGATTAAGGGTTAAGACTCACAAGACGTGCAAAGTTCTAGGAAAGAATATTTTGAGGACATACACCTTGTGCCTGAGGCAGTTGTGTAAGATGGTGCAGTTATGTCAGTTAATAACAGTTTTTTTGTCTTGTTAGAGCTGCTGAGCAGTAGGTCTGTTCAGTTCTGCTGCTGCCTGCCTCAGAGTTAGTCAGAGTCTGTGAGAATTTTGGTGATAAATCTGTGTAACACATTCATAACATAAGTAGTACCTGCCTGCCTTGTACATATATATTTAATCTAACAAGTGCAAGGGTACTGTGAGTAAAAGTTATTGTTATTTAAACTTTAAGAGATTGTCTTGTGTAGATTTAATAGAAGGGGAAATGGGGGGGGGGGGACTGGGACCAAAAGGGTTTGACAACCCAGACTCTAGTTTTCGCATAAGCTCTGTTAATGGGAATTAAGTATAATTGCTAAATAAGCTATCATTTATTAAGTTTCACAGGTGTGAAAGATAACATTAAGCTAATTTATTTTTCCTAAATAAAATCTATTTCCCACATATTTGTGGAATGTGTTAAAATGTTGCAGAAAGGGAGGAGAGAGTTTGACGCTGCACTAATAAAAAACTTTTAAAATAAATTAAAACAAAGACTATGGAAAAATTTGGTGATGATGACAATTTGCTGCTGCTTCAGTTTGTGCTGTTGGGGCAATTGGTTCAATTGTTCTGTATTAGGGGAATTATAGAAGCGTACAATTGTAGAGTTGGAAGGGACCATGAAAGTCATGTAGTCCAACTCCCTGCAATGCAGGAATCTCAGTGGCACTAAAAACAAAGGTGTTTTCTTCCTCTTTCAGCAAGTCAATGCTAAAAACTAAGAAGGGTCAATGAACATATATTTCACTTATTTATTTATTTTTTTGAAGATGGATAAAATTCACAGAAACACAGAAGCTCTATAATGAAACAGTGATGGTGAAGAAATATATATACATATATTGAGGAGGGAGGGAGTGTCAACCTTTTTTAATTTTTAATGCCCATGCCCTTTGTTATAATTCTAGACTTCTGATATAGCTGTCAGAAGGTTTAGGGTTGATAATTTAAATTTCCACTGCTAGTTTTTATAAGGATTAATCTAACACTGAGCAAGCTTCGACAAGATTAGCATGTCTTTCTGAGGCAGATATGAAGACACATTCAAGGTTAAAAGTGGGAAGGAAACATCTTACACACTTGGACTCACAAGTTCCTAACTGTGTCTGTGAGATTTTTCTCCATATTGTGTACAGGGCTGTATCAGGGAAAAACAAACAAACAGAGTGTGTTCTCCCTCATGGAGAGCACAGGTTGCGGGCAGGGCTAACAAGACACCTCACTGTTACTAGGCAAATGGTTTGGCCATCCTTTAAACAGGGGCGGGCTGTTACTGGGGAAATCTAGATGTTGCCATTTGCTGATTGACAGCCCTTTTTGTTAAATACAATGCTCGCAGTGAGGAACTTCCTCTTTTCGCTGCTTACTTCGGATCACCTGCCCTCCCTTCCCTAATTTTAGGCTGTTTGCTTGACCTTGCTATGCCTGTCATGGGGTCGTCTGCTTTGGGGCAGGGGCCTGGTAGGAATTTTGTCCATTTGGCTGATTAGTGTGTGCCACTTGGTTTTTGCCTACTGCGTAGCAAATCGACACAACTTGTAAGGTTTGCGGTTAGGCATTGGTCTTGGAATTGGTTGGTGGAGGGGTATGGATTTGGCTGTGCCTGCCCCTCCAAAATGCTGCTGCTGCTGCTGAAGGGTTTTACCATTAAAGGAACCCAGGGGCTCCCCCATGCTTTTGTCCGAAACCCCCTAGCAAGGGGCTAGGGCCACACAAGCTCCTGGGAGCATGCTGGGGAGAGGTGAGGCATGGTTCCCAGTCCCGTCTCTCTCCCCAGGTGACTTACCCTTCCTGACTTCGGGGGGGGGGGCGCGAATGTCAGAGCTGTCCCCATGCGGGGGCAGTTAGTGCTACCAATGCCTAAGCAACCACTCACATTGCTGTAATTTGAATAAAGTTGTGGCCAAATTTATGCCAAAAACCTTAAACAAAAATTAAATGTCAATTGTGTTTTTCTTTGGGGGGGTGTCTTGGGGACCTTGACGCGCAAATACAACAAATGGAGATGGGAGAAGGGAAACACTGCAATTCTGGAATTTCATTGCGAGCCATTTTGCTATAGGAAGCAGATTCATTTCAGCTCCCCCCCCCCCCACATTTGACTAGCAGTATAAGACAAGTACCATTCTCAGTTCTGTTGTACAGTGACATGCACAGATCAACTGTGGGTCCAGTGCACATCCTGTATATCTAGATGCATTCCACAATCTAAACAATTAGTGAACATGCACATTGATGTGCATTGTGAATTTCAGCTGAAGTGTGGATTGCATTGCAATCTGTACTGCACTTTCGGTCACATATAACTGTTTCCCTCTATCAGCCTAACACACCTCACAGGACAGGTGCAAGGATAAAAGGGGGCAGGGAGCTATGCATACCCATAACACGTTGAAGCCAAAATCCAGGACACCATATTCCCGGACGCCATCTTCCCATGTTTAGTCATGAGAGCATGACAGCCATTTGGGTTACCATGATCTCGCACAATTCCGTTGGGTTGCCATGATCTTGCACAATTTTGATTTTACAGGCATGGAACCCAAAACCACAAGTTTTGGAGTGCTGCATGAGATCACAACCCTGCAAAGTGCTTTTTTTTTGGGGGGGGGGGAATTGTGTGAGATCACAGCAACCAAAATGGTTGCCTTTTCTCATGATAAAAAAACAGGATGTCCCAATTTTTCCGGGACACTTGTGGGGTAAGTTCTATGTACATTACCCTAAAATCGGGGGGGGGGGGGAGGTAGGCTCAAATTACAAACATAACAAACTAAAATGAAAAATACTGTAGCTGGTTCTGGGCCAATGTGTTTTGATAAAAACTGTATCTTTTTCTTTAGAAAATTGTTTGAGCATTTCCTAAATTTGTATGTGCCTTGAGATACTCTACCTCAAACTGATTCCAGATATTACCTCTTGTCTTGATTATACTGGACTGATCATATTCGACCCTAGCCCACGACAAAGAATGGAATAATTTTGTTCATGTGTGGGTTTAGATTCGAGCTTTATGCATATATTGGAAATTAAACAGATGGCTTTTCCTTTTTGCTAAAGGAAAGAGAATGAGCTACTAGTAAGTAGTGACAGGGGAGCTCTTTGCACATGCCTCAGTCTCTTAGCCTAGTTTCCTCACAGAATCAGAGAGATTGAAGGTTAATAAATACAAGAACACGCTTCTCAGATTATTATATCTGCAATCACCAGGATTAATTTATTGACTACATTTGCAAATTGCCCATCAATGAAAATGGGGATGAACTGGTTCCAAAAGCTAATTTTGTGTGGCTGGTCTTGTGTAAGGTAAAGGTAAAGGGACCCCTGACCATTAGGTCCAGTCGTGGCCGACTCTGGGGTTGCGGCGCTCATCTCGCTTTATTGGCCAATGGAGCCGGTGTACAGCTTCCGGGTCATGTGGCCAGCATGACGAAGCCGCTTCTGGCGAACCAGAGCAGCACATGGAAACGCTGTTTACCTTCCCGCCGGAGTGGTACCTATTTATCTACTTGCACTTTGACGTGCTTTCGAACTGCGAGGTTGGCAGGAGAAGGACCGAGCAATGGGAGCTCACCCCGTCTCAGGGATTCGAACCACCGACCTCCGATCGGCAAGCTCTAGGCTCTGTTCGTCTTGTGTAGAAAGCGTTTATTCAGAGTATAAATAAATGTGTGGGATTGGGGCTGCACCCAATTGTCCACCCCTGACCTTCATATATTTAAGCCACTGTTTGCACAGAGAGCAGCCTAGTGTTATAGACTCCTTTGCAAGCACAAGCTTGAATACGTGGAGTTTGGAGGCAGATTCAGCAGATGTGACCTTGATCCCACTTCTATGTGTTCATTTGCTCACACCACGAACCTCTGCATGGCTTTGTTGGCTCATATCAAACATATCTTCCTGGTTTCATGGTTTGTGAAGCTGCAATTGAGCAATTGCTTGGAATCAAAGATGGGGAGAGTGTTCCTGAGCTTAGGTTCTGGTTGCAGGCTTCCTGTGAGCCTTATTGTTGCTGTTGTTGCTGTTGTTAAAATGGGCATCTGGTTGGCCACTGTGAGAAATGGATGTTGGACTAGATGGGCCCTTCTGCCTGAACTGGCAGGCTCTTCTTAAGTCCTTATTGGTTTTATTGGGTCCATTTGCTAGATGTACAGAAGTTCCTTGTACTAACTGCCCATAGTGCAGTAGACATGAATAGGAACTAGAAATGCAGAAGAAATTACTAATCCTCTGCTTTTCCTCTCATGCCACTGCTATCCATTCTGCCTATAAAGGGAGGTAAGGACAGAAGAACAGGGAGGCGAAGTACAGTATGTTTGGGTAGCAGGGATGACTTTCATAGTGAGAGGACTGGTATGGAGATGGATGCGAAGAGGCACCTCCAAAAGCCCTTCCCTTGGCTTGGGAAGTTGCCCATTTATTTGTTTGTTTTATGGGGGAACTTGGGGGGTGGTGGAGTCCAACTTGAAGGGTTTTCTATACCTACTTACCTGAAGAGCATACCCCATTCTATGCAATGGGGATCACTTTTTTTAAGCAGGTCTGTATAACAACACACTGCTGAGGCACACTGAGGAGTCAAGGCATTTAATGAAATACATGTGATTGCACAGTTTAGGGCCTGTGACCCCATAAACGTGATGGAAAGGCAGTGGGTGATGACAAATGAAGAGCACACAAGTTGTGGAAGACTTCTGCTATTTACTGGATCCGCAGCCTGTGTAGATCAGCACAAATCTTGCGGCATAATTCATTATACCAGTTCCCTGCAGTGGATGATCTTTTATATCTACAACAACCTATAACACAACAAATTTATTCTCTCCTGGATTTGGGGGCCCATTTATACTTTAATACATTATATTGTCTCCTTCACACATCATTTACATAATGAAATAAACTGCCAGGAAGAGAGACAACTCATCCTAATGGGAACTAAATATGCCAAGGACTCAGCCTATTCCAAAAAGGATTTTTATGAGCTGGAACAATTTGAACACAGTAGGGGAGAGATTAAATGTATTTAATATTTTCAATGACAATGAGCTCCAATTGTTTTTGTCTCCGCTTTTTTTTTGTGAATGATGGAAATGCTTCTGAAGAGTCTGTGGGAGATGTTGACAAAGGAAATTGGTGATAGTAACTTGATGAAAACTTCAGTAGGGAATTGACTGAGTGCAAAGGATTATGTGGGCCTGATATTTATGTACACTCACCATTTGGGACCGTGGGTAACTGGTTGTTCTTCTGAGCCCTGTTCTGTTTGCCATACAGTGGTACCTCAGGTTAAGTACTTAATTCGTTCCGGAGGTCTGTACTTAACCTGAAACTGTTCTTAACCTGAAGCACCACTTTAGGTAATGGGACCTCCCACTGCCGCCACGCCGCCGGAGCATGATTTCTGTTCTCATTCTGAAGCAAAGTTCTTAACCTGAGGTAATATTTCTGGGTTAGTGGAGTCTGTAACCTGAAGCATATGTAACCTGAGGTACGTGTGTATGATGGAGGGAGCCATACTTGCAGTGGTATTTCTATCTATATTGGGGTGAGTAATTTTTTCCAGGGGCTACATACCACGAAGAGAGCCACCACACACTCTTTCCCTTTCTCACACAAGCCACAAGCACTGTGTGCTCATAGCTTCCCCCAAAGAATCATGGGAACTGTAGTTTGTTAAGGGTGCTAGCATTTGTTAGAAGGGCCAAATTCCTTCCCAGAGCTACATCCTCTCCTCACAGGGAGCTCTCTGAGATATAGCTCTGGGAGGGGAAGAGGGGCCTTCAAATAATCTTCTGTACCCTTGACAAATTACAGCTCTCATAATTTTTTGGGGGAAGTCATGACTGTTTAAAGTGATATCATGGTGCTAAAAATGTATAGTGTATTTGTGACCCACCATACACGATCCATCCAGCTTCATTGGACTCACAGCTGTCCATGCAAGTGCAGGTCAATTCTGTGTTAAGGGCAGCTGTCTACCAGCTCCATCTGGTACGCAGGCTGAGACCCTACCTGCCCGCAGACTGTCTCACTAGAGCGGTCCATGCTCTGGTTATCTCCTGCTTGGACTACTTCAATAGGCTCTACATGGGGCTACCTTTGAAGGTGACCCAGAAACTACAACTAATCCAGAATGCTGCAGCCAGACTGGTGACTGGGAGTGACTGCCAAGACCATATTACCCTGGTCCTTAAAGACCTGCATTGGCTCCCAGTACATTCCTGAGCACAATTCAAAGTGTTGGTGCTGACCTTTAAAGCCCTAAATGGCCTCAGCCTGATATGCCTGAAGGAGCGTCTCCACCCTCATCGTTCAGCCCAGATACTGAGGTCCAGTGCCGAGGGCCTTCTGGCAGTTCCCTCACTGTGAGAAGTGAGGTTACAGGGAACCAGGCAGCGGGTCTTCTCTGTAGTGGTGCCTGCCCTGTGGAACACCCTCCCATCAGATGTCAAGGAAATAAACAACTATCTGACTAAACAGACATCTGAAGGCAACCCTGTTTAGGAAAGTTTTTTAATGTTTGATTTTTTTATTGTGTTTTTAGTGTTCTGTTGGGAGACGCCCAGAGTGACTGGGGAAACCCACCCAGATGGAGATTGGTAGGGTATCATCATCATCATCATCATCATCATCATCATCATCATCATCATCTCTCCCTTTTCTGATTCTTTGCCCTATTCATTCACTATGTTTCCTGCTTGATCTTTCACCCATTCCCCCACTCATCTCCTCTTTGCCCTATGTGTCTCCACTCCTTGGTCCCATTTGGCATGCAGCACTTTAGCCTTTTTTTTTTTTTAAAAAAAAGTATTTCCTCTCCTTTTGATACTTTTGCTATCAGCAGATGCTTGTCTGCAGCATTTAAAAAAAAAAAACATTTGGATATCCACGTCACCGAAGAGTGATTCAGGGATCCCCCCTCTGATGTGTACAAATCCTGCTTCACCTCTGACAAGCCACAAATCCCTCATAGGCACTCCAGTTCACCTCACAAGTTGGATTCTTTTGAATCCAACACACACCTCTAGCACCAGGTGTCTTCTGTTGCTGCTCAAAGCAACAAGGTTTTCAGACTGATGGGGCAATCTTAAAACTAAGGCTTCACTGGCTTCAGTGAGTTGGGATGGACCTATTGGGCCAGTTGACAATTGCTGTAGCCTAGATACATTGCATTGCATCCCTTAGCCCAGGGGTCTGCAACCTTTAAGACAAAAAGAGCCACTTGGACCCATTTCCGAAGAAGAAAAAAAACTGGGAGCCGCAAAACCATTGCGACATTTAAAACAAATATATCTCCAGAGCCGCGATCTGACAGCGGGTGGGAAGGTGACGTCGGGACAGTGCGTGACTAACGCACGCACCGCCCCCATGCGACATCACAGCCAGTACAGCGCCCGTCACAGTGGGGAGTGTCAGGGCGCACAATGCGCCTCCTCCCCTCGCTAGTATCCGCCCCGGAGCCGCGGCAAAGGTGTAAAAGAGCCACATGCGGCTCCGGAGCCGTGGGTTGCAGACCCCTGCCTTAGCCAGTTTTATAGGACATGCAGATTACTCAGGCTGGTAAAGTGCTGGTGATTGAGTGCTCTGGTTTGAGATACATACTCCCCTGGTGACTTATAGTGTCATATCTGGAAGTGTCTGTAGTCCCCAATCCATGCCCTTCAGCATTCCCAGAGAAGAAGGCATCTTGATTCAAACCCTGACAAGCCTGACACATTCTTAGCCACTGCACTTTCAAGTGTTCAAATGTGTCAGGAATGTTTTTAATTCTATACTGACATTAGCATCATATCTCATGGGAGTTGTACACAGGGGAAATGTCTTAATGGTTGCTGCTCAATTTAACCCAAGTGAAATTTGAAATCAATCTGGAGGATCCTGAGTGGAATTTCTGGGTGGGGTGGGGAGGTATAAGTAATGTTAAAGAATCTAGACTTGACAGGGGCTGCTTTCTTGAACAATGGGGCCAGGTATCTTTATATCTTTAGAATGCAGTGCGTGTAACTGAATAATTATATAGATTTAGGTCAGACATCATTAAGATGCATGGCCATATTGCCTCTGTGTTTGTCACATCAATAAAGCATTACTAAAAAGGTCATGCTATCCTATAGGGCTGCAATGCTGTGTTAATTGATGTGGTATTATTATGACATCCCACTGGAAGCCTGGGCTTCTAACTTTAGCAGTGTAGCAGAATTGAATGCTTTTCTCAAAGGGCTGTTGGTTGAAAATTGGGCCGCTGGTTAAGTGACTGATAGGACAACAGGGATGGAAGTGCATTTTCTTTAATGTTCCGCACATCATGCTTTATGAATTTAAAATGTGACCAGCTTTTCTTTCCCCACCCAAAACAAATTGAATAAAAAAACCTGATAATCTTGTTGTGTCAGTTTTTCTCATAATTTGCAAACTCCTTAAGCATCCCTAGATTGGCGCTGAGAATTAATAATTACCAGTGGTCATATTCTGAAGCAGGGAAGAATGCATTTCAGCCACATCAGTTTAAAAACTGGGGCTGAATTTACCCGGCAGCTGCCCTGAAGTATATTGTCAGAAGGGCCATGGTTTCCCCAAGGCTTAAGAACTCAAAAAGAGGGCATGTCTGAATATACCTGAAGGACTAGAGGGTATGTCTGAATATGTTTGAAGGACTACAACAAGAAGCATTGTTAGCCCTACAGTTGTTCAAACATTGCATAACTTATGAGGAGTATACCCTATTCTGCATGTAGAATATCTCATTGTTCAAATGTTGTCATCTCTAGGTAAAGGAAGAAAGGAACAAAACCTAGTGGTCTCTCTAGGTAAAGGAATCTCACACAGCAGAGCTGGGAAGCTTGCCTCAGACCGTGACCTGCAAGCTGGAACACACAATACGGAGGTAGTTGGATTAATTGAATTATTTAATACTAGGCAGTGACATTATCCTGGAGTCCAGCAGTTGCCACACATAGACAGAGAGAGTGAGAGAATAGCAGTGCTGACAAGGGAGGCACTGGACCCAAGCACCACCACTGAAGCAAAAAACTGCTAGCCCAAGATGCTAGAGACCTCTGAGACTGAGATGCCTGATGCTCCTGAGCACAGAATGCAGACCATAAGCCCTAATCCACCAAAGGGCCAGTATACTCAAGTGTCAGGGATCTTGCCATTGCCCTAGTGCACCAAAGCAAGCAACATGCCTGGGATAGGCTGGTCCCTTGAGGTTATATAATTTATTATTTGTACCCCGCCCATCTGGCTGGGTTTCCCCAGCCACTCTGGGTGGCTTCCAACAGAGACTAAAAATACATTAAAACACCAGTCATTTAAAACTTCCCTAAACAAGGCTGCCTTCAGATATCTTCTAAATGTCAGGTAGTTGTTTATCTCTTTGACATCTGATGGGAGAACGTTCCACAGGGTGGGCGCCACTACCGAGAAGGCCCTCTGCCTGGTTCCTTGTAACGTGGCTTCTCGCAGTAAGGGAACCGCCAGAAGGCCCCTGGCGCTGGATCTCAGTGTCCAGGTAGAACAATGGGGGTGGAGACGCTCCTTCAGGTATACTGGGCCAAGGCCATTTAGGTTCCTTAGCTAGGCAATGAAGCCATTGGCTCAGGCCTCATCCACACATCTGCTTGTCCCATGCTAAGAAAGTATGGGTTTGAGAAGTTTTCTGCTTGTCCTGGGATTTGTAGGAAGGGGTCCAAACGCTTTTGCCTTTGCCTTGCCACTTCCCTCTGGAAAACACACACTATAGCACTCAAAAGGAGTGGGTGGCAATCCGTGAAAAATCCAGTCGCCATTTGTTGTGGCTCAGCACTAAAGGCTTGGTTTCCCCAGGAAAAAGTAGTGAGGCAGTAATAGGGGCAGTAAATTAAGAAGACAGACTTGAGAGAACTCTGTCCAGGGTCCTGAAATACTTGCTACTTATTTCTCTAGACTTCCAGCATCTTAACCTTAACAAATTCCTGCCTGTTTCTGCCTGTCCTGTTCCACATTGTTTTTCAAATTTGTACCCTTCTGGTTCTGCTTTGAGAGACAAAGCTTCATACGATCAGTCTATGGTGCTATGGTAGTAAAGCTGTTTATTGTCCTAAATACTTAGAAATCTCCAGACTATAAAATTATATAAATACTCATGTGATCTCAGATTGGCATCAGCTACTGCTTCTACCAACTTCTAAGACAAAAGAACAGATTGATAGCTGTGAATACCATGGTTATTAAGGTTGCTGATTAACCATGATCTGGTATACTTTAACTTCCTGGCCATCTGTTAGAAGAAATGTAGAAACTTCATTATTAGGCAATTGTATCATAATTATTCTGAGAAAATGTCTAATGTAAATTTTCACACATGCATTTGTGCTATAATTTAATGCTGAAGTTTTTAAGTCTTCTGGCTCATTGCCTAATTGTTTCCTACCAACATCTGCTAAACATAAAAGGTAAGCGGGAGAAAATTGAAAGTAGACTCAAATCAACCAATACTTTGCCTAACATTTTATAAACTGAACAAATGTTTGGGAGCCAGAATGCAAAAGGCAGCAAGCAAACTGGGAAAATAATGTGCAGCTGTTGATGCTTTGAACTGGTCCAGGGAGATCATTATGCTGTACTTACCAGGATGCTACTTGAGCAGCTGGTGTTTTCTAACTATACATTAAATCCTGCTTATTTTAGTTAACTGAATAATCTCATTGAAGGCAATAGACTAAATCAGACTTGTGTAACTTGTGTACTACCAAACTCTATCTTGCTCTCCAGCAAGGTGCTAGAAACCTGTCCTCTTTTGCAGTCCTGGGCAGATAATACACACATTACTATAACTATCATAAATTGTTTTGTTTTGCTTTGGTGACGGTGAAAGCCATGCTTAGCTTTATGGGCAACAAGTTGTGCAGACCTGAGCTAAACAATGAACAAGGACTATCTGTATATTAGTATCATACAGAAATTCCTGCTTACCCCCTCCCAACAGGTGGGCGGAGTTTGTGACCCCTTGAGGGGCTTACCTGGCCGGGAGCCACCCACCTGGTAACTGGGTGTCTTTGGCCCACCCCTGCCTTGCAGGCCAATGGGCTGCTGGCGGGGGTGTGGCCTGGGACAGGTACGGGGGCTGATCCTTCTTCCTTCTGGAAAATAGTAAATATAGTATATGGAAAATAGTATATCTCCCTTCCTTCACATCTCTCTACATTTCAGAAGAGCCGGCTGATTGTTGTTGGTCTTTTATCTGCCACTCTGTCTGTTGCTTTGATGTGATTGGTTTTCATTTGAAATGTTATTCATTTATACGAGTGGTTATGCGATGTTAAAATTTCTATTGTTTGTTTATAGTGGGTTGGCTCCAAACTTAGTCATGTTTAGAGTAGACCCATTAAAATGGGGTGTGCTAGTTATGCATAAGTCCCATTGATTTCAAAGGGTTTATTCTAAGCATAACTCAGTCTTGATCCAACTTAGCATGTGTCTCTCTACCTGTTTATTTGTGTGAGAGGATGAAGGTGCATATATTCACTTACCACTGAATGTGACCCCTGGGACCACAAATGTTTCCAATCTCACATTATATACATGCTCACCTTTATCCAGTTTCTGCTCATCTGTATATATATAGATGCTATGGATGAAGCGATCTATTGAGTTCAGTGATCTATTGATCTCAGCTAATCTAAAGAGAAGGGACACGGGTGGCACTGTGGGTTAAACCACAGAGCCTAGGACTTACTGATCAGAAGGTTGGCGGTTCGAATCCCTGTGACGGGGTGAGCTCCCGTTGCTCAGTCCCTGCTCCTGCCAACCTAGCAGTTCAAAAGCACGTCAAAGTGCAAGTAGATAAATAGGTACCACTCCGGCGGGAAGGTAAACGGCGTTTCTGTGCGCTGCTCTGGTTCGCCAGAAGCGGCTTAGTTTTGCTGGCCACATGACCTGGAAGCTGTACGCCGGCTCCCTCGGCCAATAAAGCGAGATGAGCACCGCAACCCCAGAGTCGGTCACGACTGGACCTAATGTTCAGGGGTCCCTTTACCTTTACCTTTAATCCAAAGAGAGATCTAAGAGAATAAACTTTCCCCATTTTCCTCTGCCTACCAGAGTCATTTCAGTGTTGAACCCAGGCCTGAATCCTGAATTATATAAAGCAGGATAACCCATATCCTTCAAGCATGTCTGAAGTTGCCTGACCACCACCCTCTCAAGAACACTGCTCAAGAAGAGGAGATTTGTAACCAGACGGTATTTATCATATGCCTTGGGACACATGGAATGCCTTTTGAGGATGAGCCAGAACACTACCTCTTTCAATCCATCTCGAATTTACCACCCCTTTGATCCACCCAGTCAACACCTTCTGGCTAAGTCTTATAAATAAGTTGGGCAACGATCAAGAATAGATGTAGCAGGCCATACTATCTTAAGCACCTTGTCAATATCCTCTGTCTGCAGAAACGGAAACGGAAACCATACAATATGACTGGACACTTCCACTAGATCTGTTCCCATCATGGAGAGCCAGTGTGGTGTAGTGGTTAAGAGCGGTGGACCCGTAATCTGGGGAACCGGGTTCGTGTCTCCGCTCCTCCACATGCAGCTGCTGGGTGACCTTGAGCCAGTCACACTTCTCTGAAGTCTCTCAGCCCCACTCACCTCACAGAGTGTTTGTTGTGGGGGAGGAAGGGAAAGGAGAATGTTAGCCGCTTTGAGACTCCTTCGGGTAGTGATAAAGCGGGATATCAAGTCCAAACTCTTCTTCTTCTTCTTCTAGTTTACTAATTCTGAATTCAGAAATAACAGACATGTTGACTATAGGAGGAATTGTTTTCCAAGTATCAATATTAAGCGATAGTCCTATATTTTACAAACACTGCTTTTAATACAGCATACCTTAAGGGACACCTTCTCCAGCATAAGCTTCCAAGTGCACAGAGGTCCTCGTGGGAGACTTAGCTGACAATTCCTTATTAAGTATGTATCTCCTGTGGTACAAAATTGGGGAATTCTCTCCCTCTGGAGGCTACATCACTACAGCTTGAGAAATTAAGCCAGATGACTTGTTAATTTTTTCTCACTATTCTCTTATTTATCTTTGCTATGTAGATACTGGGTTTAGAGCCCCACTTGAACACTTTGGAAAAGAGCAAGATTTCAGCCAAAGTACTTCAATTTTGCTGGGGGTGCAAGTCTGATTTGGAAAAATGAAGCTTTGTGCTTTCTGTACGCTGTATTATGGGATATATGTATATTTAAGGTTATAGTTTTCCACCCCTTTTGACAGATGTAGATGAAAATTGCAGGCCCTGTAATTATTTAGCCCCTGCTGAGTAGATAAAATATTCCAAATTACAGACAAATAGGTCCAGGGGTTTTGTTGCTAGGCAACCTTAGAGTTGATAATTTCTCAGGGGAGGGAGAACTAAAAGGACTTTTTCTTCCTTGTTATTCTGTGGGTGATGATTTTATTGCAATAATGGCATATGTCATGCAACTTGCTATAAGTCCAGATGTGACCTGAATCTTTCTATAAGTTGTTTCCTCCATTCCAACTTTCCCAAACTTTACCCCCATGACTTAAAGGCTATAGCTTTTAAAGTGTGAAACCCCTAGTCTGCAGATGAGAACTTCCTTGCTTTTCTGCGGTTTTCTGCCTGGCATGCTCCTGAGCCATTAGGCAGGTGTGATTTTAGAATTCAACATTGGGGAAAGGGTGCTCTGTGCATGTTCAGAAGCACACAGACTGAGGTGCTGCATTAAAAAAACAAACCAAACAAATAGCTTTAACCCCACCCATTTTTATTAAGATCATATTTCATTTATACAAGATGTGATTTATGCCTTACAAGGAACCCTTCCCACAATGAATGTTGCATTTATTTCTGAATTATTTCCCCATCCTCCTCTAATGGTTACTGTCTTCTCAAAGAAATAATTAGTACATGGTAAAACTGTAAACATGTCATTTTTAATAGTGTATTGAGACTTTTTGGATGCGGATCTGTGTTAGATCTGCATCTCTGGGCTGAAACCCAAGTTTATTGGACTTTGAATAATATTTCATGATAACAGCTACTCATAAATACAAAAAAATAATAATAGGATGGTGGGTATAACAGCTCTTTATAGTAACATAAATGTGAGGCATCTTTTTGGCCTTACATGGAGGGGCACCCACATACAGTGGTACCTCGGGTTATTTACGCTTCAGGTTACAGACTCCGTTAACCCAGAAATAGTACCTTGGGTTAAGAACATTGCTTCAGGATGAGAACAGAAATCGTTCTCTGGCAGCGTGGCAGCAGCAGGAGGCCCCATTAGCTAAAGTGGTGCTTCAGGTGAAGAGCAGTTTCAGGTTAAGAACGGACCTCCGGAACAAATAAAGTACTTAACCTGAGGTACCACTGTATTGGTTCAGTAACAGTCACAGCTTCTCTGTGCCTTTTAGTATGACCATGTTTTTTTTTTAAATAGATATTTATTAAAGTTTCAAAAAAAATTATAAAAACAATACAAAACGATACAAACAAACACAAACAAAAAAACAAGTATAATTTCATTCCCTTATTTTCTTGTACCTTACTTCCCCGACTTCCTCATACCTCCCCTTTCTGTATTCCAGTTTCTAATTATTAATTCAGCAAATCCTCTCCCTTGTTTTCCATTTAGTTTTTAACCTTTCTTTTCTATTTACTTAAACCATTACCGCTGGAAACCACATAATTTCTAAACCAACGTCATTCTAGCTTTCATTAATTTTGCAATGTTTCCTAAGATAGTCCTTAAATTTCTTCCAATCTTCTTCCGCTGTCTCTCTTCCCTGGTCTCGGATTCTGTCAGTCATTTCTGCCAGTCCCATATAGTCTATCACCTTCATCTGCCATTCTTCCAAGGTGGGTAGATCTTGTGTCTTCCAATACTTTGTGATGAGTATTCTTGCAGCTGTTGTAGCATACATAAAGAATGTTCTATCCTTCTTTGACACCAATTGGCCGACCATACCCAGGAGAAAGGCCTCTGGTTTCTTCAGGAAGGTATATTTAAATACCTTTTTCATTTCATTATATATCATTTCCCAGAAAGCCTTAATCTTTGGGCATGTCCACCAAAGGTGAAAGAATGTACCTTCAGTCTCTTTACATTTCCAACATTTATTATCAAATAAGTGGTAAATTTTGCAAGCTTGACTGGGGTCATGTACCACCTATAAATCATTTTCATAATATTCTCTCTTAGGGCATTACATGCCGTAAATTTCATACCGGTGGTCCACAACTTTTCCCAGTCAGCAAACATAATGTTATGACCAATATCTTGTGCCCACTTGATCATGGCTGATTTCACCGTTTCATCTTAGTATGACCATGTTGTCTGGTGAAATTAACACCACCAGCAGCTTCTGAGCGGAATGGCATGGGCACTGCTCCATTTGCTAAAATATTTTACTGAAGTAGTAATGGGAAGGAGAACACTCAAGTAAATGTACCTTAATAAAGCATCTCAGAAAAATCTCGGCTGAATGCATGATTCACAGGTGCATCACTGCATGTCACTCCAGTTTATGTGCTCTTCTCAATTCCATATCTCAGCATAGAACAGAATTTTGCTGTGTACAAGGTGAAATAAATCAAAGCTCCAGCATCATTTTCAAAAGAGGAAATCCAGAGCTGTGGCTCACCCAAACAGCTGTCCAGCCTCTTCTTAAAGACCTCTGTTGGGAGTGAGCCACACTATTCCTATAGGTCAAAGTTCTTCAACCATGGGCTTCTGGATCCTGTTGTGTTAGCTCGTTTATGGATTTGGATAGTATTTAGGACAGCACTCCACATCTCCGCATTGATGACCACACATTTGGAAGACATTTTTGGGGCATCACATGGCAGGACAGAGTCTCAAACACAAATGTGCTCTCCCAAGCCTGCATTCCCAGCATGTTTGCACTCCTGTCTCAGTGGTGTCTATGCTGGATTGGTCATGTACACAGAATGGAAGATAGCAGGATCCCCAGGTACATGCTGTATGGGGAGCTGGCTTCAGGCCCTTTGGCAGACCAGCTTTGCATTACAGCAATGTCTGCAAGGCTGACAAAATAAACCCCACCAGGTGAGAATCCCTTGCAGATGATTGCAATCAAGTCAGGCATCCTTAGCAGTGACCAGAGGAGGAATGACCACAAGGAGGAGCATAGAGAGAAGAAACGTCATGGCGCATCTGCAGCAGAGCAACAGGACTCCTTTATCTGCCCCAGCTGAACAAAACATGTCTCTGCTGTATTGGTTTCTACAGCCAAGCAGGTGCTGTAACCTTCCAACAGTTTTGATTTCACTCCCAAAGGTGCAATCCTCCACTGGAGTGTGCATTTGAGAGAGACTGATGCCAACAATAGCAAAAACTAAGTGTCCCGCACACTAACTTGCTGTAAAGTAATGATGTGACTGTAGAAGGAAAATCTTCAAAAGCAAGAAGGAAAATCTTCAAGGTTTTTAATAGCCAGATTAAACAAAAAAAGCAAAACAAAAAACTACCAGCAACTATTTACTAGGATCATGAGAGAAGAAAGAAAGGTATAAGTCTCTGTTATGCCTGAACACAGAAATGTACATAACCCACTGTCTGAAAGATGGCTGTTCTGTACTTTTGAAATACTTCAAATATCTGTCTCCTTTGTAACCTTGCTATTTTTACACTTCCTTCAGGGAACTTTGCATGTAGATGCATCAATATAGTAGAAGACGTGAGATAAAATGAAGAGACAGATTTGGGGAGGAACCAAAAGAATCAAACTCCTTTATAGTTTTCAGTTGATTTATATGGGAAAACCAAGCAGAGCTGTGATGGCAGCAGACCTATGTCTTCAAATGCTGGTTACCACCAAACATATGCAAAGCAGTGTGTATGTGAGCAGAGGAACAATGCTGCACACAGAAGACGCAGTGGTGTGAGCCTATGGCAAACTCCTATATTTTGATGCAGTTCAATGGAGCCCCTTGAATGTCTTGGACCTGTGACAACCCACTACAGGCATCCCCTAATAGGCAGACACAATGGTTTCTCTTTCCACACAATATCCTCAGATTAATCGCTTAATGGCCACAACCTGGCTGTGTCCTGTTTCCAGGAGTCTCGGTTGCACTGGCTCATGGGACTTTTCAACAGGGCATACTCAGTTACAGGGTTAGGTCATAATCCACGGCCATGTTTCAAAACAGACCTTAAGCTTTAAGCTGTCCATTTCTCCTTGCATTCATTCTCCTGCATCTGACCTACAGAAGAATATGATTGCGTACCATGTACACCCCTCAGTATATAGACTACTTATTGAAGCAACTCATTCATTTCTGGATCTTGATTTGACATCCAGGAGAGAGGTTAACTCTGAAGCTGCACTGTAGTCCACCTCACCTTCTAGAGGGGATCAAAACCAGCAAACTACAGGTTTGTCTTGGGATTGTGACTGAAACAGAGGAGAAAAACTACTTCAGTGTTTTCTGGATTTATGCAATACTGTGTCCCGGGCAGAGCTGTGTCTGTTGAATTATTTCCTGTCATTGAGCTGTCAAAAGCATAGAGAACTTAGTCATAAGAACCAAAGAACCTGCTAGATCAGGCCAGTAGCTCATTTGGCCCAGAATCCTGGTCTCAGGGTGGCCAACTAGATACAACTGGATGCCTATGAGAAGCCCATAAGAAGGACTTGCCCATTACTGAAAAGAGACTGGGAAATCGAAACTATAGACCAAATTCTGTAGTCTCTGGACATGAGCTCCTGTAAATAAGAGATTTTAGATCAAGATGCAGATAGTGTAACTATAACTTTAGATATAGCTGTATCCCTGTAGATTAAATATCTAATGGATGTTGTTATCTATAGACGTACAGGGAATGCAATTCAATGTTCTTTCTTGGCTTTACCTCAACTTTCTTTCTTTCTTTCTTTTTTCGGCTTTCCGTAAAGCTTTGAAGGTTAATTGCATTTTCATTTTCTATTCAGCCTGTTTCCCCTGTATCTTTAACAATTACATACTGTAGACAAGTTGCTGTGCTACCCCATGCTGAAACCTCGAAATTCACTTAATGAAATCAAATTAGAAAACCTCTGGGTGCCAATAGTAGGAATAATGTATGTATGTTATTATGTGATTAATGTATGCATCAAGATGCTACGAATTCATAAATAACGGCAGGTGAGATTTCACCCGCAGCACCATTAACATTGTTTATACAAAGGGAAATGTCTTCACAGACACTGAATTAGGGGATGGTTAATGGCCTAAAATTGTCTTATTTATTCTTATTAGGAGCCATAGTTTAATGAAAGATGGAAATATAAATTGGCCTTTTCATCCTTTCATCCTTTTCACTATTGAATGAGAAAGGAATCACACATTTTTCTTTTGTTCTTCTTTGTAATAATAGGGTGCTTTAGTCAAACTATGAACTGAATTTTTAGAGGTATGGTGCTGTTGCTTTTTTGCATTAGTAGGGAATGGACATATCTGTCAATTTTGATTTCTCTTAGTTTTCTCATTCCAGCCTTAAGTATAGTTTGTCCCATTTCCACAATAGCTTGCAGGTTTGGGGTGGTTTTTTCTTTTTTGGGGGGGGGAGGGGTTAGAAAAAGAGTAGAGAAAATGTACATGAAACTTCAGACACATTTTCATGCAATTTCTCCTTTTTTTGTACACAGCTTTCCCAAATAAATGCATTTTTGTAAGCAGTTATCTCTAATATAATGCACTTTTATACAGTATTTTCATGAATGTATTTGTGCAGCTTTCCCTAATTTGTACATTTTTGTATGCATTTTTTGGGGGGTTGGAAAACTTTATCATAAAAATCACAGATGTGTATGTCAAGGTGATACAGATCTCCTGTCTCTTCTTACACCCCCTATTTAGGCACCTGGGGTCACCTTTGCCTCCTCCATATACTCCTGTGCAAACTATAAGTCCAGACTATTATTGCTTCAGACAACATTGCTGGAGAGCATCAAAATCCATGAATAGTGATGCACATCCCTTCATCAACCCAAGATTTCTTACCCTACCTGGCTGCAAAACTACCTTTCATCAGTGGATTCATATGATTCATAGAATTAGTAATTTCTAAGTACAGTGGTACCTCAGGTTACATACTTAATTTGTTCCAGAGGTCCGTTCTTAGCCTGCATCTGTTCTTAACCTGAAGCACCACTTTAGTTAATGGGGCCTCCTGCTGCTGTTTCGCCGCCGCCGCACAATTTCTGTTCTCATCCTGAAGCAAAGTTCTTAACCCGAGGTAATATTTCTGGGTTAGAGGAGTCTGTAACCTGAAGCATACGTAACTTGAAGTGTATGTAACCCAAGGTACCACTGTACTGAAGTTCTTCTCAAAAACAATGCCAGTATTTCAGGAATAATAAAAAGTTAATAAAAAGTCTATACAGTGGAAAGAAAACTCTAGGCACTCAATATGCTACAGGTTATGTAAAATCATGACAGTCCTAATTAGAGAACTGAACTACCTATTAAGAAAAAGAATAGCGGTGGTTGACAGCCATCAACAAAGTCAAAAGGGACCGCCTCATTATTGTAAATGGTTTTCTTTACAACTAGCTCTCTTTAATGAGCTCGGCTGAGAGATAAAAATTCTCTCTGCACCTAATTTCCCTAGCAAAATGAAACTTTGGCAATGGAAAAGAAATCTAGAAAAATGGAAATATCAGAGCAAATTATTTTTGTATGCCTTCAGAGGGGGGAAAGCTGTCAACATAAAAGAGAATGGTTGTGTGTGTGTGTGTGTGTGTGTGTGTATTTGTGTTTGTGTTTATGTCAGTAAGACAAACCAGTTATTTCAGTGAGATGGGGGTTACTTTATTTACTATTATGTTGCAGGCCTTCTCTGTTGGATGAGATAACTTACGACAAAAGTGGGAAGGGTCTTGGATCCTGTTGTATGTGGAATGCTGAGTTGACTATGGGATGAAATACAGGCTTTTCTCAATGGAAGATGCAGATGTTGTTCCCTATAGACATTGTGTTTGCTTCTGAGGTTTTGTGAGACATGGCTACCAAGTAGATTACTTTGAGGGTCCTAATTTTTGAAGAAGACCAAATACAGAGGCTCAAACTGAGGTTCCTAGAGTCCTTGGTAGACTTTATGAAGATTCCAAGATAATAATCTGTCCAGTACCAGTGGGTTGGTGACGTATGGACCATGAAGCAATCTCCTGAAGAGTGGATGAGCCCCCAAAGATCTGAATTTCAGAAGAGAAAGGAGTGAAAAATATGCTTTGGGATTTGGCCCTCAGGTCTCTCCTCAAGCCACACACCCATCCCAGCCACAATCCTTCTCCCCTTCCCACATCCTTCACCATAGAAGCCAACTCCTAGGGGCCAAGGGGACTTCTTCCCCTCCACCAGTAGGATATTTGAAGAGACTGCCCCCCAGTTCTTGGGTGTTGCCGTTCAAATGTGTGTGGTTTTCCTTTGGACCTGCCTTCACTATTTTATCCTGGCTGGAATATGTCCTTGAACTATGATCATTTTGAATCAAAGGAGGACCGAGAAGTTTGTATGACCATGGGCCAATACTGTACATTTTTTGCATTGTCCACTACATCCAACCCACTTCCCCACCCATGTTGTGCGAGCTTGACCACACTTTTTAGTGCATCACTAAAATGACCACTTCCCTGGTTTCGCAGGGGGAGAACGCCACAATGGAGAGAAAGCCACATCTCTGAATGTGTTGTCTAAATTGGCCCTGAGGCTTGGGCTTTACTGTGGATTGCTTCCTTTTGCAGAGCTCATGGGTTTTATGCCTTCCTTTCCAGAGAGATCTTCTTTTATCCACTCCTTGCTCAGAAGGATAAAAAAATACTCCAGAATGTGGTACAGCTCTCCTGACAAACCTTTTCCCTCCACTGTGGAATTGTTAAGCAGCTTTGAGGCTTATGTAGCTTTGGCAAGAACAGCAGAGCGGCAATGTGGAACCCCTTTGAAGTATTCTCCTATTGTTTTATAGGTTAAAACATGTATTAAATTTCCAAATGATTTACTGCCTTCCTTCCGCCCTCCAGGTGTTTGCAAATACGATGTTGCCACCGTGAAAGATTAATTTGCATTTTAGCAAGCCCAAAGTAGCTTTAATTTAATTACTGAGGACAATTCCTCAATAATGCTTTTACCGACTCTCCCACAATCAGAATGGTGTAGCCTAAAGACAGAAGGGTGTTGTGAGGAAATGTGGGTGTCACGTCACCCAAAGAACATTATTCCCATTCCCATTCTATTTGTTTTTGTCACAGTCAAGATTTAGAATTAGGCCTTTATAACTTGTGACCCACCGAGCTGAAGATCACCTACCAGCCATGTATGGTGGCTATTTTTATTTTTTTATTTTTTTGAGGGGGGGGGGGTGGATTTTGATTCAGTTTGCATTTTCATATGAACCAGTGGCATAGCATGGGATGCCAGTGCCCAGGGCAAGGAAAGTATTGTGCCCCCTATGCAAGTATTGAATTCCCCAACCAATGTCCCCATTTAGCACTGCTGCTGCTGTTGGATGAATCTGTGGAGCATTAGCAGGACATGTGTGCATTTCTCCTTGGGCTGGAACTCCACCAATGTCGTGTCTCGCCGTCTGCCCGCCTTCCTCTTCCAGCGTGGGACACTGCACAGCTTAGCGATGCAAGGGCCTGTCTTCTCCCAGCTCCTACTTGGCGTGCTGCTCCGTTGAGGGGGATGAGCAAGAGGGGAGTGCCTCTGAGCAGGGCAGCAGATCCAGAGGTGCACCCCTAAAAAAATTTGCACCCAGGGCAATCGCCCCAGTAGCCCCCCAACATTAAATCTCTGGTATGAACATACTGTATTTGCACTTCCCAGTAGCAATGCATAAACCAAAATGCAGCAGTCCTTTGAAATTTGCACTTTCACAGAGTTCCCCAACGAAAAAGTGTGTATAAAATTACATTATATTAGGGGAAATTGCTTGCCAAAATGTCAATATTAGGCGAAATTGCTTTTTAAAAAGTGTGTATTGGGAGAAATGTGCCTTAAAGTAATGATGGATTCCCACAAGGATTGAAACAACAACCACAAATTGATGCAGAAATGTGGAGAATTGTATTTAAATTTGGAAACTGAGAAACTGAGAGCAACCAAAATAGACTGATTCATCCATCCCTAATGGCTGCGCACTGTTTTGCTGCCTGCTTTCAATTACCCGGTAGGCCACATTGCACGGTTGATGGGCTGTGTTTGGCTTGTAGTGTTACAGGTCATGCAAGTAAGCAATGCAACATTTATGGCAACTGCAAACTGACAATAATAATGATAGATGGCAGAATTTTTTGAGGAATGAGGCTGAGGCTAGTTATGCACAAACAACACAGACTATAGTACCATAGACCATTCATCCCTGTCAGCATCCCTCATGCCATGCTAACGTAACTGAAAGGGACAGAATGGATGGCTGTGGATTCATCTTTCACACAGAGCTGCTTCCCACATGCACCTACCTGATTTGATTACTGAATATGACTCGCATCTAAATGTATGAACCACTTCCATTGAAGAGTTACAGCATTTGAGATGTGATGGCTTTTTTTTACCCATGCAAATTGTCACTTGATGTTGTCATCAGTGAGGAACGAGCAGGCATGTGCAAATAGTTCCACAATCATCAATCAGCAATGCCATTGTAGGTACATTAAGTTCCAGATTTCATAAAAATAAGGAACACTATGGAGCCATGGTGAACTCTTCTGTGGTAGAGTAAAATATGGGATAATGGGCTGTCCTTCTCTTCTGTCGGAGATACATACTTCAACTGGTACCCAGGTAAATGAACCGATGGTTCAGCACAATCTGCACTGGATACACCTAGACATGCATCAAATTCACCTGGACAGTTTTGCCAGTCTCGTGAAAATGATTTTGTTTTCCTCCTCTAAAGGTTCCACCTGAGGAGGAACATCCCAAGATGGAAACTTTAGACAGATATACCTGCTAATATATTTTTAAGGACTTTGAATGCTCCTCACCACATCACTGTTATGAGGGTCATGGCTACTACAGTCAGCTCACTATTTTGTGTAGATTGAAAATTGGCTAAACATTTTAGGAATCTTTGGGATGGAGCTCATAGGTCCTTCATGATAGATAGTTGCTATAGTGCAGGTCTACCTTACATGGGGTCCACCAAGCCAATCTCAACCCACTGCTATGCTGTTGATGAGGCGCACCTAAAACCACAAATACAAGGGAATTATCAAGCACCAGGCAGGTCACAATACACAGCTGGTAGGCCACATGTAGCTTGGTGGGTTACAAGTTCTTTAGGCCCGCTCCACAATCTGACACTTCTGGCTCACTTCTTGCATGTTCCAGAGGCCGAGAAACAGAATTGTACTCAACATGTTCAGCACATCTCTCATTTTGTTTCAATCAATTTTTTATGGAGCCCTTTCCATTGTACTTTATTGGTTTAATTTAAACTGGCAATATCTGTTACTGAATTTTATGATATTTATGAGAAGTTCTTTTATATAGTCATTAAACTTTACCCTTCTCATTAAGCAGTCAGTGTTTTTTGGCCAAAATCTGTATTTTAAAAAGACTAGATAAATATTTCATTAAAATAACATCTTTCCAGAGCACAAAGAAATGGGAGGGGGGGGGGGAACCATGAGGTTGACAAATCTGTATTCAATTCCTCTATTAGTATTTGTTTAAAAAATAGTACTCTGTGCTAATTTATATAGTGCATGTAATAAAATAGTCAGTGTACACTATACATCCAAGAGACATTTTACCTCACGTGCATTCACATATCAGTTTATTTTAATAGCCTTTTATATTTATTTATTTTCATTTCTCATATACTTAAATGCTAAGAAACTTAATACACTTCTGGTATTGTATCATAGGTCTTTTTCCTTACATGAGGCAATTCTCTGAGGCAGTTAAATGCAGTTGTCAATGTCACTTTAGATAATTCTGGGCCTGTAGCTGACTTCTGACTCTACCTCCCTTGGGGGGGGGGTGATATGTCATTGCAATCTATAACCAACAAAACAACTAATGTCTTGAGTAAACATCATTAATAAACTGCAAATAGCAACAGGGACAATTAAAATCAGACACAAACTGCAATTCGTAGCAGTCTCAGAAGCATCTGCTTTGTATGTAGAAAATCCGAAATACAACCCCCAGAATATTGAGGCAAGGTTGAGAAAGTCTCCTATCTAAATCCTGAAACTTCGCTGTCGGAGAGTACAGATAATATTGGGCTAGAATCTCAGGGATCAGCAAACTTTTTCAGCAGGTCCACTGTCCCTCAGACCTTGTGTGGGGCCGGACTATATTTTGAAGAAGAAAAAAAAATGAACAATTTCCTATGCCCCACAAATAACCCAGATATGCATTTTAAATAAAAGCACACAATCTACTCATGTAAAAACACCAGGTAGGCCCCACAAATAACCCAGAGATGCATTTTAAATGAAAGGACACATTCTACTAATATAATAACACGCTGATTCCCGGATCGTCCACGGGCCGGATTTAGAAGGTGATGGGGCCGGATCTGGTCCCCGGGCCTTAGTTTGCCTACCCATGGGCTAGATGAACAAATGCCTGACTTTTGATTAAGACAGCTTCCTATGTATGCACCTGACCTCTTCCCAATGGCCTGAGCAAAGAGGTGCATCTTCACTTCTAACTGAAAGGCAGCATTGTTGAAGCATGATACATCTCCAAGGTAACCTCACTCTGTACAGATGGGGCGACCACAGGAGAAGGCCCTTCCCCAGGCCCCCATGCTTAGAAATTCAGCCGACTTTGAAATCAGCTGTAGAGCCCAATCTGATTAGCTTAAAAACTAGGAAGTTCGGCCTGGCAGGAGACGTTCTTTCAGTTAATGGGGAAGTATTGGAAAAGTTGTTGCTCACCATCAAATATGCCGAGGAGGGAGCCAGAGATGTTGTTCAGCACTTTCATGAGGTCTGGTTGTTGGCTGCCTATATCATGGCCATGTGGAAGGTCTCTGAGAAGTATTGGGAGTTTTGCAGTGTGATTGTAACTCTTAGATCCTGTAGCTGGAAGGGGAAAGGAAGGAACAGAAGTTACTCTCTGATGATGGAGTTTCACCCGCAAAGGGACACGTCCACCATGGAGTTTGCTGCTGCTATTGGAGGTTCTTCTGTACACATTAGACCCTGAACTGTGGCATTCTTCAGGTGGGTAAATAATAATAATAATAATAATAATAATAATAATAATAATAATAATAATGGTAATAGTAATACTTATACCCCGCCCATCTGGTTGGGTTGCCCCAGCCATTCTGGGCAGCTTTCAAAATAAATAAAACATAATGAAGCATCAAACATTAAAAACTTCCTGATAGAGGGCTGCATTCAGGTGTCTTCTAAAAATTGTATAGTACAGTGGTACCTTGGGTTAAGTACTTAATTCGTTCTGGAGGTTTGTTCTTAAGCTGAAACTGTTCTTAACCTGAAGCACCACTTTAGCTAATGGGGCCTCCCGCTGCCACCGCGCCACCGGAGCACAATTTCTATTCTCATCCTGAAGCAAAGTTCTTAACCTGAAGCACTATTTCTGGGTTAGCAGAGTCTGTAACTTGAAGCATATGTAACCTGAAGCTTATGTAACCCGAGGTACTACTGTACTCTATCTCCTTGACATCTGAAGGAAGAGTGTTCCACAGGGAGGGCGCCTGGTCATGAAAGGGATGGAGGCAATGGTGGGTCCAATGATTCTTGGATTATCTAGGCTTCACAAGTACTCTGCAACATCTACTTCTAGCATTTTCAAAATATTCGCAGCTCCACTTAAGATGGGCCACTTTTCCCCCAAAACCATTATCAGTTATGCCATTGGCTGCTGCGTTTCATTACAAAGCCTAGCACATCGCAAAAAGGTGAACAAGAGTTCCAATTCATTTTTGCCTAATCTACCACGTGTGTTTCAAGCATATTACACCTTAGCTGAAGAATCTTAACCTCTCTCTTTTTTAGCTTCTCCTAGTATTTTAAGAGCATATTTTAAAATAATATGTGGAGTTTTGACAACTTCTGACATTACAGTAAAAGTAGAACTGATTTCTCTCCCTGGCAGTACATTCCACAGCCTGTTCTGCTCTGTTTATTACCATAAAATTGCCCCATAATATTTCTTAGAATATTCTTGGATGGGACTTTATCATTTTAAAACCCCACCTAAAATACTCCAAGAAACACCTTAGTGGGGTTTTATAGCAATCCACTGTAGAGTAAGGGCAAGTTAGGTTATTTCTTCCTGTATTCACTTCCTTTTTGATACCTATCTCATATCAGAACCTACTATAGCTCTTTTTTTTTTTTTCCTCCTCAAGTGCAATGTTATGGGAATTAAGGTAGGCATTATTTTAGACAGGTATAGGGATAGGTTGTGGGATGTGAGAGCCTGGCCTGTTTGCTTAGGGTGAGGGAGTCATTTTAAAAATTATTCTTCCTGCTTTCCCAGTGCTGAAACACACACACAAAATGGGCTATAATGCATTTTGTGAGCATGTGGCCACTGTACGAAAATACGCTGAAGTTTCCCCAAGAAGGCAAATGCAACTTACTGAACAGTTTTATTTTTTTAGAGGGCCTTAGTAGAACTTATCCTTCTTCCTCGCTTCCCAGCCATGTTTACGAGGTCAAAGTTTCCACATCATAGCAGTCAGGTTTTTGATTCCGCCTCCCAAATGAGAAACACCGACCGTGCATGTCAGCGCCTGCCTTTTCTGCATTTCCTTCTTGTCATTTGTGATAAACATGGCAAGCGGGCCTTTTTTTAAACTCGGAATCTCTGGAGCTTTGTCAATTCCTCAAAGGCAGAGCATCACGACCCTGGAGATTTATTTCTCTCGGAAGGAGGCTGGGGAGGAACAACACGTTTCAGATCCTGACAAGAGATGTCGTTATTACTTTCTCACAAAGAAACTTTGCAAACGTATTTATTCATACAGAGGAAGCTCTTCTTTCCTCACGACAAAGGTTGCCTTTTTTTATTTCGCTTGTGAGCGTAACACCGTGCCCAAATCATTTCAGGCAATCTTATTCCATCTCCCAGCAAAGGTGTCTATGGGGAGTGGAGAGCTGGGGTGAATGGTGGGGAGAGTAGTCGTGTTCCCTAACCCTGGGCTAAAGTCTTTTGGTGATTATGGTCACATCCACGCCATACATCTAAAACACTACACTACCGCCATTTTAACAGCCATGGCTCCCCTCCCCCAAGAATCCTGGGAACTGTGGTTTATTAAAGGTGCTGAAAATTGGTAGGAGGCCCATATTCCCCTCACAAAACTAAAATTTCCAGTGTTAATTGGGCAGGATGATTGTTTGCTAAACCACCCACATCATAGTGGCTCTGCACTGCAGCCGTAAAAGTTGTAAATGGCAATTTCAAGTAGGCACACATTTCAAGCACATGATTTTGAGTTCCCCCCCAAAAAATTATGGGAACTGTAGTTTATTAAAGGTTCTGGGAATTGTGGTCTTTTGAGGGGTACACTACAGATCCCAGAGTTTTGTATGAGATGATTTTAATGTATGATATGATATGATATGATACATGTTACGTTTCTCCATTTGCACCACCGTGAATTAAACTGGGACTCCCATAGACCACCTGCCTTAAAGTTTCAAGAAGGGCCCAGAGCTTAGTAGATCCCCCCCTTTTATCAAGGCCTGTTCTCTCTCTTCTTTACAAATGTGTGAAATCCTGTCATAGAACCTATTTGCATTACTTGTCTGGAGGGTGGAATGTCCTAAATTGGTTCCCAGCTTCCCTTTTCTTCTTTCATAACTTGGCTTGAATCATTGCATGGCAACCTGTCATGCAGGCAGGCTTAGTGCCTGATCAGCTCATGCAAGATGAGTGCCTTGTGCTGTAACACAGTGATAATGACACCAGCTGATAATTTGCATGTGTCAATGAGGCCTCACAAAATAAGCATTGTAATATCACCTCAGGAACACATTGTTCTGGAGGGTCGAATTCGATCTTACACATAAATACATGTTTTGGGGGTGGGGGTTAAAAATAAAACCCAATGGCTGCTTTTGTTTACTAAACATCGGCTTTGGGAGGAGAAAATTTAGAGTGTAGGGGCAGGAATGTGCTTGTATGTTAAACCAGTGCTTTTTTCTGTTGGGACACAGGGGTACGCATACCCCTAAACATTTTGTGAATCTTTGTACTTCTGTCCATTTACTGTACAGTGGTACCTCGGGTTACGTACTTAATTCGTTCCGGAGGTCCGTTCTTAACCTGAAAGTGTTCTTGACCTGAAGCACCACTTTAGCTAATGGGACCTCCTTCTGCCACTATGCTTCTGGAGCACGATTTCTGTTCTCATCCTGAAGCAAAGTTCTTAACCCGAGGTACTGTTTCTGGGTTAGCGGAGTCTGTAACCTGAAGCATATGTAACTTGAAGTGTATGTAACCCGAGGTACCACTGTATTTATTTTTCTAGATTTGAACTATCAAATGGTGATTTTCTTGAGTCAAAATGAGAGTACCCCTAAACATTTTTTAAAGAAAAAAAGCACTGTGTTAAACCCTTTCCCACAGATTTTTTAAGTATCAAAGTGCCCCCATCATTTTATCTCATACATCATTCCAGAACCATGTTTACAAGTGTAAATATGCATCAGGGACACAGGGACATCAGAAGCAGCCTTTCTAGCTTAGTATTGTCTATGGTGGCAGTGGTGCTCCAGAATTTCAGACACAGGGAATCTCTCCCAGCCCTGTAGGTGTCTGGGACTGGGCAAAGGAGGAATAGTGGGGACCGCCTCCCCATCCTGACCCTTCCAGGGAGGAGGAAAAGGAAGACAGTATAGATTTACAACAGGGGTTTGCTGGAGGTCACAGCTCATAGGCAGATGAGGGAGAAAGTTGAGAAATAATGGGAGAGGAGGAGCAGGCAGAGCTGGAGCAGCAACTGGCTGACACGTTGTCATTATGTGATGGCCTGGGAATCTGATTCAGAGGCTGAACCGGAGGAATCCCAGCCTGCACAGGAGTCCCCGCCTCCAGGGCTGGCTGAGCCTTGAATCTGAAGGGCCCGGACCTGTGCCGGATCCTCAGGAGCAGACACCAGATGAATCCACTCTGGCTCTGGGGGTGATTGAGGATCCATTGCCTGCAGGTGCTCCTCTCCCAGCCCTGTCAGGGGAAGGTGAGGCTGCCTCTGGGTCCAGTAACCCTCCAGCCTCTCCTGAGCTGCAGAGGCTCAGGGCAGAGAGGCAGAGGGAACTAAGTTCTATCAGGAGGAGTGCTTGCCTTAAGGCCAGGAGAGGCGGGTCACCTGTGGGCCGGGACCGCCCTAGGCCCCAGAGGAGATAAAGGCCAGTCAGCCCAGTCCCCGGTTGCGGGAGCAACATCGCTGGAAACCTGTTCCTGCCAGCACCCTGTCCTGCTCTTTTGGAGTTCCTGACCATGCCCAGCTCCTTGCCTTGGACCCCGCTTTGCCCTTGACAGACAGCCTCCAGACCCTCGACCCAGGACCGAACTCAGACCACGCTGCATGGTAACCCTCCCCGGGACCAGCACACATTAGAAAGCATTCCATACCCTCCATCTCCCAGAACCTGGCGAGCCTTGAAAGTAGGAGAGCAAAGAGCTCAAAGACAGAGGGCACTTAGCGGCACACGCAGAGATGATAATGGTGACAAATGAGGCAGTGGGAGAGAAGGGGTGGAGATTCACTCAGGACAACACCATTATCCAAGAGGCTGGGTTCCATAGCCTCTCTCTGTAAAGATTGAAATAAAAACGGACGGTAAGAAAATTTCCCTTGTCTTTATACTTTCCTGGGCAGCCAGCCAGGAGCCGCCAACAACATCCTGACAGTAGAAGATGCCAGGAGTGAACCTGGGACCTTTCTCATGCAAAGCAGATGCTATGTAACTGATGTACTACCCTTCCCCTAAAACTTGGAATGGCATGAAGCACACTTGTATCCCCCACACTTGACAATTATTCTGCAGCCTGCAATTCTAGATTAAGACAGCACTTTCAAAATATCCACAGTTCCTGTCAGGTAGGGCTGCTCATCCTCAAAACCAGGGATGGATGAATATGTCAATTGGGCTTTCTCTCTGCCTCTTAACCACCCCCCACCCCATTTTAAAATTCCGTTTGCCTATTTTTGCACCCATTTCCATCTGTTTGTTATTTGTTTGAATCTGCTTGAGCACACACAAGTGAATTCACATTTTTAGGGTGCATTTGTCCCAATGTTGCAATTTTGCATGTACGCAATTTTTGCCTGACATGTTTTTGGAAGCACTTTCCCATAATATAATTCATTACGGGGGGGGGGGGGTATGTTACTTTCATATATACACCTTTTTGTATCCATTTTTTGGTTGGAGATAAGGGGTCCCCTCAGTGCAAGGATTTACACTTCTGCAATGGAATCCCCCCACCTCTCCTCCACCAGCACCACCGAGTAAGGATCTCCTCTTCCCCACCTGAACGCTTCCTAAATCTGTTCTGTGGGTTCTCCCAACCCTCTGGATCAGATCTGGGCAGGTGTGGGGTGTGCACAGAGGCAGAAGGGAGAAGTTCTAGTTCACAGGTGTAAATCCTAGCACTTTATGGGTCATCCCTTCATTGCAAAATTCAGAGAAGTGCAAATTTTGAAGAATAGCTCCATTTTTGTTTACATATTGGTTTCAGAAGTGCCAGATTAGATATGTTTGCATTGAAATGTGGACTGAATTAATTTTCCCCATCCCCACCTCACACCCTCCCCCAAAAGCCCCACTTGGGTATTGTTTGTCTATAAATAAATCTGCCATATTCTTCTCTTATACGCTTGTATTTGAACTATGCTTTGCTTAGGCAACTTTTCTTCTTGTCAACCTCCACTAATTTAACATGTACAGACGTATACAGACGGATTTTTAATAATCTATCCACAAGTAGTATTGTGCTTCTTTTAAAAGATTTCCTTTTGATTGACAGGTTGTGCACTCAGAATGACTGCTGATATTTGAGGGACATGGTCAAAGCCATTTATGGCTAATTAGCTGGGAATTAATTATGGAGTAAATGATTCACACATTGATTCATGAGTTCGAAAGGGCCAATGGTCATTTAGCAGGGACAGCATACAGGTTCTCACAAATTAAGCTAAGGAGAAAATGCAAAACATGTCAATCTGTTCTTTCAAATGTTTTATTTATGATAAAAAGTTCCAGCGTGGAACTTAGGCTCCTGTAATAATATGTCCCCCACAAGCCTCTGGTTCAGTGATTTGCTGTAGTCATGGAGGATCCAAGGTGTGTATCAGGCTGCTCCATGGATATGTTGGCCCCAGTTATTTCAGTGGAGTTAGATTCTCTGCAGAGGTATGGTCTCCTGCATCCTCCTGCCATGCCCTTAAACTGAATAGGCAAACCATACATGCAGGAATTCCATGTTTCAAACTGCATCTGAAGCTTTGCATCAGAGCTAATGACTATACTTTTGTATCTTATAAGAATTGGCTAACGCACCATTCCCCATTCTGCAAATGTTGATGATGAATACTCATTTCAGGTCTGAACATGAAATGTTTGGCAAACCTTGGTTAGAATAAATCACAGTTCCCTTAGTTCATACATAATACAGAACTGTTGTTAGTTCCAAGGTGAAAGTGAAAGCTTTTCCTCATGCATACAAAGGAGGGGGGAGGAGGATATGGAAGCATGCAAACTCAAGTATTGCTCATAAGTGCCAAAAACATTGTTTAGTTAGATCAGTGTTTCCCAAACTTGGGTCTTTAGCTGCTTTTGGACTACACTTCCCATCATTCCTTACCACTGGTCTTGCTAGCTAGGGGTGATGAGAGCGGCAGTTCAAAACAGCTGGAAACCTATGTTTTGGAAATATTGAGTTAGATTATCATAGAATTGGAATGGACCTCAATGGTCATCTAGGCCAGCTTCCTGCAATGCAGAAATAATGATCATTTGAGTAGGGCAATAATTTGACTTTAGATACAGCAAACTGATCTGTCTGGCTCAATTGACTCCCCTCTCCCTATCAGTGCTGCTGCAATGATGTAGACAGAAAGATTGGCAAATTTCAAAGACTTGTTAAAAGAATAACTGGAATAAAGGGTTGTAGCCAACTAAGTTTTACTCAGACTAGACCCAGTAAAGTTACTGGACAAGACTTAGTTCCATTCATTTCTGTGGGTGCACTCTGAGTAAACCTTAGTTGAATATTACCCACTGAAATGAGTGAACCTAAGCTAGTCATGGTTGGATAGGTTGATGGTTGGATAGTGTTTTCAAGGTTACCAGCATGAGTTTGACCAAACTGCGGGAGGCAGTGGAGGACAGAGGTGCCTGGCGTTCTCTGGTCCATGGGGTCACGAAGAGTCGGACACGACTAAACGACTAAACAACAACAACAAACTAGTCATGTCCAATAACTTCAGTGAGCCTACTCTGAAGTAGGACTACCATTGCATACAATCCAATGTAGGCGAATCAATAGCAATAATAAAAAAAATGATATATAAAATGTCACATATTATTATTTGACATGCAAACCAGCAACTCTATTAGAGATATGCGGAAACATCAGTGGCAGAGGAACATCACTTGCAATGATATTAAAGCACAATAATTATAATTATATTTCCAATATGATGTGAGAAGAGGGCCAAATCCAGAGGCTGGAAGATAATAAGATAAATCTAGGATCCTAATATTGGCAAAGGGCCCAGCAACTTGCATGCTGCTATTTTTTCTACTTTGAGGAGAGCACACACAAAAGCAAGAAGCAACACAAGAGGCTTCTCAGTGTAGATATCTAGTTTCTTTAAAAATGAAGGGTGGGAGGTCCACTGATAACGTATTATCTGAATGCCACCAGAAATACCTGGAGCCAGAGCTACCTGGGAGTAATCGGATGGATAAGGTTTTCTTCTGCATGGCTTGTGTCAATCACTGTATTGATTGGTTTATTTATACCTGTCCTTTGATATTGGGAGGAGGTAGCGGGGTGCACAGCCTGGCATAAATGCAGCCCACACTTGGATACAGAACGTTAAATCATTTAACGGATTTGTGGTTCAGATGATTGAGGTCCTCGGGTCTCGGAGCTGTATTGAAAGACTCTTATTCCTCACCCCACCCCACCCGTTATTGTCATTCACTGTCATTTCCACTTGGCTGTGTGCTGTGACAGATCAGATTACCAGAAGCATCCCAAAATGTAACATTTCAAAGGTGGGGCTTTTATGCCAATAGCGATGTCCATGATCTCTTGACTAAGGGCAACTTTTGAAAACTGTGTGACTTCAATTCCCTGTGGGCATTAGCAGCACCATATATTTGTGACCATGATGCTCTCATTCCCCCATCCACCCACAAGGATCTCAATGCCCCAGGCCATTAATACTGCCAGGCACCCCTTTTGTAAGGGAGCTGCTTGACTCCCATCCATGGCAAGTGACAGGTATCTTAGATCCTTCCAAGTCATTGCCTACCACCAACAGCAGGTAATGCCTTGTGGGGTGAAGAAGAAGAAGAAGAAGAAGAAGAAGAAGAAGAAGAAGAAGAAGAGGAGTTTGGATTTGATATCCTGCCTTTCACTCCCTTTAAGGAGTCTCAAAGCGGCTAACATTCTCCTTTCCTTTCCTTCCCCACAACAAACACTCTGTGAGGTGAGTGGGGCTGAGAGGAGTGTGACTGGCCCAAGGTCACCCAGCAGCTGCATGTGGAGGAGCGGAGACGCGAACCCGGTTCCCCAGATTACGAGACTACAGCTCTTAACCACTACACCACACTGGCTCTCACACTGGGTGGGGTGTAATAAGATGGCTACTGCTTACTGTTGGTGGCAGCTGAGTTGCCCCTCTCTAGAATAATGAGGGAAAGCAGATTAGAAGTGACAGACAGGATCATAGAATTGTAGAGTTGGAAGGGACCCGAGGGTCATCTAGTCCAGCCCCCAGCAATGCAGGAATCTTTTGCCCAATGTGGGGCTCAAACCCACAACCCTGAGATTAAGAGTCTCATGCTCTACCAACTGAGCTATCAGGGGATTAGAGCAAAACCAATAATAACCAGTGCTGAACATCTCCTTTCTTCCTCCCTCCTCCCTTTTCTCTAGCAGCAGTTAATGAGAAAATAAATTGCATGTGAAAAATATCAAAAGGGAGAGAAAAAACTGATGAAATTCTAATGGGTGAGATGTAAGTTTATTGCTGCACTTATCTTACTTCCACAGTGGCTAAGGCTTGTTTGTAAGTGTCCTTCCTTTCATTTTACACTTTGTCTCTCCAGTAATCTGCACTCTGCAGCCTTCCTGGATGCCTTCATGTCCTGAAAATCCTATGATGTCCTTAGGTGGAGTTTCTTGTAAGCATGGGAAGGTGGGAAGGCTGCTTACTATGTGCCTGACAGTTGCATGTCCAGGCTTTTTGGTTTTTTATTTAGTGAGGTCTTTTTTTATTTTTAAACAAAATCAGTGTTTGAAAAAAAAAATGTTTAAGGTAACAGGAAGGAGTCTCCTTAAAACAAAATCAGAACGTGTCCTGATTTGGGATAGAAAAAAAGACCCGCACAATACAGAAAGAGAAAGTGTGTGTGTGTGTGTGTGTGTGTGTGTGTGTGTGAGAGAGAGAGAGAGAGAGAGAGAGAGAGAGAGAGAGAGAGCACACTCCCTCCTGAAAGACAGAACAGCTTAAAAAGAGCTTTCTCTTTCCCCATGCCTAAGAAACCAGAAATGGTACATTATAAGGAGGGCATCCTTGTTATTAGATGCCAGATGGGAAGCCCCTGTGGTCCTGACTGAGCCTGCCTGTGGCCTCATGTACACGTACACACTGACTTCCCCACACCGTAGCAAAAGGATCCTTTCATTTCTCATAGCCAGGAGCCCTCTCGCTCTGAATCCCAGCCACAGTAATTTCTGCCGCAGAAATCAGCGCACAGAACCAGCTCTGAAAGTATTAACAAAATAAATAGCAGTCTCACACTTCTGGAAATAAAGCCTGGTAATAAGAAGAAAGGCAATTTAGCTCGGGATGAAAATAGGCATACAGGTCCAGAGGGCGCCTATGAGAAGGGCACAGCAGGACCAGAATTTCTTTCCTCCCGTCTCATATTGCAGCTATTTCAGGGGAAATTAAGATGAATCCTGCAAAAGACAGCATATTTATTCCAGCAGAATTGCCTGCAGATGAATATCAATTACATGGTCGATTCATCCCCAGTTGATTAGTGTTGGTAGGAGCGGTTTGGATGGTGACAAAGAGTCGGTCAGTCTCTGTTCCTTGTCACAGCAGATGATAAACTTTCACCCAAGTCCCATTCCTCAGTGGCTGGCTCATCTCCCACTTGAGTCCTAATAGAGCTGCTTCTTCCTTCTCTCTCTCTCTCTCTCTCTCTCTCTCTCTCTCTCTCTCTCTCTCTTCCCATGCTCCTGTTTCCAATGCATTGTTCAGGCACAGAGAAGAGCAGTGGTTTAATAGCAGAGCATCTACTTTCCATGTAGTAGGTCTCAGGTTCAACTCTCAGCATTGGTCCAGGTTGGGCCAGTAAAGAACCCTGTCTGCAAAGCTGCTGCTGGCCAGTGTGGACAACACTGAACTAGATGGATCAATGGTCTGATTCAGTATAAGCAGATTCTGATACTTTCCTATATGTTTATGTATCACCCAACACTTGCTTACTCAGCCAGATATGTGAATTTATGTAGGAAGCTATGACTGGTTTTATATATATATATGCCTGTTGTCTTTGTCCATGGAGTTTTCTTGGCAGGGATACTGGAGTGGCTTGCCGGTTCTTCCTCCAGCAACTTAAAAAGTAGAGACATCACCTTGCCAACAAAGGTCCGTATAGTTAAAGCTATGGTTTTTCCAGTAGTGATGTATGGAAGTGAGAGCTGATCGCCGAAGAATTGATGCTTTTGAATTATGGTGCTGGAGGAGACACTTGAGAGTCCCATGAACTGCAAGAAGATCAAATCTATCCATTCTTAAGGAAATCAGCCCTGAGTGCTCACTGGAAGGAGAGATCCTGAAGCTGAGGCTCCAATACTTTGGCCACCTCATGAGAAGAGAAGACTCCCTGGAAAAGACCCTGATGTTGGGAAAGATGGAGGGCACAAGGAGAAGGCGATGACAGAGGACGAGATGGTTGGATAGTGTTCTCGAAGCTACCAGCATGAGTTTGACTAAGCTGCGGGAGGCAGTGGAAGACAGGAGTGCCTGGCGTGCTCTGGTCCATGGGGTCACGAAGAGTCGGACACGACTAAACGACTAAACAACAACATGACTGTTTATCCATCTAGCTCAATATTGTCAATTCCGATTGGCAACAGCTTCCTCACAAGTCTCAGGCAGAGGCCATCATTTGATACCTGGTTTAAAAAAACCCACACACCTGGATATGCCAAGGACTGAACCTGGGGCATTCTACTTTCTGCAGGCAAAGCTAAGTTCCCTTCTCCATCAGCTGGGTGTTAGAGTTAACATCCAGGCATATGAACCATCTGCAGTGATTCATCTATGATTTCTCTCTGGGGTGCAAGCCTGGGCTGTGTGTATGGAGGTTCTGGGCTGCCCAGATGACAATATCCCACTCCCCTCAGCCTCAGTGATGTGGATGAAAGGAAAGTAGAGCAAAACGTTTGGCACCAGCTTGGCTGCAGGACATTCTGGAAGGAGGCATACAAGATGCCATCCAACCATCTTAGGTACTCCACTCCAGATTTGTGTATGATTTACTCCTTAGCCTTTCCTCTTCCTGAAGATATCGACCTAGATATCTAGATAACCTAGGAAGATATCTCCTAGATGAGAAACCTTCCTAGGTTGATGAGCCCCACCTGCCTCTGCAGAAACCACCTTCTTGACCATTGGACCCCCTACTGGTCTTGTCCACTCAATCTGCCAGAGCCGACTTTGCATGCAGGGGAAGTCCCAAACTCACTGAAGGTATAAGACCCATCACCTACACTCCCCTGGTTTAGCTGGCCAGTCAAAGTCTTTTTCTGTGATGTGGCTGCTGTCACACACTAACAGCTTCCAGGAGCCAGAGGCAAGAGCTGAGGGCAGAGAGGGGACCAATGGTGCACAAACTACCCCAGAAGGAGCACAAGGTGTCCTCCACCAGAAGTACTACCCCTCCCTTAACACCCCATACAGCCTTTGTGCTGGTCCCGGGGGGAAGGTACTGTTACCGTAGTCAAAGTTCAGTCCTGAGTCACTAGCCTGGTAGAAGTTCACAAGATGTGAGGCGAGGTCTGAAACAGGGAGCCGGGCGGGGACAGGAACACTCGAAGATCAGAAGCAGGAAGCCGGGCGGGGAACAGGAATGCTGGAAGGTCAGAAGCAGGAAGCCGGGCAGGGAACAGGAACACTGGAAGGTCCGAAGCAGGGAGCCGGGTGGGAACAGGAACGCTGGAAGGTCAGAAGCAGGAAGCCGGGCGAGGAACAGGAACACTGGAGGTTCAGGTCTAGGTCTGGGTAAGAGCAGGTACTCAACAACGACGTTGCTCCCACAAGCTGGGACCAGGCTGACTGACCTTTATCTTCTCTAAGGCCAGGGGCAGTCCCAGCCCCCAGGAGCCCTGCCTCCCCTGGCCTTAAGGCGAGCACCCCTCCTGGGAGAAACCAGTTCCCTTTGCCTCTCTGCCCTAAGCCTCTGCAGTTCAGGAGAGGCTGAAGGGTTACTGGGTCCCGGGGGAGACTCACCTGTAGACACTGAGTCCTCAAGCACCTCTGGGGCCAGAATGGATTCACCTGGTGCCTGCTCCTAAGGATCTGGCCCAGGTGCAGGCTCCTCAGAATCTAGGCCTTGCCCCAGTTCAGCCGGCCCTGGAGGCAGGGACTCCTGTGCCGGCTGGGATTCCTCCGGTTCACTCTCAGAATCGGAATCCCAGGCCATCACACCCTTGGAGGTGAACGCATATGTTGTCAAAGCTCGGTGTGAAAGTGAACTCTCCCACCACACACAAATCAGGAGAGGGGAGAGCACCATTTCCTTAATAAAAAGACGATTTTTCAGAGTTTTGGTGCACATGAAGGGATGTGCTGGCCTGCATAGGTAAAGGTAAAGGTACCCCTGGCCGTTAGGTCCAGTCATGGAAGACTCTGGGGTTGCACGCTCATCTCACTATATAGCCAAGGGAGCCGGTGTTTGTCCGCAGACAGCTTCTGGGTCATGTGGCCAGCATGACTAAGCCACTTCTGGTGAACCAGAACAGCGCATGGAAACACCGTTTACCTTCCCACCAGAGTGGTACCTATTTATCTACTTGCACTTTGACATGATTTCGAACTGCTAGGTGAGCAGGAGCTGGGACCGAACAATGGGAGCTCACCCCATCGTGGGGATTCAAACCGCTGACCTTCTGATCAGCAAGCCCTAGGCTCTGTGGTTTAGACAACAGCGCCACCCATGTCCCGCTGGTCTGCATAGCCAGCATTAAAACCCAGCCAAAGGAAAGCTGGAGCATAATTGTCTACAGTTCTGCCCTGGTTTCTCAAGCACCTCAACTTCATTGATTTGGTGAAGGACCTGAAAATACAGCTCTCTGATCTACATTGCTTTTCCAGATTACCAAACTTCATTTGAATATAACGTTTCCAAGACAGGTTGAAAGGAAGCATAAGACATGGTTTTCCCATAGTTACCCACAAGAACCTGAGTACATGGTATAGGTTTCTGTTGATGCACACAGACATATGCCTCTTCCTGTGTGCAGGAGGAGTTCTGTATGCTGCTTTCCAGAATAAATGCATACCTTATACTTATGAGGTGTTATTATTTGTTGTGATAACCACCCACATGCTATTCCTTGCCTCCTTTTGATGTAGTGCAATGAGGAGCAGCAGTAAAAAGTCATCTAGCCATCTTTTTATTCCCTCCCTCCCGGTGCAATACGTTATGTGGAAGTCTAAAACAATGTTTTTAGCAAATCACTAAAGAGAAAACCGGCAGAGAATCTGAAGTCAACAATAACTTTTTATTATTTCCCTATCTATTTGCTAAGGCAGGGAATTCATTTTACGCAGCCTTGCCTTATACTAAAGGTGCAACCAGATTATATTTTGCAATTAATTTAAAATGAGGCCAGAAACAAGCAAGAGCTCTGCTGAGAGAATATTCCACACTTATGCTTTTCCTCCTTCAAATCAAGAAAGGGGACAGGGGAAAACTGGTCAGGATTAGATATCTTCTTTTTTAAAAAAATGAATTTTATTAGTATTTTCCACACAACAACAACAACACGAAAGGTATCAAAAAATAATAATACACAACACACAAAAATCAACATTCAAAAACTAAAACAAAACAACAAAAACAAATCCATATCTTACAAGTTAATATTATAAACACTAAAACTACAACAACAAGACATTGTTGATATCTTCATGATGAAGTTTGCTGCAAAATTTATGGAATTGCTTTTGATTATTAAGGTATTTATCTCACCCACCCACTACAACTCTGATAGATTCCCCCTCCCCGTAATTTCAATCATCCTTGAGTTTCACAAATGATAACCATTCCTAGTTAAAAGTTCAAGGATGTCAGCCTCTTTAAAACTTGCACTGGTCCTTGTTGGCCAGTTTTGGTTCTCCAACCGCAAGTGGATTTCTCGTATTTCAGTGTAGTACATCTGGAAATAGACAAAGTGTAATGGAGAAAAGGTGGAGAAAAACAAGCTGAGGAGGAAAGGAGCAGGGGAAAGCAAAGGTGTTAGCAGAGAATGTGTGCTGCATTAATTTATTCATTTAAGAGAGCCAGCCAGGTCTGCCAGCAAGATTCCAGTTTATAATAATTACTCATCTGATTCATGCACACACTTGCCCATCTGCCTGCTGTTGCATATTTGACACTTTAATAGCTAGCATGGATGAATGGCCACCCCCGTGGATGGAAGCCGATTATAGTATTGCTTAATAGCCACAGAGCAAGTTATTTTGAAGTCTGAGATAATGTAATAGATCCTAAAACAAATACAGTATTTCTTGCACTGGTGTCAAACCACCAGCACCTTCTTTGTCTCGACATAGACAGGCAGATTGAAGGAACTCTAGGCTTTTAATCACCAGTATCTAGGAAATAAAATCTGTGATGGAAGCTGTCAGACTGATCCCATCTATCTCTCAAACAAGTCTATCCATCACAATCTTTTCCACTGTCTTCCTGCATTGGTTTCTGAACTTTCAGCTGGGATTCAGGACTAAATTCATGGTCCATAAAGCTAATACAGAAAACCACAGACAAAGCTTGTCTGCACGCCATATTTTTAAAGCACATTCCACCCCAAAGAATTATGGGTTCTGTAGTTTGTTAAGGGTGCTGTGTATTGTGGCTTTGTGAAGGGTAATCTACAGTTCCCATGATTCTTTGTGTGTGTGTGTGCATGCAGTCAATGTCAACAGAACCTGTAAACAATATAAGAAACAGTGGATGATATTGTTAGAAATAGCAAGCAATATGATAGCTAACAAAACATAAAAGAACCCCCTACCTATTGAGATCAAGCAGACAACTTCACTGTACTTTTTAAGGAAACTGCTAAAAACATTCTTGTTTAGATTAGCCTACTCAGAGGTTTAGAAAGTTGAGGTAATTTAAATCTGTTTTAGTGTGAGTTTTTCTCAATTCTATTGTTTTTGCCTCTTTGTAAACTGCTATGAAGTGCTTTTTTACAACCAAGCAGTGTATAAATCTTATGGAATAATAATAATAATAAACATGTATTATGAATTGCAACTGTACATAGAAGAATCAAATGGCCAAAAGGTTAATATACTAGCAAAAAACAAAAACAAAAAACACCCGGTATGAACTAAAGACACAAAATTCCTCTATGAAGCTAAAACTTGGATTATAATGTAGTAGAGTTGCTGACAAGTTCTCCAGATTATTTCTCATTCCATTACTTCATCAGATCCAAATCAGAAATGAGGAATATCTCATGAATGGTGACTGAAAATCACACCTATGTATCTCTTCAGAATGGTACCATCTGATGTAAATCATGTAAAGTAGCTTAACTGGCAGAACTTCTCAAATGGGGTTTATCATTCCTTAGAAGATTCAACTGGAAATACAAATCCACAAATTTGAAAGTTAGCATAGGGATGCTGCTCTTTTTTGTGTTTATGAGCTGAAGCTAATATGCCCCAGTACTGTTCAGTCTGCCCAACCCGTATCTGACCCCAGATGTAGACACGGGGATCTATATGCCCATCCTTTCATCAGCAAGCCCTTTCTGCAACCTATTGCAGTGTACAGTCACTCACCTGTTGGGTCAAAATGTTGCTTAAGAGCTAGGTGGGAACTATTTGTCCATCAACCAAATTGGTACCAGGAAGTCATTTTTTTCACCTACCCTTCACTGTTAATTTAGGATGCCACATGGCAATCAGTGCCAAGGTTATGCATGAAGTAACAGTTACAAACAACAACTTGATGCACCAAGATGTTGAAGGGGCTTCCCTGTGGGTAAAAACACTCCTTTGGGATTTAACCTGACTCGCACACCTAGAATTGTGGAACACAGGACTGGCAGTAACTCAAGAAGGACACCCTCAATAGCTGAGAAGGCATGACCAGATGAGGAGGAAGTAGGCCATATACTACCACACAATCAAGATGGGCAAGTCTTGCCCTAAGTCAGGGATGAGAGCTTGTGGTCCTTCAGACATTGTTGTACTCCAGATCTCATCACTCCCAGCCACCATGGTCAATGGCCAACAATAGTCCAACAGCATCCCAAGGACCACTTGGTTCCTCATTCCTGCCCTAAGTTAGGGCAGTCTCATAGGCACCTCCTATATTATTAGAGTGTCCTGTATGTTACTGTTTGTTGCACATCTCAGTGGTGTTTGAATCTAAAAAAGTTGTGGCTCTAGTTAATCCATTGACCAGTGTCTTGGATCTTTCTTCCCAGGTGTGGGTGCAGTCCAGGGAGCCCATTTAGGTATATTCAAGGACTTCTGTGCACCCATGCTTTTGGAGCTCTTTCCCCATCCCCTGAGATATTTCATCAGTCTTATCAACACTCCTTCATGTTCCGTCAAAATTCCTTAATTGTTGTACTTGCTGTACTGGAAATTTCAATGCAAGTCTAATATCTTAGTACCATGTTAGCCAGCTCTTTGCATCTTGTGTTTCACCAAGCGCAGTCAATCAGCCCTGTAGCATGGTCTATCTGGTGCTTGGTGGTTGTCCTTTTGGTGTTTTTGTTTTCATCCTAAGGCAGGCAACAAAATAATTAAGTGTAGCAAGCCTTTGGTTGGCACCCAGATGTGGGTCACATGCTGCATTTGGGTGGGTGGATCGCAAGTTGAGAAGAATTTCCTTGGCCCTTTGAAAATAGAAAAGTATGGCTCTCTCAAAAGAATTGAAATTATGCTTTCCACAGTGTCAGCCCACCTTTGGGGCAAGATGAAATTGGTATTCTTAAATCATATAGTTCAAACTGACCACCATTATACATCTAGCAGCGGATACTTAGTGCTGTATGACTAATTCCTGCCCATGGGTTTACAGCTGGAAGTTATTGAATGACTTGGAGTTTTTCATTGGACGAACCCCTGTGTAATATAAATCTCTAGCACAATGTAGGAGAGAGACTAGAGCAGGCTTCCTCAAACTCAGCCCTCCAGATGTTTTGAGACTACACTTCCCATCATCCCTGACCACTGGTCCTTCTAGCTAGGGATCATGGGAGTTGTAGGCCAACAGCATCTGGAGGGCTGAGTTTGAGGAAGCCTGGGCTAGAGAGACTACAGAGAGAAGGAAAGAAGGCAGAGACATTTTGGAAAACCTGTAACTAACTTCTCCTTGTGCAGGGAAAGATAACACAACCCATCCTTCACTTCCTCCTCAGCTTCTTGCTGAGAAGGGTGAAGCCTTTGGTGACAAGAGATCTGTGAAAAATATGGGCAGCTAAGATTAAAAACTCAAACAGGCTATTGATTTCCTGCACCATCGGTCATGACTGTCATGGCTGGAAATAGAAATCACTGCTTTATGGAATTTTTTTTGGATATGCTATTTTTTACCACACTGGCCATAGAGAGGGGTTGTGGCCTCTGAGTAAGAGAATTAATGCAACTTTATTCTCTGGACAATATGGACTTTATGGGTTTTTTTAAAAAAAGAAAGAGCTTGGCAAAGTAAAAGAATGATAAAAATGAAAGAGAGAGCATATGGTGCCAGTTGTATCAAATTTGTTTTTACATATGCTTATTACTGTTAAATCACTTTGGAATGCTTTATTGGAAGTGATCCAATAAGTAAATAAATCCTCATCATCAGTTTATTTGCACCCCACTTTTTGGGCAACCCCCCCCCCCAAATAACAATATAAGCAATGATTATTTCCTTTTTACAATATTTATTTGGGGCAAATAAATAAGGGGAGAAGTAACGATGGAGATGTAGTAATCTAAAACAGGAGAAACTGTGGTCTTCCAGATTCTGTTGAACTTCAGTTCCCATCAGCCTCAGCTTGCATGGTCAGTGTGCCAAGGCTGGATGATGGAAGTTGTGTGGAATAACCACCTGAGACACAGACATGTCTCACAGCAAACTGACATTTGCATCATGGATATTTTCAGCATCTCTGCCTTTTATATCTTCCAGGTGACTTATTTCTATTGGAGGAAAGCAAGCAAAAAAAGAAACGTCTTTGCTCAAGCAAAGTCATCTCATGAAGGAAGTGGATTCTCAGCCGTGCTTGAATTGACTGAGAAGGGACTCCTACCTTTATTTTAAACGAAAGTGATGATTGTGTTGGAGCTTGAATTCATAGGAGGAACAATCTTCCCAGAACTCTATCTCCAGGGAGCACCCATCAAATTCAGTGGAAGAGCTCGTGACATACCCTGAAATGTTCTAGTCTGACTCCCCTTACACAATCCACCTGCAGCTGCCCTACTGAAATGAAAGGGATATATCCAAGCCATCTTGTGGCATTTCTGTTCAGTTCAACAGATCTGATACAAGAGGTGGTCCCAGGGGATTATGCTCAGAGAATAGGAATCAATTCCTTCTCAGAATATGGGCTCCAGAAAATAAATTTCCTATTAAGTTTATATGTGCCATATTTTGATTTGTGTATCAGGCAGACAGCAAAAATAATAATATTGCCTAGTAATAACACCTAGCAGTTATACAGTGCATACGCAGAAAGCAATTTCCAGGAAAACTAGTAATGCATGGTTAATGAGATTCAGATATACAGACAGATTCAAGAGAGAGAATATCCCATAATGAATGTTAATATAATCCCATAAAGCAGATGATTCTTTGCAGAAATACAGGAGAAGTTAAATGCTTGTCTTCTTCAAATAAAAACTCAGAGATGAAATATACAGCTGAATTGCTTATGACAACTTAAATTTAACAGCAATTCATTTATTTTAGAATAGCTAGGATTCCCATCCTTTTCATATCTTTGAAGAAAGAGCCAAACAAACTTTTAAAAAATCATCTTTCTGATGGTGCAACCCATAGCAAATGGTCACTGGTCAGGAATATACTGATCTGAATTCATCAGGGCAAATTTAGACAGCACTACCATGATGCAGGGACGCAGGTGGTGCTGTGGTCTAAACCACAAAGCCTAGGAGATGCCAATCGGAAGGTCGGCTATTCAAATCCCCATGATGGGGTGAGCTCCCATTGCTCTGTCCCTGCTCCTGCCAGCCTAGCAGTTCAAAAGCATGCCAGTGCAAGTAGATAAATAGGTACCGCTCCGGCGGGAAGGTAAATGGCGTTTCCGTGTGCTGCTCTGGTCCGCCAGAAGTGGCTTAGTCATGCTGGCCACATGACCCGGAAGCTGTCTGTGGACAAACGCTGGCTCCCTGGTCTGTAAAGTAAGAGGATCTGTTCATCTCCCAACACATTTCTTAGATCTATGCCTCCCGTTCCTTCTCTCCCCCACTCAATATGGAGCCTCTTCCTGTTTTTATGAAAACAAGATCCAGCTCATGTGAATGCCCCTAAGAAAGTCTTTCACCATTTCCCCTCTCAGTTGCCCAGTCTCCCATAAACAAAGCAGTTGGTGGGGAATCAAAGGCATGAGGCCACTGCCATGACTGTGAAGGGCATTGTTATAGTCACTTGCTTCTGACTTGATTTGTTCAGCTGCTACATCTGCATCCCTGCCCTGACCTCAGAGGAGGAGGAGGACGTGCTGGGTGGTGAGAGGTGGTGGAAGCTGAAGGATGGACGAAGCTGAAGCATGGTGCCAAGGTGGTGACCCTGCAGAAGAAAGTGGCTGTGCTGTAGGTGGAGCTTGGCGCCTGCCAGAGCTGTCTGGAGAGGGAGGAGATGCTGTACCTCAAAGCCCAGGCCAGCATCCCTATTTTCATCTGAGGAATGTTTGAGGGCATGAAGTGAAGGAGATAAGGAAAAAGAGAAACTGAGGGAGAAAATGGACAGGACTTGTAGAAAGACCTGCAGAATAAAAGCAAATAATAAAGGTCTGTGTGCATTTCTCACATCTTGAACAGTGTGACCCGAGCCTTTTAAAACACAAGCTACAGATGGGTGCTGTTTTCCTCCCTCCAATCTGCATTGAAAATGAGCTCCAGGTATGACCTTTTGCTTCAGGAGCAAGTATGTCTAAGGCCAGGACCATTTCGATCCCCTGTCAATCAGTCTTAAGTGGTTTTTATTTACTCTAGACATCCCATTAGGCAATGTGAATTGCAGCATTTATTTATTTTCTCCAGGTAATGAATTCTTGGCCCTCTCTCAAAGAGGAGAAAGAAAAAAGTTACAAGAACCCTTTAATGAGATTAATCTGAACTCTAATTAACAGCAATAGAAAACTCCAGTGTACTTGACAAAAATAGCACCGGAATCGTTAACTCTAGACATCGCTAAGTGTGTGTGTGTGGGTGGGAAAATCCAGCTGAGATGGCAGGACCTTTACAGCCTGGAAATGGACACTGAGGAAGATTAAACCAGCCAGGCATTAGGGGGTGGCATGAGGGTCAGTCCAATATTTCTTTGTGGAAGAAAGGTGATGCTTAGAGAGTTGCCCTGAACATTTTTGCTGGCCTTACCGAAATTCTCTTGAGTTCCTTTTGAAGGTTGGATTTCCTTCAGCAAATGTCAGTTATTACCTAAGTCCCGTTAAGTTAGTTGTTCCATGAGTGGCAGAATGGCACCCCAGTGACAGACCCAATTCACCCCACTTGCAAGTGTTCAGTGAACACCAGAAAAGATCTCTCAGATATGTAGCTGTACACTTGGATAGCTCTATCCACAGTTAGAAACCCTGCAAAGGGGGGCATTTTTCAGGGGTCCAAATGAAGCACATGGGTGAGGAGGAGGAGGAAGAACATGACTGGGGATAGCTCTAGTATCAGGACTCGGCTCACCTGTGATGTATAAAGTAGGAATTTATAGTTCAAACCATCACACAGCTATGAAGAAAAGAAGAAATTACTGTGCAACACAGGTCCAAAAAGCCCTTTTTACAACAGTAGTGAGTTATAAAAGCTTGGACCTGATAGCTGGTCTGAACAATTGGGAAATTCATGCTTGGTGGCCACAGCTAGACTTTCCTCCACTCCATCTTTGTTTTGCCAGAGTGGGCACCTAGGGATAGGTGTTAACCACCCTAGTTGCTAATTTTATTTAAATTCATTTCCTTGGGTGTTTCTCAGGTGTTTTGCCAGAGGAGGAACCCTGTTATTTGGTGACAGTCAAGAATTGTAGCTAAGGTATCTTCAGCTAAAAATGTGTATTGTATTTTCTATAGGAGCCTGCAACTTCCCCAATGGGAGCTGAGAAGAGAGGTGGAGCCAAGACATTTGGAACACAAACCAAAGCCTCAAAAGTCTAAATTCTTCATACAGGGGAAGAGGGAGACAACTGCAAGTCTTGCCAGTTCACCACTGCCACCACACTCAGAAGAGAACTGTCCCATTCCTCCACTGGATACCTCATTACTTCTTTGAGTTGAGTGGCTTGGGTGTTGTTTGGCCCTGTCACCATCATCTCGGTCAGAGCTGAAGCCTGGTTTTCCTTAAAGCTAGATTTGTCTCTTCCCTGCTTCTGTGAAGACAACTGGAACAGGATTCCCTAGTCCCCTGTGAAGAGATATTGATTGTTGAACCACTCTTGAGAATTGTAGCTCTGGGAGGGGAATAGGGGCTTCCTTCAAACAATTCTCAGTACCTTTAACAAACCACAGCTCCCAGAATTCTCTAGGGGAAGCCATGACTGTTTCAAGTATTTTAAATATATGGTGTGAACATGGCCTATATGTGCCTAAGACTTTGCCTATTTGCAAAGCCCCATTAACAGTAATCTTTCCATCTCTCAAGCTTAACAAAAAAATAATAATGATGAAATTCAGCCAAATTTTACTCAAAGCTGACAGAATGAAATTAATGGACCTAGCTTAGTGATGTCCATTAATTTCTGTGGGTCTACTCTGAGTAAAAATTGGTTGAATGCCACCCAGTGGACACAGTCTACCTCCTACTGGAGTCAATGACAAAAGTCCTATCCAATTTTTTATTTATTTAAAAAAATTATTTGTTTCTAGACACTTCCTTCTGTGGTATTAATCCCTGGCAAGTTTGTTTATTCTACAGACTCCTGTAAGAGGACATTATCAAAAAAAGTTCCTAAGGGTAACAACACAGCCACAACCTTGCACACCTCAATTTTCTACCTTTCTTGAGAGCAGGAAGATAGCTGAACTCTGGTCTCTCAATTATAGGCAAACAGATGAGACACGGCTTGAAAAAGATGACTGTGCTTATTTCACGGGCCTACCCTTCAGGATATCACAGGGATGAATCCATTTAAAAGCAACTTCCTCCACTCTTTTTATTTTCCACATAATTCATGGAGATAAGGAGCTGCATGAAGATATAATAGTCCGCCATTAGGATGGATTCAATCAGCTTTTCATATGAAGATTGCTTTGACATTACCAGCCAAATGTAGGTTTCATTTAATTTGGCACTTCATAAGGTTTGCTGGAGGAATGAGCGTAGCATTGGAAGAAGGAAGTTAGAAAGCTAAACAAGTATTTCATCTTCCCGGCTCATTAACTCCAAAATGAGGAGGTACCTTGATTGGTCATAAAGGTGTCTCGAAGGCCCCCAAAGCCACAAGGCAGTAACTACAATTAGTTTCTCTTCAAAGAAATATACGAAGGAGATTATGCGCCGAACAGTAACGGCACCCAAATTGCAAATGTACTTTCAGAACTTTGGCAGCCTTTACATTTGAGTGCCATTTGCAGGATATAGACTTATAAAGCCATGGAAATTCAAAGCAGAAAAGTAGCGTGTGTGTGTGTGTGGATATATCTTTTGCAGAAGCATCTGTTCATTGCCCTAGTGATTTAAGGACCTGGACTACTGTTTGCTGGGACAAGGAGGGGCTACTACAAACCTGAAACATCTCCTGATCTTACCATTTTGCCCCCCACTCACATAGTATTGCTGTGTCTCCAAACTGCTTCCCACCTTCCTGATTGGGTAAACATGTGGAGGAAGTGAACAACCCTAATAAGAACATAAATATGCAGGAAACACAAATAATAGCACTCCATTACAATAATAAATAATAATCACCAATAGCAACCAGGGGGAAAAAACACATGAGAAAACAGCATCAATGCATGTCACAGAAGGCATGTCCCAGGATAACTCTCTTCACCTTCTCCCTGAATATGCTAAGGGGCAAAGGGATCTGAACTATTCAGAAAAAATAAATAAATCTATAACCTGGGTGCCACCATCAAAAAGACACAATCAAGTACACTTACATTCTGCACTTCACATGACAAAGGAATGGGCAAAAAGCACATCTCCTTATGATCTTAGTATACCATAGGATCTAGAAAGTGGATGTGATTCTTCAGACATCCTGGTCCTAAAGCTGTTAGGTTTCAAAGATGGAAACCAGCACCTTGAATGGGTAGCAGCCCATGCAAGGAGATCAGAAATGAATGGAGGAGGTTTCTTCCAAGCAATTCTGATTTCGTCTTTTGAGGAATCTCTGTCCAGATTCTTCTCTTTGGTTTGGTGGAACACACCCCACTCAAACAGTGCCTGATGTCTTGAGCATGATTCATGGAAAATCATTAATATATAAATATGATTAATACTTATGTATAAGGCATACTTGATATGAGCCTGCCAACTACAGAAACTGAGTGTTCAAAAACTAGGCTTGATGGGTTAAGGAGCAGCATCTCAATTCATGGGAGATGACAGCACTTCAGCACCATATATGAAAAAGAGGTAGTGAATTCTTTTTCTCTAGACTCAAGGAAAACAACACCCAAAGGGGTTCTGAGAATGCTGGTTGAATCCAATCAACACAAGAAACAAGGTAAGGAAGCTGTTATTCCCCACTGAGGTCCTTGCCCTTTTTGCTCTTTGGTTTCTTTAACACCTCACCCTTAGCCTCCTGGCCAGTCCTAGGAGGCCTTGTCCCACACATCTCCATCACTCCTGGAGGGACATATCAGCCTAGAAAATTGTCAGAGCCAACCATGCACAAATCTATAGCTGAACCAGCACTCTGTGGAGAGGAATTCAAGCATTACACCCACAGAGGGAATATGACAAGCGAAGGCAGCTGCATATATGGACAGGAGAGTATTTTGAACCAGTCCAATTTAGGTGACTTCAATGCAGGTACTTTGCAAAGATTTAGGTGTCTTCAAACATCCACAAATATTCTGTCTTCTTAAGCAGCTTTGGAAGATGCTGAAGAAATTGTCAGGTAAAACCATTTGGGCAACCTGCAGCCCAGTTTATACATCCAGGAAGATCTTTATGCATTTTCTCATTTTAACTATTATGTATTTATGGATGTTTTAAATTTATTTGTGTGTGTGTTTGTGTGTGTGTGGATGCTTTTCACTGACTTTATTCTTATATGTCACATAGCACCTTGATATATGTTCATGAAAGTACGGATTGTGGGATGAATTCAGTGCTGTACTCTTCTGATTATTCCAACGGCACAAACAGTTTGGTTTGTCAGACACAACAATCCCCTCCTCTCCTCCACTTGCACACTGTTATGGGGTTCTCCTGACACTTCCCTTGACAATTTAGGGGTGCAGGCAGAGAAGGGGAACCTCGTTTCACAACTGGAGGGCTGTCAGGATTCATTAGTTGAATTCCACCCTGTAAATAGGTAAATAAAAATAAATATGTAAAATTTCTAGTAGATAGCACAGGGCATCTACTGTATATGTGTCTCTTAAAGACACAGAACACAGTGGTGCAATATATCCTAGTGGAGCAGCAATAAAACTGCTAGCACATTTGCAAAGCTAAGCAGGGTCCAGTATAGTTTCATATTGAATGGGGGACTGTGTGTTGGGATCTCTGCATTGCAAGGGGTTGGACCCGATGACCTTCAGGGTCCCTTCTGACTTTACAATTCTATGATTCTATCAGTAATGGCTAGTTGGTGCTTCCCCGACCCCCTGAAAACAGACCTATATTTTAAAAAAACCACCAGCAGTAGATAAGAAAGTAAGCCTCCAAGTGTCCCTATTTTCCAGGGAAAGTCCCAGATTTACAGAAGCTGTCCTGGTTTCTGACTTGAACCCAGAATGTCCTGCTTTTTTAAGGACTTCCCTGTTTTCATCAGATGAATGTTGGAATGTATGGTAGGACGTCATATGGGAAATGCATCTGTAAGACAAAATGTATCGAGGAGTTAATGATCTAACATGGATCCCTTCCTGCCTCTGTTCCTTCCCCTTCCCTTGTTCTTGTTAAGTTTTTGGATGGTGTGAGAACAGTCTTAGACTTCTGAGAACATTGGGAGGAGGTGAAACTCCCTTCACCCACCCACAGCTGCCTTAATCAGTTTGGGAGGATAGTGCTGGGCACCATCTTTGATGTTGGACATTGTTTTGAGAAAGTGAGCATTGGGAGGGGGTGGCTAATGGATGATCTGCATGTAGTCAGTCTTGAAAGCCACACAGGCTATCTAAAACATCGGACGATATGGGCAGAGTTTCTCTGAAGCTCATGCATGGACTGATCAGCCGCAGGGTCGTGGAAACTGAGACTACCTGGGGGAGTCACTTCACTGCTTCTTGGGAGCTTCCAAGTGGCAGATTGAAGTGCTTGCTTGGTATGTATACATTGCTTACTGTTTTAGAATAAAATCTTGAATCTTTCCACTCACTTGGGTATTTTGTATTGCTTCTGAACCTCATTTTAAAAGATCCACCTTGCCTTTGGCAAGACAGACGTCCCTAATTCCATTGGAGGGTATGGAGTGACCGAGAAAAGGAGATAAGTAACTATACACCGTTTAGAAGACAACTAAAGGCAGCCCTCTACAGTGGCACCTCGGGTTACAGACGCTTCAGGTTGCAGACCATAGCTGTCAACAATCCCTTTTTTTGGCGGGAAATTCCCTTATTGCAGCGCAGTTTCCCACTGCTTCCCGCTGCTATCCCGGATTGTTAGATATCCCGTAGACTGTCCCTGGGACAGGTGAAGCTGCTGTTCCCTTATTTTTGAGGCTGCTGATCCCTTATTTTCAAATCTGAAAGTTGACAGCTATGTTACAGACGCTTCAGGTTACAGACTCCGCTAACCCAGAAATAGTACCTCAGGTTAAGAACTTTGCTTCAGGATGAGAACAGGAATCGTGTTCTGACAGCACGGCAGCAGCAGGAGACCCCATTAGCTAAAGTGGTACCTCAGGTTAAGAACAGACCTCCAGAACGAATTAAGTTCTTAACCTGAGGTACCACTGTATAAAGACGTTTTCCAGTGCTTAATTATGTTTTTATATATGTTTGAAGCCACCTATAGTGGCTGGGACAACCCTGTCAGATGGGTGGGGTAATAATAATAATAATAATAATAATAATAATAATAATAATAATAATAAAGGTAAAGGGACCCCTGACCGTTAGGTCCAGTTGTGTCCGACTCTGGGGTTGCGGCGTGCATCTCGCTTTATTGGCCGAGGGAGCCGGAGTACAGCTTCCGGGTCATGTGGCCAGCATGACTAAGCCGCTTCTGGCAAACCAGAGCAGCACACGGAAACACTGTTTACCTTCCCGCCGGAGCACTACCTATTTATCTACTTGCACTTGACGTGCTTTCGAATTGCTAGGTTGGCAGGAGCAGGGACCGAACAACGGGAGCTCACCTCGTCGCGAGGATTCGAACCGCCAACCTTCTGATCGGCAAGTCCTAGGCTTAACCCACAGCGCTACCCGCGTCCCTAATAATAATATTAGGAAGTCCCTATTTTCATTGGAGAATGTTGGAGGATATGTAGACCAGGGGTCCATCTTCTCCCGCATCTTGTTCTCACGGTGGCTAGTAGATGCCTATGGGAAGCTGACAAGTTGCATTTGAGCGCAACAGCACCCACTGCTCCTGCAGTTTCAAGCACCTGCAGTGGCGTAGCGTGGGGGGTGCAGGGAGGGGCAGCCGCACCGGGCGCAACATCTGGGGGTTAGGGTTAGGGGGCGCAAATCCACGGGTTAGGGGGTGCAAATTACTTGCCTTGCCCCGGGTGCTGACAACCCACGCTACGCCACTGAGCACCTGGTATTCAGATACAAACTACTAGCAGTAGAGGTTACCAGTAACTTCAGCCTACTGTAAGATAGATAGATAGATAGATTCTTTATTGTCATTACACAAGTGCAACATTGCACAAGTGCAACGAAATTGGATGCCATCCCTTAAAAACAACAAAAGCAACACAACAACAACAACCAAACAAACCACAAGGAAGGGGGCACTGAGACTTCAGGGGCAGGCACCTTCCACTTACCTGCTCATATCCCTTCGAAGAATTTATCTTCCCTTGTTGCTGTTAAATCTCCTTACTCTGCACATGTAGTGGCAAAGGGACCCAGATCCCCTCCTCTTTTGAGAAAAGTCAAAGTTCTGAAGTTTAAAGCCACCGTGCACATCAGAATCAGCTCCTTGTACAGAACTTCTAAAGGGGTTCCAAGCAGCCGAGTCACGGAGGTGAGCGACATAACTGGTGACGGCTTTAACTCTAAACGCTCGTGCCTTTGTCACTTTGTCAGAACACGAGCAGAAATGAATCGTAGCGCTGCTATCGATGTGACAGAAGGGACAGAGGACAGCACATCTATTTCCTTGTGTTAAATGAAGAGGGAGAATTTCAAAAAGCCCATATTTGCACTGGGGGAAGGGGAGGGAGTGAAAGAAAATGGCCTTTTTTTGGCCTCCCACTTTACATGAAAGGGTTCTTTCTGTGTGGTTTGCTTTCTTCATTATCCGACAGCATTCCCCCACAGCGAACAGAAGTGAATGACAGGCTACTCTGGAATGCTTGAGGCCACGTGAGAAACAGAAGTGGAGGAAGGAGGCAGCAGTAAAGCAATATTTTATATTGTGTTCTTTCTAGAGATGGTTGAATCAGCCTCCTTCTGGGTTCTGTCACTTTGTATACGCCTCTTCTGTGCCATTCCTGCACTGAGCTGCAATTGCATTTTATTTTTAAATCCATATGGAAATTCAAATTTAGACCCATGTTTAAATATGTATCCTTAACTGTTTTCTCTCAAACCCAAGCCTTTCTAAAGGCTTTTATCTGGAAATGTGCCTTTTTAGGTTCGTTTTGATACATTTTCGAGCCAAGGCATGTGTCAGAACATTCAGGAAGTGTTGAAGCTGGTCGGTAACCAAGGATGCATTTGAACTATACATTTAAACTTTAAAGCAATATGATGCCAGTTTAAGCAGTTGCAGCTTCCCCCAAAGGATTCTGGGAGCCGTAGTTCATTAGGAGCTCCCTATTGACTTGACAGAGCTACAGTTCCCAAAGTGGTTAAACAATCAATTGCTTTTCACAGAGAACTCTGGTAATTGTAACTCTCCTGTATTGGGGGAGTGAGGATCTCCCAATCACTTTTAGCACCCTTAATTAACTACAATACACAGGATTCTTTGGGGGAAAGCTGTGACTGTTGTATAATAATGTTTTAAATGTTTTAAATGCAAGCTGTGACCTACATTCTCAACTGCAACCCACAGTCCAGGAGGTGCAGATTCGGGACTCAGCTACATTAGTAAAAATATAATATTTTAAATGAGATATAACACTGTGACACCAGGTGGTGCTGTAGAGCTGAAATAAGCACTCTATGAAATTTTCCATTATGAGCGTTAAAATGTTTTTTTCCCCCAGAGAATTTTCAGACCGTTTTCATAGCTGTGTAGATGCAGCCCAGGATTGTTCATATCTAGCAGTTGCAAAACCTGAAATCTTCAAGCATCCCTGATTTATCTGAGATTCCTGCATTGCAGGGGGTTGGACTAGGTGACCCTCAGGTCAACCACAATTATATGACTCTATGGTCATTTGCATCAGGCAAAGGGATATTTAATCTCTGACATGCCCAGATCTCAGGCAGAGATCTTTACCACTGAATGATTGAGGCTGAGATTGTGATTTCCCTGTGGCCCTTTCCCCAAACACTTTATAGGACTGAGCCTAGTGTGTGTAAAAATTGGGATGCTCAGAGGGGAAAAGAAAGATCAATAAAGATCAATATAATAAAGGTTCAATACCAAACGTTTTCAAACACTGCTCTCATATTAGGGACGAACAAACACTGCTACTTTTTAATGAAATGTAATTGGAACTGCATATTTCATCTTTGTTGGAACCTTTATCTTGTCTCCAATTTACCAGAGGTAAAAATTACTTTTTTTCCTAAGTACTGTGTGTTTCTGTTTTCAGCCTTAAAATCAATTACCACTGGCAGAGAGTAATTAAACAAGCTAATGAGATGTTATTTTAAATTACAACCTGATTTTCTTTCAGGCATCTTTGCAGTGAGCCTTAACTACCCTTTTCTGCATTGTTGAGTTTCATTTTTTTCCCCCTCCTCCTTTCCTTTTCTTCCTGGGCTTGTTTTCCGTTCCATGTTTTCGGTGACTTGCCGCCTACTTTCATACCAGGAAATAATTAGCTAAATATTTTAATTAGAGGTTTCGAAAAACATCGGCAGGGCATTCCCTCAATGGAAAGTTATTTGATATTGCGGGGGGAAGAAAAACCTCACTTAACCGTGTGGTGTGTGGAACTCTGCCATATGAGAAATTGCCTTCCGCAGTTAACTTCAGCAGCCGGGTTAATTGTATTCCATTCATCTAAGAGCACCATTGAGTGTGCTGTGGAGTCATTTAAATGGGTTACTGACCCTTTGCTGCATTAACTTTCCAGATGTGTGTACTAAAAGGCTCTCATCTGAAGATGATGCAATACCATGGCCAATTATTCTGATGGCAGATGGGTGAGAGAACAGTGAATTGGTTCTTCTTCCCCTTCTTCTTCTTCTAAACATATATATGGTAAAAAGGCAAAGGACCCCTGGATGGTTAAGTCCAGTTAAAGGCGACTATGGGGTTGCGGCGCTCATCTTGCTTTCAGGTCAAGGGAGCCAGCGTTTGACCACAGATAGCTTTCCGAGTCATGTGGCCAGCATGACTAAACTGTTTCTGGCACAACAGAACACCGTGACAGAAACCAGAGCGCTCGGAAATGCCATTTACGGTACCTTCCCGCCGCAGTGATACCTATTTATCTACTTGCACTGGCATGCTTTCGAACTGCTAGGTTAGCAGGAGCTGGGACAGAGCAACGGGAGCTCACCCCATCATGGGGATTCAAACCGCTGACCTTCTGATCAGAGGCTCAGTAGTTTAGACCACAGCACCACCCACTCTCCTGAATAAGATAACACACCAAGGACCAAGAGTGTAAGGGATGCCTGATAACTGTAGCATCAAATGATGAGTTGCAAGCGTTGGTGATACACAGGTTCAAATTCTCACTGACTCCAATATGGATGTCACAGAATGGCAATGGATCCATCACTCTCTCTATACTTCACATACTTCAAAGGGTGCTGCGAGGATAAAATCGAGGAAAGGGAAGAACGCGTATGCTTTCTTGTATCCCTTGGAGGAAAGGTGAGATATAATTATAGCAAATAAGGAAGGAAGGAAGGAAGGAAGGAAGGAAGGAAGGAAGGAAGGAAGGAAAGAAAGAAAGAAAGAAAGAAAGAAAGAAAGAAAGAAAGAAAGAAAGATCACTGGTGTAGCATTAATAATGTCACTGTTTGGTAGGGATCTGTTTCTCATTTGTCCACAACATTAAATCACTTCTTCCCACTTCTGAATCCGTTTGCATTTTAACGATAAAAATATTGAAAATTCATGCAAGAAATTTCCCAAAGTGTGATGCATTTCGTACACTATTTTCAAAAGTATGTGCACACGGGGGGGGGGGGGGCAGACTTTCTTCTCTTAGGTGCATTTTTGATAAGAAAACCACCTCCCAAATTTTGGAGAAGTGTGAATTTGGATGCATTTGCGATTTGTGTATTTGATTCGTGTATTCGTTCAAAGATGGCAAATTATGTAGCTTCACATTAAAATGCAGACTCAACTAACTCCCCTCTAACTAATTTAAAGGCAATTAATGGGCTTCAGAATGCACCGCACAGCTGGAATGGAAGATGATGATCTGCATGCAGAGAGACTCAAATGCCCCACATTTTGTATGATTGAAATACCAATGTTGGTAAAATATTTCTGCGTTTTCCATCAACCTAGTTATGTTTCCTGAGGAATAAATGAGAGGATAACTCCACCTGATGCACGGTAGGAAAATTGCAGTTGTTAATGAAAACAAAGATTCTGCCCCCCACCCCCCACTATCAGTGAATTTCCTTGCAGAATAGCAATAATATCAGTGATATTCAGTAGGATCGTGCAAATGGCTCTGAGGAATTTTTGCTAGCCTTACCCAGATGCTTTTCACTCATCTTGGAAGTCCGCTGTGATCTTACTAAGAGAAATCACCCTAGAATGTTACTTGAGGTGAAACATGGTTATGGTTGCAATTTTAAGAATGTGTCAAATCTCTCAGAGAAATGTTGCTAGCCTTGGCAACATTTCAAGTGCTCAAGTGTTTCCTTGAACACTTTAGGTGTTTCACATACATTTCTGGATAGCTCAGTTGGTAGAGCATGTGACTTTCGGGGTCATGGGTTTTAGTCTCACATTGGTCGAAAGATTCCTGCATTGCAGGGAGTTGGACAAGATGACACTCATTGTCTCTTCCAACTCTACAATTCTCTGATTCTATGAACAGAAACAGCCCTGTTTATAACTTCAGATAATATCCAGTGACAGCTTTAGTACTGGGTTGTACACGGTTTCATTGGTCATGGATGCCAGCAGCTATAGGCAAATTTTCCCCATCATGGCCTCTCCCCTGGGATGGGAACTGCAGGGAAATCAGAGAGGCAACATCCAATTAGGAACATAGTAAGCTGTGGTCTAAACCACAGAGCTTAGGGCTTGCTGATCAGAAGGTCGGCGGTTCAAATCCACGGCATGGGGTGAGCTCCCATTGCTTGGTACCAGCTCCTGCCCACTTAGCAGTTCATACGCACATCAAGTGCAAGTAGATAAATAGGTACCACTTCAGCGGGAAGGTAAATGGCATTTCCGTTCGCTGCTCTGGTTCGCCAGAAGCAGCTTATTCATGCTGGCCACATGACCAGGAAGCTGTCTACGGACAAACGCCGGCTCCCTCGGCCTATAGAGCAAGATGAGCACTCAACCCCAGAGTCGTCCATGACTGGACCTAACGGTCAGGGGTACCTTTACCTTTAAGCTGACTTATCCTGAGTCAGACCATTAATTCATCTAACTTTGTATTTTCTGCACTTACTAACAATCACTCTCTAGGTTTCAGAAGAGAGACACTCCCAGCTCTAGCCAGAGATACCAAATTTTGAACCTACAACCTTTGGCATGTAAAGCAGGTGCTCTACAAGTAAGCTATAGCCTTTCCCTGTTGGCACTGGGTAGCCAAATGCTGGATTTTGCTACACATGCTCAAATCCAAACAAAAACGCATACTATGTGAGATTTGATTTTTATAGTATTACACCGCATATTTGTTGATCCAGGGCAATCGTCTTAAAACAGCTCCCCATGGACTTTATTCTGAATACTACCCAGGACATAACGGATTGAAACAAAACAAAGTTTAATTGATTTAATTGGCCTTTGGATGAAGCTCTTTTGAAACTATCAACAGCGTTAATGATATTAGAGGCAAGCTCTTGATTAATACACCCAGTCGCCAAAGTTTATTTTTATTAGGTTAATTATTTACAACATTTGCTAATTTACAATAAAGCTGTCATTCAACTAGCTACAAAAGTGGCCATTACTTTGTTTCTTTTTAATTTAATCAGATATTTAAAATCCAGTGTCATCTTCTTATTTTTTCCGTCATTTAATGACTTCAAGTAGTGGTATTAATTTAAGGGGGTGGGGAGCATGAGAGCACTTTCCAATCAAATTGGTGAGTAAATGCATTTATGTAGGGAACTTTTAGCTAATTTAGTCTGTCGAAGTGCAACATCTTAAAGGACAGGAGCTCCATCTTGTGGCTATGAAGACGTGAAATATATTTTGCACTTTTCCAAATTATTTTATTCTTTAAAAACGAAAACAAAAAGCCTGCATAATTTGTGCCCTATGAAGTCATCTGGAGACTCTACTGCTTGGCAGCATCCTGCTCCCCCATTTTTATGGTTCCAAGTAGATACGAAAACCAACAAACAAAACTCCAGGAAGTTTATAATATCCATTGTGCATCGCTATAGCCACATTCACACCAAACACTGAAAGCACTATGATAACACTTTTGGCAAGCATGACTTTTCCCAAAGAATTCTGGGAGCTGAAGTTTGTTAACCATGCTGAGAGTTCTTAGGAGACCGCATTAAGCACCCATAACAAACCACAGCTCCCAGAATTCTTCAGAGGAAACCATGATTGTTTAATGTGATACAACAGTGCTTTAAATGTACGGTGTGAATACGGCCTATAGGGGTTGGTGAGTTATGTTTGGCTGCATGCTGTGCAGGCCTATTTCAAACAGGTCCCCCACCCCCACCCCATGACAGAATTTCACTACACTATCAGAATATGGAACAGTGGGGCCCATTCCATTTGGCTTTTCCCTTCCCCGAGCTGATTGCATTCCAGCTGGACATTATCTTAACACCTTTTCTCTTCCCTCTTCTCCCTCCTCCCCTTTTGTGATTCATCCATATACCTACAGGCAGGGACAGCCTGCTTTTTCCTATCTGGTACAGTGCTCAGAAAAAAAGAAATCAATTTTAGAAATCATTATTAACAGTGACAAGAATAATCTATCCCCAAGGTTTTGTTTGTTTAATGTAGCATATAAAAAAGTAAAGGTATCCCTGGCAAATTAGGTCCAGTCATGGATGACTCTGGAGTTGCGCACTCATCTCACTCTATAGGCCGAGGGAGCTGGCGTTTGTCTGCAGACAGCTTCCAGGTCATGTGGCCAGCATGACTAAGCCGCTTTTGGCGAAACAGGGCAGTGCACGGAAACGCTGTTTACCTTCCCGCCAGAGCGGTACCTATTTATCTACTTGCACTTGACATGCTTTCAAACTGCTAGGTGGGCAGGAGCTGGAACTGAGCAACGGGAGCTCACCCCGTTGCGGGGATTCAAACTGCTGATGTACCGATTGGCAAGCCCAAGGCTCTGTGGTTTAGACTACAGCGCCACCTGTGTCCCTGTAATGTAACACATACTGCTTTCCCTTTTTACTTTTTTTACAGTGGAGTTAATGTAACATATACTCAGCTGTAAAAAAAGCAAAAAGTTAAAGGACCCCTGGTTAAGTCCAGTCAAAAGAGACTATGGGGTCACAGCGCTCATCTTGCTTTCAGGCCAAGGGAGCTGGTGTTTGTCCACAGACAGCTTTCCGGGTCATGTGGCTAACATCACAAAACTGCTTCTGGTGCAACGGGACACCATGATGGAAACCAGAGTGCATGGAAATGCTATTTACCTTCCTGCCAGAGTGGTACCTATTTATCTACTTGCACTGGTGTGCATTTGAACAGCTAGGTTGGCAGGTGCTGGGACAGAGCAACGGGAGCTCACCCTGCCGCAGGGATTCACACTGCCAACCTTCTGTACTGTAGTATACAATATAGTGGATTGACTTTTCACATGTAGAATTATAGAATTGTAGAGTTCGAAGGGACCTTGAGCTATAGAGAGGGCCAGTAATATAACCTTTTCCCCACAGAGGAAAAGAAAAGAGTCGGTTGGAGCAAGCAGCCAGATAAAGTAAGGGATAAGAAAGAAAAAAGATTGAAGGCAGAGAAAGGGAAAACGGGATGTGTTAAAGGGGAAGTGCAGAGTGCCATAGGACTACTGCAATGCACTCTACGTGGGGCTACCTTTGAAGGAGACCCGGAAACTACAGCTAGTCCAGAATGCGGCAGCAAGACTGGTGACAGGGTGTGGCTGCTGGGATCATGTAACACTGGTCTTGAAATACCTACATTGGCTTGCAGTACTTTTCCGAGCATAATTCAAAGTTTCGGTACTGACATTTAAAGCCCTAAATGACCTAGGCTCAGTGTACCTGAAGGAGCATCTCCACCCCCCATCATTCTGCCCGGACACTGAGGTCCAGCTCTGAGGGCCTTCTGGTGGCTCCCTCACTGCAAGAAGTGAAGTTACAGGGAACCAGGCAGAGGGCCTTCTCAGTAGTGGCGCCCGCCCTGTGGAATGCCCTCCCATCATATGTCAAATAAATAAACAATGTTTATTTATGTTTAGAAGCCATCTGAAGGCAGCCCTTCAGTTTTTAATGTTTGAAGTTTTATCATGTTTTAATATTCTGTTGAGAGCCACCCAGAATGGCTGGGGAAGCCCAGCCAGATGAGTGGGGTATAAATTATTATTATTTGCATTTGCATTTGCAGTTTAGCCAGAGCTGAAGCCTTGGCATGTTTAAGATCCTTAGGGCCAGAAGGGTGAACAACCATCACCCAAAACAACTTTTGTACTAAAGAGTGCCTAAGAAGATCCCTGCTGGATCAGCCAGCATCTTGTTGTCACAGTGGACAACTAAATGCCTATGGGGAGTCCCCAAGCAAGACATAAATACCATGACATTCTCCCCAGTTGCGATTCCCAAAAGCTAGTATTCAGAGGCATGCTGTCTCTCACAGTGGAAGGAGAACTTATTCACTTACCCTCCATGAAACCTGACCTTTATACCTTGCAAGGTCAATTAGGTTACTGATGCCTGAGCTCAGTAACCCCACCAATTCCTTTAATTTCTTTTGTGCTTGGCCAAACACTCTCAAGCACAATTCTTCAGCACAGTATATGACACACTTGCAAATTACCTTCCTCACTATCCAAGAAAGAGCTGCTCTCATTAGAAACATTTTCTTAAAATTAAATTTTAATCCTCGGGCAGCAGTGTTTGCAAAGATGTACTTGATCTTGACAGACGTGATTTATGTTTCCCAAAGTAACACTAGATTGGATTCAGCACTTCTATTACTTTTAATAAAAGCTGATAAATGAAGCTGTGCACTTTTGGAACACTCCTCCCTTTGTGTCTCTTTTTTCTTTCTTTCAGTGCTTCATCTGAAGTTTTTAAGTAGTTAAAAAATGAGTGGGGCAGGGAGGAGGAAGGGGGAAATGATAGATTTTTTTAAAAAAGTTATTTTTATTTCCTTTTTTTCTTCGCCATGTGGCCATGATGCCACATACACAACTTGATATCCCATAATGGAAACAAGTCACAAACAAATGTGTTTGTATTAATGGAACCAGAATTTTGCCACAAATGCTTCCTAGCAGGATCTAGAACAAACTTGTCTGAAGTGCTATTTGATGCTTTCATTATTATCTGACTGTTTCTCTGTCTGCCCATCTATCTACACACACACTTGTAAATATAGAAATGCAGTTAAAATGTGTCTTTGGAGATAAAATACTTTTAAGAATTGTGTGTTTTCAGAGAAAATACATTTAGAAATATGTATTTGAATGCAAATTTTCATCTGGTGTTTGTTTGTTTGTTTTTAATGCAGATGAGTGCCGAAATAGGTTGCAGTAGATTTATGAATAAACACATATCAAAGTGGAGGGAACCATAAATCTTTCCATCTCTACACAGTAGCTTTCTTCATATCAGCAACCTCTTATTTGGAAGTCTTTTCTCCAGAGGAATTGGCATTACTCATACCCATCCTTTCCTGGAAAGAATTCAATCTGATACTCTTAGGGCAAAGCCTCTGTTACACACACAGCCAGGTACAGATTCATAGGTTTATTCACAGAGGGTATCTCTTCCTTTCATCCTTCACCCTGGGTGTCTCTTGTATCTTTGGACCCCTATGTAAAACCTGAACCCTTGCTTCTTTCCACAGACTTACAAAAACGTGATCCCGTGCAGCACAGCAGGCCTCACACCACCCCTCTGAGGACCAAGAAAGGCTTCTGTAGTACAATGTCCATTATCTCCAGAGCAAAGGGATTCACAAAGCCTATTGAGTAAGAGCACATTCCCATTATTCTCACTGTGCTTTCCTGTAGTGCAGACTTTATCGAACAGCCGGGATGAGCTGAACGGAAAGATAAGGCCTTGGCATATGTTGCAGGGTCTGGCTGTTGGTTTGCACTGAAGCTAACAATGGACTTAACATTACAAAAGTGTTATGAGGTGGTGTTCTCTGTGTGTCTGTTGCTTTGTTCTTCCCTGAATCTTGCTTGTTCTTGTTTTTGTGGAGGAAGACAAAGGGGAGAAATGAAACATCCCATTCTTATATAGCATTTATCTCTTTCGGCCAACATCCTCTGTTTAGCCTTTGATAGTTGGCAGAAAATAATGGGGGAAGGCAAGAGAGCAAATAATATTTGGTCTGTATAGAATTGTCAAGAATTAGTGTACCAGAAGCAAAAGCATTGTGTTTGAATTGCTTAGAATGTGGCCTCTTTGCAAAACAGTGTTTCCAAACATTTTCCTTAGGCAATTTTAAAACCACCCATTGCAAAGGTGGTGGTGGGTGGGTAACAAGAGCTGACAATGGAAATATGAAATATTACAGGCATGTTTAAAAACAAGCTTATCTGACCTATTTTTAAAAGTTAAGGTAAAGGTAAAGGTACCCCTGCCCGTACGGGCCAGTCTTGACAGACTCTGGGGTTGTGCGCCCATCTCACTCAAGAGGCCAGGGGCCAGCGCTGTCCGGAGACACTTCCGGGTCACGTGGCCAGCGTGACATCGCTGCTCTGGCGAGCCAGAGCCGCACACGGAAACGCCGTTTACCTTCCCGCCAGTAAGCGGTCCCTATTTATCTACTTGCACCCGGAGGTGCTTTCGAACTGCTAGGTTGGCAGGCGCTGGGACCGAGCAGCGGGAGCGCACCCCACCGCAGGGATTCGAACCGCCGACCTTTCAATCGGCAAGTCCTAGGCGCTGAGGCTTTAACCCACAGCGCCACCTGCGTCCCATTTTTAAAAGTTAGTTCTACAGTAAATTTCATTACTCTGCAGATGTGAAACCTGCAGGAAGGATTTCATCAATTTCCTCTTTTCAGAGTTGAACCAAATTACCTGAACAGAAAAATATGTTGGCTGAAGCCAAATTCAGTCAAATCTGTGTCAGAGTTGCCTATTTTCAGTATTGTTCAGTAGAATCAGCAGCCCAGAAGCTGTCACACACCTGAATTTTCCCTCAGTGACACACTGGCCAGATTCAGATATAAGATTCTTTGCTGAGTTTAAGCACTCTCCCTTTCTACTCTCTCTCCCAGCCCCCGTTTCATCTTCTCACACGTATCTCTTCCACGTTTTCTAAACCACAGTTTCCCATGGTCTCAAAACTGGGAAACTGTGGTTTGAATGCTCCTACAAATCAGGATTGCATACCTCAGTTTGATGCTGATTTATAATTCTCATCTGTAGTGGGTGGGAAGAAGGTGCCAATCAGACTATTGGTCCATCTATCTCAGCAATGTCTACCCCAGGGTTTCCCAAACTTGGGTCTCCAGAAGTTTTTGGACTACAATTCTCATCAACCTGGACCACTGGTCATGCTAGCTAGGGATGATGAGATTTGTAGTCCAAAAACTGCTGGGGACCCAAGTTTGGGAAACCCTGGTCTTCACCAACAGGCAGTGGCTCTCTGTCTCTCTGCCCTACCTGGAGATGTCAGTGATAGAACTTGGAACCTTCTGCATGCAAAGCTCTACCACTGAGCCATGGCCCTTCCACTTCAACCACAGTTTCCTGGTTCAGCAGAAGTTAACATCTTGATAAGTATTTCAAGATTTGCATCTGAAGATGTCATGGGCTGCTTGGATGCAGAGGAACGGTGGGAGGAACCAGTGGGGAAACCACCAAGGAAAGAAGGCTCAGAGCCCAGGGAGTGGTGGTGGAACAACAATGAGTGCTCAGACCGGGGGAAGGGAGAAGACCAGGAAGAGGAGGTGGCAGAAGCAGAAGAGGTAATAGGGTTTAGTGAGCTGGGAGAGTCTGTGGCAGAGACAAGTCCAGAAGCAGAGGGAGAAGCTGAAGCAGGAGGGTGGGAGGAGAAAGGCCAAGAGGCAGAAATGAGTAAGGCTGGTGAAAGATATGGATGTGTTCCCTTCCTGCTATAGGGGTCAGCAAACTTTTTCAGCAGGGGGCTGGTCCAATGTCCCTCAGACCTTGGGGGGTGGACTATATTTTTTTTTTTGGGGGGGGGAAGAAAAAAAGAACTAATTCCCGTGCCCCACAAATAACCCAGAGGTGCATTTTAAATAGAAACACACATTCTACTCATATAGAAACACCAGGAAGGCCTCACAAATAACCCAGAGGTGCATTTTAAATAAAAGGACACATTCTATTAATGTAAAAACACACTGATTCCTGGTCCATCCGCAGGCCAGATTTAGAAGACGATTGCGCTGGATCCGGGCCCCGGGCCTTAGTTTACCTACCCATGTGCTAAAGCTCCCTCCCTCTGGTTTCCCAGAACCAGAAGAGACATGAAACAGGAGGAGCAAAGACAGTCCACTTCTTCTTCTTCTTCTTCTTCTTATACGGCAGAAACAGAACACCAACAGAAAAGAAAAATGCAATTGACAAAAAACACAGTTAAAAAACATTGAAAACAAACATACTTACTGTACAGTGGTACTTTGGGTTAAGAACTCAATTCGTTCTGGAGGTCCGTTCTTAACCTGAAACTGTTCTTAACCTGAGGTACCACTTTAGCTAATGGGGCCTCCCACTGCCGCCGCACCGCTGGAGCATGATTTCTGTTGTCATGCTGAAGCAAAGTTCTTAACCCGAGGTACTATTTCTGGGTTAGCGGAGTCTGTAACCTGAAGCATCTGTAACCTGAAGCATCTGTAACCTGAAGCATCTGTAACCCAAGGAAAAATTGTATAGTACTCCCCCCACCCACCCGCAGCTTCCCTCCACCACAATTCGACTTCTTTAAATCTCTATTTCCACATTTATCCTTGCATTACCCAAATGTATCATTATTTGTACTTCTTTTATCTCTCTTATTTTCCAGTTCTTTACATTTTTATTCTAGGCATATTAGCATATCTTTCTTAGAACAGTCTCTGATTGCTTGTTGGCGGGGGGGGGGGGGGCGGGGGATGGGACCCTGGAAAGGAAGAGACATAGATGGCTGTGGGGAAGCAGAGACATTCAGTTTCAGCAACTGAGCTACTGAGGGTGAGTTCCTGTCCTCATTAGGCCTGACACTCTGGCCACGATGTGCAGCTCCTGTTGTTGCTAATTAAAAGTTAACACCAATGCGTACGGTGCGATTTACTGCTGGCTCGCTCCTGTCAGAAGATGGGGGAAATATTGCGTAACAGAAAGTTGGAAAGAGTGAATGTTTTTAATAATTTGGTTTCTGTAACTGACAGAAGGATAATTGGGAGTCCTTGTTAGTTTTCTTTCTTTTCTTCTTTTTTTAAATAATCTTCTCTTGCTTTTTTCTTTGGCGTCCTCTGCTCTGGGCGATTATTGGAGTCCAAGGACTGCACACACACACAGAGGTGGTAGATGGTTGGTGGCAGGAACCAGAGAGAGGCAGGGAAGCAAAGATCTCCCAGGGTGGGAGAGTGGGAGAAGGAAGGAAAGCTAGCAGGTGATAGCTTTCTCTGCATGACAAGGGTTAAGAGCATGGGTAGGCAAACTAAGGCCCGGGGGCCGGATCCCGCCCAATCACCTTCTAAATCTGGCCCACAGACCTGATATCACAGACAGGGTATCAGCGTGTTTTTACATGAGTAGAATGTATCCTTTTATTTAAAATGCATCTCTGGGTTATTTGTGGGGCATAGGAGGATGAAAGAGGAGAGCGCAAAATATGGTCTGAAGCTCAACATAAAAAAAACGAAGATCATGGCCACTGGGCCCAACACCTCCTGGCAAATACAGGGGGAAGAAATGGAGGCAGTGAGAGATTTTACTCTCTTGGGCTCCATGATCACTGCAGATGGTGACAGCAGCCACGAAATTAAAAGACGCCTGCTTCTTGGGAGAAAAGCAATGACAAACCTAGACAGCATCTTAACAAGTAGAGAAATCACCTTGCCAACAAAGGTCTGTATAGTTAAAGCTATGGTTATCCCAGTAGTGATGTATGGAAGTGAGAGCTGGACCATAAAGAAGGCTGATCGCCGAAGAATTGATGCTTTTGAATTATGGTGCTGGAGGAGACTCTTGAGAGTCCCATGGACCGCAAGAAGATCAAACCTCTCCATTCTTAAGGAAATCAGCCCTGAGTGCTCACTGGAAGGACAGATTGTGAAGCTGAGGCTCCACTACTTTGGCCACCTCATGAGAAGAGAAGACTCCCTGGAAAAGACCCTGATGTTGGGAAAGATGGAGGGCACAAGTAGAAGGGGATGACAGAGGACGAGATGGTTGGATAGTGTTCCCGAAGCTACCAACATGAGTTTGACCAAACTGTGGGAGGCAGTGGAAGACAGAAGTGCCTAGCGTGCTCTGGTCCATGGGGTCATGAAGAGTCGGACACGACTAAATGACTAAACAATAACAACAACAAGGAATTTGTTCATTTCTTTTCCCTGAAATATAGTCCAGCCCCCTCTACTGAGGGACAGTGGATAGGCCCCCTGCTGAAAAAGTCTGCTGACCCCCTGGTTAAGAGCCCCCTTTGAGATTTGGACCACCCATAGAATAGACCTGGGATGGTTAGAACAAATGCATATACTAGGGGAAAGTGCTTCCAGAAATGCATACAGTCATACCTCATGTTACGTTTGCTTCATGTTACATTTTTTCTGGTTGCGTCCCACGGCAACCCAGAAGTACCAGAAATCTGCATGCGCAGAAGCACCAAATCGCGCCGCACACCTGCACAGATACAGCGCTTCAGGTTGCGGGCTTTTCATGTTGTGAACAGGCCTCCGGAATGGATCCTGTTTGCAACCAGAGGTACCACTGTATATCAGTGGGGGGGAAAATACACAAAGGCATTATATTTGTGAAAAAGAAGCTTTGCATTTTGCATGGCATTAGGAAAAATCACAATAAAATGCTAGTGAATGGCATCAGAACATCTGGGAAGTGCAACAGCCAGTCAATAAGTAAGTTTCTACCTGCAGTGTCTGAAGGTATTCTTCTAACCCACAATTTCAGAAGTATTTTCTAATGTCTAGGCATATATTGCTAAATGAGAGACACGTTTTAAAGAAATGGCCACCAGGAGGCAGTATTTGCTTTGCTATGGGAAATTTAATTACAAATTTGCAGCTTTTCCTTATCTGTAATAATCTCACGCTCACTTAATAAGAACTGGACTCCTTTCTTGACTAAAACAAAACTGCAAAGGGCCAGAATATGTTGTCTTAATGGTCCCACTTTATTTCTGACAGTGCTGTTTCTTTATGGAAGCTCTGTAAGCATATTTTATTTATTCATTTCTATTTCTACGCAACGTCTGTGTGTATAGAATCTCAAACCAAATAACACAACAAATAAACCCAAGCAGAATACATTAAGCTAAGAAGGCTAGCCCATCCAACCCGATCAGCTGTTGCAAAACATGGGCGACCCTGCTTGGTTTGGGGTGGCCACGCAAGCTACAGCGTGATTGCATTCTTGCAATTTTATTATATTATTTTTAAATAAAAAATAGGTAAGAATTATTGAGGGCAATTTGCAAAGTAAAGAAAATAAGGTATTTGTCATCATAAAAAACTCTAGACTCAGCCAGCAGCAACAGTCTTTTTCTTTAAAAACAACAACAAACTCATGAAGATAGAGAAGTGTCAGATCACCACTAACAAATTTCACTAGCCTTCTTGAAATACTTGTTTGTTTCTCTCAGAATCCCTGAGATGTTTCAACAGAGTAGAAAGAAACATGTACATTTGCCTCAATTTTTTAATTTCTTCTTATTTTTTATTTGGTTTAGGTAAAACTCCATCACAACTCTGTGAGATGCTTTTAAAGCTCTGGAGAATTGAAAAACAGTAACAGCCCAATTTGCTGTGCAGCATTTTTGTGCATGGCAAAATAAGAAGAGGAAAGACCTGAAGCTTTTTCACTACCATCCTAAATTATTGTCATTCATATATTAGCTCAGCTACAAAAACAGCTTCAAAAACATGTGGAATTTTAATATCAGTGACCTTTATTTGTTCAGTGAGCTTTTTTGGACTGATCTATTCAGTGGGCTTTTTGACTCTGAGTGCTTATTATTTTGCCCTCGACGTCGGTCCCTAAGCCCTCCTGTGACAACACCACTAACCCATATTGCTTGAGCTTGTCTGCTGTTCAGTTTTTGTTTGCCATTTGCATTCTTGTCATCATTGCTTTCCCCTGGCCATCCCTGGGCTAAACTGACTTGTCATGCCTTCCATGGATGGGAAACCTTTTCAGCTCATGCATGGACCCCATTTCCCTATGGACAACCTTCCCCTTCCATTGGTGGGTAGGAGCAGATGCAAAAGTCAGCAAAGCAACAAATGCAATTTTGACTTTTGTGCAGTAGATTATTTTCTACATGCACTCACGTTTCCCTCTCTGTCCTCCATGTAAAACAAAAGGTATTATCAAAGCTGAAAGACATATTCAAGTCAGGCAAAAACAGTCGGGGGGGGGGATGCAAAGCAGGTTTGAAGAGGGGTATGAATAAAAAAATAAAAAATATAAAAATATTATTTTTTAATAATATATATTCAGGGAAGAAGAAATTGATGAAGGAAGAGACAAACAAAGCAATTTCATTCCTAAAGTAGAGCAAAGGCTCAATGACTCATGTTCTGTTACAAAACTTGAAGTACTTCCCTCAGAGACCCATAAAAAGACCTGCCACATCCAAGAGCTGCAGCATTTCACAAAAAAAATCTATCATTCTGAGTCTTTCAAGTATTTGATGACTTTTTGGACTCTGTATAATTGAGAAGTCATAACTACCCATTCAAAAAGCAATCAGCCTGGGTTTATGTGTGTATTAGTATATAATATACATGAAAGTGGACATGGATGAATCCCTAGATCCAAGCTGGGGCAGAATACTCTCTGATAAGAGACAGAGACCCAGCAGAGCTTTTAAATATCCTGTTCTAAGTCACTTACAGCATCTTCCCCTACTTTCTACCCCTTTTGCACAGCAAAGATGACATAGTTTGGTAAGTTTAAAAGAATAGTTTACTTACAAACTTCAAAGGTCAGATTCATGTGCTTTTCCGTGCAGCATAAAAAGGTGCAGGTTGAAAGTCTTAGTTAAAGAATTTGGTAAAAACATTTCTGAACACACAGTCAGGACTTGGAACTCTTACCCGGTTCATCCTGCCTTGTCAGATTCACATGGTGGAAGAGAATGAATAGTGGAAAGAAGCTGAACAAATGAATTTCTTTAACTGCCCATCACTGGATGTGAGGGGCTATAACCTGGTCAAGTCTAGCAACAGCTTACTCTGTGGTCTTAACTCATTAATGCATTTAGCTAGTTATTTGAAACTGCATTTCCCAAAGTCAGAAAACTCTGAAGTCATGATGAAAGCATATCCGTGATTGGTTCTTCCCAGAACTTGCTCCAACGATACATGAATGGATTAGATTTTAGCTCACTTCCAGCTTCTCACAGTTACAAATTAGGCTGCACTAAGTAAAAGAGAAATTAACTGTCTGAATGACATGGAGAACTTTATTTTTGTTCAAATTTTCAAATATAATTCCAGTGGAGTGAAATGGTACCTTGTAATTACTTTTAGACTGAAATCCTATGTACACTTTCTTGGGAGTAAATCCTGTTCAGTTTAATAGGCCTTTTTCTGCAATGTACAGTGTTCTGCTGATAGTATACCAAACTGATAAAAACCAAAATATTTGAATCTTTGGACAGGTCCACCAGATATAGTGGAGTGTTTCAGGAAACCCACATTTCCTCCAAAAGAGTGGAGGCTGGTCTTTGATTACATAAACCAGGTTCACTGATACCCCCCCTTTTTTTAAGAATCATGGTATTGTGAAGTAGAATGAACTCATACAAAACCAAAACAATCTAATGATGTACAGTGGCACCTCGGGTTACATATGCTTCAGGTTACAGACTCCGCTTACCCAGAAATATTACCTCGGGTTGAGAACTTTGCTTCAGGATGAGAACAGAAATCGGGCTCCAGCGGCGCGGCGGCAGCAGGCGGCCCCATTAGCTAAAGTGGTGCTGCAGGTTAAGAACAGTTTCAGGTTAAGAACGGACCTCCGGAACGAATTAAGTACTTAACCCGAGGTACCACTGTACAGTAGTTGTCTAGGTCTTATGCATGCTGACTAATTAGGGGAAAACCTTCTGTCATATAGCAGGCAGCAGGGTAGGACAATGTTGCTCATCTGAACTTTGCAACCTGTGGCTCTGGAATGGAGGGGGGGGGCAAGGTGGTGACAAGGTAAGCATGATGGAAACACGCTGGCAGAGCCAATCTGGCATTCCTGTTGCACCACACCTGCTTCACGCCTCCCCATCTCCATTGTGGTCTGGAGCAGCAATGCAGATGACTGGAAGTCACACGTGTTCCTCCACCACCACCACCCTAGTCATTTGCTACTGCTTCAGTCACCACCTGCAAGTGCTGAGTCTTGTGAAGGAGTAATGCCAGTGATAGCCACGAGTCTATTCATTTGCCGACAGGTTGTGATTATATGCAACGTTGAGCGAAAATGCGAACGAAAATCTCAGGCTGAGATTTCAAGCTAAGTAAAATATTTTCATGTAGCTTACAGCAGCAGTCTGTGTCCAGGGAACCCTTTCTGCATCTCCCATTGTTCTGTGTCCTTTAGGCATATTTATCCATGACATGGTGCTGTTATCATGTACAGTTTCTCCTCCCCACCCGCTGCCCATTGCTAGCCACTTGTTTTGGGTGTAGGGAAACGGCATGGAGATGGCTGGCTAAATGTCACATCAGAAGCTGCCTTATCCCGAATCAGACCATTGGTCCATTAGGTCCAATATTGTCTACACAAACTAGCAGTAACGCTTCAGGGTGTCATACAGGAGTCTTTCCCAGCTGTACCTAAAGATGGTGAGGATTGACTGTAGGAGATTTTCAACCACTCTCCCTTCATACAAGGCTGTCATATTTTGTTGGCAAATCCATGTTGTCAGGGGTTCAGAAGGAGAGACACAGGAGGGGGAGCAAATGGAGAGTGAGGAGGAGGAGTACGAGGGGGGCGCAGGCAGTGACAGTGGCCAGAGTTATTCCACAAGCCTCTCTAGCGAATCGGAGGACTCACAGAAGGGAGCGCCGGTGGCCAGAGCAAGGGAGATTCCAAGGGAGAAACCTCAAGAGGGAGGGGCCAGCGGGGAGTCCCTGAACAGCAGCTGGAGATCAGGGCCAGCGTCTCCACCAGAGCGCAGTGGGGAGGGGGAGTCCCAGGAGTCGGGACCAGTGTCCTCACCACCAGAGGGAGGAGAGGAGTCAGGTTTGGCAACACCCACATCAGGAAGCGGGGAAACGGTCAGAAGGAAAGTCACCGGCTGGGCGCGCGCGCCAAGTTCAAATGTACAGGAGCGCGGCACAGCGGGGAGCCCGGGAAGGGAGCCAGGTCCTAAAGCCCGCCGGAGGGAGGGGCAAGACTCAGGAGGCTCTGCGTCAGAGGAGTCCAGGAAGGAGGGAACCCCAGAGGGCAGAAGGACCCAACGCAGGAAAGAGCAGCGCAAGAGGTGGAGCCGGGCTAGAATCTTAAACTGGTGTGGGTGGAGCAGTGAGTCAGAGGGGACTTAGCCGGTCTAGCGTTAAGACGTGGGCCTGCGCGCCCAGAGCTTGGAAATGGAAACTAAACTTCAATAAAGACTTTTGTATATAATATCCACTGGGCGTTGGTCCTCTGTGAGCTGGGACCTAGCGGCAGTCCTGACACATGTCAAATTTTTCTGAGGTGTTTTTTAAAATAATAACAATACCAAAACAAATTAACTAAATATGTTCCCCACCCTCTACCCTTTGTGTTCTGGATTTAGGATATGAATATCAGGATATTCATACCAATTATACTTTCTATTTGCTAACTTACCCTCTGAGTGACTTTCACTTACTTTACGACCACGGAAGATAGACCATGTTCTCTGTGGCAATATATTTTAATGTAGCACCTCCTGTCTAATTTGTCAACAGTGATTGCACCCGATGGTCTGCCTGTTTGACAGGATGACACGATGAGAGGAAAGTGTCTATTTTGTGACTCAATTAGGATAAAATTTATTTTCTTCCCCAAGTCAATTGGACAGCTGATCTCGCTTATTTCAGCAACAGATTGCACCTGGTTGATGGAAATGTTCCTTGACCAGAGAATTAAAAAAAGAGAAGTAAACAGGCTTTGACAAATGGCGATTTGGCCACGATGAGTGGAGTTTTCTGCTTTTCAACATACAGGCGGCCAACTTATTATCATGGTGCACATGGTCTAATTATTTCCGAAATGAATGTCTGGAACAGGAGATGTGACCTTGGTTGGCAGAAGCTCTGTAAATAAAACCTTTGCACATCTGCCTTTTGTGACTGAAATACACCCATTTGTACTCCCAGGTAAAAATGCATGCATGCATACATAATTTTATTTGTATGCTGCCTTTCCACAGCTCAAAACATGCTTAAGGTGGTGTACAACATGAAAAAATACATAACTGCAACATTTCAAAACTAGTCAAAAACAATACATTTTCTTGCCCTCTGACTCATCTATTCAGATACCAGATGCTGATTGCAGCAGCAGAAGTCAAGTATCAGAGGAACACCAGTTTGAAAAATCAACCCTTCATTTTTTTAAAAAAAATATTTATTCAAAGTTACAACAAAACATATTTTTCAAAAACATATCCTTATTCTCCCCCATTTTCCTCCCTCCCCCCTCCCCCCACAAAACCCATCATCCCACCCCACCCCCCGACTTCCCTCAGTTCCAGTCTTTGGTTTCTCCAATAACGCTATTTTCTGCATGTTACAGAATTGTGTAGATCTTCAAACTGTTTAGCTAATTATTATTAGTAAAAAAATTGTGAATGTTTATTCAAAACCTGCCAAGGATTCCAGTTCGCTTTGTTGCGTCTTCAAATACTTTGTAAAAGGTTCCCATTCATCCTTAAAGTCACAGTTATCCTTGTCCCGTAACCTACATGTCAATTTTGCCAGTTCTGCATAGTCCATCAATTTTTCTTGCCATGATTCTTTAGTTGGGGTTTCTTTAGTCTTCCATCCTTGTGCTACCAGAACTCTTGCGGCTGTTGTCGCGTACATGAAGATGTTTTTCAACTTTTTTGGCAGGTCTTTCCCCACAATCCCCAACAAAAAAGCCTCAGGTTTTTTAACAAATGTTCAATGGAACATTTTCTTCAATCCATTGTATATCATTTCCCAATTTTTTTTAATTACTTTACAATCTCACCACATGTGATAAAGTGTTCCCTCCTTTTCCTTACACTTCCAACATATATTTGAACAAGTTTTGTACATTTTCCCTAACTGCACTGGTGTTGTGTACCATCTGTACATGAAAATCAACCCTTCAATGCCATATCTGTTGCCGCCTTAGAAGAGCGTCAGCTAACAGCAACAGAGGACAGAGTTATTAGTTGGCCAAGCACTTGGTTTGCCATCTCTCTTGTTCCATAAAAAGAAACACAAAAAACAGGCAGAGAAATTTGAATGAAGAGCTAGGGAAGCATGAAGTGCGAGATTCACCATGACTTCTGAAGCCCTGTGACTCCTCCTAGCCAGGATGGAGTAATGGGTGGTGGTTCATTTTTTATTGCACTAGCTCCAGCCCCACTTACTGTGGAGGGGATGGTGATTGCTGCTTCCCGCTAAGAGAACCACTGGCAGTAGTTTCCTTGCCACTAGGGTGAAGCAGAACCACCTCCACCAGCAGTGGTCTTCTTTGTGGAATAACCAGGCTCATATAATCAACATGCTAAACTTTAATTAATGCATGAAGGGGTTAATATCATAGAGTAAGCTGGCCTGCCATGCTTAACTAGGTCACTTTCCCTTACCTTGAGAAGAGATAGGTAATCAAGCCTTTGTATTTCTCTCCCACCCCTCAGTCTACCTGTGAACTCAGAGTGTGAGGAGGTCTAAGCTGGTTGCTCCAGTTCAGCCACATGGCTTTGACTAGCCTCTTTCTTGTTCCTATACCAATAGTTTAGGAACTTGTGCCACTTTCTAATAAACCTACATTTTACTGCCTGTGCAACTTTTCTGACTGATGCATGGAAAAGCACATGAATCTGACCATTGGAGAATTTGTAAGTAAACCATTTTTAACTTACCCAAGGTGTGGAAAGAACTTTTAAAGGGAACAATTTTGGAACTCACTTGGAAGAGCATATCTTAAAAGGTTTGCAGCCTATATTTCTATGCTATACTTTGATGCCTATTTTGCAGTTTTTAATCTCTGCTGGTGTTCTCTCACCAAAGAGTACTTTCCCTAAACTTGGATCTTGGCATCCAGGAATTAGTCTTCTTTTAGATTATTTTCTTGACCTAACACTCTGCTGGTGGAAGCTGATAAAGAGGCAACTACCTACAAGCTTACCATCACCACCATCATAAACATTGGAAGTTTAGGACTGCAGTCTAACACAGCAAGGAACAGCATTGTTTGTTACATTTTTTTATTTTTTGCAAATGTTTTTTGTATTTTTTTTTAAAAAACCAGTTTGTTACAAACAGTTTGCAGTTTGTAAAAGTGCAAACGCACACAAAATCCCAGAGCTAAGGTGCCATATTGCTATGTTGTTGTTTGTTTGTTTTTAAAAAAAGTTCCTGTCAACACTAGACTGTGCTATCACCTAGACCTAATAAAATGTCTTACATAGGCTGGGCCTAAAACTACAAGCTTGTAGCTGCAGTGTGACACTTAGCGGTTGGGTGTCTGATGTGCTTTTCAAGTGCATTGTCCAATCTAAACATCTGTCTACCAAATAGAATAGTCCTATTACAGCCTCCTGATATGCAGCTCCATGAATGTAATTTTAAGATGCAATCTGGGTACAGCTGACACCGAAACATTTTCTACCTGCCATAATGATGGAGCTGAAATGCTTCGAAGTGAAACAAGTGCAATCATACTTTTTGAGCAGAAGGTTGCAGTAGAAGATCATGTTGGCAAATGTCAGGAGCTCGTCCATTTAGCAATTGCCAGTCGATTAGTAGTTACCCACAAAAATGTTTACAGCATCTTCAATGGGATTTGATTGCACAAAAGCTGTTTTTAAAGGTTCTGAACGGTGGCTCAGTTAGTGCTGTGCACGTAGCGAGAAAAGTGTGGTGTTTTTGTGCGTGTCCCTTGATCTTTCCATCCAACATGTAGTAAATGATTACACATCCAAGTCATTATAAAATTCCATTTAAATTGCTTGGCAAACCCCAGCGATGCAGACCAACTAAATAAATCAGTATGCAAGATGGATGAGATGAAATAAACAGGGCTGAGGAGAATGTTTGGGAGGGAATGTGAAAAGGGGGACTTTCAGAGAGACCCCAAATATTTCCTGAGAGACCCTCAAAAGCTTACTCTTTTCCTTCCTGTTTGCTGCTAAGAATGTCAAGGGCAACTCCCTCATTCTGAATTAACTGTGTATTTCATTAGTAGCATTGTTATGTATTTCTGCTCACCTTCATCAGTGGGCGGTGTTACAGCCAGGACCTGAGCCATGTGAGTGATCCGGCGAATGGTAGGCCAGATCGACCAGCTGCTGGCAGACTTGGGTTGATTGTTCCCTTGGAGTGGGCCCAACCAACCAATCAGGATGCTTAGGCCTGCTTCCAGGGGTCATGAAATCACAACTGGAAATCTGCCCCTCAACCCTACCCTACTGGCTGAGGGGAATTCCCCACCAATGGTTGGTGAGCGAGTGTGCTATGGCTACCAGAGATGAAGGTGGAACACGAGGGGACACAACCATTGCCCCTTGTAGAAGTGGTGAGAGGTAATTCCCATTCATTCTTAGGGGATATTTTAGGCGGGACGGTGGTGGCTTGGCAGAATCTGATAAAATTTGCAGGCACAAAATCTGATGCAGGTTTGGGGCTTTTGTGAGAGAAGTAGAGTTGTGTTCTTCCACAATCCACATAATCTTTCTTAGGCCAGTTAGCACTTCAAAATCCATTTCAGTTTCATATTTTTGGGGGGGAAGAGGGAAGCAGGGCATGTCTCTTGCCCTTTCTCACTTCAAAATAACGAAGAGGCGGTCAAGTGGTGTGTGTTCTTGTTTGTACGTTTTTATTTAACATCAATTTCATTCTGCCCGTCTTATCTCTCCCGCTGCTTGTTTGTGTTGGTAGGGATGTTCTCCAATAAGCAATACAAGGTGAGTCTGTCCTTAATACTTCATGTGGTGTGCTGAAGAGCTCTGGATGTTTCTTTCTCTTTCCCTGCCCAAGAAGAGCAGAGGGCTTTTTAAAAACATGAATAAACCATTTAATATTTTTTTTTACAGATAATCCACAGTTCAGGCTTAAAAACAGCAACAATAAAAGTCACCCCAAGTCCTTCAGTACTCCACAGGTAGCATAGAGAGAAATCTACTTCTTGGAAAGACTGTAAACCTAAAGTCGAGAAACAGAATGACATAAGACATAAGGTAAAGGTAAATGTACCCCTGCCCGTACAGGCCAGTCGTGTCCGACTCTGGGGTTGTGTGCTCATCTCGCTTAAGAGGCCAGGAGCCAGCGCTGTCCGCAGACACTTCCGGGTCACGTGGACAGCGTGACGAAGCTGCTCTGGCGAGCCAGCACCAGCGCAGCACATGGAAATGCCGTTACCTTCCCGCTATAAAGCGGTCCCTATTTATCTACTTGCACTTAGGGGTGCTTTCGAACTGCTAGGTGGGCAGGAGCTGGGACCGAAAGACGGGAGCTCACCCCACGGCGGGGATTCGAACTGCCGACCATACGATCGGCAAGTCCTAGGCACTGAGGTTTTACCCACAGCGCCACCCGCGTCCCTTGACATAAGACATAGTGTACAAAAATAGTAGAGAGCACAGAAAAGCAGCAACAGAATGACATGAGGATTTGTGGTGACTCTGATTTGACTTAGGACATACTGCTGACATTGTGGTTTGACTTAGAGAAGTGTAAAATCAGCATAGGTCACCCCAATTCACCTCATTACTCTGTGTAGCACAGAGCGGTTATACAAAGTGTGGTTCTTCTACTGCCAAGGTTGCAGGTTCAAATCTAGTAAGGGACAGCTGCATATTTGGGTAAGACTAGATGATCCTCAGAGTCCCTTCCAACTCCATGATTCTATGAATCTGTGAATTCCTAGTGACTCTTCTGCTCCAGTTAAGTAGTAAACAAGGTCTTTATTAGAGAAATATGGTTAAATCTATGTATCTTGGAGAAAAGTGAACCAGAAACTCCAAAATGTTAAAATTGACCAATATTAATTATTACATACGGTAAGCTCCTCCATTTGATAACACCCCCATTCATCTTCACTTGGGCTGGGCGGTACTTATAGTGAATAAAGGTTGTATTTTGGCTGCCATCCCAAAGATAAAGTCTTCACTGTTTCCTACCGTGTTTGTACTGAAATGGCAGGTGGGGGCAGGATAGCATCTGCTAGCCCCACCCGATATGCCCATCCATTTGGCATTAGTATGAAAGGGGCCTGTGCACATACAACTGTGCATGTGCAAGGAGGTTCCTCCACATGATCAGGAACCATAATTCTCCTTGTGATGCCACATCTAAGGCATCCCTCCCTCCCAGCCCTACCTTCTCTTTAGGATTCAACACAGCCTCAGGAATACTGTTTTCTCGTCAGTAATATTTATTGATGTTCATATCCCCATTTTCTTCCATCATAGAGCCCAAGGAAGCATGGGTTCTCAGGAGGCCATTCTTCCAGACACTGTCCAGATCCTGACCTGCTTAACTTGGATGCCTCGTGTACCTTCTGACCATTATTTGGGATGAGGGTATGAGACAAATTACAAAATTGTTTATGTAATGAACACATCACCATCTGTTTTCAGCTACCCCCCTTTGCCTTCTTGTTCCTTTTCAGACACCTGCTTCCTTTCAGAGAGAGAGAGAGAGAGAGAGAGAGAGAGAGAGAGAGAGAGAGTTACCTGTATACCTGAAGGAGCACCTCCTTCCCCATCATTCAACCCAAAAACTGAGATCCAACACTGTGGGCCTCCTAGCGGTTCCCTTACTGTGAGAAGTGAAGCTACAGGGAACCAGACAGAGGGCCTCCTCAGTAGTGGCACCCACCCTGTGAAACGCTTTCCCATCAGATGTCAAGGAGAGGAGTAACTATATAATCTGTAGGAGACATCTGAAGGCAGCCCTGTATAGAGAAACCATTTAATGTGTAATGTTTTATTGTGTTTTAATATACATTGGAAGCCACCCAGAGGGTGGAGTACAAATAACATTATTATTATTATTATTATTATTATTATTATTATTATTATTATTATTTGCTATATTTCCATGTGCCAGGCTGCTAATAAAGGGAGACGGAGCAGGGAAGAGGGGAAGTTGAAACCTTCATTAGGATATTCACTGCAGTAACTATGAATCTGCAAAATTCCAGCTCGTACCTGAACTCCTGCCACCATCCATGTCTTTGGAAAATCCTCAGAGATTTTCAAGGTCTGAACTGCGGGAGGTTTTTTTGTTGAGTTTGTAACTCAAAAAGTCCCCCAGCTTAATCCCTAGAGTAACAGCCTTACAAAAAAGAAAAAAAGAAAAAAAGAAAAAAAGATGGAAGGTGGGGGTGGGGAGTCACATCGCAATATTAGAGTGACAGGACACCATTCAGCTCCATGGAGCTAAGCTGTAATAATAGCAGTAATAATAAAAAAGCCACGGTTCTCTTCTGACAGGGGCATAAGGGTCACAGAAAATGATGCAAAGGCACAGATTTCACCCATTAGATCTACGGGGGTGTGCAACAGACTGGAAATCACATTCCATGCCCTTGATTCAAGAGAAAATTCGTATATACAAACACATACCTAAGCACCCAGATAACTCACACATACACACCCGCAGGCATGCGCACCCACATACAGCTAAGCACTCTCTGAGAATATCATTCTACTTTTGCAGGATAGCTGGAGGCTGGCATGAGAGTGAATAATTACCAAAGAAGATGCCTTCTGCTATCCACATCTTCCTGCTCCCTGCCATCTTTGATAAGTCTGCTAGGCAACTTGGGTGGAGGAAAAGAAGGTTCCTGAGAATCAGCCAAAGCGTATTCAAGAGCACTTCCCTGGCTCTGTCACTCAAGCGACTTCATTTTACAATCGTGTCATGCACCTGTTTCCGAGCCCATAATGTGATTACAGTTTAATGGGAATGTAACCTGTTATTCTAGACACTGTACCTTCTCAAATATGCACCACGAGACAGTTTTTCAATTCACTTTTGAGTAGCAGACATCAGATTGAATTACTGACCTTTGGAGTGGCACATCGGGCTATTTGGACCTCTCATTAGAGCAGCGCTTGCATGTAGTAGTTACATTTTCCATACCATTGCCTCGTGATTTGTCTCCCTGGCTGCTATCCTGGAGAGAAAACTCTCCGCTTCCTTTTCCCCTTTGAGTGACAGTTGCTCCGAGTGCAACAAAGAAAGTTTGGGGCATGCTTACAAACATGGAGGGATGCGGGTGGCGCTGTGGGTTAAAGCACAGAGCCTAGGACTTGCCAATCAGAAGGTCAGCGGTTCAAAACCCTGCGATGGGGTGAGCTCTCATTGCTCAGTCCCTGCTCCTGCTAACCTAGCAGTTCGAAAGCACGTCAAAGTGCAAGTAGATAAATAGGTACCGTCCGGCGGGAAGGTAAACAGCGTTTCCGTGCGCTGCTCTGGTTCACCAGAAGCATGACCTGGGAAGTGGTACGCCAGCCCCCTCGGCCAGTAAAGCTAGATGAGCACCGCAACCCCAGAGTTGGGTAACAACTGGACCTAATGGTCAGGGGTCCCTTTACCTTTTACCTTTACAAACATGGAAGCTGGGACATATGCCAGGGGTGGGGAAGTTCAAGCCTAGATGCCAAATCTGGGTCTCAGGTCTCCCCCCCCCCCAAGCTGCACCCACACTTCCCAGGCCACAGCTTTCATGAGTCCTAATTTCCACCTTCCTTGAGCGTTTTTGTTTGGCAGGAATGTGTCCTTGAGATGTAATATTGCCTCTTGCTCACCTGGAAGGAAGATAGAAAAGGGTGTGTGTCATGGGCCAGGAGTCATCTTCACCTGCAGAACAACAGCCTGAAGGGGTAGAAGGTGGCATGACTCCACCTGCAGCCTTCAAAGATGGGAGGAGAAGACACTGATGAGAACCAGCTGGCTCCAGGCTTCTTAAACAGAGCTCTCAGCAGCAGTGAGATCCTGGAAACAATGCCTGTGGTTCTTGGCTCCTCTACTGGTTCCTGGTTTCCATCTGGAGCCTTGGCCCTGTGGGTTCTCTGGACTGTCTAACTTCGTATGTGGGTTCTGCTCTCATGCAAGTGTTCATTGAAAATATCTAGCCCCTGCTTGCTCGGCAACAGGACTTGGACAGGCTATGACAGTGTGGGAGTGTGTGCAAAAGCTTGCCTAGAATATAAATTTCTAACTGCACACATTTTTACCTCTGACCCTGCCCACAGAAGCTTGCCGAATAGGGAAAATAGCCACCCGCCCCTAGTAAAGGGCCTGATTTCAAATTGAAATGAACACTGTGGAATAAGGTCATGGCAATGCAATTACCATATTTTTTGCTCTATAAGACTCACTTTTTCCCTCCTAAAAAGTAAGGGGAAATGTGTGTGCGTCTTATGGAGTGAATGCAGGCTGCGCAGTGATCCCAGAAGCTAGAACAGCAAGAGGGATCGCTGTGCAGTGATCCCTCTTGTTGTTCTGGCTTCTGAGATTCAGAATATTTTTTTTCTTGTTTTCCTCCTCCAAAAACTAGGTGCGCCTTGTGTTCTGGTGCGTCTTATAGAGTGAAAAATACGGTAATCACATAAAGTAACATTGGTTGGCTTCTGTGCATCCAAGTGTGGAATGGTGCAAATCTTGCCCTGTGTCCCAAACAGAAATGTAAGTTTTTTTTTGGTATGGTTCTTCCTTATGGCATATGAAACCAGCTGCTCTATGGGACAAGGTGAAGTGCCTTGTTTTTGGCATCAGAATTAGGGATGCCATCAGAGTGCAGCAATGCATCCATTTATCTTATGGCTCTACCACTATTTGGATTTTCTGCCTCATTCACCAACATTGTGCAGGCCATCTCTGGCGACCCAAAGTTGAACCAAATAGCCTTTATGCATCTGAATCTCCCAGACCCTCTAGGATAGACCCTGCCAGTCCTTGAAGAGCTACTACAGCAATCAAACATTCCCCTCATGGAATGTGTAATTGTTTCTTTCCTCTCTTTTGTTCCTCTGTTGTTGTTTTCAGATGCTTAAAAACTGAGCAATCATTCCAAGGATCTTGTAGTCCAGAAATGCTACTTTATCAAGGCATCCAAAGGTATCATTAAATAACCAATTAGCTTCTGCAGAGAAATGTCCACAAAGTGACATGTTTGAGCCACAAAGCATGACAGCCTTGGTGAAGTATTTTGACATGTCCCTGGGTACATAGGCAGTGCGAAGATATGTGTGCTACTCTAGCAGTATTATATGAAATAATTCTATCTTGGCTTTTTTATTATGATTATCAGAAGAAAAATAATCCTGCCTTGAAATAAGAAGAAGCATGAATTCCAGCAGACTTCCAGTTGAATTGTGTGGAATGCATCAGAGCTGAGGAACAAATCTTTTTAATCTTTTGGTCTGTCAAAAATCCCCGCACAGTATAAATAAGCAACTGAAATGCTTATTTCTTCAGTTATACATATTCATTTGGGGCACTGATACACACAGGCAATGAAGCTTAACGGAAGTAACCATTTCCAGTAGTGTCCCAAGTCATTTGGGTGTAAGTTTATTACCTGGAAAACACTACACAACTCAAGGATTGAATAGCTCTCCCCATATCTTTAGCCGTCAGTGTCTTAAATGACTCCATAAAACAAACCTTCTCAGTAGGTAGACTTGCATACAGCAGTTAAAAATGTCAATTCCTTTGTCAGTTTTATAGCAATTTATCATAGTAGAAGTAGATGTTGGGAGAGCTCTTGCAGTTAAATAACTGTATGGAACTGATGTGTGTTGTTCAGCAGTGCTGAAGTATTTATTGGCCAAAATCTACCAGACTTATGGACTGCATTCAACTAAATTCTACTCAGAACAGACCCATGGAAATTAATGTACCTATGTTAGTCACATCTGTCCATTTAAGCGGTTCTGTTCTGAGTACAACTAGTTTTTGTATACGATCCTATCTTGATCGCAATGCTTTTGTTTCTCGCTACTGTGGACTTGATAGCTCCTTCGGATAATAAACAGAGACAGAAAACCTCTTCAGAAATTGTAGCACAAGAAGGTTCAGTAGCCTGATCTGCAGAAATCAGGTATATGCATAAATGTTTTGCTTATTCCTTTGGGTACTCCACTCATTTTCATTAACAATATCTCATTTGTTTCTTTATTCATTGAGTATGTGTGCGCACATACAAGGGCGGGCAGCAGAACACCATTCTACAAAGTAAAAGACTGAGCATTTTCCCCTTAAAACCTATCAGGGACCTTTAATAGAAATCTGCATTTATTTTGAGGTCTGTATGGACCATCCAGCTCTCCCCTCTATTCTGGCATGAATCTTCTTTCAGACCTCACCAGAGGGATGTTCATTGCATTCAATGAGTGTTCAGTTTTTGTGCCTGAGTAAATAAATAGTTGGGGACGCGGGTGGCGCTGTGGGTTAAACCACAGAGCCTAGGGCTTGCCGATCAGAAGGTTGGCGATTTGAATCCCCGCAACTGGGTGAGCTCCCGTTGCTCGGTCCCTGCTCCTGCCAACCTAGCAATTTGAAAGCACGTCAAAGTGCAAGTAGATAAATAGGTACCGCTCCGGCGGGAAGGTAAACGGCGTTTCCGTATGCTGCTCTGGTTCGCCAGAAGCGACTTAGTCATGCTGGCCACATGACCCGGAAGCTCCCCTGGCCAATAAAGCGAGATGAGCGCTGCAACCCCAGAGTCAGCCACTACTGGACCTAATGGTCAGAGGTCCCTTTACCTTTACCTAAATAAATAGTTGAGCTGCAGGCTTCTACAGTTATGTACATGTGTTAAAAGACTCTAACACTCTCCTCTGATATATTGATTGACTTGAAGGATGATGACAGGGTCCTGGCTGAACCCCAGCTCCCAAAAATGTATGGGGCAGGCAGGCAACCCTCCCATGAACCTGAATGACTATAGCCCTGGTTGAAATTTTGAGGTTTTACTTCAGCTTGGAACTGGCATGCCTGGGTTAAAAGATGGCGGTGAGGATAAGTTGTACCATGAGTTTCTTATAAATAACTATGCAATAAGGTGGGTTTTTTGTTTTTGTTTTTACAAAGCAGTGCTATTCACACCATTTTACAGCATATAAGTCAATAGAAAACATACAGTCCATTACCCAGACCTAATTAAAACACTGGCATGTAAAGTTCTGTAAATATATAATTAGACAGCAGAACCTTCAGGCATGAGACTAAGCTTTTCATAACCATAAAAAAATTAAAACTTCATGGCATAATATGTGGCTCAATTATCTTTCTTTGTACCAAAGGGGCTGTTTGTCATGAACACATTCACTCTTTTAGCCTGTTAAATGACATTCTCTCTCTCTCTCTCTCTCTCTCTCTCTCTCTCTCTCTCTCTCTCTCTTTCACACACACACACACACTTTCTTCAGGGGACAATTGGGGAGAAAAGGCAAACTCTGAAATGGATGACTAATGTGCCTCATCCTGCCATCCCTGTTTTGCACAAACTATATTAAATAAACCAGGACTTAACATTTAATAATAAACCTACTATAACATGAAATTAACTTTGAGCATAACCAGCTTACAAATAAGTCAGCTGTTGCTACAGAAAGAAAAGATGAGGTACCTTCTGATTCCCACTGACAGCAGATAGCTAAGCAATATTTCCTGGGCATCTAATTATTGGTGTGTGCCCCCCCCCCCCCCCGCTATGTGGTCTGTTAGAGTATAAAGCTGCTATTTTTTTATTTTGTTTTTCAGATAGATGGAAAGTTATGCATCATAGTTGCATGGCAAATCTCTGAGGAGCAAATTTCTCATTATATCTCTGAAATAATTCTTGCCTTGTCTGCCAGTTCAGTGCTTATGTATATAGGTGTGCCAGCAACTTGCTTTACCTTTTAATTGTGCTCAGGGGAGTGTATTAGTGTCACTGAGTTTAATCAGCAGGCTCTGATCCATTCTCTGTGCCGTTTCCCATGCCTAGACTTCCTCCGTGATCAAACCGCGCTGGTTTGAGGCTGAAATACTTGAAGTACCCATCAGCTTGTGTGGCCCAGCTTGCAGAGAGGGAGGCAAATTAGGCAGTCATAGGCTTGGCTCACACATGCAAGGGAGATTGGCTGATTGATTGGTCTGCCTTTGATGACTTCACATTTGCTGACTGACAGCTGAATGTGTGAATGGACAGACTCTACCGAAAAGTACTGCATCTGAGTTATGGGGCCCCTTACATAGGTAGCAATCAGTTGATGTTGCAAATCTCATGTGATTATCATGTATGCACAGGCCATATTGCTATTGAATTGTTAGCTGGCATCCATCTGTCTCAAGAAACAACAGAAGAATACACCATCAGGGGTAACATGTTACACTGCCAGCTATGGTTGTAGAAACCAATTAGGGGAGAGACATGTTTTATTGCAGGTTGGGCAAGTGAAGACGTCTAGTTTCACTTCCACAGGTGTACCACGACCTTTCTTCTGTTTGCATTCCTCCTGGTGCCAGATTTACGTTTAAGCTAAAGAAAATATAGCTTAGGGCCCCGCTCTCTTGGGCCCCCAAATTTTTTTTTAAGAAAAAGAAAAACTGGATGTACAGTTCCAAAATATAAGATAAAAAACAAATAAAATAAAACCCACATACAGCAACAGTGTTTTGTAGGCCCCTATGAGGTAAGTAATGGGTCCCACCTGCCAGCCTGCTCCCTAAAATATCACTGGTTTGCTCATTTCTATATATAGGGTGCCTACATTCTGCATGGACTGGTTGCATAGGTCTTCTTAATTGTATTTCAATAACTTTGAAAAAATACATATTTTGTATATTCAACACAAAAAACAGTGACACCTAGACATATAAAGGGCCCCATTGCCTTCAGTAGCTTAGGGCCTCATCAAACCTAAATCCGACCCTGGCTCCTCCCAGTGGTCATTCCTCCTACGGCCACTGCTGTGAATACATGACCTGTCTGTCTGCAGGCACTGTGGACGCCTGCAGGGTATTTCAATACAGTGCGGTTAATGTTGCCAGCCTTCACGTCATGCTTGCCGACATCTTTGTAAGGCAGAGTTGGTCTGCCAACAGGCCTAGTGCCTGAAGTCAGCTCCACCTAGAGAATATCCTTAGGGATTCTCCATCTTCCAGTCTATATACATGACCAAGCCAGAGATGGAAGAAGTGTGGAGTTGGAAGGGATCTTGAGGGTCATCTATGCCAACTCCCAACAATGTGGGAATCAGAACTAAAGTATCCATGTCAGATGGCCATCCCACCTCTACTTCCAATGCAGGAGAATGCACCGCCCTTGGGAGTCTGTTCTGCTGTCAAATAGCTCTTACCTTCAGAAAGTTCTTCCTGATGTGTGGTAAAAAGAGTGTGAATTTCAAATGATACCTATTGTTTCAGGAAGTGTGCCTTAGATTGCAAACTGAATCAAATTTGTCACCCATCCCTAAGGGTATCTAACTTGCGGCTCTTCATATGTTTTTGGACTACAATTCCCACCTTTGTTGACCATTGGCCTTGCTTGCTAGGGCTGTTGGGAGTTATAGAACAAAAACATTTGGAGAGTCGCAGGTTATTCACCCCTATAGTAGATTAAATCAACTCAACTCATGAAATGGTGAGGATGAATTTTAGTTGGGGAGGGTAAATTTTAAATCTGTGAGGAAACAGCTGGTTGAGGGTAAACACTTTGGAGAATATTTTGGCTTTTCTTGGAACCAGGATGGGATGCTTTTCTTAACCTCAAGGTGATCACTCAAAGGAAGCTTTGGTTTAACTAAAGGCTAACCCTCGGCCTATTAGACAGTGACCTTAACAGATGGCTGCATATCATTCAAAAGATAGTATCCTGAACGTTAATACCAAGGAACAAAGGAGTAGCACCATCCCTCTAATGTAAAACAGGATAAGCAAAGGAGAAACTATGAACAATCTAGAAATCTACATCTGAAATACTACACTATCTCAAACTACATTATATTTTATAGAAGACACTAACTTTAATGGTTGTATCCAATGTCTGCTCTACTCCTGGTAGGCTCATTGAAAGTAACGGGCACGACTAACTTAGGTTTATGAATTTCAGTAGGTTTGATATGAGTAAAACTTGGTTAGATACAATCCTAAGTATGGAATTCATCCAGCCTACCATCCTATAATGAAATAGGATTCAAATGGCTATTTTTTTTTTCTTTCTTTGCACTTTTTTTAGAGGGGGGTTGGAGGTGCAAAAAAATTGCAAAGTAAGCCTTGCCCTATCATTGGAGAATGCTATTGACTTTTGGTTGGGGGAGGTGGAATGCTATAAGGATAAGGTGACCACGTTTTTCTTTAATAGCAGGGGGTGGAAGGGAATCAAAATTTTGTGGACTCACCATAGTGTGTGCTAATTGCTGCAGGAGACCTCCAAACGCTCAGCTTCTGTTCTTGAACAACTCAAGATTCTTGGCTGTGAATTCTAGAAAACCTGCTCCCTGCCCTGCAGGTCTTTTCTCACCTGGCCTGGGAAGCTGGAGTCCTGATTGATTCAAGATATGAAGCTGAGGCTGCTGAACAGACTCTTGGTGTAATGGGATAAGGGGGCTGCTCGTGTGTAAGCGTTTAAGCCCTCCAAGCTTTGCCATCCGTTCCTAAACTCTCCCAGTCCGCGGAGCCATGGGTGCATGGCTACCTCAATCGCTGGCAGAATCCGTCAGTGGGCGCTTCCGGAATTTACGCCAACATAAGAGTTCCTTGACGGAAACTCTCCTTCTGGATTCTCTGCGTGACAGTTTCCTGCGCTGAGTGGGCGTCCCCAGCGGAGGTCCTGAGCCCTCCCCGCTGTTCTCACTGGAAACATCTTGGAGCCATTCCTCCGATTGAGTTTCTGCAGGAACTCTCCCTCTCCCCCTACTGGTTCCTTCCTCCACATCCGAAGGTCTCCTAGCCTCCTTGAGCCCTTCCACCACCTGACTCTCCGATGGCAGTTCCCTGACACTTGGGTTGGGGTATTATTTCATGGGGTTTCCTTGTGGTGGGGGAGATTGTTGCTGTCTTTGATATTACTCTGTTGTATCTTTCTTTTTCGATCATACTTTGATTTATGTGACCTTATAATTTATTGTTTATGACTACTTTAGTTATGTTTGTAATTATGTAAGGTTTTTCTTGTTGTAAGCCACCTTGACCATGGATTTAATTATGGAAAGACAGTATACAAATAAAAAGATGGATGGGTTCAGCAATCCCGAATTAGGTTAGATTTGGTTATCTTGGCAGTATGCAATAATGCAGGTTTATCAAACTTGGCCCGCCAGCTGTTTTTGGACTACAATTCCCATAATCCTTGACCGTGGGTCCTGCTAGCTAAGGTTGATGAGAATTGTAGTCCAAAAATAGCTGGAGACCCAAGTTTGGGAAACCCTGCAATAAAGTCCGTATTGTGCTGTAAGTCCCCCCTTCTGAAAATGGTGCCAGTGTAATACCACTTACTTGCCAGCTGTAGGGATGGACAAATCTGTCACTTTTGTTTCTCTCCATTTTTCATTTTTCCACTCTTAAGTTCCATTGTCCACATTTCCACGTTGGCTGCCTTAGCTTTACAAAAACATAAAACCTAGGAAATATTTGCATTAAAATGAATGGTGAATTTTCATGAGAGTTTTACCTTTTTTTAAAAAAAATGCAAACTGAATTGCAAATGCGGAGAACTGAGTTTGAGACTCGAAAAGATCAGAAACTGAGAGAAAATAAGATGGACAGATTTGCCAGTTCCTAGCTGAAGCCTTCTAGATGGCGCAGTTTGAGTGTAGGGTTATGCAGTCTAGCCTTTAATGGATTACTCTAAAGATAATAAAACTAGATAAATATTGCATTCCTACTTGTGATAGATTTGACTAATATGAAAGAAACATTGCTAATTTATCTGGGAGATGTCCAAATACAGTGAAAATTATGGGCAACGTTTTATTTCAAAGGGCTGTTATATATTGCTCCTTGCATCTTGCTGTCCAGCAGAGAACAGAGAGCTCTTCAACAGAAAATGGAGTGGGCTTCTTAATTTTTTCATTTAATTTGTCACTTTGGACCCGAGAGACAACAGAGGCCGATATCTCAGAAATGGCACAAATTCAAACAACAACAAGAACAACAAAACCCTAATTGATTCTCTTTCAGCTTGTCAAACATCTAGAGCAGGGTGAAGCTGAACTTTGCAGATAATAGTTTTCGACTTTATTTTATGCTCTTTGTACCATTAAGATCCAAATAAAAGCAATTTAAGTGAATTAGGTCTCATAGCCTTAGGATTGGTTGGTTTGGCTGCTTTTCTAGGCAGTCATTTATAAAACACATGAAATATATAAAGTGCTTTGCTGTCATGAGCTGCACAGAATTTTTCGTCTTATATAGATAGGAAATCATTTATGGGTTCCTGCTTCTGGTGTTGACATTTATTTATTTAACAAATCTCTACCCCACTTCTCGAGGCCAGAAACCTCCCAAGGCAACTTTACAAACATTTATTTTATTTTATTTTATTTTACATTTTAATCAATTTCTAAACAAATACAATAGCCATTAAACACTTATCCAGCAGCACATCTAATGGTGTTTTGTTTTATCCATCGTCTCTGGACATACACTTACACATTTCAACATTCAAACATATTACTTAATGTAACCCCTCCACTGAGAATATTGAGCAGGCCTTGATTTTGGCCATTAACATAGTTAAAGAAAGGGCTCCACATTTCTTGGATATAAACATTTAAAACAAAACAGGCAGTAAATTAAATACAACTATTTTTTCTTTTGGGTATGAATTATCACACACACCAAACTGCTAATCTTCAATCCACATACAAAGAAGTGAATCTCCCCAGCTCCCAACTGGGAAGTTTTCCACTTTCCTCAGCCTCACACCTTGAGAAAACCCACTCTTGCTTGTCTCCCACACAGGCCCCTCCCCTCTAACCATCACGACTCTAAATTCAACTAATTTTAAACAAAATGACCATATAAAAGCAGCAACAATTGTAGCACATGCTGAGCAAAACAGGAAAGTTTTAAATGTCTGTTTAAAGAGAGATACCATATGTACTCTGGAGTGTGTTCCAAAGATGTGCAGCCACCACTGAAAATATCCTGTCTCTGGTACCCTGCAATCTTCTTGGCCTTGGCGGCAAGGGAGATAACAGAGCTTCCTAGAATATTGCAGGTGATGAGCTGGCCTAAACTAGAGGCAACCCTTTGGCATGAATTGACAGGATAAGCAGTTTAGGATCAAGCAAGTTATGCTGTAACATGACTGTAATTTACCAAAAGGCGTGGGAATAAATTTTCTACCAAAGTTTGCCTAAAGTGAACTTTCTAGATGAATGGGGAGATTCTTGGTCAGGATTTTATTTTGCTTTTAAGAAAAGCCGTAACAAATTTAAGAGGAAACAAAAAGAAAAAAGGCTAGCTAAATGTCTCAGTATACTACTGCCTGGAGTGGCTGGGGAAACTCAGCCAGATGGGCGGGGTATAAGTAATAAATTATTATTATCATCATCATAGAACAGGAGGATTGGATATATTGGTTTAGTTACTTTTGGTCTTGTGAGTTCTGAGAGGATCAGAAAAGGAAGGCAGGGAGGAGAAAATAATGTTGGCAATAGGGCTAGGCAATATATTGTGCCAAACTTGTTTCAATTCCATATTGTGATATCAGTTTCATAATTTTTGACCTGGCAATATATCATAAACCATGGTGTGTGGGTGTCCTATGCAAAAATCACAATATGGAGAAAATCGTGAAGTCAGCCAATGTTTCTCTTGATTCCTGCTGCCCCTGTTAACTCTGCAGGCTCAGCTTTCCCCTGCCTGCTTTAGGGGACAGAGAATTTCAAAAGCAGGTGGTAGCAAAAATGGCAATGCAGAAAAAACTGTGGACTTAGCTGGATTGGTAAAGAAAAAGTGTTTTATATGTGTTTTATATGCCAGGGACGTCCAACTTCCAAGAGACTGTGATCTACTTATACAATTAAAATCTGGTGCAGGTCAAAGTTGTTGAAATTTTTTTTAGTAAGGGTGTGTGTGTTTCAGGTCTAATAAAAAGGCAATCCCAGAGAGATCAGTAAATAAACAGTCAGCCTCACAGTGAGAACTCCGTCTTCCATTCTAGTGATCTAGAGGACAGGGCCAGCGGGCGGGGGGCGGGGCAAGATGGAGAAGCCAGCTATCTAAACCTCCTGGGGATCAAGCAGTCAATCCCGACCGACCTGTTGAACATCCCTGGTATAGGCGATATAAAACTGTGATACCAGATGGTGCTGTGGAGTCCCGTCTTTCCCTAGTGGATTTCCCTGTATGAGTTTACAATGCTTAATCACTTCTTTGATGTGTCTATATCCAGCCTGATTGAAACCAGCAGGTGCCTCTACATAGCTCCATCCTTATTCCAGATTCCATGATATATTGACATATTGTGATGCTTAGCTGGTGATATATCATCAACACTGAAAACCAGATATTGCCCAAACCTAGTTGGCAATGAAGCAGCATCATAAAAATCATAAAATAGCGAAACTGCATTGAACCACCAAATTGAACTGAGAAATCTTCTGCCATACGATCTGAGGTTCACCTAGTAGTGGAAGGTGGTGGTGTTGACCTGATCTCCCAGCAGCTGAGTTGCCACTGCTTACCAAGAAGGAGAAGGGAGAAGCAGCAGGGAGGTTGGTGCAGTGCGAACACATTACCAGGAGAGCCCTATTGTCTCTGCTGGTGCATTTGCACCATGCTAATGTATCTACTTAGGGGACGCAGGTGGCGCTGTGGGTTAAAGCCTCAGCGCCTAGGACTTGCCGATCGAAAGGTCGGCGGTTTGAATCCCCGCGGCGGGGTGCGCTCCCGCTGCTCGGTCCCAGCGCCTGCCAACCTAGCAGTTCGAAAGCACCTCCGGGTGCAAGTAGATAAATAGGGACCGCTTACCAGTGGGAAGGTAAACAGCATTTCCGTGTGCAGCTCTGGCTCGCCAGAGCAGCGATGTCACGCTGGCCACGTGACCCGGAAGTGTCTCCAGACAGTGCTGGCCCCTGGCCTCTTGAGTGAGATGGGCGCACAACCCCAGAGTCTGTCAAGACTGGCCCGTACGGGCAGGGGTACCTTTACCTTTACCTTTAATGTATCTACTGCCTCAATCCTTTCCTCTCCCTCCTATTGAGAACAGCTTTCGGGAGGCTGAGTAAGCCCCACTGCCCCATCATGCCATCTGCTCCTGGGCTCACCTGTCACTGTTTTGTTGATGGATGGCTAGTTCTGTCTGTTTCCTCATGAATTGTTTTCTCCAGCAAGTTTATAAGTGTAAAGTGTGTCCTGTTAGGACATAAAATCAATTTAGTATCACGCTTCAACCTTTATACACCCTGAGTAGGTGATTTATTCATGTTTAGTTTAATGAAACTAAATATAATTAGGACATTTATATAACCAAAGAGATTTTTGCTCATATGAATTGTGGCATTTCTTCTATCAGTTTTCCAGGAACACTATTAATCTTAATGGTCGACATACATTATTAGCCATATTGAGTTATTGCACGATCAATCTGACAAAATGTGCTCTCGACGTGGAGGAAAAGGACACCATTAGCCACAAACATAATATTTAATAGAAGATGGCATAATGATAAAAATACACCCAAATGCTGTATAATTACAGAATTTCACCGCTAATCATATTTGCAGATGGCCAGTCTACGTGAGAGATGGCCTATGTTCAAAGGAGAGATTGGGAGATTATAGAAATTTAGCACCAAGATATTCTCTGTTGCTGCAGTACTGAATTTTCTGCCAAGTAGTACTTTATGCTTAGTTAAAAAAAGACAAGGTAATAAATGCTTGTTCTTGTGTTCATAATCAGGCCTTGCACATATGCATTTTGTCATTTTGTAAGGCATTAGGGAAAGTGTAAGATTCCAGAAATGAACTGTATATATATATACTGCTGTTTACTAAGACATTTGGTATTGGTGATTTTATTTCATATATTTGCTTGTTTATTGCATTTATTTAGCTGCCTTGTAACAGGAGTTCTCCAGGCAGATAACAAAGCAACCCCCTCTGCAATATGCAACCCACTAACAACATTGAAATACAGTATAGTGTAAAACAATATAAACTACTAACATTCCATAAAAATCATATATAGATTTAATGGTGATGAAACCCCCTGCCGTGAATGGCTGTACTTTTCACATATCTCAGAGAGGAAAGGAAGGGCAGGAAGGCCTCAGACTTTCGTTGGTTGTGTTGATCCACTTCTGGCAGGGCAGGGAAGACATGACGAAGGGAGGGATTTAAGAAATGGGGTCTCCCATTTCTGGTGGAAAGTGCCACAAAGGCTCTGTCCGCAACTTCCTGGCAGATGCACTTCTGAGCAAAATTCAGTAAGATAAGTAGCAACTCCAGAAGAATTGAGAAATATCTCCCCCACCCCTGTAAAAAACAAAAAAACACAGCAGAAAATTAGCCCCCATTTCCACAAGGAGATAATCTTTTCAGCAAACCGGTATGTATGTAATTTCAGCCTAGCCCTAATAAGATTCGCAGTCTGCATCAGAGATGATTCTACTCACCAGCAGGTGCTCTTTTGCTCTGAATATTTATACCCTGAATAAATCCTTTTTCATCTCTCCTCCTCTCACCACAAATACACTAAAGGGCAGCTTCTCTGCAGAAGTGGGGCAGGCTGACAGTGATCGATGACTAGAAAACATCTGCCTCCACAGAGTTCAGAAGACTCGAGGTGAAGTCTGACCTTCTTTTGGACGTTATTTTGGCTCCGCGCCTGGCTTATCTACTCTGGTTCAGTAAAGCAAGAGGTGTCAGGAGGAGCGGTATCTAGAAGTGCCTGGCTCTAAAATACGTGTGACATATTTCTATTTCTATGCAGCTTAATTTGTTTATGGATCTACATCTGCATGTATAAATTAGTTTATGCATACAACCTTCATGCAAATCTTCATGCAACCTTCACACACACACACACACACACACACACACACACACACACACGGGAGTGTGCACTCTGCAGTAAGCTTTGGGACACTCCAAATCAAACATTTACACCACAAGGAGAGTCTCCCTCCTACAATGCTTTTTGTGTGTGATGGTACTCAGCAATGTGAAGTATCACCACCTCTTTTATTTTTTTTTTGCTGGTGGTGATGGCGGCCATTTTGTGCTGACACCCACAACAATTTTATTTATCTTTTTTTAAAAAAAATATTTATACATTTTCAGTTTGCATAATACATCCATTCATCTTAGCATTATCTTACATAGACTTCCCGATTTATCTTTCATTGACATCCCATTTCATATTCTTTTGTTTGCTACATATCCATATATTTCTACATCTCTCCCTCCCCCCCCATCCTTTCTGATCCCTTATCTTGTCTACTGCTGATCATAGGCTTATCCCACTTGCTAGTTAACCTTAATACCACCCTTTTTAAAATATTCTCCAAAATATCCCCATGCCTTTCTTCTTGTTGTTGTTTTATCCATCATAATTTATTATTTTGGCCATCAAACTCACTAACTCAGCAAACTCAATTAATTTCTGCAACCATTGATCCTTTGTCGGAACAATCTTTCCTTAAGTTATTCTTGTGGCCGCTGTTGCATATAAAAATAAATTTCTTACTTTCCTTGGTATTTCTTCCCCTATTATTGCCAGCAAGAAGGCTTCTGGTCTTTTCGGGAAGGTGAGTTTTACCATCTTTTTCAGTTCCTCGTATACAATTTCCCAAAACTTTTTCTGAACATTTTCAACAAACATTGGATCCTCTCTTGTACATTTTGGCAAGTTTACTTGGCGTGCTTGTTTTTATAAAGATATGAATGCCAGTACCTCATTTTGTATCTCAAAATGCACTGCATTTATGCGATAGCATAGAACTATGCCCAACACCAGTTTAGATACCAGACATGGTCAAACGCTATAATAATGGAATGCCACAGAAGAGGAGCTACTATGATGTCATTAACAGCCTGCTATTTTCCACCCATTTTCAATAACAACTGGAGACTTTAAAATCTATTTTGCATTGAGCTGGATGTGGCGAGTTTTAATTTGTTATACAGTGGTAGATTTTTCTCTCACAATATATTTTCATTTGCAATAATGTTAAAGTTCACTCTTCATTTTATTGGATTATCTCACTCTTCAGCTGAGACACACTAGACTTGGCTGTGCGAGAAATGGACTCCTTTATCCTATCTCCAGTATTGTAGCAACTGAACCCTTTGAGGATTTTGATGTGTTTTAGAAATCTTGCTACAAGCTCCACAGACCTGCCCCCCACCTTGGCTTAAATGTCTCAAGAAGTATTTGTTCTCTTCCACGGAAATCAGCAAATGCTTATGGGCTGTTTTCTCACCTATAATAGACAATGCCTTTAAAAAAATAAAAATAAAAAATTGCTCACAAAATTTGTCCAGCCAATATTGATCCCTTTTTAACACATGTGTTGTAGCATCTCGTTGAGTTTCCCAAGTGTCAAAAGCCAGAGCACATCAACAGATGAAGCATGAACTTGATGCTGCAAAGTGCATGAATACTCTTTAGCAAAGCTATCACCTAAACTTTTTACACCGTGCTTGTTGCCATGGCAGGGTAAATGAGAGCTGTAGGAAATGGTGACCCACTGAGCTAAATGCAGGCCACTAGGTGAGCTGCTGTGAATTGTTGGTGCTTTGAGACTCTCCTCCTTCCTCAAGCATCACCAGGAACAGAGATATGATGCAACATCACTCCAGGGCGAATAAACATGGTGGCCGACAGCCAAATAGAGACAGTATGAGGGCCTGTGAGTGTTGCTCCCTGAAATTCATCCTGCGCCAAGTATGCTTAAGGAGTTTTATCTTTGTGAATTCTGACACAACATTGTTTTTTTTGGGGGGGGGGGAATTCAAATGTATATCAGAACTTTAGGTATGCACAGTCCAAGTAGATTAAAGGGCTCTGTCCCTGTAGCACAACAACTCAACTTTTAAGACCACAAAATATAAAATAAACTTTTTGCAGTTTGGAAAGTGATAGGGAAATACATTGAAAGGTGTGGGATGAAAGAATGATGAACGAATGCAGTATTTATGCTCATTGTCGTATAACAGCCCCTCAAACAAATCGGAATGAATGCACAATAAAGACATAATCTAACCACTGTGTAAACTTTGTGCAGTCAAATCAGGATGAATGCTGATTGAGTATGTTGCCTGGAGGAGTGCATAGGCATTCTCCAGAGCTCACACTTCACTGAATTTTGCATGCAGTTCTTTCTCAATTCTTTTTAAATGTGTATTTTATGATAAAGTGTCTACAGATGTGTACTTTCAAATGAAATACATTTGTAAATGTTCATTTAGTGAGAAAACATGTTCAGAAATAGATATTTAAATGTGACTATAAATACTTACTTAAAAAAGGATTAATGCATTAGTCAGACTTTTATTGAATGAACACAGGCAAAATGATACAGACCCACAACATACATCCTGCAACCTCTCCCCAAAATCAGCAAAATGTCACCTCCTTTTGCAGCCTGTGAATTGGGCTGCAAAATGGGGAGCATATCAGCCCAGCACTAGTAATTAACTTAGATCAGGTGTGGGAAATCTTTGACCCTGCTTGCTAAGGCTGATGGGAGCTGTAGTTTAGCATCATCAGGAAGCAAAAGCTTCCAACACTAGATAGCCCCAAATGTTTAGATTACATGTGCCAGTTTTCCTAGTGAAAATGTATTTTAAGGTAAGGTGCTCGATATATCAAACAAAAATATGAAGCACATTCATGTGACACAGTGAAGGTGATTTAAATCAGAAAACCAAACTTCAATTACAGCAAAGTAGCTTTTAGATATGTTGCTGGTTTCAACACAGATACTTCTCATGCTGCCTGAAACAGGCTGGCTTGATTCATGAACAAGTTCAAATGAACATGTCCCTTAAAGCCAAACATCTTTAGCTTGGGTGTTTATTGCCACCCAAAAGGCATATTGGCTTTTCATCATGAGAGCTGCGCTGTTGCACTAGCAACATGTTCTGAACATGATCTTTTTGTTGCACTTTTGTGTGCAGAGGAAGCCTGGGGCCAGCCTGCTGAGACCGTCAAAGAGACTGAAAGGTTCAGGGCAGAGGGAGTGACAGACTGAGAAATAATATTGGGAAGGGAGATTGTGGGATTCCAATTGGAGAAATGAATATGACCAGTATTTGTAGATAGAACTTCAAATTTTCTTGGAGCAGGGGGGAATCTTCATGTTTTCCTCATGTTGCTATTTAAAGCCCAATTTTTGGGGGGAGGAGGTAATCTGTTTGCCATAACATCAAACTAGACATGGTGTTAAGCATGAAGACTGGACCTTGCACACTTCATTTTTAACTAAGGACCTGATCTGGACTGATCAAGTGGAGGGAGAGAGGAGATTTTACCTTGCCATTGTCCTCATCCAGATCAGGATCTTTCTCCCTCCCCTTGCCAATATTCAGTAAAACAAAAGCAAACTTTTGCTTAACATGACAATTAGTCTGGCCCTGGGATTCTTGAACTGAATGGGAGTTGCTAGGAGGAAATTAGACTTTTACACGTCAGTCCTTTTTAAGGGGTTCTAATCATGTGGCCTGTATATGCATAGCTTGGGGGCACGGGAGCATCATAGAAGCAGTCCCCATCCCTGATCTTTATCTTACTCATCACAATGAAAGTGTCAAATAGAATGTTACCCGCACTCATCTCTGTGTGTGAACGAGAACTCTTGCTTAGACAATGGGCATAGCAGCACTTCAATATTAAAAAGGTAAAGGTACCCCTGCCCGTACGGGCCAGTCTTGACAGACTCTAGGGTTGTCCGCCCATCTCACTTAAGAGACCGGAGGCCAGCGCTGTCCGAAGACACTTCCGGGTCACGTGGCCAGCCTGACAAAGCTGCATCTGGCGAGCCAGCGCAGCACTCGGAAACACCGTTTACCTTCCTGCCAGTAAGTGGTCCCTATTTATCTACTTGCACCTGGGGTGCTTTCGAACTGCTAGGTTGGCAGGCGCTGGGACCAAGCAACAGGAGCGCACCCCGCCGCGGGGATTCGAACCGCCGACCTTTCGATCAGCAAGCCCTAGGCACTGAGGCTTTTACCCACAGCACCACCTACGTTCCTACTTCAATATTAGTCACTGATTGATTGATTTAAGCAAGTAAGTCTCATCCTGGAACAGCTTCAATGAAGGGCTACCAAACCCACAGAGATTTGCTCCCACCATCCCAATTCAAATTGCATTGGCAATCTGTTATTCCCAGTGACTCAGAGTCTTCTTTAGATAGAATAAAATTCAGAACAGCTTCCCTGATAGTTTGAGTTTCCCTTTCAAGTTACGATTCAGGTTGACCATATGCAAAGGATAAGGAGGCAGTAGCCACACCTTAAATAGTTGTGCATAAAGGGGCATCTTGGTGTGGATCTACACTCCGAAATCGCACGGCAGCAGCGGGAGTCCCCATTAGCAGAAGTGGTACCTCAGGTTAAGAACAGACCTCCACAACAAATTAAGTTCTGAACCGGAGGTACCACTGTATGTCTAATAATGCTTAAAAGATCAATGCAGATCCAGCCTTGGTAAGTGCATCAAGTCACACAGAAGCAGAAGCTTTTAGAAGTTCTTCAACAGCAGTTCTATTCTTTTCATCTAATCACCACAAATGTGTTCACAAATAATCTTCACCACAGGGGTTCAGCTAAACCAGATAACAAAATTACAATATATTTGAGGGTAAGTAAGGTGTTCTGGAGCACAGTTCACTGAGAAGGTCTCCTGCATAAGTAAGAAATCACTGTAGGGTTTGAAGGTACATGAGGCCACCACAATCTTCAGCCATGGGTCCCCCTATGTAGTCCTACACCATCTCCAACCAGCTTAGCCAATGGCTGGGAACAATGGACAGTGTAGTCTAATCCAAAGGACCCAAGGTTGAAGACCACTGATTGAAGCTAAACAGGCCTTCTGAGTCTGACCAATGCTCTGATGGAACACATCCAAGGAACCACATGCACACCATCTTGAGTTCTATGTTGGAAGAAACATGGGATACGAATGTAGGGAATAAACAAAACTAATTCCCTTAGCACACACTCCCTCCTTGCTGATTAGGTGACCACAACTGCTGAGAACTATTTTGACACATAATCTAATAGAATGATGGAACAAGCTGCTTGTATAATTTCTCTTGCATAGGAAGATGTCAGCCAGATTATGACCTAGATCATCTAGGTCATATGTAATATTCTACACTATCCAAAATTTACCTATTCTACCTGAACCAAAATGCTTCACAGCATATGAAGAGACACACATTATATTCTTTCTAAGAATATTCCTCATATGTTTTAGGTATACACTTTAAAATGCAAAGGATGTACAGGAAGTGAAGACAAATATATGACGTGTGTTTTTCATATAGGAATACTCAATAAGGAACCAGAACTGGCTGAGATTTCATACCACGTGTAATTCCAGTGGCCAGTCTTTTAAAAATGTGTAAATATCCAGAGACAACTAAAAGCTACATAAAACAATAATGGGATTGCCTTTGCAACACTTAACTTAATTTCATATCAACTTGTGTGAGAGGCGTACTGTCTTTCACTCAACTGACAACCATCACACTCTTGCCTCTGCTTAATTGCTCTTTCTACCAGCTGCCAATTTTATCCCCACTTTTTTTGATGACTTTTTCCTTTTCCTGTATCATATTGTGAGTTTTGCTCTGCCTGTCGTAGCCACAGTTGAGATGAGTGAGTGCCATGAAGATGACTCCATCAAGACATCAACTGTTGGGGTTGGATGAATGACAGAGAACCTTCACTGTGCCCTATGTATTTTACATCTTCGGTGCAGGGAATCATCATTAGAATGGTGCTGTTGTCACAATGATTTTTAGTGAGTTTCAAGATGGAGACATGGGGAAGATTAGAGAGAGGGAGAGATATGCTTTCCTGGAATCTCCAGTATAAATTTAACTGATATATAAATGATCCAAGCATAATAAAACTGAAAATGTAAATTGGTAGTGATGGTAGTAACCTCTGTACTCTGCCAAACGTTATGTAAATATTGACATGCCTACCTATACCAATTCAGCTACCTGCATTTTATTTTAATTTTTAAATTGGTTATGGGTTTGTATTCAATGAAGTTGTCATGTTAGCACAATGAATTATGCCTTCACAGTGGTAGCACCGGATTCAGGTGGGGCCCAGGCCAAACTGAACATATGGGCATTAGGCAGGAAGGAGAGGGAGGCAGTTCACATAAAAGGCCAAGACCTACCTATCTGGTGGCTGCATTTACCCAGGAGAAGATAAGCTCATTGTGGCAATCACACAGGGCCCCCAGACGTTTCACGGTCTATTGTCCCTGTGCCACCACTGTGACTGCTTTCTTCGCTGCCACCACCCCGCTTCTCACGGGGACACACGGAGTCCAGTCAGTTGTTAACATAAACAAATAATCAAGTTTATTTTTAAATGCAGGAGCAAGTGTATGGTTACAGTTTATTTTCCTCTTGTCAGTTTCCTACTCTTAGTTCCTAACAACTCCAAACGGATTATACCAACTATCTATCTGACTCAACCTAACAATTCCTTTCACTCTCTCACAATACAACTCTACCAACCCACTCCTATTCCACCCTCTTCCTTCTCCAACACCCAAGCCTCAACTCCCAACTCCCAAACCTCAACTAACTTTCAAAACCTCCCACTCTATCTTTTACGCCCCCTTGCATTCTCACTAGCCAATCACATCACACCCATTTTAACCCTTTCCTTGACCCATCCTAGGAGGCAAATGCCACACTCATGTTGCAGCTCTCCTTGCATCCCGACACCCCACACCACAGGATCAATCCCCTGGGGCAGGCACCCCCAAACTCAGCCCTCCAGATGTTTTGGGACTACAACACCCATCTTCCCTAGCTAACAGGACCAGTGGTCAGGGGTGATGGGAATTGTAGTCCCAAAACTTCTGGAGGGCTGAGTTTGGGGATGCCTGCCCTGGGGTGTGGGTGCTGCTTCACAAGTTGCTTTCCTGCGAGTAATAAATATAATAACTAATAATTTAAAATGTTGCTACTGCTGCCATTTGACTCCTGTCGTGCTAGAGCTCCTCCTTAATCTACTATGCAATTTCATCCTCCACCCTAGAAGTCACCTCTGATTCTAGCCCTTTTTTTCATTCTGTCCCCACCCCAGCTCACAATTTTGAGCCAGTTCTAACTTCAGACTGGCCCTATTTTTTTCATAATTCTTCCCCTTTCCTACCCCCTTAACTGAAGCAGACTGTGTCTTGGTTCAGGGGATTTCTGAGCATTGGGCATTGGGTGACACCTGAATCGCACCTGGCACCTACATTCCACATGGCTTAGGGAAGGCTTACATTGAATAATTTTGTGAAATCCTGAAAATCAGACTGTGGTCTTTGGAAGAGCAACCTGGCTGACTTATTTTATTGGCCAGAATATAAGCCGCACCCGAATATAAGCCGCACCTTTAAAATTCATGGGGGGAAATGGGCGAAAAAGGACAATCCCTGAATATTCCTCAGGCACTCACACCCGTTCCATTTTACCTTATGTCTGTTTCAGCAGTGATATCGTAAAAGCCCATTTTGTAAGGTCACAAATTTAAGCAGCACTTTAACTTTTCACGGTCGGAATTTGTGGAAAAAAAGTGAGGCTTATATTCAGGCCAACACAGTATTTTACTCAGGAAGAAAAGAGCCAATTGTCTTCAAACTAAGGCAAGCTGCTATGGGAAATATGTGCTAATTTCTGACAGTGCCTGGACCTGGCTTTGCATTCTTCTTGACTTGGTGACAAGATGTAATGTGGTTCCTGAACAAAAATGGCGCAACTCTAGACTTCATCCTGCCAATTTGACAATAAACTGTTTAACTTCTGCAGCTGCTTTGGTATCTTTAAAAAGTTTCGCTCTCTTCAAATTATCCCAGCATCAATATTCCAGATATGAAAGTCATGTCTTGATGTAATGCATTCCAGTAGAAATGGCACAGTAATAAATGAAACGATCCAATTCACAGTGGACAGAACCATATCCTATGTAATCCCTCAAACTGATGGGATGTAGTTTTCTTTCCTCCCCTCACTGATGGAAAAATAATACAGTTGACCTTTCCAAACAGTGACATTGTCTATGTATCTATAGAACGTCGCCTGTCTTATAAATGTACAATTTGTTTCTGTACATTAAAACGTATACCTCATTTTCATTACTACAATGAAAATTTATTATACTTAACGAAAAGTTTTTTTAAGTACACAGTGGTTACACAAAATTGTATCCCGTTTCTGATGTATAGCAATCAAACAGTTCAGGTCTGTATAACTTTTTAAAGCTTTGCAAAAAAAGCAAAAAAGCATAGCATTCTGTCTCATGTTAAAAGAAACATTCATGCTAGGGAATTTCAGTAAATAAAGCAACCTTTTCTGGAGTCCACAAAAACTCTGTGCAGGAACACAGATATGATTTAAAGGCCACAGGTTAGCCACCTGTGGCTTTAGGGGTAGTGATGGAATGATCAATCTATTTCTGAGTGGTTTCATTTTTGCGTGTGTAAATTTGTAAGCCTGCTCCATCCCACTACTCCATGAATAGATGTTGCTTCCTCTTTTTTTTCTTTTAAAAAGGGCTTTAAAATGTATTTAGACGATTGGTCTAAATTTATAACATATATGGAAACAAATTCTAGAGATATAAAAATCACAGTAGGTTCAATATAACCCTTGTGATGTGTAGACGTTATAAAATGAAAAACTGCAGAATGGATTTAATATTTACATAACCCAAAACCGAGATGGAGGGAAGTCAATCGTTATTTGTTGTTAATTAATGTTTGTCTTTTGGTTGGTTTAGGCGTTTTGTTTTGGTTGATGTTTCCTTTTTTCTTTGGTATGTGTTGGTTATTTTTCTTTTTCTCTTTTTGTTGTTGTTTGGTTATAGAAAATGAATAAAAAGAAGTTTAAAAAAATGTATTTTTTTTACAATGCTATCTAATTCATATTTATCTCAAAAGCACGTCAAAGTGCAAGTAGATAAATAGGTACTGCTCCAGCGGGAAGGTAAACGACATTTTCGTGCACTGCTCTGGTTCGCCAGAAGCAGCTTAGTCATGCTGGCCACATGACCTGGAAGCTGTACGCCAGCTCCCTCGGCCAATAAAGCGAGATGAGCACCACAACCCCAGAGTTTGTCACAACTGGACCTAATGGTCAGGGGTCCCTTTACCTTTACGCATTTCAAAACAAATTTATCTTAAACAAAATACTTTGGTGCAGCCTGCCCTGCTATCCCTGAAACGAAAACCATTATAATATGATTTGGAGAAATGCACAGTCTAAACAAATATATTACTTTCTAACCCATCCATGAGTCCAGAAGCTGAAACTTAGGTTCTTAACATAAAACTGCAGATCAAATAAAATTTGTTTCCATCCCTGCTTAAGGGATCCCTTTGGACATTTTATTTGCTCCTGATTGTAAAAATGGTTAAGGCAACATTGAGTCCTTCACCATGGTTCCCCCTCACTTCCTCGTTGGAAAAGTATCTGAATGTCTGGAATCTTACATTTAGGAAATCCTCTAAGCAAGAAAACGCTCAAGTCCTGAGCTAAGGCCAGAGACTCTGGGAAAACCCACCTGATGTATTGAGCTATCTCTATTTTTATGTGCTAAATTGCTCCAGGGATTAAATGTCAGAGTCCTAGGGGGGAAAACCCAGTTACAATGGAGTAATCAATACAATTTTTCATAATAAGCAAGGATGAGACCAAACAACTTTTCAATTGCAGTCCCTGTGACTAGCCCAGATTCTACTGCCTTCCCTTACTAATCTGCAAAGCAGACAGTAGGTTTGACAAGAATCAGAATATGATAGAGCTGATTTGAATTGACACATGAATAGAGAGAGAATGTCTAATCACCATTACTTTTATTCTTAGCTTCCCCTTCCCCTCCACAAGGTACACCATGCATGACATCCTCTGAACACAGTTTTCTTTAACAATACAGTATTATTATTATTATTATTATTATTATTATTATTATTATTAGGACAGGCGAAGTCCCCCCAACCCCAGGTGACCCCTGAGTGGAATAATGACTCAAGAAAACGTGCTATGGGATTAAAATTGGCCACAACTTTATTAAATTTCAGATGTAGGGAGACCTTGGCTCAGGCATTGGGCGTTTATCCTTCCCAGTGCCCAGCTGGGGATCTGGGAGACATCAGGGTTATTCAGAATGTGTGGGGATTGGGCTGGCTCTGGAGAACATATGTTCAAGCAGAGAGCCTTCCCCCCGTTTCACCGCCATTGGAGGGGAGAGCAATGACAACCTCTTGGCGTATGGCCAATGCCTCCCCTCAAGACCCCTTTAATGGGGAACCCTGAAATCACCACTTCCCCTATTTAGGAAGATGGACTAAAGGATTTCGCCCAATGCCTGAAACCACCAAAGTTGTGATGTTTTGCTACGGGAAAGGCACAACCTGCCAATGCAGGAAAATTCCTTTCCGGCCCTTCAATAGCGACCCTGATGTAGCATCGCCTGCATGCCTGTGCAGAAGAGGTTAACCTGCAAAAGAAGACTTAACTGAGGGAGGGGAGAGTGAGAGAAGCTCTGGAGCCAACTGACACTTCACAGGTAAGATTCACCTTCTGTTGTGTGGGCAGGGTGGTCCCTCCCCTTACCTGGCCAATTCCCTGGCAATGCCTCCCCAGGCAGGATTGGGCGATTGGCTGAGGTAGGCGGAGACCTCCAGGTATCCAGCCTGGGGAGGATGAAGCTAGCAAATAATTATAGTCAAACTATGCTGCACAAATGGCTGACTCAGATTTTTGAACAGCTGGAGTTTGCTTACTTCCTTCTTTGTTTGTGTTTTGCTGGTTAGTCCAGGACCAGTATTTCAACCTCTGGCAGTTAGTGATTTTCATGAACTTTGGTTCACTGCTGTTCTTATGGGGTCCCCCCCCCCCGGATTTTGCTGATATTGTGTCTTCTTTTGAAGTAGCAACAGTGGCCAGTGGAGATCAAGCAATACTTTAAAAATAAATAAATCAGCTACTTGATGAATGAGATTTTTGAAAATAGGATGGCTCTGATCTGGAATAATTTTAGGAGCAAGCTATAGATATGCATGAGGCAGCAAGGCTTCAAAGTTCAGCTGCTTAAAGGTAAAGGTAAAGGTACCCCTGCCCGTACGGGGCAGTCTTGACAGACTCTGGGGTTGTGCGCCCATCTCACTCAAGAGGCCAGGGGCCAGCGCTGTCTGGAGACACTTCCGGGTCACGTGGCCAGCGTGACATCGCTGCTCTGGCGAGCCAGAGCCGCACACAGAAACGCCGTTTACCTTCCCGCTGGTAAGCGGTCCCTATTTATCTACTTGCACCCGGAGGTGCTTTCGAACTGCTAGGTTGGCAGGCGCTGGGACCAAGCAGCGGGAGCGCACCCCGCCGCAGGGATTCGAACTGCCGACCTTTCGATCGGCAAGTCCTAGGCGCTGAGGCTTTAACCCACAGCGCTTACCTAAACCTTATTTGAGCTGGTCAGATCTCTCTGGGTTTGCCACACACAACTGATTATGCTGTATGAAGAGATTTCATTACTGGATATTTCTGAATTCCCAGGAGAGAGACATTGTTAAATGAAAATGGCAGCACAACCTTTCCCAAAGTTCAAAATGGACAACTCATGAATGTATTTCTATTTAATCTTTTAAATCCCTTATTGGATACTGCATTGCAAAACACACTTTTGAATTCTAATCCTTATGGTAGTCAGAACAGATGGCCTTAAAAGTCGCCTGCCAAGCACTGCTCCTACATAATGCCCACTAAAGCAGGATAGCAGACACATCTAGCCTTACAGCTGTGCAACTACAATTCCCATCATCCCTGACCATTAGCTATGTCAGCTTCAGCTGATGGGAGTTTGAGTCTAACAACATCTGGAGGGCCACAGGTTCCCCGTGCCTACCTTGGAGGTAGACGGCATACCCAACCCAAAAGGTGTCTGGAAGAAAGGCTAGTTTTTACCTCAGGAAGGTTGGAAACTTCTTGGGGTGCTGAATGCCTCTTTGGTTATATTATGGGGTGGGGAGCAATGGCTTTTGCTGCTGTGGGTGTGTTGAGCCATTTACCTCCACCTCTGGTCTCCTTGTATATTTGTGAACCAACTCGAATATTGCAAGTAGGGATGTGAAGATCTGTCAGTTTCAGTTCTCTCAATTTTTGATTTTCCTACCTAAAATTCAGTTCTCTACATTTCTGTAGCAATTTGCATTTTTTTTAAAAAAAAAAAATCCTCATGAAGATGCAGCAACATTTTGACTAACACTTCCCCTAATAAACAGTACAAAGTTGTGTATGCAGTTTTGACTACTATACACATTATTGCGAGCAACTTCCCCTCATAGAATACCTTTCCGTATGTTATTTTCACTAATATGCCCATTTTAATGCACACATTCCCTTAATAGGTGCATTTTTTGTAAACACTGGTTGGTTAGACAACTGCAAAGTTAGGATAAATGTGAATTTTGAAGGATGGCTCTGCTTCAGTTCTCGTTTTGGAATATTTTCATTTTATAAATTCATCTTCCAATGTGAGCTGGATCAAATTTCTACCCCATTCCTAACGATAATTTGCCTCCAGCAACATCTCCACCTATAGGAAACCAAATCCCAAACCCAGCTACGCCCTCAGTGCACTCTGGGAAGTGGAGTGTGCTTAGTGATACAGATCCACTGCTTCACAACAACACTCTCTCAGAGGTCTTTCTTGCACACAAACTTACCTGCATGGGGCTTCTCTGCATGGTTGTGATGGTGGGTTTCTGATGTATGACCCTAGTCCACTGTGGTAAACAGGTCTTCACTCTGAATTTCCTATAGCCTCCAATATGTACTTCCCTTCTGTCAATTGGAAGTGCACATTTTCTCTCTCTCTTTTTTTTAAATAATATTTATTAAATTTTCCAATAGAAACATACAAGTACAAACAACAACAATAAAAACAAACACAAACAAAAGACAACAAGTATAATTTCAAAGTGCACATTTTCTCAGAGAACCAAAAGCTTTGCTTGACAGAAGAAAACACAATTATTTACCACCCACAAGCTTGTCACCCCATTTTTTCAGTTGCTTGACGCTGTGATGTGATGTTTTTTCTCAAGGGGACCCTAGTGTCTTCCTGTGTGGCGCTTGGGCTCAGTGGGTGTTCCCTGGAGATTTGTTACCTCAGCAGGACCTTTGTCCACCGAGCCTGACTGAAAGCTGTGTCAGTCCACATGTCACTTTGTTGATCTCCACATGAGGTCTAGACTACTGAGCGGTCTTTCTTGAGTTTTGTCTGCTTTCTTAAGTCTCAGGCATATTTTGTATGCTTTGTATACTTCAAGCATTTCAAAAAGCCACAGTATACTTGTTGTTATTGATTTCCATTCGTTTCTATGATACATGGACTTGTCCTGTCATATGATACTGAAACCTAATGATTATTCAATATAAATCAATAACAACAAAAACAAATTAAAAACAAATCACTATATACATTTACAGCACTATGGTTCCACTTTAAAGAGTCGTGCCTTCACCCAAAGAAATCTGGGAGCTGTGGCTTGCTAAGGGTGCATAAAGTTGTTAGGAAACAGGGGTACCAACAGGAAAATTTTTGGGGGGAGCAGGGGAGCCCCACCCCATGTAATTGATCACATGACATGGCACACACATACCATTTAAATGGCAATACCCATCAACTCTTGGGGAGCAGCCTTTTATTGGGGGATGAAAGGACCTCGGCCCTAGGAGTTGACTTCTGTGTCAGGAGACCCCATATTCCCCTTGTTGTTGTTTAGTCGTCGTAGTCATGTTTGACTCTCCGTGACCCCATGAACCAGAGCATGCCTTGGAAACTCTCACTTTCTTCTCAAAGCTTCATCTTTTTTATGTCCATGGAGTTTTCTTGGCAAAATACTTGAGTGGATTGCCAGTTCCTTCTCTTTTTTCTTTTCTTTCCTTTTTCTTTTAAAGTAATATTTAGTAACAGTTTAAAGATTACAAAAAAGAGAAAAAGAATTAAACAATACAATACAATACAGAAACAAAAACACTACATAAACACTATCCTTAACAAAACAAAACAAACAGTTAAAAACACCTCCAATAATTTCAATATCTTATCTTTCATTCACTTGTTTCAGCGACCTCCTCGCACCTCCCTTTTTTGTATTCCACTTCAGTTAACTGTTTCAGCAAATCCTTTCCATCTTCCTCTGTTTTCTGTCCTGTAATTTATCTTAACATATTCTAACATTATTTTACACTATAATACATTAACAATCTGTTTGTACTTAGTTCTTTATAGCATTTCTGCTAAAGCCATGTAACTTCATTCCAACATTTTTCTAACATTCATTGATTTTACAGTATTTCTGTAAATAGTCTTTAAACTTTTTGCAGTCTTCTTCCACTGACTCTTCTCCCTGGTCTCAGATTCTGCCAGTCATTTCCGCCAGTTCCATATAGTCCATCAACTTCATCTGCTATTCTTCCTGGGTGGGTAAATCTTGTGACTTCCAATACTTCGCGATGAGTATTCTTGCTGCTGTTGTTGCATACATAAAAAAAGTTCTGTCTTTCCTTGGCACTGCCAGTTCCTTCTCCAGGTGGATCACGTTTAGTCTAAACTCTTGGCTATGACCTGTCTATCTTGGGTGGCCCTGCAGGGCATAGCTCAGAGCTTCTTGGAGTTATTCAAGCCCCTTCACCACGATAAGGCAGCGATCCATGAAGGGGCATGTTCCCTTTACAGAGCTATAATTTGCAGAGTGATTTAACAATCAATCTCTCTTCACAGGGAACTCTCTGAGGGGTCTACTAACAATGCAACCCAAGAGCAGGGATTGGGACAATGTGTTTCACACCTGTTTTGCTTCTCTTACTCTTCTCTCCACCCATCCACCCACCCCTTCTTGAAATTGTCTGAAACAAACATCTCAATACATTTCATAAAACTGATGGCAGCACAGGCACATCCTCCACCTCTAATTTCCTCTCCCCAACTCTTTCTACTGTGTGATCTAACTTTGCACTGTGTGAGTGCTGCTGAATTCAGAACACCTTCACTTTCCTACACATGGCACTTCTGACTAGAAACTCCACGAGGGGGGAGGGTGAACAATGAGACTCTGACATTTTGCATACTAATTGCTTCATTTACCAGCATTCATAACCGTACGAGACATCTATTTATAAAGTGACAGAATGAACACATTTTAATATGACAATGTAATTTTAAAATAACATCTAGGTACAATTTGCATTACAAGATATGAAAACAGTAATTGTATAATTACATATGGTACTTAGCTGAAAGCAAGAAATCCTTTTTTATGGTTCCTTCAATCCTATTTGAATTACATAAATAACAATAGCTCCAATGTAATTACACATTTTTTGGGAGAAAAATAAATAAATGTTATTAACCTCTGCCCCAATTTGCAACAAAATCTTTGCTCAAATTCATATTACATAAAGTACATCACCAGGTTATAAAAGTTTAAAAAGTGTCCTCAAACTAGTGAGATTTGCATTTGCAATTTAGTGCCCGTTGTACAGTTGTACCTCTGGTTGCGAACAGGATCTGTTCTGGAGCCCTGTTTGCAACCTGAAAGGAACGCAACCCGCATCTGCACACGCGCGGGTTGCGATTCACAGCTTCTGCACCGGCATGTGACGCCATTTTGCATATCTGCGCAAGTGGCAAAACCCAGAAGTAACCCTTTCTGGTACTTCCAGGCCACCGTGGGACGCAACCTGAAAAAATGTATCATGAAGCAAACGTAACAAGAGGTATGACTGTATTCCATTACTTTAAATTGTATCTACTTTGGAGTTTACATCCTCTTTAACCCTTTTTGGGCATTTAGAAAAACTTATTGAATCTCAAAAAAATGTTTAACAAGCATGAGGGAGATATGCACCAGCTCTGCCCCAAAACATTCCCATCTACCTGGCTCCACCCTTCTGTTGCAAATTCTTCACGGCGCTTTAGCAAAAATGCTCAGAGTTCCAGGTTCTTCAGTGCGGTATATTTATTGTGAGCTATATATACAAATATCTACAGGTTATAATATACGAGCAGTTCATGCAGTCAAACAGAGTACCTGGCTGCACCTTAAGACAAATAGGAAGGCTCTCGCTTCCTCTACACCACCACCTTACTGCTGGACGCGTTTCCCTTTTAAACCGATGGCAGCCAATCAACTGTCAGCACATTACTGCTGAGTCATTCTGACCCAGCACCTCCACAGAAAACATTGCAGGCTGATTGTATCAGCCAGTTGCATCAGCTAGCAAACTCAAGCTTGCAGACTTACTATCTCACACAGCATTCTGTGATCCCGACACCCTCATCATGTGACCTGAGCACATTGAGCATGAAAGTCTGCAAGGAGATTCAGCTGAAAATGGTTAGCCTCCTCCATTTGACTGGGAACCTTTCTCAACCCTGCCTTGAGGCACTAGAGACTTAGAGACTGTATCTGGGAGCTTTTGCACATTTGATCACTGAGGTACAACCTACCCTTAACCCAGGTCTAGATAAGCTTGCCTTTCAAGATATGGTTTTACACTTCAGCTGTATGCTTGGTGGTTTTAACACATAATGGCTATTTTTATTCTTTGCTGTATATATTTCTTATGGTGGTTGGTTGTATGCTAAGCTTATTGTGTTTGTTTTTAAAAAACCTGGAATGTGACTTGGGAACAGGATTTTCTATGAGTCAAAAAGTTGGTACATATTAATGGTCATGCAGAGGACTAGAATGTAGCTTCATTATTGCTTTTGTTCTTTTTTTTAACTTTGTATGATGCCTAAAGGATTTGTTTTCTGAGGAATCTCACAAAAGATAAAACAAAAGTCTATTCAGAAGCAAGCTTCACTGAATTCAGTGGGACTTACTCTGAGGTATCTGCATAGGATTGTGCTGTAAACGTATGAAAATTATTACTAAAATTCACTCCAAATTCTGGGCTAATGAATTCTGCCAACTGATTCAGTTCAGTGAGTTGGGCCCAAATGCATTAATTCTTTTACTTCAGGCTTCCTCTAACTCAGTCCTCCAGATGTTTTTGGCCTACAACTCCCATGATCCCTAGCTAGCAGGACCAGTGGCCAGGGATGATGGGAATTGTAGTCTCAACACATCTGGAGGGCCGAGTTTGAGGAAGCCTGTTTCACTTCACACAATATAGTCTTAATTTGTGCTTTGTTTACATTTTGGGGTTTGTTTATTTTTCTACTTTTAAGGAGGGACAGGAAGCTAGAAAAGACAAGAATGCTTATTCAGACTTCCCTCTATCATCTGTTATTTCATCATACCTTACCTACACACTTCTGAACATATTTTCACAGAACATGTTTTCAGTTTTTGATGAAACATGACGATCAGGATGCTGATTCTAGTAGCCAACTCCACATCCTGATTGTCTGTCTTCATGAACCCTCAAGGAATTGATCCCTGGCCTTAAGGTGTAATGGCTGTTGATGTTAAAACTGGAGAAAAAGAGGAGGGGAATCTGCAATATGAACAACATTTACTTTCCAGGGTTTTACTCCAGAGCCTGGTTCTACTTCTCTCAGAGAAATCTCACAGGCATTTCCTTTCACTGAATTCTGAAACCAAGCCTTTTTTTATTTTTTATCCCTGCGACCCTTTTTGTTTCCCTTGATACTCTGTGCCAGTGCCTCCCTGGTGACTCAGGACAAATCTCTCCCCTTCTCTTTTTTGACAGGTGCTTGCCCTGTCCTCGGTTTCTGTCAATGGAATCATCTGACACTGTCACCCTCACACTACTATGCTCTCCGCAGGATGACACTCTCAAGGTTTGAAACTGTCACTTTAGTCTCAGTAGACTAGAGTACTCATTTTAAAGCCTATGGGCACCAGTTCCATATCCCACAGTAGTCCAGCAACACCGCTGAGAGGGCAAGATAGATGGAGAACAAATGGGGAGGTCATAATTCCCCAAGAATTGGTCTGGCAAATTGGGATAAACAAAGTCAGGCTTTTATCACTAGTCTCAGTGGGAACTTGAAGTACACTTAAGACTATTTCTTTATCTGTTTCTTTCTCTCAGCTTAAGAAAGGGTGATTTGTTTCTCATGGAGCCAGTGTGGTAGGGTGAATAGATCAGCCCTTCTCAGGCTTGGACACTCCAGATGTTTGGGACTGTAGCTTCTGTTGCTTCTGAACATTAAGCATGCACTGGCTGGGGTTTATGGGAGTTGGCATCCAAAACACCTGAAGGGCATCAGGTCAGGTTGTGTAGGATGGAGTTAAAATCTCTACTTAATATAATAATATTCAATTGATCAAACATTAATTTTCTATTAATCTCTGCTCAGTGTAATATAAAATGACTGTGGTACTCCAAGTCATAGATGGTTCTATCTCTCATTTCTACTTCAGAAAACTTAACATGTTGAGAGACTTGTTTGGGGACTCAGTTGAATGCACTACGGTTGCCTAGAATCAAAGGATTATGCCTAAATGACATTATTTATTATTAACATTTATTTGCAGTATACATTTGGCTCCCAAACTAGAGATGGATCCATTGATGCCCTCAAATGGTTTACTGCATTACGTTAAACATGGAAAGAGGGGACACAGCTGAGGAAGATAGCTGTCCTACTGGCTGGTAAAGGTAAAAGGTAAAGGACCCCTGGACAATGAAGTTCAGTCAATGGGGTTGTGGTGCTCATCTCACTTTCAGGCCGAGGGAGCCGGAGTTTGTACACAGACAGTTTTCTGGGTCATGTGGCCAGCAGGGCTAAACCGCTGCTGGTGCAACGGAACACCATGACGGAAACCAGAGCGCACAGAAACATTGTTTACCTTCCCTCCACAGCGGTACCTATTTATCTATTTGCACTGGCGTGTTTTCAAACTGCTAGGTTGGCAGGAGCAATGGGAGCTCACTCTGTCATGGGGATTCAAACCGCCAACCTCCTGACTGGCAAGCCCAAGAGGCTCAGTGGTTTAGACCACAGCACCACCTGCGTCCCTATCCTACCGGCTGATGATATCACCAATGACCCTTAACCACTGCCTTTTCCTGACTGAATCCTGCTCTTTGGGTGATGTGAGGAGCTTTAAGCAGATCTCAGATTCCCCAAACACAGTCTTTTGCCTGCTCCTTTCTGTCCCCTTTCTGATGGTGCTTCTGCCCACACAAATGAAGTATTGCAGGAAGACTAGGTGGACATAGTAAAGTAAAGGTGTGCTTGCTTTCAGACATCTGGAACATTATAATAGGAAGCATCTTCTTCCTTCCCAAAGTACAATGACATTTTAAACAATAACAGATTGCCTTGCATTTTCCAGACATTTCACTCTCCGTGTAATCCTCTACATTGAGGTAGAGAACCTGTGGCTCTGTAGAAATGTCTGGATTCCAACTCCCATCAGCCCCAATCAGTATAGCCAATGGGAGTTGGAGTTCAGCAGCATCTATGGGGACACATGTTCCCAAACCCTGCTATTCAAATCTACAGTGGTACCTCGGGTTGCAAACGGAATCCGTTCCAAAGGTCCAGCCGCATCCTGAGGAATTTGCAACCAGAGATGCCGCTTCTGCACATGCGTGCAGTGCGGTTTAGCACTTCTGTGCATGCACATGTGGCGAAACCCAGAAAAATACTTCCTGGTTTGCCACATTCACATCCTGAAAGATACACAACCAGAGGTGTGCCCATCTAGAGGTACCACTGTATTCAGAAATAAGTCCCATTGAATTCAGCAGGGCTTACTCCAGGTAAAGGATTGTAGCCTAAATGTTCTACATATGTACAGAAGAGTAGCAGCTGGTGAGCCATTGTGTTAATGTATTCTTAAAATTATCATGAATCACTCTGTAGTAAAAGAAGTGATGGGGCGGGGGGCTTTTTATCAGATTTTTGTTTCTTAAAAATAGCAAGAACCGATAAATCTTGTCTGAGTCCAGTAACCTTCCCAGGATAATTTCAAGGCATAAATTGCATTAAAGACTGTCAATTAATTTCTTGTTCTTGGCCTGTCATCACTAGGCCACAATAGTTCATGCTTCATCTGAAACTTCTATCAGTTGCAGATCATGTAGTCAAAAACGGTCCTAATTTCCCCAAAGTACTTAAATGTTTTCCTAAAATTATGCTGTTTTATATATTAAACCATAAATCACGAAAGCGCAAAGGATTAAAAGGGCATGCCAAAGAATAATTCGGTTGCACAGCTCGGAAGTAGTGTTACTTTGGAAAAGATGCCGTTTCTCAATACATCAAGGTTGTTTGTCTTTTCAGATAATGCATACCACACTGAAGCACTTGAGAAGTGGGCTTCTAGTGTAAAAATGGCAAAAAGTCAACTATTAAGGCTCTTTGGGATCAGACTGATAAGTAGCTTCCATACAGTATCCTTGATCATGTGTATGATTGTACTTAGGGAACCTGCTCCTTAGGGATGGGGAAGAAATTTGATTCAGTTTACATTTAAAGCTGAATGTATTTACTCTTCGCTTTCTGGAAAGATACTGTATATAAACCAAAACCCATCTATCCTTTGAAATTTACGGTTCGCTGAATTTTGCAATGCGGTTCTCCAGCCAAGTAATCTTTCCAAAATGCATACATTAGTGAAAATAACATTTAAAAAATCATTATATAAGAAAAATCTGCTTTGTAAAAAAAAAGAGAGAGTGTATGTTAGGCAACATTGCGTAGAAAAAATGTGTATACTTGTGGAAATTTGCATGAACTGATGAATTTTCACAAGGAAAGCAGGTGGATTTTCTACAAACTGATGCAGATACGGAGCCAAAGATCGAAGATAGAAGAAATGAGAAAGTGAGAGATACTAAAACTGACAGCATTGCCAATCCCCACTTCTAACACTGAGCGGAGCCCATTTGGCCTTTTGATATACACCCAAATTGAGAGCTATGAAGCAGGTTTATGTTGGAATTCTGCCTCGGTCAGAGGGATGTGCCAGTCTTCCAGGCACCGGCTGAATTCCTTTCTGACCTCCCTCCTGCGACTCCCGGCAGGATTACAGATGAGGTCCGTTTCGGCGATTTTTCCCAGGCTGTGAGAAAAACACACCACTGCTTCTCCTCCTCCCTGCTCCCCAGGGAGGGGAATCAGACTCAGACAGAAACATATCTACATGTCTTTATTTCTGTCTTTCGCAGCCATACAGATAAAGATGTCTGCTCTCTTCAAACAACAGAGAGAATCTCTCTAAACTCCTCCCATGTACATCCTGTACGGGTCATATGACACACACTGAGCTCACATCCAGTGCTCAATAAGGAGAATGGACTGCCCCTTTGTTTCCATGGCAACAGTCACACACACCCTGTTTGGCTTTGCAGCCACAAGCAGCTGACTTAGCTGCTTCTTGCTGCCGCATTGCTTCTTTATAGTAACAGTTTACACCAGCTTCTTCTGCCTAAGTTCCTGTCCTAATTCACCATCAAGCACTGAGCTTAACCAATCAGTAACACCAATCAGTATAATCACTATAATATTAATTATAGGGCTTTCCACTAAAATACTTTTAGCTGATGTATTTAAAACACACACCTATGGAATGGATTCAGTTTGAAATAGCTTGGAATTGAAGAGCAGGGTGGTGTTTATTCTAGATAAAATTGATCAAGAGTAGAAAAAATGAATGCTGTGCTATAATGTCCCCTCTTAGTTAAGCCAATGTAAAAGCATTTCATCTTATTTAGTACCAGTGACTTCAAACTGAAGTCAAGATTGACTTAATTATCTTATAGGTCAAGCTGAAAGAAAACAAATATAGTAATCAGTTAAGAGCTTTTTATATATCAGTGCTCACATGACAATTTCTTGAGATGCAGGTAGCAGTAGGAAACCTGCTCAGCATACTTGCAAATGCCAAACATCTGTACCTCTACCTCAATACTTAGGAAAGTTTCAATAACAACATTAATTTTGAAGAAATCATCCTGAATCACACGGCTTAAGTACTTAATAGAAACGCCATTATGAATAGTCTGTATAGCTTCTCAGAAGAGATGGTGTAGAATGGTGACTTAGTGGACAATCCTATGGGGATGAGGAGTTTAGGATGCAACAGACCTCCAGCCAAAGATATGAAGACCTTGCTTAGGCTGGCTGAGCAGGCTGGACCAAACATGGTTGAGTCAGAGCAGGTGCAAGTTTCCCCAAGAGGGGTATTCCGGGGGCATGGTGGTGTCAGGATCACAGATGGTCACTTTGGCTGTATTAGCCCAGTCACATGACCTTGGGAAAACAACAGCAGCCACCCAACTGCTGAACAGGGTTTGGTACTAGTGCAACTTTATTTCTTCATTATTCTGTTTCTACAGAGCAACAGGTACCTTCAGCGTCTTACTAAAGAAAAGAAATGAAGTGGAAATAGATGAGGAGCCAACTACTGTACATGATGTAAGTCACTTAAAGAGGCTATGAGTTCAGGGGGATTAGACCTTAAATTTAGGAAGAAAGAAAAAGAAAATCATTTAGCACAAAAAGCCTAAATCAGGCATGGCCAAACTTGGCCCTCCAGCTGTTTTGGGACCACAACTCCCATCATCCCTAGCTAACAGGACCAGAGGTCAGGGATGATGGGAATTGAAATCTCCAAACAGCTAGAGGGTCAAGTTTGGCCATGCCTGGACTAAATGATCCCCCAAAGTGTAGTACTTTCCTTTTCTAATTAACAATATGGAAAATTTTGCCCTTTCTATAGCAGCTGTCAGAATTAGTTTTTACTGTGTATGCAGGAACTGACATGTCCTCATGGATATGGACATTGATCTGAATGGCAACCATAAAATTTCTTAGACCGGTACATCAGGCAAGGAAGCAATGATTAGGCAAAGAAATGGCTTTGTGGAACTGACATTGGAAGCTATCTGTAGGAAGCAGTTAAGGCAGCCCTAAACATGATTGGCCTTGCTTTGTTGACGTCATGAAAAATGACTTCCCTGTGACGAGTCTTCCACTGAGCCTCCACCAGCTGTAACATTAAAGTGTCAAACACTGTATGAATTCAAACCATCATCACCATATTGAGTTTCTCAAACCTCCAACTTAAAACTAAATCAGGCCTGTAGGCCTTAAACCACAATGCTTAGAATCGTCTGTGAATTACCTGTTTGCTGATAACTAATGCACCTAGTGTGATTTACTGGCCAGTTTTAACTGTTGGCCATTTAGCTGCATTTAAGTTAACAAAGCAGAAGCTGGGTAATACTTTCCTTTTTGGCAGCTGCACACAGACTTGCCAGGACCATAATTAGAGACACAATCATGTATTTCCATGCTCTTAAGAATCACTATTAGCCCCAGCTTGTGAGGATCTCATATTGCCTTTGTAACACAGTTTTCTGCCAGTGGAGTCGGCACAATCACTATTGTAAAGTTCATCCTTAGAAAGAGCCTGAATGTATCAAAAATGAATTTTAAGGGGAGTTGCAATTTACAAGTACCCAAGACTATCCATGCTTTTATATGTCTGGTAGTGAATGGCATGGTAATCTATATCCATTTCAGGAATACCAAAATGACAACGAATAAGAAAATGGAACACCCACTTAAACAGGGGTTATGTTCCCAGGTACTGCATATATATGTGAAATTGTGTGCAGTGGGGGACACCATCTAAAAAGCCGGTTTTGCCCTTTTCATGCTTTTTGCAGTTTAATTCCATTTATTTAATTATTTCCCAGTGCCACACATATCCCCGGTCATGGACGAGTCAAATACATGTAAGCGAGGAGACACCTGTATAGCAAAAAGCGTTTGGGTCACTGTTTGTGTATGTTGGAAGTCTCTACTAAAAGCCATATCAGAAATGTAAAAACATGCAACCCTCCTGCCAAAAAAATTGAATCTTATTAACAATATTACTGCATCGCCCCCACCCAGCCTCACTCTCATATTTGGGGGGGGCAGGAGCCTGACTATTTTACTCAAATATAACTTGAGAACAGGAAATGAGAACTTGTGGTCCTCCAGATCTTGTTGAACTCCAGCTTTGATCAGCCACATCTAGCATGGTCGATGGTCAAAGATGATGGGAGCTCTAGTCCAACAACATATCTGAGGGACACCGGTTCCCTGTCCCTGTTACCACAGGTAGTTGACATGGTGCTCTTCAGATCTTGTTGGACACCAGTTCCCAGCAGCCCCAGCCAGCATCACCAATAGCCAGGAAAGATGAGACTTCAGGTTTCCCATCCCTGCTTAAGGTGAAAACTCATGACAAGTATGTGCTATTCTTCCCCTTTCATGTTTTCTTCTGCAAGCTAAAATGGGGAGGAGGCATAGTTCAGAACTATATCAGGGTTTACAGAGTAGCGGTCAAGCACCTGTTTTGAATGTATAAGGTCCCAAGGTTCAACCCTTGACATCTTTAACTAGCTACCAAAGGTACCCTGGATCCTTGGAAAGACATTGCCAGCTAGGACAGATGTTATCATGCAAAATGAACCAATAGCTTGACTCAGTATATGGCAGCTTGTGTGTTTAAAATGTATATTGCTTAACAGTTGACTAGGAATCTGTTAGTGGGAAAACAGAGTCATGAATTTTATGAAAATCTTAACGATTATGGTTGAAAGGCATGGGTAACATTTGTATTTAGATTTTCCACAATTATGATAACGGTACCTTAAGAGAACTCTGTTTACCATACTGTTTAAGTGAAGTTTCAGAATCCAGCATCTTGAAATGATCCTTCTTTTGCTCATCATTTTCCATTATAATGAGTCTTCTACAGGGGCAGAGCGGGCTGCTTAAAATTCAGCTTGGTGTCTTGGCTGATACATTTTTTATTCAAGAAATTCAATTAAGTTAGATCTACACTTCCTTGCTCTGACAAACTACCTCAGTTCACGTCTTTCTCTTTGTAATTACCTTAATGGTTTAGCTGCCTACCATTATCCACGGCAAATGGAAAGTGCTTTGGCAAGTTTATCTTGAAAAGCTTCTAACAGCAAAGGCTTGTTAACCCAGTGTCAGGGCTCATTGAAATTTCAGTTAGACACTAATATAGCATAAGAAAAAAGGGAGGGGGGGTTTCAAGAAATAAGATTTGTATTGTCATTATTAATGAGATATAAGGTTCAGAAAGAAATCTAAGCCATCTGTGGTTTGTATAATCATTTATTGGTTACGATAGACATCTTTCTTTGGGCAAATTTCCACCTGCCCTCTGAGACCTGGACACATTAGTGTAACAATTCTTGTGTTACTTACCACGGTGACATGACAGCTAGGACCTATATAACACAATATTTGCAGAACTATAAGATATGGACAGTTATAAGCAGGGCTTTTTTTTTTTTTCAGCTGGAGCTCATCGGAACTCAGCTCCAGCACCTCTCCGATGGACACCATTGCCATTCTAAGAAAACAAGTTCATGGTGAGTTCTGGCTCTTCTAGAAAAAATAGCACTGGATATAAGGGCAGAATTCAAAGATGAGAAATGGTGGCCTGTACCTTTTTCATGAGAAGCAGTTCTTGGTCAGCAAAGCTGCATGGGTAAATACACATTTTAAGGAAGAGAAAATCCTTTGGCAATAGGTGGCTGGTTAATGAAGAGACTGAATCAACTTCAGACTGCATGATTATGCTAGACTAAAGGATCAGGATGCAAAGAGGGCTGATGAGAGTGGTCAGAGAATGGGACTGCCATGTAAGCCACAGTGATCCATGCGACGGTCAACTCCAGGCTTGACTACTGTAGTTCACTCTACGAGGGGCTGCCCTTGAAACTGTCTCAGAAACTCCAGCGGGTGCAGAATGCTGCAGCGAGGCTCCTCATGGGGTCTCTGCCATGGGAGCATATTCCCCCAGTGTTTTTCCAGCTGCACTGGCTCCCTGTGGAGTACAGGGTCATATTTAAGGTGTTGATTTTGACCTTTAAAGCCCTTCATGGCCTAGGACCCTTGTATCTACGGGACCGCCTCTCCCGGTATGCCCCACGGAGGACCTTAAGGTCTATAAATAGCAACACCCTAGAGGTCCCGGGCCCTAAGGAAGTTAGATTAGCCTCAACCAGAGCGAGGGCCTTTTCAACACTGGCTCCGGCCTGGTGGAACACTCTGTCTCATGAGACCAGGGCCCTGCGGAATCTGATTTCTTTCCGCAGGGCCTGTAAGACAGAGTTATTCCGCCTGGCCTTTGGCTTAGAATCAATTTGACTCCCTCCCCCTCTTTCTCTTTTTTCCTTTCTCCAGTGATGAGGCTGCATTTTAATTTTTTTATGTTTTAATGTTGTATTTTAATCTTGTTTTTAAGTTGTATTTCAATCAACTTGTTTTTATTATTGGTTGTTAGCCGCCCTGAGCCCAGTCTTGGCTGGGGAGGGCAGGGTATAAATTATTATTATTATTATTATTATTATTATTATTAATCAGCAGAAGTGGCTGCCTGCCATAGTCCATGAAGTGGACTCTGATCCCATCCACAATATATTTATAAAAGTATTAAAAGTATTATGCCACTTTAAATATTCATGGTTTCTCCCAAAGGATCCCAGAAGCTCTAGTTTGTTAAAGGTGTTGAGATTAGGAGGCCCCTATGCCCTTCACAGAGCTACAGCTCCTACAGTTCCCTGAGGAGAAGAATTGATTGCTAAACCATTCTGATAACTGTAGCTCTTAGCAAACTAAGGTAGTGCAGAGGGGACCTATAGCTTAACTCTCCCTGGTAAACCATGGAGAAGGGAGTGCAGTAGCCATGTTTTGCAACAGGGGATTTGGATACGTACACTAAGTACTTTTGGGAAAGTACTTTCCCCTGTCACTGGGAAAAGATAATGGTTGTTCATCCCAACACATGGGCATCATGAGTGTCTAGTCCCAGGTGCTGGCTGTACATGTGGAGGAGACTTTTGTGAACACCCTATAGTGCAGGTGTGTATGGGAACAGTGGGGACTCATGTGCTGTCCCCACTCTGATTTATGTTGATTAATCAGAAGACTTTATACACATAGTGGAACGGATTCCTTTGGAAGGTGGTGGACTCTCATTAATTGGAGTTTTTAAAGCAGAACTGGGTGGCCATCTGCCATGGATGCTTTAGTTGAGATTCCTGCATTGCAGGAGGTTGGAGTAGATGAGCCTTTGGGTCCCTTTCAACTCTACATTCTCTGATTCTTTGAACTTTCTAATAATAAATGTGCATTGGTTAAGGAGCAGGGTGGCCATGTATGCATTGCCAAAAGAGCAATAGGTAAAGGTAAAGGTACCCCTGCCCGTACGGGCCAGTCTTGACAGACTCTGGGGTTGTGCACCCATCTCACTTAAGAGGCCAGGGGCCAGCGCTGTCCGGAGACACTTCCGGGTCACGTGGCCAGCGTGACATCGCTGCTCTGGCGAGCCAGAGCCGCACACGGAAACGCCATTTACCTTCCCACTGGTAAGCGGTCCCTATTTATCTACTTGCACCCGGAGGTGCTTTCGAACTGCTAGGTTGGCAGGCGCTGGGACCGAGCAGCGGGAGCACACCCCACCGCAGGGATTCGAACCGCCGACCTTTCGATCGGCAAGTCCTAGGCGCTGAGGCTTTAACCCACAGCGCCACCTGCGTCCCAACCAAAAGAGCAATACTGCGTCACAAAAAAGACACAGATTTGCATAGTATTTACACGTGCTAAATTTACATGTGTTTATGCAAATTTAGACATAATTACTATTATTTAAATAAAAATACATTGCGTTTCACCACAGTGAGAACTGTTATGTCTGCTTAGGCATCATCCAATTGTTGCTTCAAGGCCTCTTCTCTCTCATCTTATAGTTTAAAGGCACTTGGACTAGACAGTAGAGGACACCATCAAGCAGGGGGCTCCTTCTGAGATCTTTTCAGCTAGTGAAGTGTCCTCTGTATAGCAGGACACATAGCCATCCAAATGACTACAGCAGGGTTTGAAAGCCAGGTGCAGATGGGAAGCAACTGAGAGCCAGGGGGAGGGAAACACTCTCAGTGAATCTCTGCTGGGGAAGAAAGATTGGGATAAGAGAGAAAAGCATAGTCACTGACACTTCTGGAAAGTAGAGAGCTAATTACCCTGAAAGGGAAATATGGCTACAGGGAGATGAGGGGTAGCCCAACCCCAATGTGATGCAGTCTTCAGGCAGGGAATCACATTTGAGAGAGCGTCTCCAGAACTTGCCAGAACATCTGCATGTTGCCCATATGTCTCTCCTCCGGTTCAAAGCTTATCTCTTCCATAATACTTCCTCCAGGATGCATTAATTTGCCATTCCAGCTGAAACTGCCTTTTATAACTTTCCTTCCCCATCCTTTCTCTCGGTGAAATCCTCCACTACAGTGGTACCTCGGGTTAAGTACTTAATTCGTTCTGGAGGTCCGTTCTTAACCTGAAACAGTTCTTAACCTGAAGCACCACTTTAGCTAATGGGGCCTCCTGCTGCTGCCGCGCCACCGGAGCACGATTTCTGTTCTCATCCTGAAGCAAAGTTCTTAACCTGAAGCACTATTTCTAGGTTAGCGGAGTCTGTAACCTGAAGCATATGTAACCTGAAGCGTATGTAACCTGAGGTACCACTGTACTAAAATTCAGACTATGTTTTTCAGGAAGAACAATGAGCAACCAAATGGATGATAAGATGCAGAATAAGGTTCTTATTTTCTTCAACTCAGCAAGGTAATGTAGATTTCCACTTTACAAGAAGGCAGGTTTAGAACAGATCCATAAAATTTCCCAAGCTACATTACTTTTGTAGTTTTTGTAACATCACTTTTGCTGCCTTGAGCTGCCATCTTGTGGCGGGTTAGCTTCATCTCAGATGCATACTTTTTGAACAAGGGATATTTATTTTCCCCATCAGTGACTGCAATGTCTCTTCCACTCCCGTGCTAGTAGTTGCCAGCACAGCAGCAAAGTGGTTTTACTTCTGTCAGCCGTTGTGTAAAGCAGATGGATTTCCATGCAATACCTGTGCATTAATACTAATAAGAGCATACGAGACTGAAAACCTTGCCAGCAGTAATGGCAGCTCAAAGTCTATGGGAGCCATCAGTGCTCATGAGATAATTTTCTGTTTGCATTAACGGGTTGATCTGGGTCTGCACAGTTTGAAAAGGTTGACAAATGCAGAAAGGTCTTCATCATTTGATAGTTTCTTTTCATCTTCTCTTCTTAGATCTTACCACAATTGATTATTATGGCAGTGAAAACAAAATAAAGCAACTTTAAAGCAAGAAATCTGATTAAACAAGCATTGCAATAAAAACCTCCTGTACTACCTTTCTGGGGTCTGAAAAGCCCTCCTAAACCTGAAGGTCTTAACCACTGCTGAATAATAAATCTAAGAGCTATTTGATTTTAATTGTGTGTGTTTTTATATCTGCAGTTTATATCTGTGCATTTTCATTTTTTAATTGGACATTTTATATTTGTCGGCTTATTTTTGGCATTGTTAAATAGAAAAGCAGGATATAAATATTTGGGGATGGGTTCAACTAACCCGGTGTGCTAGCAGAGGCCAGCACAAGGCCTCCCACTAGTGACAGATCTTCCCACCCCACCCCATGCTCCCCTCCCCTCCTTCTGTGCACCTTGCTGCTCCCCCAAATCCACTCTGGAGGGTCAGGAGAACCTCCTGAACAATGTGGGGGTGGGTGGGAAGGAGAGTGGGATTCTGCCATCTAGTAAGCAAAAGGGTTGCGGTGATGAAACAATGGTGATAGTGTGAGGTTGAATTCCACAAGGTTTCAAAGAGGCCAGGGAAGCCCTGCCTAGTGCACAAAAAGCATTACAGAAAACAGGCCCTAGAACCATCACCTTTGCCTTCACCAAATAGCAGGACTTTTCCTGCTGAACATGATATGGAATATACAGGTTTCGGGATACTTTGACCTTTAGGGAATGGAGCAGTTTTCTTTTTATACGCAAGCCATTACTTTGTCTGGCTATGAAGTCATCACCAAAAAAGAGGGCCAATGGGGTCACAGATATGCAAATGTAGAAATAATTGCAGGCCCAGGGCACACACCTCTCCCCCTCAAATGAGTGACTAATAAAAGAGACCACACCAATGAATGGGTTAAAATCAGGCCACAACTTTATTGAAGTGGTTTGGCATAGGATAGGCATTGGCTAAGCATGTGTGAAAGGGTCAACCCAGAAGGCGGGGATTCCTATGACTTACATCAAATAGGGGGATCCCCACGGGGAACGCTGCCTCTAGGAGCACTGAAGCCCAAGCCAGTCTGGGCAAATGGATAGAAGGAACTCCTTCACAGATCCCTTTAATGGGATACCCTATTTCTGGAGGATACAACCCCTGCTCCAACCAATAACAAGGTTACCCAATGCTTAAACCACCAAAGTTGTGACAATTGCTATGAGACAGTCAATAACCCCATGTCATAGCCAATTCTCCTGATAGGCAAATTTCTACCCAGCCCCAAAATATGCCGACCACCGCAGCCATAACAAGGTCAATTCAATGAGTAAATGCAAAATGCAAAAATTCAGGATGGTTCCTTCTCTCACCTCCTTAGCCAGGCAGCCCTTCAAATAGAGGACTGTTCTCTGACAGGTCTTCCAATATATAGTTCTGGGCTCTGCAAAGCAGGATAAACAGCCAGCATACTGTTACTGACCTGAGACACTGGGATATGGCAGAGCACAGGTATCTGTGTTTGAAGTTTTACTAGAACTTCAAATTCTACCAAGCAGAACTAGGAACCAAATACATAGCTTAGATTTTAAATATTTATAATCCTCACATTCGTAAAGTATATTAATGTGGTTTACATCATACAAACTATAGTAAGACCAGTCCTTGAATGGCCATAAAACATAGTTTAAAACATGTGCTACAATTGATAGAAGCCTAACATTGAATATCACCCAGGGTTTGTATTTATTTTAAAAATATTCATCAGGGCGCAGAGAAGTGGCATTTACAGTTGAGTGTTTCCTTAAAAGATTCATTAAAACACCTCCAAGATGCCGTCATTTGGGGCATTAATTTAATCATTATAGCTCAAAAATAAGAATGATGCTTTATTGAGTATTCATAAGTTTCCAAAGCGAGTTCAGGCAAAACCGAGCTATTCTCTTGTCCATAAGCTGGAGCCATAGCTTAAGGTGTGGGGAGGAATATCTAAGCAACCTGAAAATAGAATGTCATATAATCCATAATATAAAGCTCTGGAACATTCAGTGATTCATTTTGAGCAAGGAGATGCTTTTATATCAATATGCACAAAAGAGCAAGGCAAGATTTTCCTAATTAGTTTAATGAGAAGGAATGGGAAATTATCTTTTAATGAACACGTGAAAGAATGCTCTTTTGGGCATACACAATTATTTTAATGTGGTGATTCAATTTTGGGGTCTTGTAGCAAACGAAATGCAACCTTGTTGTTCAGTTCAGCCCAAGGCAAAGCTAAATCAAACCTTTCCATCTTTTGAAATTTTAATGAAGCCTCAAACTATTGGTCTCGGGCAATACAGCCATTAATAAATATATGGTTGTTTGTGTTTAAGGAAACAGAAAACTGTTTTATGCCACTGCACAACTTCACTCTCTGGGCAGACAGACATCTTATATCCTAGTCAGCAACTGGTTTTCCTGGAGGTCTCTGTTGAGAACAAAACAAAAGAAATTGTCAGGTTCAAAAAAAATTGTCAGGTTCTGATCTCATATTACAGAATGCATGGCATGCTTAACAGTTAAAGCATATTGTATAGAAACATTGGGACACAGGTAGCACTGTGGGTTAAACCACAGAGCCTAGGGCCTGCCGATCAGAAGGTCGGAGATTCGAATCCCTGCAACGGGGGGAGCTCCTGTTGCTCAGTCCCAGCTCCTGCCAACCTAGCAGTTCGAAAGCATGTTAAAGTGCAAGTAGATAAATAGGTACCACTCCGACGGGAAGGTAAACGGTGTTTCCGTGCGCTGCTCTGGTTCGCCAGAAGCGGCTTAGTCATGCTGGCCACATGACCCAGAAGCTGTACGCTGGCTCCCTCGGCCAATAAAGCGAGATGAGCGCCGCAACCCCAGAGTCCGTCACAACTGGACCTAATGGTCAGGGGCCCCTTTACCTTTACCTTTACCTATAGAAACATTGGGTGTTGGGAGCTACACTGCTTTCTCATCTTCACCAGCTCTGTGGCTCTGCTTACTGCAACCACTACTATGCTATAAGATCCACTATCCTGTAATACTACATTTGGTATGTACAGTTGTTTATGGTTTTTTAAATATTATTTTTGCTGTAAAAATGTATGAGATTACGATATGAAATTCATTTGTATTACCTAGAGCCTGTTCTACTGATGAAGCCTAGGATGGTGACACAGGGCTAATATTCCGGAAATCCTTCTCTTAGACTTTGTGAAAGGATTCTGTGGAACTGTAACAACCCTTCATGTGGATTATTGGACTCTGTGAACAGACAAGGTGGAATAGACACTTATACATGTATGGACCTTATGCATGACCTGACTAGAGAATGAACTGATCTACTGGGTCTTCTGCTTTTTCCATTGAACTTTATGAAACTTCCGTTGAATTTGATACTATGAATACTATACCTTATTTATTCAAAAGTACAGCTGGTTACAGCTTGTGTGTTTATTGAGTATGTTTCACGTAACCATAGGTTTGTTGTTGTTGTTTTGCTAGCCCAATTGCACAGGCACACTGGAAGCGACATGGCACCCCTCAGTGCTGATGCAAGGCTGTCTCATCTTACTCTAGAAATCTTTAAAAGGTTCCTCTCCTGCACCAAGGAGGAGCCACACACAACCCTAGGCAGTAGGACAGCAGGCTGTGAAGGATGGAGCCACCCCAATGAGGAATGGAGCTCATCCAGGGGCAAGACCTGCATGAAAACCTGAGGTGAGCAAGCTGTGATGGATGGAGACACCCCAGTGAAGTCCGGACATCCATGGGGCATCCAGGAGTATCCTTGGAGTATCCAAGAAGATACTCCAAAGCCCATCTTCCCCATAAGCAACCCAGTGTAAGGAGGATGATAAAGGGATCAGTGGATACAACCAGACAGAGGTTGTTGTGTTAGTTTTCCTGGGTATAATGCTAGCACTTCTGTTCTTCTAATGTTCCTTTTATACTACGTTACCTCTTGCACTAAGGAACTGTGGCTTTTTGATCACCATAGTGTCTTGTAGGCACAATGTGACACAACAACAGACATCATTGAACATGTTGCTACCTGTTCACCATTTATGCTGAGATGTGCTTCTATTTTCCAATGATTCACCCGTTAAAATGACATAAAATCACTGTGCTCTTTCATATCACCACAAATTTCATCCTTTCAGTTTTATTTAATAGATTGCAAGCCCCCCCTGCCCCGCCCAGGACCAATTAAGAAGGGAATATGCATGAAACTTCTACTAGCTTCTGCACGGTTTCTGGAAGTAGAAAGATTATCTGAAAGATACAGAAAATGGGGAAATGATCAGGTAAGACATTGAGAAATTGGAATAAGGCATTGTCTGTATGCAGCTAAAGAATTTTCTATGCATGACATGGTCTCAAGTTCAGCAGCCAATGGCTAATTGTGAAATGAAGCCTTATCTGCCAGAGAAGCAGGTCTTAGGGAGTGACCTCGCACATTCAACCACCAAGTAAGTGCTGAAGACTGACATTGTGGCCTCTGAGATAAAGATGGGATAGTTATGCTCCTGAGGAGAAGGTCTCCCACTGAATCAAGTGGGAAGAAGACATCATAAGACTTCAAAGACCTGTTTTCAGCAAACTAGCACTGGCAGGCCTAACCTTGATTTACTAACTGCTTCAGGAAGAGGAAGCAATACTAGACTACATGGACCAATGGTGTGGCTCACTATGTTAGTCATTTTGCCACTTGACTCTAGAGTTCTGTAAATCGTATTACTGAGGCAAAATCCCTGTCCAAATTCATTTGGCTCTTTTGCACTAACATTAATATTATTATTAATTTTTTTAAAAAAAGGTAAGATGAGATTGGAACATTCATATATATATTTCCCATTTACCATTATTTACTTTGCTTCAGTTCTTGCTACATGACAGCTTTCCAACCAAGGAATTGCAAATTATAAGAGTCGTGTCTCCTCTAAACTAAACTAGCATGAGGTGATGGCTCAGCTGCAATTCGCTGTGTGTCACCTATCATAGAAGTGTTGAATATTTCAGGTCTTCGGGGGGAACGTTTGCATTATGCTTGGCAAATTGCAAGGTGTCAAGCAAGATAACATGTAACAGCATAGATTACCATTTGGACAAAGTCAAGACACAAAAGATCCCGGAGCGTTGTTTCGGCATAGTTAAAGTAATGACGAAAAGAAAAGAAAGCAAGAATATGTCTGAGAAGTCCTCGTTCCAATTAAGTCAACAAAAATCCCACTGAAATCAAATCAAATCAAATGTATGTCAGCATAGGAAGGTAGAGGCAGTTAAATAACACTGAGGGGGGAAAGAGGGAGAATCCCATATGGCACAATGTAATATTTATTGGAAAATGTTGTGATGCATTTTAAGTAAACAGTCATCTTCAGGGGAATAAGTGTCCAAAGAGCAAATTTTATTACTTCTAGAAAGAGAAATCCATCATAGGAATACAGGAAGCTGCTTTATATGGAATCAAAGCACTGACCTATCTACAGTGGTACCTCGGGTTACAGACGCTTCAGGTTACAGACTCCGCTGACCCAGAAATAGTACCTCAGGTTAAGAACTTTGCTTCAGGATGAGAACAGAAATCGTGCACCGGCAGCGCAGCAGCAGCATGAGGCCCCATTAGCTAAAGTGGTACCTCAGGTTAAGAACAGTTTCAGGTTAAGAACGGACCTCCAGAACGAACTAAGTTCTTAACCAGAGGGACGCGGGTGGCACTGTGGGTTAAACCACAGAGCCTAGGGCTTGCCGAGCAGAAGGTCGGCGGTTTGAATCCCTGTGATGGGGTGAGCTCCCGTTGCTCGGTCCCTGCTCCTGCCAACCTAGCAGTTTGAAAGCACGTCAAAGTGCAAGTAGATAGGTACTGCTCCGGTGGGAAGGTAAACTGTGTTTCTGTGTGCTGCTCTGGTTTGTCAGAAGTGGCTTAGTCATGCTGGCCACAAGACCCGGAAGCTGTACACCGGCTCCCTCGGCCAGTAAAGCAAGATGAGCGCTGCAACCCCAGAGTCGTCCGCGACTGGACCTAATGGTCAGGGGTCCCTTTACCTTTACCACTGTAGTTCAATATTGTCACACTGACTAGCAGCTCAGCAGGGTTTTAGATCCAAGAGAGATCTAGTCCTAAAAGGAGATGTTAGGGACTGACTCTTGGACCTTTTGCATGCCAGGCAGGTGGTCTACCACTTTCCTATGGTCCTTCCCTTCCAATTATCATTTTGGGGAATTGCACTTCCTTTGTATTTTGTTGGGGTGACTGTCTTACATTTAGAGGTGCTTGAGGAACTCAGAAACTGGGCTGATTCAACTTCTGTGAAAGAAAATGGTGGGTTGACTGTCTCTGTCAACTCTCTGCTGGCAGAAGTTAATTATGCAGTGTCTGATGGTAATCAGGCTAAACGTCGGATTATCAATTTATTCTGGGATAAAGAGTGATCCAGGGAGTAACCTCAAATGATCTGATCATGGCTATTCTGTTCTCTCTGCCCCAGGGGGCTTAGACATGGGCTAAAATGAGCTTGTGAGCCAAAGAACTGACAGCGTGTCCAAACACCACACAATTCATGCCTTTTTGATTAATGTGTGGTTGTGCTATAACTATCAATCAGATTTTGCACTTCTCACTCTTTTCTTTTTTTAAAAAAAATATTTATTTATGCTTATACATCATACAAACAAGCATTGAATAAAATCAACAAATAATACAAAAAGAAAAGAAAATACAAAAGCAGAATTACAAGGATATAAACATAATAACACTTCTTCAAACATAGCAGTAAAGTTCTCATTCAAAAAATGCATCAACATTGCATTTTGAACATGTGAATTTTGCCAGAAAATGCATATAGAAATGTTGTAAGAAAGCACATTTAAGAGAAGCTTAAGAGAATCTCCATTAAAAAAATCAATGTTTAAAATGCAGATAGATGATAGATAGATGATAGATGATAGATAGATAGATAGATAGATAGATAGATAGATAGATAGAGATAGATATAGATAGATAGATGATAGATTAGATAGATGATAGATAGATAGATAGATAGATAGATAGATAGATGGATGCTGGGAAGAGCACAGAGAGAAGAAATGTCATGGTGCACATGTAGGAGCAAAGCCAGGTGCCTTCATCTGCCCCACCCACAACAAAACATGTCTCTCCCATATCAGTCTCTACAAGCCATAACTCTGTAACTCTGCAGTGGCTTGACGTTTCCTTCATAGGCACATTCTTCTACTGTCTCCTGAGAAAGCCTGAGTAACTGAGCAGCCAGTCTGCAGGGTTGGATACTTTGAACTTAAACTTTGAAACAATCTGAGGGAGTTTGAACTGGCTACTTTGAAGCACCTTTTGGAATACCAGTAAGCACTGTTTGAAACACTGTGGCTTTTTAAATACTAACTCTGCTAAAATCTACTTTATTGAAGGTTCCTGGACATTAAATTAGATTTTACTAATTTTATTGGAATTGATCTCTTCCCTAAAGAATTTTAAGCTCCCCCTAGAGGATTTGGGATTTACAGCAGTGACATTGTTTTACTTTCCTTTTCCCGGCCTCCTGTTTGACTGCCACCATCTGGGCCGTTGTTTTCTCATGGGAACAACTCAGCTTGACCTTGACTTTTAGATAACTTTGGAATGAGTGGCGCTAGAAAAAAGGGACCAAGAACTAGACAAACAACTTTAACAACTTTAACCGCAGCCTCTCAGGCACGCAGATCATCTGTGCCTACTTTGCCTTCTGAGGAAGAAGCTGCTTCTCTGCCATGGGCAGGGGAGGGAGAAACTGAGGAATTACAACTGGAAGATATGGCCTCAGGAGCAACTGGCTCTATTTTGGAGAAAATTCTTGAAAAATTGGAATCTTTGGATAGAAAAGTCGACCAGCAAACAGCTAAAATCGATGAAAATACAGAATGCTTAAATAGATTAACTGGACAAGTTGCACAGAATGTACAAGCAATTGGAGAATTGAAGGAGACTGCAGGTGAAAACCGGAAATTGGCTGAGGATACCAGCCAAAGACTGGGAAATTTAGAAAAAGAGGTTAGACCACTCAGTAAACAAGTAGGTGAACATCAGACCTATCTTTCCATGATAGAACTGCGGAACAGGGAGACCAACTTAAGGATAAGGTCAGTACCAGAAGCGGAAGAAGGTAACCTAGCTGAGTTTTTGACTAAAGAATTTTCCAAGTTTTGGAACTTAGAGGAAAAAGATTTCAAAATCATATCAGCTTTCAGGCTTGGAAGACTTATAAAGAAAGAGAAGCCCAGAGATTGTTTAATAACACTGAGATCAAAGGAGGAAAGGGACAAGATTTTGGGCCTGCATTACGGAAAGTCACTGGATATTTCGGACAAAAGAATTGAAATTTACAAGGATATTCCTAAACAACTGCTGGACCTTAGATCTGACTATTTGGAACTAGTAAGACTGTTGAGGAGCAACTCAATCATTTTCAGGTGGGATTTTCCTCAGGGATTATCTTTCACTTTTAGGGGGAAGAAGATTAAAATCAGATCACTGGAAGATAGAGACAAATTTCTGATCGCGTACGGAGAGGACCTTCAAAAAGGACTTGAACTACCCTCGAGGCCTGAACCACCAGGGGTACCTGCACCCTCAGACCCTGAAGACTCGGAGAATTAAGTACCACCCCAAGGAAAATAACCAGATTTATTCAGGATGTCTCTGCAACTTTTGAGCTGGAATATAAATGGCTGTAACATCCCGGAAAAAAGGAGGAAAATTTTTCATATATTAAAAAGGGAACAATTGGACATTATTTGTTTACAAGAACCACATGTGACTAGGCTCCACAGAAAAGTGTTAATAAACAAAAGACTTGGCCAGGAATTTATATCTTCTGACATAGTAAAGAAGAGAGGCGTGGTGATATATGCAAAAGAGAGCCTGTCACCCAAATTTTTATTTAAAGATGAACATGGAAGAATTCTGGCAATTGAAATACAACATCAAGGAGAGAAGATTCTGATATTAGGAATTTATGCACCAAATGAAGGGAAATCGGAATTTTACAAGAAGCTGTACGAGATCATGCTGGACTATCTGGACTATGATAACATCATTATGATGGGAGACATGAACGGGGTCGTATCAACCAACATGGATAAGTCACAAAGCCAAAATGTTACAAAAGACGGCAGACTACCTAAGACCTTCTTTGAACTGACAGACAATATGGACTGGATTGATATCTGGAAAACGAAGAACCCCTTGGGAAAAGAAGGAACATTTTTCTCTGAAGCCCAGCTGACCTGGACAAGAATCGACCAAATATGGATAACTAGAGGTCTGGCACCCAAGGTCAGAAAGGTGGAAATCTGCCCAAAGACATGCTCCGACCATAACGCACTGAAAATGGATACGACACTATTACCAACCGGCTCCTTTAGATGGAAGATGAATGACAGTTTGTTTAGAGATCAGGAGATTATTAAGAAGGCCCAGAAAGCTTTGAAGGACTACTTTGAGATAAATATGAACACTACGGTGGAAAAAAGAACCATTTGGGATGCAAGTAAAGCTGTGATGAGGGGGCTCTTGATACAACAGAATGCTGTAAAGAAAAGGATACAAAATGACAGAAAAGACAAGATTTTGGAGAAAATAAAAGAATTAGAGAAGAAGTTAAGATTAAATCCGAAGTCACAGCCGATTTTGAGAGAAATCAAACTCCATCAAGCACAATATTCCAAATTGATAAATCAGGAAATAGTGTGGAAGATTAAATTAATGAAACAAAAAACTTTTGAATAGGCAAATAAATGTGGGAAACTGCTAGCTTGGCAGTTAAAGAAGAGACAAAAATTAAATACAGTTACAAATCTGGAAATTGAAGGAAGAAATATTCAGAACCCCACGGAGATCAGAAAGTGCTTCCAGAAATACTTAAAAAAATTATATACTCAAGGGCCGCAGGACGAGGTCGAGATTAAACAATTTTTGGAGAAAAATGGACTTAAAAAATTGTCACAAGAAAATAGATCACTCCTGAACAGCAAAATAACATGTCAAGAGATTGAAAAAGCCATTCAGAATATGCAACTGGGCAAATCTCCAGGGCCAGACGGACTGACCTCCAAGTACTATAAGACATTAAAAGACCATCTGATTCAACCAATGATGGAGGTCAGCAACGAAATCATGGAGGGGAAGAGGGCGCCGGAATCGTGGAAGGAAGCTTTCATCACATTGATACCAAAATCGGAAACTGAAAAGACACAACTCAAGAACTATCGTCCCATTTCCCTTTTAAATGTGGATTACAAAATATTTGCAGATGTTTTGGCAAGCAGATTTAAAAGAGTTTTAAATGAAGTAATTCATAAAGACCAGGCAGGCTTTCTCCCAGGCAGACACATGTTTGCTAATACAAGGAACATTATTGACATCTTGGAACTTTTGCAAACAGACATAAATACAAAAGCAGTGTTAATTTTTATAGATGCGGAGAAGGCCTTTGATAATATCTCTTGGAAATTTATGAAGGGAAATCTAAAAGAAATGGGAGTGGGACGGGGTTTTGAGAATGGGATTGATGCAATATATTCAGAACAAAAGGCTAAATTGATAGTTAACAATGTGGTTACAGAAGAGTTTAAAATTGAAAAAGGAACACGACAAGGCTGCCCGATTTCCCCTCTGCTATTTATATCGGTTCTGGAGGTGCTCTTGAATATGATCAGAGGGGACCGGTTGGTGGAAGGGATCCAGGTCGGAGCGAAACAATATAAACTTAAAGCTTTTGCAGATGACCTAGTTTTGACTTTGCAGGAGCCAGAATCTAGTACAAAAAGAGTATTGCAACTAATACAAGACTTTGGTCGGGTAGAGGGATTTAAATTAAATAAACAGAAAACCAAGGTGTTGGGGAAAAACTTGACAGATACAGAGTCAGAACGGTTTCAGAGAGAAACAGAACTAACTGTGGTTAAAAAAGTAAAGTACCTAGGGGTAAACATTACAGCAAAAAATCTGAGTCTGTTTAAGGACAACTATGAAAAATGTTGGTCTGAAATTAAGAGAGACTTGGACAGTTGGACAAAATTGAAGCTTTCTTTGTTAGGCCGAATTGCTGCTATTAAGATGAATGTATTGCCAAAAATGTTGTTTTTGTTCCAAACATTACAGATTGTGGACAAGACGGAGTGCTTCCGGAAGTGGCAGAGAGACATCTCTAAATTTGTCTGGCAGGGCAAAAAGCCCAGAATTAAGTTTAAGATATTAACTGATGCGAAAGAAAGAGGGGGCTTTGCCCTGCCAGACCTAAAGTTGTACTATGAAGCCGCAGCTTTTTGCTGGCTAAAAGACTGGCTACTTCTCGAAGACACTGATGTATTGGACTTGGAAGGTTTTAATAATGCTTTTGGTTGGCATGCATACCTATGGTATGATAAGGTTAAGAGCAATAAGGCCTTTAAGAACCATATTGTCAGGAAAGCAGTATTTAATGTCTGGATAAAATACAAAGACTTATTGGAAAATAAAACTCCGAGGTGGCTTTCACCTCTGGAAGCTAAGGCCTGAAAAAGACCCAATATGGAGGCCAAATGGCCAAAATATTGGGAAATATTAGAAAAAGATGGAGACAATTGGAAATTGCAGAGTTTGGAGAAAATGAAGGATAAAGTACGAGACTGGTTACACTACGCTCAGATTAAAGAAGTCTTTAAAAATGATAAAAAGTTAGGGTTCCAGGTGGAGAAATCGAAGTTGGAAACAGAATTGTTAGAACCAAAGACTAAGGTATTATCAAGAATGTATAACCTGCTGTTAAAATGGAATACATAAGACGAAATGGTTAAATCGGCTATGATAAAGTGGGCTCAGGACATTGGGCATAACATTATGTTTGAGGACTGGGAAAGGTTGTGGACCACTGGGCTGAACTTCACTGCATGTAATGCTCTGAAGGAAAATGTAATGAAAATGATATATAGATGGTACATGACCCCAGTTAAACTTGCCAAAATATACCATTTGTCTGATAATAAATGTTGGAAATGTAAAGAAAATGAAGGAACATTCTTTCACCTCTGGTGGACTTGCCCTAAAGTGAAGGCCTTCTGGGAAATGATATATAATGAGTTGAAAAAGGTGCTCAAGTATACCTTTACTAAGAAACCAGAGGCCTTCCTTCGGGGCATTGTTGGCCAGAAGGTGTTAAAGAAGGACCGAACATTCTTTATGTATGCAACAACGGCAGCAAGGATCGCTAAGAGCTGGAAAACTCAAGATCTACCCACGCTGGAAGAGTGGCAGATGCAGCTGATGGACTATATGCAACTGGCCGAGATGACTGGCAGAATCCGAGACCTGGGAGAAGAGAGGGTTGAAGAAGACTGGAAGAAATTTAAGATCTATCTACAAAAATACTGTAATTTGGTTGAATGTTAAGAAGGATGCTAGATCATAAATAATTGCCTACCACTGAATTAGATCCGAATTTGACGATAAGTGAGATTAAGGAAAATATAAATCTTTTGGAGAACTGTTAGATTCTATTTAAATGAGCGGATATAAGATTGTAAACAAGATGGTAATTTGCTTAGAAATACCTTTTTTAACGATGCAAGTGAGAGCGGGAGACGTGAGGGAGTCCAAAGAAGTGATGAAATTATGCTATGATATAAATAATGTTGTTTATTATTAATGCATTTGAATTTGAAAATCTTAATAAATATTCTTTAAAAAAAAAAGATGATGACCAGCTTGAATAGCTTTAAAAAAAGGATTGGACAAATTTGAGAAGGTAAAGGATGTCAGCAACTACTGTCTCCACACTCTGAGTCTTTATGCTTTTGAGTACCAGATGCTGGAAATCACAGGAGAGGAGAGAACGCTGTGGTTGGGTCCTACCTGTAGGCTTCCCATAGACATCTGGTTGACCACAGCGAGAAAAGTGTTCCAGACTTGAAGGGCCATTGGTCTAATCCAGCAGGACACTCCTTACATTGGAAGCAACCCCCAAACAATATTTTTGGTGTAAAAATTTAGTACTTTTCCCCCCATTTGCAATGAACAGTACATAATCATAGTTAATCATTCTTGACAACCATGCAAAATATTCAGAAAAAAATAGTTAGTGAGTGTTAGTAAACACAATGCTGAAAGTGTTATCCCTAAGAAATACAAATCTGGGTGAAAATGGAAGTTGTATTGTTATGAGAAAAGAAAATCAATAAAAATTATTAATAAATAAGGAAGGAATGAAGGAAGGAAAGGGCATATACTTGAAACAACATGTTAGTTAATTCTGTTACTTGCTCAAAAGAGAAAGATGGTTACTAATTCGCATACTGTTTAATGCCAAGTTGGCTCCTAAGTGGTGTACAAAACATGAAAACCAAGGGTTGTCTCCAACTAAGTTTTACTCAGAGTAGGCACATTGGAATTAATAGTCCTCAGTTATGTTCATTGATTTCAATAGGTCCATTCTGATAAGCATAGCATTGGCTACCACCCTAACTGCACAACTTTGTTAAAAGGCAGAAAAAATAAAATATTGGCCATAATCAAAATACATAACAAAACAATCCCATTAAGACATTAAGATTTAAAAGCACATGATTCAAAGAGGCAGTAAGACAATGGCATTTTAAAAACTGTGTGGTAATCGAAACAGGAGACTTGGTTAAATAGATCAAGACAGTGCCTCTGTCAACAGGCGAATCTTCAAAAGCAACCAGAATATCAATACTGATGAGGCATCACTTATTTCAGCTGGGAGGGTGTTGCACTGTTGACGTCAGTGCAAAAATTCTCATATGCATGCATCAAAGGTAATAGGTTCCAAAATAAATGGGTGGAGGGTGCACATTGATTTCACTGTTGTATCTCTAAGATGGCCATTACATAGAGAGGTGTCCCTCTTCTACTCAACTGCATGTGACCAACCTCTTTGGGTGATGCTGCACACATTGTGAAGTGTGCATTTATGTATGGGCCACTAATGTTTAGAGTGTTTCACATCTAAATGGGCACACATGGTGTGGACCCATATAGGAATTTGTGTTAGGCAAAGCCATCTAACTCATTCTTCATCCTGGCTCTCTAGGGTTTCAGACATAGGTTGTTCCCAGCACTAGCCAGAGATGTCACAGATTAAACTTGGGATCCTCTACATGCAATGCATCTCATCTCCCAAAGAACTATGGTTCTTCCACAACACAACTGCATGCCAGTAATGATTGCGTATGTCTGCAGTCTTTTCCCACCTTACACCACTGCTGTGTGAGATACCACCACACAGCTTCTGTAAAGCTCAAAATGTGTTTGAATCTTCATGTCTGATATGGTGGGATTTAGCAACCAACCTCTCCCCTCTTCAGATCAGAGAAACAGGATGGACACACCGACACAATTCTGTTGCTTTGGCAGCTTTCACAGTATAAACCATGTGGCAGAGATTATAGCCAAACAATATTTTCTTTTGGGTAGTCAAATTCCTTCTCCTTCCGAATTATTGGGTTTTCAATTCTGTGTCAGGCTTAATCCATATCTTTTTTTTTCATATTGTTTGAGCAGAAGGCTTGGTTTTCTTCATAGTTTTGAAAGAGAAGTATGGGCTTATTCCACTTCACGGTGCTTTATTTTTTTTTTCATGGGACTGACAGTAATGCTTCATGACCTGTCTAAGCCCCAATGTGTTCCTTTCCTCTTCTTGTTAAAGTACTGTACCTCTGGGTAGCCACAGACCCAAATTCCCTCTGGCTAAACACAGTGGGCTAAAATAGAAAGCAGCGGGGAATTGTAAATACACATCCATGCTTCAAACACGTCAGGAAAAGACAACTTTTCTTCAGTATAAAATTTCAACCTCCTTGACCCAGTTCCTATATTTATTTATTTATAAACTATTGCTTCTACATCTCCATTTGGTTTTCTCGTGAGGGTTCTGGCCCCGCAGAAATGGTGAGCATGACCTCAAACTACAGAAGTGCAACAATGACTGCAGAACCAAGCAATTGAACTCATCACAAATGGGAGACAAAACCTTTGGAGCGTTCACTCTCTGCCTCCTTTGTTCCGCAGATATATGAAAACTCAAGTACCAAAGTCTTGTACTAAATCTTTGAAACCAATTGCAGTCCAGTACTACAGAATGTTAAACAAACTCCTGCACTGCATTTGAGAGAAAAATAAGTCCCTGATTCAAATACATCTGAAAAATTAGGTGTGAATTCTCTGTCTCCCTGCCTGCCCCCTATGCCTCATATAATCTGCTCTGGAGGGTCAAGAGAAACCCCAGAACAGAGCATAGGGGAAGGAAAAGGAGTATCATTCCATCTAGCAGGCAGAAATTCTGGTGCCAATGAAACAATCAGAATAATGTGGCTTTGAATTCTTTCATATTACTTTACTATTTCCCTTTCTACTTTTAGACTCATCTTGGACATACCTGCTTCAGGTTGCTGCAGGTGAATGTGGCTTGCTTTCCAGCCCCTTGGAATAGCCAGATTCCCGTTAGTGTCCATTACTAATGTCAAAGGATGCATCCATATCCTCTATTGTCCATAACACAAGCGCAACAGTTCTCATCACATCAGGGTCTTGTTACACCAAGCATGTTAAAGGTTGTAAAGCACATGGCACACTGTGAAAAAAGTCCTATACTTCACAAAAAGGATGCTTTGAAGAATTCAGACTATCCTCTTTATATATTTGCCGTGAACAGGGTTGGCCCTATCATTAGGAAGATGAAAATGACTGCCTCAGGTGGCAGATGCTTGGTGGGGAGCAGTGACAACAGTCCCCTGGTTTTTCTTCCTGAGCCTTCCAGCTGTAGTTTCAGAAGAAAGTCAGGAATACATCACAAGATGTCAGTGAAGTTAATTCTTTATTCAAAGAAACAAAACAGCTTAGGTCCAGTGAGAACAGCAACTTCTCCCAGTAGGTCTTGCCCCAATGAGGCAGTTGCAAGGACTGTGGACTTCCCATATAGCTTGATAAGTCTCTGGGTCCTTCCCAAGCAACTGGATACTTCTCTACCTTGTCTGTCTTTGTTCCACCCTTTTCATACCTCTTTGGGTTCTGGGAAACCAGTAGGGAGAGGAGCAGGTCACAGCAGGAGGGGGACTCCCTGGATTCTTCAGCATCCTGCCTGATTTCTGCCTCTGGGACCCCTTCCTCTCTAGCCTCTGATTCAGACTGCTCTCTGCCACAGCCTCTTCCTGCTCACTAAATCCTGTTAACTCTTCAGCTTCTGACACCTCCCAGTCAGCTGCCTCTTCTCCCTCTGACCATTCTTCATCATTCCACCACCAATTCCTTGGCTCTGAGAGCCTTCTTCCGCTGGGCGTTCCCAGCTTTGCCTCCCACCATTCTTCTGCATCCAGCCGGTCCATAACATGTACCAATCTGCTGGAGGGCAGATCAGAGCGTGGCACATGACCTGCCCTGCACTCTCAGTTGCAGTGGATGAATGAAGAAGATTTGAAAATAAATAAGTAAATAGATGTGTTGATACGTGCTTCCAACCTCTCTCACCAACCATACAGCTATGTCAGTAAAGAAGGAGAGCAGGAGTCATTCCCTTACTATTAGCAGCTTTCCTTGATTTTCTGTAATTACTCAGGATCTGCAAAATTCATCTTAGCTTTTCTTCTAATCCTCTTGGAACCATCTTGCTTTCCCTTGAAATCTCTCAGATATCTCACTCGAGCAGGAAACTTCGAATTTGCTTTCAGCTGAGCTTTAGGCAAAATATATCTGTCAAGCCTAATAAGGGCAACAAGAGGGGATCAGCGGAGATGCCATAATTAAGTCTCCACCAATAACCCTTCTGCTGATGTAGAACAGCAGCCCCTTCAACCTCTGAAAGGTTCTCTAAGAGGGGAATTCGACAGTGATGTGGAGTTGGGTGGCGATCTCTTTACATTGCCATCACCTCTGCTTGCCTGCACCAAGCTGGGGTGGAGGTAAGATTGGGCTTATGCAAGTGCATCAGTAGGGCCAATCTGTTGGGTGTACAGCCTCAATTTTTATAGCTCTACCAAGCTGCATGCTGAAAGGGACCCTTTTCAGGCAGGATGAGTGCCCAGTCCTGCCCAATAGTTTATTGAGTTGAACATGAACTGTGCTTAGATTCCTGCTCAGCTAGTACAACTCCCTCAATTTCTGTGGGCCCAGGGCTAACACCTGCACACTAACCTAAATACTCCCTGGCATGAGTGGGCAGGTGAATAAAATGTAAAAAGGGACCCCCTGGATGGTTAAGTCCAGTCAAAGGTGACTATGGGGTTGCAGTGCTCATCTCGCTTTTCAGGCCAAGGTAACCAGCGTTTGTCCACAGAAAGCTTTCCGGGTCATGTGGCCAGCATGACTAAACCGCTTCTGGCACAACAGAACACTGTGACAGAAGCCAGAGTGCATGGAAATGCCGTTTACCTTCCCGCCAGAGCAGTACCTATTTATCTACTTGCACTGGTGTGCTTTTGAACTGCTAGGTTGGCAGGAGCTGGGACAGAGCGACGGGAGCTCACCCCATCGCGGGGATTCAAACCGCCAACCTTCTGATTGGCAAGCCCAAGAGGCTCGGTGGTTTAGGCCACAGCACCACTCCCATGTGGATATGCACAGCCTGCAGCCCAAGATAATTTGAGAGGGAGAACATAACCTGCCCTGCCCCTGGAATGTCCTCTTGAAGACATCCCACTTTGTCAATCAATATAGAAAGTGATGTGTCTAAATCACAGATGAAGCACTGTTCGGTGTTAATCCTCCTTTGTAAAATATTTGAGCTTAATAAAAGGGGGGAAATGGGTAGCCAGTGGTGTAGCTTAAAGCAACATTAGGAAAAGACGGACATGCCTGTTTAACCTCATTCAAAAGCCTACCTGTGTGCAGCCACACTTGACAATTTGAGCACTAACGCCAATATTTTTAGCTCCGATGTTTCCTCCCCATGCTTCAAAAGGCAAGGTCAATTGTATGATCTCCCTCATCTAGCTATTAAATTGGGTTACAAGCTGTGACCTTCGCAGCTGCTTTCATCCAAGATTGCGCACCCAACAAGTTTCCCGCTGTCTCGAGCTAACAGACCATAGCTTTTAAACTTCGCACTGTGGCTTTTCTTTTGCAGCCTCAAATCTTTGCTTCTGACCCTACCATTCTCTTTTTTCTTCCTTCCCTACACGCAGGGGTAGTTTCAGAAACTTGAAAGGTGAGAGACATTGTTGCTCTGCTAAGAAGGTAGAATTTGGCTCGTATCCAGTGAGCTTTCCCAATCCTCCTTCTCTCTGCAGATCAGTTACTTTCTGTTCTGTTCAACCCTCCTGACCTTTTCCTATATGACTACCACTTCCACAAGGTTTTTTCTTTTTCTTTTTTTCACTTAATAATAAAAAAGTGTAAAAGTTTGTGCTAACAACTAAGAACTGCATCTTGGATAGGGATGGGGGAAATTCATTTTCATGTGAATTGATGGGATTTGCACACTGTGAATCAATAGATTAACCACAATGCAACCAGCCTTCAAAATTCAAATTTCTCTGAATTTTGTAATGCTTTTCTGCATGAATCACATGTAAAAATGTGGGCATGAATGAGAAGAGTGTACAAGCAGCCATTGTACTATGGGGAATTGCTTGCAAAAAATCCATATATTAGGCAAAAATTATGTACAGAAATGTGTGCAATAGGGAAAATGTGCATGAAGAGGAATATGAATTTATATGAGGACTTAATTTTATTTTTGAAATGGAGTGTATGTGATTGACACCATGAATATTCCTCAACTGTAGAGGTTTTGTGAATTGAAGGAAACCGTTTATATGTGTACCACTAACTTTGGAATGGACTAGGTTTTGCATACAATATGTTCCCTAACTATTTTGGGACAGGATCTGACAGAGGGATTGAAACCCATGGCTGTTTACTTATTGTTGTTGTTGTTTAGTCGTTTAGTCATGTCCGACTCTTCGTGACCCCATGGACCAGAGCATGCCAGGCACTCCTGTCTTCCACTGCCTGCCGCAGTTTGGTCAAACTCATGCTGGTAGCTTTGAGAACACTGTCCAACCATCTCATCCTCTGTCGTCACCTTCTCCTTGTGCCCTCAATCTTTCCCAACATCAGGATCTTTTCTAGGGAGTCTTCTCTTCTCATGAAGTAGCCAAAGTATTGGAGCCTCAACTTCACGATCTGTCCTTCCAGTGAGCACTCAGAGCTGATTTCCTTCAGAATGGATCGGTTTGATCTTCTTGCAGTCCATGGGACTCTCAAGAGTCTCCTCCAGCACCATAATTCAAAAGCATCTATTCTTTGGCGATCAGTCTTCTTTATAGTCCAGCTCTCACTTTCATACATCACTACTGGAAAAACCATAGCTTTAACTATACGGACCTTTGTTGGCAAGGTGATGTCTCTACTTTTTAAGATGCTGTTTACTTATAGAAGTGTTTAAATAAAATAAAATATTGATGCACTGCACACAATGTATGCAAATACAATAAAACATAAAATAATGTAAAATAATACCAAAATGATCACAAAAATGGCTGGTGCATCTAAAAAGGAAATGAAAACACTAGATCATTCTGTTGGCATTAAAAAGCCTTCAAGAGATGTGAGAATGACTGTCGAATCTCAACTGGAAAAGGATTCCATCAGTCACACTAAATACATGATTTCTACTTGACTCCACTTGAGGTTTTGAGACATGGGGGACAGCCAACAGTGTTACTCTGGATGGCCTTTGTGGTCAAGCTGGAATATAAGGGTTCCAGCAGTCCTTACGGTATTTTAAACCCAAGTTGTTCATGACTTTGATCCTGGCCTGGTAGCATACTGGCAGTGCATGTAGAACATAGCTCTTGGGTTCCATAGACAGACTGTAGATATTGGAAACTCTGATTGCTTTCATCCTCAGAATCAGTACTACTGAAATCAATGCAGGGCTTTAAAAATGTGTCCTACAAAGAGTTAATGGTTAATTGGGTCTCTGGTCTTTATTTGAGCATTCAAGCAATTGATTGGTTGGTGTTGTGGAAGTTTTGGTTAAGCTATTTCTTATTTGAATAATCATTCCATCCCAAAACAATTCTGAAATGACTCATTAGGTTCCCGGAGATGGCTGTTTGCTTGGAATGCCATGGCTTAAGGGAGTCCAATTGCTTCTTAATGCAATTTCTCTCCTAAGAGAACCGTAACATCTACATTCATATAGCACCTTCCCTCCCAGAGAAACCCAAAGCACTCTGCAGACATCAATAAATTATACGTTCACAGGAATTACACTGACCACTTGTGAAAAGCAAGCCTGAAGCCTCTTAATGTCAAAGGGATATGGCATGTTTGGTTTTCTTGTTCCATTCTCTCAGATAGAGGGGGAAGTAGGGAGTGAGATGGAACACATTCTTGCCTCCAACTCTCTCTCTCTCTCTTAAAGCACATTGATATTTTCTTTATCTTTCCGGAAGCACGCACATCCAGATTATTGTTTTTTCTACTGCCAGGAGCGTGAAAAGTGCTGTAAAAGGGCGGGATAATCTGCCAGGCAAATAACAGGTTGCTAACACCCGATAATGGGTGTGATTGTTAAGGGCACAACACCAAGTGAAAGGATTTAAAACAAATCATTGTGGCAGAAGAAGTGCAACAGCTTTGAAACACTTGCAGAGATTGTCAGCTGATGAGTGAATTGGTGGGTGAGCCAAGTCAGTAGCTGTGAGCTTGCATGAGACAGTGTAGAAGGCATGGAAATATATGTAATTGTTATTATTATTATTATTATTAGTAGTAGTAGTAGTCTCCAGGCATTCTCTTGAATGCAAGAAGGATTAAACTATGGACACCCATGGGCATGCATGAGCCCCTAGTATTCCCAGACCTCCGTACAATTGGCAGAAAAGTCTGAGGAGGAGATTTTTATTGTATTCAGTTGAACATGCTTATAAAAGCTCACTACAATTGGGAACCCTGGTGAACTAGGCTTCCTGTTTGTGCAGAGGTTTCTGGGCACATTCAGCTGAATATGTTTGGAAACCCTCTTCAGATTTCTGCACTAATCACAAAAAGACGTCAAGGGGCAGGTGGAGGATGGGCTTGTGGCTTGTGCATGCTTCCTTGCCCTCGATTTCTCCAGAGTTGAGACCTTGGAGTGTCCATGTAAATTCTTGGCTTGGGCTGGGGTTGGGGCTGTTGAAAATAAAAGGTATTTCATTTCAGGTCCTTCCTCTGCCTGGCAACGTCCATTAGAGTGGTACCTTGGTTCTCGAATGGCTTGGCTCCCAAACAAATCGAACGTCCGACGTGGCTTCCGCAGCTTCCGATTGAGTGCAGGAAGCTCCTGCAGCCAATCAGAAGCTGACCCTTTGTTTCCAAACTGTTTTGGGAGTCAAACAGACAACCGGAACGGATTAAGTTCGAGAACCAAGGTAGAATAAATTCCAATCAGCATCAGCACAAACAAGATCATTATAAATAGAGTGACAGGCAGGGTAGCAAATCCCTTAGAACAGTTGCTCCCTGCATCCCCAGGAGTGGTCAGGGGCAAGCATGCAAGCCCCAACCTCAGCTTGCCATTTGGACCCTTTCTACTGTTAGCACTAATTTCTGAAGAGGGGTTTTAAGCGTGTCCAACTGGATGAGATTGGAAAAGTCCTCCATGCTGCAGGGTCTTCCAAAGGGTCTTCTTTGCACACCATATGGATCAATCCATTATGTTTAGGAACCATTCAAAACAACTCCAGGAGAATGGAAACTCATTTTTCATTTGTCTATAACACTTATACCCTGCCTTTCTCAAGGTGGTTATGTAGGGACCCTGGGTGGTCTCCTATCAGAGCATGGATCAGATCAGTTTCTGTGGGTTTTCTGTTGTGGTGGTTAATTTATTTATACCCCATCCTTTTCTCTGACATGGGTTCTGGGTGATTAGAAACATATAGATGTATTGAAAACATACAGATAAATTAAAAAATCACAATAAAAGCAGGACAGAACCAGCCACTTCATTAAAAGCAGTCAGTTCCCCAAAAGCCTCTTGGAATAGGAAGATGGAAATATAAGAAAAGAAGCTGGTCTAACTTCTCTCTCACATGTCTTAGGTATATATTTTAAACCTGCATTGGTTTCCATGTGTTCCTAGTGAGCAGGATGCATATCTAATTTGTGGTTTTTATTTTGTTATCATCAATCCACACAGTGAATAGGGGAAGTTGCAGGAGGCAAAATCAAAACTCGTGTACACCATTATTCAGGAGCATAGACCTGTGTGGCTTCCACCCTCCTCCTTATTTTTCTTCTCTTATTTTGCAGAGCATGATTGAATGTAATGTGCCAAATCTTCGGTGCCGTTTCCCTAGTAAGCATCCTTATTTTAATTTTAAATGGGCAAGCCGTAGAGATGGCCTGATTGCTTTAAACACTGAATGCCCTTCACATTTCTAATTTGAACCACAGTGATTAGCAGTCTTTCAAAGCTGAAAAAATGAACTGTCAGTGGGAGCACTGAGGGCTTAACCCTATCCAGACCAGCCATTTCTAAAGAGAACCTCTGACCATAAGCTCTGGATATTGGAGAGCCAGTGGTTTCACACGCCTGCCCTAAACATTGCTGTAAATTAAATATAATTCTTTCATCCATTTCTTTCTTGATATTTGCAAATCATATTATTCACCAGTGTTCCCCTATTCTATCTAATTTAAATTATCAAGAATGAATCTTAATTCTTTCTCTTATTATTCCCATTCCAATAATTTGAAGTCCAACAAACCAAAGAGCGGCAAAGCTGGAGGCTGCATTGAACTTATGACTTCACCTCCCTCAATGCCTGCATGCTACACCCTCAAGCACTGATCTGGATTAAATGATTCCTCATAAATTCCAAGGCTAGTAATGAAGTTGCCGAAAGTTGCAGAGGAGAGGACAGTTCAAGATCTTCGCTGAAAGCGAGTACAGAAAGTCTGCGGTGGGAAAGGTATTTCCTGGATGTGACCTTTAAAGCAACAGCTGGGGGGAAGGAAATAGTCCTAGCATGATACAATCCTGTGGATCAGCAGGCCAGTTGTGTTCATTTAACTCTCAGCTGGAAGTCTGTGTAGGAAAATGGCACTCCAGGTAGTGAGGAACTTTATGAAGAGCGATCTGGGACCACGCAGAAGATTGCTAGGGGAGGGGGAGCTGATGAACCAAAAGTCAGCTGGCATTTTTTTAAAAATGAAGCAAATCCTTATGAATTTGCACATTTTGGAGCCTCTGACTTACTGCAGCATGAGTAACTAAAGAAGATAAACGAGAGCAAAAAGATTGCGGCATGGAGTACCGCATCAACTCATAGTTCAAACTTAGAATGCTCAGTTTTCAGTAGGCTCTATTTGTGGGGGTACAGTCTGCTTTTTTAATGGAGATATTTTGTATTTTGCAAACTTTGGGGTTCCCCTGACTGGGCGAATACTTCTCACTTTTGTGTGGGTGGTAAAGTGGCATTCATATCCTGAACATTAGCAACAGAGAGAGTGATAAAATGTGCATGTAATTTTCACAGGTCGTTTTTGCCACATAAGAGAATAGGATCAATACTAGTGTATATGATCTGGGCCAGTTCTGCAAATATGTCTGTCATTACCATGTATTCTTAATGAAGATAAGACCTCTACCTTGTTTTGTCAAAGCAGAAATATGGAAGTCCCTGGATTTTAAAAGGTAAGAACGAGGTTGTGAATGTAGTAGAACAGGAATAGCCAGTTTGGGACTCTTCGCAGATTCTTGGACTACAACTCCCATCAGCGTCAGCCACCATGGCCAATGGTCAAAGATGATGGGATTTGTAATCTGACATCATCCGAAGGGCACCATGTTGGCTATCCATGTAATAGACTGAAGAGGGGGGGAAACTACAGTACTCAAAACTCAAAACCAGCGCTTGGGCAACTGTGGACAATGAAAATATAAACAAGAAACATATAACACAATTCAAGACCTTGTTATATCAACTACTCAATAATCTCAGTGGAGCGGTTATGCTAGGTAATATCTGTTTAAATTTATTTTTAAACCAGTAAAATAATAATAATAATTCAGACAGAATAAAGCACTGCCATTGGAGAGGCAGGGGATGGCATTGCTTTGCAGCCTAAACCCAGCCTGTAGGACAGGGATATTGTTGTTGTTGTTTAGTCGTTTAGTCGTGTCTGACTCTTTGTGACCCCATGGAGCAGAGCACGCCAGGCACTTCTGTCTTCCACTGCCTCCCGCAGTTTAGTCAAACTCATGCTGGTAGCTTCGAGAACACTATCCAACCATCTCATCCTCTGTCGTCCCCTTCTCCTTGTGCCCTCCATCTTTCCCAGCATCAGGGTCTTTTCCAGCGAGTCTTCTCTTCTCATGAGATGGCCAAAGTATTGGAGCCTCAGCTTCAGGATCTGCCCTTCCAGTGAGCACTCAGGGCTGATTTCCTTAAGAATGGATAGGTTTGATCTTCTTGCAGTCCATGGGAACATCAAACCCATGAACCAAAAACATCCCTCCAGGCCTCTCTATATGACCCTCAGGGCTCTCCCCAGGGGACATACCTTCCCCATGATTCCTACTGGACTTGTTTTTCACCTCCCTTGAGTGTTTTTGACCTCTCTGAAATGTGCCCTATACTCTGATAATGCCTCTTGCTTGTCCCAGTGGAGAAAAGACAGGTTGTAGGTGTCTGTAGAAACAAGGGGGAAATTTACATTTGTTGTTCTGCCCATGTTCACTTCTGGTTTTGCCCACCACTAGCATGTGGCCCCTGGAATGTTGACCAGAAGAGAATGTGGCCCCCAGGCTTTAAAAAATGTACTTTATACCTGCTGGAGGGTGACAGCTAGTCTTTCCTGATCAAACTCGAATGGACAAAGCTAGGCTCGAAAATCATGAGCGTGTTTTAACTGTCTGCACTAGAGAAAAGGTGAAGAAATGAAAGAGAGGTATCTTTGGGTAGCTTCATGAACCATGTAGTGGTGACTTGCTTCTGGAGGCAGAATAGAAAAGGCCAGCCCTTCAGGTAGGTGGAGTGAACCACTTCCTGCAGTGGAAGAAGCTGTCCCATTGCCAGAGTCCAAGTGGAACCCAACTTCTCATCCAGCTGGTTTCTGTATATGGAAGGTGGTGGTTATGGGGAGAGGAGCCATGTTCTCCTTCACTTTAGGGAGCCAAATGATTTAGGCTGGCCCTAGAAAGAAGATTTCTTAAAGCATTGGCTGTATCAGGCAGAGGGAGCCATTAAGCTCCGCTTTAGGCAGGAAATGGACTTGGGCAAGTACCGATGAAGGCTGAAGTGACTGCAGCATTAGTGCTACATTAAGAAGCAAACAGCCTTCCTTTATTCAGGAAACTTTTAATCCAGACTCACCATTGGGCAGCCAGTGAAATTAAGGACACGGACTTGCAAGAACAATGTTGCCACCAGACCTTACCCTGATGTCCTGCTCTGCTTTACGCACGGATAATTGCCTGCTTGTAAAAGTGACAAGGATAAATGCCATTAGTCCCAAGTTTTTAAGCATGTCAAGCTGAAGGATAATTTTAGCCAGGGTTGAAGATGTCTTTCTGCTGCCCTTGCCTTCTAGGAGTTGTATGGAGGCAAGTGGGTCAACTATCACCAACAATCCATGGGATAACTTGAATAGTGTGGTCTGCCAGGATTCCTGATGGAGTAAGAGCTCTCTTTGTGGGACATCCCTGGGAAAAGTAAGGTTCGTTAGCTATAGGGAGCAGGAGGACAAATAGAACTTACCCACTGCTGATGAATCAAGGAGGAAAGAGTGATAAATGCTTCCAAAGCAATCTCTGCCCTGACTGTAGTACATAGAGAAGGGTTGGAGAACATCTGTCAGGAGTCACATTCACTCATGGATAATCCAGGCAAGCAAGATTCATTATCGGAGCTCAATGACACATTCCATCCAGGCAAAAGCATTCAGTAAGGATGTGAAGCAAGGCTTCATTATGACTGGTGTGGCCAGGGGAAAGAGGGTGTGGTTGCACAGGGTGTGAAATGAAATTTATTATTACGGTCAGAGACCAGCTTGTGAAACACAAATGGAACTACAATCCCAAAAGCAAAACAAATATTTAAAACAATATACAGTGGTACCCTGGGTTAAGAACTTGATTTGTTCTGGAGGTCCATTTTTAACCTGAAACTGTTCTTAAACTGAAGCACCACTTTGGCTAATGGGACCTCCCGCTGCTGCTGCACTGCTGCTGTGCGATTAATTTTCTCATCCTGAAGCAAAGTTCTTAACCCGAGGTACTATTTCTGGGTTAGCGGAGTCTGTAACCTGAAGCATCTGTAACCTGAAGCATCTGTAACCCAAGGTGCCACTGTACAACAATGGATTTTAAGTTTAAAAATGTGGTGGGCATATAAACACATAAAAACTTTAAGATAGACTACCATAGAGAAATGACCCAAAGTCCCCTGTGGATCCGAGTTTGGGAATTTTTGTGTCCCAGGTATGTGTCCCAGGTAGAGGAGAGAGGCAGATAGTGATAGTCATTCAGGTAGACATAGACAGGGGATGTATTTTGGTGGTACAGCACATGTGCTTTGCACACACAAACATTTTAGTTAGGATCCCTAGGTTCATATAGGGCAGGGAAAGAATCCAGCATGGATCTGCTGCCAGTGAGGAGATGAGCCCACTGATTCACTCTTCTGTTTCTATGAGTGACAGATGTGCAGTTTTATTTTTCAAGGTACACATCACTCTTCCCCCTGCTCCTCAATGCACCAGTGTACCCCGCCATGAAGCAATAATAATAAAAAAGACACATACATCAGCTTTCAGACTTCTGAAACAACTTTCCGGCCTCTAGAAGTCGCAAATTAACCAGCTTAATTTCCCTAAAAACTGCATAGTCATATCCATGAGTTTCATCCTGCTGCTTTGTAATAATGCAATAACCAGAGCTGGCTGCCTTGGTCTCTAAGGCCTGGCAGCTTCATCTCTTGCTCAGCCTCTGTAGTATTAAAGCTACAATTCAGACTGAAACCCCAAAATGAAACACATGTGATTTAAAATCTGTGCTCGTGCTGGTTTGCCACCTGCTAGCCAATCTACTGCAGCAGCATCCTTTCCTCTCTGGCAAGGCGATTTGTAAATGCAGGAGATCCTTTCAATTATTTTTATCATTATTTGGTTCCTACTTCCATATATACTTCCTTGGTAGAAGAGAGAGAGAAAAGAAATGTATCTATGAGCAGGAATGCTTGTCCTTGTCATAATGTGCTCACTGCACAAAGGATAACCTGTGGTCACTACAATTTGGTATCTCATTTCTATTACTATGTCTGTTCTCCTTTTCCTCCTCCCCCATTTTTTTCAAAAAAATAATAATATTAAAAATACAGAAGAGGTGGAGGGTTCCCCCTGTTTTCATTTTATGCAAAGCGTGTTCTCACTAAAAGGAGAGCACGGGTTGCGGATGGGGCTATACAAGGCACCCCATGATTGCTAGGCAAGTTAAAGCCAGGGCTTGTTTAGATGGGAGGATCTGGTTATCTGGGGAAAGTTGATGTTGCAAACTTAGGGGTGGGGTCAGTGGCTATTTAAGCAAGGTCCACAGCTTTCTCTTTCTCTTTTGCTGTGGACATCGGATCTCCCGCCCGCCCTCCCTTGTTGGGCTTCGCTTGACCTTGCTATGCCTGTCATGGGGTCGTTCGCCTTGGTGCGGGGGCCCAGTAGGAATTTACCTCTTGGCTGATTAGTGTGTGCCAATTGGGTTTTGCCTACTGCGTAGCAAATCGTCACAACTTGTAAGGTTGGCGGTTAGGCATTGGTTAAAATTGGTTGGTGGAGGGGTATGGATAGGCTGGGCCTGCCCCTCCAATGCTGCACGGGTATTCCGTTAAAGGAATTCTGGAACTTACCATCCCCTTCGTCCAAACCCTTGGTGCAGGGTGCGGGCCGTGTAAGTTCCAAGGAGCATGCGGGGATTAGCTGAGGGTCTGTTTCGCAGCTCCAGTTGACCCTGATCTTGCTCTTCCGCACTGACTACGGAGTCAGGGCTGTCCCCAAGGCGGGGAGGACAGATAGTCTAACCAATGCCTAAGCAACCACTCACAATTTGTATTGATAATAAAGTTGTGGCCAAAATTATGCCAAAAACCTTAAACAAAAATAATGTGTGAAGTTTGAGTTATTGGGTTTGGGGTGTCTTGGGGACCTCAGCACGCAAATACTTTCAATATTTTTTATGACATTGTGCACCAGTATTCTTCCCCATTCTGTATAGAGTCCAATGCATCCATTGTGTCGCTCTTTTGCATAACTGATGATATCGTATTTGCCAAGATAAACACTTAGCAGTAGATGGGGGAAATTAATTGACTGCAAATGTCATACACTGGCTGAAAAGTAGATACAAAAGAAGCATGTATCATCTGCATAGAAGCCATCTCTTCTCCCTACCACCACCTGCTGCCCCACAGATGTAGTGCAGGAGGGGATTGGCATGGGCTTCCATGGGACCCTTTCTCATGTTTCCCTGTTGGTTCCTTTCTGTATTCCTTACTGTGTGTGCATGCATAGGCATGGATCTCAGTAATAATGGTAAATAATTTCAACAGAAGGTGTGTGTGTGTGTGTGTGTGCGTGCACGTGCGCGCGCGCGCACATGCCAAGGGCTAGCTCAGCTACAGAGCCAATCCAGGCAATTGCTTTGGGTGCCACAGTTCTGAAGCAACCTATCTCTGCTATGGAAATAATCACTGTGTACAGTTTAAGAGCTTGTTGGCTGGGTGATAGCCTTTGTAGTCTGGTCAGCATGACTGAGACCATTCAAATCTCCATAAAGTGTCCAGACGTAAGCCCAGTTTGCATGTAACACTACGGCAAGCCATGATTTAGTATGGACACATAAGCATATGGGCTTGCAAGAGAGGAGGTCACAACCTTCCTTTGGTCCTCCTGCTGCTGCATGATGGCATAACATGATGGCCTAACCTGGGCTCATGATTTGTCTCCTCCAAATAGTACAAAGCCATAAGACAAACTTTGGCTGTAGCTTGTGGTTTATCTGGAGTGAGACAATGATGTTTCCCCCAGGATGCGCTAGCATTGCATGTGAAAAGAGATTTCAACATAAGGACACATTCAAAGATGCAATCTATGGCATGTTTTTTTGAGGTGGTGCCTCCTGTCTTCAGTATTGCTGCAAAGCAGACAGAGGGGATTTTGATTGATAAGGGGGAATTATGGCTGACCTTTGCTGTGGATGCGGCAAGACTGACACCTGTGGTACACTAGTCTGTCCCTTTCTGGGAGCCCATATGCTCTCAGATGGAAGATGGAATAACAGAAGGCCCAATGCTACAGGGTTGCAAGGGATCCCACTGGAAAAATGATGGGTGGAAAGGCCGGCAGCTGATGGTTAGAATGGGGGGGGGGAGCAGCAGGCAATTTCAATCAGGTGCCAGAACTCTTTGAGAGAGAGGTCAAATCAGACCCCAAGTGTGAGGCAGCTGGTAAGTGTAGCCTGATGAATTAGAGGACCACGCAAGCTACAAGTCCAGACAGGATGACTGATGAGTGGCTTGTAATCACATACAGGATTTGAGTATGGCAAGCCAGCGTTGAGGAAAATACACCATACACATTCTTAAGAATGCTTGGAAGAATAGCTGGGTTGTGTATTATATAAAGTATGCACGAGACAAGGCAGTATCCTGCAGTTGCACTCATCAGGAAGCACAATTTAGTAACTTTTTTGTTATATTTATATTGTAAGTTTCCTTTAAAAATGCTGACAGCAGCTAACAACATCAAAATCCAGATAGATAGATAGATAGATAGATAGATAGATAGATAGATAGATAGATAGATAAGTACAGTGATTTGGGGGGGCACTGGGGGGCGCATACCCCTAAACATTTTGTGAACCTTTGTACTTTTGTCCATTTACTGTATTTATTTTTCCCAATTTGAACTATAAAATGGTGATTTTCTTGAGTCAAAATTAGAGTACCCCTATTTTTATTTTTATTTTTTAGGGGGGAGAGCACTGGATAAGTAGATAGATAAAATATAGGACCAGGTAAATACAAACAAGTAAGCAAATTGTCTGTGTTTCCTCTTATATAATGTATGAAATGACCCTAAAACTTCCACCTAATACCCAACAGAGGATATTCAAATTTAATGGCATGCCTTATACTTCTGAAGCAGACAGCTGCGGACTGATCTTTGAGGGTGGTTTTTCTGTTATTCCCTTTGCAAAAGTGTTAGGGCTGAGTGAAGATTAACCCTCTTCATGTCTCCATTTGTAGTTTATGTATGTAGCAGCACATTTTGGCTGGGGAGTGGGGGAAGGATGCATTATTTGAGAAGGAAGGCTCACCACAGCTCCCTCACGGCTCTGCTAGATTAATGGCCACCATCCTCCTCCCAGAATGCCCCTTGGAATGAACAGTTATGGTGGCAAATGACCCAACAATTGGTATGTTTCATCAGGCCCTCCCCAAATGCAAAAGAGAGGAATGAGTTTTGGCCCCACTTTTACCTTAACCTCCTCCCAAAATTAGAGACAAACTATAGGAGGTCTGCAGAATCAAAGCACTAACCTATCCACAGTGGTACCTCGGGTTACAGACGTTTCAGGTTACAGACTCCGCTAACCCAGAAATAGTACTTCGGGTTAAGAACTTTGCTTCAGGATGAGAAATGGCGTGGCAGCAGCAGGAAGGCCCATTAGCTAAAGTGGAACCTCAGGTTAAGAACAGCTTCAGGTTAAGAACGGACCTCCAGAACAAATTAAGTTCTTAACCAGAGGGACGCAGGTGGTGCTGTGGTCTAAACCACAGAGCCTAGTACTTGCCGATCAGAAGGTTGGCAGTTTGAATCCCTGCGATGGGGTGAGCTCCCGTTGCTCGGTCCCTGGTCCTGCCAACCTAGCAATTCGAAAGCACGTCAAAGTGCAAGTAGATAAATAGGTACCACTCCGGCAGGAAGGTAAACAGTGTTTCCGTGTGTTGCTCTGGTTCACCAGAATCGGTTTAGTCATGCTGGCTCCCTCGGCCAATAAAGCGAGATGAGCGCCACAACCCCAGAGTCGGTCACGACTGGACCTAATGATCAGGGGTCCCTTTACCTTTATAGGAGGTCTGAAAGCTTGGCCCAACCCCTAATATTCAGAGATACTAACAGAATCTACATCAGAGATAGCCAATGTGGTGTCCATCAAATGTTGGACTACAACTCCCATCAGCCTTAGTTACCATGGCGAAGTTCAGGGATTATGGGAGCGGCAGTCCAAATGTATTTGGAGGGCACCCCAGTGGCTACCTATTTGTATCCAAGTCTCCTTTGTGAGTGGGGGATGCGATGTGTGAAATATGGCTACAGGAGTACTATGGCTATATTTCTGTTGAATGTTGGGTGACTCCTCAAAAGATTCACCTGTTACCCACCCACATCTGCTGCTCTGGGTGCCTTATATCCCTCTAAGTGGACGCTCAACAGCAGAATAGAGAAACCCTCTTTGAGTACAGAAAATCAACACCGAATATTGAAGTTGGGTCCTGTGATGGAGTGCTGTAAAACACTGGCTCAAACGGAGTCCCGATTTTCTGCATAAAGCACTAAAGTTCCTCTCAATAACATAACACTTTCAAAGATCTTCAGATTTAGAAGCCAATTAGAGTATGAGTGTAGTGATTGCTAATAGTGTATTAACATGCGCCATTCAATCAAAACTGGATTTATATTTGCAAATGTACCATCAACACAAATGGATGGGAGAGAACAATGTTTGATGCTCTCATTCTCTCAGTTAATGAGGTGAGAAGAAAACACAGAGCAAACAACTGTGCATCATTTGGAAATATCCATTATATTATCTTGGTTTCTATGAATAAATCTATTGAATGCCTGGAATACAGCAGAGCAGGGCCACAGAAGTCATGATAGCCAGCTTGTTACTACTAATATAGACCTGATCCTGCATGAGGTTAATAAAGACCAAGGGTGGTGTCAGGCTGCAGCCCAGTGTATATTTAGGTTGCTATGTCTCATTGACTTAATTGGCTTTTAAGCAGCCTATGTGTGGGATTCAAGCCAAAAACATTTTTCACTCCCGACTTTGTTGCAATAACTTTGTTCCACTGGTGGCGAGCTATGGGAACCAGTGGTCGGCTCCAGCTTTGTGAATGGTGTAATTGGCTTAGCACTATAGTCCACTTCAGCTGTTCTACTAATGTTCGAAACTGACACATGAATAAGGAAAGCAGGGGTGACTCGCAGTCCCCCATCACAATTTCTTCATGAATCACAGGGCAAGTATCTGTGGTGAGGAGTCTTTTGTACTCAATGGCTGTTCTCCATGTGATTTAGAACCTTCAGCCCCTGGGTTCTGAATCTTGCAGAAAGGTCTCCATGGCTCCAGAAGGATTCCAGCTTCATAGGTTTGTTCTCCAATTCATGGGTGGTAGATGGTGATGGAGGAAGAATTTAGGAAGTTCAACCCTGTCTCACCCACTTGCAAGGATTTGTTTCACCAATAAGTAGAATAGATGAAGTGGGTTTATTCACCTGGCAATGCTCAGTGACATAAACATTTCCCTAAAACAGACACACCCCATAGTGAAGTATTCCTTCTGCTCTTGTGAAACATCTGTAGGAAGTTCAAGAGACGTTTTGCAGTAGTTTTATGTTATGGGGAGCAACCCCAGCTCAGTGGCAAAGCACATGCTCTGCATACAGAAAGTTCCAGTTTGAGACCCTGATATATCCAGTTTTTGAGAAGGATCCGGTACCAGATGACATAAAAGACCTCTTCCTCAGACTGTGAAGAACTACTGTCAGAGCAGAAAATACTCGGCTAGGTAGATTCATAGTCTGATCTGGTTCATTCCGCAGCTTCCTAAGATTTCCTAGGGGTTTTTTTATCAGTACTTATAAGACAGGGATGTCCAACAGGTCGATTGTGATCTACTGGTAGATCCCTGTAAGGCTTTGGTAGTTCAGTTTATCTCTGGCTCCCTTTCCTTAGCGTTGCTAAAACTGACTCCAGCCACGCCCCTAAAAAACAGAACTTGCCCCCCCCCAAGTTTTATTTTAAAGCCCTTAAAAATGGGGCCTTCCCCATTCCTAATAAAAGCTCAACAACTTTGAGCTGAACCCAAAAACCGGGGCTTTCCTTCCCCCAAAAAAGCTCAACAACGTTCAGCTGAACTCCAAAAAGGCGGGGGTAGATCACTGCCAGTTTTTAATTCTGAAAGTACATCACAGTCTCTTGAGAGTTGGCCACCCCTGCTATAAGACAATAAACCAGTAGTGGATAGTGATGTGATGCTGCTTACCTGACCTCCCATCATGGTCATCAGTAGTGCAGGTGAGGGGTAAGGTGGTGGCAAGGTTGGTGCAGTGCAAACACACCAGCAGAGCCAATTCAGTGCTCCAGCTGGTGCGCTTGCATCATGCAAAGATCGCCACTTCTTTGCCCCTCTCCAAACACCACAGCTTGATCGGAGGTCAAGCCAGTGCAGGCAGTTAATATTTGTTGTGAATTCATACAATGTAACCGTTGGGAGATGTTATGCAATCATTTTCTAGGAAAAAGCCATGGAACATTTTCATTAAACTGAATTGATTTTTGATTTTTGATTTTTGCTGTGGGGGTGGGGAGGGATGCTTTGAGGCTGTAAGTGGGAGGGGAAATAAGTGAAAATGGCATTCCCTCCTCCTCCATTACTGGATGCCTCCTGCTGGTGCATGAGTACTAGAGAGACCAATTTGATTCCACTCAGAATAATACATCCTTTAGCATCTGATGGAACCGTGCAAAATTTGCTGGAGTTACACGGTTTCCTGAGGCATTCTGTGGCTGGCTCGGTTAAGAAGAATTGCTCAAAGGGCATTGTACAGCCTTCTTGACAACAGAGGAAAATTAGTAATTATGTGGTGGGAATGAGAGAGAAGAGAAACTGCTCTGTCATTGTTGGCTGGGGTTAACACAGAGCTACCAAAACGTGTTAACTGTGTCTGTTAAAATGACACTCTCTTCTCATGACATTTTATTTATTTTTTCATATTCTAATGCATTTTATTTGATGCCTTTAGAACGTTAATGGAATGAAAGCCTCAGTTATTACTTTTTTAAAAAATAAAATAAAATAAGAACACAGCTTTGATCTGTTCTTTTTGCCCAAGGAAATCAAAGCACTTTAAAATATTCATTCTGCCTCTCTCGACTCTTCTTTTGAAGACAGTTACCCAAATCCCTGAAGGCAGAGTACATGTCAAGGTAAATTCGACTGGTATTTGTCTCTCATTGTTGTTGTTGTTTTTCATTGGTATTCTAATGATTGATAATTAGGGGAGGAATCAGAGCTCATCATCTGAATGAGAACTGTGTAGTTGAAGGATGGATCTGAAGGCACGAGGGACCATCTGGCCATTAAGACCACAGATGCCAGATTCTTCTCCAGCTGTGAAAGAGGATGGGCTTTCAGTTTGCCAACTGCTGGGAAGATTGCTACTGCGTCTCAGACTAAGTTAAAATGGCAAATCATGGGTCTTGTAGCTATGCTGAACCCTCTCTGAAGTTAGGCTGAACTTTCTTGGATTTGCCTCATTTCCCCTACTGACAGAACATGCCCACCCTCCCACACCATTCCTTGTTTGTCTTTCCCTGTCACCACTGCTTTTCTATTCCCTTCCCTCCCAGCTGCTGCTTCTGCTTCTACTGGATGCCTCACTCAGTGGCTTCATCTTTCCTCCTCCTAATTCTAATTTTCTGAGATTGTTAATTTGGGGTTTTCATCAGCTGTACGCCATAATCATCACAATTATAACAAATAAAGGCTTGGCATATCTGTCTTTGCATGTCATGAGTCTATCTCATATATTAGTTTCACCTGTTAAGTTGAATTACTGAAATAAATGAACTTTTCCACGATATTCTAATTTTTCGAATTTCACCTGTAGAGCAAAGGTAGTCCACATACCAGTCTCTACTAGTCTTAATGGGTGCCAGGCAGTACCCCACCAACCTCATTCTTCCCATTTTCCTACATGCAACCAATCAAAGGCATGGCACTCTCTACTGGATTCCTTCTTCCTCGCCCTTGAAGAACATAGCAGGGAGGGTGGTGACAAAACTAGAATTAGTTGTCTGAGTTTGTCAATGGTTCTGGCTCCACTTACAGTTTGTCTCCCTGCAATGGGCACCAGCCACCAATCCCTTCAGATGTTGTTGGATTAAAACTCCCACCATCCCTGGCTACTGATCATGCTTCAGTTGACATGTGAAAAGTTTCTACACACATACTGATTCAGATGTGTAATGGTCCTTCATTCAAGAGTCCCTAGTTGATTCTGGGCACTGGAGATGTGGCCACATGATTCTTTCAATGTATCGGAGGTTCATCTGGACTAAATACCATAGTGGTTATTATCAGCTAATGCTGGAAATATTTAGCATGGAGATTGATTATGATTTAGATTTTCTTTTCTTTTAAAGCTTGGTGTCATTTCTGACATCTACAGGTTATTGATGATGAAACTTTCCAGCATACCATCTCTGTTCTGAGTAATTTTATTCCTGGTAGTTCTGGCCCGGATGGGCTTTATCCTGGAACCTGTGTTGTATTCCCAGAATCCTCATTACATGAGCCTACTCAGAATTATGCAGAATGTGCATTTCCCTCCTCATATGGTGCTGGTGGCAGCAGCTGGCTGTGTTTCTGTCTGAGCATTATACATTCAACACACACACACACACACACACATTATCTTTTCGACAAAATGTGCATGGCCCCTGCTTTTATATAAGCTCTTAGCTACATCTCTGAAAAATCGGTTCATAGATTTTTACGTCCATTTCATTTTTACAGCGGTGGTGTTATACATTCTGCATTTTCAAGAATGGGCAAGGTTTAAAAAATGTGAATAAATTTATGCTTGGAAACTGGATTTGGAGCTTTTCCAATATGTTTAGTTCCTGCGTTTTAAATGTGTGTGTTCAGTGGCTTTCATCATAACAACTCCATCCAGCAAATCAACAAATCTAGAGTCTCCATATATGTTTATGTCAGTGGGATAACCAATGTAGTTTACAATTTACGTTAAATGATGAGGAGTAGAGTTAACCCATAAATGTATTTCTGGATATTATTATTAAGTCTGATAAACAAGTTGAAGTTCCTTGAGGAAGAGAATTGCATTGGACTGGAGAGGATGCGAGGCTTAGAGACAAACTGTTTCTCATCAATAAGTCGGCAATCCCTTGCTAAGAAGCTTTGCTTTTGAAACCCTCTTGGGGTTTACTAAATGAATTTAAAGCAATACAGATACCTCCCAAATCCCACTATGGAATTCACAAGTAAGCCAAATAAGCTGGAAAAATTCTTTTAGTAGCAGAAGGCAAAGTAAAATTAATCAAAACTGGAGGGGAAACATGTGTCATGTATGTTTTCCTCAGTTGTATTTAACCAATCACTGGAAAGATCTGGAAAGGAATATTGTTATAAATAGGCTTAGCTTCTGCCTCCCTTGTGAGCTAGGACAAGTTGCCTTCTGCAGTTTACACATGAGTGGTGTCATCACCACATTACCAGTTTGAACACATGGAACTTCAACCCGTCTGTATCTTAAAGGAGAATGAGACCGTTTGAAGTTAGCTCCCTTTCTAGCAACTGAATACCATTAGCCAGAACAGAAGAGTTGGTGTGGTGGAGGTCGCTGAAGTCAAGGCTCATCACACTGCTCCAGGTTTCTAATTTAAGGAATTTATTAGAAATTGAAGAGGAAAGCAAGTGTGAGAAACTGAAATTGTACTGAAATAAAATAAATGGCATTTTCTAACTGACCCTTATACTTGATTTAAGAAAGCCTAAAATTAGTTCCAGTAACTCACATAGAAATGATGCACCCTTCAGTGTGCCAAGGACATGAACTCAGTTCTGGCAGGGAGGAGGCAGAGCTTTTTCTAGGCCAAAGCAAGTTTTAAAAATTGCAATTTTCACACTGTGTTTGAGCTTGGTTGTTAGGTTGGCATGGGAGAAAAGCGAGTGACCAATCAGATTTGTTTTTAGCCTTTTGAGAATGCTCACTCAGGATGAATGGCTGGGGCAACCCAGTCAGATGGGCAGGGTACAAATGAAACAACAACAACAACATTAATTCATGGTACAAAGTAGAGCCAAAAGGGTGTGGCATGTGGTGTGGTTTGGAGTTCTGAAGGCCAAATAGACAGTCCTGGAGGGCTGCCTTTGGCCCCAGAGTCTGAGGTTCTCCACCCTTGATTTAGTTTGTGGAAGTAAATTAATAGGTGTACTTAAGGAATTGTCTCATTACCTCCTTGCAGGATAAGCAGAAAATAGCACTTTGTTTTCTTTGAGGGGGTTGCTTTGTGGGTGACCTTCTGGATGAGGAGACCTCCTGGGTATGGGTGGGTTTTCATAAAGGGATGAAAAGAGGTGTTGGGAGGGATGGCCAGTGTTGTTTTTTTCTGGGGCGACTCAGGGGAACACATACCCCTAAACATTTTGTGAATCTAACTGAAGAAGGAACTAATTTTTTAAAAAAACAGTTTCTTCTCTAAAATGGTGAAGCGTCAGTTCCTTTCACAGTGTTTCCTGAGTCTCAGATGGAATGAGTGTACCCCTAAACACTTTTTTAGAAGAAGAGGAAAAAGAGGAGGAGGAGGAGGAGGAGGAGGAGGAGGAGGAGGAAGAAGAAGAAGAAGAAGAAGAAGAAGAAGAAGAAGAAGAAGAAGAAGAAGAAGAAGAAGAAGAAGAAGAAGAAGAAAGTACTGTGGGTGGCTATTCTGCTACAACTAAGAATGGTGGAATCTAAGAATTGTTCCTCTTCTTCCTGCAATTCTTCATCTTCTACATCTAGATCACCAAATTATTCAGCCCTGAAAAGTATGAAGTGGGAAAGGAGAGCTGGGGGGGGGGCGCACACCTGGCAACCAATGTGCCCCTTTGGTTTAGATAGTACATGTGTAGACAAACCTAAAAAGCTGCTTATCCTGGCAGATTTTGCCATAAGATTTTCTTGCCCCTGCCCCATGCTAATAGATGAAGAATGAGGGTTGAAATTGAATTGGAATTAGTATGCCACAGATCCGATTTTCAGGCCTATAAGGTGGTGGTGGTTAAGACATCTTTTTTCATCCGTGAAATCCGTGTCATAGCTGTAGAAATAATGGAGGACGACACAGGAGTTGAATGCATGTGAGCTGTGCAGGAGCAAGCAAGCTGCCGGCTAGCTTTGCAGAGCCTCTTTTTATTAGCAGAAACCAACAGTTGGAAACAGTAGTGAAACCACCCTGAACTTAACATATTTCCAGCAAGGGCACATTTCTAGCATGAATGATACACGCATCAAACCAGGTGCTTCCCCAAATGTTCCCCTGATACTTGAAAGTCTGCCTCACTCATCATGCTCCAGCCAGGTGAAACATTAAGCAAAGCTTTCTGTGAGGGAGGCAAAGGTCAGAGAGTGGGCACGGTGGCTAGACATGCTGTGGCGTGTCTTATGCTGAGGTAGGGTGTGCCCCCAGACTGCATCCGTAATCCCCACAATAGCTCTTTCAGATAGTATATAAAGTGGTACCTTGGTTTGCAAACAGTCTGCTTTGCATACATTTTGGATTACAAACACACCAAACCTGGAAATGCATGTCCCGGTTTGCAAACTTTTTTTGGTTTACAACCCATTATTTCTTTTGGATTACGAACAATTTTTGGAGGGGAGGCCCCATTGGGTTACAACTTGTTTTGGTTTACAAACAGACCGCCGGAACGGATTATGGTTGTATAGGATTTCCAAGACACTATTAAAACAGTCTTAGGAATGCTTCTGGGAAGGAAATGATAAGACTTAGGCTTTGGTGTTGGTCACTGCGATGTTTTATTAATGGCTAGTTTTTTTATATAAGAAGAAGAAGAGTTTGGATTTGATATCCCGCCTTTCACTCCCTTTAAGGAGTCTCAAAGCGGCTAACATTCTCCTTTCCCTTCCTCCCCCACAACAAACACACTGTGAGGTGAGTGAGGCTGAGAGACTTCAGAGAAGTGTGACTAGCCCAAGGTCGCCCAGCAGCTGCATGTGGAGGAGCGGAGATGCGAACCCGGTTCCCCAGATTACGAGACTACTGCTCTTAACCACTACACCACACTGGCTCTCCATATAATAGGGATGCATTTATACAGATCACCTTTTTACATGTCCTTGTTGACTGATCTTGGCATGTGGAGGGTAGCATGAAAGGAATGCTCTTTAGGATTGCCATAGGACATAAATCTCCCCAAAGCATAAACAAAGCTTCTGCTATCACTGTCTGTTTATTCACATATTGAGTAGCACATGGTTTTCTACATGGAAAATCTTGTGCTATCACTACATCACTTGTTTGCATGAAGGAGCTACTGCAGATTTGCTATCATAGATCATCCCCTGTTGTCACATTAGCTTATCGCCTAACAAGGCAAGGCTGTCTGGGATGTGATATGAACAATCTGTGACAGTGAATCCCTGATAATGTAACTGCACAAAGAAGTAAGCTCCTTGATGAATCGAAATCAACTGAATATCTTGTCAGCGGCATGAACCAGCCTTGTGCCTTAGTGAGCAAATCTTATGCAGCAAGGGTGGGAGGTTTTCAGCATCATGGGGGGGGGGGAATATGAGTTATATGAGTTATACTTGTAACACATTGTGATGCATTTATTCAGAACAGGTTACTTGACACTGGGTGTGTGTATGGCTCTATGTATGCACTTTCCCCCCTGTCTGTAGATCCACCCATATATATATATATATATATATATATATATATATATATATATGTGTGTGTGTGTGTGTGTGTGTGTGTGTGTGTTGGGTGGATCTACAGACGGGGGGAAAGTGCTATAAATGAATCAGAAATTAAATTGTTAAAAATGATGATGATAGATAATAATAATAATAATAATAATAATAATAATAATAATAATTTGCTATTTGTACCCCGCCCTCAGAGCGGCTAACATCAGAAAAATAATACAATAATACAAAAGAAAAAACACTATGTAAAACTGCATAGAAAATTTCTTTGCTCTCCAGCACCATCTGGTGTTGCATGTTTATAACACATGCTGGGAGTCAGACAATGCCCAGAGTTATGTTAGGGAAGGCTGGCCTAGTTCAAAATTTGTTTAGCCCTGCGAGTCATATTGTCCCTTGCACCCTACCATTCCCACATTGAGTATAAATAATGTCCACGATGAGAATACTTCTCTATGCATGGGGGAGGGGGAGATGAGAAAAGGAAGAATCTCAGGAATACTGTCATGTACTGAGTTGAATAGGATCCAAAATGCAGCAGTCTGATTGGTCCTAGAACAATAGGATCCAAAATGCAGCAGTCTGATTGGTCCTAGAACAATAGGATCCAAAATGCAGCAGTCTGATTGGTCCTAGAACAATAGGATTCAGAATGCAGCAGTCCGATTGGTCCTAGAACAATGCAGCAGTATGATTGGTCTACAGGAGCCACCCAATCCAGCTCCAGATGGAAGTGAATCCACAACCTGATTGGCCTACAGGAGAATTCCGGAATTAGCCAATGACATGCAGCCCACTGTGTAAATAATGTATATAAAGCAGATACTTTGGGGGGTCTTTCATTCCTCCTCGTCACTATGAGCTGAATAAAGAGCATGAAATACACTCTCAACTCTGAGTATATTTCAAATACTCTCAGGAAGAATGCTTTCTGAGAAATTTTGACTCAATTTGTGTAAAAAAGGAAAAACAATAGAGTAGTGTTCTTGGTTCAGTGGCAAACAAAAAAAGGCATTCTTGTTTCAGCCCACAATATGTGTCAAAATGGAGGTTGCAATTTTTTTTAAAAAAGAAACACACATCCTCAAAATTGATATATATAGAAATTCCAGGTGAACCTGGAAGACTGAATAGGATCATTTTATATGTCATTTAGACTAATGGTGGGTACTTCTGTCCTATAGATAGAAAATTAGGAATCAGGAATCTAGGTCTAGGGCTCAACTGAGACTTCTCTAATTTTATTGGCATGTGATGAAAGGAGGGGGATTTTGGTCATGTTTCAGAGGGTGATTTTTGAGGGTGAGTGTGAGAACTTACCTCGTGGATGTGTTTTCTCCTCCTAATTCTTTCTTTGAAAAGGTTTGTCCTGCCTTTCTGGTGCATACACATAACTTAAGGTGACTTACATCGATTAAAATTACAATCTCACAAGTAAATTCAATAGAGACAGACAAGGTTGACAAAGCAGCTTCTGAATTAAAACACAGTGAATTGGTGGTATAGGAAGCCTTGTTGTTTAACCATTAGGGGGCACAAGGGGGCAGCAAGTAAAGTTGCGTCCGGAACAGATATAAATTAGCTTGTTTTAAGCAATGCCTACATCTGAATTTAGCGTGTGCTTTGATTATTCCCAACTCTTGAGGTCAACTGGCAAATTAGAGTAATGTGTTTAGTAATGGGTCCTGATATCTGAGTAGGAAGGTTAAGGTCTCTTGGCTAATATTCTTTACTGTCAATCTAAAGGAGAAAAGACTGATGTTGCACATCTCAACTGTCCTTGTAGATAGGTTATGTTTCAAGAGACAGCAGATCTTAGAATGCCCCAGAACTCTCACATCTCATTTGGAAATAGCTGCTTTTATGTGTCTGCTATGTCAGGGTTGCATGTTTTATGGATGGGTTTTTTTAAAATAAATAAATAAATAAAAATCTTGATTTGTTTGATGATGACCGGGCCTTGCAGCATGAGGTATGGGGTTATTGATTAATTCCTCAATCAAGGTAATCTTGGAGGAGATAGAGAAGAAAACCTTAGATGTTCATGTCACCTTACCAGTGGTCTCAAATAAAAGTCTATAGTAACCCGCCCCTTGTGTCATTATTTATGATCTTATGTAGCAGAAGGGATAAAAAAGAACAGCTCTTTTTAAGGAAAAAGGTGGTATGTGGTGTACATTATGAAAAAGTGATGGTAAAATTGTTTTTGCTATAGAAAGAACTCATAATAGCAGATGAGTGGAGATTTTCATCAAGACCACAGAAGATGAGGAGAGGCAGTTCATCCCTTCCCTCCTCAGGTTTATGATGATGAGAAAATTATGCTATGCTTCTATTAGCCCCCTGCTATAAGAGCCATGAGAGTCCCATGGAGTGCAAGAAGATCAAACCTCTCCATTCTTAAGGAAATCAGACTTGAGTGCTCCCTGGAAAGACAGATTGTGAAGCTGAGGCTCCAATACTTTTGCCACCTCATGAGAAGAGAAGACTCCCTGGAAAAGACCCTGCTGTTGGGAAAGATGGAGGGCACAAGGAGAAGGGGACGACAGAGGATGAGATGGTTGGATAGTGTTCTCGAAGCTACCAGCATGAGTTTGACCAAACTGCAGGAGGCAGTGGGAAACAGAAGTGCCTGGTGTGTTCTGGTCCATGAGGTCATGAAGAGTCGGACACGACTAAACGACTAAACAACAACAACAACGTAAGAGCCAACTCCTAGGGCCCGAGTTCCCTTCGGCTGCTCCAATAAAATATTTGAGGGGCCAGCCCCCCCCCCAGTTGATGGGCATTGTGATTCAAATGGTGTGCATGCCCCATATCTTCTGATCAATTATGTGGGGTGGGACGTATCTGCCCCCCAATATTTTGCACCCCTGTCCCCCACCAATCCAAGTTGGACCATTTTCATTAGGATTGTGGCTGGGGAAGAAAGAATTCAACCTCCCCTCCCCACATACCATGATCCAGACAAAAAGTGCTCCTTCTGCACCTGCTTTTCATGAAAATAAAGAAAAAATGAGACTCCTTATATGCTTCACAGAGATGTGCCTAGTTTGGTCCTGAGACAAAATATCAGAAAATGAAGAAATGGTGAAATAATTAAAAATGTATTGTATTCGGGGGAAATTGCTTGGCGAAAATGTGCATATTATGAAACATCTGCACTAAAATGCTGATGAACTTTCAAGACGATTTTTATTTTTTAATGCATAAGAATATGCAGAGAAGTGAACATAAGTCTGGTAAAATTAAAAACTGAGAGAAACTGAAATGGGCAGATTCATCCTCCAGATACTCTGGTGGGGCTTGCATGCCTGTAAATTTCATCCACTTCTGTCAAAAGAGAAAAATTACAGGCCTTTGATAAAATTCCCCATAGTAAAGGGAGAGGGAGATAAAACAGACTCAGACAGAACACAAGCTGAATCAGGTATATTATGGACTATCTTAGACTGAGTTGGGTCAGATTTTTTTGGAAGCACTAAATGAAAGTCTAAATCAAATTTTGAGGTCAGTGCCCACCCTTAATATCCCCAGCCCTGAAGCAGCTTTTTGGATCCCAGTCCCAAAAACTTTCTACACGTTCAGTCTCAGAATACTTCAAGTAAATTATCAATCACTGATAAGATATTAGGAAAGCCCTCTTAATTAATTGTTTCATTTTTTTAAAAAAAATGAGATACAGTTTCAGTGTTGCACATGTTTATTATGCTATCTTGTGCACAGATTAAACATACGTGAAATATAACATAATTTGCTGGGTATGTTTTATGATCTCCTAGGGAAACATGCAAGGCGAGGCTGTCTATTAGTATTGCTACTCTGAAGCGATCTATTAGCATTGCTGCTTTCCAAGGGCAAGAGTACAAAACAAGAATTTCCATCTTTCCGTTAAGAACGCTATCAAATTTCTTCATTCTGACAGGCAAGATAGGCTAGAATAAACGGATAAAGTATTTATATTATCCAAGCCCTTCTCAACAAAATCTAAAGCTCAAATAATTAATCTACACAGAGGTAATGGAATTGTAGGTGCATGTTAGGGCAGCTGATATGGACTTTGCAGCATTAATGTCAATTATGTATAGCATCAAAAATGCACCTTATCCTTGGTGCTAATGCATTTTTGTTAAATACCTCAGTAACTCTTGCTGCTTACAGGATCTTATCCAAAGGCTGGAAAATGCTCCAAAGGAGGAGAGAATGATTGAAGCAGCTTTGTTAATCTCTACAGCACATGATTTATAATCCTGTCTGGTAAAGTCAAAAGATACACCATTTCCCCAGGTCTCTACTATGGAAGGAATGCAGCAATATTTTACTTTCCTTTTTTGCATTTCATGGACCAATGTAGGGTAATCTTATCATTTCTTTTCTCTCTCTTTTTATATGCCTCAGAGTAGATGACAGTAAGATTCTACTACATATAATGACATAGTTTCACCACACACAAAAATGTGCTACATTCTTAAGCAAAGACCCTCAACAATAAATGTGAGATTATTTCAGGAATGTCTTAAAAGCTTTGTGCATGAGGAGATTCTTCAAATATTCTGAAACTAAACAACACAATATATTTGCAGTATTTCCTTCTTTTTGTTTACTGACCCTGCTGCCGTGATTTTAACACAGAGACACAGAAATTTCACAGGGGAAGCATTTCACCCCAGCATAAATTATGAGGTAAATTTCACTTGCTTAAAGTAGTGCGGTATTCTTAAATTTATAGGTGTGGAACCAGTAACAAGGCTGGCAACTTAGCAGAGCATATTTTTGTCATTTACACCCACATAATTATGAAATGTGATAATGAGTGGAGTGACTGCATTGGGTACATCTCAGTCAGCGCTAGCCTATTAGGTAGGATAAAATTGTATGCTTCAGTAGCTTAGGGTACCATGGAAAGGCATAAATTGTTCAATTATTTGATATTTTGTATTATTTTACCACCACAGTTTGATTTTCTGTTTCAGGCACTCAAATGTGTTGGGTTGTCTCTGCGTCTCTTTTCTCCTCAGTGCATCTTAAGCCAGGAATGTTATTCACAAAGTCCCATTGATTTAACTTTGTTTCATTGTGCCATTCGTCTATTTCTTCCATGTGGGGTTTTTCATGTACGTGTCTGTGCAGCCACAGATAGCAATCAATTTAACTTCATTTTCATTATGATCAGGAAGAATATTATGTTCAAAAAGCACTTGCATTTGAGCGGGACAGTGCTTGATATTTTCTCTTTCCGTTCTGTTGTCATCTGCATTCCTTCCGAGATGATTTTTTTTCTTTTCAGATAGCATGAAATTGTGCACCTATGTGTGGTTATGGCCACACACACACAAATATGGCTGCTTCTGTTCTCTTGCACATTTTCTACACATTGGGCCTTTTTGAACACAATGGCAAACTATGCCTTAGTGTCGCATGCATGTGCCTCATGCTTCCACATTTATTTTTAAACTAGGACTCGGTTATACAGCTGCAAGTATAACATTTTAAGTGTACTTTAAGTGCATTATACAAATGTGATACTAGAAGGCGATTGTGAGTGAATGGCAAATTCTATCTATATCTATCTATATCTATCATCTATCTATCTATCATCTATCTATCTATCTATCTATCTATCATCTATCTATCTATCTATCTATCTATCTATCTATCTATCATCTATCTATCATCTATCTATCTATCATCTATCTATCTATCATCTATCATCGATCATCTATCTATCTATATCTATCTATCTATCTATCTATCTATCTATCTATCTATCTATCTATCTATCTATCATCTATCTATCTATCTATCTATCTATCTATCTATCTATCTATCTATCTCTATCTATCTATCTATCTATCTATCTATCTATCTATCTATCATCTATCTATCATCTATCTATAAATGAGCATTTCCAAGCGTTTTTTATATGTGTCTAGATTCCACCCTAACCATGGCTCCTTATTACATGTGAACTCAGAGGAATTCTGGTTCCCTGAGTTTGGCAGCTTAAATTGCCAAAACCACAGCAACTCACAAAACTCTAGATTAGGCTGCCCTTGCATATGAAACTATCCCAGACTGCTGTATATTTCCCCTAACTGATGGCGATCCTTTCAGATATATAATATCCCTGGAAACAGCTGTCTAATTGTACTAATCAGATTTTAATCACTTTTCTTTCTGAAATGGCTCCCTGCATTTCATAGGGCATATTGATAAACATCATATTTTCTGGGCTGGGTAATATAATGTGAACCTGGAAGGGGGTGATTTCTGTTGGCCTGTTTTAAAATAAAAATCTTGCAATGCCTTTTTAGTAAGGAAGAAGTTTATAAAGGCCTTCTAAGGCTTCCATTTTAGTTTGCCCTAGCAAGACCACTTACTTCAGTCACAGGTAACAACCACACATCTGTAAATACAGTTGGGCATTTATATTTAGATGCAAGTTTCCAACCGTTGCAAATATTAGTTGTTCTTTAGAGAAAGTTGCTTCCCACTGGTGCAATTCTGGAAACTGAATGGATGTTTATCCTGCTTTGTGTAATGTCACAAATAATGCATTGTACAATGCCCAGTATGAGATTATGATGTTAGTAATTTACATCAGTAAAGGGGCTAATTGAACCTTTGGTTGAGTACTCAAATTGGTTCCCACCAGCTAAAGCTTTCCCTTGTTGTGACAATGGTAATCAGAAGGTCTTTGAGGACCATCTTTAGTAGTAGTTACTAATCACAGAGCCATTCACTGCACTGCTTGCATAGGGATTTTGTCAGCAATTACATTTACTTAGAATAGCTAGAGTCCCTTGGAAAGATTGTACACTAGAGGATCAAAAAATTCAGCCCAGCTTGCCAGAGCACTGGGCTAAAATAGTAGATAAGCATTTAATAGAAGCCTCACAGCTTTCTTTTTTATTATTATTTGCAGACCTGTGACACAACGTCTTCATGCAAGGATGAGAGAAACTCAGTCGAAGATTTTTACGGGCATGTCTGGAACAGAATGACAACATGGCTGACAACAAAAGAAGTTACTTATTCAGGAAGCAGTGCTTATCACTCTGGCTCACATATCCAAATGATCTCTGTACAATCATCCTAGGACCACTTGACACCATTATTGGAGCTTGCCGTTGTGGCGTTTGCCTCCTAGGTGGGTTATAAGGAAAGGGTTAAATGAGTGTGATGTGATTGGCCAGTGGGAACCCAAGGGGAGGAGTTACAGTTAGAGTTGGAGTTGTGTGGAAGTCAGTTGAGAGTTGGGAGTTGGAGAAGTAAGAGGGAGGATAGGTCTGTGGGTTGGACGAGTTGTGTTGTGAGAGAGTGAGAGGAACTGTTAGGTGGAGTCAGATAGATAGTTGGGATAATCAGTTTGAAGTTGTTAGGAACGTATAGGTCAGTAAAGAAACTAAGATTAAGAAACTGCCAAGAAAAATTAACTGAAACCATAAGCTTGTTCCTGCCTATAAAATAAACTTGATTATTTGTTAATGTTAACAACTGTCTGGACTCCGTGTGTACCCGAGAGAAACAGGTTGGTGGCAGCGGGAAAGCAATTACAGACAGTGGTGGCACAGGGATCAACAGACCGTCAAACGTCCGGGGACCCTGTGTGATCACCAAAGCCCTTGTGCCATGTTTGCTTGAAGTTGCCATTTGATTCAACTGGTGACCCAGAGGAGAATACAGGAGGGCTTCCCTAAGTGTGTGAACCAGCCCAAAATAAGACTAAATAATACGTAGGCCATGTCATCTTTTCCCCATGGAGCATTTGGTTCTCTTTTGATTGTAGCATGTCTTTATGATACCTGAATTATGCTTTTTGGACAGACCTTCATTCCAGAAGTGGAATTCCCTCACTAGGCACCGAATCTGCTGCCATTTTGTTACAAGATTAAGTCCTACCTCTTCACCAAGGCTTTTACAATTTGCTAGCAAGGAGTTCTGTTTGCTCATAAGAATTTTATTTTTAAAAAATGATTGATCTTTGGTGATTTTTGCTATCTTTTATCCGGTCTGTCTGTTTCTTACCTTGTTTGCATTTTAATTGTTTCGAAACCCACCCCGGGATCTTAAGATGTAGGGCAGGATAAAGGTATACTAAATGAAACACATTCATAAATTAAACTGTAACTGGTCACCCACCAAGTCAACACAGCAGTCCAGCAGACATAGAGGTCTTCCTAACAACTCTAACTGCTTTTTAGTACCCAGAGGTTTATTGAGCTCTCCCGTTGAACTGCCATGCAGGTGGGGTGTATTTAGCTTCTCAGGTCACAAGTTGGGAATTTGTAATAGGATTGGTATTCGAAAAATTATCAGAGACTGATGGGAGTTTCTATAAGACACCACAGTAATGTATGCCTGTTAGCAATTGTTAACCGATTGCAACTATCTTTCCCAATAGGGCAGCAGAACGTTGTAGGACACGGACCTGTGGTTTGGGGGATTTTTTTGGATTCCAGCTTCCATTGGCAATGGCCTGTGGTCAGGAATGATGGGAACTGGTCTCCAGCAATGTGTCTTGTTTTAGAGCAGCGGTTCTCAACCTGTGGGTCCCCAGATGTTGTTGGACTACAATTCCCATCATCCCTGAGCTCTGGCCTTGCTAGCTAGGGGTGATGGGAGTTGTAGTTCAACAAAAACTCTGGGGATGCACAGGTTGAGAAAGGCTGTTTTAGAGAATGAGAATAGGTTTTCATTATATATTTTAATCCAGTTAAGTGCTCTTTTTCACCCTCACATCAAAAGGATGGAGTTTTATCAGCATGGCTGAATACTGGGGGGAGCCTCTAAAGATCCACTCAAGTGATCATTATGGCTGTTGCTTGCTAACCTAAACATGTGAAAGTGCCACCACCAGTTATCATGTGATCAATCATCGTGGATCATTTGCCTCAGGCAATTATTTCAAGCTAGGAGGTGATAAATCTATCTGGGTTAGCTATTACCCAACATGTATTAGCTATCATTCAACTGAATGTATCTGCTTACCTCTTTTAATTGCATCTCTTAAATTTATAGTGCCCCATTCTCTCTCCTCTCTCTCTCTCTCTCTGCCTCCCTCTCTTGCTTTCACACACACACTTCCATGGAATTAAAACTAATGCAGAATCATTATAACTGAGTTCACTTCAAACGATGTCACAGTGGCTATCAGTCCCTACAGAACAATGCAAAGCCATCATATATTTTGGTAGGAAGAGCTGAGGGGGAAGAGATCCTATGGAGTGTTACCACAGAAGAGGTCCAACTTTAGTTTTGCAAGGAGAATCAGAGCAATGCTGTCAGAGACATGGCCCGCAGAGAGGAATCGGCAGAGGGGGAGGAAGAGGCAGAGGAAAACAGAAGGCTGCCTGTCACTTCTTAAAGCAACACTGAGATGCAGGAGCAGGAAGGTGGTAGTAGGGGATTGGATTCAACTCCAGAAGAGGAGGAATTGGCTGCACCTGAGTCTCCCAGAAGTAGGAGGCGGAGCAAGCAATTACAGCAAAGGAAGATCAGCTGGAAGCGGCAGTGGGCTCAGCATATATCTGGCCTTGGAAGGGGGCGGAGCCAGTGGAGTCAACTGACTCCGATAGTGAAGAATGAGCTGTGGGAGGCTCTGTTGGCTGTAAGCCTGTAATTGCCAACTAAAGCTAAAGGGGTTAAACTGCCAGCTTGCTGTGTCGTGTGTGAGAGATGTGCTAAACCTAACAAATGCCTCATTTATAGATCATGGAAAATGTGGGGTTTAGTTGTTTGACAGCTCTGTATGATGCAGTATTATTGCAGACTAGGGGGGAATCTACACACATATAAAAAAATGCTGTGAAAAGGTTTTTTAAAAAAAAGTTTTGAAAAATACATTGAATTTTGTATAGCTCACTGTCACCATCTAGTGTCACATTTGTGTATTGAAATTTACAACACATTTAAAATGTTTTATTTGCAGCTGTTTAGCTGAGTCCTAGGTGTGAGGAGAAGGGACGCGGGTGGTGCTGTGGGTTAAACCACAGTGCCTAGGACTTGCCGATCAGAAGGTCAGCGGTTTGAATCCCCACAACGGGGTGACCTCCTGTTGTTCGGTCCCTGCTCCTGCCAACCTAGCAGTTAGAAAGCACGTCAAAGTGCAAGTAGATAAATAGGTACTGCTCCAGTGGGAAGGGGAACGGCATTTCTGTGCGCTGCTCTGAAGTGGCTTAGTCATGCTGGCCACATGACCCGGAAGCTGTACGCCGGCTCCCTCGGCCAATAAAGCGAGATGAGCGCCGCAACCCCAGAGTCGGTCATGACTGGACCTAATGGTCAGGGGTCCCTTTACCTTTACCTAGGTGTGAGGAATGTTTGACCTGACAGAAGACAGAACTCTGATTAGCCATAGAAAGCTGGCCCAACGTCCAGGGCACGGGAGTTGTAGTTCAGCAAAATTTGGAGGGATGAAAGCTCCCCATACCTGACATTACACACACACACACACACACACACACACACACACACCATATGTATACATAGCTAGAACTTTAAGCTAAGATCTTCCAGTCAGGAGTGGTAGGCAGGGAGTGACAGTGCCATAGACTGTGATCCCAGTGTACCAGAAAGTGGGGAGGACAGGACTGGGAGAAGGGGCTGGTTTGGGTGCACCAGCAGGAGCACTGGGTTGGCTCTGCCAGTGTGCCCAAATTGCCCCATCACTCCACCCTGCCTTCTCACGGCTTGGCTGAGGGCAGTAATAACGCCTCTGAGAGGTCAGGTCTGCAGCATTGCCACTCCCCATTGACTGCTCCTGATCCCAGGGAAGTGATTTGGAATACAAATTATTAGCATTTCTGCTTTTCATTCTGCTGGCAGTTTTCCTTTTAATTCCAACAAATCAAAAGTAAATTTAATCAAACCTTTGAACGTCTACTTTAGAATGATTAAAAGCAACACACTTTGATGGTTGCAATTTTTTTTAAAGTGCTTTTGTCATGGATATTGTGATTCAGAATGTTTTCCGACAATCCATTGAGATTGCTAGGTAATTTGTTTCTTTTAATTTGTAACCATAGAGATAGGACAAGATTGAAATATGAACTTCCAATAAAAGGGGGGAATAAATTATAAAGCCATCTACTTAAAAAATTATTGACCAGAAATACATAAGGGACGCATTAAACAGCATTTGGGGACATTGTATTTAAAGTAATTGGACCAGACATTATGCATGCTTATTTATGAATTTTTAAGGGTTGCTTTTCATCAAAAAATCAAAGTGGCATTTAAAATAATTAATAATTCATGCTGATGGAAATGGCAAAGTTGGCAAAGCTCTGCCTTGTCCTTTAATTGAAGCTAAATAAATAAGCGGCTTAGGAGAAGCTTGAATATCTTCCACTGCTTAGACAACGTAACATTGCTTATATCATTGCTGAAATAAACACACTGAGCATCGCAATGGAAAAAATGCAGTCAAAGATATATTTTAGCTAAGATTGTGTAAACAACAAATCCACACAAGCGGAGAAAACATAACATTGTGGCATTTGTGTGTGAAATTAAGGTTCCTGAAAAAAGTAGTTTTCTGTTTAAAAAACCCTGGTACGTTTCTAGTCCACAGTGTCAGAAATATATGCCTGAAAATGTCATGCCTATCAAAATCTTCGTAGTCAGAAGGTACACAGAGAAAACTTTGCAGTAGTCAGCAGTTTGGTTTTAGGGCCTTGAATTGCTCTGTGACTAGTAGAAAAAAAATGAATAAGTCATGCAACACAGGAGAAATCTGGGGAAATTGCTTAGTCTGCATAATTTATGCAGGCTGCAGAATCCAGCTTTTCCTAGTTCAGAATGTAGAAAAATATAAATCCCATCAAGTTACCCTTGTTAGTCTATACCAAAAATATGTGTCATACATAATTCAAATCCAGACACAGAGAACTGTATGATGAGTTTTGTTTCAGAGTTCCTTATTTCTGACAGCAGCTGTATACATAGCTCACTTCACCCAACAAGTTCCCATCCACAGAGAGAGAGGGGTGGTGGGTGGGTGGGGGGCAATAACCATCAGGGAAGAACCCAGCGCCCTCTATTACAGTACAAGGAGAAGCAGGAGTCTTATTCAGAGAAAGCAATATGTGTTTAGAGGACTGGCTGTGCACATGCCACCTCTGCCCAAATATTGTCTGTGTGCCAGATATGCCCCCTCCTCCCCTGACCTTTGCATATTTAGTGCAAAGTCGGGGGGGCGGGCTTTAAACTGCATTCAGCTGAATATTGTAGACACACCCTACAGAGTGCCCTACTAAGCATATGAAGGTTGGTGGACCACAAGCTTAACACAGTGATGCAGTCAACAGTGTGATGCAGCAAAAAAAATAACCTAATGCTATTCTAGTGTCCAGATCTAGGGAGATAATAGTACCAGCCCATTCTGCCTAGGTGAGACCACACCTGGAATACTGTGTCCAATTCTGGGCACCACAATTTAAGAAGGATGTTGATAAGCTGGAACGTATGCAGAGGAGGGCAACCAAGATGATCAAGGGCCTGGAAACTAAGCCTTATGAGGAGCAGTTGAAGGAGCTGGGTATGTTTAGCCTGGAAAAGAGGAGATATGATAGGTATCTCAAGGGCCGTCATATAGAAGAAGGAACAAGCTAGTTTCCTCCTGCCCTTGAAGGTAGGACTCAAACCGTTGGTTTCAAGTTACAAGAAAAGAGATTCCAACTAAACAGCAGGAAAAGCTTTCTGACAGTAAGAGCTGGTTGACAGTGAAATGGACTCCCTTGGGAAGTTGTGGACTCTGCTTCATTGGAGGTTTTTAAGGAGAGGTTGGGTGGCCATTTGTCACGGATGCTTTAGATGAGATTCCTGGATAGCAGGGGGTTGGACTAGATGGCCCTTGAGGTCCCTTCCAACTCTGCAATTCTACAATTCTATGAGGAGAAGGCATGTTCAGCATACAGGTGTTCAATCTGTGCCGTTTATCTCCATAATGTTCCAGTTGTGAATGGAGAGCCTTGTCAGTATATGGAAACATCACAGCTGCAGACAGCCAGTTTGTTGACATCACATGATGCGCTTATCTGTGGGAAAGAAGTATTTCCCAGGATGTTCACAGGCTGGATAAGTCTGTGTGAAGAGTGTAACTTGAAGCCTTCTGACTGCGCATGTTCAGGAAGTTTGTCAGACTTGCTGGAACAACTGAACTGAAAGGACATGTTTTTCTCTAGTGCTGTAATGTCAGAAATAAACATCATGTAAATAGATTTCTGACTTATTTTTCTTTCCCCTGCGGAAGCAGGAGGGAGGGGTTGTGCATTTTACCCACTCTTGGGAAAATGTCGCTTATCAAAATCTCCCTGGTCTGTCTGGATATCAGCCAGAGGAGGTTACCGGTAAGCAAGCTCCGAGGACAGTGAGAGGGGCCAGCCTCTATGGAGGGGGCTTGCAAACCAACAAGCCTTTTAAAGTAATGCAGTTAGAAATTGCAGATCTTGTGGGATGTGAAACACAAGAGCAGTCAAGTACAACATCCCTAGAGTGGACATAAAAAGGGATGTCTGGATCAGCCAATCGGAACTTCCTGTTTCTCCTGTCTGGGACAGACTTTCTCTGCCTGTGACTAGAGGTGGGCACGGCCTCACCTGTGCAGGTAACAAAAGCATAGGACTGGCCGCCATGTCTCTCTCTCTCTGACTACATTCATCAAAGAAGCAACATCTGCTTAGCCTAAGATGCCCAGAGGACAGAGGGACTGTCTCTTTATGGGATAGATTCCAGGTGTATGTTACTTTTCTAAGTTAAGTCTGCCTGTCTGCCTTCTGGGGTCCAATTGTGAACAGAATGTGTGAGTAAACTCGTTTTATACTTTTATAGAAGACTGTGTCGTGTCTTATCTTTTATGAGGGAATAAAGGCAAAACACCAGGACTGTTATTATAGAGGCTTTAGTGAGACTGAGCAAATGCATCCGCTGTAAGTTTATAAAGGGGAATGTTACTCTGCTAAATTGTGGAACTTGCTAACACAAGTTGGAAAGGCTATAATCAACCAATATATCCTCTCCTGCATCCCTGAACATTCCCACAGATCTCCAGTTCCTTCCCCCTCTTCCAGAAAGTAACAAATCCTGCCCTTTTTCAAAGCTTGCTTTGGTGTCCTGTGTATCCCCACACGGCTGCCCATGTTGTGAATGGGATAGTGGTACGTTCATGTCAATGTTCCATATAAAGTATACAAACAGCAGCTTAAGTGTGAGTTATGATCATTACTTAAACTGAGCACTACAGGGGTCAGAATCATCTGATAACTTACCTGTTTCAACATTTGCTTTCATCTATGGAACTGATAGCTTGGGGCTCTTTTCTTTTCCCTTTCAAAGCTAGGCTGGTTCGTCTCTGAGTAGAATTTCAATGGGTTTATAATTTGTTAGTGAATTTAATGCAGGGTTTGGTGGATGATGACACAAGGATAGTAGAGAAGTTAATCAGATTTTCCAGATTTATAAATTAGGGGGATAATGAACTGATAAATCAGTAATAAACCTATTCTATAGAGTAAGACACTTTTGGCTCTCTTCATTAAGATTTGTATCTCCTGAAGCCAGAGTGATTTTCTTAGAGCTAAGCCCTCTAGAAGTCATGGTGACCTAGTTTTGAGAACAAAATTCCCAAAGATAAAGTTTTTATTTGAAATTCTAAGGTACTGCAGGAACAAAACAAAACAATGTCACAGGCAGAATTAAATTTTGGGTAGATGCAGATGCAGCATATTAGCCATTTATAAAAGGGGCTAGGAAATGTCGTTCTTCAGGATTGAACTGTTGGTCCATGTAAAAAATGCGGAGAGAGGTGAACGAATGATCTGACTCAGGATATGTTCTCCATGATCACAGTTACTTGGCTTCCTATGTTTTCTGTAATCACAATTACCATGCTGTGTTTTCATTTGTTGTACCAGTAAAATAATGGGTAGTAGGCAACCCAGTTTCAGCTCCAAGGTAGCTTCTGACATCTCAGTATAATTATTCTTCCAATGACTAGGGAAAAAAGGATTCTATAAGGCCTTGGATCTTCTCTAGCAATGCTCATTGTTATGTATAAGTTCAACTGGCTCTCCTGTTCCTTAGCTGTATGTTCTAATATGAATATAAAAGCTGCTGTTCCCTCGCTTCCTCCCACAGCCTAATTTCCCCTCCTTCATCTCCATTAATGGATGGGAAGGGGCACTTGAAAGTGCCCTTTAGGTTCATCTGGCTCACTGCTAATAATGAATGAAAATGTGAAAGCTATAAGATTTAACACAGTTTCACTTCCTTCCCTGAAAGCTACACATTTCCATCATTATTAGCAGGGCACCCATTAATTAGCTCATTAACTTGTCTGTCTCCACTTTTATCACTGTGGCTACAGTTAATGGGACTGTTATGTGGAACATTCTCCCTCATAGTGGCCTAATGCTCTTCATCTTTCCCATTCCTAACTTCCTCCTCTTTCTTGCCTTTCCCACAGATAAATCCAAGCTGTTCTCACCCACGCCAGTCCCCACTTTAGCTATGGCCCAGTTCTACCTCCAATATCTATTATTAAGTCATCCATTCAAGGTCTTCTGAGGGAAGAGAGAGAAAGACCAGCTCATCCTCTTCACAGAGGTCAATAAGATGTAACAGTCTCCTGCCAGCCATACATATGATTTCCTCAGCAATTGTCCTCAGATTCTCTCCATGCCAGTATCACCTTACTAAGAATGCTGTCAACACCCAGACATTTTCTATTCTGTAATACTCATAGTTTTCTTTTAAAAATCTCTGGCTTGATAATTTTAGGAGAGCCCGCTATGTTCTGAAATAGCTTTTCCATCATTTTTCTAGAGTTCACTCGCCCCACCATTTACACCAATTTCATGTTTGGATTTCTTTTCACACACAAAAATGAACTTTTGTAAGTCTAAGGCTACAATCCTCTATTCACTTGGGAGTAAGTCACACTGGCACTGTAGAACTTACCTCTGTGGAAACAGGTATATAACTGTGCAATGAGATTGCATATGCATCTGGGAGAAACGTAATTCCCAATCTTTAAATTTAGTTCTCCACATTTCGACAACAGGTTGTGTGTGTGTGTTTGTGTGTTTAAAATGTCCTTGTGAAAATTCATTAGCATTTATTGGTGAATTTCTCCTAATTGTATGCAATTTTGTTGTCTGAACTCTCACAAACTAATTTCCCCTAACAGAATGCATTCTTGCATGTTATCTTCACCAGTATGCACATTTTAATGCATATTCTATCCTAGTATATGCATCCTTGTACATATTATTTGTCTGGATAACAGCGTTGCAAAATTCAGAGGTGTTCAAATTTCAAATTATGGCTTCTCCAGAATTCTTTGTGGGAAAGAATATGCTTTGAAGGTATAATATGTGCACAGCCACAGACCAGATAGCTATGCAATCTCTGAGTACCATTTAAAGAACTTCAAGGAATATGGTTCAGTACAAGGTTCTAGGACTAAACAGCATTCCAGAGGCTAAATATTTAGCCCTCCTAATGATTATCATCCTAGGGCTGCTACTTCTGGAAACTCATTTTTTATTGGAAAGGGGGGGGGGGAATGGAGGGGATGAACCTTAAGTTTTCCCTTTTATGAAAGTGCTTTGTTTTGAAGTTTCGCTAAGGAACAATATCCAAAGTGGGCATTTGAAAGTTGTAATTAAAACAATTCAAACTTTGAGGACATCTCCCATAGACTCCCATAGACTGCACTGTTGTAAATTATGCAAATTCCCTGTACAATGTATAACTTCGAACCCTAAGTCTATTTGCATACTTAAATTCTCCATTCTCCACTTTAGTCCTTAAGGGAATTACAAGTCACAGTTGAAGCAGAAGAGAGCCAAGAAGAATTAAAGCAAGGGCTTTGGAAATGTAAACATCACAAGCATGCAAATTGTGTCATTTGGGAGTTTTCGTTATTGCCAGAGCACTTTTCTTTAGGCGTTTGAAGTATCTAACAATGCAAATCTCCCCAACACCCAGTAATAGCCGCAGTGGTGGTGCTATCTTTGATGTACTACTCCCAAACAAAAGAAAGGGTGTCTATCTGAAGCACTTTGGGAGAAAATGAAAATGTGTGATGCCATTTAAGAGCTATTAAGTTTACAGATCAAGATATTAGATTCTACCACTATGGGCTGGGACACATTAATGTGCCCTTAAAGAACCCAACTTCTTGGATGGATCTAAAACTCCAAGTCTCTAATAGTGTACAAGCCTGATACTGTATGGGCAGTGGCATCACCCTAAACAAAGAGTAAGGACTCATAATGATTCTCTGATGCAGCCTACATTATAGATGATAATTGACACACAATCAGAAGTATCATTCTAATGGACTGGCTGAGTTGGCAAGGAGAGGCATGACTCAGAATAAGAGCCAGTATTAAGTAGACTATCTTACAATTGCTAGGACCTGAACCAATGGCTTCAAGATACAAGAAAGGTGATTCTGACTAAACATCAGGAAGAACTTCATGAAAGTAAGAGATGTTCAACAGTGGAACAGATTTATGAGCCTTAGTCTGTCACCTCTAATTTAATCTAGAACTAGTTGGGCGATCTACACATGGTTTGAAAGACTTGCGGAATCTGAGAACCAGAATACATTCTACCATAGGATTTAAAAGAGGAGAACAATTGCATGGCGAGTCCCCCCCCCCCCCAGGAGAAATAAAGACTCAAGACACCCAGTATTAGGTTAATGGGTGAATTAGGCCACAACTTTATTGATTACAGGTATGAGCGGTATTGGCCCTATCGACTAGCCAGCATCAGCCCAATTGCATGAAGACCGGAAAGGGTTAACACCATTAGAGGGAGTCCTGCTGAGCCACGTCAACTAGGAGCTCCCCCGGGTCACCGCTCGGGGGCATGCCTTAGGCCCACACCTACATAGGCTGCGGACATGGCCATGCATGCCCCCTGGAATCCTTTACCGGACTACCCTTAGTTTTGGGGGGAGGTGATGTGTTTCCTCCCCACCACCCTATTTACCCCTCCTTACCAATGCCTAACTGCCAATGCCGAGAAGTTGTGATGAGTTGCTACGAGGTAGGTGAAAAACCGATCGGCTGGGTCGTCTGGCGTGGCGAAAAGAGGGCGGGCCCTGACCGCGCCGGCCCTAAATAGGGCAGGGCATGCCTCCCCAGCCACCCGATTGGCTGACTGGGTAGACAACGCTGCCGGGATTCCCCCCGGTCTTGCTGGGGCTGGAACCATCCCCCGCGCACATGGGGTGGGCATGAAGCCTGCAACCCCACCTCCTCCCCAGCTCGGAAGTGGCTTTGTCTACCCATACGTCATCCTCTCTTATATAAAGCCAGAATTAAAAAGTTGCTTAGGCACAGGAATAGGCTATAATGGGTGGCATCTGAACCACTGAAAGCTCCTGTTTCCACTATAACTCTCCTTAGAACAAGACTATAGTCATCTAAAGTTGTGATAATAGGCAAGTCTAGTGATTGCAATATTGCTGTCCTGAAAAGCAATAACATTTTCTGCTTCTGAATTTCATTGTCCAGTATTGGAAACTCTCACTTGTTAGCTCTATTAGATCATATCACACTTTGAATCAGTCTACTAGATGGCTTGCCATTTGTCATGTAAGAATGTGCTGTTCTTGCGGTGAACTCTTTGTCTGCTATTCCCAACCAGTACTATAAAATAATAAAAAATAAACTTGGAACTGCCTGGGTACTGTAATGCTATGCACTTACATGGGAGCAAATCCCATTGAATTTATGTTATGGATTAGGACATGACTTTCTGTATATTTAAAGCCACAACTCCCAGAAACTAAAAATGGGTAATCACATCAAAAATATAACAATGCCTTAAAAAATCATTCAGAAAACAAACAAGAAGGAGGTGGGAGTGCCACTTCAATTTCAGTAATGAAAGAATCAATACTACATGGGCTTACTCTGAAGCATATCCCTCTTTCATTCAATGGGGCTTATTCCTTCTTGTGGTTAGGATTTCAGCTTTAGTGATATTCATTTCCCAGTCCACCTTTGTTTTCCTCTTTCTGGTGGAAAAAATAAGCTTTTTGGGGGGTATGCTACCCATATAAAAGCTAGGGGTACGCATAGTCCCTATGGTCCCCAGATCAGGCAGATTCACCCTGTCTCACTCACCCTAGATCCCTCCCTGGGTTTTTTATGCCCATTTCAACATAAAGTAGGGTTTTTAAAAATGTTTAAGGTGCACAAGCTTTCCCGCTTTCATGGGAAGTTGCTTGTGAACGAGCAACTGTTAGAATTCCTGCTCCGTGATTGCAGTCATGGGATTGTTGTCTTTCACATAACGGTATATGTTTTTACTCCACAGAGTGGGAAGTGCCAGAGACAGGATGTTTGTGTTACTGTATTCTGTGAAGTGGGACTATTGTTCTTTATTTCTCTTTGCTGTCTGATGCTAGAGAGAGAGGGAGCCATGTTGCAGTGCTCCGTGTGTGTTTATATGTAATAAAGTAGATTAGCCAAAATGCTGAGTTGCTGAGGTCTGTTATACAAAGCTGCGAAGACTCTGCGGATCCCTAAGTGTGCCAAACCAGGAGGGAGAGAACATGCCAGTCAGGCATGTGTCTCTGCCAGGGTCCTACTCGAGTGTAGGCTGAGCTCCTGAAAGCAACAACCGCTCCCTACAGGATCTGATCCCCCCACTTAACACATGATAAGTATTAGGATCTGATCCTGTGCAGTGCTTCTCTTTCATGGGTGGCTTTCTTTCATGTGATCAAGCCAGGAGCACCAGCTACCAGCACCATTCAGGATTACAATCCCGTGTAGTGCTGCTTTGCAAGCGGCTTTCACGAAATGAAGCAGCACCCCAGGGGCAGATGAAGGATGGCACCCTGAGCGATGACAAAATTTGGTTCCCTCACAAATATTTCTTATGTCATCATCATTATTATCAGATTTTATTGGTCAATCCAATACAGGTTATTGTCAAGAACAAACAAACAAAAGCAGGTCTCAAAAACATATTACAGTGGTATCTCCAGTTGCGGATGGGATCCTTTCCAGAGCTGTGGTCAGATCCTGAGGTTTCTGCAACTGAAGGGACTACTTCTGTGCATGCGCATGCAGCAAAAACCCAGAAATATACTTCTGGGTTCACCGCTTACGTATCCCGAAGTTTACGTAACCGGAGGGATACTTAAGCAGAGGTACAACTGTACAGCCCATACGATTAAAACATTACAAAACACTTCACAGATATACACAAATTTTATTTCACAACCATTCTTTATTTATTAATATTTTGTGACCCCCTTGGCTCAGTGTCCTGTGTGGCGGAACCATCCACAGTGTCCTTAATCCAGCAATGAGCACCCACATCCCAGAGATGTTCAGTAGAGGTATTGATCATGTGGGGTGTCAGGCAGGAAGGAGAGATGTGGTCCTTTGGCCTACATTCTCCTGGGAAGATGTAGCCACTTCACAGGCAATAGTAGGCCTTCTACTTGTGGTTTTCCTGTCCTGCTCACCTCTCGTTCCTCTGCAATATCATGCCTCCTGACAGCTATGGATAGCTCTGGACTCACCCAACTCAACTTGCAGCAATGTGTCTATGTGTACCTAAATTGTCTGAGGCTTTCCAAATATTCCTGATTTGATCTGGAATATGGGCCTTGGCTGAATTTTGTTCACAGTCCTAATAAATATCCAGCTCTCGGATCAGATTTCAGCTTGTCACATCTATTTGCATGCATGCAGTTTATGTAAAGCTGCATTCACGTAAGTATGGATCCTGAGTGGACTTCAGCCTTTAAACTATATAATTCCAGGAAAGTCTGCATGTTTTATCCCCTAAAAATACACATGGAAGAAAGGTGTCTTAATTCACAGAGCATTCCTAATTTAAATCCTAGCAATATCTTTCTGATCCAAGTGGTATCTTTCTACTGCGCACACATTTTCTCAGGCTTTAGTAACCAAGACAAAATCAGGCAGAGCATTCACATAAAAGAACAAAATATGCAGCTTTCTGCTCTCTAACTTTATTGCATTCAAGTGAACATATATACAGAATGGGATTTTTAATTAAAGCATTATTTTTGTACTGCAGCCTGTTCCATAACTTATCTGTATTTTTCTCCTTTTTCAGTTGGAGAAACCTGCTTGATTTTTGAGTACCCTGTAGTGGACAATTTCCAGTTTGCAGTGTGTGTGTGTGTGTGTGTGTGTGTGTGTGTGTGTGCGCTGAGCAAATACATTCATTATTTCACATATTTTGCTGTATGGAAGGTGAGCAGAGATGGACAGCATTAGAATTTATGAACTTCATCAGGGCCAGAGGGCCAGCCCTGTCCTTAGATAGAGTGATGCAGATGCCTGGAGTGGCAGATGTTGAGAGACAGGGAGAAAACAAAGTTGTGTATATCATAACACCTGTCCAGCACTGCTTAAGCTAGCCTGCTGGCATCAGGGGGCAGTGGATACTAATGGCTTGCTGCTGGTGTAGAATAACCTGTGGATTAGAACACAGCTCCCAGCTGGATCTCTCCAGATTTTGCGATGCAGTTTTGGTGCATGAAAGCATTTACAAGAATGCATGTTTTACATAAACGATGGGTACAAAATGAATATTTCCCAGATGAATGCATTGAAAAACATTGGAAATTGTGTATTTTATTGAAAAGTATCACATTGTACCCCCCAAAAAATGTGTGCATGAAACAGATATAATTTAAATGAAAACATTTCATGCATTCTTTAAAAAAAGTCTGCACATTTATTAATGTGCAATGTTCAGTTAATGTGCACAGTCTGTGTACATAATATCCAACTTATTCAAATCAACAGATTCATACTTGTTCCCCCACTTGAGCATGTGTAGACACCACTTCTACCTGTACTCATTATAACGTGTGTATAGGACGTGTACAAATTTCAGCCATCTGAACCTTTGAGTGAACAATGGGTGGCAATTCCAGATAAAAGTAGTAAGTTCTCACAAATCCGTTTTCTTCCAATTGCAATCAAAACCCTTCAAATGGAAAATTCTGAAATCATGTTTAATGTACACTGCTGCTTGGAGCTGATGAGGAGAAATTGAACTCAGTATTATCTTGCTGGGGAAATTAGTGCATAGATTAGATCTCAATCAAGTGATTAATACCATGGTACAGAAATATCATTATATGTATTGCACGATTCTGTCCAATCAGAAAGCCACACATATATATATTATCGACCAGCTGCCTGAAACTGCAGGAATTGCTGCTTGGTTTAGTGGGTCATAAGTTTGTGCAAGCATATGCTAATCTTAGCCAAATCTTTTTAACTTCCCTTGAAATTCTAACAGATGTTTTGCTGTATGAGGGCTTATTTCAAGGACAAAGTATTACACCATCAGGAAACATCTGTGGAAAGTTAATACTGATGTGTCACTTGGAGCATATTACCAGAAGACACTTTTCACATACCCTTATACATTTAATAGTGTGCACTAAAGTAGGGATGGGGGATACATTTGAATTAGTTCATGTTTAAAGGTGACCATGCCCAATTTAGACTTTCCAAAGTAATACACAAACTGATATGGAGATCTCTAACTAAGTAATGTGTAAAAAAGGTAAAGTCTCTCTCCTGTCATCTATCTATCATCTATCTATCTATCTATCTATCTATCTATCTATCTATCTATCTATTATCTATCTATCTATCTATCATCTATCTATCTATCTATCTATCTATCTATCTATCTATCATCTATCTATCTATCTATCTATCTATCTATCTATCTATCTATCATCTATCTATCTATCTATCTATCTATCTATCTATCTATCTATCTATCTCTATCATCTATCTATCTGTCTGTCTGTCTATCTATCTATCTATCTATCTATCTATCTATCTATCTATCTATCATCTATCTATCTATCTATCTATCTATCTATCTATCTATCTATCATCTATCTATCATCTATCATCTATCTATCTATCATCTAACATGCCAGTCAGGCATGTGTCTCTGCCAGGGTCCTACTCGAGTGTAGGCTGAGCTCCTGAAAGCAACAACCGCTCCCTACAGGATCTGATCCCCACACTTAACACATGATCATCTATTATCACATGATATCATCTATTATCTATCTATCTATCTATCTATCTATCTATCTATCTATCTATCTATCTATCATCTATCTATCTATCATCTATCATATAATCTATCTATCTTCTATCATCTATCATCTATCTATCATCTATGATCTATCATCTATCTATCTATCTATCTATCTATCTATCATCTATCTATATCTATCTATCTATCATCTATCATCTATCTATCATCTATCTATCTATCTATCTATCTATCTATCTATCTATCTATCTATCATCTATCTATATCTATCTATCTATCTATCTATCTATCTATCTATCTATCTATCTATCTATCTCTATCATCTATCTATCTATCTATCTATCTATCTATCTATCTATCTATCTATCTATCTATCATCTATCTATCTAATCTATCTATCTATCATCTATCTATCATCTATTTGTCATCTATTTATCTATCATCTACATTGGTACCTCAGGTTAAGTACTTAATTCATTCCAGAGGTCCGTTCTTAACCTGAAACTGTTCTTAACCTGAAGCACCACTTTAGCTAATGGGGCCTCCTGATGCTGCCGTGCCGCTGGAGCACGATTTCTGTTCTCATCCTGAAGCAAAGTTCTTAACCTGAAGCACTATTTCTGGGTTAGCGGAGTCTGTAACCTGAAGCATATGTAACCTAAAGCATATGTAACCTGAGGTACCACTGTATCTATCATCTATCTATCTATCTATCTATCTATCTATCTATCTATCTATCATCTATCATCTATCATCTATCTATCTATCTATCTATCATCTATCTATATCTATCTATCTATCTATATCTATCTATCTATCATCTATCTATATCTATCTATCATCTATCTATCTATCATCTATCTATCTATCTATCTATCTATCTATCTATCTATCTATCTATCATCTATCTATCTATCATCTATCTATATCTATCTAATCTATTCCATATCTATATCTATCTATCATCTATCTCTCTTATACTTATACAACAGAAAATACTATTTAGGATCTATAGGGCTCCCTTACTTTTGTATAAGAAAGGCCTAGCTAATGTAGCTCTTTGTTGGAGATGCAATATGGACAATGCTTCTTGGAAACATATGCTTTTACTGTGTCCCACACTCACTAAGATTTGGAAGAAAATACTACATAAACAAGACACTATGGGAGGGGGGATTTCAGAGCTGAATTTTCAGAGGTGAATATGTTTGCGAACTATATACCCATTGTATGGAAATTGACAACAGGACAGAGAAAATGGATTCTACGTGCCTAATGATGACCAAGAGACTGATACTGATGAATTGGAAGAATAGAGATACTATTCCCCTTAATTAATGTATTGACAGCATGACAACATTGGCAACATAGGAACAAATAGATTACAGAAGCAGACTTTCTTTGGATGAAAACAATGATATTTGAAATGAGTTTACACAGAATATATTAGGTTCCTGACAATTATATGTGTATTAGGATAATAAGAATATACACATATGTATGGTAATGTAACAGTATTTATCTTTCATTCTCATTCACTCTTTTCTCTATCTTTTAATAAATGCAATTCTCTTAATAAAATATTAATATAAAAATCTCTCTCTCATTATATATATTCATTATGTTAGGGGAAGATGTTTGGGCTAGAAATGTATATTAGGCAAAATTGCATGTGAAATTTTTAATTTTAGGAAATTTACTGTGGGATTTTTATGAGAACTTAAGAAAAAAACGCACACTGCTGTGGAAATATGTGGAATGGAATGGAATAAAAATTAATAGATTAGCCATACAGCGAACACAACTGGATTTTTCCATAACAAGCTACCCACATTGAGGGTTGCCAACCTTTCAGCAAGCCTCTGTAGCTGTGCATTTAAGAGCGACTTGATATACAGCAATTAGTAGATGAAATTATTTTGATAAATGGCGATAGATGCCAACCAGTTCTTGGGTATCAAGTTGCTAATAGATGCAGAGCTGCAGAAGCTGGTTGGCCTCACCTATCTCTCTAATATTCATTTCATTTTATCCCTTACTGAATCTTCACCCTTTTCTGCCATCAGAGAAAGTGAGAGAGGGGGGGAAACCCTGAATATATGAATGTATATATAGAAAAGTTGTAATGCTGCCAAGGGTTGAGCTAGGTGCAATATCATTTCTGGCATCATATGCCATATTATTTATTTATTTTATTTTAGGAGTTTATAACACGCCAAGGGTGGCTAGAGGTTAAATGGTGTCTACTTTGTGCACCTGCCACCAATAGAAGGAATGGAGCAGTTGTCAGGATCCCTGCAAAGCAGTTAAGCTTTTTCCATTTTCCCGTGCTGCTTTTGCTACTGCTTCTGAAGGGAGAGGAGAGATGCTGGACTATCCCTGGAAGACCCTGGACCAACCCACCATTGATTGACATTGATTGATTGATTGATTGATATGGCTTGATGTCAAACTTTTGGATTGGAATGGGAGGTCAAGGAGGGGAAAATGTTGCATGTGGTGTGAGATATTAACATATTATATAATTACACACACAGACACACACCCCTCTTCTTTTCCCATGGTATAATGCCTTTGAATTTATCCTTCTTTAATGTAAGTTGCTTGGAGCCCTTTGGGTGACTAGTAAGTTTAATTCATAAATAAGTAAATTAATACAAATGCAGATTATTATTTTTCTGATCAGTTCTTAACCTGAAACTGTTCTTAACCTGAAGCACCACTTTAGCTAATGAGGCCTCCAGCTGCTGCCACGCCGCCGGAGCACGATTTCTGTTCTCATCATGAAGCAAAGTTCTTAACCTGAGGTACTATTTCTGGGTTAGCGGAGTGGGCGGGACAACGTCCCATGTCATGGCAAGGTGTCCTGGCCATGTCACAGCACTGAGCGCCCAATCAGGAGGCTTGAGTGCTGTTTCGTTCCCCTTTGCCTCATGCCACGGTTCTTCCGCCCTCCCACCCCTTTTTTCAGGTTTCGCTATTGACCTTGCCTTGGACTTCGTTTGGTCGCCTGTTTTCAAATAGGGGCCATGTAGGATTTTTTTTCCATTTGGCAGATTGGCACTGGCCACTTGGTTTTCACCTACTTCTCAGTAATCGTCACAACTTTGTGAGGTTTGGTGGTTAGGTATCAGAATAGCAGTGTGTAGAGGAGGGGAGGTGTGGCCATCACCTGCCCCTCCATGCTCTAGGATATTACGTTAAAGGAATCCAGGGGTCTGGGTCTTGTCTGAAGCCCACAGAGGGGCTAAGGCCATGCCACGACCCCAGGGAACCCAGGGGATGCTTGAGTTGGTTCACATCAGCAGGGCTCCCCCTTTGGGGTTTACCCATAGCAGACTTACAGCAAAGCGGGCCAGAAGTCAGATTTAGTCTTGTTTGCCAATGCCTAAGCCAATACCACTCACATTCTGTAATCAATAAAGTTGTGGCCTAAATTACACCCATTAACATTAACCTTAATTACTGTGTCTTTATCCTGAGGAGTGGGTTTGGGGGGCCTTGAGGTGCAAGTAGGCCTTAGGTTAGCAGACCGCCCAAGCGTCCCTATTTTCCAGGGACAGTCCCAGATTTACAGAAGCCAGTCCAGTTTCTGAATTGATCCTCATTTTCCTTAGGATGTCCTATTTTCATCAGATCAATATTGGAGCATGTGGACGTTGTCCCGCCCACTCCGCTAACCCAGAAATCTAAGCCAAGGAGATAAGTATCTATACAACCTTTAGAAGACATCTGAAGGCAGCCCTGTATCGGGAAGTTTTTTTTAAAAAAAAGTTTAATGTTTTGTTTTGTTTTGTTTTGATATATGTTGGAATCCACTCAGATTGGCTGGGGCAACCCAGTCAGATGGGCAGAGTATAAATAATAAAAGTATGGTTTTTATTATGGAATAGGATGTTCCTATTTTCATTTGAGAAATGCTGGTGGGTATGGCTTGGCAACTCTCTGTTCAAAATGCTGTGTTTTATCTGCTGTGTTTTGCTTCTAATTTGCTCCAACATATTGCACAAAAGCTCAACATTTATGCACAAGGAAATACGTTTATAGAGATATCTTCAAACATGCTCTATAATTTAGCCCCATCTTCCCCCCGGGAAGAGGCTACTGCCTGGGCTGATTCCCTTCGACCTCCAAGCCCTCTGAAAAGTGTGCCCTTCCTTTCCCCACTTCTACCCCCACCCTTGGGCCCTGTCACCATTTATAATGACTAAAATGCCTTTAGACTTAGGATCATAGAATCACACTGGGTGGATTTTATTGTGGAATTCTTTTTCAGAGTTTACCCAATTTCCAGGGCAACAGACATCCTTTGGAGCTGTGAGGAAATAAATGGCTGGTGCCTTAACCTCCCTGTCAAAAGATGGAATGGTCCTTCTGTAAAGATTTAATGCTTTCTCTCCTTAAGGAAAATATTAAGTGTCACAACGAGCTTTTCCAAATGCAGAGCATGTAAGCGGCAGTCATGGAGGTTTAGAGGATTTGTAGCAAGTTAATGTAATCTTAGCTTTATAGCAATTCCCCGGATGTTAACCAGGAGGACACATGAATAAATTTTCCCTTTTAGCATCTGAGTAAAAACCTGTAAGGGCTGAGGGGTGGGAATGCACCACTCAATTAATTATGCATGCAAAGTTAGTTCCAACCAGAGTAACTTGTCAGGTACAGCTAATGCAAGTGACGCGTGACCTTGAAATGTTCTCTAGTCAATTCCTGTAAAAATAAAAAGCGCTTTTTTTTTTTTTTTGCTACAAAGGTCTTCAAGACTTCCCAGTTTGTCTCCAAACAGCATGTTTAAGAATGATGTGTTGGGCATGCAGTGAAGCTCTGAGCTACTTGCCCTGTAGAATTAGGAAGCAGATTTCTTTCCCTGTTTAGAGCAGGAATGTGTGGATCCTATGAGAATTCCTCCCACCCCCGAATTGAAATTCTTTGGATGTTCCTCTTGAAATGATATCTCCACCAGCACTTCTTGACAACCAGTATATTGAGCATTCATCCTGATTTAGTTTCAGGGAATTAGATGGCATTGGCTTCGCAGGGAGGCTAGGCAATGTGTCAAAGAAAGTGTTATTCCACATTTCCCGCTGCATTTTCCTGTCACTTCCCTTATCACAAAAAGTCTGAGGGGTTTATTTTTTTAGGGGGGGAGAGCAGGTTTGCTACACAAGAAATCGAAATCAGCATTAATTGTGTAACCTGAACTCCCCTTGATGTGACTGACTCCCATTCAAAATCAGCAACATTTTGGAAGCACCAAGAATTCACCTTGATATTCCTTGTGTCTCCCAAGATAGATGGATGTCAACCATTCTACTTTAGGCACAATTCAGTATCAGCTTCTAGATATGCAGAAAGCTTCAGAAAATGTTGCTAGTCCTACAAAAACACCTTTGCTTTTTGTTATATTCCCCAAGTATTTCTTGAGCAGGAACCCCGTGCTTCTTCTCAGAATGTCACTCTACATGATATTGGGGGGCAGCCAGAATTGGGCAGAAACCCCAGTGGAACTTCTAACAAAACATTTTTTTTTGCTTCGCTTGGAATTTATTGGAAGCCCCACTTGAACAACAGTTTCCAACTTTCTATCTGCATTTTGCTTTAGACAAAATGTGGCGGCACCTGAAGCTTTAAATAGTTATAAATAGTTATGGTGACTGCAGCATAATACAGTGGTACCTCGGGTTACATATGCTTCAGGTTACAGACTGAAGGTTACAGGATGAGAACAGAAATCGTGCAGCGACAGTGCAGCGGCAGCAGGAGGCCCCATTAGCTAAAGTGGTGCTTCAGGTTAAGAACAGTTTCAGGTTATGAACGGACCTCTGGAATGAATTAAGTACTTAACCCAAGGTACCACTGTATGGCCTTCAACATACCTGTCTTTCTGTGGACTGCTGCACACAGTAGAAAAATTATAACAATGCAACTGGATAAATTCCAAGTGTGAGTGGCAATTCATGTTTTGGAGTTAGCAAAGACGTTCTAGGGAAATAATATGTACATGATTCACAGCAATACGGATATGTTCGAGGCCAATTAGCAAATTGCAGAAAGATGGTGTTTCGTAAGTAAAAGAATACGTTGTGGTTGCCCTTTTAAACATAATAATAAGAGGTATATGTTATCCTGAAGTTATGGTTTCTGCAAGCAGCTCCAGATGAGCTTGTTGTTCCATTTGCAGCTCCCCTGCACCAGCTTATATATTTGGTTCAAAATGCTGGTTACTAGAGACTTAAATAGTCTGTGTCCTGCACGTCCCATGGAGCATATCCTCCCATCTATAATTCTCCATTCTTAAAGTCTTCTGAGGTTTCCTTGCTCCATATACTCTTCTTTTGGTCTAATTCAATCAGCTGAAACCTAAAGCAGAGGTTTTCCAGTAGTGGGACTGGCCTTGTTAAATGGACAGGGGTGGCTAACTTGTGGCCCCACAGATGTTGGACTAGAACTCCTAACAGAGGAACAGAGGAAGGTGTCTTACACTGAACTCAGCCATAGCGCTATCTAGCTCATTATTTACACTGACTGTCAGTGCTGGCAATTGATCACTGGACCTTCTGTATGCAAAGCTGTGCTAACTGAGCTATGACATTTCCTGTTTCACCAGATCTTACCAGCTAGCATGGCCGATTATCAAGGTTGATGGGAGCTGTTATCCTATAACATCTGCTAGGCCACTGGTTAGTCACCCCTGCCTTAGAGAGAGTTATATTACTTTTTCGAATCAAACCTGAATTTGATTTATTTCATTTAGATCTTAAGGAACCATCATGATAATTTGCTAGAGTAAATGTTTTTTCCCTAAAAAAAGACACCAAACCATGCCTATCTGTTGCATCAAAGTTTCTGATACAAAGCATTTAATCTCTTCTTCCTCTGCTTAGTCTATTGAATGCACAAAATGGAGGAAGCTGTGTTCTCAGAGAAAACAATCCTGCACTGATCAAATATTTGTTTAAATTAATTCACGGAGAAAAGTCGATAACAGCAAATATCTCCTATGGAGAGCCCCCCCCCCCCCAAAAAAAACTAGATTAAAGTAGCAGGGATATGGGGAGAAAATACCCATTCTGCTTGCCTTAGTGTTTTTACTCCACAGTAAATCCTGGTCCAGTGGATGTAGATTTTGAATATGCAGTCTGACTGCCAACATTCACATTAGCATTTATTGCAAGCAAGAGCAGTGCAGAGTCACAGGATTTGAAGATGCATTGACGTAAATATCTGTAACCTTATTGCAAGTTCATTTCCTCCTAATTCTGGAAAATATAGGATTTGGCCAACAGAGATACAGGACTCTATGGGAATGTTGATGACATCATGAGGGCATGCTGAAGCTCAGAGGCCTTTTCATCTTTCATGGCCCATGGCCCATGGATTGAATTTACTCAACTTTGCCTAATATAACGGACATGTGTGAAGGCCAGGAGACCTCCAGATATCTGTCATGTAAATCTAGTCCAGGGGTGGCCCATCTCATTTTCCTGCCTGGGATGAAATGGAAAGCTGATCTTCCCCACTGTGATGTCCAAACCTCACTTACCAGGGTGGCATGGGGGCTTCCAGTGAAATTTCACAATATCTGGTGGAACTCTCGCAAGAATTTGTGAGATCTTTCCCGAAGAAAGTGCCACCACCACACAACCCCAGTGATGACAGGAGCAGGCAGGGTGCCTGTGTGGGTGCTACCCCATGGGATTCCACCACCTAAGGCAGCTGCTTGAGCTCACCTCATGGGTGGGCCAGCCCTGAGTACATCAGAATGGTTGAAATTTGAGATTGTATGCTTTCAGCTTTTCATGCCAGATCTTCTAATGTTGTGGATGTCTCTGAGCTGGATCAGCAGCTGTCAAAGCTAGAGAGGAAACCTTTATATGTGACCACAGGACACAAGGGCACACAGTTTTGTTTTGGGGTTTTTTTTAGGACAAAGACAGCTTGGGCCAAAAAGGGAGCCAGTGTGGTGTAGTGGTTAAGAGCGGTAGACTCCTAATCTGGGGAACCGGGTTCATGTCTCCGCTCCTCCACATGCAGCTGCTGGGTGACCTTGGGCCAGTCACACTTCTCTGAAGTCTCTCAGCCCAACTCACCTCACAGAGTGTTTGTTGTGGGGGAAGAAGGGAAAGGAGAATGTTAGCCGCTTTGAGACTCCTTAAAGGGAGTGAAAGGCGGGATATCAAATCCAAACTCTTCTTCTTCTAGGATGTGTGCCAACAAGCAAGCAGGGTGAGTCTGTCTACTGCACCTTTCACCTTTCCAGAAAATGCTGCAGTATGAGATAAGATTGGGTTCTCCATGAAAATTTAGATCCAGCATTCCAGATAATGGCAAATTAAACGCTGTTGTTCTGTACTTCCAAAATGTGTGGCCTTGATCTCTCCCATCTTTATTAAGACTTCTGATCTTGTGGGTATTCAGTTTTTAATTAAAGTTCTGCAGCAGAGCCACATGGCGATACTATGGCTACTATAAGTCGAAAAACTCATTACTCCACATAATGCACAAAGATCTAGTGATGTGATACAGTTTCCATTTACATTCCCTTTTATTATCTTTGTTGCTGATGTCACCATAATTCACTAAAGAATTTACAAGGGCCAAAGTATTTTCTCACTTACTTAGAGTTGCTTTGTATTTCTCTCAAATAACATGGGGTGGGGGGGGACTGGAGGAAGCCACCATGATGCTGTAATGAATGTGAACCTGGTTTAAGATCCTTGCTTTGTCATGAATCTCACAACATCCCTGTGATGGAGCTTGATGAACTTTCCTACCCATCCTGTCATGTTGCAGGACAAAAATCACAAATATTGATTCTGATTTACCATTAATTTGTCCTATCCACAAGACCTGGAATATCAAAAGAAATGTTTTCAGTATCCAATCAAATCTAACAAAGTGATTTGGCCAAACACACTTAGTGAGCTTCAGAGTCCATCAGGAATACGATAAATAGTTCATTTAAAAAGACTGGGACATGGAATCTTTGGCCTCCAGGTATTGTTCCAGTTCCCAATATCCCTGACCATTAGCAATGTCGGTTGGGGCTGATTGGAGTTGGAGCCAACAATTTTTGGAGGGACTCAGGTACTCAACTCTGTAATAAGGAGAACACTTGTCACTTATATGTTTTCATCCATCTCCAACTTCTTGCAAGATTCTATCAATGGTGTCTCTGAAAAATCTTACACATCACTTGGGAAGACAGGCGAACTAATATTAGTGTACTGGATGAAGCAAAGATCACCAGTGTTGAAGCAATGATTCTTCAACATCAACTTCATTGGACTGGTCATGTTGTGCAGATGTTTGATTATCGTCTTCCAAAGCAACTACTCTATTCCGAACTTAAAAATGGAAAGCGTAATGCTGGTGGTCAACAAAAGAGGTTTAAAGACTGTCTCAAGGCAAATCTAAAAAAATGTAGTATAAACACCAACAACTGGGAAACACTGGCCTGCGAGCGCTCCAGTTGGAGAATAGCCTTTACCAAAGGTGTCACGGGCTTTGAAGACACTCAAACTCAGAATGCAAGGGAGAAATGTGCTAAGAGGAAGGCACACTTGGCAAATCCACACCGTGATCAACTCCCACCCAGGAACCAATGCCCCCACTGTGGAAGGATGTGTGTGTACAGAACTGGCCTCCACAGTCACTTACGGACTCATTGTTAAAACCGTGTTTATGGAAGACAATCTTACTCAGCTATAAGTGATCACCAAAGAAGAAGAAGAATGTATATATATTGAATGTTTCTCATTTTTGATCCTTTAACTTAATTCTAATTTAGTGTAAACATTCACATAGCAGCACATCTAGGGAATTCCAGCACCTAGAATTATTGGGTAGTTGCCAGGGCCTGCTGTTGATGCCTGTCTTGCACCCTCCTTAATTGTCCCCCCCTTCCTTCCTTCCTTCCTTCCTTCCTTCCTTCCTTCCTTCCTTCCTTCCTTCCATCCATCCTTCTTTTGTCTCAGCACTCTGAACAGCACCATGCAGCTGCATGTTTCCACCCTTTTAAATTTCCCGTGTTATCAGATTCTATCCTTAACCTGGAATTAACTGCAAAGGTGGCTGAGTTTTTAATAGTATCTCTTAGAGTGGTGAATGGCACCATTTAGCAGGAAGAAACTCCAATGAAAATCCTTGTTATTACAAATTTTACATGGCTGTTTATTGTGTGTGTGTGTGGATGTTTTATAATGACCTATATTTGTAATGCCTAATAAAGGTTTAACAAAGTAAGTTAGTAAATTCCCTGTAATGTTCCCAGCTTAGCATCATTTTGAGTGCGTGGTATAGCTATCACCCAGTACTGCTTAGAGTACTCTCACCACACACAGATAATCTGTGAACCACACAATTCAAAGAAGAAGAAGAAGAAGAAGAAGAAGAAGAAGAAGAAGAAGAAGAAGAAGAAGAAGAAGAAGTCCACCAGACCCAGATAGCAAGGGGCTCACCAGAAGGCTCTCATCCTAAAACCCTCATAAGCCTGGAGCTGGGTTGTTTCCCAATGTTAATCCTACTCAGAGTAGACCCGTTGAAATGAATGGGCACAAGGCAATCCTCTAGTCTCCTCCCAGAAATCAGGGCATAATTTCCATGTCATTTTCTGGCAATATCACTCCTTGCCTTGAAAGTTCTAATGCGGCACCATTGCATGCTGGGACACGTAGTCTGTAAATACTCTTCTTGAAAAGATTCACAATAGCTGTTGGGAGTTTATCATGCTCAATTAAGATGGATGCTGATTTTCTTATATACTATATATATGTGTGTGTGTGTGTGTGTGTGTGTGTGTGTGTGTGTGTCATTCATTCCATTTTTGTCCTGGGCATGAAACTAAGTTCCCTGGGCAGTTTGCAAAAACATTTAAAAAAATACAGTTTGCATAAGTGGCATGTTTTCATTTGTGTCTCAAATCAAATAAATGTCCTGTTTGGATGTGGCCCAAATCATCATAGCAGTCAGGTTCTTTTCTTTTTCTCTTTGCAATTCATGAATATCTTGGCCTTTAAAGAACAAAATGCCAGAACCAAGTATCGAATCTTTACAGTTATGGATGCAACTGAAGCAATAAAATGATGATGTATCCCAAAGGCATATTAGTTGAAAATATGAAATGAAATCATGTGTGTTGTTTTCAAATTCCACGCTTTGTGACCCAGTGAAAGGCAGACTGGAGAACGATTCATGAGAAGAGAAGTTGCCATCCTTGAACTCAAGCTGCCATCCTTGCCTTGAGTATTTTTGCTGTCCCTTCTTGGCAGCAAAACAAACAAACAAACACCAGATGATTTATTGGGTCCTAGGCAGACCATTGCTGCTGCACGGAAGAAAGCAGCAACTGCTTTACAAGCACTAAATACAGACATAATAAGATTGTGTCAGGAAGGATTATTATTAGAGCCAAACTATAGCTAGTGCAGAGAGTGGTTGTCCAGAAACTGAACAGGGTGACAGAATGGGATCATCTAATACCAACTCTGAAAGTAATGCACAGTACGCAATTCAAGGTGCTAACATTAGTATTTAAAGTCCTGAATGACCTTGGAACCATGCATTTCCAGAAATGCCTTCTCCATTACCAAGATTTGCTAGAGAGGCCCTCTTAATGTTCCTGGACATAGACCATTTGGCAGGTAGATGAACTCAGGCCTTTTCTGCTGCGAATCCATGAATATGTTGTCCTTCATAGAACTGTGTCCGTCCTCCACACCTTTTCACTGACGGCTAAACATTATTTCTCTAGGCCTTCAGGAAATGGTGAGCTTTTGCTTCCTGGAAGGTACAGATTTTATTCTGTGCCTTAATGGGTTTTTTCTATTATTATTTTATTTTTACTGCACTACGATCGTTTGGTAGGAAGGCTGGGGTGGGAAAAGGCAGCTAACTAACCAAATACTAGTGCATTGAGTAGAAAGAGACACAATTATGACAATTTCAAGTTTTGTGTTGGCTCTGCACACATTAGCAATTTCTGGGGCAAAGGACTAAAAGGGTGTCTTGCTGAAATGCAGTTCAGATGCCTGTAGATTTGTAGTTTTGGGCATGTAAGGAAGATGCTGGGCATCTACTTACATGATGTGGCCATGGTCACTCTAATCTATATTTCTAATGTTTCCAACTGAAATCCCAGCCTTTTTGTTTGACTGTGACTCCATAATTAGGTTTATGTCTCATTCAAATAAGTGGAAGGAGACTTCAGCATGCATTCACTAGCCAAGCATAGGGAGACTTAATTTCCTTCTTTAAATGGTGTCAGGCAATGACAATTTAAATTAAGTAATGCTTCCCAAAAAAAAATGGAGTGAGGGTTTTAACTGTCTCAAATTCCTTCCTGCTTGAATGAGGTACTTTAACATGAGACTTGAATTAGTTTCACTGTAAATGGGTTATGGCTTGAGATGCCTCCAGTGATTCTTGTCTGAATAGGTACTTATATGGAGAAGTGTCAGAAGATTCTGCTATTTCCTGCTTTAAGTAGAAAGATGTAAGATTATCATTATACACACACAACACACACAAACAACTTTTCTTCTACTAACTTATGTGGCATTGGCAGTTCAAGCCAAATGGCAAATTCTTGTTACTCTCTGATCTACCTGGGTCAACTAGTGATGGTGCTGAAACTTGAAATTAGTTGGTTCATAAATTGAACCTAGTAGGTTTGCATTTCTTCAATGTGTTATGAGCTCTGACACTGATCTAGTAAACATGAATATTCCTTTTGTCATTCAAACTAATATTGATTATGAGCAGGAATGTGGGGAAATTCAGTTCAGTTTCCATTTAAAGGTGACTCTACCTAATTTTCACTTTCTGAAATGATATGCATTTCAGTATCCATCGATATTCACAGTTCTCTTTATTTTGCAGTGCACTTCTCCAACCAAATAATATATGCAAAATTTAATATACTAGGGTAGAGTTTGCATAAAGATGTGCATTGTTTTTCAAAAAAACATGTATATTAGGCAAAAATGCATGCAAATATGTTTGTTAGGAGGTATTTTCACTGAAATGTTTATGAATTTTAATGAGAACCTTTTTAAAAATGCAAACTGATGTTGAAATGTGGGGAACTGAATTTAAGATTTGGAAAAATGTGAAAATGAATTTGACAGATTGTCCCATCCCTCTTTATGACTTTGTTTCTATTTCCTGTACCTGCATAGCTGGCATGATGCTTAGTTGTTATGCTGCAACCTTTTACTTTTCAAAAAGGATTGAAATATTCCACTTACGATACACAAATATGCAGAATGATTTTCCTTTTGCCGTTGAGTCCCCTGCATAACCACATCAGTAACTTGCCAGTTTTTATGCTCCCCTGTCCCACCTCATGCACCTTGCAGCCTCTTTCTCCCTCCATGGCTGCCGCTACATGCTAATCTACTGCTGTAAGCAAAGCAAATAAACATGATAACCGCCAATCAGAGAAGGGTGCATTTGGACTTTAGAATGCACAGGGCAGAAAAGAACACACCATGGAAGGAGATGGTTTATGCATTCACACACAATTCATTTATTAGGATCCTCATATGCAGGATTTTGCTTTTTGACTTCCATTGCCAACTTTGACCTTTCTTCTCCTGTGACATTTAATAAAGTTGATTTGCGTCTATTAAACTTACCCATCAGCATAACAAGTTACAGTAAATCATTCGCAGAACTCATACAAGGAGATTTAAACAGCTGGCCAGGACGAGAAATAACATCTTATATTGAAATGCCATTGCCATTTTGTACTGCCTTTGAAAGATGTAAGAAAACCAAATGCATACATTGGAGCCTGAGCTGACAGATACTAATGGTGGTTCTTCCATGCCATCAAATAATTTAGTATCTCCAGCAAAGGATTTTCTATTGAATGTATAAGGTTCTTATTCATGAATGGATTGCAAAATATTGTGTGGCTATTTTCAGCTCTACTTCAATGTGTAATTTCTTTAACTGTACCTGACTTTAAGGCAGCAATCTCACATGCATCTACCTGGAAATAAGTCTCATTGAACTCATAGTTTCATTGAATTCATAAAACTGTCCTTATTTAGGGAAATATACAGCCAGATGTGGGGAAGCTTGTTATATGTGAAATCTTTAGTGCCTGAGGTAATTTCAGCTATTACCTCTCTGTATACCCAATGCATTCCATCCTGACTCAACTGCTCTTATGATAACTGTCTTGTATTCTTTCAGCACAGATCAATCTAAGTCCACTTTATTTTCACTGGCACTCAAACACAGGCCCATTTTCTTCAGATTTATTGACGTAACACATGAAAAGTTCATATTTTAATTACTATATGCATTATCATATGCATTTAATATACTTTTCTGGAGAAGAGGGACTGGTTACAATGAATGAGCTGCGTCCTCAGAGGCCTCAGCCATGAGATCCTCAATTGTTTTTGATGCTCCAAAATGTATGTCTACTGAGGAGGATTGCCACCAGAATCTGCATTATGCCAATTCTGAAGTAGATTTGGATGATCTATTTAAGCACAGAGATATGGAAGAAAATCAATGGGCAGGATCATAATTTCCCATCATCATTTGTAAATTTATGTAGTCCTCAACTTTGCAGTCTCCGGTTGTCATCTTTCACGCACTTCAGAATAAAAAGCACATTTGTGTAAAGTCACAACTATGATACTGAGTGTACTTGGTGAGGATTTCGTTTCCCACTGTCCACAGATAAAGATCAACTTGTTGAAAGTTTGATTCCGTCTTCCTTTGAAAGCAAAACAGAAACCATGTTTGTTGGTGCTGACTTTAACACGCATTGGCCCTGAACCCGCACTGGCTCTTAAGTCTCCCGAGCCAGTTGGCTGCTCAGTTAGAAAAATAATTGTCAGGTCCCATTAACAGAACATTGTCGTCTCTGAATCAAGTCACCGTGTGTGGGACCAGATGGTGAGGGAAATGAGAATTCCCTTGGTACAAATGCCATCTGACGTGAAGAAACAAAGCCCACTTGTTATGGTGTGTGAAACAATGTTAACTTATGACAGATGAAGTTGTGTCTCTGTGTTTTGTTTTGTGGTCCAGGTGGACTTATGATTTCATCCTTGCATTTTATGAGGGTGATTAACTAATGCCCAAAGTGTAGTTTGCCTAATGTGGAAATGTTTGCTTTGTGAGGGGTTAATTAACTTATCAGTTCTTCTAAATGTTCTTCTTTTTGTGTGCAATATATCCATGCTTTGTCAATTAGTTTCCAAACTTTTATTCTTAAAATACCCGACACAAAACCACATATAGAACCTCTCTAACATTAGCAATTGCTCAGAAGTTGTTAATAGCTCTCCTGAGAGCACTTGTCTCATCCAGTATCTCCCACCTTATCAAAAGGTCATGTTAATTAGAAGACCCTTGCTGGGAATGAATCAATGTGTCAATCACAAGGAACCCACAATGGTGCTTCATTTGGAAGATAGAAACTTCAACAAAAATAATGATATATGAGAGCAAAGACTAAGTCTATTTGGAAGAAGTTCAGCATGCCAAATAAACTCATAATGAACAGATGGACACATTCAAAGGAGATCTTTAAACTGCTCCTAATGCTTTGTCTTCGGTTCAGCCAAGAAGCTAATTGCACATCTTTTGTTCTGTTCATGTTTTACTGTCCTTACCGAAAGCAGAGTGATCATCTGGAAGTGATAGAACAACTCTTCACTGGGCAAGGGGCTGGGGACAGTAGGGATCTTTGCATAGATACAGTTTGTCTTTTTAAAATATTTTAGCATTTTTAGTGCCTATTTATGCCATAGCCTTTATGAATACCACAGCAGTTTTTCCAGATGGCATCTGACACTCTGAGAACACAAAGCCTCATATCCCATGGCATCATGGACCATTCCTTGTTTTGTTTTGTTTTTAAAAAAGGTAATCATGTTCTAAATAGAGGATAATTGTGTTCATTTATATTGAGGAGGGGCATCAAAAGCTATCAAAAATGTTCACCAGCTTTCTTGTGGACGTTAAGATTTCAGAGTCCCAAAATAGTTCATGATAAAAGTTTTCACTGCTAAGAATATTTGTTTCAACCACCCCTGCCCCTCCATGGAGATAGCTGAGTTGCCCACTTCTCTTTGTTTTTCGTGAGATAGGCAGAGAACTTTCTTTTTAAAAAGCTGTTTCCCGTTTTTGCATTTCTCCCTCTGCTTGGTTTTTGGATAAATGTACTTAAGTAGATTCTTGAAAAGGTTGACTTCTTCAGCATACCCTGATTTGGGTTTTGCTCACAACCTCCTGGGCCACTAGGTGCTCACTTAGCTTCATGGAAAGCAAAACAAATTTTGTAACATTTTGTAAAAATGTCCATCACCAGAAGGGTAAACCACTAGCCTAAATTGTCTACTTCAGGAAAAAAGCAGTAAAATCAATCATCAATTAAAATACCCGCTGGAGGTTTTTCTTTCTTTCTTTCTTTCTTTCTTTCTTTCTTTCTTTCTTTCTTTCTTTCTTTCTTTCGTCTTCATTAGACACGAGAGGAAGAGGAGACAGGGCGAAAGTTTCATTGCTAAAGGAGAAATCATCCCACTGATGGAACTTTTATGCTAGTGTTATGTTGAATTCCAACCTGTTAATTTTTCTTTCGATTAAACATATCCCCAGTGCTCTGCAGCCTCCCTAACTTCTTGTGCTTTCTGATCTTAAAAGCACCATGACATCTTCCCCTGATCTGAAGACCCCAAGACACCAAATAGAAGATGCCAAGCACCTGAGAGTGGTGTCATCACTGTTTTCATTTTTAAATGAAGTCTTACCTTTTCCCTTTTTTTATTAAAATATATATATATATCTTCGCAATATAAAATGCAGTAGGAACAGTAGGCAACCTCTCTACCTTCCTCTGCCTACAGTTGAGGATGTCATGGTTCCCCTAGTCCCTGGAAATTCTGGCACCAGAAAGGCTGTAGAGTGGAGATTACTAGAGAGATGACTTGAAAAATGCAAGCATGGACGCTGACAATCACCCCTTCACCACCTCAAAAGTAAGCTAAACAAAAACCCATGAGAATTCTGTCAAAATTTCTTTCCCCTTTTGAAAGTTTTTGAAAGCAATTTCAATGGAAAAAATGGAAAAAATGCAGGAGAAATATTCCAGCAGATAACTGAAGCCCATAGAACACTGGTATCATGGCTGATAACATGCCATGAGAACCTTTATGCAATAGCTAAAAGGACATCTGAGATCTTTTCCAGGGTTTATCTTTACTCCCCTCCCCTTGCAATTAACAGTTAAAAGACCTTGATATTCAGTTGTAGTGTGTTGATTACAGAGATTTTGTGTCATGCCATAGATAAACATTCTTCTGTATGACTGTATTAATCACTTGATTACAAGAAGATCTGATTGAGGTCTAATTTATGTGCTAATTTCCCCAGCAAGTTAATGCACAGCTCAATTTCTTTTCATCAGCTCCAAGTTAGAGTGTACTGTAAACATGATTTAGGCATTTTCCTTTTTACGGTGTTCGATTGCGGTGGAAAGAAACAGATTTTCAGATAATGTCTCCTGCTGCAGGCAACTGAATGCAACATTGTTTAAGGTGCATTTCATTGGTGGAAAGCAGATATCTGCAGCTTTGATCTTGGTCTGCAGAACTAGTGATGCACCAAGCTGAATGCAGCTCACCACTCTTGGTTACCAGCTGTATGACAACATCCCAAATTTTGTAGTTTGGGGCTGGTCACAGAAACAGGGTTTTTATTGAGCACATGGTGGACATAGGCTGCTGTAAAGCACATAAGCTGTTAGGCTTTGAGGGTCACAGATTATACAGGGTTTTCCGCTTTAAGAATCCATCTAAGAGTGAGCTCCCTCATTCTCATTCAGAATGCAACAGGAGCTCCTGAGAATGAGGATTCCATTAAGGCACGCATGTCCAACAGGTAGATCGTGATCTACCGGTAGATCACGGTGGTGTCCCAGGTAGATTGCAGGTAGATTGCAGGACCTCCGGGGTGCTCCTGATCGATCCCCCAGAAAAGCTTAATAAATCTGGGTCACCCTCCCCCCCAAAAAAGCTAAACAACCACCCCTTCTCCAAAAAAGCTCAACAACTCTGATCACCCCCCCCCAAAAAAAGATCAACAACTCTTGGCAATGACAATGGGTAGATCACTGCCAGTTTTTTTTTATAGTGGAAGTAGATCACAGTCTCTTGGGAGTTGGACGTGCCTCCACTAAGGCATGCCGTACTCGTTGCTGTCCAGATCTACTTTCCTCTCTGATGACCTACGTAAATGCATTGTGCTCTGGGACTGCATTCTGACCTGTTGGGACATGACTCTGAAGGGACCCAAAGCAGCCACCTTGCTGAAGCCAAGCAAGTCTGGGTCTTCTCAGTGCATGGATGTGGTAGATGAATCAGTGTACATGTTCTGCCCAATTGTCTCTCTCAAGTTCTCAGACTTGCCTTCGCTTGTGCTTCTAACTTCTTCATATCACAACACAGTTGTGCTTATTTTCCTGTTTCCTCTTCCATCAGCTTGGCCCAGCCTTAATATGCAAGAATTGCACATTTCTCAACGGCTTCCCCACCTTACTAGTTATTCATTCTACGTATTCTCATGTCATCCTTTGATACAAATTCCCAGGGCGTTCTAGGTAAGAAGCAAACACAAAAACAATTTTGATACAGAACAGTGCTGATGCAAAGAAGCATAATAATAGGAATGAAAAGGCAACAACATAAAAAACCCAGGCAGAAACAATCAATATCTTATATCTAAAAGGCATAGGGACGCGGGTGGCGCTGTGGGTTAAACCACAGAGCCTAGGACTTGCTGAACTCCCGTTGCTCGGTCCCAGCTCCTGCCAACCTAGCAGTTTGAAAGCACATCAAAGTGCAAGTAGATAAATAGGTATCACTCCAGGGGGAAGGTAAACGATGTTTCCGTGCACTGCTCTGGTTCGCCAGAAACGGCTTAGTCATGCTGGCCACATGACCCGGAAGCTGCACACCGGCTCCCTTGACCAATAAAGCAAGATGAGTGCCGCAACCCCAGAGTCGGTCACGACTGAATCCCCGTGACGGAGTGAACTCCCGTTGCTCGGTCCCAGCTCCTGCCAACCTAGCAGTTTGAAAGCACATCAAAGTGCAAGTAGATAAATAGGCACCGCTCCAGGGGGAAGGTAAACGGCGTTTCCGTGCACTGCTCTGGTTCGCCAGAAGCAGCTTAGTCATGCTGGCCACATGACCCGGAAGCTGTACGCCGGCTCCCTCGGCCAATAAAGCAAGATGAGCGCTGCAACCCCAGAGTCGGTCATGACTGGACCTAATGGTCAGGGGTCCCTTTACCTTTACCTTTTAAAAGGCATAGAGAAATAGGAAAGTCTGTTTTTTGCCAACAGGACAACTAAATAAAGGGTAGGTGAACCACTTTGGGAAGAGCATTCCAGAAAATGTTAGTTTAATGCCTATGATTCTGAACTACTTTATTGTTAACTGATCTTCGTACTCTTTACTGAAACTTTATATATGGATACAAAGGCACTGAAGCCTCATCCCTATGACACACCCTCTAACTAGGACCCAGACTTTCCACCTAGCTGTTTTAAATGCCATGGCATATGCTAATGCAATCATTTCATTTGGCCAGAACTCATTTTCCAGTAGAATGTTAGCATGGATACGGGATACAGTTTAACATCGGAAATTGCATCTCGTTTAAGATTTGCATTTGAAAGGCTATGACTAGTCAAAGGAGATAAGTGAAATTAATACACACTTTAAAGCATTATTTTTCTTATATTTTGGTTAATTTGTGATGAGTTATTGTCGAAAGAAATCAATCAGTGTGGCTAATGAGGTATTCTTTTTTAATGATGACAATTTCCTAAGGAAAGAAATTTCTGTTCATATGTAAATTAAGGCTACGGTTAATGAATAAAGGCAGACTATCCATCTTGACTGGAAAGGCAAAAGAAAGGGTGGGGGGACTATTTTTTTTCTAAAGCTTTCAATGTTCCCTAATTGCCAAAAATAGTCTATCTCATTTTCCTGTTCTTTTTGGGAAATTAGATTTATAATAGGTAGTTATTTAAAGTTGAACACAACATGAGAAAATATGAAAATATTGAAGGGCAGAAGAATAATATTCTGGTCAATACTGTTTTTATTTTTAAAAGTAAAATTGCTATTTACAATCAGTCTGATGTACATAAAACAGCCAACCATGTGTAAAAACAAATGCTAAACTCCTCTACTTGAATAATCAGACAGAGTATACAGATACCCAATAAATGAAATGACTCTGCACTATCTTGTACCTTGGTGCACCAGCAATTTATAAATAAAACACTCAATTATGCCTCAAAAAGATTTTCAGATCGTCTATGTTCTCTAACTCTGACCATATTTGTTAACTTTGCCTTTGATGTACACAGATTTAAAGGTAAAATGATAAAATAAGAACATATTGCCCCAAGGCGACAGGTGAAAATGTGAATCCACTTTTGCATCGCAGATGGAAAACACATCCTTACACATATTCTGCAGTGCAGCAAGGAATCACATTAAACGCCTCTTCTGCAGATGCACACCTCAGTTTTGGGGTGTGGGGAATGTCTGCCAATAGATTTTGCTAATCTTACACATGCTCTTTTTGATTCCCTTTCATGTTCCTTAGATGGTTTGATCAAGCTGGAACCTCCAAATTTGCATTGAAACTTCAACTAAGCTGAGATCCAGTGACAACGTAGTGGTGCTGAAATTTCCCCCCTACATTATTATTATTATTATTATTATTAGTCTTAGGAAACTTATACCTGTCCTTCCTTCCCTGGAATGGTATCAGATGTGCAAATGTGAAGCTCCCACCTCAATAAATCGGTTGTGGCTTTGGCACTTCTGTATTTAGCAGGAACATATGGGTCCCAATCCAGTGAGGGAGGCTAGAAATGACAGCTTTCCTTTCATGAGGATTTCCTTTGCTGGTTTATAAAATTGAGCGTGGAACTGAATGCTATGAAAGACATGAAGCTGCTGAGATCTCTTTCCCTTCTTCCAACAAATCCCTGTTTTAATATGATGTTACATTACCACATTGTGTGTCGCCTGCCCCCCATCGTGTTCTAAACTGTCAGTGGGAGAAGAGCAATGCCCGTAATAATGACACTGAATTATCCCTTGTATTAAACTAGTGGTGGGAAATCTCTGGCCTTTAAGTCTAATGAGGCCTACCAGGCTGAGATCATATATGATATCAAACATGGGGAAGCTTGAGCTGTAGCTTCAACCTCCAAGCCACAGCTAAAAGGAATTGCACTTTCAATTCTTCCCTTGTGGCTAAAAGGCTGCACTTTTTGAATATGGTGCCTTTGTATCGTCAGAGGGAAAAAAGCACCACATTCAACAAAGCTGTGACTTTCGGCTGTGGAGGAAGAGTGGGGAGTGTGTTTAGAGCATGCTTTCAATTCGTCTTTTGCATTCCCCACCTTGAATTCAAGAAAACCTCTTCCTTTGCAGACATAGCTTGAGCTGCACCTGCAAAAGAAGGCAGTTCTTTTCTCTTTTTTTTTGCAGCCTGGATTGAATTCAAACCAAGGCTATAAATGAGCAGTCAGGAGCACACTTATAGAGCTCTCCTGGTTCTTCCTCCAACAGGATTGTTCTGAAACGACATCACCCAAAAATGGAGTAATGTAATCCAGCTGATAGCTGTGTTCCAATCCAGATAAACGTCACGGGCTGGCAAAATAGGTTGGTTCACTTTAAAATATGAACCAAATAAATTTCTCTTCTGTGCCTTCCAACACGCCGACCAAGTCACCCCAAGTTCACCTAGCTGTCAATTTGGGGAAGCAAATGCCTCCCATAGTCTCACACAGAGCCTTCAGTCCTGCAACCTGGGGAGTTGTGTGGAAATGAGAGGAGATGAAGAGCAGAGCAGTGAAGTCTGAGCACAATCTAAAGCAAGGCGTTCTGTCACCTTTGGTATATGGCGCTCATGTGTCAGCTCAGCTCATCTTAGACTCTTGGGTGATTTGATATTCCAAAGGCAAATCAAATGGAGCCTCGAGGCACCTCTCACGACTGTGTTCTTTGCATTAGATCTGAATAGATTTGGATTCCAAAAACCTCTTACCCTGGCCTCTCACAATGACAGCACCCCCAAATTGTGTCATTATTCAGGAAGACGGCTCCTACCAGCCATATCTGAGGAAATGTCAATTGCGGTAAACAAGTCTTCCTTCTTCAAATGCAATTTTTGTTTAGTTGGAACGGTGGGGAATGAAATATTAATAACACAGCGGATACGGAGACAACAATATTTATTTTTTTGCCAAACTCAACATTGTGATTAATTATCAATATCTGAAATTAAATACATTTGGTGTTTGACCAGTGTTTACAAAGGCACCTGCAAATATGAGATGGTCCCTTGGCGCCTTTCTGCTGTGGGTAGCAACAATGAAGAGAAATACTTTTCAGTGGTGACTCTCTTTCTGTGAAATGTTTTTCCCAACCCTGACACATTGACAACTTTTTGGTGCTGGGCAAAAACATATTTTTCCCCCAAGTCTTGCAACTTTTATTTTGTAGTGGTTTTCGAAAATAAATAGATAGATAATATAATGGTTCTAGGGGTTGCTCGTGCGTAAGTTGGCGCCACTCCTGGCTAGGTTACCTGGTTGAACCCTTTCTGTCTGGACAGCCTCGAGCTTCGTGGCTGTCTCAGTCGCTGGCACAATCCGTCAGTGGGCGTTTCTTGAACTTCTTCCAGCAAAGAAGTTCTTTGACGCCAAGTCTCCTCCTGCTCTCCCTGCGCGGAAGTCTTCTGCACAGGGAGGGTGTGGGCAGTGGAGTACCCGTACTCTCTCTGCTGGTCTCTGGCGAGGAGTCTTGGAGCCTCCTCTCCAATTCCCCCATCTGCCCCCCTTCTCCACTGGTGTTACGCTGATTTTCTTCCCCAGCAGATGGGCTGCCTCTCTCCCTACTGGGACCCTCTCCGGCATCCCTCTGGAGCCTTCCCTCCGCCTCTAGCTCCGATGGCAGTTCCCTGACAGATAAGTTATACATAGTGTTGTGATTGGTGAATGTCAAGCTTTAGAAGATCATGCAGTCAAAACTCCTCCATTCATTGTATCTGCAGATTGATAAATCTGCGTGTTTCTTATACGCACACAAAATCACAGCACCTCTCCAAAGCACTGAACTCTCACTTTTACTACTGACCTCCTACTTCAGGGATGGAGTTGGGAAAAGAGAGGGAGGAGGCTGGAAGTCTAATATGCCATGTATGATTAAAGCTGAATACACTGTCAAACGGCTAAATCATATCACACTTTTATGTCCGAATTGAGATAACGAGTGAGAAGGTGTTCGTTCATTAGCACCAGCTTTTGCAGTTGAATAATTCTAGGTGGAATTTGGAAAGCCCTTAGACAAATAGCAAAGCTGATTTCATGTGAAGTGGGGAGGGTACACAGATGCTTGTTTGGTTGTTTGGGTGGAAGTGGTGGAAGAGTAGAAAGAAGATGAGGAAATTTCAGCTAGCTGCTGCTTGCCACAGTACTGATACCCTGACTATAAGCATGCAGTGAAGGTCTGGACTATAAAAGATCATTGTGCACCTGTGTTCCTAGCTGTATCATGTACATTATGTGCCGTGTTTGTCAATGCTGAGCCTTGGAGGGAGGATTTGGCCTAGAGTCTTTACTACAGAGGTACCTCGGGTTACAGATGCTTCAGGTTGCAGACTCCGCTAACCCAGAAATAGTACCTCGGGTTAAGAACTTTGCTTCAGGATGAGAACAGAAATCGTGTGGCGGCGGTGTGGCAGCAGCAGCAGGAGGCCCCATTAGCTAAAGTGGTGCTTCAGATTAAGAACAGTTTCAGGTTAGGAACGGACCTCCGGAACGAATTAAGTACTTAACCCAAGGTACCACTGTATTTGGCATGCCGGTGGCGCTGTGGGTTAAACCAGAGCCTAGGACTTGCCGATTAGAAGGTTGGCGGTTCAAATCCCCATGACAGGGTGAGCTCCCGTTGCTCGGTCCCTGCTCCTGCCAACCTAGCAGTTCGAAAACATGTCAAAGTGCAAGTAGATAAATAGTTACAGCTCCGACAGGAAGGTAAACGGCGTTTCCATGTGCTGCTCTGGTTTGCCAGAAGCAGCTTAGTCATGCTGGCCACATGACCCGGAAGCTGTACACTGGCTCCCTTGGGCCAATAAAGTGAGATGAGCGCCACAACCCCAGAGTCGGTCACGACTGGACCTAATGATCAGGGGTCCCTTTACCTTTACCTACCACTGTATTTATTTAATATTTACTCATCCATCTATGTTTATGCTCCTTTGCACAGTGATACACACAAAAGACTGGATAAGGATGCAATCTGAGTTCAATCTGAGGGTGGCTGGGGTGTGTGTGTAAATTCATCCAGTTCAAATTTCATATCCTCCAGCATTTCTCCAATGAAAATAGAGATGTCCTATTCCATAACAACAACAACAACAACAACAGGGTTTTGTTTTGTTTTAATATCCCACCCATCTGACTGGAGGAAAGCTAATTATATCCTGCAGGGGAAGGATTAGAGTTGTGGGAGGTTGCATACCCTCCAACATTTTCCCAATGAACATAGGAATGCCCCATTCAATAATAATAATGATGATAATCATTTTATTATTTATACCCTGCCCATCTCACTGTGGTGCTCCAGCCACTCTGGTCATCTTCCAAAATATATGAAAACATAATAAAACATTAAACACTAAAAACACACACACAAAAACCTTTCCTACACAGGGCTGCCTTCATATGTTTTCTAAAAGTTGTTTAGTTACTTATCTCCTTCGCTTGGGGTGTCCATACCCTTCAACATTTATCCAATGAAAATAAGGATGCCCTAAGGAAAAGCGGGAAATTCTGGGATCAAAACAGAAACCGGGGTGGCTTCTGTAAATCTGGGACTGTCCCTGGGAAATAGGAACACTTGGAGGGTCTGAAATTTTAATGCAAATCTATCCCTGTCCTTTGAAATTTGCACTTCTCCAAAATGATATAAAGTCAACAGGATCTGAGATGTGCCCAGTTCAGAATGAATTTCCCCTAAGGGGTGAGGGTGAAACTGTTTTTGATGGTCCAAATGAGGAGGGGTATAATAGTAATAAAGATAACAATAACTATTGCTCATCCTTCGTCGCCAGATCCCAGGACAGGTCAGAACAATCTAAAACTCACCACTAAAAACAGTAAAAATAAATTGCAGGAATAGGGTGGGTCTCAAAAGCTAGATATTGAGAGTACATGGGGACATGATGACAAGTCAAAGAGGCTCACATGCCATATGACAAGACATGTGCTAAAGTAGAGGTCAGCAACCTTTTTCAGCCATGGACCAGTCCACTGTCCCTCAGACCATGTGGTAGGCCGGACTATATTTTTTGGGGGAAATGAACGAATTCCTATGCCCCACAAATAACCCAGAGATGCATTTTAAATAAAAGCACACATTCTACTCATGCAAAAACACCAGGCAGGCCCCACAAATTGTTAGAATTTCTGCTCCATGATTGCAGTCATGGGATTGTTGTCTATCACATGGCAGTATGTGTTTTGACTCCACAGAGTGGGAAGTGACGGAGACAGGATGTTTGTGTTACTGTGTTCCATGAAGTGGGAATATTGTCCTTTGTTCTTTCTCTTTGCTGTCTGATGCTAGAGAGAGAGGGAGCCATATTGCAGTGCTCCATGTGTGTTTATATGTAAATAAAGTAGATTAGCCAAAATGCTGAGTTGCTGAGGTCTGTTACACAAGCTGTGAAGACTCTGTGGATCCCTAAGTGTGCTGATGTCTGTTGGCATCGGTCGCTGTGATGTTCGGGCAGAAGAAAGCTTTTGAAGCTCCTGAACGATCAACCAGGAGGGAGGGAACATGCCAGTCGGGCATGTGTCTCTGCCAGGGTCCTACTTGAGAGTAGGACAAGCTCCTGACACAAATAACCCAGAGATGCATTTTAAATAAAAGGACACATTCTACTCATGTAAAAACACGCTGACTCCCAGCTCATCCACGGGCTGAATTTAGAAGGCTATTGGGCCACATCTGGCCCCCAGGCCTTAGGTTGCCTACCCCTGTGCTAAAGGCATTTGTAGAGACACACTGTGTATAGGTGTTGATATGCTAATGCTAAATGCTTTTGAGCCAAGATGGGGCAGCTGGAGTCCTAGGCCTTAAAGGACAGAATAGATATAGCAGGCATAATGGAAACCTGATGGAATGGAGGGAACCAGTGGGATATGGTGAAACAGCAGCAAACATTCAATTTGTAACATAATTCTGTCTTCAGTAAGTTAGCTAACTAAGCGAGTGGTGGTGGTGAAGGTGTCTCTTAGCAACCAGGCAGACTGGAATTATGTTTGCTGTTGGTTCAAATATTAGATATATAAAGGGCTGCCACATGGAAGATGGAGCAAGCTTCTTTTCTCCTGCTCTAGAAGGTAGGACCCAAACCAATGGATGCATGTTACAAGAAAGGAGATTCAGACTAAACATCAGGAATAACTTTCCGGCAGTAAGAGCTGTTGGAAAGTGGAAAAGATTCCCTCAAGAGGTGGTGGACTCTTATTCCTTGGAAATTTTTAAGCAGAGGTTGGATGGCCATCTGTCATGGATGCTTTAGTTTAGATTCCTGCATTGCACCGGGTGGGCTAGATGAATCCTGGGGTCTCTTCGAACTCTACATTTCTATGATTCCGAGGGAGTATTTTTTTGCATTTATCTGTATTTAAGTCTCTCTGTTATGTGCAAGGCCTGAAGTAAGAAAGACAAAACTTCTCTGTTTTGTTCACCTGAAATTATACATTGTTTTTGTTCAGTTGTTGCATCAAAGTGTTAACAGGACTTCTTTTGTGTCTGGACTCTATGTTATTTAAATGACTTTGCTAACAAAGGTTGTGGTCCATGTAGGAATGTTCAGGGATGCAGGAGAGGATATATCGTTTGATTATGGCCTTTCCAACTTGTGTTAACAAGTTCACAATTTAGCAGAGTAACATTCCCCTTTTTAAACTCACAGCAGATGTGTTTGCTCAGGCTCGCTAAAGCCTCTATAATAACTGTTCTGGTATTTTCACCTTATTCCCTCATAAAATATAACAACGACACAGTCTTCTATAAAAGTATAGAAAGAGTTTACTCACATTCTGTTCACAGTCGGATCCCAGAAGACAGACTTATCTTAGAAAAGTAGCATACACCTGGAAACTATCTCATAAGGAGAGAGCCCCTTTGTCCTCTCTTGGCTGGAGGCCAAGAGAGCATCTTTGGCTAAGCAGATGTTGCTTCTTCGACGAAAGTAGTCACAGGTAGAGAGCGAGATGGTGGCCAGTCCTATGCTTTTGTTACCTGTACAGGTGAGGCCACACCCACCTCTAGTCACACGCAGAGGAAGTCTGTCCCAGCCTAGAAGGAAACAGGAAGTGTACCTGCTGGCTGGACAAACATTCCTCCCCATGTGTAAACATGTTCACTCTAGGAATGTTGTACTTGACTGCTCTTGTGTTTCACATCCCACAGTCTGAGAGGGTTGTAGTTGGGGGAGGGTCCTAGACCAGTAATACAACATCTGCTTTGCCCGTAGAAAATCCCTGATGTCGCTAGTGAGGACTGGGAAAGATATTTGAAATGCTGGAGAGCTGCTGCCAGTCTGCGTGAGCAATGCTGAGCTAGGTGAGCTAATGGTCTGACTTGGCATGAGACAGGTTCCCATATTGCCAACCTAGTGTGTCTATGTTATATGATTAGTTGTAACCGGATGATAATCCTTGTTTCCTTCTATCGGCCTTTTGAGTATGCCTGCTTAACCAAATGGAGCAGTCAAGGGGTTAAAAATAGTGCCGAGACACATTAAAATGAGCATGTCCAATCCATCCTCATTTCCTGTCTTGGAGATAAGGTGCACTGGGAGTGGATTTACTTACACAAATCCGTGACATTATTTACTGGAATGAGAATGTAAATATATTATTTGCTTCAGGAAATAACTGTAGGAAGGCACTTGAGCGTTTCAGTATATATGCCCAAGAGAAGCGTACATAAGGCAAAGGAGAAGAGCGCCAATAATGTATCTGACAAAACCGACTGACGGAACATAAAGTATGCATTTCTTCGAGCCTGTAATTTACACAACTTCTAACAAATTACATAAGTACCTTAGATTAATCTACTGCAGTTTACAACTGAATGGTTTAAAAGGTACCCAAATGCTCAGCATTTCAAAACTGTTTAATGTCAAAACAGTGACAAATCTATGCAGATTTTCCCTGTGGAACAACACAAGTATTTGTAAATGTTTTGCTTCTGAGTTACAGCCCAGTGCGGCTTCGTGAATATTCAAGTCAAGCACAGTTGGCTGCCTGCTCAAAGGAGCAAAGTGTGTTCCTGCCGGTGTGTCTGGCACTGCCTCCAAAGATGCTTCTGAACTAGGATGTGAGGGTTCATTGTTTATTTATTTCACCTTTGTCTAAATTTTCCACCCAAGTTCTGCACAACACAGAACTTGAAGCAAATTGGGGGAGGGGGCATCTCTTCGGGCAAAACATCTGTAGAATTACATTGGAAGTGGGGGGCGGGGAGGAAGAGTTTCAGTAACAACAGTGATATTTCTCTAGTCTTGGGGGACTCTGTGCTTTCCCAAGTTTCCACTGAGCTTAAGAACAAAGGTCCATAGGTGCCAACTTCTGGGGGCCCTGGGGGCCCGTTGTTGTTGTTTAGTCATTTAGTCGTGTCTGACTCTTCATGACCTCATGGACCAGAGCACGCCAGGCACTCCTGTCTTCCACTGTCTCCCGCAGTTTGGTCAAACTCATGCTGGTAGTTTCAAGAACACTATCCAACCATCTCATCCTCTGTCGTCCCCTTCTCCTTGTGCCCTCCATCTTTCCCAACATCAGGGTCTTTTCCAGGGAGTCTTCTCTTCTCATGAGGTGGCCAAAGTATTGGAGCCTCAGCTTCACGATCTGCCCAGGCACCCACAAAACTTTTGCTGTGGCTACCCAGCCTCTGCCCCTGTGCTGCAGCTGCACACCAAGTGCCTTTTGGCTCTTACTGACTTGACGTAGACAGCCAGACCCTTAGCTGCCTGCCTTTACAGTCAAACCTCATTCTGCATCCGCCTCTGCTTGCGTCCGCCTTGGTGAACGTCCGCTGCAAACCCAGAAGTACCTGAATGGGTTACTTCTGGGTTTGTCACTCGTGCATGGAATGGATCCCGTCTGCAAAATGAAGTTTGAATGTATTTTCAACAGCTACCATTTTGTGTTGCTTCTATCTCCTCTTCCTCTTAACTAAAAACCCCCCAAACACCTCATTTTTTTTCTTGATCCAACTTCCTAAGGAACACACACACACCACTTAAAACACACACTCAAATAGCATTGCTGCCTTTGAGAGCATCCAATTAAGTTAAATTGGTATTGCGAGGTACAGTATATTCTTGCAAAAAGGAAACACTTTACAACTTGGGGAGAAAATCATAATGTCAATGATCACTTTGCTTATGTTTATATTCTAATTACAGATTTTTTTTGCAAAATACTACATTACATCTATTACATAATAGTCACAGGATGATGTCTGCAGTTGCGAAATCCAACACTTTGTGAAAGACACAGGGTGTAATTTGATGCACGCATGTTAATGTGCATGTTTTGTGTAATGCGGACATTTGTGTTCTAGAGGTTTTGGGAAGTGTGGTGAACCCTGAATGGTGATTTGGTAGTAACTTAGTATTAACAAGTTACCTTGGACAGCAACAGGGATCAGAAAATGAACACTACCCCTCGTAAATAGGGAGTGTTGGGTAATATCTCAGTAGTTAGTGGGGAATTGACTGTGAGTGTTGCATGTACTTCAGACCCAGGATCCACGAGAAGGGAGCGTTACCCAGCAGAAAGATTAAAGTTCTGTGTAGCTTACTAAAGGCAAAATCATTCCAGGCCACAAAGTAGCAAAGCTTATGGAGGGGGGAAAGGGGGGGGGACGACTCGTTGTAATCCACATTCCTGATTCTTTTTCCCGTTAAATGTAAATCCCTGTGGCGATGCATCAAACATGAATTAAATCCATCCAACTCTGATGATAATTAATAATAAATTTTGGCCTGATGGAATACTTTTCTACATAGCCTCTCAAAGAGCTTAGCTGAAGCTAATGAATTAAGCTTCACCCACCATGTCACAACTCAACAGGGACGTACTTGTGTAAAGAGGTCTTGTAGACCAAACAAGAAGCTTGTTAAGATATTTTTTTTATATAAAAATGGAGAAACAGTAGTCTCTAGGACTAAGCTCTGAGGAAGGGGTGCAGTTTTCCTTCTTCTGAAGGTCAATGTGGAACATGTCACTTTGGAGCAGGGGTGGAGAATGTTAGGTCCCAGGGGCAAATGTGGCCCTCCAGGTCACTCTGCCCTGCCCTCAGAGAGAGAATACAGAGTCCTAACTCAAAGATAGCTCCTAACCCTTGTCTCACACAGGAAGGGGGGAACCTCTCAGCTCTCTCCTGGGAGCTTTCCTTTTTTTAGGGCTGCCATACGTCTGCATTTCCTCAGACACTACCAGGATTTCAAAGGTGGAAGTGATGTCTGAGGGAAATTTCCGGTGAAGGTTTGTCTTGGATCTTTGGCAAGTCAACCAAAATTTTGTTAGTTTGGGGGGTATTGTGTGGTGAGTTCCCTACCCCCCACCCCGGTTAAAATAATTACACATGATACAATTATTGAAGGTTAATGGGCTACAAAAGGCTACAGCTTTATTGGTTACAGGTGATGAGTGCTATTGGCATAGGCTTTGGACCTAACCGACTATAACTGACTCCAGCCCATCTGCTTGAAGTCCGGGTGGACAAAAAGGGAGATCCCTGGCTGTGTCCTGCCTTTATGGGGCAGGCCACACCCCTGGACCAACCCGATTGGCTGGCTAGGGTGTGATGCAGCTGGGAATTCCCCAACCGCGCGGTGCTGGTCTCCCACACCCTGCGCACATGGAGGGGCCGTGAAGCCCACAACTCCACCTCCTCCTTAAGGTGGAAGTGGCTTTTTCGTAAAATACCAAACAATTTTGGGGTCTTCCTAAAAAAGCTCAATGACTTTCGGGGTGTCCTGGTTTTTACTTTTTGAAATATGACCCTCAACCGTGGAGGAAAGGCGGCAGCCCTGACCCCTAGGCCAACACTGACATCCTGAAATATGTCACATGGCCTCCCTTTTGCCATGCAAAGCTCTCCTTCTTCCTCCTGTTGCAGAAAACTTTGCAGAAAGGATAGAGAGGAAGAGGAAAAAATATGGACTTGAGAAAAGGAGGGAGGGGGGAAACACCACTGTCCCCTCATTTCCATGGGCAGCAAAGGTGGCATAGCAATGGAAAGGTGAAGAGAGGGCTGGCGATTATGAGGAAAGGGCAGAATGGTAGGTGATTTAAAATGGCCCCCTGGTTTGTTGCTGACCCACAGTGCAAACCTCGCTCGTTTCATGCCTCCATATATTCTATTCATTGAAGCCTTACCAGAAGGTGTGCTTTCCTTATTATTTCCTGTTTGGTCAGATACCACTAATGAGGTCGTTGACTTTTTAGTTCTGTGGTTACCCAGAGGTTGCTCTGTATTGCGGCAAAGTAAATGATTAGGGATGACTCTTTCACATGCTGCTTCTAAGGATAAAGCGCTTAGAAGTGTATTTGGTGTGCAAATCTCTGGGTTTGTTTGGTTTTTGGTGTGTGTGGGGTCCCCCCCCCCCCCGCTTTAGCAATATGTTACTGCTGCACCAAAGCATAATCTTTTATTTATATTTCTTGCACTGTTGAGGTGCTAGAAAGCTTGAAAGTATGAAGGGGGGGGGGAATTAGGGGCTAAGTGAAAGTTATAAAATATTTTAGCTCAGGGGAGAAGGGGCTTCCCATTAAATGTGTGGTGCCAGCATCTTTCTTAAATCTTTTCTGTCTTTTTACTGTTTATCTTTTACATAAATGTTCTTACTTGAAGTACTTGCAAGCCCTCCAAGTGTCCCTATTTTCCAGAGACAGCCCCAGATTTACCAAAGGCATCCTGGTTTCTGATTCGACCCTGGAATGTCCCGCTTTTCCTTAGGGCTTCCCATTTTCATCAGAGACATGTTGGAGAGTACGGTAGGATGTCCCTATTTTCATTGAAGAAATGTTGGAGGGTAAGTATTTGCTACTCCCTTCCCCCCACCACTATGCATCATGACATTAGCATTACCAAGAAATTGTGGAAGAAAATGGCAGCCTGACTGGCTGCCAATGAATGCTCCGAGAAGCAGCAAAGACAATTTCAGGATAGGGAGGGGTGGGAAATGTTTAAGAAAGACCCACCTTAACCAGTAATCTCCTCTGTGCTTGAATATTTTCAAACTTTCTCTTAGGCCCTAAAATATTTGACAGAGAGTGTTCTCTTGATTTTGAGACCTGGGAATGATGATGGAAAAGTGCACTGCTAATATTTATTATAGGGTTGTTCCTTTAAAAATAAAAATAAAAATCTGCTTGTAATTATTAGGTACTTATGTTACACACCCCACTCAAATAGTGTGTCACAAGGGTCTATGGGAGAGGGAGTTTTGTTGTTGGGTTGGCTCTAGGTGACTCATCCACACTAAACCTTTGCCCCACGCTTTCCACGCACATGTTCACACTTTCAAACTCTGTGTCTGAGCACTCTTTTTTTCTCTCTTGCCCCTGGAGTTTCCCTGCAAAAGCCTGGTCTTTTCTCCCCACAGATTGCCATTTGCTCTGATTCAGCAGCAAAGAGCAGTTTTTGCACAGAAAGTTCCAAAGGGGGAAAAAGGGGAGAGATGCTGAGACACATAGCTTTAAAGTGCAGACCATGTCCAGAAAGAGCAGAAGAAAGGCAAAAGTGGATAAGCCCTTATTAGGTCATCAATTTCAGACACAAACCTCACTCTTCCAGACAGATTGGTGTCCTGGCTCACATAAAACTAGCATGTCGGATGTGCCAAGGCGATTCAAATGGTTTTGACTCTAAGCACTGCTTCTGCACTACTTAGGATGCCTCTGGCAACAGCCAAATAGTATGAAATGCATTAGTTATCCATTCACTTCATTATAGTCTGCCTTTCAGCTGAAGGAGTCCCCAAGGTGGCTGACAATATAAAAGCATTATTTTAAGAAAAGAAAACAAAACTGTGCATTACAAACGGTAAAATGCATTAGTCAGCATAATGTATAGATGCCATCACATTGCATCAGGTTTGCTGTGCATTTTGGAACATTGGATTGGCAGCCTGAGAGCATGTGCAGGGTTTTTTTCACCCAAGGAGAAAGAAGTGGGCTTTGTTTAAGGGCCAAGTGTCCGTGTGCATGTGCAGAATGTCTTTGTTTTGTGAAGGAAATGCTTCCAGCCTTCTAGGTTGGCAGCCACAGAAGCTGCAGTGCCAGAAAGATGGGCATGGGATACTGTATAATGGCATGCAATATCATGAGGGAAACAACAGGCTCGTGTTCTACTCTGGACAAGCTGGTACACCTGCATAGGGCTAAATCTGTGGAGCTTTGCCAATGCGTCTTGTAAAATGGTTGGTCCCAGCCAATTCAATTGTCCATATTAAGAATAACAATGTTCCACTCTTCTGTTTATTTATTGGTTGGATGAAATCCTTTGTTCTGAGTTTCACTCCTTCACAAATCTGTGTCAATAAGGAGAACTCCTAAAAGTAATTCCGGAATTGGACATTCAGTTTGTTTGCAATCTTTTTCTTCCCTCTACTTTATAAATGCATTTGAGTGTGGTAGTAGTAGTAGTAGTAGTAGTAGTAATGCAGTCTTGATCTGATCATCCATTTGATTACTTCAAAATTCTTTTTGTTCAGTGCCTTGCTGATGTGCACATGTGCTCCTATATGCTGGTAAAACACCACAGAAATAAAAGATTGCAAAAACAACAACAGCGTATTTTTCTTGCTTTCCTAATTTTTGTCAAGTCTAGCAACTGCCTCCAAGGATTCTTCTGGTAGAAAAGTATAATTCTGTCTCAGTGGCGACCCTACAATTTTGAAGATGAAACTCATATGATCAGAGGGAGCAACCCTATGCATAAAAAGCTGGCAGAAAGCAAACCAGTGTATATTAAGATGGCATACATTTACACCAGATCCAATCCCCATTCAGGAATGGAGCTGCTGTTCCACCCAAGCCTGGCAGAGTGAAAACAAGGCTTTAAACAGTGTTCTCTGCTGGGTTGCCAGGTCATGTGATTGTGGCAAACGGTCTTAGGATCCAGCCCAAGCCCCCCACCTCAGTTTGTTTAGGAACACTCCTTTGAGGGGACTTAAACCAACCTCCGTTCAAGCAGCTGAACCCTGGCTGATCATGTTATGCTGGCATCAGTGGTGTAGCATGGGTTGCCAGTGCTCGGGGCTGTGTGGAGGAGGTGGGAAACAGACAGCTTAGGCCTGTGCATTCAATGCCTATTGGTGTCTGTGTCACCCAGGAGATCACAGCCATAGAGATCAGAAGAGTCATTCTCTTGTCTAGAGAGGTCACTTCCTGGTTCACATGGAGAAGCCATTTTCAAAAGAGCCTACAGACAGAAGCACACAGCTGTATTTCCTTTTTTTAAAATATTTTTATTGGTTTTTAACATGCAAAATTATAAAACATACCACACAATTTATCACAAACACATTCTTATTGGACTTCCATCAGCACCTCTGATAATCCTCCGTCTTAATCACCTCTTACGCATTTCCTAACTTATTATTGCCTTTACATCTCTTAACATATCGCATCTCCTTCTCCATTTTTGCAATATTTCTAATATTATTGCTCACAGAACATCTTGCAAACCTACAAACGTTGTCTGATCAATCACAAATATTTATCAAATAATCCGTAAATTTACTCCAGTCCTCGGTAAACTTCTGGTCCTGCCGGTTTCGGATCCTTCCCATTAGTTTATCAAGTTCCGCATAGTCCATTAATTTCATCCTCCATTCTTCCATCGTTGGTAATTCTTCTTGCTTCCATTTTTGGGCCAATAGTATTCTTGCCGCTGTTACTGCATATAGAAAGACAGCTGTATTTCAGGAGCACTGGGTGTTGAAATTTTGTGCCCCTAACAATTTTGCAACCGGGGCAACCACCCCTCTGCCCCCCAATGCAACACAACATCACTGGCTGGTGTATCTTTGGCTGTGCCATGGTTGGGAACTTAATGCAACTGGAGATGAGAATCAGCTGATTGAGCTGGAGACCCTAAACGGCTCAACCCATAAGACCCTGCTATAGGACTGCTCCGATCTTCTCCCTTAATCACTTTTCAGTCTTTCTACCTCTTGCGGTTTCTTTTAGTAAGATCAGTGTGCCATCCAAATTCGTTGATTGCCTCTCTGCAGTGTCCTGAACAATGTCCTTGGCAACTAGGGCAATGAGAGGAACGTTTTCAAGAACTCAGATACTCAGATCAAAACAGAGCTCCCTGAAATAGCTCAAATCCTCTGCAGGTTGATTAATATAAGTTAATTAACATAATCTCAGCCAAACATATTAAATCCGGGAAACAGAGCAAAAACAAAAAGTTCAATCTACTTTGCAGTCTAAAATGATGGCAGAATGTTTTCCTTAAAGTATGATGAATGCAGTTGGCTTTAACAGGCTTCAAGAAATGTGGTCTGAATTAATCTTCACAGGAACTTCACTGGCTCCTAGTACATTTCCGAGCACAATTCAAAGTGTTGGTGCTGACCTTTAAAGCCCTAAATGGCCTCGACCCAGTATACCTGAAGGAGTGTCTGCACCCTCATTGCTCAGCCCGGACATTGAGGGCCTCCTCTGAGGGTCTTCTGCTGGTTCCCTCACTGCGAGAAGCGAAGTAACAGGGAACCAGGCAGAGGGCCTTCTCGGTAGTGGTGCCTTCCCTGTGGAACACCCTCCCTTCAGTTGTCAAGGAGATAAAGAACTACATAACTTTTACAAGACACCTGAAGGCACTCTGGTATCGGGAAGTTTTCAATGCTTGATGTTTTATTATGCTTTTATATATGCTGTAAGCTGCCCAGAGTGGCTGGGAAAACCCAGCCAGATGGGTGGAGTATAATTATTATTATTATTATTATTATTATTATTATTATTATTCTAGAAATTCTGACTTAGGCTGGAATCCTATACTCACTTGCCTGGGAGTAAGTCTCATTAAACTCTGTAGTAGTGTAGCTTTGTGGGAAAAGGTGGGATATACCGTATTTTTCACTCTATAACATGCACCAGACCATAACACGCACATAGTTTTTAGAGGAGGAAAACAAGAAAAAAAATATTCTAAACAAAATAGTGGATATATGATTTTTGTGGTTCATGCTGTGGCCACAGACATGTGATCTGACAGTGAGTTTGGAGTAGCCCAATGCAAAAATCCTGAGGATCCATGTGGATCCATGCTTTGTAACCACAGAGGAGGGAAGGAAGGAGAACCATGGATCCTCTGCTCACGATTGCAGCAGATTCCCCCCCCCCCCGCCACCCACAGGCATTCACTCCATAACACGCACAGACATTTCCCCTTACTTTCTAGGAGGAAAAAAGTGAGTGTTATGGTGCAAAAAATACGGTAAATAGATCAATAAATGAAGCAGTAACAGCAGCAGCAGCAGGAAGGAGGAGGAGGAGGAGGAGGAGGAAGAAGAGTTGCTTCCACAGGCTGGGCACTGCAACAGAGCTGTGAACAGACTGGCTCACATGGGAAAATGTGTTCTCTTAAAACATAGCCAGCCCCAGTTCCTACTACAGTAAGTAGATGTGCAAATTCAAAGCATTCTACAGTCTTTTAAAGCCATTGGTATGTGGAGCAGCTCCCTGGCTCCAAAAACATTATGGTCTTGATACATGAAAATGTGTGGCTTATGCCACTGTCGCAGGTCTCTACTTCAAACAGATCATTCAACATTCACATGCTGCTGTAATGTTGGTAGAAGGAAGATCAATCAGCAGGATAACAACAGGAATTTGGAGGAAAGCATTTTAAACATCCCTGTATCCATCCCAGAATTCAGGTGGCATGCATTTCTGTTAACCTTGCGTGGAGATCTGCCAATGCCAACTCAGAAGGATGGGAATGCTTAAAACAAAACCATCTTGCAAAGACATGAAACCAAACGAAAAAGGGACATTTTGTTTTAAAGGAGGGGGAGGCAAAGGAACTTCAGGGGAACAATTAGCGAAAAGCAATTTTAGCACAATTATTTCTTATGGCCATCTCCTCCATCTCAACGGCACTCCAGAATCACTTCACCCATTCAAGTGGAATGCCTGCTGAGTGTTATGAGAACGGATGGCTGTCAACCAGGTGTGCTATTTAAAGTGAATTACTCAATGCCATGCAAAAACACGAGGTTTAAAGCGACATAAATTTGCAGATGCAGCATCCTCAAAATATTGCTTTAATGTGAGGAGGGTAAAAAACAAAAAAAAGCAGAGTGAAATATTCAGAGCTACGTGGAACATTTCAGCCTCCAAAGAGAGGTCACAGGAAATCGCATCTGTGTTTGGAAGCCCATTACTATGTATGTATGTCTGTGTCTCCAAATTTAGGCAGGAGGGTTCTTTTGAAATTCAGTGAGTTAAATTTACTGCAATGTTTAAATTTAAAGGGCCTGTCTTGGACATTTTCAGGATTAAACTACAAAAAAAAAAAACAACAGTGTGTGGCCAGCAAAATGTCTGTCAAAAATACCCCTTTCTTGAGAAAGGGAGGCACTGTATATCCCTATAGCCTCCTTTCTCATAATTGCTGGGCCACCCGAGATCAGCATAAAAGAACATGTTTTAATTGTGCTGCAGCAGTGTCTGAACTTCAGAGCTTTTTTATCCAGAAGCAAGCAAGCCAAGGTAAAGAGATCCATTCAAAAATACCACTAAACCTTCTCCTTGAGGCTCCAGTCACTGAGTTTTCTCCTATCTGCATAACTATAACTCTTCACCTGTTGAGCTTGATCCTAGAATAAGTTCCTTGATCACCATAGAATGCGATGGAAGTATAGATTCTATAGATACCATCGCTTCCTGCTTATGTACCTTAGTCTAGCCAAGGGAGAGGGGGTGGTGATGGGGGGACAGATTAGATCTCATAGTGTGGTCATTCTTTCTATACTGGATGCAGTTACACTTCTCTAAGACTCATAGTGAATCAGTACTCAGGGATCTAAGCTTGCTGCTAGGTTGCAGCTGGTGAGCTGACAGTGTTTGCTTCTCTGTGGCAAATGTGGTTTTGAACTCAGCCCAGGGGCATCACAAGGGGGGCAGGGGGCAGTTCGCCCCGGGTGTCACACCTAGGAGGGGTGACAAAATCCCCCTGGGTGGGAAGGAGGGAGAGACCATGAGGCTGAGAGAGCGAGAGAGAATTGAGGCGTGGGGGGAAATACAAGAGAGAGAAAAGGGCAACTGAGTAAGAGGGAGGAAAGGAAAGAGGTGCCACCTCAGGCTCTGGGCAGCGGCAGTGGCAGCATCCTCCCTCAGTGCCCTCCGACGAGAGACCCAGTGCCCCAAACCCGGCTGCGGCGCTGGTGACAGCTGCTGCACCTTGGTACTAAGTCCGCATTTCCACAGGCCTTCCCCAGCGGCAGCGGTTCCTCTGGGCTCGGCTCCAGGCCCGGCTGGTCCCTCCCCCTTCAGACCCACCCTCCTGCTTCACCTGGCAACCGAGGAGGAGGAGGTGCGTGTGTGGAGAAGGAGAAGCTGGGCGGGGAGGAGGGATTGCAGTCACCACCACAGGGGCCCCTGCCAAACTGATAGTCCCTTCCCAGTGGTCTGAGGGAGCTGCCACTAACTCCATCAGCTTCTCTCTCTCTCTCACACACACACATACACAGACACACACACCCTCCCTGACGTGCCTGTCTGCATGCGCTCCCGGGATCACGATGGGATTGATGGGCGGCCAAGTGGGATGGGACTGCAGAGTGTGGTCTGAGGAGAAGCCAGAAGGGATTGGACCTGGCTGATTGCTGTAGTAACGGTTTGGAGGGAAAGAAGCTCATGTTGGCTGTGGCTATCAGGGCAACAGGAAGGAGAAGCGCCCACACCGGGTGTATTTGTGCAATTGGCGGGTGGCACTGGCACCCCCGGGAGTATCGGGCGCCACCGATGTCACCCCTGTGGGTGGAGTGCCCTGCCCCGGGTGTGCATCATGTTTGCTGCTCCGGTTGCATGAGCGGCTTCCTCCACCACTGCCTCAGCCGTCCATGCTTTGTTAACCATGATTTGCCTACTGCAGCATTCCCCAACTTTGTGCCCTCCAGGTGTCATGGGACTACAACTCTCATCCAGTACGGCAATGGTCAGGGATGAAGGTAATTGTAGCCAAAACATCTGGAATGTCCCATGTTGAAGAAGGCTAACTAACAATGATGCACTCTAGGTGAGAATGGCTTTCAGGACTGTTCAGAAGCTGCAGGTAATTTAGAAGTGTGTTGCTTCTTTCTTTAGAAGAATGTGAAAACGTTAGGGATGAGGCAGAGGGTTTTTTATCACTTTTGTTGTTAGAGACTCCATTTTTTTATTTATTAAAATCACATTCATTTTGTTACCCTTTGGAATTCTTCAGAATCCAACACATACTCCTAGTCCTAAACATTATAGCATCATACATCATATGGTGAGGAAGCCTCAAACATTTCACAACGCTTAGCAGAATTGTTTTGTTGCACTCTTAATCCTTCAGGTGCTTCCTGCATGTAGGAACCTCCACATTCCCTTACATGTTTAATCCCTCTTTAGGCTTTATTCCTATCAAGGGGCAACGTGAGTAGAATGGATCTTTGGGAACCATAGTTTTAATTCCCACATGGTTGCTCTCATGTTTGACTGTTCCTTCTGAAGCAGGCAATTCTCCTGGTGCACTTCAGAGCTCTGATCTTCCAGAATTCTAAATCTTGAGGAGGAGGAGGAGGAGGAGGAGGAGGAGGAGGAGGAGGAGGAGGAGAAGAAGAAGAAGAAGAAGAAGGGAAGAAGAGTTTGGATTTGATATTCTGCTTTATCACTACCCAAAGGAGTCTCAAAGCGGCTAACATTCTCCTTTCCTTTCCTCCCCCACAACAAACACTCTGTGAGGTGAGTGGGGCTGAGCGGCTTCAAAGAAGTGTGACTGGCCCAAGGTCACCCAGCAGCTGCATGTGGAGGAGTGGAGGCACGAACCCGGTTCCCCAGATTACGAGTCTACCGCTCTTAACCACTACACCATATTGAGAGGAGGGTCTTCAAGGCATCCAAACACAAGAGCAGCACAAAAGAACAACACAACAGGAACATAAGAAGCTACATTATAATGAGTCAAGCAATTGGTCCACCTATCTCAATGTTGTCTGTTCACTGACCAGGAGTTCCCCAGGCTTTCATTCATTGTTCACTCCTCATCCTACCTGAAGATGCCTGGGATTGAACCTGCATGCAAAGCAAATGCTCTACCACAGAGGTAGTTGGATTGAGGGTAAAAGAATTGGACCACAGCTCCATTCTACTTGCCTTGCTCCTTCACAGTGACACTGACTTTAGATGAATTTCTTGGGCAATTTAGCTTTGGTTCTTCTCAGCCTTGTCCACTATGTAGACAGTTCCCACTTCCCCAGACAACAGAGCAGCTGCTGCTTAGATGCCCACTGCACAACCTGAAAGACAACCAGAATCCATGTTTTCCATGGGCCCTTTGTGAGAATGTATGGGAATGCCAGCCCCTGAGAAATGTCACTTGTGTCATCAAAATGCTCTTGGCTTCTCTTGAATTTCTTTAACTGTTCTGCTTAAGCCAGACTCCCCCAGATATGCCTCAAAGTTTCCTCTCTAGACAAAACTCAGTAGCAATTCTATTCTGAAGGTGCTCTGCGGAGTCGACTCCCTTTTATATTGTCTAAAATAATTCGGTATGTAAGAATGCATAAAGGATTTTCCCCTCTCCTCAGCTCTAAAAATGCCATGCAGTTGACAAAAAAACCCCAAGATAATATGGTTTCCCAAACACACAGCACCCTCTCCTCTGAAAATAATGAGCTGTTCTCCAGTGTTGGCATTTTACAGATCCACGGACACAAAATGTCAAGATTTCAATAATTCTGCTCCCAGGAAGTGCTTGGATGTAAATTGGTTGTCTTAACACTATTTGTCAGGTGGCAAAAATTTTAAGCAACAGTACTAAACACACATAATTTGTGGTGGCAAAATATTAACAAGAGGGAAATCTCTCATCTGGAACGTGACAGTTTTTGGTGCTCTCTTGAAGGGAGCGCCTGCTTACATTAGTTTGTGAATCTCTGTCTCCAAGCCATAGCTAGTCACTGGAAAGTTACAACAGTTTTCTCATCAGGTACATAAAGGCAGATTCTTGCCTGCAGCATGCTTAATTAAGAGAACAGCTGGATACCCAGCCTTAACATAAAAAGTGGGGGAAATGCAAGGGAATCTTAATGCATCTCAAAGTGCCATGGAGGTGAGGTGAAGCCAGCATATGGATGGAAAATGAATCTGTCACTGTGTTGTTATTATTATTATTATTATGAAAGTACTAAAAAGGATGCTTCTGACTGCTATATCCTTGCAGCAGTCATGCCATTCAAACAGCACTTGAAATAAGGCAAGAAGCAGCAAACGGGCCGTGTAATGTTTGTGGGTCCAATAATAGACACCACAAATAAGGAATATTTTTTATGGAGAAGTTTTATTCAGAGGAGCCTCTAAAGCACTCTGCTTGCTCTTGAAACTCAGGGGCTAAGGAACTTCTCAGGTCATGTGACTCAGGGCCTAAAACTAAGGAGCCCCTTCCAATCATAGGAGTCAACTCCTAGGGCCCGAGTGGTCTTTGCCCCCTAAAACATTTGAGGGGGCTGGAGCCCCCCAAAGTTGATGGACATTGCCATTCAAATGGTGTGTGTGCACCACATCATGGGATCAATTATGTGGGCCAGGGCTTATCAGTCCCCCCAATATTTTGTTCAAGTTGGCACTCTTGCCTCCAACTCTACAATTCAAATGGTGTGTGTGCACCACATCATGGGATCAATTATGTGGGTCAGGGCTTATCAGTCCCCCCAATATTTTGTTCAAGTTGGCACTCTTGCCTCCAACTCTACAATTCTATGAAATTACAGACTACCATTACACTATTTGTTAAGCAGGTGAGAAAAGGAATCCCTTTCATCATCTTCATTTGCAACAAGAATAGAAAGGTAGATAAAACAAAAACCTTGGGGATGGGGGGCAAAGCTATATTACTGTTCATAGCAAGCCATGCCCTGAGAAATGGTTGGCTACTTTCTCCTCCTCTTGAGAAATTTGGGGAAACGCTGTCATCAGGTTCTGCGCACACAAAAATGGTGGGTGATTTTGAGATGCCATTTGGTCACAGATCTGCACAAGCCTGCCCTAAATACAAACTGAATGACCTTGCATGAGACATAGTGATGTTCTGTGCAACATGAAAAAAGAAGATCTCTGTGCGATGTTCATGGAATCCCATTATGCATTGGGCTGGGAGAGCTAGCTTCATTGTTCCGCTTTTCTACACAGGATAGGGTGGCCTTGAGGGTAAACAGAAATGGAATCGTTTGTGCACAAGTAGAGCCATTGCGCAAATGTTGCACATGAGATGCTCTAATGATGATGTGTTGTGGAAGGTCAATCTATTTTCTCAAACAGCACATGCACATCCAGTCTTACAGGTGAAGGTGGTCTACATAAAAAACCATATCTTTGAGAAACCTCAATTAATACTTTTTGTTCTTGGGTATAGCAGCTCTCATGGACTGCAAGAAGATCAAACCTGTCCATTCTTAAGGAAATCAGCCCTGAGTGCTCACTGGAAGGACAGATCCTGAAAAAGAAGAAGAAGAGTTTGGATTTGATATCCTGCTTTATCACTACCCGAAGGAGTCTCAAAGCGACTAACATTCTCCTTTCCCTTCCTCCCCCACAACAAACACTCTGTGAGGTGAGTGGGGCAGAGAGACTTCAGAGAAGTGTGACTAGCCCAAGGTCACCCAGCAGCTGCATGTGGAGGAGCGGAGACGCGAACCCGGTTCCCCAGATTACGAGACTACCGCTCTTCACCACTATACCACACTGGCTCTCTGAAGCTGAGACTCCTATACTTTGGCCACCTCATGAGAAGAGAAGACTCCCTGGAAAAGACTCTGATGTTGGGAAAGATGGAGGGCACAATGAGAAGGGGGTGACAGAGGACGAGATGGTTGGATAGTGTTCTCGAAGCTACCAGCATGAGTTTGACTAAACTGCGGGAGGCAGTGGAAGGCAGAAGTGCCTGGCGTGCTCTGGTCCATGGGGTCACGAAGATTTGGACACGACTAAATGGTTAAACAACAACAACAACATAGCAGCTCTACTCAGGCCTATAATCATAGCTGTCAACTTTTCTCTTTTCTTGCAAGGAATCCTATTCAGAATACAGGAATTTCCCTTTAAAAAGGGAAATGTTGACAGCTATGCCTATAATGTGGAGGTCACTCACTGGGATTAAAGCTCTAGGTCAAAGTTTGAAGGAATTTGCTATGCCTAGGCTACAAATTTGAATGCAAATGAAACTAGGTATTCTATTGTTTGTTAACAATGATTATAAATTTATATCCAAAAGTATTAAGAATACATTTCATTAGAGTCTGAGCCCAACCAGTCGCACAGATTTTGTGTCAGTTTTGTGCAGAATGAACACAGCTTCTGGAAATGTTTGGTTTTGAGAAGACCATGGAACCCTCAAGCGAATCTTAAAGCAACAGCCCAATGAAGTTCTGCAGACTAGCTGAAAGAAACTGTGACTCCCAGCCAAGTCCTAGAGGGAAGTGAAAGGCTAGCTTTAAAGGCTAGCTTTGAGACATCTTGGCTTGGGGGGGGGGGGAGAGAACCTTCAGAAAACTGTCTCAAATCCTTTGATCTTCTACATAGGCCTCCTATGTTTTTGATTAAACATTCTACTTCATCAACCGGGTAACTAAAATGATCAGGAAAAGTCGCTGTTGGCTGGGGAGGGGGATATATCTGGAACTGCTCCTTGGAATAGATAAGGATTTACTATTGGACATCAAAGACAGAGCATTAAAATAATTCTGGTTGATGAGGGACATACTTTTTGATGATTAGAGGAGTTGTGAAATAGTTTGCAGGTGGACAATGGCTGTAGTAGCAGCTTTGTGGGTTGGGAAGAGGGAACAGGCAACATCATTGGCTGTAGCTAATTGTAGTTGACCTACAGTTATAGAAGTAAAGAATTTTATTTTTCAGTCCTATGCTCAGTTGGCAGTGAGCCGCATTTAACTCAAAGTGACTTACTTTGGAAGAGGTACATATAAGATTGTGCTGTCCGTTTGGTTAAAAGAGTGACCCCAGAGCACTGGTTTCATTTCGTATGGCCAATTTCCACCCAAATCTGTAATGGGGAGAGGAATGTGATAGGTTCATTGGCCACTAAAAATAGTTTCACATTCATCTGCAAGTGGGTGACATCTATTTTGTTCCCATGCCTAAGTTTTAAAGTGCTGCTTTTGACCTTTAAAGCCCTTCACAGCCTAGGACCCTCGTACCTATGGGACCGCCTCTCCAGATATGCCCCACGGAGAGCCTCAAGGTCCATAAATAGCAACACTCTAGTGGTCCCGGGCCCTAAGGAAGTTAGATTGGCTTCAACCAGAGCCAGGGCCTTTTCAACTCTGGCCTGGTGGAACGCTCCGCCTCATGAGACCAGGGCCCTGCAGGATCTGATTTCTTTCCGCAGAGCCAATATGATTCCCTCCCCCTCTTTCTTTTTTTCTTTTCCATTCTCCTCCTGCGATGAGACTATATTTTAATATTTTAATGTTTCAATATTTTAATGTTGTATTTTAATTTTGTTTTTAAGTTGTATTCATTCAACTTGTTTTTATTATTGCTTGTTAGCTGCCTTGAGCCCGGCCTTGGCTGGGGAGGGTGGGGTATAAATAAAATTTATTATTATTATTATTATTATTATTATTATTATTATTATTATTATTAAGTTACGGTGCTGAACTTGTGAAAAAATAAATGGCAAAATTTGAGTCTGTCTGAAACAATCACCATCTGATCAGGAAGTCATTGATGAACCCCTGCTGTGTGGGGACTCTATCTACTTGATGAGGAGAGTACACTCTGATGATGTTTGGGGCACTTTTATATTTTCATTCTTCAGATCACTCTGAGTTAATTCCAGGTTTTAAAAAACCAATGCCAGGAAAAGGCTTCGTGAGTATTGGAACAAATGAAGACCTCCATCCAGGCTAAGGCTTTTATCACTTTCACCTTCTTTCCATAACCCAGTGTGTGGACAGTATTCACTTAGTATTAGTATTTAGTATTCAATTTAGTATTCACATTTTTGCTTCCAGGGCTTATCCTTAACTCTCAACTGGATATGCGAAACTCAGAGAAGCAAAACTTTTATATTCACCTATCTCTACTGATTATGAATCCTAATTTGAGTGGGTGGGATTCCCACAAACAGAAAACGTCATCCTTATGTTTGAGGAGATGTACGATTGAACTGTGCCTAACTCTGCAAAATTCCACACATCCTTGGAACATCACAACAAATTCTAAATTATCTCCCATATCTAATTAGTGAAGAGTATATAATTCCCCCTCAGCTTTAACTGAGCAGCATGCTTGAGTCCCTAAAAGGAGTCTTTGGCAGTCTTTATGCAAGTCACTCTGTGTCCCCCTGTCCCCGTATACATTATTTTTTCCTTAATCAGAATAGCATGAATATAACATGAAAGAGTCTTGTCTCTCATGTAAGATGTCATTGTGAAAAGTTTCAACATTTATTCTAGCAACATCAATTTTTAATGAAAGCTGGAAACCACCCCATTGTCTACTCACAGGTGTCCACAGTTTTTGACTTGGCTTAAAAGCTAGACATCATTCATGGTGGCCATTGATCACTCCTTGTCCCTGAATCTTGCAGCATGTACAGAGAGTTGCTTTTCTGTCAGCTTTTGTGGTGAAGCAGCGAGGTGCTATGTATGCCTTTCTGGAAAAGCTTAGAAAGAAGGGAGAGAAACCATCCATCCTCTCTACTGAGTAATAATAATAATAATAATAATATTTGGGCGGCTTCCAAAAAATATTAATATACTGTAATACATCAAACATTAAAAGCTTCTCTAAATAGGGCTGCCTTCAGATGTCTTCTAAAAATCTGGTAGTTGTTGTTCTCTTTGACATCTGGTGGGAGGGTGTTCCACAGGGAGGGCGCCACTACTGAGAAGACCCTCTGCCTGGTTCCTTGTAACTCGCAGTGAGGGAACCGCCAGAAGGCCCTCGGTGCTGGACCTCAGTGTCGGGGTAGAATGATGGGGTGGAGACGCTTCTTCAGATACACAGGACCGAGGCTGTTTAGGGCTTTAAAGGTCAGCACCAACACTTGGATTGTGCTCGGAAACATACTGGGAGCCAATGTAGGTCTTTCAAGACCGGTGTTATGTGGTCTCGGGAGCATCACATACACTTCTGTCTTTGTGCTGATTTTTTGTACTAGGAACAAACAGCAGGCCCTTAAAACACACATGCACATTCCCAGATTACAAATTTTATTTTATTTTTAAAACTTGCTTTTTATTTTTGCCTTTGGGAGCAAACCTATACACAAGAAACTGACTGATGGAAGTTAAGCTAGTGTGAAGTTGCACCATAACCAATCTCTGTTTAGCAGCAGGGCTACTACCACCTGAGGTTGCCTAAGCTTGGAAGATGGAAAACCAAACTTTAAAATAGTATAGAGTTTCACCACCCTATTTGATGTCTTAATTTATCCTGGATTGCCAGCTCACATGCTCAAGCTGAATGGTTTCAGGATCCAGCCTAACTCCTCTCTGCTAGACTCCCAGAATACCCCCCTTTTCAGGGCTTAAGATCTGCTTGGCTCAGCTGAGCCAGCTGGGTCCTGATAAGCTAAAAACTGGGAGATATGTCAGCATATTTTTGGCTAACCTGAAGATGATGGTGTAGCTGGTGATACAGGGAATCGTAGCCTGCTGATCCCAGTGGATCTTGCTATGGGATTGCTCTCTTAATATAGCAACAATTCTTCTTCCATGCCCTCATGGCAAGGCATAGAAACCCTTCTTGTATACTCTGATTAGTGATGAGGAAGAGATACAATTCACATTTAACAGTGACTTTTCCTAATACACACTTTTCAAAACAACACACTAATGAAAAAAAAACCATCTATGAAATTTGCATTTCTCTGAATTTTGCACTCCAGCCAAGAAATGTGTACAAAAATGCATATACTCCAGTAAAGTGTGTATAAAAATGCACATATTAGTGAAAATGATATACAAAAAAGCATTATAGTAGGGGAGATTACATCAGAAAAAATGTGTGTATGTATTAGACAAAATAACATACAATAGGCATATTAAATTCACACTAAAATGTTGCTGAATCTTCATGCAAACTTTTATTTAAAATGGGAAATTATGAAAAACTGAACTTCTAGACCAGTTCTAAACATGGGAAGCCAGTGCACTTAACACTGGTATAAACTATGCCAGATCCAAACTTGCCCACATATCCCTTGGTTAGTTATTTGTTGCAAAGAACCAACCCTCTTTTAATGTATGCAATGCAGGAAAGCTTCTTTTCTTGCTCACACAAAAGAAATTATGAGCAAGTGAACAAGCTACTTCCAAGGACTGCTCAGGGGCCAAATACAACCCTCCTAATTTCTCTAACTTTCTTGACTTTGATCATGTGACCAAGAACTCAACAGAATTTGTGCCAACAAAACAGGTGGTGTGAATCAAACTCTGTTTAAAGATTTGTTTGTTTGGATGGATGGTGGCTAAAAGATTGAGGTTGAATCCTGACAAGACAGAAGTACTGTTTGGGGAGGACATGGGGTGGGTGGGTATGGAGGACTCCCTGGTCCTGAATGGGGTAACTGTGCCCCTGAAGGACCAGGATTGCAGCCTGGGAGTCATTTTGGACTCACAGCTGTCCATGGAAGTGCAGGTCAATTCTGTGTCCAGGACAGCTGTCTGCCAGCTCCATCCGGTATGCAGGCTAAGACCCTACCTGCCTGCAGACTGTCTTGCCAGAGTGGTGCATGCTCTAGTTATCTCCCACTTGGACTACTGCAATGTGCTCTGTGTGGGGCTACCTTTGAAGGTGACCTGGAAACTGCAAGTAATCCAGAATGTGGCAGTAAGACTGGTGACCTACATTGGCTCCCAGTACATTTCCCAGCACAATTCAAAGTGTTTCTGCTGACCTTTAAAGCCCTAAACGGCCTTGGCTCAGTATACCTGAAGGCGTGTCTTCACCCCCAGCGTTCAGACTGGACACTGAGGTCCAGTGCCGAGGGCCTTCTGGTGGTTCCCTTACTGCAAGAAGTGAGGTTACAGGGAACCAGGCACAGGGCCAGTATTTGGAACAAGGGAAAATTATAGCTGCTGAATTTAAGCTGGTGTAATTTGAATCAGCTTCCTTTATCTAGGATTGCTGTGTGAACTTCAAAGGTTGAACTGCAGAAAGCCATGATAATTATGAGAAAGTCATAGCCCCTTTTTGTTTTTGTTACTCAACAGTGCCTACGCAAAGTTCCAACTTCCTCTGCAGTGTTGACTTGCGTGTTAAGTTGTGTGCACTTGTGAACTATCATAGTAAAATTAATAGGTGCAGTGCCATAACATTGTAGACAACAAGGAAAGTGGTTAGAACAATTCAGCTGGGGAGAAATTGTCATCATAAATTCTTCCTCTGAACGTAATCTGTGATTTACGATGCTGTTGTAGCATGCATCATCCCAAGTTTGGATAGCAAAATACATTTCCCTTTTGATTAACCGTTTCATTGTCTAATTAGCATACATGCATCAAAGTGTCCCTTGTGAGGATTTCTCTGTGCAATGTTGAATCTAGGTCATGCTTTCTTAGCCTGTCTTCACGGCTCACTAAGAATCAAACAAGGGTAGAATTAGCAATGGCCTAAAGTTTGTAGGGGGAAATAATTTTAACAGTTATTGAGGTTACTCTAGGCATCTCTGTTGCAAGAATTTGCAGTTGGCTTCTGACTCAGATTTCACACCTAAATAATATTGGCACATTAGTGACTCAATGATGTGGTCCTGGTGTTAGTAGCAGCAGCAAGAGAGATATATACATAGGCGTGCCTCCTCCATCCTCTTTAAAACTCCACAGACTAGGATGCAGAGATTCAACAGTGGCAGTTGGGGTCATAGCTGTGCTTCCAGAGTAGGGGGTATTCAGATAAAGCCTCTCCTCCTTCCGGAGGGGAGGGGTTGTGACCGGGAGACGATTCCTGTGTTGTTGGTATATGGAAGGGCAAGGTGTGGCCATTGCCTACCCCTTCACTTTTGGGTATTCTGTTAAAGGAATCCGGCGGTCGCGGATCCTGTCCGATGCCCTGTGTGGCGGGGGGGCCATGGCACGACCCTCGGTGACATCAGGGGAGAGCTTATAGTTGTATTTGCATCAACAGGCTCCCCCTACTGGTGGTTAACCCCTCATCAGACTCACCCCTCTCCGAATGGGTGGAGTCAAATTGTCCGTGGTCCAATGCCTAAGCCAATTACTTCTCACATGCTGTAATCAACACAGTTGTGGCCTTTTCTTGCCCATTAACCTAATATACTGTGTCCACGTGTCTTCATTCCCTAAGCGGGGATCGGGTTCTCAAATCACAAACACATGTGCTGTGAGGGCACAGTGGAAAAGAGGTTGGGGGTCTCCTGAGAGTAACTTGTCCAAAGCCCCCTAAACCTTGGCATCTGCATTGGTGGTTGATCATTTCAAAAGTAAACGACCTCATCTCATGAGAAAGAAGAACCAAAAAGAGATGTTAAAAAAATAAATGGAACTTTGAGCACTTGCAATCTGGAAAGTGAGTGGTGGTAGCGGGGACGAAGAAAAAGAATGGAAACTGAAGCACTGAATAAGCAATCCGAAGGGATAGAAGCAGACAGTAAATTAGCATATGGAATGGAGCAAGGGAATTGAATTTCTTTAATTGCCTTTTGTATTTTAACTTCACTGATAAATCAGCATGACCAATGTGGATAATTATTCAAGTCCATTATACGTGGCACCAAGACTTTTTGAACAAGGGAGGAATATCAATCAGATATTCTGTAGCCATCAGTGGTGGCAGGCTACATTCCGATGATATCAGCCCTCGCTCAGTGATTAATATGACACCACACATTTGCAAGGAAACGTTACATGATTTTGAACGGGAGTCCTCAGCTATCATTAAGAGTTCAACGGGGACAAAGGAGGCATTGAAGTGAAAGGAGCAAGAGGAAACAGCAGCAACCCAGCCTGATCTGTACCATTTTGTTTCTGAAGTGAGCTTATTCTGCCTGTGTCTTTGTGTATGGAGGGTTTGGTAGAGGTCATGTGAGCACCAGAGGAAGATGGGAGTTTCTCTGAGTGATAATAGACTCCAGGTTAGTGTTAAGTTGTGGGTGAACATATCAGATGACACAGTGATTCTTCAGACAGCTCTTGTTTATTCACAGGCCAGAACAGAACTGAACTGAAGGGTTCAGCCAACCTGCTTATATAGAGCTCAACTACAAAGCAACAATAACAACTTTCTGTAACTATCCAATCACTGAATGTCACTTTCAATTCCTTATTTGCATATGTTGACCTGAGTGAAAACTATCTACAGTATCCCCCTGCTGACCCAGGGTGAGAACTTCAGTACATAACAGTTAGAATACTGCAGTGCGATCTGCATGGGAACTGCAGATATCCCTCTGAAATTTGTTGGGATCCATCCCATAAGACAATGTCACAGTGCCTGCAAATTCCATATAATTTCCCCCCAAAATGGAAAGTTATAAGTGCTTCCAACAATAAACAAATAGATATTTTATTTAAAAGTACCCACCACAAATACTGCTAGGCCTGTTCGGTAGTGTCAGGGTTTCAGGGACAGAGAGCGAGGGGGAAGGGTCCCAGGGTGACGAGGAAGAGGACGACGATGACCCGAGGTTGTCAGTGAGTCCGTCAAGTGAATCCGAGGATTCCCAAAAGGGAGCCCCCCTGGTCAGGCCAAGGGGCAGTAGAGAGGGAAGCAGTCAGAAGCAGGGGAACGAAGAGGGAATCCCCAGTGGGGGTTGGAGATCGGGACCGGCCTCTCCGTCGGAACGGAGTGAAGGGGGTGGAGTTACCAGTGTGTCAGAAAGAGCAGAACAGGGAGCAGAGAGGGGAAGGAGTTCGGAGCAGAACATCCTGCCGGAAGGGGAGGAGTGTAGTACCGAGAGTAGCGTAACGGTCGAAAGGAAGGTCAGAGGCAACGTACGCGCGCCAAGTTCAAATGTGGAGGCGCGCGGAAATGAGGAGAGCCCTGAGGAGGAGCCTGGTCCCAAAGCACGAAGGAGGGGGGAGCAGGCGTCAGAAGACTCAGCCTCGGGGGAGTCCCGAAGGGAGGGAGCACAGGGGGGCAGGAAGACCCTGCGGAAAAGGAAGGAGAGGAAAAGGTGGAGCAGTACAAGCCTCTTAAGCTGGTGCAGGGGCGGGACTGACTCAGAGGGGACTTCAAACATCTAAGGGTAAAAGATGCTGAGCCACGGAGCTTGGATGTAACGACAACAATGTTCTTCAATAAAACCTTTTGTATATAACTTGGACAGGATTTTGGTCTCTTGTGAGCTGGGACCTCGGGTGGCTCTGACAGGTAGTAATTTGGCAAACTTCACTCTGGAAGGGCTACTATGCCTGCAAATCTAATCCACAATAGGGCACATCTGAACAACTCCAACACTGTGTTGTCTTTAGCCTTTTGCCTCCCATCACAGTCATGAGGGACTCAGCACTCTTGTAGTTAACCCCCTTCCCAGTCTTCCAGTAAGTCCTGTTCCCAATCTTTAACCTATCAAATGTTCTGTTCTATTTCTATACTTTTACTATTGCTCCAAAGAACAAAAGAAATTCTGAATAATTACTATGCAATAGCCAATCCAGACAGCTCACGGGGCCAGAGCCACGTAGATACAACAGTAGAACTGAATGATTTGTCTTCTGACTAGTCCCTGGGCCAATTTGATCCTTTAGTACGGCAAATCTGCATTTTATGACCAGAATAAAACAAGTAAATAACAAGCTGTTTGCCTTCCTTCCTAAAGGCTATAATTTTGTTGTGCAAATTGCGAACAGACAAATGGTGAGTATGGAAAATAAACATCATTCTCTCATATTTCTCACTGGAAAGGCATGATGACACAATCAAGATGTGCCTAACGACTTCTCCCTCTCGACTCTTTTACTTGTTGAAATGCCACAATCCTTGACATTTCAGGTGCATACTGAATATTTTATTATTCTCTCCACATGGCAATGTTAGGTGCAGCTATTTATCCACAGCCTGAGCTCTGGGGATAATAGTTAGAGCTGACTTATTGTGTCACACCTTGTTTGTTTTCCTTCTTCTTTCTTTTTCTTTTTGCTTCCTTTTTTGCCAGTGTGTCTGTCATAAATTGCTAAAGGCGGTGATGTGCTCCATGGGAATGTGGACATAAAACTTGAAGAACAGGAGCAATTGTTTCTGGTGCTTCCTCCATGAATTGAGGAAGACTAATTTTCAATTATTAATCAGCCTGTAGCTCCCTCGTTTAGCACATCTCATGGCGCTGCACGGAAGAGACACAGAACTTTAGCTATGTGTGTGTGGGTCTGTGTCTCTGTGTTCTGCTTATGAGAAAAGAGAGGCAATGGGAAAGCTGAAATAATGTAACACATCCTAAGACCTTGGCTGCATTCATGTTTTCTCCTGATATTTCAACATTGATTTTGACATTACACCAAGTAACATCTTGGTGTAATGTCACTAGCATTTGCCATAGCAACCCTGTTTAGGAATTTTGGAGTCACTTATTATTGTTGTTTTGGCCATCAGGGTCATAACAACAACAGGAATACACATAAACTCACAATTTTGAGGAACAGGAGCAACCAAAATATGCCTTTACATTAAAATATACAGTAATAATAATATACAACATACAAAAGGTTAAAAAAGAATAAAGCTGTATTACACACACACACACGGTTGAGAGAACTAATGCAGTTAAAAGTACCCATTAAATATTTGCAATTTACCATATTAACCTCAATAATATTTCTCCTCAGCTTCGGGCTGCTATTTAGGCATTCATTACTCTTGCAGTTACATACATGGGGTAGGATCAGGGGTGGAAAAATTAATCAGTTTTAGTTTATAATTTTTCTAATCTTAATTTCAGTTTACCACATTTCTGTACCACTTGAATTCTTAAACACACACACACACACCACCCATACATTTAAAATACATACAGTCTGACCAAAAATCAAGTGATAAACTGCAGAGGAAATGGATCGCCTCTGCAATATTCCATCCGTTTAATAAAACCCGACTTCCCTCAATTCACTTTTGAATCTCAGTTTTAATGACTAATTCCCTCCCCTCCCCCCATAAAATGCACTAACTGACATTGCTGCACTGTGAAGAATGTCCTCTGGGAATATGAAGATTTGATTTATACCGATGCAATTTATATCAGTGTAAATATGCATAGCAATGGGCCACATTTCCATCTACTCATCTTTTGTTTTGCTTTATTTTATTTCTTTTTTTTATAATATTTTTTATTAGTTTTATAAAATACAGAAAAAAGAGTAAAGAACGTATTATAAAAGTAAAAAAGAAAGGTTACAAATTTTTCTTACTCCTTTTTCCAAATCTGTTGGACTTCCCCACGTCCTCCCAACCCTGCATTCTCTGTGATGCATAACGTCTGCAATTTGTTAACTTATTTCAATACTTATTATATCTTCCTTTTTATCATGTTACCCAATTTCAAATGTATTATAACCCAAATCATGTACATTTTCATTTTAACACAATAAAGTTGTTTCATTATTCTATCTCTGACTCCTTGTACCTTAATTTCCATTTCTTTAATTTAACATTACTGAAGCTAGAATTTCCTAAAAGGTGCGTTTTTTTAACATTCATACAACTTATAATGTTTTTCCAAATAGTCTTTAAATTTTCTCCAATCCTCCTCGAATGTTTCTTCTCCCAAGTCTCGGATTCTGCCAGTGCTTTATTTTATTTCTTACCAATACAGTGTACATAATATGCTGGCATTCAAAATATACATATGGTATATGCTCTTTCTACTCTATGAGTTAGAGTTGTTTGTGCTTCAACTACATTTACATTTGCTGTTGTTAGCAAAAGGTGCGCTCTCTCTGTCTCTCGTGTGTGTGTGTGTGTGTAGTCACAGTGAGTGGTATAATAAAGCCAACTTCAGTTCTTGAAAGATAAGAGAATCTCCGACTTTTAAATCCTTCTTATAAGCTAAGTTGAGAAGGCTGTGGGAGAAGGAGGGAAGGGAGCCTTGAACTGCAGATCCCCACAGGCAAAGTAAATATATAGACTGAGCAAAGCCACAGGGAAAGCAATTTCAATCAGACTGTTTTAATGAGATAAGCCAGATGGATATGATCAGGAACTGGGGGGTTTTTTTTTGTTTATTTTTTTTAATTCAGGTAATAAAGCAGAAAATTAGGAAATATTAGAAACTCCATTCCCCCCCCCCCCTTTGAGCCATGAAGACAGTTCTGAAATCTTTATTTTTAACTGGTCCCAATGTGGTGTCTCTACTAGCAACTCTGACATACAGACAGTTAAGCACTGGAAAACTTTTTTTCCTGGAGTGAAGATAATTGGAAATCTTCACCTGCTACATTTGTGTGTATCAGGCTGCTGGTAAAACCACAGGAGGTGAGCCGGTAAAAAGGATTTGGGATGACCATGCTCCTTTCCGAGAGGATCAATTGTACCTCAGAGGTGACAGCAAGTACAACCTCACAGTAGCGCCCTGCCCACCAAGTTAACAGCCTGTACTTCAAAGGTGGATGGAACCAAGGAACCATTCTTCTCCTTAGTCTGTCCCATGAAGATCATGCATTTGGCTAGAACATGGGTAGGCAAACTAAGGCCCAGGGGCCAGATTCGGCCCAATAGCCTTCTTCTTTTTTTAAAAAAAAAATATTTTTATTAAACAATTTCAACATAACAAATTATCAGTCCAAATAATCAATTACATCACTTCCCCCTCCCCTCCCCCCCAGGACTTCCCTCAGCTCCCCTCTCTGGTTTCTTTGCACATATTGTTCTCTGCATATTAAAAAATTGTACATATCCTTGCCTTGTCTATCATATACAGTGGTGCCTTGGGTTAAGTACTTAATTTGTTCCGGAGGTCTATTCTTAACCTGAAACTGTTCTTAACCTGAAGCACCACTTTAGCTAATGGGGCCTCCTGCTGCTGCCGTGCTGCCAGAGCACGATTTCTGTTCTCATCCTGAAGCAAAATTCTTAACCCGAGGTAATATTTCTGGGTTAGCAGAGTCTGTAACCTGAAGCGTATGTAACCCGAGGTACCACTGTATTCAACTAAAAAATTGGGGATGTTTATTCAAAACCTGCCAAGGAGTCAAAGTCATTTTGTTTTCTTTTTAAGTAATCTGTAAAAAGTTCCCATTCTTCCATGAAGTCACGGTTGTCCTTGTCACGCAGTTTATATGTCAGCTTGGCCAATTCTGCATAGTTCATCAATTTATCTTGCCAATGTTCTTTCGTTGGGATTTCCTCGTTCTTCCATCCTTGTGCTAACAAGACTCTTGCCCCTGTTGTAGCATACATAATGGCCAAATCGCCTTCTAAATCCGGCCCATGGATGGTCCAGGAATCATCATGTTTTTACATGAGTAGAATGTATCCTTTTATTTAAAATGCATCTCTGGGTTATTTTGGGGGCATAGGAATTCATTCATTCCCCCCCTTCAAAATATACTTCTGCCCCCCACAAGGTCTGAGGGACAGTGGACCGGCCCCCTGCTGAAAAAGTTTGCTGACCCCTGAGCTAGAAGCTCCAGGAGGAAGGGCCATATCTCAGAGCATTAGCTTTAAATGCCAAAGGTCCCAGGTTCCCCAACACCTCCAGATAGAGGTGGGAAGAGCTCCCTGCCTAAAACTCCAGAGAGGCATTGCCAATCAGGAAAGACTGAACTAAAGGGACCAATGGTATGACTTGCTATAATTTCCTATGCTCCTGTGAGGAGGAGCCATGCAGTGATTTTGTTCAGCTGCAATGTAGACTTTCTGGTCCTTGGTTTCTATGGAGTTTCTCGTACACATACCCAGTGCTATTTCTCTAGAAAAAGAGGTGCTGGAACTCACCATGAACACCTTCATCATTCTCTTAGAATGGCAATGGCACCCACCTGAGAGATGCCGGAGTGAGTTCTGGCTGAAAAAAGAGCTCTGCACATACCAGGGCAGAATCCATCAAAAATAAAGTGTGATCAAGGGATGGCAGTCTCAATCAAACTGATGATATGTCAGGGACTGGGCAGAGGAGAAGGAAAGGTGGTGACCGCTTCCCCATCCTGACCCTTACAGGAAGGAGGAAGAAGAAGACAGTTTACATTTACAACAGGGGTTTGAGGGAGGTCACAGCTCAGAGGCAGATGAGGGGGAAAGCTGGGAAATCATGGGAGAGAAGGAGGAAGCACCGAGGGGGCAACAGCTGATGGACACCGTGTCTTTAGAAAGCATTCTAGATGCACACACCCCAAACCCGGTGAGGCTTGAAAGTAGGAGAGCTCAAAGACAGAGGGCACATAGCAACACCCGTAGGATAGACAATGAGATTGAGGAACGAGGAAATGAAAGAGACGGGGGGTGGAGATTCATTCAGGACAACACCATTATCCAAGAGGCTGGGTTCTATAGCTTCTCTATAGAAGCTTAAACCCAATTAAATTAATGAACTTAACTAAGTTAGGGCAGGGACGCAGGTGGCGCTGTGGTCTAAACCACAGAGCCTAGGACTTGCCGATCAGAAGGTTGGCAGTTCGAATCCCCACGACGGGGTCAGCTCCTGTTGCTCAGTCCCTGCTCCTGCCAACCTAGCAGTTTGAAAGCACGTCAAAGTGCAAGTAGATAAATAGGCAGCAGGAAGGTAAACAGCATTTCCGTGCGCTGCTCTGGTTTGCCAGAAGTGGCTTAGTCATGCTGGCCACATGACCCGGAAGCTGTACGCTGGCTCCCTCAGCCAATAAAGCGAGATGAGTGCCGCAACCCCAGAGTCATCTGCGACTGGACCTAATGGTCAGGGGTCCCTTTACCTTATGTAAATGCTGAATAAAAAGCAAACTGTAAAAAAAAAATCAAAAATCCTTGTATTTGTAATGTTCCTGGGCAGCCGACTGGGAGTTGCTTGCAGCAGCCTGACATGGTATAAAATAGGGGTCAACTACTGGAGGCCCTTGAACCCCATGAAGTTGCCGTGTGCTCCTCCGCAGCTGCTAAATAAGTGGTGAAAGGGATGTATGTGTACAGGGGTGATTACAGTAATCCGGGGACTTGGGAGGGCTTTGGGAAAGAAAGGTTGAAACCTTGGCTCTCTGTGACTCACTTTTTAAAATGGCACTTGAGCGAAACTCGTTGTTGTCAAGTGATAGAGCTTTTCAACAGAGAGGTGTTTTAAAGTGTTTTCTGAATGAGTCATATTCTGAGTAGACCCATTGAAATAAATGGGCTTCAGTTAATGATGACTAACTTAAGCACATTTATTTCAGTAGGTCTACTCTGAAAACGACTTAGTCAGATACTACCCACTCATTGATTAATTTGGTTTGATTTCTTCCCTTTCCATTGCCATAAAATTCAAAGGTGGATGTTAGAACAACATTGCAAGCAAATCACAACGGTGCCCTGAATGAAACTGAGTCTGAGCCATTTTTTCATGGCCAAAAAGATGACCAAGCATCGTCATGGCCAAAAGGATGACCAAGAGTCTTGGAGCAACCAATCTCCAAGTCCATGCTCGTACAACAGTGCTGGCTTGCTTTAGGTCTCCTGTCACACACACTACTGCTAAATGCATAGGCAAACCAGTAGTCATGTGAAGAGGGAGCCTGGGAAGGCTCTTTCTACAGATGCAAGATTTTCAGTTGCTCCCATCCACTTGAAATACACTGTTCCTCCTTAGTAGTAATCAGCATACTGGCTTTAAAACTGGAATATAGCACTGACAGTTCCAGCTACATAGGCAACAATGACCCCATTTGTTACATTTTGTGTTGTTGTTGTTGTTTAGTCATTTAGTCGTGTCCAACTCTTCGTGACCCCATGGACCAGAGCACACTAGGCACTCCTGTCTTCCACTGCCTCCTGCAGTTTGGTCAGACTCATGCTTGTAGCTTCGAGAACACTGTCCAACCATCTCATCATCTCACCTGGCCTGAACAAAGACCTTGGATTCTTATCTCATTATACATGACAAAGCCATTTTTCACCTTTTCACCCCTTGCTTCTTCCTGTAAGACCTATTGCAGTCGTTAAGAGTCGTCAACAGGCTCATCACAGCTATCTGCCAATCACCCATTCCCACCACCCTTCTGAGTAATACCCCTCCCCACCTTCTCACTATATAGAAGGGTCTGGAAACTTCTGTTTCAGTGTATCTGAAGAAGTGTGCATGCACACGAAAGCTCATACCAAGAACTGACTTAGTTGGTCTTTAAGGTGCTACTGGAAGGAATTTTTTTCATCTCATCCTCTGTCGTCCCCTTCTCCTTGTGCCCTCCATCTTTCCCAACATCAGTGTCTTTTCCAGGAAGTCTTCTCTTCTCATGAGGTGGCCAAAGTATTAGAGCCTCAGCTTCGTGATCTGTCCTTCCAGTGAGCACCCAGGGCTGATTTCCTTAAGAATGGAGAGGTTTGATCTTCTTGCAGTCCATGGGACTCTCAAGAGTCTCCTCCAGCACCATAATTCAAAAGCATCAATTCTTCAGCGATCAGCCTTCTTTATGGTCCAGCTCTCACTTCCATACATCACCACTGGGAAAACATTTTGTGTACAACTCCTAAAATGTATCACGACTTTATCTTCCAGTTCTCCGTCCCGGAAGCCCTTGGGATTAACAATATAAATTAAAAATGAAACCTGGCCATGACCCCTCTGGTCTAACCTCAAATAATAAAAAGAAAGATTTGCATAAGAAACCTTGATGAAGTTAGGTATTATAGCATGAACTATATTAAAGTTAGCTCCAAATTGCCTTCTGTACAGTGTGTGTGTGTATGTGTTAAAAAAAATTCAATAAAACTTTCCACAGGAAATAGTATTTCATCTATTGCACCTGGAGGATAATTATAAAATACATGACATTAGGGGTTTAGCTGAAGATCACACTGCATTCTTATAATGGGGATAATAATTATTTTTGGCCAAAAAGAATAATAGAGTTAGTTTGATCACACACTATATTCATTCGACATTCTTTTTCTTATGAGTTCTATCCTGCCAGCTTATGTAAACTGTAGAGTAAAAATTAATAGCCCACTTCAAATTTGTGTGCTGTATTTGGGCATGTATGTGCTTCAGTTAGCATCTTAATGTGAATTTGTGGCCTTTTGAGAAGAGGATTGCTAATTCAGCATATTGATATACTGTTGCTCAGTTCTTTACTCTACATTTACTAGGTTATGGTGGTACCCTGAACATGCCTGCTCTGCAGTTAGCATCAATGTGTTCAATGGAACTCAAACCCAGGTCACCTCCAGATTGTCAGCATTTTACAGAGGGATTCAAGCACATACTGGAACATTGAGTTTGTGCAATTGAAATGGATTAATGTATCTGAAGAAGTGTGCATGCACACGAAAGCTCATACCAAGAACTAACTTAGTTGGTCTTTAAGGTGCTACTGGAAGGAATTTTTTATGCATTACCTTGTGAGCCAACCCAAGTCCAAGAAGGTGGGATAGATTGACCTAAGCTCATCTCTTGTGACAAATGTACTTATGGCATACTACATCAATAAAAAAGATAATACTCATGAGTATATTAAAATTTTATTACGTACAGCCTTGCATGAATGAAATTTTAATTGCTACATCTCTCCGTCTCCACCCCCCCTCCCCACCGACACACACATTTTGAAATTATAAGCATTTCAGTTGACAGACATCAGCGAAAGCAGAGCAAAATTGTGTTAGCAGTCAGCATCCCTACGTTAATTACCTATGGCCAATATAAATTCAATAGCTGCACGATTTGAAGACAAAAAAGCACTAACACAATGCAATTTCACCTGGCCATTTATTAGTTTCTCTCAATGGGACTTTAAAAAGAGAGGACGAGAAGGAAGGAGTAAGTTAGGCACCTAATTGAATTAGTCACTGCCCAAGTAATTCCAAGGCACTTCTTGTTAGTCACACAGGGCCATAGCTGGGCTGAGAGAACTGTGAGGCAGTACTGGTTTGTCTGAGTTTTGTTTTTGATTTTTAAGTCCGAAACATGTTTCTGACTTTTCCCCAGCCCAGCTGCACTTTTTTGTGAGCAATCACCAGACTACGTTGAGGAGGGAGGGGTCAGAATTCATTAGGATGGACACAACTAAATAAAGCTGATGGGGCAATGCTCCTATAGTAGCATCTGGCCTTTGGTTTGGATTCAGTCTGACCCTTATGTTTCCCTTATGTTCCCCTCCCCTTATGGTTTTGATCTATGGGTTACTTTTCAAATGAGGCTGCATTTTAAATTGCATTTTAACCTGTATTTTAAATTGGTCCCCCCCCCCTATTATGTTTTTACTGTAATTTTACTTGTGTTAGCTGCCCTGAGTCTGGCTCTGGCTGGGGAGGGCAGGGTTTAAATTAATTTTATTATTATTATTATTATTATTATTATTATTATTATTATTATTATTATTTCTGTATCTACCTCAATTTACTACACGTGCACACACACTTCCTACATGTGCTGAGACCTATGGATGTGGAAACCGAGAAAAGTGGTATAAATCTTTGTGGCGGAGAAGCATAAAAAGACATCACTGAGACATGGGGGTGCAGGCTTGGGAGATACAGACACGGAGAAGGAAGTGTGCATTATGAAGTTCATAGAAACAAAACAGCAGAAGTCTGCTCTAACTTACAGAGGAGTTGTGAGGATTAAATGGAGCTGGCGGGGGTACAATGTATTCTCCCTTCAGCACCTTGGAGAGAGGTATCTGCATGGTTGATAAAAGAGAAGTGATGTGGGATGTAGAGAGAACACAGGGATCTATAGACAATGGGTTAAAAAGAAAACACAGACCTTAAATGGTATTCTGATGTTAATATAGCACCATGGTTTTCTTGATTTGGTAAAGATTTTTTTTAAAAAGTATCTCTCATAGTGCTTTGTCTTGTGTGCCCCTGTCTTAGCACAAAACCCAAGGATTCATTGGCTGCGACTAGTGGTAAAGGAATTTATATCTAGCCAGCTGTGCCACACTCTCCAGGAATAAAATGGTATTTTTAGCTGCAGTGATGCAGCTAAAGCTTAATGCCTGAATGCTGCAGCAACACTTAAGAGTCACAGCCTGCTACAGAGCATGGATGGATGGATGCTTCAGCATGGCATCCTTAAGAATTGCAACTCATACCCTTGTTTGTATTCAGAATTCTCTCTTCCTCAGAGTTTCTGTAGCCTGGCCTCAGATTTAGATTTCCCAAGATGCTCAGTGGAGAAGGGAAAATGAAAACAAGAAGAAAGATGTGGAGAGGAGAAAGGCAGGAGTTCGGAGCAGGATAAATAATGACCAATGGGAACCCAATAAAACATTTGTGGATTGGGGAGAAGAATGTATCAGCCACGGGGAGGAGATGTTTCCTCTCCCTTTCCACCTCTCACTCACATAAAAAAGGTAAATAAAGGTAAATGGCCCTTGGGTGGTTAAGTCCAGTCAAAGGCAACTATGGGATGCAGTGCTCATCTTACTACAGACCGAGGGAACTGGAGTTTGTCCATAGACAGCTTTCTAGGTCATGTGGCCAGCAGGTCATGTGGCACAACAGAACACTGTGATGGAAGCCAGAGTGCATGGAGATACCATTTACCTTCCCACCACAGTGGTACCTGCACTGGTATGCTTTCGAACTGCTAGGTTGGCAGAAACTGGGACAGAGCAACGGGAGCTCACCCCATCGTGCAGATTTGAACTGCTGACCTTCCGATCAGCAAGCCCAAGAGGCTCAGTGGTTTAGACCACTGTGCCATCCGTATCCCTTTCCACCTCCCACTCTTGTATCCTGTGCTGGGCTAATGGTAAAGGTAAAGGTAAAGGGACCCCTGACCATTAGGTCCAGTCATGACCGACTCTGGGGTTGCGGCGCTCATCTTGCTTTATTGGCTGACGGAGCCAGTGTACAGCTTCCGGGTCATGTGGCCAGCATGACTAAGCCGCTTCTGGCAAACCAGAGCAGCACACAGAAAAGCCGCTTAACTTCCCGCCTATTTATCTACATGCACTTTGCCGTGCTTTCAAACTGCTAGGTTGGCAGGAACAGGGGCCGAGCAACGGGATCTCACCCCGGCCCGGGGATTCAAACCGCCTACCTTCTGATCGGCAAGTCCTAGGCTCTGTGGTTTAACCCACAGTGCCACCCGCATCCCTGATAGACCACTGTGACAACCGTATCCCTTTCCACCTCCCACTCATGTATCCTGTGCTGGGCTAATGGAGGGAAAGGCAAAAGATAATTGACATCAGAGGACAAGCATATAAGTACACCTGCCTTCAGCCTGAGGTCTATCCTTTTTCCTTAGTTTATTTTGAATTGAAATGGGGCCTCTCATAGCTCAAGGTTCCTTTGAAGAGGAGCATAATTTGGAATTAGGGGATGTACCTTCACAGAATATATACCTGTGAGGAAATACTAGAGGCTAAGATTTCTTCATCTCTATCCAAAAATAGCTCATTTTCTCCACTGTCTATAGGGATAGACAAATTCATCTTTATTTTTGAATTTCTCATTTTCCAATCTTAAATTTGGTTCTCCACATTTCTGCATCAGTTTGAATTATTATTATTACTATTGTTCGGCGGAAAACCTCATGAAAAAAATCAGCATTTTAGCATTCATTTCTCCTAATAAACACATTTTTGTATGCAGTTTTGACTAATGTATACATTCTTCAAGCAATTTCCCCTAATATAACACTTTTTCATAAGCTATACATATGGACATATTGGTTTTTATGCAAACCTTGCCCTAACATACATAGTTTTGTAAACATTGCTTGTTTGGAGAACTGTGTCACAAAATATGGGTAGGTGCAATTTTCAAAGGATAGCTTATTGGTTTGAGAAGTGTGAATTAGGTAGTTTCTCATTGAAATGCAAGCAAAATCAAATTTGCCCCCATTTCTAACTGCATAGCATCCTTCTGGCCACCTTTTAAGCATCTTTTAGATATAAAGGATTGAATTCCAACCCCGACTGTCAGGAATAAAGAGGAACTATTTCCAGATCACACCTTTTATTCAATTTTATTCCGTTGGAAAAGTGTTAATAGCCCTTTAGGTTGTTCTTACCTAAGGATTATATCCATCAGGCTTTCAATGGTCACATCAGATGGATATATTCTCTTTGCTCTTTTGAAACCATTCCCTGATTCTATAAATGTAAAAATGAGTCCCATCTCTGTTAACACCCTCCCTTCATTATTCAGGGATAAAAATGGGGCTCATTCATTCATCAGCTGAAAACCATGGCTGTTCCTTGCAACCCTTGCTAGGAAGTTTGGAATCTCTCTATATGGATTTAAGGTAAAGGTAAAGGGACCCCTGACCATTAGGTCCGGTCATGACCGACTCTGGGGTTGCGGCGCTCATCTCGCTTTATTGGCCGAGGGAGCCGGCGTACAGCTTCCGGGTCATGTGGCCACCATGACTAAGCCGCTTCTGGCAAACCAGAGCAGCGCACGGAAATGCCGTTTACCTTCCTGCTGGAGTGGTACCTATTTATCTACTTGCACTTTGACATGCTTTCGAACTGCTAGGTTGGCAGGAGCAGGGACCGAGCAACAGGAGCTCACCCTGTCGCGGGGATTCGAACCGCCAACCTTCTGATCGGCAAGTCCTAGGCTCTGTGGTTTAACCCACAGTGCCACCCCCGTCCCATATGGATGTAGCATTGACTATTTAAAGCAGGATTTCCCAAACTTTGGTCTCCATCTGTTTTTGGACTACAACTCACATCATCCTTAGCTGGGAGGACCAGTACTCATGGAGGTTGGGAACTGTAGTCCAAAAACAGTTGGCAACCCAAGTTTGGGAAACCCTGATTTAAAGCAAGATGTGAGGAACATTTTTCAGTCCAAGAGCCCCATTATCTTCTGGGCAACCTTTTTGAAAGCCTGGAGCCATGTGGGTGGGGCAAGTAACACAGATCCATTCCACCAAATCACCATCATATGTGCCAATTTATTAGTAAGATGTTCATGTGATTCGCTCCACCTGTTCCTTAGCACCCAGACATTACTATAGTAATGGGAAGACGAGACAAGGAAGCATCTTCTGTGCATCTCAGGCACAGTGCTTAGTTGCAAGGTTGTGATGTTGGGAAGACACAGTGTAATGAGAAAACCCTGCTTTACAATAACCACAATTACATGCTGTGTTTTACTTGAAATTCAGATGATTGCCAAACTCTTAATATGGAAACACAGAGATATTGGAGTGATATGGAAAATAAAAGCAGGCTGGTGTGGGGAGAAATCCAGTTCCAAAGTGCTTGCAGAGATCTTTTAAATCATAAGGCTATAACTATTTGCACCAAGAGAGGTTAATGGGCAGAATGATAGCTAAACATTGCACCACCTGGTTTATTAGCATTTAGAAAGAAACTGTACAGTTGAGAAATGGAGAGCATATTATGGCCCCTAAGAAAGATTGCTTAAGCCTCATCTTTTGCAAATATGAATCTGGAGAACTTTAATAAAAAACACAACTTTCCAGCTGTTTCCAGATTTGCAAAATCAATGCAATGAATTTTATAATCCTTCCACCAGATGGGGGAAATGCTCACATTTCCAAAAGTGTTAATGGAATTTAGATAGAGTGACGTTTTGTACCATACGTTAGGAGAAACAAAGTGTATACAGATTTTTAACAGCTCTGCAAGAGACAACATCTGTCACAGTGAATTCAAAGTGCAAAGAGAGATCCCCCTCCCCTATATCTCCAGTGCAAGTATGAAAAATGCACAAATCAGTTTTGACAATTATGGGCACAATCCAGCCATTATTAAGCTCTTTAAAATGCTGTCGATTTCCATGAGAGTCTTTTATGCACCCACTTAACTCTGCTCAGATTCATTGAACCCTGTACAAATTCAGGATGTGTGTGTGCAAACCAGGTGATGATGATGATGATGATGATGGACCAGAGGGGATGTGGCTTTCGCATGTGTCTTCATTCCTCCTGTGTGAGTATTCATATGCATGTAATCTAAGTGACCCAATAGACTTATGTCCATGGGTTGTTGTTGTTGTTTTGCACCAGTTGCTAGATACAGTGGTACCTTGGGTTACATACGCTTCAGGTTACAGACTCTGCTAACCCAGAAATAGTACCTCGGGTTAAGAACTTTGCTTCAGGATGAGAATAGAAATTGCGCGGCGGAGGTGCAGCAGCAGCGGGAGGCCCCAATCAGCTAAAGTGGTGCTTCAGGTTAAGAACAGTTTCAGGTTAAGAACGGACCTCCGGAATGAATTAAGTTCTTAACCCAAGGTACCACTGTATTGGGATTCTAGTAAAAATAACACAGTAGACCCTATAGAACTGAAATATGACCACTACTACCTCTGTTTTAAGATATTCTGCTTTGTATATGATGTTGATTGATGCTTAACTATTTGCTAGTTTTGGAAACAAATTGCAGAGTATTTTTTACAAGGGGGCCTTGCAACAATGGTTTGCTCCTGTTTAGAGTTACATCTAGCCGTCTTCCGAGGTACTTCTTCCATCCTATTCTACTCTCCCATCACTTTGCAGGCTTCCCTAATCTTTGCCAATAGCTAGCCAACTTCCATGGCTACTGAACATGTTCAACTCTCATTGGCTGTTCAGCCCCCCCCCACTTGATTTTATTTTTGTCCCACTTGTCACTTTTTCCCAGAATGATGAGGAACCATTAATGAGTACCCTTTAGGTTTGGTCAGTTAACCAGCTACAAATTCAACTAACAGTTACCTTATCATGGGGGCCTTTGTCAAAAGCCTTGCTGAAATAAAGATACACTATGTACACAGCATTTCCCTGATCCACCAAGCTTGTAACTCTATAAAAAAAGGAATGAGTTTTGTCTGGCATGACCTGTTTTTGAAAAACCCATGCTGGGTCTTGGTAATCATATCATCCTTTTTCTAAGTGCTCACAGACCGACATCAGTTATTTCTGGTTCACTTAGCACTACATAATCATAATATCTCTCTCTCTCTCTCTCTCTCTCTCTCTCTCTCTCTCTCTCTCTCTCTCAGAGTGAAGCTGTTTCAAAGAGATGGGAATGCTCTAGGTCCAGGGGTGCATAGTCTTTTTTTTGGTGGGGGGGGGAGGGAGATAATATGCTTTGTGTATATGCTGGCAGAGTTCAAGCCAGTCATGGGTAAGGCCAGAGTCAAAGGAATCTCTCTCTCTCTCTCTCTCTCTCTCTCTCTCTCTCTCTCTCTCACACACACACACACACACACACACACACACACCATGAACATAATATATATGATTCTGGAATGCAGAGAAAGGCCTCCTATGAAGATCTGGGGGAAACAAACAGGGAAATAGGCTCTTTCAGGTATCTGAATGACAAGCTATTAATTCCTCTCTCCCATGATGACAACAGTGCCAAGAAGAGAGAAGAGAATAATACTGATGTTGATGCTACTGATTAATCCTTGAACTGGAATGTGTCCTGGACTATGTCCTTGAACTCTGCTAATGCTTCTTGCTTTCCTGGCTTCCCCTGGCTTCTCCTACTGTACAAAGGTAAAATGTTGTGTTTGTTCCTTTGCACACTTTTGCCTCTGGCCCTGGTATTTGCCCTCTGGAAGGTTGCCCAGCAGGGAGTGTGGCCTTCAAGTGGAAAGTGATTCTCCTCCCCTGTTAGGAATCCAGCAGATGTTTTTTTTTTAGCTGAAGGCACTAAATTAGTCAAGGAAGCCTCTCCCCACCTTTCTGTAATCCTCCCCCTCCCAGCACATGCTTGATACAAAATATGAGGAAAACAAGGTGTCTAGATTCAGCAATGGAAACAAACTTTGCCAGTAAACTACAGCCTGAAATATGTTCAGTGTTTGAGCAGTGATTATATTAGGGTCTGGCCATTAAACAGAATCAGGGAAAGGTCATTAATATAAGTGGATTTTTTCCCCAAGCCTTCCTGTCTAGTGAGGAAGATCTAAAAGTAACTTCCTTCTCTGACACTTCAATGAAGGTTAATGGGATTTTAAAAAGAAAACAATGTGTGACAACTTCTGAGATGCTCCTCAAAGACCAGAACAATTGCAAACTGCACCAGCAAGGTGACAGTTGTCTTCTGGCAGGATATAAGAGTCTAACTAGGCAGTCGGAGGGAGACGGGGCTGCCAGCTCTCCATAACTCTCCTCTGCCGGTTCCTCATTAACAGCTAGTTGAGCACAAGGGGTGATGAGCTATCATGATGCTGTGTTGCCACAACTATAACTCATGTCTTTGGCTGCTGATGTTGGGAAAGGGCACAGATGGGGATAGCTGGAGCATTGCATTTCCAATCTGTGTCAGGTTTGCATGTGTTCTGTTCCATTTTCACACAATCCATGGTACATATATTTAAAGCTAAGCCAACATTTGCATTCACACTTCATAAGCACTTTATCCTGAAATATGCATGTTGGTACTTTGTGGAGCTGAGAACTATACCACAAAAAGAAGTGGGAAAAGCAGAAGATAACTGTGTTCCAAAATGTGCATTAGTACATGAAGTGCAAAACAGGTTGGCTTGTTTAAAAATGCAGACTGAATGAAATCCTTAAGCATCAAGACATGCCACACAATGAGATCATGTCACATATTGTGTTTAACTAGACCTTATGTGGAAGAGGAGGAAAGAGACATAGAGCAGTGGTAGCTCTGTGTCTTTCTTAACAATCCTAACTCGAGATCTGCTGGGGTGAGTAGGTTTGACATAGCTGGATTCTGGGCTACTCTAGGAAGTATGCAGGTATTACTCCCTCAATCCAGCTAAACGAAGACTATGCTGGCACAGCTAGGGTTCAGCTAGGGTAGGTCTTCCAAAGGGGCATTCCTGGGGCATGGTGGGGGTGGGATGTAGCAAGGAGAGACTTGCATTTACTCTCCCTCTCGGTCAGTCATGTGACCTTACACCAGCAAAAATGCAATTAAGCCCCCAGCCCCCACTCCTTAGCTTATCTGTGCAGTGGTCTAAGGAGGGGTTGTGTTAATCCTCTCTCTGTCCAACCAATAATCAAGCTGATGACTAGGGAGGAGTGACTTGCATCAGGATCAGGGCACTGGATTATGCCCACCCTAGTAGTATATCTACTTTATTTATGGTGGGATCTTGGGTGGGGGTGGGGAAAAAACACATTGGAGGGCCAGATTAGGCTTTTCAGGTGGGGGTTAACCACTCCTACTATAGGCTCTGGTTTGGGTATCAATGTGGTGCTTGGCCTTGAACTGCGGAATTATACCCTGAAGGTGTGCAGCAACTTTCATTTTGATATTTTTGTCTTCACTGAAATTCTATGTTGTATCCTTCCTGGCTAGCTTGAAAATAAAAGATAGAGGGTTGTGGGTTGGCACAGGCAGAATTCAAATTCTGAAATGAAGAATTATGCCTTGAACATGAGTAATGCAGGCATGAAATTAACCACTCATCTGGGGCAATTAGAAATGATCCCCAGTGGAACAGGAGCTGATTGCAATCTGGGCTTGATATCTCAGTTTTGTTAGCTACCTACTGTTTACACAAGCCATTGTTTGGCTTCTTTGGGTGCAACAGGAAACTGCAGGTTGTTCCAAACCACAATTTGATTTTTTTCTTTCCTTATGTGTGATGGAGAAGGAGAAAAGGGAAGAGAGGAATGCAGAAGCCAGAGGCTCACACCAGTTGCTCACAGGTAGTTCGTAAATTCTGAATGCAGCCAGATTCTCTGATTTGCACCACATCATTGGCATGGATTATTCTTTAAAAGAAAAAAAAATGAACTCCAGTGCACATATTCAGTACACCAGTGGTTCATTCAGTTCCTATCAGAAGCTTCTGCTTGTTTTACAAATAAACAGCCCGCTGCTGCATTTCTATAGTTGTATTTAATTGAGGCTCATTAATCGCCACAGTGACACACAGACGGCCTTACCATTATCTTCTGTTTATCTTCTGCCCCGGGGCTGCATAATTGAGAATTGGTGAGAAGTGAAATGTGATGGTTAGTGAATCATTAGCTGTTTCCATTTAAAGAGGAAAAGACAGGTATTTCTATTTTAAGAAGAAACTGAAGGGAAATTGATTCCCCCCCAGGAATTCTCTCTCCTAAGATTACCGATTCATTTATAAAAGTATTTCTGAACAGCCGACTCACTCAAAAACATAGTGTGGTGGTCTTCAATAAAACATCATATAATTATAAAATCATACAATGCAGAACAAATGACTCACACTGAATCAAATTAATCCCAATTTGCCTAATACTAGGCAAAACAGAAACTTTTTAACAGGCAGAAAAAATATGAGAATTGTGGGTGCTTATCTGATATCAATGGGAACAGTGTTCTAAAGTACTAGTAGCACTACTCTAAATGTCTTAGTCTGCATAGAAGCTCAATGAATATGTGAGAACTGTATGGCTGTCAGCAGAGCTTCACTAAAATGATCACAGTGATCAGGCTGGTGTATAAAGGAGAAGGAAGTCCTTCAGTTAACCTGGCCTTTTGCCATTTAGGGTTCTATTCATTACCAGCAATACCTTGAATTTAGCTTGGCAATGTACTGGTAGCCAGCAGAATTTTCAGCACCAACTGATGTGGAACAGCTCCATTCAGCATTCTTCATGAGCTGCAATCTCCAAACTAACCTCAATGGTATCCCCACTCAGAGTGTATTCCAATCTAGAGGTTACCAAGGGATGTACCACTGTCTTCAAACTATCCTGCTCAGGATAGTTAGTATACCAGGTGAAGCTGCAATAAAATGTTATTAGCCTCTGAGGACACCTGTGCCTCCACTGACAGGGATGAATTGAAGAGCAATCACAAACTATGAACCTGTTCCTTCAGGGAGAATGGGAGCCTGAACAGGCAACCTGACTTTTTTGAACCTGGGTACCACTGATCAGCAGGGCCTCTGTCTTACCATGATGCAGTTTTAGTTTATTGACCCACATCCAGTTCATCACCGACACCAGACATTGGTCCAACATTTGCATAGCCTCGCCTCACTAAGATGAAACAGAGCAGAGTGTCATCAACACACTAGTGACACCTTGCTCCAACTCTAATGAATATCGAAATATCTGATCAAACAGATGTTTAAAAGCACTGGGGACAAGATGGTATACTGTAGTTCATTTCTGGGTGCCAACAGCCAGTCACTCTAAGCTACCATCCGTGAATGGTCTTGAAGGTTGAAATGGGACCACTGGAGCACAGTGTCAACAGTTCCCATCCCACAAATCCGGTTAACAAGGTTACCATGGCTGATAGAATTAAAAGTTGACCAGGGAATGAGTAACAGCAGCAGAAGGCAATCCCCTCTCCCACTCGCAGTCAAGGCCATCCATCAGGGTTACCTAGACTGATTTGGTGACTTATTTTGTAGATGCTTTTAAATGTATTTTTGTACATTTACATTTTATTTTCAATGTGAATGTTATTTTAATTTTTGCACCCTGTGTAATAAGCACAAAAAAGCAGGGTGTTTTTTTTTTTAAAAAAAAAGTTCAGTTTTTTATATTAACCAAAATCTCACCCAGAGGCAAAATAGGGACATTGATTTAACACGGACAGGTAGCAGAAAACAGAGGATGTCCTTGGTTATTTGAAAAAGGAGGGGCAGATGGGGAGTATGAAGAAGCCCAACTAAAATATAAATCCTTTGAATCACAATTTCCTTAAAAGTTTTGTTTAGAATTATTGCCACGCTGCTGTGTGCTATGGTGTATGAGAAATAAATGCTAGTAGTTTTGAAAAATAGGATTTATAGAAACATACCCTTATGAATGCAAGAGAAGAAAGCTAGGGCATTGCATGCACTTTGCTTGCTATAAGAAATTCTCCTTTCATGGTGATGATACACTGATAGTCTCATCCTTTCTATGCTGTTCCCATCTGTAACACCAGCTTGCTCACTTTCCCTCAGGACTGTGAGGTGTTTTAGTAATAAAGCTTTCAAGACCCCCCAAAGCAACAAGAAGTCTACTGAAATGAAGAGACAAAAATATGTTGAAGTTATCCCCATTAGATGTAAAACATATTTCTAGTTTTCATTTCCTCTTCTATTTGGAATCATGGGATGAGCCATTAGGAGCCCATGGGCATTGTAGAGGGGGAAACGTATTGCGTCTGCCAGGCAATGATTATGTTTTTAAAACATTAGCCTGCACAATTTGATTGTAGTCTTTAGAAGGGCACAGCAATAAGTCGCCCAGTTCCTTTTACAAATTTAGCCTAAACTAGGAAAGCTGAAAGGGATGCGGGTGGCGCTGTGGGTTAAACCACAGAGCCTAGGACATGCCAATCAGAAGGTCGGTGGTTCGAATCCCCGCAACGGGGTGAGCTCCCGTTGTTCGGTCCCTGCTCCTGACGATCTAGCAATTTGAAAGCACGTCAAAGTGCAAGTAGATAAATAGGTACTGCTTCAGCGGGAAGGTAAACGGTGTTTCTGTGTGCTGCTTTGGTTCGCCAGAAGCGGCTTCGTCATGCTGGCTACATGACCCGGAAGCTGTACGCCGGCTCCCTCGGCCTATAGAGCGAGATGAGTGCGCAACCCCAGAGTAGGTCACGACTGGACCTAATGGTCAGGGGTCCCTTTACCTTTACCTAGGAAAGCTGAAGAATTCCAATGGAAATGGAAACAAGGATTGCCAATGTTCACCAATTCATCCCACATCCAGAATGGAAATCTGTCCAGAAAATACTATTAGTACTGGTGGTGGAGGTTATGTTTTCTCCACCCCTATTTGCATTGTGTTTCCTTTTCATTGAAATAAACAGCCTTTGCATTGAAATGAGCAGCATGGAGTAGCATAATGAGCATTCACACTATATTGTGGGTGCCTTTTGCGGGATCGCATGCAGTGCTACAGTTCCCAGGGAACTTGCTAGTAGAAGGGGGCTGGCCTGCTTTTTCGTGTATTATTCAGAGGTGCACGCCCAGCCTCAGCTTTAAATTTTGTTTCCTAGGAAGTGGGGCCAGACTCATTATAAATAGGGGGAGGAACCAGTATTAGTCAGGCAGACGGCTCTGGAGATTTACCCTCCCAACCTTCCCTTTGTTAATGTTTCTTGTTTACAGGTTAAATTATTCTTCCTGCTTAGCGGGCGCTGCTACGGTCTTTGATTGGTTGCTGTTGAAGAACCAGGAAGAATTTTTCCTGCATTGGCAGGTTTTGTCTTCCCCATAGCAATTCGTCACAACTTGGGCGGTTATGACCTTGGGTGGAATCCTTTAAGTCATTTCTTCCCTATAATTGGGGGGGGTGTAAGTGGTGACTCAACCTCCTGTGGTGGCAATTCTAGGGTCCCCTCCTAAAGGGGTTACAGTACATAAATGGGTGTCACTGGCCATACACTGAAAGGTTGTCAGCGAACTACCCTGAGTGTGGGGATATGGGCTTGGCTGCCTGCTACACTTACATCTCGCAGAGCACCCCCATATCCCATTTACCCTGATGAGCCACAGTACCCCAGCTGGGGGCTGGGAGGGATACACGCCCAAGGCCTAAGCCAGGGGTCTGCAACCTTTAAGACAAAAAGAGCCACTTGGACCCATTTCCGAAGAAGAAAAAAAACTGGGAGCCGCAAAACCATTGCGACATTTAAAACAAATATATCTCCAGAGCCGCGATCTGACAGCGGGTGGGAAGTTGACGTCGGGACAGTGCGTGACTAACGCACGCACCGCCCCCATGCGACATCACAGCCAGTACAGCGCCCGTCACAGTGGGGAGTGTCAGGGCGCACAATGCGCCTCCTCCCCTCGCTAGTATCCGCCCCGGAGCCGCGGCAAAGGTGTAAAAGAGCCACATGCGGCTCCGGAGCCGCGGGTTGCAGACCCCTGGCCTAAGCCAAGGTCTTCCTACATTTGGAAGTTTAATGAAGTTGTGGCCTAATTTTAATTCCAGAACGTTGTCAGAGACTTTATTTCCTTCCCCACATTCCCTGGGGGCTGTGGCTGTTGCGCCTGGTCACGCAATGATAATTATTAATTACGTAAAATTCCACCACAGTGGACAGCAAGACAAATATAGTTATTTTTGTCAGAAGTTGGCCTTCAGTGGAACAGAAGCACCTCTGCACGCAACAAACACAGGTTGGAAGGAAAATTGTTTCCTTCCTAGAGCCCAAGCTCAGGGGTGGGAGTTTCTTCAAGTTTCTGCTGGTCCTTGGCGTGGCTGCCCCACAATGCCTATCCTCTCCATTTGATCTGAATGAGAAGCAGCCCTGCATCCACTCGCTGATAGTCCTGCCCTTCCAACCTGCAAAAATGTTTAATACTTCTGTTCTCCTCCCATAAAGGCCTTACATATTCTTGGGTTGTTAAGGCATCAAAGACACTGGAGAGAACACATTTCAGAGTAGCTGAGAATTGTCAAAATTTGGTGCTAAGTGGCTTTAAAAAACCCAGCTGCTTCCATTACATCCCTTGTAAAAGGACAACACACGTAGTATAATGTTGTTTCCTCTTACATGATGGGTGTTGTTGCTTTTTTTAGAGATGGGAACAACGGCAAATGAGTTGAAAAGGACATTTCAACAACAATCACCTTTACAAGGGATGTAATGGAAGCAGCAGGGTTGTATTTTAATTAAAGGAGAAAATAAGTCAGATTGGAACATCTGGCCACCTTTTGGTTTCATTTCCAAATGAAGGGGTTAATTTCAGGGAACGAATGTTTTGAAAGGCTATCTAGATACTTGTTGAAGGTACTCTTTAGCAAAGGTTACCAATTCAGTTTGTTCTTGCTAGAATAGCCTGTCTCTTTAAGCAAAAAATGTCCCAAAGCTTTGCTTCACCAAGCAGATGTAGCTATTGGGCGAGCTTGGGAGGGCAGTAATCTTCTGCGCTAGTGTTTTTTGGTTTTCTCATTACAAAAATTGGCTTTCGCTTTCTGGCGAGAGAACAAGAAAGAGAGGCCTGATCACTGTCACCCTACCCTCAGGGGCTGTAGAACAGGAGGAGCAACAGCCACAGAACTGCCAAGAGCAACAGCAGATAGTTTAAGCAACAGCTGTCTGGCTCTGTAGCTTCTGCTTGGACATCAATTTGAGCTCTGCAGTTTAGGCAGCTTCTGATGTTTGTCCCCAATTACTCACACTGGGCCCAGTTAGAATCAGATGCTATTTCTATGCAGCAGTAAGGACAGTAGTCTCTCTTAGTTGCCTCAGCTGGTTTGATAGCGGTATGAGGGAGAATGACCAGTGACCATAGCTGTCAACTTTTTCCTTTTCTTGTGAGGAATCCTATTCGGAATAAGGGAAATTCTCTTTAAAAAAGGGAAACGTTGACAGCTATGCCAGTGACTAGCCTTGGGGCCTTTGAGGGGTCTATGGCCAGGGCCCACTGTGAAAACTAGAAATGTATCGTTTAAACTGCATACTTTCTGCATTACAAAGGCAATGTTTTGAACTTCAGGAGGGGGTGGAGTTTGTTTTCTTTTTCCATGGATATCACTTAAATTCTGTAAAGCATGAACTGGACCTGAATCTGTCCCAAGATCAGATTGTTTGTACACACATACAGTACGTATAAACCCCTGCAACTACAGTCATGTAATCACATTTAGAAGTTCAGAATAATTTTGGATACCCACACGGTGCCAAATCCCATTGAAAGTAGATTCATCTGCACAGGGGTAAAACACCACTGATACATTTACAGCTTTGATTTTTATGTTTGTACACCTCTCCAGTTGGACATCAGTCTAGTGAGTGGTGGGATGGCAGCTTTTCATTGTTATTTCTTGCTCCCTCAGTGCATGTGCTATATTTTGCATCTAAACTTTTCTTCTCACCATATGTTCATAGAATCATAGAATCATAGAGTTGGAAGAGACCACAAGGGCCATCGAGCCATCGAGTCATAGTCATTTCCTATTTCAAGGAGGCAATTCTTCATTCAGGAGGCCCTTTTAAATGCACTCATTGTTAATAGGAAGTCCTCGACTCACTTAATGCCCTCCATCCTTGACACATCATTTTAGGACATTTTATGGTATTTTATTTTTTAAAAAGACAGGCTCATGGATCTCCTAGGTGGGGAGCTATGACAAATGCATCCTTGTTATTGCATATTGGTTTTGCAGTTGTCTAGCATGTGAAGCAAGTCTGAGCTCACAAAGCTTTGGCCTTTCTGAATACCCTGCTGCCTTTTACTCTCGCAGTGTTCACCCCAGACTAAAGTTGTTTTGGCCTGTATTTTATGGAGAATTTGGAGGGCCATGGACGAGTGAAATGTCTGCAAGATTCTGAAGCAAGTTGTTTGGTAGAATTGCAGGACAACTAACACAGTTTCTTTGGTGACTTGTTTCACCTATTACTAAGGTTCTTTAATTTATGTTCTTACCACTGATTGGGAGTTGGTACTTTTCTGTGACAGCATGTCTGAACTGCTGCAATATTTAGATCAGCAATAGTGTAATGGGGAACCTCTGGCCCAAAGAGTAAATGTGGCCCTCCAGGTCATTCTTTCTGGCCCTTTGGACCCTCCCTCTCTCCTATGCCACATCCCCACTCCAGCAATACCCACTTTGAATGTTTCTATATCAGCCACAGAGCCAACCTTCTGAATTGTTAGCCAGTAATCTGCCTGATAGGGACATGGGTGGTGCTGTGGGTTAAACCACTGAGCCTAGGGCTTGCCGATAGGAAGGTCAGTGGTTCGAATCCCTGTGACGGGGTGAGCTCCCATTGCTCGGTCCCTGCTCCTGCCAACCTAGAAGTTTGAAAGCACCTCAAAGTGCAAGTAGATAAATAGGTACCACTCTGGTGGGAAGGTAAACGGCATTTCCACGCGCTGCTCTGATTCGCCAGAAGTGGCTTAGTCATGCTGGCCACATGATCTGGAAGCTGTACGCTGCCTCCCTCGGCCAATAAAGCAAGATGAGCGCCGCAACCCCAGAGTCGGCCACGACTGGACCTAATGGTCAGGGGTCCCTTTATCTTTTTTTTAAAAAAAAATCTGCCTGAAAACAAAGGAATATTAATAGTAGTTTCATTGGGTATGAGAAAGGGGATGCATGTGAACCCCTCCCCAGTAGTGGAGCTTTATGCTGCGGCACTAGGGGGCGGAGAGCAGGCGGGGGCAGGGCACATGTCCTGGGGGCGGGGCATGCCGCCTGTGGGGGCGTGATGTCCAGCTCGGGTGGGGGGGGCAGCCGCGATGACACCCTACTGGGATCACACTGCTGGGGGAGGGCCCTCCCCCCGCACTCCTCTTCTTCCGCCAGTGCCGCTCTCTTCCACCTATTTGTCTTACAAAATGTTAGGGTTTTTTTTGGTTTCATGGGAAATTCTTTGAGTGTTTTCTTTGGACAGGATCTTCCAAGTGTTCCTCCATGTTTCACCTGAGGTTAAATGTTTACCAACAGTACAGCAATATTTGTATGTATCTACCTAAAAGTTAGTTTCATGGAATTTAGTTCAATTGCACTGCAAATTTGTATTGGATTGCAGCCTCAGCAGCAACTCTAGGCATAAGTAGAAGTCAAGAAGTGAGGTCTCACAGTTCAGTAATCTGTGTCTATGAAGGCACACCACTGTTTCTTCTCATATAAGAAAGTTGCATGACTTGAATATTACAAATATATCTCAAAATATCTGGCCACGTGTGCCAATTTCTAAATCCGAAACCTTTCAAGACAAAGCTCTCCCATCTCATCTGAGTAGCCGCATTGCTTTAGTACAGAGGTACTCTGTATAAATGGACTATTTTGACTTTTCAACGCATGCAACAAGCTGAGCATTAACATCTGCAAAGCTGAGATTACAGTCATGCATCACACAGATGCTTTGAGATATATTACTGCAGAAGAAAAGAAAGGGGGATCCCTTGTGACAAGCTCAAAGAAGGAACTTACAAGTCTGCAGGCAATGCACAACCTTGACACACTTATGCTGCTGTTTGAAAGTAATTAATGATTATGTCTTTTGCTCACTTCCACTGCCCAACTTTTGACATATATTACCCATTGCCTTTGTGCCATAAGTTGCAAGCAGGCCAAGATCAGAAACATGAGACGTTACCTTATAACAAGTCAGACTATTGGTCCACCTTTCTGAGTGCTGAATAGAGTGACTGGCTGCAGCTCTCCAAGGTTTCAAATAGAGATCTTTCTCAGCCCTAAATGAAAGTTGACCGTGAAAACCTTTGTGCATGAATGATGTGTTCTAAGAGAGCTATGGTCCTTAAAATTGCTAGCATCTTGTGGCTAGGAGACATATCCAGTACTCCTCCCTCCCAGCTGCCACCACGTCATCAGCCCTGTCATGCACTGCAGCCAGGGTAGAAGGGAACACAGAATTTGGCCCCAGATCAGGTCTGATGCCGTCATGTGATGACAGTGGGGTTGTCTCAGCATCCAATAGATCACAGGCTGGACAGCTGGACAGCAGAGCTTTCCACAGGCTGAAAGGGTGATCTCCATGACGATGGAACAACACTGGCACCATTTTGCCGGTGGTGACCAGTGGAAGGACTGCAGGGTCTCAGACCTCTGCCTGATACTTTAAAAAAAAAAAAAAAAAACCTAGAGGGGCCAAGGCTTGAACTTTGGACATTGTGCATGCAAAGCATGTGGCCTTCCACTGTTAAAGAGTCTTCAGAGCAGTGGCATAGCATGGATTGCCAGTGCCCAGGGCCATGTGGCAGGGATGTGTGGAAGGGTAGAAAACTGACAGTGTCACATGCACATCCAACTGCCTAGCGTGTCCATGTCACCCAGGAGAACATGGCCACAGGGATAAGAAAAGAAGACTCATTCCATTATCTGGAGAGATCACTTCCTGTTTCACATGGAGAAACTGTTTTCAATGGAGTCCAGCTACAGAAACGTGCAACTGTATTGTGGCAGCACTGGGAGTTGAAATTTTACACCCCCCACCCAAACAATTTTGCACCTGGGGCAGTTACCCCTCTGGCTCCCCCATGCTATGCCACTGCTTCGGAGACATGCCAGTCAGGAATAACTTTCCTGCCTAAACAAAACAAGACAGAGCAGCAACAAGAAGCACCTGACTCCACCCAGATGCAGTTAGGTCCAGTGCCACCTAGTGGCTCTATAATATAATGACACTATTTCCCCCCCATTCTACTCTCTCTCCAAAAATATAGTTGGGGCATTGTTGTTGTTTTTGGATGTCCTAGCTTTTGTCTATCTGGTGCTCTGTGGCATATGCAGAAATAAGCAGTGACTACCTGTTGAAATGATGTATAAATATTTGTTTATATTTCAGTTTTATGATCAAATCCAATCCTTTCCTCAACTAAATGGTGTGGTAAAGGTAATATTTTGGTGTTATGCATTTGAATGTTTCTGTGTCCTTAGCAACATCCAACAGCTTTTCAGGGGCATTGGTATTTATGTTGGTCTCCTGCCATCCCTGGGATTCACTTGGCTTCTAATGATTTCTTTAATTACTTTGCTGACATGGTTTAATGATCTTTGTCTAGTAATGCCTTCCCACTTTGAAATTATCGGTCTTTTGTGACTGAGTTTGGTTCTTCAGCATTCTGCTCCCTGCATTTTATTAGCACGTAACTCTTTTTGACTTCAAAGCTGTGTAATTAAATGATTGCTGCATTACATTAAACTGCCGTGAGGTAAAGGCAATGGATCTCTTAGCGCATTGCAAAATGAGTGACAGAACTGGCATCTATTTGTTTGCTTTTCCTAGAGAGGAAAGTTATTTGTTTCATAAATGCAAAAATAAAATAAAAATGTGTGTATCTCATCCCCACATTCCTTTCATGCCTTACTATATTTTAATCACCCAATATATGCTGTTTGGGACGCGGGTGGCACTGTGGGTTAAACCACAGAGCCTAGGACTTGCTGATCAGAAGGTCGGCGGTTCGAATCCCCATGATAAGATGAGCTCCCATTGCTTGGTCCCTGCTCCTGCCAACCTAGCAGTTCGAAAGCACATCAAAGTGCAAGTAGATAAATAGGTACTGCTCCGACGGGAAGGTAAGAAGCGTTTCCGTGCGCTGCTCTGGTTCGCCAGAAGCGGCTTAGTCATGCTGGCCACATGACTTGGAAGTTGTACGCCGGCTCCCTCGGGCAATAAAGCGAGATGAGCGCTGCAACCCCAGAGTTGGCCATGACTGGACCTAATGGTCAGGGGTCCCTTTACCTTTACCTATATGCTGTTTGGAGAGGGTGACAGAATTAGTTGATACTTGGAGTATCTTTGCGAAAAGATGTTTATTGTAAGGAAAATATCCTAAGGCCCAACTTGCCTATGCTTTTCATAGTAAGATATCACATGGAACAATCATAAGGTAGTGCACAGTTTTCACCCATTTCATATGATGACTTATTGCACAAGGCACAGCAGCCTGCAAGGCTTGCTTCCATCTAGCACTTGAGATTATTGCCGGACTGAAAATATTTGAGCAAAATTCCCAACGAAAGAACAGTGGCAAGAAAAATTGATGAGCTATGCAGAGTTGGCTAAATTGACATACAAACTGTGGGACAAGGATAACAGTGACTTTAAGGAAGAACAGGAGCTTCTTACAGATTATCTAAAAAGACAACAAAATGAACTGGACTCCTTGGCAGGTTTTGAATAAACATACACAAATGTATTGGTTGATAACATGATACATAGACAAGGCAAGAATATGTATAATTTTATAACATGTTCTTTTCTGGACCTTTCCCAACTATACAATATCCATTTTGAGTTGAAGGGGCCATAACTGTACACAGTATTCCAAATGCAGTTGCAGTATAAATTTGCATAATCTCATGATACTGGTAGTTTTATTTTCAATTCCTTTCCTAATGATCCTTAGCATGGAATTTGCATTTTTTTTAAGCTTCTGCACACTGGGCCATCATATTCATATTTATTGACCTACCTACTATGACCCCAAGGTCTCATTCCTGGCCAGTCACCACCAGTTCAGAAACCATGAACATATATCTGAAATTGAGATTCCCCCCCGTTACAAGCCATCCAGTCTCCACAAATTGCTGTCAGATTTTTGCAACCAAGTGATGGTTTATCTACAGACTTCAGTTCTGATACAAGATCTTGATCCTGTAGTTGTACATCACACTTACCTAACTGGTTAACTATTGACATGGTGCAAATGAACTCCTATCAGTATAGAAACAGTGTTTAATTAAGTTAAACTGCATTTGGTCTTGGCGAGAGCAAAGCCTATGAGTTTTATACACAACAATGCCAAGAAATTCTTGGATATAAAAGCAAAATTCTGCCATGGGGGGTGGGGGTAGGAAGGATGGCGAAACTCAATTTAGCATAGTGTGATGACATAAAATTCATAGTTTGGCTGCCAGATTTCTAATTAAATTGTCCTTTATTGCCCCTGTTTTGGGATTTATTTCTCTTCTTTAACACATTGGCTTGTCTATTATGGGAAATTTAAGACAGAAATGTTCCTATCCTTCAACCGCCCTTCCGTGGAAGCCTTCCTCTTGCTAACTTGGAAACAAAATTCACACCCAAGGAGAACCATGCCAGCCACATGTAGACTTCTTCCTTCTCTTCCTTAATGAACTTTCAAAGACTAGTGTAATAGTGAAAAGTGTAAATAACATGAAAAGGGATAGTGAGTAATATCCTCAGAAGCTGCCAAGTACAATGCACAATTGTTATAAGAATTTTAAGGTCATATATTTCACAACTGTATATATAAGCCACATGTCTGACACCCTATAGAAAAAGTCATGAACAAATTGACCTCAGATATTTCTCTGCAAGGTCAAAATGGGAAACCTCCCCATTGTCTCTTTCCTCACAAATCCTATCCTTACAAATACTGTCTTAAGGGCACATTCAAGATATGAACAAGGTGTGAGTTTGTGACCTAGATTCAGGAATTAAGTAGTTATAATAAGAAGGTAAGGTAAAGGTAACCGACTCTGGGATTGCAGCGCTCATCTCGCTTTATTGGCCGAGGGAGCCGGCATACAGCTTCCGGGTCATGTGGCCAGCATGACTAAGCTGCTTCTGGTGAACCAGAGCACGAAAAACAGCGCACGAAAAACACCGTTTACCTTCCCACCAGAGTGGTACCTATTTATCTACTTGCACTTTGAGGTATAATAACAAAAGAGTGGCCAAAACCCAATCAGGTAACTTACCAGACAGGAGATAAACAATGCACTCAGATTTCTGTTGTAGACTGCCTTTTCTGTGATGTAGGTATGATGTATCTGGGGTGTGGTTTTGGGCTACACCCCTTCTGTGATGTATGTATGATGTTTCTGGGGGTGGTCTTGGACTCCAGGGTGGGCAATTTAAAATGTCTATATAAGAGCAGGCACAACTTTGTTCAGGGTCCTCCTGCGTATGCGGGGAGCACCCTGTTGCAACAGCTTTAATAAAGATCAGGCTTACTAGCTGCTTTGCTTCTCAGTATTCTTTGGTTGGTCTCAGTTATTTTCTCCTACCGATAGAGAACCTACAAAAGGACTCTATATGGGCTCTTGGGTACCCCATAAGGGAAAAGGAGCAGTGTTCCCCCCCCCCCTTATATCAACAATAATACTCACTCTCAAGGCTTTCTCCTTGGTGGATTTCTTTCCTGCATCAAACTTATGGCTGCAGTGCTTAGCTCTTTTATATTCTTATGAATTTATTTAGACAATTTCTAAAACACATCTTCAGCCAAAACCTCCCACACCACCAATCTCACCCTATAATGGGCATCTTCTAGATCTTACTTGGGCATCTTCTAGATCTCACACCCATTCTGCAAAACTGAGTGTCAAGTGGATAGTGCCCCACAACACATGAGTGTGCACCTCTAGCATCCTGTACAGCACGTGGAACTTTTGAAGCAGATATCCAAGAGTTCCTCAGTTCATAGACACAAGAAACTGCCACTGGTCCATCCAGCTCCTTATTATTGACAATGGCTGCTGGTGTTTTTCCAGGGTTTTTCCTCAGCCTTCCTGCAGCTGCTAGGGAATGAACCAGGGACACCCCCCCCCCCCCGAAGAAGAAGAAGAAGAATAAGAAGAAGAGTTTGAATTTTATATCCCGCTTTATCACTATCCAAAGAAGTCACAAAGCAGCTAACATTCCCTTCTGCCCCCACAACAAACACTCTGTGAGGCGAGTGGGGCTGAGAGACTTCAAAGAAGTGTGACTAGCCCAAGGTCACCCAGCAGTTGCATGTGGAGAAGCAGAGGCACGAACTCAGTTCACCAGATTACGAGTCTACCGCTCTTAACCACTACACCACGCTGGTAAAACATGTGCGCTAACACTGAACTATCCTTTCATTGTTTTAGCTACCAAAAAAGCAGGGCTGGTCTTACTCAGACCTGGATAGAACCCCGACTCCATTGCAAAGAACAGTACATTATTACAGTACATTGTATTCTGCCCTTCCTCTAAGAGGGTCAAGTCAACATACAGGGTTATTCTGCCTCACAATAATGCTATGAAGTAAGTTAGGCTGATAGATAGCGATTGGCCCAAGGCCAGCCAGAGCATCTCTCCTTTATAGGAAAGAAATGGAATGGTTTAACAGTTCTCCGAACACACCACCTTTTTAAAACACACATCCTTAGCAAGTCAGAATCTTTGAAATTAGTTTTAGCACACCTCGTTCACAAACAAATAAAACCTGGCATGTTAGCTTGAAAGCATAAATTAATCTGTTACTGAAAAGGAGAAGCAGATTATAGGGCAGGTGAGGGATTAGGAGAGGGGGAAACTAATATCCCCCCCCCAATCCCAACCCTGAATCTTAAGTTATTCACACTGATGTGTCCCTCCCAAACCCAGTAAATCAGAGCAAACGAGTTTCATGAACAATCCACCAGATGGGAAAATGTTCACATCCCACAAAATGTTGATCAGATTTATTTGAGAAGCAAGCTGTAACCATATGCATATCAGAGGAAGGAAAATGGATTTTCAGATTGTCAGTGACTGCTGTCAGGCTTGCAGCTGTATGATTTTAATGCCGGATTGCCTACAGTAGGTTTGCTCGTCTCCACTTACCTCTTTGCCAGCTAGTATGATTAATATTGATTCAGTTTTACAAGCAATTAAATTGGAAAACATAAACAACCTTTTTATTGGCTTTTTGCTAGACAGAAATAAGCATCTGGATTCCCTGCTCTCCCTGAGATGTATTAATATCACAGCAGCCAGAAGCTTCATGGTCACAAGGAGGCTCAAAATAATGTCTATATATATAATCTCAAAGCCCTTTATATCCCTGGAATTTACTCATTCATCCAAAGCTTCAGGTCATGGCAATTTATGGGTATCTCATTGCATTGACTGAAAGTATCCCATGATATAAGAATGAGGAACATACACAGGACTTTTTTTCCTGGCTGGAGCTCAGTTCTGGCAACTCTCAGGTGGGTGCCATTGCCATTCTAAGAGAACAACAGAGAAGTTCATGGTGAGCACCTCTTTTTCTAGAAAAATAGCACTAAACATGCACAGACACACGCACGATATGACAATCTTTTCTGTTAACTGCTTGAATAAGGGTTTAGTCATTTCCCCTCCCACTTCTGAGTTGCCTTCCCTCTTTGAGCTAAAGAGATTTTGGGTTGTAAAAAGTTGTGTGGGTGCATTTTATTAATTTCTATTATGCTTTTCTTCCTGAAAATAAAGCATCTCTCCTAAACGTCAATTTAGAATACAACAAAAGTGGATTAAAATATTGTTAAAAGGAATAAAATGTCAGCAGGAGAGCAGAAGGGGAACAAAAAGGACCCACAGCAGCAGCAAAAACAATACATTATCTAGCCAGCCCTCTCAAAAGGCCCTACAGAATAAGAACATCATAGCCTGGAAAATGGGTGGTGGAAATTACCGTGGATTCAGGGTAAAACATGTGATTCCTGTAACTTGGGACCAGATCAGAAAATAACACACACACTCCAAATCCATCCCAATATGTAGAGGGGAGCATTCCCTTCCGACCTGACATATATCTCCACCTACATACATCGGAGATGGGTAGGGATGGGCAAATCTGCAAATTTTGCTAAATGCCCAATTCTCTTCTTGCTTTTGGTCCCATCTCAGTTTGTGACTCTTTTTAAGTCCCCATCAAAATCCATCCACATTTAGTGAACATTTCTCCTAATATTTTTGTACACGGTTTACCTAATATGCATGGTTTTTGTTTTGTTTTTTGCAAAGCAATTTCCTAATAACATGCATTTTTGAATTATTGTCACTCACACATGCATATTTAACCGCGTTTTACTCTAGTATATAAATTTGTGTGCACATTACTCGGCTGGAGTACTGCAAAATTTGGAGAAGTGTACATTTTGAAGGATGGCTGTGTTTCAGTTTGCATGCTGTTTCAGAAATTGCAAATTAGGATGGTTTGCCTATACATGTTGGGCCAGATCAGGAGAGAAGTATTGTCTACCCAGCAGCTTCGTCTATAAAGGTTTTAGGATGAAGGACAGTGTACCTCCTATGTTCATGATGTATCAGTGATCAGCTATTCATGCCAACTTTATATGAGTTTCTGGCACTTTGATTAGCCTTCTGGGTGCAGTTTAGACTCAGTTCAGTTTGGACAGGGCAAGCTATCAGATTGAAAATATCCAACACTTAGCTCAGTAGCACAGGACTATATATTATTTTTGTTTGACGTGAGGAGTAGTCTGTGCCATGTTCTCTATTGGGAAAGATATATGTTATGATGTGAAATCAAGAAGACTTTGGCAACGACCCATTTATTATAACCTTCAGATGAGCTTGGCACTCAGTTGGCACTCCCCCACCCCCACCCCACAAACCCCACCTGTTGCACATCCATAACACTTTCCCAGCAAAATTAGACCTGTGCTATTCATATCAGAATCTGCAAATCTTGAACATTCACAGCATCCCAACATTGTTATCTTGTATTGTGAGGTACCAGAAGTCAATAAAACAACCAACCAACAAAATTGATCCCTATCACTGTTGTAGGCCCAGAAGAATTCTAGGGTTCAAGGGAAGATCTCCTAGACTCCACCCCCCCCAAACAAAACCACACATGCATACAATATACTGGTTACACTGCCAGAAATCAAACAGATCACATGCTACAATTCTATACAATTGGACCTTCCAAAAGAGCAGGTCCAGTTGACTACACGGTAAATATTTGTTGCATTTGGTTACCTTGTAACCTATCAGTTGCATCTAGTTTTGTAACCTACTAGTTACATGTCCAATAATCAAACTGAACTTATGCTACACTTTCCCAAGAGAACAGATCTATTTGGTTAACGTGCCTGCTTAAATTCCCTATTTACTTTTTGTGAGGAGGCCAACTGTGGAATTCCCAGCTTAAATTCCGCTAGACTCCTTTACTTCATTAAACATCACATTCACCTTCTGCAATGAGCAGAAAGACATGGCTTAATAGTAGAACCAATTGCTTCTTATGAAAGAAAAAGGAGCTTGACAATGAAACATATATAGGTTGGCTGTTAATGGCTTTCATACACTTTGCCTTATTAAGCGATCACCGTCTGAAGGCCTCTGCCTAACCCTGCACTGGAAGACTGATTAAAAATTATCCTGACTTTGCCTTTCACACTAATTTAGATTTATGAGCCTGCCAGCTAAAGGAATAGGTCTCTCTCATCAAACTCAAAATTGTAAGTTTCCTTTTTTTCCCCTTCACCAGAATAAGATGTTTTATTCATTGGCAAAATTCCCAGTTCAACAATATGATGAGAATAAATTATGTACATTTGCATGGCACTTTTGTGGGTTCCTAATTAAGAAATGGCACTGCATCATCCAAGGGGATGCATTTTATTTAGTGACTAACGGGACAAATTCATTAACCCCTATAAATTCTGAGATTTCCTGGGAAGGATGGATTTATGATTGCTGTTAATTTTTCTCCATTGTGTTAGAAAACCTTTCACCTTACAATATTGATTAAGAGCAAAGAGTACATAAATCATGGTTGCTTTGCAGGTACAGCTGCTGGTTTGACAATTTTAGCATGACACAGTTAAGCTTGGGGTTGTTTTACTTTCACGTTTCCTGCAGTAGGTTATCTCTCAGCACACATATGTTATGTGCACAAGATTAAGGAAAAGTGATTCTGTGAATTCCATATGTGTTAAGGAATTTTAAGAGGGGGGCGGGGTGAGTCAGAGATGAGTGGCTGTAACTTCTATTACCAGTGACATACTTGGACTGGGAAATGTATATCCTGCCCTGTGGAAAGCCTGCCCACCAGATGTCAAAGAGAAGAACAACTACCAGACTTTTAGAAGACATCTGAAGGCAGTCCTGTTTAGGGAAGCTTTTAATGTTTAACAGACCACTGTATTTTAATACTTTGTTGGAGGCTGCCCAGAGTGGCTGGGGAAACCCAGCCAGATGGGTGGGGTATAAATGAATCATCATCATCATCATCATCATCATCATCAATGTATCACTTTTCTGACATATTGAAGCAGCACAGGAATGACTACTCTCCACATCAAACGGAGGACTTCCTTTTGTGTGTCCACACACAGCACCCCTGATCCTATATGACTCCTGGCAAAGCGTTGCTGGACCATCTCAGCAAGTCACAAACCTTGAGGTTCCCGCCAAACCTCACTTCAAATAACCAATCGTGAATGGGGAGGCGGAGCCAGGGGAGCGGACCAGGTAAGAGTAGGGTCCATTCTTTAAGCATAAAGGGGGTGGAGCCTACCTGGGAGCTCTTGGGGGCATGAAGCAGTGACACCCCCCCCCAGCAGCGGCGATCCCAGGGTTCCCCATTAAAGGGGTTGTGTTAGGGGAGTCACTGACCATATGCTGAAAGATTGTCAGCGCACTCCCCTGTGTTGTGATGAAATGGGGGGGGGGGCCTCTCGGCTTAAACATACATCTTCCAGAGCCAGCCCAATCCCCAGATTGGTGAACCCTGATGTACCCCAGATCTCCAGCCGGGGACTGGGAGGTATAAACGCCCAATGCCTAAGCTAAGGTCTTCCTAAATCTGAAAGTGTAATAAAGTTGTGGCCAATTTTAATCCCATAACACATTGTCATGAGTCATTATTCCACCCAGGTGTCACCTGGGGTCAGGGGGTCTCCGGGTGGGCACACAAATAACAATTGCTAACCAGCAATTGACAATGCTTTTCTTTGGATAGTTAAGTACAACATGCTGCTTTTTCTCTATTCCATTTAAAATATTTTTTGGGGGAAACCAGAACAACAGAAAGGAACCAGAAGGACATAAAATTCACCCCAGGTCAATTATATTCCTACAATAACTATGTTGTTGAAATAGCAGAAAGAAACAATCTGAGAGCAGAGCTATAGCATATATTTAAAGCACACAACCTCTTCCCAAGAATCCTGGGAACTGTAATTTTCCCCTCACAGAGCTACGCTTCCCAACACCTTTAAAATAACCTAGCTAGGTCTGATGGGAGTTGTAGTTCAACATTATCTGGAGGTCCAAAGGTTCTTCACACCTGCATTAGTACAACAGAAAAATGGTTGATCATATTCCTGTATTCTGAAAATACATGCTAATACTTGCCCAAACATCCCTTTGTATGAACCTTGGATTCTTATCTCATTATACATGACAAAGCCATTTTTCACCTTTTCACCCCTTGCTTCTTCCTGTAAGACCTATTGCAGTCGTTAAGAGTCGTCAAAAGGCTCATCACAGCTATCTGCCAAACACCCATTCCCACCAGCCTTCTGAGTAATACCCCTCCCCACCTTCTCACTATATAGAAGGGTCTGGAAACTTCTGTTTCAGTGTATCTGAAGAAGTGTGCATGCACACGAAAGCTCATACCAAGAACTGACTTAGTTGGTCTTTAAGGTGCTACTGGAAGGATTTTTTTTTTGTTTTATCCCTTTGTATGATTAGTTATTTCAAAAGATGCTGTGCACCAGATAATTAGAGGACATTTTGGTGGCAGGTACTCTTGAAACTGCTGAATTAAAAGAAGAAGAAGTGGCATTCTTAAAACAGTTGGTGACTGTTTTCTATATATATTTTCATATATTAGCCATCAAAAGCAAACCAAGGAAGGAAAATGGCTGCACAGAGTGCTAATCCTGCGATGACTTTTTTAAAAAGAGAGGTATAAATATATGTTAACTGAACCTTACATTTCAATGTGATAGCAGGAGCAGGCCATTTTCAATCATGGAAGCATTTACCCTTAGAAAAATGTAAATGAAGCTAAAATGGCAAGAAAGCATCCTGTGCATATTCAAATGAGAAACAAGCACACAGACCAAGCTGGAGATGAAAACATAATGTTTTGTGCTTATTAATGCAAGCTGTCATGGCACCAGGTTTTTCCTCTCCCCCCCCTCCCCCTCGAGACTCTTCTGCAAGTGGAAGGTAGGCGAATGTCTCATTATTCAAATCAATGCAAGCTATCTGGCAGCGAAGTCTCAACAAACAATCAAAATATTTATTAAGGATTTTAATATGGAGAAAAGGTCAAATACATAATTTGATCTGATTTTCTCTTCACAAATAATATCTGACATATGATTTTTTTTTTTTAAATGACCTGAAAATGAGGAAGACAAGATCAAAACAAACAAATAAACCAAAAAGAATCTCTTCGCAAATGTTTCTTGCAATGGCCTCAATTTACTGAATAATGTAATGCTTCTTATTGAAAAGCACGGAGTCACTGGAACTCAAAGAGTTGATCTGGTGGAGTGGAAACCAAACTAGACATTAACTGGAGATCACCCATCAGTTCTCCCCAAGTGTCTCACTATGGAAATGGACTGGGGGTGGGGGTAGGGAGATGTGATTTAATCCACATTTAAAGGCAACCATGCCTAATCTGCTGTTTCCAAAACAATCTACAAACTGAAACACCCCTCCAAATCTTGCCCTGTAGTTTCCCAGCCACGTAATATGTACAAAAATGCATATATATGGGTAAAATGTGCATAAAATGCATATATTAGCAAAAATAAGCAAACATGTTGTGCTGCCAAATATAGCAGTTCTTTCCAAGGATATCAGGACAAAAGGAATGAGGAGGTGGAAGGGGAACCAAAACAGTTTTATTAACAAGTAAACAGCAGGCATACAAAGCACAACATAAAAAATACCCAACAGGGCTACCCAATCTCGCCTTCAGCTGCCAGGAGCCCCAGGTAGAGCAGCAGGAGAGACCCCCGACCATCGGTCTCCCAGCATCAGGTCCTTTGATCTGGGCAGAAGCTCATGGGGCCCCTCCCACCCATGGCTTTAATAGCCTGCCTTGGTGTAATCAAGTGCACCTGGCATTACTCATGATTAGCCCAGGACCCTGAGATGGAACTAATACAAAGCGGCTGAGAGTCTCCCACTACCTGCAGTCAGGCATCCAGGCAGCACTTGCAACACAGAAGAACCCAAGAAACTCCAGACAGGTGTGTGAAACACAAGAATCAAACTGGGGATGTTAAAGGGAAAGGGACATGACACCTATCTCCTTGAAATACAATTGTCTTCCACATTTCCACTGCACATGCACCATCTTATGGGGAATAATATACAAAAATGCACTGTGTTATGGAAAATATGCTCTGTAAAAATGTGTATATTGGGGGAACTTACACTAAAATGATGATGAATTTTCTTCAGGGCTTTTAAATTCTAAAAGTCTCAAGCTGGTGTGGAAATGTGGAGAACTAAAGAGTGGAAAAATGAGAAGCAGAGAAGCCCAGACTGGCAGTCACATATCTCTAACCTCCTCCCACCTTTGTGTAAAAATAGCTTCAGGCTTTGAATTGGGGCTGTAGTGCTGAGAAGGAGGAGTCACATTACTCTTGTCCAGGAAGATATTCATTATTGAGGGAGAGAAAGACAGGTATGATATGCTTATTCACTGCTATGTTTTCCTTTTCATGGCTAATAGTAGCTCTGGAGGAGTGGATTTGCACTAAGAAATTGCTATATCCCAGATCCAAATTGCCCTTTGCAATAGTTGCTCTTAAGAAACCCGCCCCCCCCCCAAAAAAATGGTGAGATATCTATTTTTATACATTTTTATTCGCTAAATTTGAATCTTGCCCTTTCTTCCAAAGAAGCCCAGAGTGGCATCTAGTTTAGTGCTTGTTCTTAGACTGAGGTAAACCCAACATGCATCAGTTTCAGCACCTCTCAGGTGGGCACCATTGCCATCATAAGAGAACAAGGGAGGCGTTCATGGTGAGTTCCGGCAACTCTTTTTCTAGGAAAATATCACTGTTCCAACCTAGTCACATGATAGTTAGGATAACTAGGATAACTCCATATATTCCGCCCTGAAATCCTTAGTGGGAGAAATCTGGATACGAAAGGAATAATCATCAACCAACTGCTCATCCAGTAGACATGCTGCTTTTTAAACTGCTCACTGGGTTATATATTTGGCTGTGGGAGCTTTGGCTATGAAAATTGAAAAGTGCTCCAGCTGTGTGTTTGTTTGTTTTCTCTTGCATATGTCCATATCTCTTCTTTGGGATCCCTGCCAAAATTGTCAAGGTGACCCAATCTGGAGAAAGTTAGCCTTACTTATTAGTTCATCAAAATCAACGGGGCTAGCTACTCACTCTTAACTGATGTTACCAGGATGTCACAGCAACCCCTGAAGCACAGTCCTCTCTACTCCTGCTCTGACGCAACATCAAAAGCCCTGAAGAAAGAAGTGACTGTGGTCCATGCAATACCTCCTCCTTAATTCCAATTTCACCACAGTTTGGGGAAATGTGACAGTCGGCACAGAGATGAGTCAGGTTGAGCCATATGATTCCTCTGACAAGTTATTGGGTTTCCGTCATGCTGACAGCAGAGTTCAGATAATATCAGAACAGATCACATAAGCCACTCTACACATTCTGTACTGTGAAGTGTTAAGACAAAGGTGGTAGAATGATGAGTTGTATCCTTCTGACTGCAGGTCAGGTAATAATTTTTTGAATGCTCCTCTACATCTACAAAGACATGGGTGGGCTTGGGCTTGCCCTTGCTCTTGGGCTTGCCAATCAGAAGGTCAGCGGTTCAAATCCCCATGATGGGGTGAGCTCCCGTTGCTTGGTCTCAGCTCCTGCCAACCAAGCAGTTCGAAAGCACACCAAAAGTGCAAGTAGATAAATAGGTATCACTCTGGTGGGAAGGTAAACGGCATTTCTGTGCACTGCTCTGGTTTCGGTGTTCCGTTGTACCAGAAGCAGCTTAATCATGCTGGCCACATGACCCGGAAACTGTCTGCGGACAAACGCAGGCTCCCTCCCTGTAAAGCGAGATGAGTGCCGCAACCCCAGAGTCGTTCTGCGACTGGATTTAACTGTCAGGGGACCTTTACCTACATTTAAAGTTTCCTGGATCTCAGGAGGGGGGCAACCTGTGGCCCTCCAGATGCTGTTACCATCACCCTTGGCCACGGGCCCATCCTAGTTAGGAATCCCATTGCCAGTCCAGGGTAATCCAGCCGTACCCCCATGCTGCTATCTTTCAAGGTCATCTCCAAACCTTATGACAGAAATTTAAATGCCCATACCTGAATACCTCGATGTGGATAATGGAACTGTGTTCTTCTTGCATTTTTTTAAAAATAAAGACATTATTGCCACACTCTTCGAAAATTCCTCCCTAGGGGATTACCGTGGTTTACATTATAATGTGTCCTTAAGAAGATGAAAACTTTTGAAGGTGCATTTCTGCAAACAAGTGTGCTTTCATACCTAAAAATATCTCCCTGCTGTCAGAGATTTTTAAGACCTAAATCCTTATTTGTCATTCATGAAACTCATTCATGAAATGTGCAATTATACTGTAGAGGAATTAAATCCTGCAGCCTCTATGGAAAACCTGACAAATATATAAAGGGGAAGAGGGACCACCAGCATTCTAATATGAAAGAGCAAAAGTAACCAACTGGTATACACCTTGTGGAATTGGGATTCAGCCTGTGATTCTGTTCCCCTGTGATTCCCAGCAACTGGTATTCAGATGCATATTGCTTCCAAGAGTAGAGGAAGAATGCAGCCATCATGAAGAGCAGCCATTGATAGACTTATCATCCAGTAAAATGCTGATGATGTCAGGATGCTGTCCGCGGCTCCCGCCTGGTTGCCCAGAAAAATATAAAGCCAAGGGAAAGTTTCTTACAGTCCTTTTTTATTTCAAACTTTACAGTGAGAGGTTATACAACCAGCCTCTTGGATAATGGCATTGTCCCGGGAGAATTTCCACCCCCCGTCTCTCCCACTTCCTCATTCATCATCATCATCACCTCGTCCTCTATGGATGCCACTAAGTGCCCTCTGTCTTTGAGCTTTGTGCTCTTCTACTTTTAAGGCTTGCCGGGTTCTGGGAGATGGTGGGTCTGGGATGCTTTCTGGCTCTCCCATGATTTCCCAACTTTCCCCCTCATCTGCCTCTGAGCTGCTACCTCCCTCAACCCCCTGTTGTAGGGTCAGGATGGGGAGGGGGTCTCCACCATTCCTCCTCTGCTCAGTCCCTGACAATTAGTTTTCTTTAACAGTGGTAGCAGGTTTTCAGATTATACAGAACCTTCTTCAGGCTTTGATTATGAGAGCAAAAAAATGAACATCCAGTAGTCTAGATAGAAACAACTGGGTAGTTAGGCTGATGGTTACTTGGTTGCAGAAGTTTACTGGCCATTGCTGTTGTCATGGAGTTAGTCTAAGTTGAATGCAAACATGCCATTCTGATGTCATGTGTGATGTCACAAAGAGGATATCCTTTAAGTCTTGGTAAAGCCAAAAACAGTTAACAGTCAGACTGACAGCCAAAGACTTCTTTGTTGTCAGACAGTCCCACTTCCTCATTCGTCAACCTCATCACCTCCTCTACGGGTGCTGGTTAGTGTCGGAAATATAAGGATTGATAGTAGTTGTTAATTCTTTCAGAGTTGGATCCCTTTATTTTAAGACCAGTATCCAGTTGAAGTTGGCATCGTGGGGCAGAGGCACATATCTGACTTCCCAACAGCTGAGTCTCTGTTGGAAGAGGAAGAGAGGGAGGGTCAAGGCAGCTGGAAGGTTGGCATGGTGCAAAACTACTAATAGTAGTGCCAGATTGGCTCTGCCAGTGTGTTTGCACCATGCTGACCTCTCTGCTGCCTTGCCTCTCCCCTTCCTGTCAAGAAGCTGCAGCTCAGCTATCAGTAGCTTAAGTAAGCATCCCACCCTCACAAACAGTTGCTACTGCTGTTATCAAATAGTATCAAATAGCACCACAAGCCTAATCTGAAAGTAAACCATTCCAGTTCTTCACTGCTACCACCACACTGAGCATTGTATCTGATGGTGGCTTGGTTATTTGGCCTACACTGTGCCATACAAGGAGTATATGGGCAAACAAAATTCACCAGGCCAGAGGTGACTGCCCAACAAGACATACATTAAATAATAGAGCCTCTAGATAGTTCAAGGAAGACCATAACTTAGCATCACAATGGAGCTAATGCAGTCTGAACTGAAGCTGATACATTCTCAGAAGAAATGGAGGCATGAAATTGCTGAATTAACCTTTTGCTGCACTGAATTAGCTATGTCATCTATCATTGCAGTGGTACTGTGTGAGTGTGTGTGTGTGTGTGCGCGCGCGCATACAGTACTATTCCGCTGAGACAGAATCAATTTTTTTCCTTGTTAAATCAAATAACTATCATAGTCAAACATGCTATGTTAATATTAAATCAAATACGTGTACGAAATCTAACTATATAATCCTAAAAATATTCTCAATTGTGCGTAGGTGCACTGGACATGAACTTATCAATGTTTAGTATTTTTAAGTCCCTTTGAATTCAATGAAAGCATGGAAGATATCTGTAATCTCACTGAAACCAACAGGAATTCAAAGCACTCTTCTCCACAATTTTCAAGCTGTCATCTCCAGAAATAGGGTGGGGGCTGTGGGCAGAGAGGACAGAGGAGGAGGATCTTGGGGAAGGGGCCAATAATTTGTTGGTTCTGTGCCACCCATGCAGCAGCTGCTGGTTGTGGAAGAAGAAGGGGGTCAGGTGCAGGCGACAGGGCAGGCAGAGACAGAGAGAAGGGGGAAAGAGAAGAGCTGCAGAAGGTCCTGGGACCAGGAGAGCCTGCAGAGCTCTGGGAGAGGGTTGTGTCTGAGAAATCCCCTGAGTCCCCCCCCCCTCCATTGTCTCTCTGTTCAAGAAGAGGCTTGAAGTGAAGGGAACAGCTTGATCTGCTGTTGAGGTGGGACCTCTGAGGGCTTAGCGCACCACGTCAGCCAGTGGGGGTTGAGAAGGAATGGGGGGTGGAGCTAGGCTGTTGCTCCAACTGTCTGAGATAGGGCCCAGGTCTGCAGTCATGGGTTTTCTAGGCAACTAGTTAGTGGGGAATAATGCTGTGTATATTACTTGAACCTTAGGAGCTGATGAAACTGAGTGCTTTGTCAACAAAGAATTAATTCCCCATAGCTTCAGGCACCTCTCGAAACATCATCACCAAACTAAACATGAGGTTTCCTGAGGGCAACAGTAATTGTCAACCTTCGGGTGCCAGCTGCCATTTTGAATCAAGATGGTGGTCCAAATATGACTTTGGCATGACTCTGCCCCCTTTTTGGCACGAATCACCAGACTTAGCACAAGGATTCCCAAGGTGAGGGTGACAGACGTCATCAATGTTTAGATTCTGGGCACCATTGTGAATCAAGGTGGCAAACCAGTCTGTGACTTTGGCAGGCCTTTGCCTGATTTTTGACACAACAGGTCCAAACTCACAAATTGCACTATTTTAAAATCACAATATATTTTGTCCTCAATGGGGTTTGGAGCTGGTGTAACTTTATGCTGGCTTAATTTACACTTTCTTGCTTTATGCCAGTGTATTGTGCATAGAAATTTTCCCTAAGTGAACACCATATCTAGAACAAATCCATATTTAGGCATGCCTCAATAAAGTGTAACTAGTTGAGCAAGAATGTGGATGTGACAATATGCATATCAGGATGGATAGCTTATTCAAAGCAATGCAGCATGCACAGAATGCATCCTAATCGTGAGCACAGATTCAATTTCAATTTGTTCTTGGATAAACTTGTTTATGCTGGTGGATCTCCAAAGCTGGACATTCTTTCAAAAAAAGAAAAAGATTTTTGACTGTCTCTATTTTGTATTCATTTAGGAGTTCATTTTTCTCCAGTCCGATACTGAAATAGCTGAATGGTAGAATGTTTGATGCTGGAAATTCATTTTTGGTTATTTAATTATGGATGCAAAGGCATTGTTAGGGGAAGAATATTTTATGTCAAGCTTTTATATGATGTCTAAAGGGCGGATTGTTCAAACGCCTTTTAAAATAAATGCTTAATGAAATAAAACTTCCTTTTGTACTTGAGTGACAATCTGCTTTTTCCTTGTTTAATCTGCATAATATATTGCTTAGGGTTTGTGTCTTCATAAACAGCCAGCATCAAAACTAACAACAAATAAGTCTTTGGCTGTCAGATATGTTTCCCTTCCCTACTCCCCATGTCCCCCTCATCCATTTTTATTTATTTATTTAGTGGGTGAGTTTTCTGGAATTTTAATTTTCCTCTTCTATTGATCTCTGTTGTATGTTCATAGAAATTTAATAATTAATTAAGTGATTTCTGTGTCGTATGCATGCACAGATGCTAAGCAGATCTGGATCTGATCAGTGCCTTGGGCAAGGGTCCTCAAACTATGGTCCACGGGCCAGATCCAGCCCACCAGTGTCCTTAACCCGTCCCACCCAGCAATTACAGAACCAGCCGCTGTCTAGTGGGTCTATGTGTCTTTCCATTCTCTCTCACACACACTGCATGCGGGGACCAGAACTGACGTCAGGAGCCCCATGTGAGGTGATTACAACAGATGCAGCACAGAGGAGAGGAGAGGAGAGGAGAGGAGGGGCATGAGCGTGTGAGGGAGGTGGAAAGGAAAGGAAGGAAGAAGCCAGTCAGCAACATCACATGCGCCATCGTGAGGAGCCCTTCACTGCCATTTGGAGAAGGAAGAGGTGGCGGCGAGGCCTGAGGTAAAAACGTGTGCACGCAACACTCACCTGCCCATTCTTTCACCTCAGAGGAGTGCTTGGCTGGGCTTGTGGTGGCAGCACTCCTGGGGTGAGTAGCCTAGCCTGCACTGGGAGGGACGGCTTTTACTTTTACCTCATTTCTCTCCTCCCCCCCCCATGTGGCAGTTAGTATTTTGTGAAGTAGCAAACAAGAAAAGTGAACATCACAAGAACTCAAACAAGGTTATATTCAACATAGACAATTTTCTCCTCTTTCACATTGACATATTGTCATTCGCACTGACATATTGCTGTTATCATAGAAATTCCTTATTGCTGTTGAAGGAATGGGTTTCCCAAACCCCAAAACTGACCGTGAAGGCAGTTTGAAACTGCACCAAAATCCCTATTTTTCCTTAGCTAAAATGCTTTAACTTGAACTCTTGAGCCAAAACCCAGCTGTATAAAGCTGTGCTCGGAGCCCTCTCCTTTATCAGTTTGTGATGGCAAGTATGGCCTTCACTGTACCAGTAGAACAGAGAAGACACGTCTGTGCTTTATCTTACGTCCTGACCACAAAAGATACACAGACCCAGTCTGGGAACAGCGCCAGAGTATGTTGTCGGAGATGGTGACCTCTTGGTCCAATATAAGAGTAGGAACAGGAAGATCCTTTTATGGTCAGAAGTACAGGAAGGAAGATCCTTTTATGGTCAGAAGTATAGGAAGGAATACCCTTTTATGGTTAAGAATACCAGAGCAGGAACATATGTGATGTCAACCTGCATACATAGGCTGACGTGGTTGGATTCCTAGGGAAGGAGGGAGAGGGTGTCTGGAGGATATATATACTGCATGAAATTTCTCATTTCTTTGGACTTGCTGTGGACTGATCACGCTAGTGCCTTCTGCTATCCGGAGAGCAGAATAAACTCTTTCTTTGAACCAACCTCGGTGTCATTTGACTTCATTCCTCCTGTCCGGGAGCAACGCAGACCCAATCGGTGAACTCCAATAAGGCTACACTGTTATATTCTCATTAGCCAAAAGCAGGCCCATACTTTCCACTGAAATACTTATAAGTTTATGTTGATTAAAATCGTTCTTCATTTTAAATATTGTATTTTTTTCCTGTTTTTGTGTGCACTACAAATAAAATACCTGCAGTGTGCATAGGAATTCGTTCATATTTTTTTCAAACTATACTCCAGCCCCCAACAATGTCTGAGGGACAGTGAACTGGCCCCCAGTTTAAAATGTTTGAGGACCCCTTGGCTTGGTAAACTAAAAATTCTGCTTTGAGCTCCATGGCAGAAAGGTGGGGTATACTAATAATAAATAAAACCAGCTTTCTTATAACCAAGACAACCTGGCAGAAGTCTCAATGCATTGCACTCCAGGCTTGATGATGCCTGCAATTTCCCCAAATGCAGGACATTCAACTGCACAACTTGATATAGATAACACAGGTACAAAACCAGAATTTGTATTTCCCCTTAATGCACACTTTCAATTTTATCCCAGCATGAGTCCACACCTCAAAAATACCAATCATATCTCTGGATTATTTTCAATTCTGGACATGGGATGAATGAGTAAGCACCAGGGATTTTGTCTCCTGTTTCCATTTTTGTCAGATTTCTCTGACATCCCTAATTGGGGCCAACATTTTTGGTTCCAAGGGCAACTGGATGCCTGGTCTTTTGCATCCCCGCCTTCTCCATAAGTTTTTGTAAGGTGGTATAGAAATGGGATTGGGAGCAGGAAAGAAAAGATTTGAAGGTAGGTCAAGGTTGATAGCAAAACATTACCAGAAAGGATTACGGAGCGCCATTTCAGAAAGTCATATTTTCAGTTGCATTTATGATATTGCTATTTGCCATACTTTAGGTGTGATTAAACTTTGCCATGTGTATAAAAAAAATTCTTCCCAAGTCTCTTAACTGCAGAAACAGCAGCCAGTGTGTTTATCAGGAAACCTATTGCAAAGCATCAATAATGCTGTTAATAACAGCTCATGTGTTTTCACCTTGTCCCTGCACTGAACCGAGAAACAGAATTATCCAGGAGGACATCAATGATATTGTTGCAGCTAAATGGGGGCCATTTTTAAACGGCAATGAGGAACAAGTTGAGACACAATAGCCATTGCTTTATTTACTTGTTTAGGGCTGATAGTCATGTATATGTTCCTTAAAATTAAATGCAGTCTATGCATTGAAGTAGAGGAGGTGAGCTTTTCATAACAAGAAAAGATTGTTTCGAGGAATAGAGGACGGCCTTGACAAAATTTGTTTGGCAAGGAAAGAAACCTCGCATTAAACACAAACTACTGATAGACAGGAGAGAGAGGAGGATTCACATTACCAAATTTCAAAATCTATTATGAAGCTGAGTGTCTAATTTGGATTAAAGACTGGATTCTATTGGAAAAATTAGATATACTGGACCTAGAGAGCTTCAACAACGGATACGGGTGGCATGCCTATCTAGGATACAGCAAAGTCAAAGTCCACAGAGGCTTCACCAATCACATCTTTAGGAGCACTCTGTATACGGTGTGAACAACTTACCAACCATTATTGGAACCACATAAACCATGGTGGCTGTCACTTTTAGAAGCTTTTTCAGTTAGTAAAAGAAGAACAAGGCCAACTAAAGTTGAAAGCTGTCAGGAAACTGCCATCGGAGCCAGAGGCGGAGGGAAGGCTCCAGAGGGATGCCGGAGAGGGTCCCAGTAGGGACAGAGGCAGTCCATCTGCTGGGGAAGGAAATCAGCGTAGCACCAGTGGAGAAGGGGGGCAGATGGGGGAATCGGAGAGGGGGCTCCAGGACTCTTCGCCGGAGACCAGCGGGGAGAGCACGGGTCCTCCGCTGCCCACACCCTCCCTGCGCAGAAGACTTCCACACAGGGAGAGTAGGAGGTGACTCGGCGTCAAAGAACTTCTTTGCTGGAAGAAGTTCAAGAAACGCCCACTGACGGATTCTGCCGGACAGAAGATTGAGATTGTCCGGACAGAAAGGGTTCACCCAGGTAACCCAGCCAGGTGTGGCGACAACTTACGCACGAGCAACCCCTAGAACTTTCACAGCAGCATTTGAGGAAATAAGGCACCATCTCACAGATTGGCTTCAATACTACCAATTAGACAATGTCTTTACTTTGTATAAAAAAATCAGGCTTTGGAAAAGAAGAATCGAAACTATAAAAAGTATTATTAGGAAACAATAAAAAAAAATCTAAAGTATATGATTTATTATTAGAGTGGGCTTTAAAGGATGGACAAATAAAAGAAGTACAGGTCAAATGGTCCCAAGATATCGGACATGCAATCCAATTAGACCAGTGGGAAAGGCTATTGAAAACTGATATAAGATTCACTGCCTGTTATTCCATAAAAGAGAATATCATGAAGATGTTTTACAGGTAGCATATGACACCATCAAAGATTGCCAAAATATACAAGACAAAATCCAATCTTTGCTGGAAATGCATGGAAGTAGAAGGTACTATGATGCAGTTATGGTGGGGTTGCGAAAAAGTAAAAAATGAAAATGAAAAAAGCACTTGCATCCATGAGGAACTAAAAAAGATGCTCAGAATCTCTTGGGGGGGGGGGGTACCTGAGGCACTTTTATTGAGTATAATAGGAAATGAGGTACCCCAAGAAAGAAAGAAAATATTTCTATATGCAACTGCAGCAGCCAGGTTACTACTTGCAAAGGAAATTATATACCCACAAAAGAGGATTGGTTATATAAATTATCTGAATTTATAGAATTGGCAAAATTAACTGCAGCAATAAGGTCAAACAAATCAGAAATTAAGGTCACAATGGATATGGTTTGAAGAATATATGAGTAAACACTGCTCTAAAGATAGCATGCTGATATGTTTAGACTAAGCTGTAAGGCTGATCTAGAAAAAATAACAGTTTAATAAGAGAAGTAAGGTAGAGATACATGAATTGCAATGCAAATAAGAACTTTAAAGTAACAAAGATGATGAGCGCTGGCAGAGGGAAGCCAGATGGGTGTGTTATTATTTACCTATTTTATGTATTTTTTTCTTTCCCATACCTTTTCCCTTTTTTTGTCTGTAAGTGTATGTGCATTACTGTTTTGTATGCATGTCTAAATAAAAATTTATTTTTTAAAAAATAAAACGAAACAAAAAATGGCAAATTAAAATTATTATTATTATTAAATGTAGTTATTCCTACTCTGAAGTGAGACCCATTGAGTCCTGTGGGGCTTGTTCCCATGTAGATGTGTATTGGAGCTGTCTTTGGTACTATGGCACCCTGAACTAGGCCAAAATTTGGCATCCCCCCAACTCCAATGCTATCCTGAGCTTTGGGAAGAAGGTGCAAGGGCTCTGCCAGCATACTAGAGTCCTCTCACCTCTTTCCCAAAGCTGGCCAGATGCTTACTAGGCTTTGTGAAGGAGGAAGGGGGACTCTAGGACCCTGTCAGAGCCCTCATGCCTCCTTCCTGTAGATGGGCAAATGCTGACCTAATGCCCTCTCTGCTTGGCGCCCAGTGTGGGGGAACTGGTTGCACTGCCTTAAAACAGCCTCTGTGTGCCAACCTTGCGTACCAACATGGAGACCTCCAGATGTGGTCAAACACCCATCACTCCCAGACAAGATGCCCGATAGTCAAGGATCATGGGAGCTGAAGTGAGGAATGGGTGTATATGTCATTTTCACTCAGTTTTTTTCCTAATTTTAAATTCAGTTCTCCACATTTCCACATCAGTTTGTCCCTCCCCCCCAAATTAAAATTTGTCCTGCAATATGTATTTTTGCATGTGGTTTCCTTCTTATATAATGTACTTTTGTATGTTATTCTCACTATGATATGCACTTATATGCACACTTTGCCCTAGTTTATGCATTTTTGTACGCATTACGTGGCTGGATATATACACTGCAGAATTTGGAAAGTGTGCTATTGCTACAAACTGAATTGAATTCATGCCTCCACAACATTAGTTGTATTCCAACAACATTCTGGAGGGCACCACTTTAGCATAGCAATGCCGATTTTCAAATTGCTGGCCTCTTTGTGAGGCTTCAGAGATTAAGGAAGCAATCCTATAGCAAGATTGGCTGGGATGAGCAGGTTAGATCCAGCAGATATACAAGTAAACTGGGAGGTTCTCAGTGCAGTCAGTCTGTGTTGGGCTTACTCCTTCAGCCTTGGCTAAACTGGAGATACACCAGTGTATCTCCTCTATCTCGGCTCAGCTGAGACCCAGCTGGCTCAACCAGGCCCGGCAGATCTTAAACCAGCATAAACCCTGAAAATGGGGTGTCCTGGGGCTGTGGCAGGGGCAGGCCCAGAAAGGGAGAACTTTTCTTGGATCCTTAGCCTGTTCAGTTGCACCATGTGACCTCACAAACTGCCACCAGTTAAGTTTGCGGTAGTGGTGTAACTCAAACATTATTCTTAAAGCTTCAGCTGCCTCAGCCAGCAGTAGCCCCACTGCTGAAGCAGCTTTTAATGTGGTATAACTTTACACCATCTTCACTTACACCCGGTTGTTCTACACCAGCCTTCCCTGGAAGGTTAAGAAGAATGAAGAGTGGAATTATTTGGGTGTGTTAAAACAATGCAGGTAGATTACTAAATGATCTGTTTTACAGAAGATCATTAAGACATCATTAGACCTCTAGGAATGAAAGAACAGGCCCTATTACATTTTAAGATGCATTAGGCCCTAAGAATTGTCAACGTGGTTGAACTATTTATGGATATCTAAGGCGCTTTGAAGTATTAAGATAGATGAAGCAGATAAGGTGATACTGAGCCACAGTTCAATTGTTTCATCACTGAAATGTCAATCATCTCCATAAGATGATATACTACCCTTTAGGCAGGTTTAGTGAGAGAAATATAAAATGTAAAAATATTTTAGCCAAGATAGAGCATAATTATAAAGCCCAGTACTGTCATTTTTCTACTCCATCGGATGATCCCCATTTAATATTTATTATTCCAGGTATCTAAAAAGTCATTATCTATAATGTACCAATCAAGATATTCCCAGAGACTCATACAGAAGTAATGAAAAACTCTGGCATATTCAGAAGAAAGAAATTGCTGCAAAGACAGATTCCAGTGATTTGATCAGACATTTCTAAAAGTTCCCAGCTGTGGAGCTTGCAATTTGCAAGCAATCCACAGCACTTATTCCAATGGAAGAATGTGCTTTCTGTGACAGATAAGTTGCAGTCATGAAGAACAGATCCCTTCTCTCCTCAGTACAGGGGTGCCTCCATGGGGTAGCAAGGGGGTACCTATCTACACCTCTGAAATATTCCACACTGCCCCATTTGCTTCGCCAGCTTTCAAATACAGTATACAGTGGTACCTCGGGTTACAGACGCTTCAGGTTACAAACTCTGCTAACCCAGAAATAGTACCTCGGGTTAAGAACTTTGCTTCAGCATAAGAACAGAAATCGGGCTCCAGTGGTGTGGTGGCAGCAGAAGGCCCCATTAGCTAAAGTGGTGCTTCAGGTTAAGAACAGTTTCAGGTTAAGAATGGACCTCCGGAACGAATTAAGTACATAGCCAGAGGTACCACTGTACTAAGTTCATGTATAACATGGATTTTGTACCCAAAAAAGGGGGTTCTTACCATCCATTTCTCCACCAAATGAGTTTCTGTGGAGTTGCCTGTGCCACAAAACTGATCTCCATTTCAGTCTTTTATGGAAACATAATTTCCATAATTCCCCATCCCCCAATGCCATGAACTTTTTTTTTTGGGGGGGGGGGGTACCTTCAGTTTAAATAAGGGATCTAAATCTCAGAATCAAAAGATATCTGCTCCATCAGACTGATTTGCTCATTTTAATACAAAGCTGTCTTCATTTGCTCCCTTCTGCTTTCAGTTTTAATAAATATTGGTTCAAAGGATTTTAGCAGTGACACAGGTGCTTTATCTGTTATCTTCATATTTTATTCAAAGAGCTAAATGAGAATCCTTTGATGATGAAATACACACGAGGAATGTAGCGCCATGTACCTCTGACTTTAATCAATCCCCGAAGACGTATCTACCATACTAGATCAAACAAACTGCATTTTTGATTTAGTCTGAAGCTAGGAAGACCTAACAATGCACATTTCTTTCCTTCTTCTTGATGTGGCGCACGATAAGCAAATGGGCAACCAGATAGAAGTTTCTAAGGCATTGTCTCTTGCATATAAAGGGACACAGGCATGCATTACTCCATCTGCAAATGCATAATGTACCTCTAAGTTTCTTGGAGTGGGCATATTTACAGCTTTATCCTCCTGTATTATTAATAATAATATTGTTTTACAAATTGCAGCATAATTGAGAACAGCAATCGTCACAGTATATACCATAATTTTCTGTGTATAAGACTAGGTTTTTCAACTCAAAAATACTGTTTAAAAATGGGGCTTGTCTTATACACAGTTAGTGCATTGTGGGTCTGGGTGATTGGTTGCAGCCCCCAATATAGCCCCCTGTCTTATACACAGGGGCATCTTATACACGGAAAAATACGGCAATTCAAAAGCGGAGTTGCCATATGTCCTCTTTTTCCAGGACACATCCTCTTTTTCATGGGTCATAGTGACCCAAACTTAAAAGTGGAAGTCAGCAAATGTGTCCCCTTTTTGCTTATCAAAATATGGCAATCATAAAAATGGGGTTTTTTGACCAGGAACTCAGAGGAATTGAGTTCTCTGTGTGTGTGTGTGTGTGTGTGTGTGTTGGGGGGCAGGAACAGATATACAGTGGTACATTGGTTTAAGAACAGCTTAGTTTATGAACAACTTGGATTAAGAATGCTGCAAACTCAGAAGTAAGCGTTTTGGGTTGGGAACTTTACCTTGGAAGCAGAACATGTTCCACTTCCTGTTGAGTGTGTTCCATTTGTAAATTGAGTCCCCCGCTGCTATGGGATAGCACACCTTGGTTTGAGAATGCTTTGGTTTAAGAATGGACTTCCGGAATGGATTAAGTTCATAAACCAAGGTACGACTGTATGTTAGAATTCCTGCTCCGTGGTTGCAGTCATGGGATTGTTGTCTTTCACATGACAGTGTATGTTTTGACTCCACAAAGTGGGAAGTGACGGAGACAGGATGGTTGTGTTACTGTGTTCCGTGAAGTGGGACTATTGTCCTTTGTTCTTTCTCTTTGCTGTCTGATGCTAGAGAGAGAGGGAGCCATGCTGTAGTGCTCTGTGGGTGTTTATATGTAAATAAAGTAGATTAGCCAAAATGCTGAGTTGCTGAAGTCTATAACACAAGCTGCGAAGACTCTGTGGATCCCAAAATATGCCGATGTCTGTTGGCATTGGTTGCCGTGATGTTCGGGCTATAGAAAACTTTTGAAGCTCCCGAACAATCAACAAGGAGGGAGGGAACATGCCAGTCGGTCATATGTCTCTGCCAGGGTCCTACTTGAGTGTAGGACAAGCTCCTGACACTGTACACCCAATGCCTGAACCAAAAATCCACCTATATCTGTAATCAATAAAGTTGTGGCCATTTCTAATCTGTGACTTTATCTGCTTGAGTTTATTAACCACATCTTACATTTAGGCACAGCCGAGTGGGGGGAGGCACTGCAACTGGGCTAACAATAAACAAGTAAACAAACTTTGTGGAGAGTTCTGTCAAATCCCCCCCCCCCAGGAAAAAAACACTGATGAAATCAGATAAACAATTTGATATAGTCACTACAAATCCAGCATGGGTAGTTGGAGGTTGTGAACTCTCAGGAGAAATGTTTATGCAAGTTAAGAATGGAACCCATTTCATGTTCAACTGATTAGATATAACTTGGCTTCTCCCATTCAACAGGTCCTGTGTTAATCTTTTAATGACAGTGAAATGCTAAACAAGCTTGTCCCAATTTGCAATTAAAAAAAAATCAGAAGAAGTTTTACATTCTCCTATATAATTGTTGGCACATAAAATCAATCCAGAAAATGCTTCAAAAGGAAAAGGGAGCATCTTTTAAAATATAAATGCAATTTGTTTAGGTACCATATCTTCCTAATGAGATTTTGGCAGGAATCCATTTATTCTTTGTTGTATACTAAAATTTGTCCGGATTAAGCTTCAGCATATGGTAGGCCCAAAACATTAATAATAGTGGGCCAATGAACTGGTCAGATATTGATCACTGCTCTTGTCTTTGCTGTAAGTTGACATCATAATGAAGAAGAGTTTAGATTTGATATTCCGCTTTATCACTACCTGAAGGAGTCTCAAAGCAGCTAACAATCTCCTTTTCCCTCCTTCACAACACTCTGTGAGGTGAGTGAGGCTGAGAGACTTCAGAGAAGTGTGACTAGCCCAAGGTCACCCAGCAGCTGCATGTGGAGGAGCGGGGAAGCGAACTTGGTTCACCAGATTACAAGTCCACTGCTCTTAACCACTACACCACACTGGCGCTCTCTGTCGCAATGCCAAATGGCATTTGTGACTTCACGGGTAATATAACTGATCAATTGACTAGTAAATTCAGTGATCCAGTGTTGCATAGCAAACAATATGGTGGACTTTGACTTGAAAAACTGTGTCTTAACTTTCCACTGGCCCATGACGCCATGGGATATTTTTTTGATGTGATGCTTATTCTGAAAGAGCAGAGGTGGCCTAATCTGGATCCTCTAAAGTATATGTTGTGAACTGCCCTGAGATCTACGGATGAAGGGTGGTATGCAGATTTAAATAATAATAGTAATATTTTTTATTGTGCTTGAGTGTGGCATGACACCCACTTTTGGTCATATTTATTGCTGGCATGGTCAACCAAGGGTAAATATTGTTTTTGGGCTCAGTAATGGTTGTTGTGGATTTGCAAATTCTTATTGTTAATGCTATTGTAGAAGGACTATTTAATTGCATGCACTGAAGGTGCTTTTACGGCCCCCATAAACCTGCTAATCTCTGTGATCAGTGGCTTTGAGCTCATTTTGATTGCTTCTCTGTGCCCAGCCTATCAGACTTTCCTCACCCCCTTAAACCAAAGGATGATGCTTCCAGAGTGATGAAGGGAACCCTGGACGCAAGTCAGTAGTGTTCAGCGGATATACCCATCACTTTTCCTGCTTATTCTGAAATGTTATATTCTAAAATTGACAGGTTGATCATGACTGTGTTTGCTTCCTCAACAAATAAGTTTAATTGATTTAAACTACAAGTATGTATGATTAGGATCACAGTAATGTATGCACTATTGCAGCCCCAATTTTCTGAACTCTCTTTCAACAGAAATTACACAGGACCCCTCTGAACTGAACTGCCAGTGCCTACTGAATATCTTTCTTATTCTAGCAGGCATTTTAAGTCATTTCTGGTGCTATAGTTTTAAAACTAACTTTATCTTGATTGTATTGTTGAGTATGATGACCCTGCTTATGGACAATTGTGATTAAACAGTATATAAATTGTCTAAATAAATAATAACAATAATATTTATACCTCACCCATCTGGCTGGGTTTCCCCAGTCACTCTGGGTGGCTTCCAGCACATTTCAAGGTAAAGGTAAAGGGACCCCTGACCATTAGGTCCAGTCGTGGCTGACTAAGGGGTTGCAGCACTCATCTCACTTTATTGGCCGAGGGAGCCAGCGTACAGCTTCTGGGTCATGTGGCCAGCATGACTAAGCTGCTTCTGGCGAACCAGAGCAGTGCACGGAAACGCCGTTTACCTTCCCGCCAGAGTGGTACCTATTTATCTACTTGCACTTTGACGTGCTTTCGAACTGCTAGGTTGGCAGGAGCAGGGACCGAGCAACGGGAGCTCACCCTGTCGTGGAGATTCAAACTGCCGACCTTCTGATCAGCAAGTCCTAGGCTCTGTGGTTTAACCCACAATGCCACCTGCGTCCCTCCAGCACATATAGAAACATAGTAAAATGTCAAACATTTAAAACTTTCTGATTCAGGACTGCCTTCAGATGTCTTCTAAAAGTTAGGGAATTCTTTATCTCCTTGACAACTGATGGGAGGGTTTTCCACAGAGTGGGCACCACTGCTAAGAAGGCCCTTTGCCTGGATCCCAGTAACCTCACTTATCTTAGTGAGGAAACTGCCAGAAGGCCCTCGGAGGTGCATCTGAATAAAGACTGGTCCAATCACAAAACTGCTTATTTATGATGTGGGATACTTAAATGTCATTGAGATTAAGCTGGACTTTCCCCCCACTAAAACCTCACTGTTTATTGTAATTTACTCCCTAGTAAGTGTGTGTAAGGTATGGCCATGCAAATCTTTGCTCTCTAAGTAGAAGTAAGTGGCACACAAGGCAAGATATTTCAGCCCCTTCCAGTTTGGTAAAAATGAAATGGAACCAGACCCTAACATTTCTCTCTCTCTTTAAGAAGCAGCTTTGAAAGAGAAACATTGTAAAGGGGAATTTCCTTACCACTTTATCCATCACATAGAGTGGGTTACATCCTGAGTCAGCAGGAACAGAGAAATTGTGTACAGGAAGCTAGCTGTGCTATGGCTATCTGTGTGTTGGAGGTGTTTTCCTTTATGTCTTCACCCCACTGTGCTTGTTACTGAACTGCAGGCAAGATATCAGCAAGACACACTACAAAAGCATGATACGAACACGAATCTTCAAATCTTGCATGAGAAGCTCAGCTGGGGAAAAATGAACAAAAATCAACATGGTAGTAAGAGGCTGAAAGTGTCCATTTGAGCACTGTAATGGTTATCAGTTCCAACAAGTTGACAAAGGATGACAGATTTTCCCTTGTTTGAATGAATCTTCAAATGAGGATAGGGAAGCCATACCATTCTGATGAAAATGGGAACAGGATCAGAAATTTCAAGTGTTTGTATTTTTGTAGTAGTAGTAGTAATTTGCCCCATGTCCAGAATGGAAATCAATCCATAGAATATTATTGACATTATTGACATTCGCTGCTATTGTTGCTTTCAGTCTGTGAAGTATAGATTATTTCCCTCCACCATTTACATTGGAATAATGTAAATAAATTGTAAAAACAAATGTAAAAATAATGTAAAAAGAAATTGGAATAATGGAATAATGGAATGGCAATGTATTTTATGTAATTATGTAAACTATGTTAGGGTTAGGGTACCTCTGGTTATGAACTTAATTCATTCTGGAGGTCCATTCTTAACCTGAAACTGTTCTAACCTGAAGTACCACTTTAGCTAATGGGGCCTCCCATTGCTGCTGCACGATTTCTGTTCTCATCCTGAGGTAAAGTTCTTAATCCAAGGTACTACTTCTGGGTTAGTGGAGTCTGTAACCCGAAGTGTTTGTAACCCCAGGTACCACTGTATCTATATCTGTTCCTCTGTTCCTATCAAATATGGGTTGTATGTGAAAATTAATATCAGATCAGTTGGTTGTTACTAATGCCTTGTAGACTTCATAATCACACAATTCAATACAGAAAAGCATTCAGAAACTGTTATGTACTAAGCTTGGATCCTAGAACAATAGGCAAGTAGGATTCTAGAATGCAACAACTGATTGGCTTGCAGGAAAAGACCAATCAGGCTCCAGGAGGAAGTTAATCAGCCTATTAGGCTGGTAGGATGATAGAATGCAACAACTGATTGGCCTGCAGGAAAAGACCAATCAGGCTCCACGAGGGAATCAGAATCAGCCAATCAGACAGGACTCATTGTGTAAATAATGTATCTAAAAGCCTGATGTTTGGGGAGCAATTCAATCACTGTTTTGCAAGCTGAAATAAAGAACATGAAATCACTACAGGACTCCGAGTATATTTCAGAAACAAACATCTCAAAGAACAACCACCTCCCCACGAAATAAAGCCAGCTCATTTGTTTTTCCTGTTATGCTAAAAGGATAGCTTTTAACCTCACAATTGTTTCTGTGTTCCCGGCAAAGGAAATTATTCCTGTATTTATTTGCAGAATTACTCTGTTGGAACCCATGCAGACTGAAGAGCCTACAAAGGGGCAACTCTGCAAGGACAATCTCTGTTGTGAGAACTTGGTGGCAATGAATCTGTCAACAGTCTATGCCATTAGCAAGAATTGTATTCCAACATATTTAAAAACAAACAAACCAATGACACATTTTTTTTATTGTTTGGTGGTGCTTCCAATAATATGCTTTATTGGAGCTATAACTTAAAATCCTTGCCCACATCTGCTAACCTTAACCCTCAATCATCCCGATCAGTCAAAATTCCTGTTAATGTCCAAGACACAGGAGAGAGGCCAGAAAAAAGCTGGCAACCCTGGTGAGACTTTGGCAACAGTTTAGATACAGATTGTTTATGACGTAATAAAAAAAGGCTATGCAACAACACCACACAGTTTTCTCATCTACAAAAACAACAATAATAAATCTATTCAGTGGGCACTGGACCTGGTAGGGTTGAGGCCGATGAAGTGACAGGGGTGTGGCTGGTTGTTCTGCTTCTCCCCTCCCCCCTCAATCCCTCTTCCTTTACAAAGATACAGTGGACATTTATTTGCATCTGTGTAAATATGTAGCACCTAATAAAACTGAAAAGTGTCTAGCTTTGGTTTGGAAGGGATTCCCGCTGTCACAGTTGCTTCTCTGTTGGGAGAAAAGTTGTGTGGCTTCTACCTGTTCTGATTCTCTCTCACATCTTCTTTTAAATGAAACGCTTAACTAATGAAATACTTAACACCTTACTATGTGAAATAGTTGGCTTCAGAATTGCTGTCACAGTTTCTGGTGGAGGTTCATGCCAAAGAAACTACATTGCTCTGAGCTAAGCACCACTGGTGCTGGAGGAAACTCTTGAGAGTCCCATGGACTGCAAGAAGATCAAACGTATCTATTCTGAAGGAAATCAGCCCTAAGTGCTCACTGGAAGGACAGATCCTGAAGCTGAGGCTCCAATACATTGGCCACCTCATGAGAAGAGAAGACTCCCTGGAAAAGACCCTGATATTGGGAAAGATTGAGGGCACAAGGAGAAGGGGATGATAGAGGACAAGATGGTTGGATAATGTTCTCGAAACTACCAACATGAATTTGATGAAACTGTGGGAGGCAGTGGAAGACAGGAGTGCCTGGCGTGCTCTCATCCATGGGGTCCCGAAGAGTCAGACATGACTAAACAACTAAACAACAACAACAACAAGCACCACTGAGGTCCATGATACAGATAACCCTGGGAAGAGGTTAAAACCTGGGAAGAGGTTAAAACCCTGGGAAGAGGTTAAAGCTGTTAAAACATCTCAGAGTTGTAGCTCTTTGGGGGGAAATGGAGGTCTCCTAACAACTCTCAGCACCCTAAACAAACTCCCATGGATCTTTTGAAGAAGTCACAACTGTTTAAAGTGTACAGGACAGATAGGACCTCAATATCAGAATACATATTTTTAATTCCATCTGCTTTGAATGAGATTCAATTGCAGCAGGTTTGACAAACACACTGAAATAATAATAATTTAAGTCCTCTCAATATCCCTTCCCAAAAAACAAAAAGGTATAAAGAAAACATTTATTTTACAAACAAGAGATTCTTAATCTGTCCTGAGTTGCTCATTCACACAAAAAAGACCAAAAGGCAGTAACATAAAAAGAAGCAAAAATCCACAGAGAGCATCTCCAAGTGTTTTTTGTTCCTGATTGAAGCTTCTTCTTCCTTCCCAGCCAACACATGATTGGGGTTTGCTGGCAGTGTAGAGATGAAGGTCTCCACCTATCTCTTCTAGCATGCTCCTTTTTTATCACTGGCCACAAATGAAGGAAAGTGGCTAGAACAGGAAACAGGCAGACTAGTAAAGGAGGGTCAGAGTGCTCTTTCAGTTATCTGTCAACCTACTGCAAATTGGGCATTGTCAAACACTGGTGTGAACATCAAACCATGAAGGGTTTCAATGTTTGGAAGGAGGCCATACAATGAGGTCAAATTCCTTTTCAGGCCAACAAGGAGGCTGGTTGGCCAGTACTAGATATAAGATGTTTTAAATCATTCAGATGGAAATTATCTCCATGAATTGGACCTCTTCTGTATTACGGTGCCAGTGTTGTTTATAGGCTGTGCTCCCGGGCCTCTAAAAATTGCCCGATGTACATTTAGCAGGAGATGCTTCCTTCCATCTCCATGAAAATCCTTCCTTGCTAATTTTTTACATGACTTGTTTTTCTAAAGGTACAGGAGAAGGACTGGTGAATATCTGTCTGTGTAGAAAATACACTCAAGCTGACTCCCATATCTCCCCCATCTTATCTGAAACTTGGCCAGAAGAACCAGCCAAAAGTCAAGGAGGTCCTTTGCCAAGACCCTGTTATGCCAACTTCACCCCCTCTCAAGGTTCAATTATTTCACATTTGAAATGGCTTTCACTGGGTCAAACAGCTTTCTATATGTCCCTATGTTCTATATGTTCATCAGAATGAACAAAGCATCATAACAACTATCCTGCCCCCCTAAAATACCTAAGATAGCCATGGTGCTTGAAAATGGTCAGAAATTGGTCTTCATTTAGTGCTATCTATTTGGCACAATGGGACGAGGGTGGCGCTGTGGGTTAAACCACGGAGCCTAGGACTTGCCGAACAGAGGGTCGGCGGTTCGAATCCCCATGATGTGGTGAGCTCCCGTTGCTAGGTCCCTGCTCCTGCCAACCTAGCAGTTTGAAAGCATGTCAAAGTGCAAGTAGATAAATAGGTACCGCTCCGGCGGGAAGGTAAACGGCGTTTCCGTGCGCTGCTCTGGTTTGCCAGAAGCAGCTTAGTCATGCTGGCCACATGACCCGGAAGCTGTACGCCGGCTCCCTCAGCCAATAAAGCGAGATGAACACCGCAACCCCAGAGTTGGTCACGACTGGACCTAATGGTCAGGGGTCCCTTTACCTGACCTTTATTTGGCACAATACCATAAAGTGTGTATGAAGAGGGAGACAGCTGAATTTGCTCAGACGTCCCATTCAAACCTTCCCACTCAACACAGGAAGGTTGAGAGTGGGATAGGCTGAGCCACAGACATTGGAGTCCACACCCTACATACTTAATGCTAGGTGTAGGGAACCTGTGGCCCTCCACGTCCTGCTGAGTGACAACGCTCCTCAACCCCAGCAGACATGGCTAATGGCCAGGGATGATGGGAGTTGTCATTCAGCAGCCTCTGTAGGTCCAAAGCTTCCCCACATCTGCTTTATGCCGCCTCATCATTGACTGAACACATCTTATTGTTCTTCTGTTATCTTTTCTGGCTTTACCTTTGTGATCGCTTTGGGTCAACTTCCTCTTATCAATCTCATTATTGATGCTATTTTCTTCCACACACACCTGTGATCAGTATTCTCTTTCCCTTGCTATCTATCATGGTTCTACTCTGTGTTTTAAAAATACTCCCTACAACCTAACCATTAATCTGGGCTTTCCACCCTTAACATTTTTTTTTAATGTTATCTTTGTAAATTAAATTGGGGGAGATGGAGGATTAAAAAAAACAGAACTTCCAGCTTTCACCTATGTTTTATAAATCACATGTTTATTGTCCATGTCCTTATCTCCTTTTCTGTCCTCCCTACCTCTTTTCCTCTTGTGTCTTGTCAGTATTTATATCGTAATCCTTCAAGCGTGTCACTTTAATTTCTGCGAAGCACAGTTTAAGTGCTAAGGAAAAGAACAACAACAAAATAGTTTTCCTGTATTTTTCTCTAGCTCAGCTCCTAGAATATCAGCCTGCCCTGTAGAAATTTCCCTCACCAGGAAATGCTTCGTGGGACCGGTTGGTGCAAGGGATTCAGGTCGGAGCGAAACAATATAAACTTAAAGCTTTTGCAGATGACCTAGTTTTGACCTTGCAGGAGCCAGAATCTAGTACAAAAAGAGTATTACAACTGATTCAAGACTTTGGTCGGGTGGCGGGATTTAAACTAAATAAACAGAAAACCAAGGTGTTGGGGAAAAACTTGACAGATACAGAGTCAGAACGGTTTCAGAGAGAAACAGAACTAACTGTGGTTAAAAAAGTAAAATACCTAGGGGTAAACATAACAGCAAAAAATCTGAGTCTATTTAAGGATAATTATGAAAAATGTTGGTCTGAAATTAAGAGAGACTTGGACAGTTGGTCAAAATTGAAGCTTTCTTTGCTAGGCCGAATTGCTGCTATTAAGATGAATGTATTGCCTAAGATGTTGTTTTTGTTTCAAACATTGCAAATTGTGGACAAGACGGAGTGTTTCAGGAAGTGGCAGAGAGATATTTCTAAATTTGTCTGGCAGGGCAAAAAGCCCAGAATTAAGTTTAAGATATTAACTGATGCGAAAGAAAGAGGGGGCTTCGCCCTGCCAGACTTAAAACTGTATTATGAAGCCGCAGCTTTCTGCTGGCTAAAAGACTGGCTACTTCTTGAAGACACTGATGTGTTGGATTTGGAAGGTTTTAACAATGCTTTCGGTTGGCATGCATACTTATGGTATGACAAAGTTAAGATCAATAAGGCCTTTAAGAACCATATTGTCAGGAAAGCAGTATTTAATGTCTGGATAAAATACAAAGACTTATTGGAAAACAAGACTCCGAGGTGGCTTTCGCCTCTGGAAGCTAAGGCCCGAAAAAGACCCAATATGGAGGCCAAATGGCCAAAATATTGGGAAATATTAGAAAAAGATGGAGACAATTGGAAATTGCAGAGTTTGGAGAAAATGAAGGATAAAGTGCGAGACTGGTTACATTACGCTCAGATTAAAGAAGTTTTTAAAAATGACAGAAAGTTAGGGTTCCAGGTGGAGAAATCGAAATTGGAAACAGAATTGCTAGAACCAAAGACTAAGGTACTATCTAGAATGTACAACTTGCTGTTAAAATGGAATACACAAGACGAAACGGTTAAATCGGCCATGATAAAATGGGCACAGGACATTGGGCATAACATTATGTTTGAGGACTGGGAAAGGTTGTGGACCACTGGGTTGAACTTCACCGCATGTAATGCTCTGAAGGAAAATGTAATGAAAATGATGTATAGGTGGTACATGACCCCAGTTAAACTTGCCAAAATATATCATTCGTCTGACAATAAATGTTGGAAATGTAAGGAAAATGAAGGAACATTCTTTCATCTCTGGTGGACTTGCCCTAAAGTGAAGGCCTTCTGGGAAATGATATATAATGAGTTGAAAAAGGTATTTAAGTATACCTTCACTAAGAAACCAGAGGCCTTCCTTCTGGGTATTGTCGGCCAGAAGGTGTTAAAGAAGGACCGAACATTTTTTCTGTACGCAACAACGGCAGCAAGGATACTTATCGCCAAGAACTGGAAAACGCAAGATTTACCCACATTGGAAGAGTGGCAGATGCAGCTGATGGACTATATGCAATTGGCCGAGATGACTGGCAGAATCCGAGACCTGGGAGAAGAGAGGATTGAGGAAGACTGGAAGAAATTTAAGATGTATTTACAAAAACATTGTAATTTGTTTGAATGTTAAGAAGGATGCTAGATTATAAATAATTGGCCACCACTAAATTAGATCTGAATTTGATTATAAGTGAGGTTAAAGAAAACACAAACCTTTTGGAGAATTACTAGATTGTATTTAAATGAGTGGATACAAGATTGTAAACAAGTTGATAATTTGCTTGGAAAAACTTTTTAACGATGTAAGTGGGAGCGGGAGACGTGAGGGAGTCCAAAGAAGTGATGAAACCACGTTTTGATATAAGTAATGTTGTTTATTATTTGGGTATTTGTATCAAAAAACTTTAATAAATATTTATTTTTTAAAAAAAGGAAATGCTTCGTCTACTAAATTTCTCCACTGCCATTCAAGATGCATAAGCCTTCTTTAAAAGTGGAAACAAGATGGCGACCCCATTTGTGTACATCGGTTTATCATAAATTTTGGGCAATTCCCCCCGCCCAATGCAATTTCCCCTGCATGCAAAGACATGCTCAGTCAGACTGAGCAGATGAGACCAATAGTGGGTTTAATGGTCAAGAAGGTTTTCCGCAAATGCTGTAGAGGGAATTGAGGGGAAGATGGAGCCTGGCAACCTGGTAAAATAGGCCATCTAAGAGAAGGAAAAATCTGACCCTCAACCTCCACTCCCTTGCAAAGAAAAGGCTAAGGAGTAAACCCAAAATAGTAGAGTGGAGTCCCTAAGATGGTTGGGCGGCTCCTTCTGGCAACTCCTGCAGCCAAGCTGGTGCCAAACATATTGCTCTGATTTCCTTTGGAGCACATCAGTGAGGTTGAGAATGAGGGGGAGATTTTGTCTGGGTAGCCCAGGACCTCCATACATACTGCCCAACCTGGCACCCCATGGAGGTCACTTCAATGCTGCTAATGCAATGGTTTGGTTTCACCCCTAGAAGCACACTCCATTGTCTCTGGGTGACAATAAAATTGGTTGTTGCTGTCATTATTTATTAGACTTTTTAGTCACTTGTTACCTAAAGGTCTGCAAGTGTCTTACAACACTGTTAAAGACAGAAAGAAGTTTGTTATACAATAAAACAGAGAAATGAAAACCCCAAACAACTACCATAGCAGATACAAGAAACGTTGGCAGCACACTAATAACAAACAACATCCCCTTAGTCTATCAAAAGCCGGGGTGGTGGTGGTGGTGGTGGTGGGAAGAGAAGTCCTTACCTGGTGCCAAAATATGACAACAAAGGTGCCCAGCAGTTTTTGCTGCTGTTTCAACATTTATATTTCACCTTTCCTCCAAGAAGAGCTCAGGGTGGTGTATATGGTTCTCGCCTTCTCCATTTTATCCTCACCTCATACCTGTGAGGTATGTAAGCCTAAGATACAGCGACCAGCCCAAGATCACTGAGTTTCATGACTGAGTAGGGATTTAAACCCTGGTCTTATAGGTTACAGTGGTACCCCAGGTTAAGTACTTAATTCGTTCCAGAGGTCTGTTCTTAACCTGAAACTGTTCTCAAACTGAAGCACCACTTTAGCTAAGGGGCCTCACGCTGCCGCCGCACCGCCGGAGCACGATTTCTGTTCTCATCCTGAAGCCAAGTTCTTAACCTGAGGTACTATTTCTGGGTTAGCGGAGTCTGTAACCTGAAGTATATGTAACCTGAAGCGTCTGTAACCCGAGGTACCACTGTATAGTCCAGCACTCTGACTGCTCCACTCCACTGGCTCTAAACTTGGCCCCAGTGCTATTTTTTCTAGAAAAAGTAGTGCCAGAACTCACCATGGACACCACTCTTGTTTTCTTAGAAAGGCAATCACACCAACCTGAGAGGTACCAGAAATGAGTTCCTTCTGGAAACAAAAAGCCCTGCTTCCTCCACATCTGACTGTTTTAGTGGCATAGAAACAATGCCCTGATCTATACAGTGAATCTTGCCACACCCAAGACAGCAGTGACAACCTTCACATCGTACAATTTATGGCATGATCCTAAGCACATTTTCTCAGAAGTAAGACCCACTGCACTTAACATAGCTTACTCCTTAACACACTTTGGTTCTTCTTTGCCATTACAATACTTTTGGCTTAGGACTGATTGAATGATGCAGAGAGCTGATTGGCCAGATAGAAATGCCTCTGGAAGTTCAAATAAGTGAACATATGGAACAGGAAATATTGTGTAAGCTTGAGATTTGAGGAGGATTTTTGTTTAAACCACTTGACATCATCTTCAGTGGGAGAGCTGTGTCCCCAAAGTCTCAGTGGATCCGCCTCCATTGGGAGTAGGCAAGGTTCCAGCAATCATAGAATTGTAGAGTTGGAAGGGACCACAAGGTTCATCTAGTCCAACCCCCTGTAACCCTGGAATGATGCCCTGGGCACTGACCTGATGCTGACAACACATTCACAACATCTCACAAAAATATCTCATTGTACTGAACTGGAGAAGAACATCTGGCAGAAATGGCACTTAATTCATAATACAGTGGTACCTCCGGTTACATACGCTTCAGGTTACAGACTCCACTAACCCAGAAATAGTACCTCGGGTTAAGAACTTTGCTTCAGGATGAGAACAGAAAGTGCACAGTAGTGGTGTGGCGGCAGCGGGAGGCCCCATTAGCTAAAGTGGTGCTTCAGGTTAAGAACAGTCCATTGGTTAAGAATGGACCTCCGGAACGAATTAAGTTCTTAACCCGAGGTACCACTGTACACCTCCAGGCAGGAGAAGCTGAGCTCATTTGTATTCTAGCTGGTCAGCTGTATGCATCATAAGATGTAGAGACCTGAGGGAGACTAACCTCATTCATTCAAATGCCATGTTCATAACATTTTAATATTCAAATGTTTGGATAAGCAGAGATTGCAGAAAACACAGGGCTGTGCTAGCATGAGACTGTATGGGAAGGATATGCATTGTGAATTCAGAATTATCTGAGCATCCTACCTGTGCTACCTGCATCTTTTGGTTAGACAACCCCTCTATCTCATTTCTTCTGCTAAACACCATTCAGACCCACTATCTGAAAATTTCTGAAATATTCGGTCAAGATATTTCTGAAATATTCCGGTCAATAGCAGAGTGCTTGGCATTCATCTTGATGACCCATTAACAAATCCTTAGGTGATACAATGGTAGAGATCATAAAAACACCATACTGCGCTACAGTGTAGAACAATGTAGACACTGCAGCTGTTCTGAAATATAATTTTGAAGAACTGTTGGGTGCCAGCATTAAGAATGATTGCCATTTATTAGATATGTGGTTAGAAAGCCTTAAAAACTCAGAAATAGGTTGGTTGCTGAAAGAGTCCAAATCTCGGGATTCAGTTTTGAACGGAAGGAAGCTGGCCCCTTTTATTTCAATGCTTTATTAACTTATTAAAATCATTTTATTAGAATATTTTGGAAAATACAGCTTTAAAGCAAATGCAATATATACGATTAATGCTCTGTACTGAAGTGTACCATTGCTATCATTTAATCATAATTATATTATAAAATGTATAATACAATAATAACATAGAATTACAAAATATCAGCATCATATAAACGGATTACTATAGAGTCTGCTGTAATTGTATATCTGTCATAGTGCCAAACCCAACAGCATCTTCAGATGAAATGTGTGCCACTTTTTGTATAAACCAAAGTGCATGTTAATATTGTCCAGGTTTTAACTAACAGTTCATGCATGGTAGGGAGTTTCTTGTTTATTATTATTTTCAATTTATTATTCATTAATGCTTCATCATCTTAGTCTTTTACAAATAAACTCTCTGTGAGTGGTTAACAGAATACATAGTACAGTGGTACCTTGGGTTACATATGCTTCAGGTTACATACGCTTCAGGTTACAGGCTACGCTAACCCAGAAATAGTGCTTCAGGTTAAGAACTTTGCTTCAGGATGAGAACAGAAATCGTGCTCCGGCTGTGCAGCGGCAGCAGGAGGCCCCATTAGCTAAAGTGGTGCTTCAGGTTAAGAACAGTTTCAGGTTAAGTACAGACCTCTGTAATGAATTAAGTACTTAACCTGAGGTACCACTGTAGTTGTTGTTTTAAATCTCAATTTCTGCACATTTTGTGCTAGCAGGATTGAAAGCAACAAACTAAATATCTGTTCTGTGCAGGACCTGCTATCTTGTCTCTCCAAGCATTATAGTACTACATGTCGAAAAAGAAATTTTTAAGAAAGCAAACCATTAACCTGCTGCAGAAGTTGTTTGTTAATTTTTGGTATGATGCGAGAAACTCACGTGGATGCAAGTCAGCTGACAGAGCCATTTCCTCCAGTCACACCAAGTTCCAGGGCAGAAACCTATTTTGCTGAGAGTTACGTTGCTTCCGTTTCTCTGTAAAATGCCCTCATGTAGACCAGCTCTTCCCAACCTGGTGCCCTTCAAATGTTTTAGTTCTAACTGCCATCAGCCACTCCCAGCATGGACAAGAGTGCGGAATTATGGAAACTGCAGTCCAAAAGATCTGGCAGGCTCCAGGCTGAGTATCAGTGCCAGGTTTAGGGGGCACCAGGGGCTTCAGCCCCCTCAATATTTTGAATCAGGGGGCCCAGCCCTCCACAATATTGAGGGGGCTGAAGCCCCTGGGTGCCCTCTGCACATCCAGGCCTCACCCAGGACCCGGGAGGGGGCTGGAATGAGCAAAGATGAAGATCTCCCTATGCATGTGTACTGCCAAATACAGCAGTTCTTTCCAAGGATATCAGGACGAAAGGAATGAGGAGGTGGAAGGGGAACCAAAACAGTTTTATTAACAAATAAACAACAGGCATACAAAGCATAACATAAAACACACCCAACAGGGGCTACCCAATCTCCCCTTCAGCTACCCGGAGCCTCAGGTAGAGCAGCAGGAGAAAGACCCCGACCACCGGTCTCCCAGCATCAGGTCCTTTGATCTGGGCAGAAGCTCACAGGGCCCCTCCCACCCATGGCTTTTATAGCCTGCCTTGGTGTAATTAAGTGCACTTGGCATTACTCATGATTAATACAGAGCGGCTGAGAGTCTCCCACTACCTGCAGCCGGCATCCAGCCAACACAGAAGAACTCAATAAACTCCCGATAGGTGTGTGAAACACAAGAATCCAGCAGACCTCAAACTGGGGATGTTAAAGGGAAAGGGACATGCCACCTAACTCCTCGAAATACAATTGTCTTCTGCATTTCCACTACAGCATGTTCTGCCCCCGCCAGGTTCGTGCCTCAGGGAGAAGCAGGTGGACCATGAAGCCCGGCAGCATGCTTGCTTCTCTGTGCAGCATTGAGTAGGGAGGAGGAGTAAGAATGTAATGCTGGGCTCCATGCTCTGCCTCCCTTTCCCCACGGCATGTCCTGCTGGGCGGGGTACATCACATGACATCACATGATGCATCATGTGATGTGCCTACCCTGTGGGGGGGGGGAGAGTTGGTGCCCCTGAGGCTGAGGAAGGCTGATGTGCACTGATATTGCTGTAACAACAACTATTACAACATCAACATCTATGTCCTGTACCCTGTCGGCTCTATATGAGTACCAAAGACTAGTGGGTGCTGTGGCTCTCTGTTAATGTTGGTTGTAAACAATAGTCGTCATGCACAAACCTATAATAATAATAAAAATTTTTATTTATACCCCGCCCTCCCCAGCCAAGGCTGGGCTCAGGGCAGCTAACAAGCAATAATAAAAACAAGTTGAATGAATACAACTTAAAAACAAAACTAAAATACAACATTAAAATATTGAAACATTAAAATATTAAAATGTAGCCTCATTGCAGGAGGAGAAAGGAAAAGAAAAAAGAAAGAGGGGGAGGGAATCAAACTGGCTCCAAGCCAAAGGCCAGGCAGAACAACTCTATCTTACAGGCCCTGCGGAAAGAAATCAAATCCTGCAGGGCCCTGGTCTCACGAGGCGGAGTGTTCCACCAGGCCGGAGCCAGAGTTGAAAAGGTCCTGACTCTGGTTGAAGCTAATCTAACTTCCTTAGGGCCCAGGACCACTAGGCTGTTGCTATTTATGGACCTTGAGGCTCTCCGTGGGGCATACCGGGAGAGGCGGTTCCGTAGGTACGAGGGTCCTAGGTTGTGAAGGGCCTTATAAGCAATAAGGGGCCTGTAATTAGCACTTGAATGGACATTGCACTCTAATGTCAGCACTTGGCATTCAGAAGAATGCTATGAAAGGTTTTGTTTTTGCAGGGTATTGAGTGCTGTCTTCAGGTCACAAAATACAAGATGAGCTCTGGAGAAGGAGAAGGCTTCACGTTCAGTATTTCATAGCCTGCATCAGTGTGGGGTCTACCAAACAGAAGACTATGAAGTTAAGGATCAGAATGCCCAGCTGCTATTTTTACACTACAGTTCTTTTGTAGCATTTATACCGAAAACAGAGGCACTAAGGATGCACAGGGCACCAGAAGGAATAGCTTGAGCTGAATTGGAAAATGTCACTAGAATGCCAGCAAGAGATGGTAGTGGTGGAGAGTGCTATTTATATGATATCAGTAGGTCAAGAAAGTGGAGCAAGATTAATGATCTATTAATGCTTTATGGAATGTGCTTTGCTCCTGGAGTGGAGCTTCACCTTTATAAAATAGAGTTTGCAAGCTTAGTTCCCATTATTGTTAGAAGAGGTTACGTGCCAATTTCCTCTAAACATGCACATGAATTTTCTCTTGTCATTTATGAGCCTAACCAATGGAGCCATGTAGTACTCAGCCTTTTGTGCAAGAAAGCTCTCTTGGGTGTCATCACAAAGGAAAGGAAGTGTCAGGACTTTATGAAATGATGCTACGCTAGAGGAGGAGGAAAAAACTCTCTAATAGACAAAAAACCTGATCATCACTGTGATATTTCTTTCTGAAGACTTTAAGTCTGATGGGTGTTCTTCCAAAGAATCTACCTATTTCAACATGGTCTCAATGACAGAAACTTGTTAAGTAGGATCGGTTCCATTTTTAAAAAGTGTTTTTTGTTTGCACAGCAAGTTTAGCAATGTTTAATATGGTTTAGGACTGTACTGATTTGGGAGTGCTATTTGGCAAATTGGACTGGATCCTCATTCATGCAGGATCAATCCAGATCTGATCTGGACCCTGGATCCAAATTGTTATCTGGAAATATTCACCCCTTAAGAGGGAGTTATCCCTGCAAAATTTCAGACAAGTAGCTCCAGGGTTCTTTGTTCTAGCAACATTAAAAACAAACATACAAGACCTAAAACGTTCCTAATTTTCTTGTGTCATGTATGTGTATGCAGCTTCTTAATTTCCCAGATTGTAGCTGCTGTTACATGCTTACAGCTTCTAGGAGCCACAGATGAGAACTGAATGCAGGGTGAATACCAAAGGTGGACAAACTATCCCAGAAGGAGCACAATATAGAACATACATTAATGAAAATAATTTTTTATTAAATATTTACATCCCGTTTATGGCACATAAAAAAACAGAACAACAATAATAACAAACAAAACAAACAAGTGTGACGCTGACATTTTAAATCAATGACAAGCAGGTTCGGTATCTATGTCAAATATACACCCTTGTGCAAATTAACTGAAACAAAGCATGTTTTCTATCTTACTCACAATCCTGTACTCAAAACAAACACAAAAAGTCAGTTGATCATTATGGTGTCGGAAGCCTGCAGTCAATAGAAGGAGTGATGCGCTCACCACAATATATTGAGGTTCTATGAAAGAGAGTTATTCGAGAACTGGAAAAGAGGTGTCCTGGTGGTACTGGGATATTGCAGCAGGACCTAGCCCCCTGTCACACCTCGAAAGTAGTGAAGAAATTCATGATTCAATCACTGATTCAAGTGTGGTACAGAGATCCGAAAAGCAACAGGGACTGTTCAAAACTAGTAGACTCCATGCCAAACCATGTTCAAATGCTGCTTAAAAATAGTTACTAATTTACATGTTACTAATGTACATATATGTGAATTTTGTGCATGCATATGTGAGTTTTGTATAATAAACTAATTTGTTTGTTTCAATTAATTTGCACAAGGGTGCATAGTCCACAATGTTCTGGGCACTGCATGAGGGTGAAGAATGCTCTCAGACTTAGTTTTATGCTGAATGAATTTATACCATATGGCATACATTAATGAGAACCGCATCCAGAAATGCATTATAGTGAGGGAATTTGCTTGCAAAATTGTGCATGTTAGGCAAAATTACTTGTAAAAAATGTGTATATTTGGACCAAAATGCTGAAGAATTTAAATAAAAATAAAAATAAACTTACGCAGAAATATAGAGAACTGAATTTATGACTGGGAAAATAAGAAACAGGGATAAGCTGAAATTGACAAATTTGTCCATCCCTGCTCCTTCCGTATCCATTCAGTGAGTAGTACAATCTCAGCTATCAGGCTTCACTAGCTTTTCTCTTTGACTCTTCATCCAACGACCAGGATGGATATTCGAAATGATCAAATGGGGGGGATTATCGGGGGGTTATTGGGTTGTTGTTTTTATTTTGATTATATATTTTGTGGTTTTATATTTTGATGTTGTTCTGTGAAGTGCCCTGAGACTTCTGGGTATAGGGCGGTATATAAATTCTAAGCATCATCATCATCTTCATATTTGCAACAGACTAAGCTGGGTCCCTGCCCAACATCCCAACATCTTCTGGAATGAACTTGCTCTGATCTAGAACCAAACTGAGTCAAGCATGTTTTACTCATTTACTATGCATACTTGATGGTAAAAATGGTGAATAGATAGTTTGGCTCTATTTTAATAGGTTTATAGCCAGTTGATGCACAATTTATCTCACAGGAGGGATTCTGATTTTTTATCAGTGAATTATACAGCTCCTCTTGCAGGAGAGAAACAATTTCCCTCTGACTTCTGAGTGGACACTCCATAAAATGACTAATGATCTATTTAATTGCTCTATCTAAAAGAGCATGGACATGTCTAATGGACAAAATAAACCAACTCTGGAAGCCACACACAGTTACTCACCATTCTTAAAGTAATGAAGCATGATTCTGATTTTCTCTTACTAATCTGTCACTCATTCATGTCTACCTTTTGCTCTCCGGGAAGCGAAATGATCTACAAGAATGTTCTGAACATGAAGAAGTCTGGACTTCATCATTAAAAATCACTAGCTTCACGTAACCCATTACATCTGACATTTCCTTGCACTTAACTGTAAGAGAACCTTAGTAGTTTGAGCTGCGTATAAATCGTTTAGAAAGCCCGAGGTTAAGGCTAAGCAATTTGATGGGGGTGACACTTAAATTCACATAATCAAATTACTTTACATAAAGTTTTCAGCGTGTATGTGCAGCGTTGACCTTGAATTCTGTTGATGAGGAATGATCTGGTTTTGTTGCTGATGAAAATATTACCCATTCCCGCTTCTTACAAGCTATACTTAGGTGTTCACTGTAATGGGTTGCACTGATTCCACTACTGTACCCATCCCACCCAAACCACTGTCTAATCCCTCTCTGTAAGCTGTAGTGACCCTCACATTGGGAAACTGAGTAAGCAACCACACCCAGCTCTGTCAACTGGCCAACTGCCTTTGAGCCCCACGTCCATTATCCCTGGGCATGTGGGTTGTTCTATAGACCTAATCTACTCATATTGATTGAAATGGACTTCAGATACAGATTCAACCAATGTCAACTGCCGTTTACCAACATTTGTAAAATGAGGAATTATTCCCTCCCCAAAACTCATTAAGCATTGTTTACATTTTTTTAAAAAAAGAAATCAACTGTGTATGAACAGATACTACTTTTATTTTCTTTTATTTTTAATAGAAATGTACACCTTTAGTTATTTCTTTTGAAGAATCTGCACTGTAGATCATTGTCACAGACTGATTTGAGAGCGCCTAGAGGCTAAATTTAGCACAATTTCCTTTTTATATACATGATTCTGGAAAACTGCACAGGAAAACTGCCCATGAGACCAAGATGTGCCCATTGTGTGGTGGTTGGCTTTTTTTAACACAGTGTTTAAGTTTCTGAGGTTATAAATCTGTCCCTTTCAAAGGCACTAAGTTCACTCAAAATAATTTTCTAGAGTAGCAAATAAAAATGAGTGCCGGTTTAAACAAAACTGAAACATTTGCAGCACCTGCTAGGCGTGGAGCCCCATCAATGTCGTTGCTAACAATTGGGCATCAATCACACCTCACTAGAAATATCACATGCTGTAATAGACCTGGCTTGTCATACTTGGCTTCTGCTTTGTCTGAATTATAAGAGCAACCAAGTTCTGTATTTCTCTCTCCCCCCCCCCCTCTGTGTGTGTTTAGCTTCACTAATCAAATCCATCTTTGAAAAACGATGTGATGTTATTAGCTTCTTTTCATCGCAGAACTCTTTTTTTAAAAAAAATAATAATGGTTTGAAGCACTGGAGGAATCTAATCCCTTGCCAGTTTTTCCTCTTTCATATATCCTGATATACCAAAGCATAAAAATAAGCCCCTTCCCACAATAACTATAAGATGTGAACAGCCAGCCATTCCCCTGCCCTGTTTCAGATTAACAGATTCTACATTTAATTTCGAGCAATACTTAGCTTGTTCTGATAGATTTGCAGGGATTCCTGTGCAACGTTAGCGACCAATCGGAGCAAGCAAAGGAATGAAGTGACAACGGGACTACAGTTCATTTCCTGGCACGGTCTATGAAATATATGAGCCAGCATTGGAGATGATAACTCTATTGCAAACAGCATGATTATAGCTTTCTCGTCAGGTTGCGGGAGGTTGTAACTCCCTGGGGAGTCTGTCCAATAAAGAGAGGCATAAAAGTAACCCAACAAAAAGATGTTTAGCTTGACATTGTTTCATTGTAAAAGGGCAGATTTTGGAATAAATGATCAAATGGAACTCTCTGTAGGTGCAGCTAATATCTATCCTATCTCCTTCTGCCTTCCTGTATTTCCTCAAGGTTTCCAAATGCATTAGAGTTACCCAAAGAGCCGGATGAACAGATTCATCACCATTGATCAAAAGCCGACTTTGAGGGTGTCCTTCAGGTGCGTCAGATAGTGATTTGAAACAAGTGCCACTTCCTGGCTGTCTTTTGTGTTTTTTATGGCTGCTAGTGAACATCAATAATATGAATTCCATTTTAATTCTTCTGTAAGGGATCTTATTTATAGAGCAATTTCCATTGCAGTGTCTTGTCCCTGTGAAATGATTGCCAACTCAGGCTGCAGTTAAAGTTTACAGCTTAGGTCTTCCTTCAAGGTACAATATGGATATTACTTTTTTCCCAAAAGTAATTTAAAATACAAAGCACAGGGAACACTTTAACTCCTTGTAAGCTTGTCCTTTCAGGATTGCGACTTGGAGATGGAAAACTGGTCTAGCTCCATCCAACAACATGGAAGATAATGATGGTGTGATTGTTTCCAGCATCTTCTGGTAAGGCAGCAGGTGGCACTGTGGTCTAAACCACTGAGCCTCTTGGGCTTGCTGATCGGAAGGTCGGTGGTTCGAATCCGTGGAATGTGGTGAACTCCTGTTGCTCTGTCCCAGCTCCTTTCAATCTAGCAGTTCAAAAGCACACCAGTGCAAATAGATAAATTGGTACGGCTGTGGCAGGAAGGTAGACAGCATTTCCATGCACTCTGGCTTCCTTCCCGGTCCAGTAGCAGTTTAGTCATGCTGGCTACATGACCTGGGAAGCTGTCTGTGAACAAATGCCGGTTCCCTTGGCCTGAAAGCAAGATGAATGCCACAACCCTATAGTCGCCTTTGACTGGACTTAACCATCCAGGGATCCTTTACCTTTACCTTTGGTTAACTGCAGCCAGGCAGAAACACAAGGGGGTTGGGGTTTGTGCATATACAGGAAAAGCTTTATAAATATTCTCTTTCCAGAATAAAACAATCCAGATTTCTAAGAATATCAGATATACTATTAGTGGGTAGCTCATTGATTACCTGATGACATTGAGGCATTTACTTATTTTATAAGTTCCCAAATGCCATTAAAAAATATGGTTACTTATCAAAATAAGAAAACCCCCCACAAAATCCATTAGTCCAACATATTATGAAAAGCTTTAGGTCTATGCAATGTCAGCTGAAAGTAAATACAATTGAATTCGATTGAGTTTACCTCAGAGTAGACCATAGGCGCCGACTCCATGGGGCCTGAGGGGGCCCGAGCCCCCTCAAAAATTTGTTTTGGGGGGCTCCGCCCCCCCAATAATTTAAGAAAATTATTAGTTATATTATGCTTTGTAAAATCACAAAATTATGTTGGTATTTTTTATTTTCCTTGTTACCTTTTAAAATACATTCAGTAATGAGTTAAAACAAAGCCACTCCCGATCTAGAGAGGGGGTGGGGTTGCGGGCTCTCGACCCATCAACAATCTCGCGGGGCTGGCGTCAGCCCCGCGAGAAGCGGGGATTCCCCCTAGCTCATTAATATTCACCGCCCAATCGGCTGCCGCCAAGGGCGGGCCCTCACAGGTTCACTTAAGGTCAGGGCAGCCCGGGGCTCTCCCCTTTCGTTCCCCCAGCAGCAGCGGTTTGGAGGTCTTGGGCCCCCCCAATATTTTTTATAAGTCGGTATGGGCCCCTGCCCCCCCAATATTTTTTATAAGTCGGCGCCCCTGGAGTAGACATATATAGGATCTGCATGCAAATAAACTTACTAAGTTGCAGCAGCAGTATAGCCTATAATGTATGCCTTGTAAACTAAAATGTTTTAGCAAATGTCCTAATGGACAGCAGATAATCAACCTGGGAAGCTTATGGAGGTGTGTGATCCCATCTAGGACAGTCAAATCACCCAGGTCCCAGCCAGTTGGACTCCTAACATGAGCTTGTGCATAAGCACATGCATGCGTGTGCGCGCGCACACACACACACACATACCAGTGTCTTGGCTTGATCAAGTTCAAGTTTGTTAACTTTAATCAGCACATTATTGCTTTCAGGTGTCTCTATAGAAAATCCTGTATAAACCTGTATAGGAAATCATCCAGGAGTAAAAGGAGAAAGACAGTTGGACATACAATGCAATCCCAACCGTCCCATAATATTGTTACATGCCACCTCCAATCTCTGCTAAGCGATATCAAGATTCCAGTGGATTTCAGGTACTTTCCCAGGGTTGCATTTCCTTCTGGAAAAATAGGCACAGTAGACACTGCAGCGTGTTTACGAAATATAAAAAAAATTCCTTCCAGTAGCACCTTAAAGAGCAACTAAGTCAGTTCTTGGTATGAGCTTTCGTGTGCATGCACACTTCTTCAGATACACTGTGTATCTGAAGAAGTGTGCATGCACACGAAAGCTCATACCAAGAACTGACTTAGTTGCTCTTTAAGGTGCTACTGGAAGGAATTTTTTTTGTTTTGACTATGGCAGACCAACACGGCTACCTATCTGTTTACGAAATATAGTTTAATTACACATATTTACAACCTGTGCCTGACTAGGACATGCATTTTGAGGATACCTATATATTAAGTCTGTATAGTTAAAGCTATAGTTTTCCCAGTAGTGATGTATGGAAATGAGAGCTGGACCATAAAGAAGGCTGATCGCTGAAGAATTGATGCTTTTGAATTATGGTGCTGGAGGAGACTCTTGGGAGTCCCATGGACTGCAAGAAGATCAGACCCATCCATTCTGAAGGAAATCAGCTGAGTGCTCACTGAAGCTGTGGCTCCAATACTTTGGCCACCTCTTGAGAAGAGAAGACTCCCTGGAAAAGACCCTGATATTGGGAAAGATTAAGGGCACAAGGAGAAGGGCACAAAAGAGGACGGGATGGTTGGACAGTGTTCTCAAAGCTACTAACATGAGTTTGATCAAACTGTGGGAGGCAGTGGAAGACAGGAGTGCCTGGAGTGCTCTGGTCCATGGGATCACGAAGAGTCAGACACGACTAAATGACTAAACAACAACATATATTATTCTATTTCACATACAATTTCAAATCCAATACAGGTGTAGATTGAGGTGAAAATCTCTACTTAAAAGGCATGTTGAAAAGGGAATATCTTTAAATAGGTGCCAAAAAGGTAAGAGATTTGGCACCTCTGATATGTAACCAGAGGAATTTCCCAGGGGAGGGGCTGCCACATCTGGATATATCAGGTACTTCGGGCCTCTGGGGCCTCATGGTTAAAAATAATAATATGCACGATCATTTTCAATGTACTATTCATAACCATCTATGTTTACATGCTATGTGAATGAGTCCAGCTGCACAGCCAGTTTTTAACTAGATTCTTATTATTTCATTTTAATTAGAAAATTCATGGCATCACTGACTTTTAATGTCATCTGTTTTGGGAAGTAATGCCAGAGCTGAACACAAGAAATGCACAATGTCTTGACATTTAGAGTATGGTGGGGTGGGAGGAATGAGAACATTCGGTGAAAAAAAATAAAGAGAACGTCACAGAGAACTGATGTGAAAATTAACCTTTGTGTAGAACCTCAACAGTTCACCAGCAATACAAATTGGATCAACAAGGAATTCATTTATTAGGGTATAATTTCTTCCCAAGCAGCAGAGTGGATAACATTTTCCCCCTCTCCACTTTATTTGGTTTTATATTAATTATACAGCTTTGCACTCTTTCAGTGTTGACACACACAAAAAAGGGCAACCACAACTTTGTCTGACGATCATGAACATCAGCTCGAGAGACTGGAAGGTTAAACAAAGGCACCAAACAAAGTATCATTGTCATAATTTAATATATTATCATAAACACTTCTGGCACTTGATTGCCAATGAGCAAATATTGGTTTGATGATACTGGCCAGAATCCAATGTCCTGTGAACAACATGTTGAGGTCTGTGTTGCATTGTTCAAGTTAATTTAAAACAAACAAACAAGTGAGGCCCACAACAAAATACTGCAACATGGAGTGGCCCCATTCAGGATTCTCCATCCCATAGTAAATACATGTTCACTCAAAGTAGGTTCCACTGAAATCCATGGGACTCCAGGCTGAAATCCCAAACACAGTTCCTTTTCAGAGAGCCAGTGTGGTGTAGTGGTTAAGAGCGGTAGACAAGTAACCTGGGGAACCAGGTTCGTGTCTCCGCTCCTCCACATGCAGCTGCTGGGTGACCTTGGACTAGTCACACTTCTTTGCAGTCTCTCAGCCCCACTCACCTCACAGAGTGTTTGTTGTGGGGGAGGAAGGGAAAGGAGAATGTTAGCCACTTTGAGACTCCTGAAGGGGAGTGAAAGGCGGGATATCAAATCCAAACTCTTCTTCTTTTCTTCATAATGCAATAAAATAGCTTCTGGAGAAAAATAGAATAAAAAAGACAAAAAGAGGAGAGAAATAAAGAGAACAAGAAAAGAAAAAGAACAGAGGAGGGGGGAAAGAACAGAGAGATAAGGGGGAAAAAATCCTAAACCCGGTTCCTAGGGATGAAGTCCCCTTCTCCACATAATTTACCCCTGAGTAAACATGTTTTGCGTTGCACTGTGTCTCCCAAGCAATTGCACTGAATTGGAGCCTTGGAAGTGCTAATTCTTGGCTGGATCATGGCCATTGTTTGTTATGGCCACCTTCATGGTAAGTAATCTTCAGATGTTGTGCACTGTAACTCCCATAATCCTTAGCCCATGCTTGCTGGGAATTGTAGTCCACAACATCTAGAAGGCCCCACCTTGGATATCCTTGTTAGAGGACACACTGGTCATGCCTGAGCTCATGTTTCAATTAAAAAAAAAAATCACGAGTGAAGGACACTAAGTAAATGCTGTGTAGTAGTTCCCACAAATCTGTCAAAAGTGCAGGTGCTTTTTATTGTGGGCAGATGATTACACACCCACATGTCTTTGTGTTTGCAACCATTATGCTAGCCTGTTGCTACCTGGCCAATTAACTTCTCTGAAATGTCAAGCATTCAGCAACTGCATAATGCATTTGACTTCATCCCCCGCCCCCTTTATCCAAGGCTTCGCCAAAGTGCCAATTGTTACAGTTTTTCCGCTCATAATTCCACTTGTTGTTCAACTGAAGGTTTTTCTAAAACGGGCATTTAAAACACACACACAAATGTGTGGAATACGAATTGTCCATTATTTCCATCTTTCGCTACACTCTTTTGAAGAGCACCGTAGAAGAGACAGTTCTGTAAAGGAAGACAATTCAGAATTATTCCATGTGCAGATGAGTCAGTGGCCTCTTCACAAACACCTCCCCCCATTGGAAGGCACCTCTGGAACTTCATCAACTGTTGTATAGCCTTGAATAAAGAATGCTGTTTGGAACGAAGTGTGTGGTATTACCTTGACATCAAAACAGCCATCAGGCAACACAGTCCAAGGAAGCAATCCTAAGCCCAAGAAGCTGCCATAAAGCAAGCTGCTGCATGTTAGGCTGGCGTAACATTGCACTAGATTCCCATTCCATTAACCAGCAAAGCTGCTGCTCTGCCTAAGCCTGAGAGATGAGAAACAAGTTGCATTTGACACCTTTCTGTAACCCAGTTTGACTCTCTGCATGTCTCTGTGGTGTCTTTTGCCCTCTCATCTCACTATTTGGCATAAATCCCCCTTTCCAGCTGCTCCTCCCATACAATTTGTTATTTCAATAGGATTAGATGTGTAGATTGCCCTTTAGCTCCTCCATACTCCATTTCTCTTGGCGCTCCACATCAGGTTCATCTATAGAATTAACCAAATAAACTGATCTGAATACTTAATCTATTTTTGTACTAAACTGCATATTCAATTGCTCAGAATTCTGGCTTGCTTTCACAAGGTTCCTTCCTCATTGGTTGCTGTGGTGCACCACGATCTGGTTCAAGGAGTCACCAACGGGATGTTAGGATATTTCCGTTCCACCTTAAAAGGGAGCAGGCTTTGTGAGTCACAGAGTCTGCGTATTTCCTGTTCACAGGATGTTTATGTTTCTTATTGCTTTCGTTTGTCTCTGTGCCTGAACACGCTAGCAGGCAGCCATGTTTTTCTTTGTTCTGACCAACGCTGAATAAACTTCTAAATTATGCTCTCCTGCTGTGCATCTTTTGCTGTGTGAATTCTGCTGATAGAGCATGCATCAGCCCAGGAATGTGGCAATCTATTTCTGGAGCTCGTGTCGCTAATTGCTGATACTGCGTGTCTACGGGAGATCGATGGACGTCCGGAGACGACGTGGAGTCATGATGGAATATGTCTCCCTGCCAGTATCCCAACACGGGATGCCCTCAGGGTGCCCACTGAGGCCTTCACTGGCTCCCATGGTAACCCTTCTCTCCACTTCCCAGGCCTTCCTTGGTGTCCTGCATTCCCTCCCTCCACTGAAATTCAGCTTGGAAAAAAGCTTTCTATTGTAAATGATAGTATAGGAGCTATGATGTGTGCTTAGTTGTGGAGTGCCAATGGCAGTTTTCCAGTTTGCAAATGTTCCCAAAGACCCCAAGAGGGTGACAGCCCCATCTCTAGGTTAAAAATAACAATGTGTGTTCCTTCGGTGTACGTGTGTAGCATTATGTGGTAACAAAACTACTACTCCTATTAGTATGAGCTTTATCTTGATCTTCAAAGTGTTGAAAGGCCAAAGCAGAACATGATCCTTAGATTATGAATTCTAGTCCAAGTGCAAGTTCTGTAAATCTCTGGAGGGATAGAAAAGCATAGGTGTTGCTTTGGCCTGTTGCATCTAAGATGGGGTTGATTTTTTCAAGAGTTTTGCTTTTCATGTGGAAATTTGCATGTTTGATGAGAGCTTTTCATCTAACAGGTAAGCAAATTACATGAAAATCAGGCACCTCTCTCTCATTTTTGTCCATGTCTTAGATACTAATCACATCTTGGAGGGTGTTTTTCAACAACAGTGAACACAAGCAAAATGAAAAAGACAGAAAGAAAAGAAATTAAATAAGATTGTTTTGACTCAGCTCTAATTATATTCTTGCTGTTGAAGGAGGTGGTGGGTCGGTGAGAAGGGTATGAATACTCATTCCAATACCAAGTCTATGATCTCTAGAATTGTGTTCTTATTTCTTGGTTCATTTTACAAGTTTCCGCTTGAATTTTTCATATCGCTAACTATCAGCCTTTCTGCGTGAACCACCTTTGATGCAGCTCTTTTAAAATATTATGAGACAAGGTCAGTGGAAGGGGTTCCCTTGTTATTGTTTGAATTGTGTTCTAAAATGTAACAAACACTTAATGGGGAAAAGAAAAGAAAATATTCAACCTATTTCCTATGGTTCTCCTTACTTGCTACCCTTTGAATCATGAGGCTACAGCAGTGTTACTGACAAGCACAACATGGCACCTGGTCACCCAAGATGACACCTTAGGCCTTATCCCACAGCTAGCAAGATTGATCCTTTATAATGGACCATTCCTTGGGAATTTTGAAAGGGTCATGTTTCATCTTCCATCCTTCTGACTCAGTGCTATAGCATATGGTATGTTAGAATTCCTGCTACATGATTGCAGTCATGGGATTGTTGTCTATCACATGACAGTATATGTTTTGACTCCACAGAGTGGGAAGGGACGGAGACATGATGTTTGTGTTACTGCGTTCCGTGAAGTGGGACTATTGTCCTTTGTTCTTTCTCTTTACTGTCTGATGCTAGAGAGAAAGGGAGCCATGTTGCAGTGCTCCGTGTGTGTTTATATGTAAATAAAGTAGATTAGCCAAAATGCTGAGGTCTGTTACGCAAGCTGCGAAGACTCTGCTGATCCCTAAGTGTGTCAATGTCTGTTGGAATCGGTTGCTGTGATGTTCGGGCAGAAGAAAGCTAATGAAGCTCCCGAACGAATGACCAGGAGGGAGAGAACATGCCAGTCGGGCATGTGTTTCTGCCAGGGTTCCTACTCGAGTGTAGGACGAGCTCCTGACAGAATGACAGCCAGTCCTCAGTTTTTTCAGCTTATAAAGCATGAAGTAGAAGCACCAGAGATTGCGGCCACGGTCCAACAGAAAGTTGAGTGTACTCAAGCTCACTGAAATCAGTGGCGTCAAGTGCACCTAGCTTTCTGGTGGGTTGCGGCTGTTTACTTTTGAAAAAGAAACTGATCAGCAAGCCAAACATATCTTTCCAAATAAGTGCCCATCCAAGGTCCTTGTTTACTTCTTGCTAGACCGCCTTTTTTGGCATCACAGTTCTAGTGCCATTTAGAGTACATATGTCATTCCTAGGAACTTGGATGTCATTCTGCCACTACTCTAATGAGTCAGGGAGCATGAATTAGCAGCATTGCAGGCACTAGTGCAGTTCTGATACTGATGAACTCTTACTTCATGTACCACTTATGATACCCATGCTACAGGTTGATTTTTTGATGAGCTACCTGATCACAATCTATCTGCAATTCACCTCTAACACTGGAGTATTATCTTACAGTCTTGTTTTACTCTGGCACAGTAGTTGCTGTGCCCCATCCTAATGACTGTTTACTGGGTACCTCCAAGCAATGTTACAAATTCTCCTTATTTCATAGGTTCCATACACCAATAGCAATCTTGCTTAGGTAGATGTTTTAATTAGTGATGTGGGGACATTTGTAGTGGCAATGATGAGGTTCATGGATGAAACATCACAGCCCATCTCAAAACAGATCCAGATCTTTCTAACATGATGGTCTGGTTTGAAATTGCTTGTTGTCCACCCACCCACCCACCACAACCTCTTTTCAGTTTCACTGAAGACAGTGGTGAAGATCTGGGAAAGTGATAGAGGCATAAGAAATTCACCTCATGCTTCTCAACAGCTTGGATACGGCCACAATATGATGTTTCACATCAAACCACTTACCAAGATGGAAAAGGTAAAGGACCCCTGGACGGTTAAGTCCAGTCAAGGGTGAATATGGGGTGTGGCGCTTATCTTGCTTTCAGGCTGAGGGAGCCACCGTTTGTCCACAGACAGCTTTATGGGTCATGTGGCCAACATGACTAAACCACTACTGGCACACAGAAGACTGTGATGGAAACCAGAGCACATGGAAACACTGTTTACCTTCCCACTGCAGCGATACCTATTTATCTACTTGCAATGGAATGCTTTCAAACTGCTAGGTTGGCAGGAGCTGGGGCAGAGCAATGGGAGCTCACCCCATCATGGGGATTCAAAATGCCAACCTTCTGATTGGCAAGCCCAAGAGGCTCAGTGATTTAGACCACAGTGCCACCCATCCAAGATGGGTGGGATGACTGTGAGGTCAGGGCTGCATGGATGCACTAGTGGGAATGTAGATTTGGTTCCACTAGAACAGCCACACAGTTCCAACTTCACCACTACTCTAGCTTCCATTGTTGCGATAAGTGGCTACAACACCAATGTCAGGGTGGTGTTGGTGGCAGCATGGCACCACCTCAATATGCCAAAAGTTTCTGATCACAGATATGAAGGAGATCAACTATATTTTCATATATTTTTCCCTCAGTGAACTTTAAAACAGAGCTGTATTATCATCTCTATATTGCAGGTGGCTTTCCTAATGCCATTAGAGAACTGGGAGCTTCATTACCTGTTGTTCACCTGTCAACCAGCACATTATGTGAGGTAGCAACAGCCCACCTTGTCCAGGGAATCTGGGTAACCAGGACCACAACTTTCCACAGGTGCTTAGCACTGAGTGGCAGTCTGAGAGCTAGTGGTGTGGACTGGTGAGGCTTTGAGTCCATGACTCACCTAGCATCAAGCCAGGATCTACCAGCCTAACTCACCTCACTTTTTAGAATTGAAATTCTGTTGTAATCTATTAAGGTAAGAGGTGAGGAGCTTGTAGCTTTCCAGATGTTGACAGGCTGCAACTCCCATCACCCTGGACCACTGGCTATGCTATGCTGGAAGGACCTGATAGGAATTGGAGTCCAACAATATCTGGAAGACCACAGGTTCCCCTGATTCACATTAGACTGATAGGTTACTCTGCTTTCAATACATTGCCTCAAAAGTTCATCATCATTCCACACCACACCCGCACCCCTTAATTTGCCTCAGAAATCTCATTTGCATGATTGCAAGTTGTATTCTTTGTCACAAAATATGTTAAGTGCTACTGTTGATTGGAATAAAAGATTGTTGTAGAGGCACAATTTGCCTCAAGTGCCATGTTATGTTATATTTTGCATGATAAACCACCGATGATGATTTCATGGCTTCAGCTTTCCTCACTCTTAGCTATTCCAGAATAATATTGAAATAATATTAACAACAAACATAAGGACTTACAGCCTGGTGCTTTTCCTGTCTCCAGGTGCATGTTTTTGACTTGTGAATGACACCATTTTAGAGTGCAAGCAGGGCTCTCCCATTGTTATTCTTGGAAAGGGAAAGCTCCCCAGCTAGAGCTTGAGTTTCCCAAGTGGGCAGTTGCAGGCCCATATGTCCACAAGGTAGTGGATTATGCAGACGGCCCATAACTCAGTGGTAGAGCACAAGTTTTGTATTCACAAGGCCCTAAGGCAGAGACATAGGAAAGCTGTGGCAGTCTAGATGTTTTGCAACACAACTCCCATCATCCCCAAATTTCAGACATGTTGGATGGTTCAGATGGGGCTTGTATTCTAGAAGGTCTGGAGGGCACCAGGTTGGCAAAAGCTGATATAAAGTATATTATTAAGATAGGCTTGGAACGAACAACAACAACAACAACAACAACAACAACAACAACAACAACATGAAAAGAACATGAAAAGCCACAGTTACATGAAAAGCCACAGTTACAGCTGGCACTACTGGGCGAGATGTCCAAATGATTCAATTCAAAGCACCTTTGTCTTGACCACAATTTATAGACTACGTGGTTGGACACCAGATATCTTAGCACTGTGTCCTTGGGATATGCATTTCTGTGACTGAAAGGAATTTTTTTATTAGAAGCAATCACTGTTAGCCCAGTGTCACAGATCTGAACACACAGATAGCTTTCATTTAGCAAACTCAGTTACAGTGGTACCTTGGGTTACAGACGCTTCAGGTTACAGATGCTTCAGGTTACAGACTCCGCTAACCCAGAAATAGTACCTCAGGTTAAGAACTTTGCTTCAGGATGAGAACAGAAATTGTGCTCTCGTGGCGCGGCGGCAGCGGGAGGCCCCATTAGCTAAAGTGGTACCTCAGGTTAAGAACAGACCTCCGGAATGAATTAAGTTCTTAACCCGAGGTACCACTCTACTCACACTGATTCTGTATACATGGTTCCATTTACTCTGCACTCTCACCACTGGTTTGAGAATTAGAAGCAGTCCATCAAAAGATTCCATGAACAGTGTCTCCGGAAAAAATTACATATCACTTGGGAAGGCAGACAAACTAATGCCAGTGTACTGAAAGAAGCAAAGATCACCAGTGTTGAAGCAATGATTCTTCAACATCAGACTTTGTTTGACTGATCACGTTGTTCGGATACCTGATTATTGTCTTCCAAAGCAACTACTCTATTCCAAACTTAAAAATGGAAAGTGTAAGGCTGGTGGTCAACAAAAGAGGTTTAAAGACTCTCTCTCGTCAAATCTTTTTTTAAAAAATTGTAGTATAAATACTGACAAATGGGAAACACTGGCCTGTGAATGTTCCAATTGGAGAACAGCCTTTAGCAAAGGTTGCTTTGAAGATACTCAAATTCAGGACGAAAGGGAGAAACATGCTAAAAGGGAGGCACATTTGGCAAACTCTCACCATGATCGACCCCCCACCTGGAAACCTTTTTTCCCACTGTGGAAGAACATGTGGATCCAGAATTGGCCTCCACAGTTACTTATGAACTCACTGTTAAGACTGTGTTCATGGAAGACAATATTACTCGGCTACAAGTGATTGCCAAAGAAGAAGAAGCACTTTCACCACTGGTTTGAGAAGTAGAAGCGGTGCATGCAAGTAGGGGATGAACCATTAAAAGAGGACAAATGGAAGGTGCAGAGCCATCCAAGAAATCGATTGACAAAGCAAAGAATCTCTGCCAGTTGGTAAATAGATATTACCCCTCCCTGAGCTCTGAGATCATTAGTCTGAAGACAAAGCCATAGTTTCTCTTAGGAGGAAGTTTTACAATTTCAGTTGGTTGTGGCATGATCGAGGAAAAATGTGTCAGTCTATTAGGTGACAGCAATCAGAGAAACGAGACCTTCTTGGGATATAATGCTTTGAACCCCTTCATTGTAGGCTCAGGTTGTATATATGTGTAAATAAAACATATATCTTAAAGACACCACAGTGTCTGTCAGATGGCAGGGGTGGTTGCTCGCGAGTAACCAGGCAGAACTCTCACCTGTATTTTACAGGTTTTATTTAGTGCAAAAACTATTTACAGTGTGGAACCCCAAAGTTCATATCCGCCTCAATCGTTAGCAGAATCCGGGAGTGGCTTTTTCCGGTTTTGTCCCCAACATAAGAACTTCGTCACCCCCAGCCTTTTCCTTCCTTCTTTGTGCTTTACCCCTCTGCGTAAGGTGGGCAACGGAAGAGGCGTGCTTCCCTCCTGGCTGGCTTGACCAGGAACGGTCCTGGGGCTCACAGCAGCATCCCCTGGTCCCTTTCCCTCTTCCCCACTGGAGGCGTGCCTTTCCCCACCCCAGGAAGAGCAACTGCTTCTCAAGACATTTGGAAGATCCCTGTATCCCAATGGCCCCTCTACCTCCCTTCCCTGTTCCGATGGCAGTTCCCTGATAGTGTAAATAATAATAATAATAATAATAATAATAATAATAATAATAATAATCCTGAGTGAGGAATTGGCCCCAAGGAATCCTGCACTGTTCGTGGGTTGAGTGGCATGTAACAATATTGAGGTGTCAACTATGATATCAGCTTGAAGAAAATTTTCATGTATGAGGAAAGATATATAAAAGCTGGATGGCATGAAAGCTAATTAACATTTTGATTCTCAACATTCACAGAGCACTGTGGGTGCCATTTTTTTCCAGTGGAAACAGTAAATGCACAACATCGGAAGCTATGACTGTAATTTCAGGCTGAACGCTTTGCGTGAATGGTAGGTGTAACTGTAGAAAAGTGGCAGTGCTAAAATGTTTTGATCTCTCTGTATTAGTACCACCTTTATGAACATATATTATTATATCCACTTCACTAGGTGTACCATAAATGTTTAAATATGCTTTCTTAAAACCATATTTCTGCAATGCGTTGTGATCAAGCCGTCTATCATCAAATGCAAGCCAATTCTCACTCTTGCAATAAATCACAGAATTGTAGTATTGTAGTGTTGGAAGGGACTTCAAGGGTCATTTCTAGTCCAGCCCCCTGTAATGCAGGAATCTCAACTAGAGCATCCATTATGAAATTAATGATCTGCATTTTATTTTATTTTTCTTCCTGCTGTTTTGCAAATAACTACATAAATTACAGTTTCACATCTCCTTCAAAGGAAGTCACATTTAACTTCAGTGAGAAGTGTTGCCAGGTAAATGGAGACAGAATTGGAGTGCATGAAAGAGAATATTGTCTCTAACATCAGCTAATGATAGCACCATCCCCATTATCAGTGGTGCTGTTAGGGCAGGACTTTGGGAGAGACATCTATGGCCACTCAAGAAAATGAACAAGAGGTGCCCGCAAATGTCATGGGGCTGCTTTGCCATTTTGAAGATAGCAAAGTCCTGCACATTACCACCTAAGGAGGGGGCCCTTGTAAGAGTCTAAAATTACCTAGCTTCAGAGCGACCAGCTACTGGTTTCCAGGTTCTGTCTTCAGAACCTCTTGGGATAAGGCAAAAATAGCACTGGTCTGCATAGCTGCATGTGATGCTTCAGTAGCCTTAATGTGAGAAAGAGAAGGATATTTTTAAATATCAAGGCACGAACACCTTCAGCGATGTGGACCTTTGCCAGTGCATTTGCTGTTCTATTTGTTCTGTCATATTTGATTACACTCAAATTCCCTCAAGGCCCTTTAGCTGAATTACACAATCATGGCATTGTTTTGGAAACAAAAGATGCCCACAAAAGCATTTTGCACCTATTGTATTCAGAGTATAGGTTTATTGACTATTGTGATGCATTTAACTATCTTTGGGAACGTCTCCTGTCAGTCATATAATTGAATCTGATAGATTTAATTCTGTGGCTTTGGGAAAATATAATGCATCATACAGATTGTGCTTTAGATCCTTAGACAACAATAAATTAGTAGGCTTCCATGTGCCTAGAGGAGGTGACGTTTGGCAGAGATAGAGGAGCAGGGAAGGTACATCCAACTGTTAAACATTTTTTCTAGGGAATCATTCACAGCACACTCAATCACTTCTTTCTGCCTTTATTTTGGAAAACTGTTCACAGGGAGATGATTATTTGTGTTTTAATATATTCACCATCACTTTGCAGTAGCTACATGTAGGGATGGAGGAGCTACCGTATTTTTCACTCCATAAGACGCACTTTTTCCTCCTAAAAAGTAAGGGGAAATGTCTGTGCATCTTATGGAGCGAATGCATGGTCCCTGAAGCCGAATTGCCCAGGGGCAAAAAGCAGATTGTGCTTCCCCCATTTTTTGGGGGGAAAGTGGGAAGGGGTTTTTGAAATAAAGCCACTGAGCAGCTGATCGGCAAGGGATCGGGAGGGAGATAAAGGACTCTAAAGATAAAGGAGGCTGCTGGGGGGAGGGAGGTAAAAGCACATGGATCCTCAGGAGCTTTGTACTGGGTCACCCCAAATTCACCATCAGATCACATAGTATGTCCATGGCTACAGCCTGCACCAAAAAAATCAAACATCCACATATATTCCCCCCCCCCCCTGTTTTCCTCCTCTAAAAACTAGGTGCATCTTATGGAGTGAGAAATATGGGTACAGTGGTACCTTGGGTTACATACGCTTCAGGTTACATATGCTTCAGGTTACAGACTCCACTAACCCAGAAATAGTACCTCGGGTTAAGAACTTTGCTTCAGGATAAGAACAGAAATCATGTTCCGGCAGGGCGGCAGCAGCAGGAGGTCCCATTAGCTAAAGTGGTCTTCAGGTTAAGAACAGTTTCAGGTTAAGAACGGACCTCCAGAAAGAATTAAGTATTTAACCCGAGGTACCTCTGTATTCCCTTTTGCCTAATTCGAAGTTCTTAATACAATATGTGCAGTGAAATGCAGCTGTCCTTTGAAATTCACACTGTTTTGTGATATACTTGCTGAAAGGTGTGTTTTTTTTCAAGCCTGCTGCACATCAAGTATCTGTGACGCATGTCATTATGTGTCTCATAGTGCACATATGCATTATACTACATTTTTGTGTTTGCGACTTTTCTTTCGCATCTGCATATCTGCAACTAGGTTTATAATCCTGGGTCTCTTTGTGACAGAATACTGGGAGGTGCCCTATACTGGCCTGCTTTACTGGGCCACTGTAAGAAACGGATTACTGTAAGATAAATGATGTGAAGTGTCAGTGCTTGAATTTCAGGGAGTCATAAGATAGGTCTTCTGTACAGTCGTACCTTGGAAGTCAAAAGGAATCCGTTCCAGAAGTCCGTTTGACTTCCAAAATGTTCAGAAACTAAAGTGCGGCTTCTGATTGGCTTCCAAAAATAGTTCGCAAACCAGAACACTCACTTCTGGGGTTGCAGCGTTCAGGGGCCAAAACGAACTGAGCTGTTCATAAACCAAGGTACAACTGTATTTCATTAATGCCCCCTACATTTCCTCCCATAATCTGGACACACAGAACTATGTTTAGTTCTCAAAAAGCACAATATAAACTTGCCAATATTCAGATATACCAGTACTTACTGTGCATAATGGAAGCACTCAAGAAATATCCAGTATACATTCCTACCACCCATGTTGCACCCATTCCAATATGAAATTGCTTCCAAGTTCAAATTAACATTCAGAACACCCTTTGGCTGTATTTCTTCTTCTTTCATTGTTAAGAAAGATCTTTGAAACGATGTCTAAAACTTTGCTTTAAGAGTTGAAAAGCCATGTTGTGTTTCACAGACAATGATTATGCAAGTCTAAGTGCAGGGATATAATTCTGCAGAACCTACGACTGAAAACATGAATAGTGAGCACCTCTCTGCTGGAATGGCAAAGCATATTGAATACACTTTGAAGAATGAAGATGCAGCTTAAGTAGTAGAAAAGTTGGCCCCTGAAGGCATCTCAGATTTGCTGCTAATCAGAATGATCCGTGAATAATTGCTCCAGTTATATTAAAGCATGCTTTAGTATCTTGCAAACTAATTCCCTGAAAAAGTGATAATTATTCTAGGCCCATCTACATTGTCCTTAGCTCATGCCGGTTTCCCTTCATCTCCCAAGAAACACACCTGAGAGAATTCATCTATTCCCAGTCCAACAGACTCTCTCTCTCTCTCTCTCTCTGTGTGTGTGTGTATATATATGTATATATATATATGTGTGTGTGTGTGTATATATATATATATATATATATATATATATATATTCTGAGCCAAATTCAAATAATTGCTGCTGGTATAGAAGCTCAGAAAGGCCACCACAATGTTAATTAAACTAGAATAGTGGCCAACATTGGTTCTCTACCCACAATGTTAATTAAACTAGAATAGTGGCCAACATTGGTTCTCTACCCACAGCTGATGGCACACATGGATTATAGTTATCCCTTTTCACCTATAAATATGCTTTTTGAAAATACAACAACTCTTTAATCTAGCCAGTGGCCCAGCGTGGGTTGTCAGCACCCGGGGCAAGGCAAGTAATTTGTGCCCCCTAACCCGTGGATTGCGCCCCCTAACCTGTGGATTTGCGCCCCCTAACCCTAACCCCCAGATGTTGCGCCCGGTGTAGCCGGCGCCCCCGGCACCCCCCACGCTACTCCACTGGATCTAGCTGCTTTATTTAGGATTTTTTTTACTAATAAAATTTATCTCCCATTTTTCTGTGACCAGTCAGCATCCCTGGGGGCCACCTACAGTGAATTAAAAGAAAAACCTCTAAAGCAATAAGAAAATAGCAGCGATGTACAATAAAAACTCACAGCAACTTTAAAATATCGACTTGCCATGCTGGAAATGGATGGATTGGATTGTTGTTTTTTAATACTGTGAACCACCTTGTGATCCTTGAATGAAGGGTGGTATATTAAACAAACAAACAAACAAACAAACTGCTCCTTTTGTTCACAGAAGGGACTCTAATCCAGCAAATCTTCCCAGTGGTAGCATGCAGGTAGATGGGTTCTTACAGATTTCCCTTCTGTCTTGTGCCCCTTGTCCCAGCTCCCATGCTGTTACTGAGGGTCCTCCAACCTTCTGGAGCAGACTGTGGGAGGCGCAGGGGGCTGAAGGAGGAAACTGCAATTGGCAGAAATCACCTCTGCCCTTGTTCATCAGTCGAAGCCTCTGGTGAACAGAGTTCCGCTCAAGCAAGCTTAGAACTCTAATTTCAGTAGAGAAATTAGCATGGATGTTACTAGCCCAGAGATGGAAAGAAGACAAAGTCCCTGCCAGAGAAGAATGGCAAATTAAGCTTTTGGATTATGCCAAAATGGCAAAATTGACTGGAAAGCTCAGGAACCAAGAAGACCAAAATTTCAATTAAAAATGGGGGGAAATTATAATTTACCTGAGAGACCACTGTAAACAGATGGAAACATTAGCAGGATTGCAATAACACTCGTAATGTAGAAAATATTATGGACAAAATGGAGAGACATAAAATTTGGAAGATGAAATAATATGCAGCTCAAGAAGTTTATAATAGGACTGATGAAGGGGAAGGTGGGAAGTCTAGAGATTCAGAGAAATCTCTAAATATGGATATGTATTTTGTATTGTTATAACTCTAATCTTGTAAAATCAAATAAAAATTATTTCAGAAAGAAAGAACTCTAATTTCAGATGGAGGAAAAATTCCACTCAGCTCACATTTCAGTCTAATCCTCCCAGTTCACACTTCTTAGACCCAAAACTCAACTGAAACACACAGCTTTGAATTTTGTCATGCACTTCTCTAATAAGAATGAATAGATAAACCTAGATGCATTCTTTCTGAGATTAATATTCCCATTGCTTTTCCAAATAAAAAATGATCAACAGGAAAACTATTCCAGGAACTTCATTTTACGAATGAGACTCATAAGCCCTAACCTCCCCAAAGTGTAATGCAGAGCTCTGAAAGAGGACTGAGGGGGTTTAAAATGACATAGAGAAAGCAGATTAAGTTGTTCGGTTGTTCATCAAAAGTAAATTATATCATAGTTACTAATTAAAGTTTTATTACATGCATTTGTTGCTTGCTAATTAGGTAACTGAAGCTCTTTGTTTATAGTTGTATCCACTTGCTTTAGAGGGCAAATGACAATTCGTGCAAACTGTGGCTGTTGCTAGTCTTCCGTATCCATTCCTGAGATTACTATCATTACTTCTACTCCACCGCAGTCTCTCCCAATGTTTCACACATCTGCATAACCCCAGAGGAAAAGAGCAAAAGAGAGATAGTAATGCTTGGTCAGATTTAGACTTTAAAATATATACAAGTGACCATAGGAGCCGACTCCTAGGGGCCGAGAGCCCTAAAAAAAATGCTCATGAAAATTTATCACTATTTTAGTGTGAGTTTCTCCTAATAAACACATTTTATATGCAATTTTGACTACTTTACACATTTTGTCTGAATTTTCCTTAATACATTACATTTTAGTATGTGATTTTTACAAATATTCTCATTTTCAGGTCTTTCTCATAATATATGCATTTTTTCTAAATATTATTTGCTCAGACAACTGCATTGCAAAATTAGGATTAGTGCAATTTTCCATTAAATGTTGGTAAATCTATATCTGGATTCTGAATCATGACACTGAATCAAATACAAGACAAGAATGCTTCTATTCCAAGAGTTAGGCAATAATAATAAGGTAAATTACTAAGCGTGTCATCTGAATATCAACATCTGACAATGTTATGTACTAAGCTTGGATCCTAGAACAATAGGCAAGTAGGATCCTAGAATGCAACAACTGATTGGCTTGCAGGAAAAGACCAATCAGGCTCCAGGAGGGAAGCAGAATCAGCCAATCAGACAGGACTCATTGTGTAAATAATGTATATAAAAGCCTGAGGTTTGGGGGGCAATTCAATCAGTGTTTTACAGGCTGCAATAAAGAGCATGAAATCACTACAGGACTCTGAGAATATTTCAGACAAGCTTCTGTGAAAACAAAAGATGGTACCATAAGAATGTGCAAGATTGCCAATCTGCCCTCCGGTTTCTCTAAAGTTTTCTTTCTCTGTGAAATAAGCTTCTATTTTTCTGCCACAGTCTGAGGGCACCTGAACGCTTCCTGGGGCTCTTGGTTGCTGCAAGGATCTGAGCTTACTTTCTTGGTTCAGGGTTACCATGTTGTGTTGTGTTTCTTTCCAGTAAACTCTTCACAAGCAATACACAGCCTCCCTTGCCATGTTCATTCTCCCTGATCCAAAAAGTCTTTTATGAAGGTATAAGCCTGCATAGGAAGGAGACGGGTTCGTGTGATTTCGCTTCCATCCTGTTTCCCACATCCTTCTACGTAAAAATCTTGGCATGTCAATGAAACGTCTGGGCTCTAGAGCTCTTTCTCCTGAGATCTAGTTTCTATGTGGAAGGTTTTCATTTCTCTTTCCTTTTTGTTTTTCTATTTTTGTGTGGAGAAATATTCAGTCATGTGGGCTGACACCGGCGGACTAAAGTGGCACAGATCAGACGAAGGACATCCACCTGGTATTTGCAGTTGCTGATAACTGCACAAAACCTAACCCTCCCCCTCAAACTGTGAGGCCACTCAAGGCGACATTTTGTGTTGTCCTTGGGATGGGGGGAAGAGGTTGACAGGCTTTGCAGGGGAAGAAGTCGGAACAGGAGATTAAAGGAAGACAGATAGAAAAGCCGCTGTTATCGTTTTACACATAAACTTCACAGCTGCCTCCTTATCAACCTTCCAAGTTATAAAGGAAGGGGGGCAGGCACAACTTTTGCAGCTCAGGGAAAAAGTCAAAACTACAGCATAGACAGGCACACCAGAGAGATATCATGGGGCTCGTCTTTTATGTTTTCCTTGCGGGTTCTCCTCTTGTTCAGTGGTGCTTATATATTTCCCCCCCCACACACACACACACCCTGTGCCAGCTTTCCTTTCTTCCACCCACTCTACAAAGGCACTAGAGTCTGAAAATTATTATCAGATTATTCCCAAACAACTCCTGCTTGTGTTGCTTGTGAGTGGCACGATAATGTGCTCTATTATGTACCCTAGTTTCTGGCATGCTGTCTTTTCATTCCACTTCACAACAAAAACAGGATCTCGTATAACTTTGCGGGTTGCTTGCCTTCCCCTCCCCGTCCCAATCTACCCAGTCCTTCAGAGCTATTCCTGAATATGTGCATCAAATTCTGCCCCTCATCCTGAACCCACCGGCTTGCCTAGACTTGATTATCTGTACTCTGTGAGCACATGAGGGAGCAGTCAAAAGTTGCTCACATACCCCTAGGAAGCCGTACCTTTCTAAAGTGTATGTGCTGACAGGGGATACCATAACTTTGATCTAGGTGCACTAATGATGTTCCTCGCTCAGCTTCCCTACGAATTTTTGTCCCTCACAGAAGCGGTAGGCAAAGTGTTCCCCCTTCGAATGTCTGAGCTGACTTTTCTTCTTGACAGAAATCTCTCCCTGCCTGCTTCCCTCCCTCCCCACCCGCCCATGTTTCGCTTTATTGAAGGCAATGCACCAGGGAAGCTATTGTGTGTGTGTGTGTGTTTTACAAAGGAGTCTATTCAACACAGCAGCCAGTTGCTTATAGCAAAGACAGCCCACCTTCTTTAAAGTGGCAGGACAGAAAAAGGACTTTCAATCAACTCTTTAAAATATCTCTGTGGCAAAGGATGCCTGTTACCAGTTAAAGTTATCATCACATCACTTTGCCGAAGGGTTTAATGCCATAAGCAGCAGGCACTGTATAGCTGCTGGAGTTTCCTTCTGTGTGGTGTCAGGGAACGCAGCCACACTTCAGAACTGGAAATTGCCTCAGGTAATGGTACTTATTAGTCCGCGGCAAGTGAAAGCCCCTTTGCAATTTTTCATCTGAATTTCAATGCGGGAATAGGCCAGAAATCAAGAAGTTGCCTATGGTAGATACAGATAACCTTTCAGACTTGCTCTATTTTTGCAATCAGGAAGCTATTACAACTGTTTGTGCCTTTATCCCATCACACCCTGCAGTTGTTATCTTATCACAAACGTGCTCTCAGTTTGGAACGTATGTAACTGGATGCAGAGCAATTTGCAGGCAGCGTAAAATTTCACAGGAGGAGCACCTTCCATTTTATTGACTGATAAATGTACTGTATCTGAATACAGCTTCTTAGCAAAAGAATTGCGAATACAGGAGCTGGTGTCTATCTTCTGCTGATCTATTGAAATATCTCCACACTAAGGATTATTTATTTATTTATTGCCCACACAATCCCAAGGACTCAGATAGTGTAAAAGACGATGAATGCATCCCATCTCACCCTGTCTCACCCTATCCTTGGCCAACCAAATGCTATAATTCCTCAACAAGCCTCAAGTGATATTCACGGAATTCTACATCTGAAGAGCAAGCAGCAATAACAGTTCTCTGCATGCACTTAGCAGCTCTTTTGTTAAAACAGATCCCTAAACTTAAAAGCTGGATTTTAATCATAGTGGAATATTAGGTAGATATCGCCTCTTATACATATATGCCATGCTCCAGCTAATTATATATTTTAGGTAATCACCAAAATCAGACATAGGCAAACGCATCCTCAGGTGTTTTGGGACTACAACTCCCATCATCCCTAGCTAACAGGACCAGTGGTCAGAGATGATGGGAATTGTAGTCCCAAAACATCTGGAGGATGAGTTTGCCTATGCCTGACCAAAATGTTTAACTGAACCCAGATGTCAATAGGAAGCTAAAGCAAACATTGGATCACTGTGTTCCACAGATGCAGGGCCAGCCCAAGAAATTTCGGCACCTGTGGTGAACCACAAAATGCCTCCTCTCCCACCAGAAAGAAGAAAGGAGTGAGTGAAGATGTACACTAGGAACAAGGGAAAAATAAAGATCTACACCGGGAACAAGGCAGAGAATCAAATCAACATGGCCGAATAGCTGAAGTGGGAATCAAATGGAAAACAAGCGAGGTCCAAACTAAAGAGAAATGGCAACTTAAGCTGATGGAATATGTGCAGTTTGCAGACTTAACATATGGAATAAGACAACAGGAAGAACATACGTTTAGAGAAAATTGGAAAATGTTTACTGAATATATGGGGGGAATTGTGTACACTTGAAAACATTGGCAGCATTAAGATAAATTCAACAGTGTAAATAAGTTTTGATGGATGTGATAATAATGGAATACTGAATGGTTTAGTTTATGTAAAATATGCAGGGATTTATGATACGCAAAATGAACCATGGAAAGAGAAGAAGGGAAGTATTTTAATGATGTTTAAATGAGTATTCTAAATTGTAAAACAGTACACACACACACACACAGAGTGGTACCTCGGGTTACAGACACTTCAGGTTACAGACACTTCAGAATCTGCTAACCCAGAAATAGTACCTCGGGTTAAGAACTTTGCTTCAGGATGAGAACAGAAATCGCGCGGCGGCGGCACGGCAGCAGCAGAAGGCCCGATTAGCTAAAGTGGTACCTCAGGTTAAGAACAGTTTCAGGTTAAGAACTGACCTCCAGAATGAATTAAGTTCTTAACCCGAGGTACCACTGTATGCAGAGAGGCAGTCCTTGTACACATGACTTAGCTAGAGAACTGCATTTCAATATTCAGAGAAGTGCAAATTTTGAAGGATAACAGTGCTTGTGTATTGTGCAGCTTAGGTTTTCACTGAAATTTGAACTGAACCAAATATCTTTCCCAACCCTGCTCAGTCAGGGCTGCTAATGATTGAAGTATAAATTTCTGGTAACTGGCCCAGAATCTGGAGACAAAGTTCAGCCATTTTGAATGGGAAGCAGAAAAAGCTATCTAAGATGCACAGCTGATGATGGTGGTGGTGGTGGTGGTGGTGATGATGATGATGATGATGTATAAGGCCATGTGCCTTACTTTTCTCACAACCAGACTGAAACACCCACCCACTCAAAACAACCGTCTTTTTATTATTATTACTTCTCTGGTCAGTTGCCAACTTTAGACTCAGGGGTTGCTACAAAGGTAAAAATGGGATAACCTTTGGCCTGTTACCCTTGGCTTAAAACATCTGAAACAAAGTGTTTGTTTGGGCACCAGAACAGAATGTCTGCTGCATTTTGTAAGTTCATTAATAGTGAGGATTATCTGTATTGCAAAGAGAAAACAAATCTGATGCATTTGTTGTCTACCACTCCATAAATTGTTCATTATACTTTTTATTTTACTTACTTTTCTTCCCTGTGGGTATTTTTCACTTCTCTCTGGACCTGGCGAGTTAGTTATGAAAAAAAAAATAGTGCAGAAATTGTGATCTCACCATATAACTACCCTCATTAATAACTTAAAGACAAGCTCAGACAAGCCCCTTGCTGTGAATTCTCTTTGTGTGTGTTTTTTTCTTTTTTTTTTGGGGGGGGGGGGGTTGGACCTCATTATAAATGATGTGAGTTTTTAAAAACCGTTGCTATTTCTGAGGTCTGAAAAGTTGTGTTGAAATTGCCCATGACAGAAACAAACTATTAGAACATTTTAGATAATTTAACGTGGGGAGGGCAGCATTTGCTTTTCTGGGAGGTGGTCTCAGTATAGAGCAACGGAAAACCTTCCCTCCCCCCATGAAGTTAGGTAATAGGGTAGTGGTCTGGATGTGCAATCTTGCAGTGTTTAAGATGGTGGGAGTGGCAGTTTGAAAGTAATTCCACTTACCTCACCTTTACCTAAATAAGAACAGGTTTCTTCAAAAGTCTGCATCTCAAACCAACACTTTAAAGCATGGGTAGGTAAACTAAGGCCTGGGGGCCAGATCCGGCCAAGTCACCTTCTAAATCTGGCCCGTGGGTGGACTGGGAATCAGCGTGTTTTTACATGAGTAGAATGTGTCCTTTTATTTAAAATGCCTCTCTGGGTTATTTGTGGGGTCTGCCTGGTGTTTTTACATGAGTAGAATGTGTGCTTTTATTTAGAATGCATCTCTGGATTATTTGTGGGGCATAGAAATTCATTCATTATTATTTTTCAAAATATAGTGCGGCTCCCCACAAGGTCTGAGGGACAGTGGACCGGCCCCCTGCTGAAAAACTTTGCTGACCCCCGCTTTAAAGGAACATTACTACAGTGCAAATGTCTTTCATCCCACTCTGTTAGAATTGGTTTGTGTTCATTGTTTAGTCACTGAAGCATCAGGTGTGAATAAGAGCCAACCAGCACATTGTGTTAACTGGGTTATAGAAATATGGGCTGTTAAGTTTGATTGATTTTATTTGTTTATTTTTATTTATTGAATTTATATATCGCCCTATACCTGGAAGTCTCAGGGCAGTCGATTAACAACAACAATTTTATTTTTTATACCCCGCCCATCTGGCTGGGTTGTCCCAGCCATTTTGGGCAGCTTCCAACACATATAAAAACGTAATATAACATCAAACTTTTAAAACTTCCTGATGCATTAGCCACTTATCCACAACAAGCTGTGCTGAAAGCAGATTACAGCAAACATCCCAAACATCAAAACAGAGAACGCTGGAAACACAAATATCCAATACAAAGAACATGTTTCCACAGATAGCTCAGTCAGTAGCATATGAGGTTGTGGGTTTGAGATCCAGGGTGGGCAAAAGATTCATACACTGCAGAGGGTTGGACTACATGATCCTCATGGCCCCTTCCAACTCTGCAATTCTATGCCAGTAAATTCCAAATAACAAACATGAACAATTTAGCAAACACAGAATGAATTCAGTATTTCGAAGACACAGTGGGATAGTGTCTTCCATCCCACAAGGACAACAGGCTAGTTTAGGAGGCAGGGGACTAGCCATATGGCACACTCACCTGTCTTCATAACACCACATTGCTTTTCCCAGCATAAAAAGGCGGCCACCTGAGGCGGCCACTTCAGTCTGCCAAATGGTAGGGATGGCTCTGCCAATCCATATCCTGTGTAGCCTTCAAGAACTTGAAAATCAATATGTGATTGTGTTGAGCTAGGGCCAGTTAGACCTGGGTTTAAATCTCAGTTTGGCATTGAAGCTCACTAGATTAGCATGGTCAAGTCACTATCATGTCTTACAAGTTTGTGATGAGGGTAAAATGTTGGGTAAGGGAGACCCATATATAACACCCTGGGTTCTTTGGAGGAAAAGGGAGAGAAAAATATAATAATAAAAATGATAAAAATATTGATCTTCCTGTATGTTTGTGGTAAGGAAATATGCTAAACATCTGGAAGGACTTTGCACGTTTAATGTATTGTATAATTGACTTTTTGACCAAACTGCGGGAGGCAGTGGAAGACAGAAGTGCCTGGCGTGCTCTGGTCCATGGGGTCACGAAGAGTTGGACACGGCTAAACAACTAAATAACAACAACAATAATTGACTTATTGCAATTATTATATTTCTCATCTTCTGGAGTGAACTGTGGAGAATCCCTAATGATTCTATATTACTCTATAGTACAGAGGTACCTTGGAAGTTGAACGGAATCCATTCCGGAAGTCCGTTCAACTTCCAAAACGTTCAGAAACCAAGGCACAGCTTTCAAATGGCTACAGGAAGCTCCTGCAACCAATAGGAAGCTGCAGAAGTCATGTCGGATGTTCAAGTTCCAAAGAACGTTCCACAACTGGAACAATCACTTTCGGTTTTCAATCGTTTGGGAGCCAAAATGTTCAACTCCCAAGGCATTTGAAAACCAATTTACAACTGTATCAGCATTCAGCTAGAGAATTCTGAACATTTAACCTGTAAGAATGTTTCTAGGTCCAATTTGAGGTTGTACTCCACAATTTTGTGGATGAACTACAATCAGATTAATGAGTTTCTTGCACAAACATATATTTAGCCTTGTTTTATATGAAGCCTAATGACAACCATAGTTCAACATACAAAAGAGCTAAAATTACTTTAAATGTAAGAATCCTCATTAGCGTAAACACCATTTTTTTAAAAGCAGCTGAACACACACTGATCACAAGGGGAAAACTAGTAAAAAAATGCCTAATTTGGAGGAAAGAATTGTTCTCTGCTTTTGCATTGCAAAGCTACAGGCTTCATCCTTATTTAGCTTGTGATTCATTTGCATTTACTGTCTTAGATGATGGAAATCTTCCTATTTCCCTGCAGTACAGACAATTGCCTTTTCCATTCTTGCCTTTAGTTTAATTAAAACCATTTTATTTCAGCTCAGAGCCACTTTCAAACTTCCAACATAACATATTCTGAAAAGGTGGAAAGGGAGTGAGATTTGAATAAGTGGTTTGCCCTTTTGTTGAATGAATAAATGACAAATTGACTTTTGTATTTTTCAACTCAATGGTATCTACCTACAGATGGGGACAGGACAAAATTGTTGCTCATAGGATGGACTTGGCATTAGCATGTCAATTTAGAGCCGATGCATTCTCCCCCCTTTTGTTCATAGGAACAATGCAGTCCCAGCTGTAAAAATTTAAAAGCAGATAGGGATGGTTTAGGTTTTGGATTCCAGGATGTAGCAGTCGAATGCAAAAAAGAAATAGAGAGCACAGATTCAACTCAAGATTCTCATTTATTACTGTACGTGTTTGGGATTTTTGCACTCAGTCAATAGTCTACAACTTTATAATGTGTGACTTTGCACACATGAATCACAGATTACGCAACTACGTTCCCTTCCCTAATCGTCATTCTTAACATTCAGAGACCACCTTTTTCCTGTGAGGAGTTCAATGTGGTGTACATGGAACTCCCCTTATCATTTCAAAAAATGTTTCCACAGGTCATAGTCCAACACTCTAACCGTTACACCACACTGACTCTCTAAAAGGAATGAGCACTCTGAGAATGAACCCAGTTCGGCTTTTGTAGCAATTATTATAAAATACACACCTGTACACAATCTGCATAATCAGGGCTTTTTCTTTCAGCAGGAACTCGACGAAACTGAGTTCCAGCACTTCTCAGGTGGATGCCATTGCCAGTATAAGAGAACAAGGAAGGCATTCGTAGTGAGTTCCGGCACCGCTTTTTCTAGAAAAATAGCACTATGCATATTGATAAAGGTGACAAGAGGCCCCTTCCACTTGGCCTGGGGGCTTCTTGGTGGGGACAGCATGAGCTTGTGAGATGGGTTATTGTGCACTGAAAGAGCATGACACTCCCTGCTCAAGGTTCAAGGACTTTCCACTACATGGGCACAAGCATACAAGAGGGTGCCCCAGGAGGAGCTTATGGTGTATATAACCAAGACGACATTTGAAAGTAAGAAGCAGGAGCTTGAGTTGATCTGGTAATTTTCCATAAAAGATGTGTGTCACCTCCATCATTCTGCCTGGACTCTGAGGTCCAGCGCCGAGGGCCTTCTGGCAGTTCCCTCGCTACAAGAAGCCAAGTTACAGGGAACCAGGCAGAGGGCCTTCTCGGTAGTGGCACCCGCCCTGTGGAACGCCCTCCCACCAGATGTCAAAGAGAAAAATAACTAGCAAACCTTTAGAAGAGATCTGAAGGCAGCCCTGTTTAGGGAAGCTTTTAATATTTAATAGGTTATTGTATTTTAGTGTTTTGTTGGAAGCCGCCCAGAGTCTCTAGGAAAACCCAGAAAGATGGGCGGGGTATAAATTATTATTATTATTATTATTATTATTATTATTATTATTATTATTATTATTTCATTTTGCTGTATTTTCAGTCATTCTGCAATGGGACACTTCAGCTGTGACATGTAGCACAAATACTGTCCTGCCTGCTCGAAACAGGGAACTGCCAACCTCTAGGCCAGGACCAGCCTTCCAAGCCTTTCTGAGCAACCTACCATCATCCTACCATTTTTTCTCAGTGGCAGGGTTACCACCGGAGCTGGTGGTTAAATAAAACAAAGAGAAAATTAGCTATATCTCTATATAAACCAACAGCCCATTGTTTCTTGCCACTCCTGTGCTTCATGCATATGTGGACAGCTACACTATGGGCAGCAGTGATGATGGAAAAAGCAAATCCTCAAAATGGTGGCCTTTTCATAGGATGAATTCAGCGGGTGAATTGTGGTGTTCTCAGTAATCCAGAAGCTCCATCATCTTCCTGATGTTGCAGCCTGGCTGGTTCTGCCAAACAAACCAGAACAAAGTGTCAGGGGAACAGGTTCATCAACAGGTCAGAAGGAAGACTCAAAGTAAAGTTAGCCATTTTATTTAGGAAATTGGTATACAACAGAGATCACTCGACACTGCTTCCTCCGTGAAGACGTTGCCAAGACTGGCTCTGGGAATCCTCCTGTCCTCCTAGCCCTCATCTTCAAGACATCTTCCAAAAAGACACAAACTCCAGCGGGGAGGAGAATTCCCCGCTCTTGTGGTTTTCTATCTTTCTATTCATCTATGATGTATGGAAGTGAAAGCTGGACCATAAAGAAGGCTGATCACCGAAGAATTGATGCTTTTGAATTATGGTGCTGGAAGAGACTCTTGAGAGTCCTGTGGACTGCAAGAAGATAAAACCTATCCATTCTGAAGGAAATCAGCCCTGAGTGCTCACTGGAAGGACAGATCCTGAAGCTGAGGCTCCAATACTTTGGCCACCTCATGAGAAGAGAAGACTCCCTGGAAAAGACCCTGATGTTGGGAAAGATGGAGGGCACAAGGAGAAGGGGATGACAGAGGACGAGGTGGTTGGATAGTGTTATCGAAGCTACCAGCATGAGTTTGACCAAACTGTGGGAGGCAGTGGAAGACAGAAGTGCCTGGCGTGCTCTGATCCATGGGGTCACGAAGAGTCAGACACGAATAAACGACTAAACAACAGCAACAACAACAACATTCAGCTATGTGTAAAGTTCTGTGTGACCTCAGAGTCAAAGTGGTGGAGGAGCTCAATGCAGAGGGACCAGGCAGCTGCTGTGAAGCTGTTGCAGTGTCTGGCTCCTCCCTGTCCTCTCCTTCAGATCTTGACCTCAAAGTGTTTTCCTCTGCATCCAGTCCTGTCCTTGGAGGACTCCCTGCCTCTGACACTTCTTGTTCCTCAAGCCTCTTGTGTCTTCCACCTCCCAGCTTCCCTCCTCCTCTGATCTGTCTTCTGTGTCCCACAACTACTCCCATGGGTCTGAGCCTTCTTCCTCAGTGGCTTTCCTACGGGGTCCTTGGCTGGAGCCTCCCGCTATTCTTTGTCATTCAGCCAGTCCCTGACACAAAGAGGGGGTTCATCAAGTACTTGACAGGTCTCAAGACAGGCTGCTGGTTTGCATTTAGCATGGCATATCACAGGTATGTGGAGATTGATGTGGAGGCTATCAGCTTGGTGCATGAGCATAGACTTCATTCCACGTCGCAGGTTCTCCAAACAACTCTTATTGCCTGCACAAACTTTCACTGCCTAAACTAGCCTGCTTTCTTTCTTGGCTTCATAACCAGTCACATTAAATGAAATTACCGAATTTACCCACCCAAAGATTAATTAAAAACAGGGGAAGAAACAGTTCAAAGCACTCTTCAACCTAAGGACCCAGGGATCATCACCTAATGAGTAATGAGTGCGGTTAATGAGAATTCACCAAGTGCTGCCATTTATGAATAAACATAAGGTTTCTGGCTATGATTATAGATTTGTTTTCTCCTCTGGACTTTTTCACCTCTGCACATAATGGAGGTCAGGGAACTTGCAAGCACTTGGGTTTCTTCAGAACAGACTGTAATTTTTAAAGCATCTAGATGGGAGATATATCTCTGTGAGCATTTCATTCTCTGTTTTTTGGCAGCTTGAGTTAATTGGCTGCATTTACCTTGGAGTTTGGGGTGCATCCTGAGATGGTGAAAACTCTGTTGATGTGATCTTTCTAGAAAGGGGCACTTTTGAATGGGCTGGAAATCTAAAGGTTAACAGATCAAAGCATCAATCACATGTTAATATATACAATTAAATTAAATTAAATGAAGTTCATGGTGCTCTTGATATTCACCAAACGATTTTGATGGTGGTAGTACTACTAATAGTAGTTTTGTGCTGGATTCAGGCACAGTGAATTAATTGTGCCTAGAAATACAGCCCAGACTTTCACCTCCCTCTCAGACTAGGAAAACTCTAGGTTGCAGTATATTCTATTCTCTGCTGTTTTATTCTATTAATTTGTATTCCACCTAGGGTTGCCAGCTGTCCTGTATAATACAGGATTGCCCCGTATTTCAATGTAAAATGTTACAACTTGTATTGATGCAGTTTTGTGCTGTATTTCAGGTCTTCTCTCTCTCTCTCTCTCTCTCTCTCTCTCTCTCTCCCTCTCCCTCTCCCTCTCCCTCTCCCCCTCTCCTCTCTCTTTCTCAGCCAAGTTAGGGGTCCTCTCCAAGGTGTAATCAATACACATATTAAAAAAATGTTTTGAAAAATACAATGAATGTTGCATAGCTTACTCTCTCCATCTAGTGTCGCATTTGTATATCACACTTTACAACACATTTAAAACGTTGTTTTTTTCCTGCTATGTAGTTCAGCCCCAAATCTCACTCATGGGATCACCACCTTGTCATGGTGACTGGGTTTGCACATTCCTGTGATCCTTGCGAGAGAAGTCGTTGAAAGTCCCATACTCCAAGCAGGGTCACCCAAGGCGGCAAGATTAGGGCTGCCATACATCCTGGTTTCCCCAGATATGTCTGGGATTCATCCGTTGCAAATAGTGTCTGGGCAGGATTTTTGGAAATGGCTAAAATGTCTGGAAAACCCAGATGTATGGAAACCGTTCCTGGAAGTGTTTAATTTTTGGTGAATTTCCTTTTTAAAAGTTCCCAATACTTCAAATTTGGGGGGAGGGATTTTTGCAAGAAAAACTCAACATCTTTTCACTTTGGCAACCCTATCAAAATGTCTGGGTGTTGTTGTTGTTTTTCTGTCACCACTGGTGGTTTGGCAACATGTGCTCTTCCATTTTGCCAAGCAGATCTTTGCAAAAGGGAAGGGGACTGAATGCTTTGGGTTTAACCTCCCTCTGAACCAGTGATGACTCTGGAGGATCGTGGGCTCTGCAAAGCTCTTTACATTGGCAGTGCCCCCTGCGCCCCATGGCCACTCTCTCCAGTGCTGGATGGCTGGTGGTGGTCTCCCTCCCTTTGGGGAGGAAGGGAAAGGCAGCAGGAGATCCAGCCCCTCCTGGCATGTTTCCTCTACAGCAAGAACCGTTGTTGGGATGCAGCACTGCAAGCCGTCTCTTTGCCCTTTAACCATACTGGTGGTAGGTGGTTCTGATCCACAGAGCTCTTTCTGCAGAGAGTACAGCCCGAAGCTCACATTTGCCAGCCACTGGAGGAAGGAAGGGAGGAAAGGGAAGAGAGAGAAGGGAAGGGGGAAGGACAGGAAAGAACCCTACCCCTTGCTTGTTCAAAATCCTTGCAAAAAAGAAAAGAAGAAAAAAATCATCTGGCCGGGGCTTACCCCCATCACCATCAAACTGAGGATTCTCTATTCCCCTGCTTAAAATTTTAAGATTGCATTTTTGAAAATGATTTTACCTACTATAATGCCTTTTTAATGCAATTTTCTTCACTTTCATGCACACTTTCCCCAATGTATGCATATTCATGGATGTTCTTTCATTGGAGAGCAGCATCACAACATTTGGAAAAGTCAGCATTTCGAAGCATAGCTTTGTTTTATTTCACTTTTGAAAGTGTGAATTTGACAGAGTCTGCTTCAATGTGTACTGAATCAAACTTCTCTTCCATCCTATTGGCCTGAATTATAGTTACTTGTTGTTGTTGTTTTTAAAAAATGTATATTTAGCTGTACTTTCAGGGTTATTTGAAATGAAATAGAAAAATAAAGCTAAGATATAATGTATCACAGTATGTTAAAACAGCAACACGTCAACAAATGTGGATTTCTTTTTAGTTACAAAGTCTTAAATTGCTGCTGAAAAGACAGCGATATTGGCAACAGGCGGTCTTCTTTGAAGAAGTAGTTCCATAAATGCTTAATCAACACTTGAAACATGTGGCAAGTATTTGGCAGTCAATTGAGAAAATACCTTTTGACTAGTTAGTCTCCTTCAAACGGGATACATCCATTCCATATACTATATCTGACATTTATAGTGATATCTCAGGTAACTGTCAAACCGATACGAATATCAGGAGATCATATTTTATGTGTCCTTTTTGTCCTCTTTTTCAATTAGGCATTTTTTGGCAAAGTATAAATTGCCACCTTAATATACGCTGGTGGATTTTTCTAATGAGGTGCATCATATTTGGAAGCATCCCGAATCCCAATCTGAAACCTTAAAAGTGATTTGGGGCTTGTTAGAAGTGAAGTGAAATCTCTGCGGGTCAGGATGACTCAAGCAGGAAGGACCCCTGAAATGATTGGTGACTGGTCATATGGACTGTGTACCGTATTTTTTGCTCTATAAGATGCACCAGAGGAGGAAAACAAGAACAAAAAATATTCTGAATCTCAGAAGCCAGCACAACGAGAGGGATCGCTGCACAGCGAAAGCAGCGATCCCTCTTGCTGTTCTGGCTTCTGTGATAGCTGCGCAGCCTGCATTCGCTCCATAACACACACACACACACACACACACTTCCCCTTACTTTTTAGGAGGGAAAAATGAGTCTTATAGAGCAAAAAATATAGTATATCAATCTATATGTTTAAATAGGGATTGATGGAACCTTATTGGGACGCGGGTGGTTCGAATCCCAGTGATGGGGTGAGCTCCCGTTGCTCTGTCCCAGCTCCTGCCAACCTAGCAGTTTGAAAGCAAGCCAGTCCAAGTAGATAAATAGGTACTGCTGCGGTGGGAAGGTAAACGGTGTTTCCGTGCACTCTGGTTTCCGTCATGGTGTCCCGTTGCGCCAGAAGCTGTTTAGTCATGCTGGCCACATGACCCGGAAAGCTGTCTGTGGACAAACGGCGGCTCCCTTGGCCTGAAAGCAAGACGAGCGCTGTAACCCCATAGATGCTTTTGACTGGACTTAACCTTCCAGGGGTCCTTTACCTTTTACCTGATGAAACATTCTTATTGTTAATGTCAGCTGCCAAGGTTTATATTTTATTTTTCTCTTTTCTTCCAATAGGATTGCAAAAGAAAGAGAGATGAAAAGGCACTAATGTTGCTTTGCAAAGTTGCAGGCCGAATGGGACTGCTGGTAAAAGGGAAGTAAAATTCTTGTTACAATCTCAGGGTGGGGAGGGGAACTCACTCGCAAGGAGAAAATATTAAAGTACTGAGTTCCCTCTTTTCTCCTTATCACAGGAGGCAAATTAATAGTTGTGTGACCCTCAGTCGGAGCAGCCAGAAACTGTGATTACCAGTGCAGAAGGGTGGCCTTCTTCCAGCTGTACAGATATGCTGAACTAACCAAATCAGGCTAGAGCAGCTGTTAAAATATTAGCTTGTTTGCAGCTAGAGCAGGTGTTTTCAAGTATGCCAAGTTTGGCCTAGTGATACAGGCAGATCTAGGGGTAGACATATGAGAAGCCATCTTTCATTTCAGATACCATCATTCTTGGGGCTAATAATGATGAGAATCAAACAAAAGAAAACCAGCATGTATGATTCCTATACATTTATTTCATAAATAGAGAAAATACTAGGTGTAAAATGTCTGACAATCTGGGAGAGAAGGGTTTAAGATGGGAGATGTTTGGAGAAATTCCCTTTCTGAGAGAAACAGTTTGGCTGAGGGAAGATTTTTGGTGGCTGGCTGAAGTGAATGCTGAGTCCCAGAAAGTCATGTGTGGTTGTGTTTGGCCACCACAACTTCCAAATTGTCCTGTGAAATGGAGGTGTCACAGGAAAGTGACTATTACTTGTCAATAGAGGGATTATGGGATTTTTATCCTTTTTGATATTTCACTCTAAAAATCCCGATCATGTCCACTCATGATCAAATACCCAAACTGGGGGCCACAAATTCAAACACACACACATGCACACACACACACACACACACACACACACGATAATGTGATTCATTTGATACATAGAAGATTTCAGCCTTTTTCAGGCATTGCAGCAAGGGATTGTAGTTTTGCATCATCTGGCAGGCCAACGTTTCCTCTCACCTGAATTACAGCCATGGGTTATGCCTTTAGCTTTATTCCAGTCATCTCTCATCTCCTTATGGGTTGTAATGTAACTGGGAATTTTCATGAAGCCAGCCATATAAATTGGAATCTGTACTTTCCTCAACATATCCCCCCCCCCTTTTTATTTACTTCTGTTACTGGTATTATCTGTTAATCAAATGTAAAAGAAAGAAAGAAAGAGAGAGAGAGAGAGAGAGAGAGAGAGAGAGAGAGAGACGCAAATATCAAATTTGGCCTAAGTTCTTGTGGTGGGATACATGGTGTCCTCAGCTTACACATTATTATACCTGACCAAACTTCATAATAAAAATGGGATCAGTGGCCAAGACAGTGTGTGGAACACTATAATCTGTTTCTGTAGTGTGTCCTGCACAACCAGACAAAAAACAGTCACCTGGTTTTTCAGTGACAAATTGGATGTGGCAATGTACGCTGCTGATAGCCTTCTGAAGCCCACACAATTCAAAGTGGTATGAGTTGCAGTAGATGAAATTCATTGACTTTAAAGTTTACATTTGCCCTTGGACTCCTCCAACAGTGAAGAATGGTGTATTGAAGCTGTCCCACATCAATCTTGAGAACCTTGGAAGTTTCCCTGCCCTTGTCTACAAATATTACTAAAATCTTCAAGTCCTAAAGAAAAGATTGTCTTCATTTCTGACAACCTGCTCTGAAGTTTGGGCCCCCTTATTAAAGTTTATAATGATGGAGGGCTTGTTAGGGCATAACAAGTAGAAGGACATCTGTCATATGAGATAGAAATTTCCTCAACTGTTACGGACACCAATTTCTCACAAAAGAGTATTTGTTGCAGGGCAGATACCCATGTTCATTTGCAGAATAGCAGAGGTGGATTTAGGGAAGCACAGTTGGTTTGCCTGCGTGAGGCACTGAAATGAGAGGGTGCTGTGTGTGATTTTTTTTTGGGGGGGGGGTGAATAATCTCTGCTACTGCGCCACACATCCCTCAGATTGAAGTGCTCCAACTTACTCTATTTAACTAAGTATATATACTAAGTATATAGAGCCAGTGTGGTGTAGTGGTTAAGAGACTCGTAATCTGGTGAACCGGGTTCACTTCCCCGCTCCTCCACATGCAGGTGCTGGGTGACCTTGGGCTAGTCACACTTCTCTGAAGTCTCTCAGCCCCACTCACCTCACAGAGTGTTTGTTGTGGGGGAGGAAGGAAATGGAGAATGTTAGCCGCTTTGAGACTCCTTAGGGTGGTGATAAAGCGGGATATCAAATCCAAACTCTTCTTCTTCTTCTATCTAGGCTGCCTTTTGGAGTAAAATTTCCAAAAGGCAGCTTACATAAACAAACATAAAATAATATCATGTTTAATTGAAAGTGCTCATTTAAAAAGGCAGCCTAAAAACGATTAGCAGCCCAAGAATACACCATGCTGATTAACTAGTTATAATTGACAGCTTAAAAACAGCTTCGACCCAAGAGTGTGATAAAGCCTTTATGTGTGGGGGGGGGGGGGACACCAGCACTAAATAAATGTTTTTTAAAGGCTGGTTTCAAAGCCCAGACTGATAAGGCCATCACTCAGGGCAAATCACTTGGGACAAAGTTCAAACTGGGATCAACACTAAGAAGATCCTGGCTTGTGTGATACCTATCTGACGTATTCCATGCTTCCCTCTGAAGACTCTGCTGAGATTCCTTCTTCTTCTTTGGTGATCACTCGTAGCTGAGTAAGATTGCCTTCCATAAACACAGTTTTAACAATGAGTCCTTAAGTGACGGTGGAGGCCAATTCTGGAACCACATGTCCTTCCACAGTGGGGACATTGGTTTCCGGGCAGGAGCTGATCATGGTGAAGATTTGCCAAGCATGCCTTCCTCCTATCACGTTTCTCCCTTGTGTCCTGAGTTTGAGTGTCTTCAAAGCCCATGACACCTTTGGTAAAGGCTGTTCTCCAACTGGAGTGCTCGCAGGCGTTTCCCAATTGTTGGTGTTTATACAACATTTTTTTAGATTTGCCTTGAGACAGTCTTTAAACCTCTTTTGTTGACCACCAGCATTATACTTTCCATTTTTAAGTTCTGAATAGAGTAGTTGCTTTGGAAGACGATCATCAGGCATCCATACAACATGACCAGTCCAACAAAGTTGATGTTGAAGATTAGGGAATCACAATCATCATCACCATGTTTAAATAATCTTGGAGGAAATAACCATTTATCTGTTATTACAAAGTACATAGCAGACTAGACAGGATAAAGAATAACTTAAATATTTTCTTCATCTTCCACATATGCACACACAAATCTATCTGGCAGCCATCATTCATTGATCTCAACAGAAAATTAAGTGATGTTCACAATCACTCTTCCATTGAAAGCACTGAGACTTTAAGCTGCTTAATTTTGGACTTGATTGCTTCCTTATTCTGTTTCCTGACCCGCTTTTTGTATTGGTACACAACATGGAATTAAAACCACATGTTTGAGGAACAACAATCTGCAGCTATTTTTTCACTCACTCCATAATTATAAGAATAAAACGTTTTGTTTGTTTTACAGGTTTTGGTAGCCTCCACTCACTGTGAACTATTACAACTTTAATTTATAGCTTCATAGCTCAGGCATTTAGTTCAAGGTGTTTCGTAATTAATTTTCCATTATACTCTACTTTTATACAGCCTGCGTAAACTCATCCATAGATTTAGCTTTTAAACACACAGTGTTCCTGTAGTGTTTCAACTAACTGTTGCTTAAAATAGATTCATTGGGTTGTGTTCAGCTAAGTCTGACTCAGAGTGCATCCATTGAAATTGATGAATCAAATTTAGGACATAATCCTAACCATCAACTGGAATGAGTATGATAGGATGTGGTGGATATCTGACTCAGTCAGCAAGTTCTGAGTTTAGCTGGGTTATTTTGAATGCCCTGAGAAGTGGTGGAGGCCGGACTGGTCAGGAGAGACTAACACTGGATCCTAACTCCATTCAACCTTCAGTCATGTGATCTGGCAACCTATTGAAACTTACACCATCAAAAAGTGTAGTGTAAGAAAAACTCTATTGTAAAGGCTTGTTTCTCTCTACGCTTTTTTATATATGCTGGAGGCACCCCAGCCAGATGGGCATGATGCAAATATTATATTATATTTTATATATATATATATATATATATATATATATATATATATATATATATTATCATTATCATTACAGGCTTAGGCCAACTCAGCCTTCAGTAGTTCCAGTCCTGTATTTTATGTCAACTTCCCATCACTCCTTTCATCATGTCCATTATCTCCAGTGGTTGTACTCTGAGTAGGACTATCATTGAATACCATCCACTGAAATTAACATAGGTCCATAAATTTCAGTGGATCTGAGTAAAAATTAGTTGAATACAGCTCCATATGTCACTTTATTTGTTCTGTTTTGTTAGAATCAGTACTTTATATAAATTAAATGCTCACCGTTATCGCCTGTTTTCGAACAGCAAAACAAATTTCAGACCAAATCATTAATGGGGGGGGGGGGAGACCTTCACCCACAACTTTTACAAAATATCATTTCTGATGTGAGGGCATTCCACAGGGTGGATTTAACTACCAATAGGCCCTCTGCCTGTTTCCCTGTAACCTCACTTCTCTCACTGAGGGAACCTCCCGAAGGCCCTCGGAGCTGGACCTCAGTGTCTGGGCTGAACGATGGAGTTGGAGATGCTCCTTCAGGTATACTGGGCCAAAGCCATTTAGGGCTTTAAAGGCCAGCACCAACACTTTGAATTGTAGTAGGAAACATACTGGGAGCCAATGTAGGTCTTTCAGGACTGATGTTATATTGTCTTGGTGGCCACTCCCAGTCACCAATCTTGCTGCCGCATTCTGGATTAGTAGTAGTTTCCAGGTCACCTTCAAAGGTAGCCCCACGTAGAGCGCATTACAGTAGTCCAAGCAAGAGATAACCAGAGCATGTACCACTCTGGTGAGACAGTTGTCCATAATATGTTGCTTGGCATTTGTCTCAACCTGTGAACAGGAAGCAGGGATTTGCCAGAAAGTCCACCCCTAATATCTCCATGCACATAACTCCATTTGCTAAATCCCCGCCCTTCCCTGTGTTCAATGGAGAAAGTTTACAGGGAGCTTTTGCTTGTGTTCATGTGAATGCAAGTATAACACCTTACACAATCAGCGACCTTGTGTTATCAGTGACTGAAGCAGACATTGGTTTGGGGGCAAGGCTTGTGTGCACATCTCTCCCCCCACCCCTCATCCATGGATATAGTTTGCATGTTCAAGGAAATGCCTGAACACTCCTATAGAGCTGCATTCAAATTTGATACCTTCAGAGGAAACGGAAGTGTTTCAAAATCAGAATTCTAAATCTTCACTAATGGCAGACTTTGCAAAGGTAGTCTGGCCAGCTCTCTGATCTTAGACTAGCTCCATTATTGGAGATTGGCATCAAATATTTTAATTGCTAGGAAATAAAAGAACAGCTTCCATTTCCTTTGGATGCAGGTAATCTAACCCATATGGATACATTGATCCCCCCTCTTTTAAAAAGGAAATAATTATTGCCTTCCTCTTGCCTAATGAATGTTAGATTACCTCTGTCGTGGATGTATAGTACTCTAAGGGGCCCTTTGAATTGTCACAATTTAACTTGCATCTTTAGCAGCACAGAATTAACTCCCTTGAGTATCTGCAACAACAGATCTCTGGAAGGGGGTGCAGGAGCCATTAAAATTGTGGCTTTGAAGGGGCCTAGAAAACAACTGGAGTCCTCTTTTAATTATGGCCTTTACCAGCTATTAAGTTTTCAGCACAAGATCTCCAAAAACAAAGAATTAAAAATATTTCCTTTGTACTTTCTCTTCACGCTGTTCTGTTAAGCAGGTGAAAATTCCCCAAGAATGCTGTCATCCAAATGAGCTCCTTTCAAAAACAACACATTGTATGCTTTGCAGTTTTAGTTGTCTAATAGGAAGGGATGAATATATTCTGGGAACCTCTGCTAAAAGACAAAGCGACCTCTACTCTTTTACAGGTGATAAACGCTGGCTCAGTCGGTGCGGCTGGTAAAGAGACGTGGGCCACTGGTTTTTATAGGATTCAAAAAGGCAATTAAAGACCATAATTAAAATGCATGATGAGGGTCAGTCATACTCTGCTCTGACACTTTCTCTAATTATGTATCAGTCAACTGTGGACAATTTTGCTGGCATCAGCTTCATCCTCATTTATTATGTATACCTCCCAATCAAACCAATTTTATGGTTTCATAAACATACTGGGCCAGCCCCCTTAAAAAAAAAATCTAATCAGTAGCATATCAATAGCAGCCTAAGAAACTGTTCCATAACCACTTGTATCTTAGATAATGGCAATGACTCACCTGTAGCTTCATCACTAGAAAGATGCATTGGGTTGGACCCAGAAGGTGGGATGTAGCATGGGAGCAGCCCCCAAATCAGGCAGAGGCACCTTAAGAAAAGTACTGGATGATATTCAACACATTCATTCCATTGGTGCAAGGACTTCTGGCTGTTCAACCTGACCAAGGCCTTTGACACTGTAAATAGCAATGCCCTGCGAACTGTCCTTCTGAAAAGTGACTGCCCAGATAAATTTTTGAACATCCTTCGACTCCTCCATGATAATATGATAGCAACAATCGCAGATAACAATGGCTCTCAAAGTGAACCATTCATAGTGGGATCAGGTGTTAAACAGGGATGTGTCATCGTCCCAACTCATATTTATTATTATTTTTTGCCATGATCCTACACTTTGTCAAAGGAAAACTCCCCACCGGAGTAGAAATCGTATATTGAACAGATGAAAAGCTCTTTAATCTGAGTAGGCTGAAAGCAAAGAGTAAGGTTACCATAACTTCCACCATAGAACATCAGTATGCTGATGACAACGTTTTGTGTGCACACTCAGAGGATGACCTCCAAACCATCGTAAATATCTTAATGCGCCGTTGCTATTTATTTGGGTTTGTTTGTTTTTTTGCTTGAATTACCGTATTTTTCGCCCTATATGGTGCACCACCCCATAGGGCGCACCTAGTTTTCAGGGGGGGGATAAAGGAAAATAATATTATTCCCCCCCCCCCCGCAGCTCTGGGAGCTACTCCAAGACCTTCTCCCTGCTTTTGCGGGAGGTGGCGGAATTCCCCCACCTCCCATGAAAACCCACAGGAGCCACGCGCGACTCCTGCGGGCTTTTCGACCAGAAGGGAGAAGGGACTGAAACGACCAGTCAGTCCCTTGTCCCTCCTCGGGGAAAAGCCCCCAAGAGTGGCGCACACCTCATAGAAAAGCCCGCAGAAGCTGCACAGCCTTTAAAGAGCGTGCGGCTTCTGCGTGCTTTTGCGGGAGGTGGGGGAATTCCCCCATCTCCCGCAAAAGCCCACAGGAGGGAGAAGGGACTGACTTCTCCCTACTTGGGGAAAAGCCCCCAAGAGCGGCGTGCTCTTTAAAGGCTGCACGGCTCCTGCGGGCTTTTCGACCCAGCTTGTGGGGCTGGCAATGGGGGGAAGCGCTGCCTCCAAACCAGGTCGGAGAGTAGCGCGAAGGTGTCCCACGCCTTCCCGCTGCCCCCTGATCCTCGGGGGCTGGCGATGGGGGGAAGCACTGCTTTCCCCCACCGCCATCCTCAAAGAGCAGACTCTCCTGGCTTCAGCGAAAGCAACGTGATGCCTCAGGAGCGCAGGCTTTGGAGGCTTCGCGTTGCTATCGCTGAAGCCAAGGAGCCTGCATCCGCCCCATAGGATGCACACACATTTCCCCTTCATTTTTGGAGGGGGAAAATTGTGTCCTATAGGGCAAAAAATACAGTATACCTTGCCATTCCTCCCATGAGGAGGAAACAGCATATACGGTTGTTCCCTCTCCCACGATTTCAACCTCACAACAACACTGTGAGTCCGTCTGAGTAAGAGTTTGTGAGCAGCCTATGGGCACCCAGTGATTTGAAATGGCTGGTTGCTTCTCTTTAGTCCTTGTCTCACAAACCATGGTACCACTACACTGGCTCAGAATGGTACTGACTGTCCAAGATTTTAAGGCAGAGTTCTATCCAAGTGGCCTCAAATTGCCTACAGATTGCAGTGCCCATGGGTGGTACCCTTATCCATCACCTTCCGTTTCATGGTAGCATTTATTTTAATCTCTCGCTGAGGGTATATAATTCCCTTAGTCATTTCTTATATTTGGAACTCTGACTTAGCGGGGGGGGGGGGGGAGAGTTCCAGCAAAGTAAATTGTCTCAGCAGTTCTCTTATTTTGCTGACGCATTGAAAGAATTCCAGTGGAGTTCTGAGGATCAAATTTCCTTTACAAAAGCCTTATCAGGAAGTTAGCCTCAACTTGGTGGTAGACATTTCTAATTTGTTTCCCTCCCACCCACCCCTCTTAAAAAAAAATAAGAAATCGAGAGGTGAAACAGGACTGCCTTTCTGTAAAGATTGTGAAAGAAATAAACTAAGCAAATTCTTCCTTTCTTCACTTCCTTTACCTTTTCATCCTGGTTCTCCTCTCCCTTTTCTAGGATTATGTTATTTAAATTAGTTCATATTTTTTTCTAGAGCCATGGAACTGCCCCTTTAAAGTTGGGATTTGTGCCATATACCACTCCCAATATATAGCCAATTGGAAAAAACCCAATAAAAAGAAGAAGTATAGAAATTGCTTCCTCTACCCAGCATTGAGAGAGAGAGAGAGAGAGAGAGAGAGAGAGAGAGAGAGAGAGAGAAGTGAGGTGCCATTTGAGGTTCAGAGACTGGTTACAATTATTAGTAGGAAAGCAGCATTCTCAGCACAGTTCATAAGGATATATTCAGTGCTATTTTTTGTAGAAAAAATTAGGTTCCATAACTCACCACAGACACCATCGTTGTTCTCTTGGAATGGTGCCCACCTGAGAGGTGCCAGAGCTCATCTGAAAGGTGCCAGAACTGAGTTCCTATGAGTTCCCCCTGAAAAAAAAGCCCTGGATATATTCAAGATTCAGTTTTAGAATAAAAAGGTGGGAGACATAATCCAACAGAAGGGGAGCACTACCAGGGCTCATCTGAATAGTATTGTCTTCAGTTGGCAGGTGTCAGTATCTTTCCTTATAGCGTGGGGAGAGAGACTGTGTTTGCCGTCAGGGGGTGGCTGTGCAAAGGAAAGTCAAAAGTTCAGCCTAGGATCCTAGCAATTCAAGGGAAACAGAAATCTAATCAAAACTCCACTCTCTTTCTGATTGGCTAACAAGGGCATGGGGAACTGTTGGCCCTCCAGAGGTCACTGAACTACAACTCCCATAATCCCTGGCCATTGGGCATGCTTGCTGGGACTGATGAGCCTTGCGATTCAGCAACAACTGGAAGGCTAAAAAGTTGTGCTAGAGCAGTGAATTATATATGCCAAAGTAGAAAATAAGGGGCCAGAAATTTTTTGAGGCAAAGCACTACTAGCGAGAAAAAGGGCTGAAACACTTTAAGAGGGCTGGGATACCAGAAAGGGTTAAGGACAGTACTGTTGGGCAATACACCCAAAACTAGGAGAAGACTCAGAAGTTGAACCAAGGGATGCAAGTGGACAAGTATTATGTAGCTTGGTTAGGTAAACAGTTTAGAATAGATTTAGCTGTGTGTGTTTATCGCTGGGGTTCAGTTGTTGCTATTAGTTATTACGGGTAACTGCTCAAACTGTGAGGGGATGCGGGTGGCGCTGTGGGTTAAACCACAGAGCCTAGGACTTGCCTATCAGAAGGTCGGCGGTTCGAATCCCCGCGACGGGGTGAGCTCCCATTGCTCAGTCCCAGCTCCTGCCAACCTAGCAGTTCGCAAGCACGTCCAAGTGCAAGTAGATAAATAGGTACCACTCTGGCTGGAAGGTGAACGGCGTTTCCGTGCACTCTCTGGCTCGTCAGAAGTGGCTTAGTCATGCTGGCCACATGAAGCTGTACGTTGACTCCTTCGGCCAATAAAGCAACCCCAGAGTCAGCCACGACTGGACCTCACGGTCGGGGTCCCTTTACCTTTTACTCAAACTGCAATGTGATTTTTTTCCCTTCCAAAATTATTTTACCAAAGACTGTTTAACTAAAACAAAACCTTAACTGTACTGACAGTTTGGTTTGGGGGGAAATGGGCCCTTATTATTCACCCCTTGCTTAATTTCTATCCCACTCTACCTAGTCTACCTGTTAGTATACTTTTAGTACAAGGAGGAGGTTGGGACAGTTACAGTCACAAAATTTAAAGGGGCGGTTAGTGGTGGTGGCCAAAGGCGGGGGGAAAATATCAATTTAACAAGATGGTGGTGCTTGTTTGCCTGTTTGCTTGTTCCCTTCCCTCTCTCGGTGTAGGCTATAGCCCATGCAGTCACAGTCCACAACATAATATTTTTCGTGTGAACTGAACCAGACAAATTGTGGTAAAGTCTGAAAAGGCTTACATGTCATATTTCCTCAGGATCTGAATAGTATGATGAATCCAGGCATGGCATGAGCTACTCCTTCATCTGTTATACCTTTATACTTCATTGTTTCTCCCCTATTGGGGCACTGAGGTTAATAAATGTATTTCTTTCAAATTGAGCCCTGTTAAAAATGACAAAAGTTTGAATACTGCTGCCTTGTGCATGTCATCTATTAACGCTTAACATCATTTCCCACTGAGCTGTCGTTTTCCATTCCTCTTATCGCTTTACCAAATGCAAATGAAGTAATTATCTAGTTAAATTCTGAACAGGCATTATTCATTTCAGAAATCCGTACTTTGTAGTGCAAAGGAAGCATTTTCTCCACCTTTGGCACTTTACAATAAACTCATTTTGATTTAAATTGATTGCTGTGGGATTATCTTGAAGTCATTAAAATATTGCTGTATTGACATTTGCTAATGTCTTTAATTAGCCATTTCAAATTCTAGGGTTTGGTATTAAACATGCACAGATATGACTGTAGCTCAGTAGCGCCGGTTGTTTTCTTGTATATTTCTGCTAAGGGAATTGATGTTTCATTGTGGGAAAAGGATGCACAGGGGTTCTTCAAAGAGTTTGCCTCCTAGCTGGAAGTCCCAGAGTCTGCATCACCTGGGGCTGAGCTATTGCCCAGCTCCCACCCATGCAACTCCCACAAGATGTGCTGCCATCCCATTGGAATTAAAGAATTCCAGTGATTTCTGTCTAGGGCAGTAACTTCGCCTACCCTAGGTGGAATCTACACACATGTTAAAAACATTGTAAAAATGTGTTGTTGTTTTTAAACCGTTTTGAAAAATGCATTGAATTTGCTATAGCTCACCATTACTGTCTAGCAATGGGTACAATCCAGCCAAAATTGAGCACATTTAAGTTTGACTACTTCAATGGAAAATAATGCATGCTCTGCATACTTTCATCATAATCAATGGGCATCAAAAGTGCTTAATGTCTGGATCATACCTCATTGATCAACTGCACTGTGGGAGTCATGATTTGCTTGTACAATTACATAACGGAACTGGTAATAGGTCCCTGTAATATCTCTTCAGTGGCATTTATACCAAGGACAGTGTTGACCAAACTTGGGTCTCCAGCTGTTTTTGGACTAGCATCCCCATCACCCCTGACCAATGGTCCTGCTAGCTAGGGATGATAGGAATTGTAGTCCAAAAACAGCTGGAGACCCAAGTTTGGCCAACACTGACCTAGGACAATGATAACAGCATTCTACACACATATAAAAAACACATATATCTACACATACATATCTACACACACATAAAAAACACTGTGAAAATGCTTTTAAAAAAATCATTTTGAAAAATACATTGAATTTTGCATAGCTCACTGTCATCCATCTAGTGTCACTATTGTATATTGCACTTTACAACACATTCAAAGCATTTTATTTTCAGCTGTATAGCTGAGTCTTCTAGTCTAAGGTTACCAGACGTCCCCATTTCCCAGGGAAAGTCCCCGGATTTACAAATCAGTCCCCATACAAAATCCATTGAAGTTGAAAAGTGTCCCCGGATTCATTGAAAAAAAATCTGGTAACCTTATTCTAGTTGGCAACTAGTTCCACACCCTAGAGCATGTCTCCAAGCCTAGATATTGAACTACAACCTCTATCAAACCCAGGCTGTGTGTCCAATGGTAATGGGTGATGAGAACTATAGTCCAGAAATCTGCGAACCCCAATTGGGTACAAGCTGTTCTAGAAGAAGTGTGGAGCTGTAACCGCAGGTTGCCTCCCAGCCTCCAAAATGAGAACTCTGAAAGTGCAACTGGTGATAAGGTGCACAGATTCACTAAGTATGTGGCCTAAAGAAAATGGGTCTGTTCATAGAAGACACCTGTCTGCTTTCTTACTGACTTAAAGATTAGTTTCTAGTATAAGTTTCTAGTCTACTTTGGATCACCAGCCCATCTAAGCAGTTATTATCAACTTGGTACCCTCCATATGTTTTTGACTACAACTCTCATTGTTCCTAACTATCAGTCTTGAGGAACCCTTTCCTTCCCCCTGATGGCACCAAGAGGCAAGGAGGAAAGAAGAAAGCTCTTATGTATGATTTATTCAGTCATCAGGGTAAAAGACACAGAATCCCGGTCAATCCTCCATAATGCTCGCACTGAACTCCTCCCCCTTCCCTCTCTAGCAACAACACCTCTGTGGCATTCGCCAATGGACAATTGTCTCTGTGCTCTTTGTTTTAGCACCCTTAATGAATGGTGTTTTTTGGGAGTAGGGTGGTTTGGGTATGCTGATCATTGACCTGCCAGCTAGCTGCTCTGTCTCCCCTCCTCCTTCTAACACAGCATAACTCGGCTGTTTGCCTGTCTCTGAGCTGCTATCTCCCTCAAAGTCCTACTGTAATTCAAAACTGCCTTCCTCCTCACTGTAAGCTACAGGAAAGGGGGGGGAGACACCTCCACCATTCCTTCTCCTCTTCAGTACAATCCCTGAGACTAACCATTGGTCATATGGGGGCTGAGGAAGTTAGTCATCCTCATTAATTTCAATGGGTCTACTCAGAGTAAAACAACCCATGGAAACTGGTTCCCCAGTTTCAGGAACATGTCCATACTATTTAAACACTATTAATTCCTATCTAATCTCTTTCTCTGATACACAGGTAACCACTAGTTTATGTTTCTATATTCCTGCAGAGCTCAAAAGGCAACAATAATGACTAATAATCTACTCCTATGGATTAGTTCTATCGCACTAACCTGAGATGTCAACATGAGAGAATACGATTTGCACATCAGCATAATGTGCCAGTAACTCATGAAGCCTGAAATCCTTTTCTTATTTACTCAGATGTATACATACTCTGGTTTCTTTTAAGATCATACTCAAATGGAAATACCATTAATTCAATGGGATTTACCTCCAAATTACATGTGCACAGGATTGTGGCCTTGGGGTTGGGTCATTAGTCATAAGGCTTATGCTCAGTTTTGTTGTCTGATGTTGAATTTAAATTAATTTGGGAAGTGAGACTTACATATTTCATTGGAAATTTGTCTACCTCTATTTAAAGCTACCAAATTGTGGAAGATTCATGTTCCTTGAGAGTATGAGGAATTAAACATGTGAAAGTCTTATTTTGTAATGCATTGTTAAGTCTTAAAGATCACAGCCTGGAATGGAAAGACTGCTATTTCAGACCATTATTATGTTTCAATAAAAAATGAAAATTACCAGGTAAGATTCATTGGATGAGATAATGCATATAAAAGACTCCTGTAATTGTTATTACTTTCCTCCCTGTGCAAATTATCAAAGCAGTCACTTTTAACTAGTTGTGCGTGGGTGGTTTAATGCTCACCTCATTGCATTCATTGCATTGGCATAACAACTGTATACATATAATATTATTGTAGTGTCACTATATCAGAAAAGGTAGATATTAGTCCTGCTTAGATGTTCATTAATTGTATCTGTGGATGGGCCATAGGTCTGGGAATACCAATCCCTGTGGCTCCATCCTTTTCCTTCTTACAGTGACTGGGAAGGTCTGAAGTGGGGTTCTCAACTAAGGTAAAAGGTAAAGGTAAAGGGACCCCTGACCATTAGGTCCAGTCATGGCTGACTCTGGGGTTGTGGTGCTCATCTCACGTTATTGGCTGAGGGAGCCGGCGTACAGCTTCCGGGTCATGTGGCCAGCATGACAAAGCCACTTCTGGCAAACCAGAGCAGTGTACGGAAACACCGTTTACCTTCCCGCCGGAGCGGTACCTATTTATCTACTTGCACGTTGACGTGTTTTTGAACTGCTAGGTTGGCAGGGGCAGGGACTGAGCAATGGGAGCTCACCCCGTCGCGAAGATTTGAACTGCCGACCTTCTGATTGGCAAGTCCTAGGCTCTGTGGTTTAACCCACAGTGCCACCCGCATCCCTCTCAACTAAGGGGAGGAGTGTAAAAACATGCTCACACACTCCCTTCAAACCTTCTCACGGAATGAGAGTAGACTGAGATGGAGTGGACACAGCCCTGAACATTTATACAATCACCTGCCTCTATATAGATGCCACAACCAGGTCCCAACATCTCATCTGCCACCATGCAGCCCAAGCAAGAGGGGAGCCCCAGCTGTAGCATCTCAATACCACTGGCAAGCCATCAAGATGACAGCAGAGTGAGGAGGGCTGCATTCCCCCTCTTTCTTTTTAACAGGACATCTCCTCTTATTCCATGGCTGCTATGCTTGCTCGGGAGTCTTTGGTAAGGACTTTACCAAAAGCTTCTTGTAAGTCAAGGTCAGGCATGGGCATACTCGGCCCTCCAGATGTTTTAGGACTACAACTCCCATCATCCCTGACCACTGGTGCTGTTAGCTATGGATGATGGGAGTTTTAGTCCCAAAACATCTGGAGGGCCGAGTTTGTCTATGTCTGGTCTAGGTCAACTCGATCACCTCTAACTATATGCTATATGTTGACACTCTCAAATAACTCTAATAAGCTAGAGAGGCAATATATATCTTTGCAGAAGCCAAGCTGGTTCTGCTTCAGCCAGACTTGTTCTTCTGTAAACTATTTTTTTTTTTTGTCCTGTCTGACATTCAAGGCAGTCAATATGGCATGCATGTGTGTGCACACACGCACACACATATTTGCCCTCTCTCCATTAAAAAAAAATAAAGCAGTAACTAAAACAAGGTACAAATCTCATTTTATCTCAGTGAGAGGGACTTTGAGATTCAAAATCACAATCTCAGGGTTATCAATGAGGAAAAAAATAAGAACGTGTGGCCTAAACCAGGGGTGGAGAACCAATTATACTCCAGATGTTTCTGGACTACAGCTCCTATCATCCCTGACCACTGGCCATGCTGAACTGTTACTGATGGGAGTTGGAGCCCAACATCTGGCGAGCCCTATGCCTTCTACCACTAACAGCAGAGATAGGGAATCTATGGCAGATGTTGTAGGACTACAGCTCCCATCATCCCTAACTATCAGACATGCTGGATGGGACTGAGGAAAGTTGGAATCCAACAAAATCTAGAGGACCACAAATTCCCTATCCTTGGCTTAAACTAGACCGCTGAGCCACTCTTCCCAAGATGAGATGGAAGAAGTCGCTCAGAGAAAAGGGAGTTGATAATCCAAAGTAAGTGACTTACAATATCTTAAAATATTGGTTTATGGACCTCTCTAAATTTGAGACTGTATCCTCACAGACTTATGAGGATATAGCCTTGTGTTTATGAAGAATGCTGGATTAAAATAGATCCATATTAAAATTCTAGGAACCAGCAAGATGGGGGTCCATTTTTACATCAGAATTTCTTCCATATTCAGTCATGTTCCCTCTGACTCACTGGACACAGATTTAATTTAGCAAATATATCAATATTTAAGAGTCTTCATTACTTTTTCATATATTACTCATTAGACATTATAAAATATGAAAATTGCATGTGCTCTTTTAGAAGTATGGGATTCAATATCTGGAGGGCAGAAAATGTCTCCTGTTCGACTGTGAAGTTAATTTTTATTTCAATCATTCTGCAAAGCATTTTACTTTTTTATTATGGGACCAAGTTTTCATAACTTCATCATCACTTCAAGGGACTGTCATGTTAATATCTACAATTCTGATGGAAAATAAAAGTTCTTCCATATTAGCAGTGAGATTGGGTCATTCAGTAAAATCTTTCCCACAGCAATGGCCTTCACACATATGGAAATTCTTTGGATGTGAAGCTCCTTTAGGAACTTGTAAAGAAAGACCTTCAAAATGCAACAGGACTCTTGAAAGCCATGCATATTATTTTATGATTTTATAACTGCTCGCATGGAGGTTAATGGCACTTGAGCCATATTGTTTTGGCTCACAAAATGAGGGTGACCTCATAAGACATTAGATGCATATGCAGCTTTAGTTATCTAGTATGAATATAACCTAAACAAGTTTTAGTTGCCAAAATACACTATGAGGACAAAACTTGCCACCTCCATGCATACTTGAGTTCCACCATTGATACAGTGTCTTTCAAGGTGTCTAATAAACCATTCTGCCTTATTTTGTCAGTTACCGGTGCCTGAAAATGTGGACAAGATGCTTGCAGCTGTACAGTACAAATATGCTTATTTGTGTCAACCATGGAGAGTAGATTATGTATATCCAGGGTGTAGTGAACAGATCTTTGTGCAATGAGGTGGTTGCTCCTCACTGGCTAATGTCATAGTCTTAATTTTGTCTCTCTCCTTGGGAGTGTTTGGCTAATGTTTCCCTGGTAGGTATTTTAGATGCAAGCTTCACTAATCCATAAAAACACACACATGTGAATCTCAGAAAATCTGCACCCATCTTTGACACCACTGCCTCTTAGGGAATTGCACCACCAGAGGATAGTAGCCTGAAGATGATGCATTGCTTTCCTTGGACTAAAAGGTATTCTGTCTCAGAAGCAATAGTAGAACCCCAGTATCCCGTATGCTGCTGGAGACAATAGCTTCTAAAACAGACTGGGACCCTTTAAGAGGAGAAGCTTAACCTATCTGCTTTGTAGATTAAGCTACAATTCTACTTAAGGCTCAGACTTCAGTTATTGCAGCACTTTCAAACCTGCCTCTTCTGACTTCAAGCCTAGGCTCCATTTGGAGATCTCCAATGTGCTACCTTCTTTCCCCATTTGCCTTCTGGACTTTGTTCTCTGCTTTGTCTGGCTTTGCTTGTTAGTCTCTAACCTGCTTCGCTTGAATTTAACTAGCGGTTAAAACCTCGTTTCTGCTTGACTTACTGGGTTCTGAACGTCCCTGGGATCTGCACACACATAATTCACTTTGGCTAGAATCCTGTCCTGTTTGGCTGATGTCACTTCTTGGGACAGAGTAGCTTAGAATTAGTTAAAATCAACGGTGATTGAAGAATTAGTGAGAATTCTCAAATGTTTCAGTGAGCTCAGGATTTAAGCAAAGCAGCAAAGCACAAAAAGTTTTTTTTTTTTTAACGGAAAATATATATATATCAAACTCAGTCAATTTCTAGCACTTGGTGCCTGGTTGCAGCTGATTGTCAGAATGGGCACCTGTTGCCAGAAGGTGCTCAGGAAATTGGTAGCTCATATTTTCATGCTGTTGATGCCATAAACATTATTTTTTCTTTTAACCGCTGCCGGTTTATGACTTGGCCTCTCCTGTTGAGAAGATTGCTAACAGAGACATCAAACACTGGCAGTGTTTAGTGAAGCATTTGTGCTGTTCAGAAAGATTGTCTGCGTTTGGGGAAAATATGTGCAGGCTTATGAAAAAAGGAATATTCCTTTGTGTGTGCCTCTACCCATCCCTTCCTCCTGCTTTGATGCAGAAATGTTTTTGTTGTTATGCATCGAAACTCTGCACTTTCCTTAGGCAAAATATAGTATGGAAATATCTTCAATAGGTTTACTCAAACTTAGTTGGCTACGCCCCACAGCTTTCCTGCTTCCAATGGATTGAGCTCCTTTCCCACCCCTTGGTAGTACTGTTCAGACCATTTTTTCTCCATCCTTATATCATGTCTCTGTTTATTCTATCATTACATACACCACAAGATTTTACATACAGTGAAGTAGCCAGCCTAGCTGTAAAAAAGACTATAAAGAGTGTTGTAAAAATGGGTAATATATGAGAGGCTTTATCCTTTAAAAAAAACTGATGGAAATCTAGATCTATACAGGATTCAGTGGAGGGGATCTTTTTCAAGAAAGGGCACCCAGAACACAGAAGGCAAAAGTGAACACATGAGGCAGTGTGTGATGAAGACATAAGTCTTGATGCCACACCAGGCTCTAAATCCAAAGAACTATAGTGTGCACATATGGGAGAAAGCAGGGCATCATTGGCTGCTTTTGTCCAGTGGTACCCACTGCAAAAGACAAAAAACAACAGTAGCCTCACTGGGCATGAGCACACCTGTAGCTAAATACCAGTTCCCCCCCCCCCAATGCAAAGCCACTAAATTCACTCATTTCCTTGGCTATTTTTGATGCTGCAATAGCAGCAACCTTCTGCACTTCAGTAGCAAAACTTGTTAGGTGTTGTGGAGTGCGTCTTTAGTTCAGAAAATAAGTGTTCTGCAGGACCTGAAGTTTGGGAAGTGCTCTTTCATAGCAGCAACGTTTGGTCCCACTGGTGGCAAAAAGGGACAGGCGGCAATTCTAGTATGAAGCAGATCTTGTAATTATGAGATGAAGTCAAGAAAATTGTTATTAGAAAAGCAACAACACTGAAACTGAATGCCAGTTCCAGAAGACATATACTCCTCTTTCACCTAATAGCTTGGATTACCAGACATTTGCTTGCTAGCTATTGCACCTGTTAGCAAACGAGAATGCAAATGTGTACTTTCTGTCTTCTTTTTAATTAAAAAAAAAAGATTGAAGTTTTTAGTTTCTTAATCGTTTTATACCATGTCAATTGCTAGTTAAAACAATACTGATACCCATGCAACTTGCCTCTAACTCACTATCCACTGTGGTGCATCACAACCTTAATTTCTCTGTCAAACTTCCAGGTGCCAAAAAGGGTAAAATGGAGTCATGTGACAGAAACATTTTTATCCTGGGAAATGTTGACTGCGCTAGCATTCAGAAGCATTTGAAATCCCAGTTATGAATATTACATACAAATGCCATGTACTTTTTGCTATTTAGGTTGCAACCCCAAAAACTCCAGAGAAACCCCTTATGTCTGGTTGTGGGCTGGAGGTTTGAACAAAGACATCCCTCTACCTGCTTTTGTTGGCTGAGCTGAGCTGATCAGACACCAAATGTGTGGGCTGAAGGTTCACGGGCAGTATCCTTATCAGTGGAGCCCAGCAGAAAGCCACCAAGTCCGCTCCACTCCCCCATGGGGAGGAGTTGCGGTGGACCACATGGCCACCGCCTCTCCTCCAGGGGTGGGGGACGAAGTCCCACGTTGCCAGGGGATCCCGGCCATGTCATCGCCAGCTGGCCAATCCTGGGGCTGAGGTGTGTGGCTGGGACCGTTTAAGCTGTGGCGCGAGTCGGAGGGCTTCCTCTTGGCTCGCATCTTCAAACTCTTGCCCTCCCTCCCTCTTTTACAGGTTTCTTTTTTCTTTGGCCTTGCTATGGACCTCAGTTGGTCACTGTTGAGGGGCCTGGTAGGAATTTTTCCACTTGGCAAAATCGGCATGGGGCCATTTGGTTTTCGCCTACCTTGTAGCAAACGCCACAACTTTGTAAGGTTTTGCAGTTAGGCATTGTTTGACCTTATGATGGGGGAGGGGAGGTGTGGCCATCACCTGCCCCTCCAAGCTTAAGGGTATTCCGTTAAAGTAATCCGGGGGTGTGGTCTTGTCCGAAGCCCAGGGCAGGGCTAGGGCCATAACACAACCCTGAGGGGAACATCTCAGAGAGCTCAAGTTGGTCTGCATCGACGGGGCTCCCCTGTCTGGTGGTTTACCCTTACCCGACTTCCTGCGCAAAGGGCATGAGTCAGATATAGTCGGGTCCATTCAATGCCTAAGCCAATACCGCTCACTTTCTGTAATCAATAAAGTTGTGGCCAAAATTTGCCCAATAACATTAACATAATATCTGTGTCCTGGTGTCTTATTCTCTATGAGGGGGTGGTTGCGGGGTCTTGACATGCAAATGAGAAGTTAGGAGGATGGGGCTGAGCTCAGCTGAAATTCACTGAAGCTTGAGTCACTCACAGTCAGCACCAGCCAGCATCAGGCCCAATCCAGGTCTGTTTGCTGTGCCAGCCTGGTTCTGAAAGTGTTGGCGTTCCATTTGGCACTCAAAGGTCTGATTCAGTATATGCTCAATATATATATATATATATATATATATATATATATATATATATGCTGTGCACAGACAGCTGAGAAGAAGAATTTAATTTTATGTATTTATTTTAAAAATATTTATATACTGCTGCATCATCAAAAATATATCACAGCGGTTTACAACCATATAAAAACACAAAACCGTAAAACTCAGTGGAAACTCTCCCAATTACAACTATTTTTGGTTTGGCAATTTTGAATGACTGCGTTTAAAGAAACAGATTCAGGATGGATCACCCTTGCTCTGAAAAGGCAAAATTTGCCTTAAATGTAGTCAAATTGTATTGGCTATGTAGCCATGAAGCTACTTTGCAAATCCTGATTAGCTGGTATCACTATCCTTGCTTTTGGGTTCTGAAGATTCACAACTGTTTCAATAGCCTTTGTTCTAAATAATGACAGAAACAGTAAGAAATGGAGCAGGGTAGTTCAGTCGATAGAGCATGAAACTCTTCATCTCAGGGTTGTGGGTTGAGCCCCATGTTTGGCAAAATATCCCTGATTGCAGGGGGTTGGTCTAGATGACCATCGGGGCCCTCCCAGCAACTATAAGATTCTGTGTAGTAGTGACTGGAACAGGAGTGAGAATACCTTTAAAAGATAATGGTAAAGGACCCCTGACAGTTAAGTCCAGTCGCGAACGACTCTGGGACTGTGGCGCTCATCTCGCTTTACTGGCCGAGGGAGCCAACGTTTGTCCGCAGACAGTTTGTCCGCAGACATGTGACTAGCATGACTAAGCCGCTTCTGGCAAAGCCAGAGCAGCGCATGGAAATGCTGTTTACCTTCCCACCGGAGTGGTACCTATTTATCTACTTGCACTTTGACTTGCTTTTGAATGGCTACTGTAGGTTGGCAGGAGCTGGGACCGAGCAATGGGAGCTCACCCCATTGCAGGGATTTGAACCGCCGACCTTCTGATCGGCAAGCCCTAGGCTCAGTGGTTTAGACCACAGCTCCAACCGCGTCCATACCTTACTTCCACCCTATATTTGGGCACATTATGGCAACTAATTCACTTGTTGCTGCTGTCAAGGAAAGTAGGAGCAGGAATAGCTAGTGCAGAGGGGGCCACTAGGTGGCGCATTGGAAGATGGCTGACAATAACATCTCTCCGACCCACACGAGGTAATTTGGAGGCTATGATGGGGGTAATTAGCCTCCTTAACCCCACCAGGATTGTGGTGGGGACGGCCCTTGCCTGCTGTGCCCTATACCACCCCCGAATTTGTGGGGGTGGGGGCACTAGGCACAAAGCCCTCCTGTGGGATTTTCGGCACTCCTTGACGCCGTCCCCGATTCGCGCCGCTGGTTGCAATGATCTTTAAAAGAAACAATTTGGACGAGATTAATTGCACATACATCAAGGAAAAAGGGGAGTAAAGACTGCTGACAGAAGAGATCTCTGATAACAAGACAAGAATAAAATATGAGAAGATACGTCAAGATACGGTATGACAAATGACTGAGGGGGGAGGGGGGGAAAACCTGCCTTTCCTTTTTCTATCTGATTTAACAAGAATCCCCTCCCCTAATGAGTCAGAAATTAAGGACTTAAGCTGTGGATTTAAGGCTGTGTGGAGATAAACTTTCGATCCAAAGCAATGTTTCAAGATGAAGCTGGAAAGCTAAGAGTTTTGGAGTGACGCAGTCAAAAATAAAATGCCATCGCCATTTTGGGAGGCGTTGTTGGAGCTCTTGGGTCTGGGAGGAGAAAGAGAGAAATAGAGTTGTTTACATATCGTGAATCAACTTCTCGGTGGGACTTAAGAGCGACAAATGCCAAAATTTACGATGGAAAGAGTGATGTTATCTACGAAGGAGATATATGGAAACCATCTGGACTTAGTGGAGGAACGGGAAATCCACACAGGAATATTATACTTGCTATCGGCTTAAGGAGACTAACAGAAGAGATCGTAAAGGAAAAAGAGAAATTATATGAACAAGATATGATGTGGCAACACCAAGATAAGACTGGATAGAATTATGAACTTTGTTTGGACTGATTGGGACTGATTTGGACATTAACGCAGTAATAAGAAGATGATCTGAATCCCCCTTTGGATCTTGAAGTATGGGTTCCCCCAACAAAATTTAAAAATTTGGCTTTGTAATTTGGAATTTATATGATGTGATTTAATTTGATGTGATTGGCCAGTTAATAAAAATTATTTTTAAAAAAAAAGAATAGCTAGTGCAAAAATTCATGAGAATAGCTAACCATCGGATATGAAACTGAGCAAATACCGATAAGGATGTGTGCAACATGCAGTTCACACATTCAAACTGGATCTTCCACAATGAATTCTTTGCTTGCCCTTTGACAGGCTTAGGGTTTACTGTGCTTTTCCTATAGTGCATTAACCCTAAAAATAGACAAATTACTCAAATTTTGCATACCCATGCTTGGATGTTCAACACCCTACAGCAGCCCCATTGCTTTCAGAGACATTGATTCTCTTGTGATTAGGATCACAAGTTTGCTCATTAGAAGATATCCCTCTTCAGTTGCAATACTGTGGGTAGGGGAGAAATGTAGGGATGTCAGTTACTGTGTGAATCAGCTAGATGGCACTCTAGCATAATAACAAGTTGCCCACTTTGCAGACCACTGGAGGAAGTTCCATGTGTACTGGGGAATGATAATTAATAATGGCATAGAACTTTACACAAGTCTTCCCCTTCCCACTCTCAGCCATTTCAGCATATTCTGGGAAAGCAATTTATAATCAATGGGTTAGAGGCTGTGGCAATTTGTTCCTTCCACGGCTCCCTGAGATGCACCACTAATCCCTACCCCATTTCAATGTTCTTTCCTATTCTCCCTGACTTCCGTGCTGTGGCCATTTGTAGTGCAGTGCATATAGCCAGAATGCATGTGGTCATCTGCTGATACTACATGGTGTCACTAGTTGATGGGCCACTGGTGGTTTCATGAAAATGGCTTCATTCAAAATGCAGGTGATCTCCCCTCTTCCTCATGAAATAGATATTAAAAAACCATTCAAGTCACTTTAGACACAGAAGCGGGGCCACAGAAGTTCTTGGACTCCTGGCCACAGATGGTTTTAATGTTCTGCTGAGTAGCTACATCATTTAGGATATAGTGTAAGTCCCCCACCCCAACCAGTCCCTTGGAACACACACTTTTTCAGAATTTACACTGACATAAGAACCACCCATCTCAGCTCAGCTGGCTAAGACCCAGCTACACCAGTATGTCAGACTTACAACAGCATAGCCCAGAAACTGGCAAGTGATCAGATAAACCAGAGATTTGCTGGGTCCTAATTCGTTCATCCTTGCCAATCTTGGGCTTGGATTGCTCCCTTAACTGCCAATCTCTGGCCTGCACTATTACTATGTCGGGGATGCACATCAAAGACAATGCATCACAACAGATAACCAACTAAACAACTTTGCCACAAGCCTATAATACCTGGAAGCTGGGATGGACAAATCTGAAAATTTCAGGTTCGTTCCATTTCTCATTTTTTTCCAGTCCTTGCTTCAATTTGCCCCATTTCTGCATCTGTCAGCATTTTTTAAAAAAAAACAAACAAACCAGAAACATTTGTCAGTATCTTCATGCACATTTCTCCTCATATACACTTTTTTGAATGCAATTTTAATATATACAAATTTCTTGCAAACAATTTCCCCTACTTTATGTATTTCTGTGCACTTTCCCCACTAAAATACACTTTTGAGGACGAATTTTGTAATGAACCGGATTGCAAAATTCATAGAAGGGCACATTTTGAGGGTTAGCTGCATTTAGAGCCACATATTAGTTTGGGAAACATGAATTATGTAAGTGGAGCATGTGTGTATTAAAATGGGGAATCAAATGAAATTCTAACCTATCCCTCTGTGGAAGTAACAGAACTTACTTCAAGAGTAGACATGTTTATGATTGTTGTTACATACAATCATATGCAATCATCTGGAAAAGACCTCAATTGCGTAAGCAGGAAATATGTTAGAAATGTGGGTGAGATTATTTAAGTCTGCGGGGTCCTTAGAGGGTGGGTAGGTGTTATCTTGATGACACTTGATATATCTTCCAGCTATGATTCCATAGCTCAATGTTTACATTTTCATCGGTTATGAGATGTGCATTTCCCTACAGACTCATATTTCGCAGAGAGGTGAAATCTGAATTCCCCTCAGAGTGTGTATTTCATTTCTGACAAATATTTCCAGAGGACCTCGAATCAGGTCCCTGCTGCAAGGCGTGCGGGAGATGAGCGTTCTGATTTTTCTCATTAGAGTGTTTTCAGACTTTGATTCTCATTATCTGCCCAGCTCTATGAAGGGGCAAGCCCTTTAAATTACTCGTTGAGTATAAATAATGCAGTAATTAGTCTCATAAACGCGCTCAACTTCCTATAAGAAAATAATTGTTCCTTTTCCTTATCTCTTTCACTCCTTTTTATTTTTTTTAAGATTACCCTAATGAATCCACGATAACACCAAGCATCCTGATTCCCCTAGACTACACACTAGCAAGGAACTTTATAAAGGAAAGCAGATACTTAAATCTTTAAAGCTAGATTATATTTGCTTCACTAATTTAGCGGAGGAGAAGGCAGAGTAACAACACCTCAAGAGCTTAAATCCAAGCACTGCCTTGTCCACCTTCTTTGTGCCATCTTTTCACTCTGATGTCCACTGCATTGAAACTGAAATGAGAGAGTAGTCATTTTCCTTGACACTTTCTTTGAGAAACAATAGCTTCTTTGAAGTGCACCCCACAACCATTCTGTAACATCTGGGTAGTGTTTTTTTGTTTGTCTGTCTGTTGTTGTTCCTCCCCTGTGCTCATTAGTTCTGAAGAGCGGCTCCATTGAGCTCAGGCTGGTCCAGCCTCTCAGACCAAGTGGACCGCGAGAGTACTTTGGCATAGAACCTGAGGGCCATGGCTGAGGGTATAGGGCTATATCTGCACTGGCTCCTGGTGGAGTATGGGGTCAGGTTTAAGGTGCTGGTTTTGACCTTTAAAGCCCTATGTGGCTTAGGGCCCTCATATTTACGGGACGGCCTCTCCTGGTATGCCCCGCAGAGGACCTTAAGGTCCATGAATAATCATAGTTTAGAGGTCCCGGGCCCTAAGGAAGTCAGATTATCCTCCACCAGGGCCAGGGCCTTCTCAGTGATGGCTCCGATCTGGTGGAATGCTCTGTCCCATGAGACCAGGACCCTGCAGGATTTAACTTCCTTCCGCAGGGCCTGTAAGACAGGGCTATTCTGCCTGGCTTTCAATTTGAACCTAGCCTGACCTTTTATTCCCCTTCCTTCCCCCCTCCCTTTTTTATAAAGATTACCCACTCTGGGATCCCACAGCTAATTCTCCCCTGGTCTCCTCGCTGGCCCAAATAGGACTAATTAAGCCAGCTAGCCCTGGTGATCATCTAATGTTTATTGGATGGATTCCCCCCCCCCCAACTGATTTTCAAATTCTGAATTTATTGTTATTCATGTTTTATACTGTATTTTATGCTGTTTTTGTTGTATCAATTAAGTGTTTTAAATTTGTTGTTTGCCGCCCTCAGCCCAATTTTCTGAACCGGGAAGGGCGGGGTATAAATAAAAAAATATATTATTATTATTATTATTATTATTATTATTATTATTATTATATCTGAAAATGTTACACTGAATGCATGGAAGTCAGGGGGTGGGACGGGGGGGGCACACATGACATCAGGATCTGGTCCAGCAAGCCTGATCCTGGTTCCCCTCCACTCTTTTGTGTGCATACAGAGGATACCATCTGAAGAAATAAGCACTATCTGTTTGCATGAAGCAATGTGAGAAAGATTTATGTTTTCTATCATTTAAAACTTTTTCTTGCCCTCTATTAAAAATCCTGTTCTTTTGCTTCAAGATGTTCAAACTTCTAAATGGCACACACAGATATGGACCCAATAAGATGTATAACCTAGCATTCTCTAATACTTTTTTTCTGGTGTTTTGCTTACTGGTAGTTATAGTGCATAACTTCATAAGGCACTCAGATGTCTTGACAAATGAAGCGGGGGCCTTTAATCTACCTGTTTCATCCCATTTCCAATGGGGAAGAAATTCCCGCTGTTTGTTTGCTTATGTACACAAATATAATGGGTAACGTACTGATCACACACTGTGCAAAATGTGTGTAATCATCTGCCAGTATGCCTCAATCCGAAAGCGGCTTTTGGATGTAATTTTAAACTTGGACCTCTTTCGAATAGATGGTATGAACATATATCATTAATTATCCACAGTTGCTTTCAACAAAGGCCTATATTTGTTTCTCCCTGAGCTGCCATGCTGATATTCAGTGCAGGTAAAAGATGCAGGGAGTCATTTTTATGAATGTGTGGCTTAGGGTCATACAAGATGAATCATTAGTGGGAATATTTAAAGGCTGCAGAAATATTTTTGTGGCAGATGTGTAAGATGAGGGACGCTGCAGTCACACTCGCAATTATCGGCATATTCCCTGCTGAGTTGCAGGTGTCATGTGGAGTGCTCCTGCTAGCCTATGAGGTTACGAGTTCAAGAACCATAGCCCACTGCTGAAAGAAAGAAAATGGGCATAGTAAAAAAACAAACAAAAAAAAAAACACGTTCTTCCTTTCTCTTCTGTAATGTCACAAATTAGATTATCAACTCTTTGGGCACCTCCGTTTTGCTTGCAAAACTCTGGAATGTTTCTTGAATATTATCCTTAACTGGGTGTAGGGTTAGGACAGGGGTCTGCAACCTTTAAGACAAAAAGAGCCACTTGGACCCGTTTCCGAAGAAAAAAAACCTGGGAGCCGCAACGGGCGGGGAGGTGACGTCGGGACGGTGCGTGACTAACGCACGCACCGCCCCCATGCGACGTCACAGCCAGTACAGCGCCCACCACAGTGGGGAGTGTCGGGGCGCACAATGCGCCTCCTCCCCTCGCTAGTATCCACCCCAGAGCCGCGGCAAAGGTATAAAAGAGCCACATGCGGCTCCGGAGCCGCGGGTTGCAGACCCCTGGGTTAGGAGATAAATTCAATTCAATTAAAGGTGAACCTGCCTAATAACATCTTCTGAAACAAAATCTGAACAACCAACCACCTTCCTTTGAAATTTGCACTTATTTGGATTTTGCAATGCATTCTCTCTCTTTCTCTTTCTCTCTCTCTCTCTCTCTCTCTCACACACACACCTACCTACCTACCTACCTACCTAACTATCTAATCTCACCTTTCCTCCAAGGAACTCATGATGGTGTACATAGTTCTTGCCACTCCATTTTATCCAAAAGAAGGGTCCCTGCCTTAATGTATTTTAAATCTCCTGTTGGAAGCCGCCCAGAGTGGCTGGGGAAACCCAGCCATATGGGCAGGGTATAAGTAATAAATTATTATTATTATTATTATTATTACTACGCCTGGGCATAGCTAACTATGGGCAAACAGCATGGAAACTTCAAACCATTAGAGAGTAGGACTCGAACCAATGGCTTCAAGTTACAAGAAAGGAGATTCCGGCTAAACATCAGGAAGAACTTTCTGACAGTAAGAGCTGTTCTATAGTGGAACAGACTCCCTCGGGTGTGAGTGGACTCTCCTTCCTTGGTGGTTTTTAAACAGAAGTTGTATGGCCATCTGCCATGGATGTTTCAGTTGAGATTCTTCCATCCTAGGAGCTTGAACTAGATGACCCTTAGGGACCCTTTCAGCTCTACAATTCTGTGATTCTATGAAACTTGACTAAAGCAACTGCTTCGCCAACCAGGGCCCTCCAGATGTTATCAGACTCCAGCTCCCATTGTGCACGTCCACTGCTTATGCTGACTGGAACTGATTGATGCCAACAATGTTTCAGTTTTTGTAGCTAGAGGATGAGGATGAGACACTTGAAGGAGCCCAGCTGACTCCATGCCCTCTTGATCCCTCTTGATTCTTGGCTGCTAAGAGTTTCAGACACACACCCAATTCAAAAGAGATAAACATTAGATGCTACCATAGAAAATATAGGTCAGGGGTCAGCAGCCTTTTTCAGCCGTGGGCCGGTCCACTGTCCCTCAGACCATGTGGTGGGTCAGACTATATTGGGGGGGGGGGATGAATGAACGAATTCCTATGCCCCTCAAATAACCCAAAGATGCATTTTACATAAAAGGACACATTCTACTCATGTAAAAACCATGCTGATTTCCAGACCGTCCACGGGCCGGATTGAGAAGTCGATTGGGCCTCATCCGGCCCATGGGCCTTAGTTTGCCTACCCCTGGTATAGGTGTTCTTCCCTTCTTCAGGAAAGAAATATTTGTGCATTTTAACTCTCTCAGAGTAAAGGTAGCAAGTATAGCCTGTAATATCCCCGACTTGGGGAAGCCTGTCCCATTTAACCACCTTGGGATTCTGCTGCCCAAGGTGGCTGCCATCAATCAACCTCATATTTGGGGCAGCCCTGCTCTTACCACCACCATCACTAGCTTTCAGATGCTACCTTCTTCACCTTACCAACAAAATGGTTATGGGAAAAGCAGAGAGATAGCATGAAGAACTCATACACAAAATTGCACAATGTATTTTCTTCTGCATACCTTGGCTCATTTCAATATTCAGAAGTAGCATGTTAACATACAAACTGTTCTGCTAAAACAGGTCAGAGGTCCAACATCTCTGGCCTGCAAGCCTATTCTCTACTTTCAGTCAAGATTTTCTTTCCACACTCACATGAAGTATTTGTGAATGTGTCTTTCCTTGTAAAGAATTCTGCTGTTGAAAACTGTTGGCTTTTTGTTTTTAGATAGGCTGCTCCTAACGAAGTGACATTTTTTTTAGTAATAGCCAAAAGCTGTTAATCTCCCTGCTTCCAAATGAGGGTTTGCTTTCCTTTTGTGTGTTTCCTCCTCGCCCTTCCTCTCTCTTTTTGTTTCCTTTCAGAAGCGTTAGCAAAATTTAGAAACAGTTGAATTGGTTGACGATGCCATTCTAGTTTAACCATAATTAAGATTAATTTTTATTTAGCAAAGAGCTTTGCTGCTGAAGAGTTCAGACTACTGTTTGACATCATAAATCATGATTAGGAAGCAGTGAAATGCTTACGCCTCCCCCCAAAAAAAGAGGTTATATAAATAAAATATAAAGAAAAACATAACCCATCAATAGCTATAGCAGGTAATTAATTATGAAATTGCAATCAATTTTTGCATTTAGGAATCCAAAAATCTCCCCCCCCCAAAAAAAAAAGCATCCTGGGAACTGTGGTTTGTTACTGGTGCTAGGAACTGTACCTCTTTGAGAGGTACAGTCCCCAGCATTCTTTTTTGGGGGGTGCTTTAAATGTGTTTATGAACTCATTGACAGTTTGTACACCCACCCCCTCCTATTCCCTTGAATAATACAAAAATGGATGAGGAGAGAACCAGGTAATGTGGAATATTGGGGATGTTTCTTACTAAGAGAAGCTAGTTTTAAGCTAAACCAAATTTTGGCAAAGCCTCTCATCTTCAGTGTGGTGTAGTGGTTAAGAGCAGTAGACTCGTAATCTGGGGAACCGGGTTCGTGTCTCCGCTCCTCCACATGCAGCTGCTGGGTGACCTTGGGCTAGTCACACAGAAAGGAGAATGTTAGCCGCTTTGAGACTCCTTAGGGTAGTGATAAAGCGAGATATCAAATCCAAACTCTTCTTCTTCCCGGAGGGGAGGGGTTGTGAGCGGGAATCGCTTCCCGCACTCGCAGGGTGTGTATGGCTGGGCCCCCTGCGTCAATGGAGTTCTGGGCCCGCGTGATGCACCCCAGCCAGCCAATCCGGCTGGCTGGTGGGTATGGCTTGGCCATTTTAAAACGGCCGCGGGCCCACGAGTCCTTCCTTGTTTCCAGGCTTCCTCAGATCACTCTCCCTCCCTGTTACAGGAGTGTCAAGGAATGCCTTTGAGTCAGGGGGAGGAGAAGAGTCAGAGTGGGAACAGTCAGAAGGAGATGGAGAAGAAGTGATGGGAGGGGAAGAGGGAGAGAGCCAGGAGGTGGGAAGGCTCTCTGATGCTGAAGTAGAGCCCCAGCACCACACAGGGAGCTCAGGAACAGGCAAAGAGCCTAAGCCTGTGCTTTCTGCACAGGAAAGGAGAGGGTTAAAGCACAGGGATCAGAGACGTCCCATGAAGCTCCCCCGCCTCTTCTGTTGGAGGAGAAGCAGGAGAAGACCACTCCCTGAATCTGAACCGGACGATTCGAATGCATGATTGTACTGTACTGCTTGTACATATGTAAAATAAAGAATGTAAATATCTCTCTGCGTGAGCAGAGGGTGCTTATTGCGAAGAGCATACATAAACCATCACACTCTCTCCCTCCCTCTAGGTTTTGCTTCTGCACCTGACCTTGTCATGGACCTCGGTTGGTTGCCTTGGTTGTCCAAGGGGCCTGGTAGGAATTTATTCCACTTGGCAGATAGCAGATCATCACAACTTTGTAAGGTTTGGCGGTTAGGCACTGGAAATGTATTGTGTGTTGGAGGGGAGGTTGTGGCCATTGCCTATCCCTCCCCTTTAAGGGTAATCCGTTAAAGGAATCCGGCAGTTGTGGTTCCTGTCCGATGCCCAGGTGGTGGCTAGGGCCATGTCCTGACCCTCCGGTGACTCTAGGGGAAAGCTTCCAGTTGATTCGCATCAACAAGCTCCCCCTCTTCTACTTCTTCTTCCCCTACAGGTTGTTAACCCTTGTGCGACTCCCTGCAGAGTGGGCAGGAGTCAAGTATAGTCTGTTCTCATCCAGTGCCTAAGCCAATACCTCTCACATTCTGTAACCAATAAAGTTGTGGCCTTTTTCAGCCCATTAACCTAAAATACTTGTGTCCATGTGTCTTATTTCATCACAAAGCGGGGAGCGGGGCCTTGACTCACAAACATTTTAGCTGCTCCAAAGTGAAGGGAGTTCATTTACAACACACACACACACACACACACTGATTCCAAGGTTTAGCACTATCTATTCTTTCAATTGGGTTTAAGTAAAAAGTGTTTATGGTGTTCTTACTTTATTTTAAAGTAATAACAGAAAATAAATTCTTAGAACTAAAGGGGGGGTGGATAAAATTAAAATCCCACTTCTTCAAAAAATTACAGTCCGTTGCCACACTTGCCTTGCAAAATAACTGCCCTACAACAAACAAGTCTTAATCCTAATAATAATAATAATAATGCTGGCAATTGTTGCACTTTTGCTGAAGAGGCCAGTGCTGTGGTAAGCCCTCTGACAGTAAGAGGCAATCTATTCATAAACGATTCTTCCTTTGTGTGTAATGAGTGGAAGCCATTTGCAGCACAGAAGTGATTGAGTAATGAATGGATTTAACATGGAAAGATGAGGGGGAAGGAAATAAAAGTGCGCTTAGGTGTAACAAGAACGTTAAAGGGGGGAGATTGCTGTTGGAGGATGGCTGCTTACTTTAGAGGTTATAATAAAGGCAGGAAGTGCCTACTTTTTTAAAAAAATGAAAACATTTATAACGACCCTTTTCTTAACAAGATGACTATATTTAAAGAAGCCTGAGGAGGATTTTCCTACACTTTGCCTGTGTACATACATATTACCATCTTGAAACAGAGTCAGGTAATTCTCCTTTTTCACTCAATTTGGACCAAAGCTGAGGGGGGCATGGGGGTGAGAAACAGGAGAATGCATGAAAACGCAAGATGCAGGGTGCATACGGATTGTGGCTAATTTCATGTTTACACCACTTCCTGATCTGTATGTATAGCTAGCTCCTGAGTCAAGTGGAAACATTTGAAGAGGGAACCTCCTGTAGAGTTGAATGGGAGGAGGAAGCTGGTGTGGGTCTGGAGGCCTAGGACAAAGGAAGACATATTCTAATGACCATGCATTGCCTTGGGGGAAAACATGATGTTGTAATACTAATTCCCTCTCCCATTAATTTTTTTTTTTATGATTACTTGTTTGTTTGCTCTGTTTATTACATTTAAATTCCATTCTTCCTCCCAAAGGCTCTCAATGCTCCAAACACATCTGCAATACAAAGACAAATAAAAATAAAAACGCATTTAAAACATTTAAGAAATGTCAAAAACATCTAAAAGCAGTAAAATACCTGAAAGAAATTTGAGAACAGATGCCACCAAATCATGTGTCAGAATAAGCCTGCCAAAACCGAAACATTTTCAGCAGACCTCGAAAGCCTAATATCCATAGGCAGGGAGTTCCACAGTACAGGTGCTGCCACTCTAAAGGAATGTCTCATTTCAAATGCAGAATGGACATTGTGTGGCACTTGTTGAGTGCAAATTCCATGGTAAGCATTTATATTTGGTTGGGACTCACTCCCATTAATGTTCATTCAGCTCAGGGTTTCCCCAACTTGGGTCTTCAGCTGTTTTTAGCCTACAGTCCCCATCATCCCTGACCACTGGTCCTGCTAGCTAGGGGTGATGGGAGTTGTAGTCCAAAAAATCAGCTGGAGACCCAAACTGGATATACCCTGATTGAGCTAATCATAAGAAAATTGCATGCAGCAGGTTTTTTAAAAAATATTTATTAAAGGTTTTCATGAATTACCCAAGAATGCACAATGTCTCTTTTGTAGCCATTTTGATGAAGCTGAAGCAGTTGCAAGGGAGATGTATGGAAAGTTTTGAAAAGGAAAACAAGGCACAGGATACCTAGTTAGCAATTTTGTGTGGTGAGGTGGGTTGTAAAGGTGACCTTACAGCATCCCAGACCATCTTTTGTAGGTAAGGCCTATAGCTCAGTGATCGAACAGGTATATATAAGCAGAAGGCAGCATGTTCAATCCTTAGCATCTTGGGTTGTTTTTGTTTAGTCGTTTAGTCGTGTCCAATTCTTTGTGACCCCAAGGACTAGAGCATCCCAGGCACTCCTGTCTTCCACTGCCTCCTGCAGTTTGGTCAAACTCATGCTGGTAGCTTCGAGAACACTATCCAACCATCTCGTCCTCTGTCGTCCCCTTCTCCTTCTACCCTCCATCTTTCCCAACATCAGGGTCTTTTCCTGGGAGTCTTCTCTTCTCATGAGGTGGCCAAAGTACTGGAGCTTAAGCTTCAGGATCTGTCCTTCCAGTGAGCACTCAGGGCTGATTTCCTTAAGAATGGATCGGTTTGATCTTCTTGCAGTCCATGGGACTCTCAAGAGTCTCCTACAGCACCATAATTCAAAAGCATCAATTCTTCGGCGATCAGCCTTCTTTATGGTCTAGCTCTCACTTGGGTTAGCAGAGTTGTAGAACCTGGCCTGAGTTTCTGGAGAGGCACTGCCACGCAGAGTATGCCACACTGGTCCATATGCTCCAATAGCCCAGCTACATAACTTACCTTTTCTATACTAGCTATAATGCAGCCTTCCTGAACCTGGTGCCTTCCATATGTTGTCGGACTCCAACCCTCATCAGCACCAACCAGTGTTGATTATGCGAACAACATCTGGAGAGCACTAGTGTTCGGGAAAGCTCTTACAATGTGTCTTGTAACTATGATATGTAGCAATTGCATTGTGTTAAACTGCTCAGGCTTTATGATTCAAGGCAGATTTTCAAAGCTGAAGAATCATATCCCAAAACCGAAACATTAAAAGTCTCTCTTCCTTGGGAGTTAATAAAATTCAACTCTCATTTCATAGTTGATGCTAATGATTTGGCACTTTTTATACTTAGAGGGATGCCTAATTCAAAGCAAATGTTTTCCAATTATTACTTGAAGGCTTCATTAGTTTCCCTAATTTCCTGTTGTCTTTAGAGGGATCTGCTCAGGTGAAAACTTCCATTTAGCTTTGCCTTGTTAGACACCCAGTGAAACTAGACTTTGGAAGAATGCTCCTTCTGAATGGACAAATGGCAGAGGAGCACTTTGATGAATGAAAGCCACAGTGGTTTTGTTCCCTGTGGGAATGTTCTGGAACCATCTTTTAATAGAAAAACATTTCTACATATTCCATCACCACCACCTCACCCTGCCATAAACTTACTGGTAGCATATTTGTCAAATCACTTGAGGAAAGAGCTAGAGCTGCCTAGAAAACAAGGAAGTGCTAACTAAATTCCCTTCCATCTTCCCCAGTATTTCAGCAACGACTTCTGAGAATGATTTGGATATCAGGAGGACATTGTCTATCACTAGATATACCAGTTTTTTTGCTCTATAAGACTCACTTTTTCCTTCCTAAAAAGTAAGGGGAAATGTGTGTGTGTCTTATGGAGCGAATGCAGGCTGCGCAGCTATCACAGAAGCCAGAACAGCAAGAGGGATTGCTGCTTTCACTGTGCAGCGATCCCTCTTGCTGTTCTGGTTTCTGAGATTCAGAATATTTTTTTTTCTTGTTTTCCTCCTTCAAAAACTAGGTGTGTCTTATAGAGCGAAAAATACGGTATTCAGAATTTCTCCCTACAAGTAGCCTTGTGGATACTACTCTGTGTGATGTTAAGGGAAGAGAGTTCAAAATGTTCATTCCCCTGTGGGAAGTTTGGCCACATTTTAACATCAAGTTCTGTCCCTTCAGGCTGGTCCTGAGTCAAAATGCATTGTGCACCCTGCATACCAGTCACACTAACTCACCAAAAGCCTTGGAGAAGGGGAGAACACTCACTTCCACATTGGAATGATGCCGCAAGACCTCTCTTTTGCTAGCAATGACATATGCTAATGGATCATAATTCTCTGCTTCGAATCTGGGGACCTACAAAATTTATCACCAGGAAATACTCCCCAAGGCATGTGTTAGGAGCAAGTGGAGGAAGAAGCTAGGAATCCTTATCCAGTTCAGATTTTAAAATATTCTTTTCTTTGAGGTGAGCTTTAAGAGTCCCCAAACTGACATTCAAGTCCAAGCTCATTGAGCTTTCCTGGCATCTTGAGTTATTAGTGATACTGTAATCTTTACTTCATCCAATAATTATCAAAGCTTCGCCTCTTGTTTATATAGCTTTCTGCTACTTTCACCGCACCGCTCACATACTTTATCAAACCTAGAGGGCTGGCATATTTCTCTGCATTTTGAAGAGGATTTTATTTGTATATTTTTTTTGCCTTTAAAACCAATTAACATTAGAGGAAGAAAAGTAGCCATTTCATAATGTTGCCAACATAAAAGAACTGAAGCATTAGGCGATGACAGGGTCCTATGTTATTCTGGTGCATTAAATTGCTCCACGCGATAGCTTTAGATGTGTGAAAAACAGAGTTACTAAAATCTTCATCCCATGGGCTGTGATTAGCCTTGCTGAAATTCCTCTACTAAACAGCATCATGATGTTAGTCTTAGTGATGCAGCCAAAGAGCTATCTAATTAGAAAGTCAAACGAAGAGACATATCTACTGGATTAGTGCATCTGTACAGCAATATCTTTCCTAACCCAAACACAAGTAGCATTAAACCTTTTATGTTTTATATCCGTTACCTCCAGGTTCAGGACAAATGCCTCCTAATATCTATTATTTAAGTGGTGGCAATCAACAGAGAGGGGTATTGCCTCTTTAGCTTTCCAGAAGCTTCTAGTAGGCTACTGTTAGAAACAGGATTTGTTTTTATTTTAACAATTTGGCATACCACTTAATTACAGTCATATCTACAGGAGACTCAGTACAACGGATCTAAAAATGAATTAAAATGCTGGATTAGAATCTTGGCCTAGATGGACGTTCTTATTTTCTTAGCAGCCTTGAAGACGCAAGAAAGAAATCACACTTAACTGCTCACCCCCTATAAAATCTTAGTCACAGTTGTTCTATATAAGGATAATATTTTTTTCTTCTTTCTTTCGTATGCTTTCACTTTGAACTTCTATCTTTGAAGAGTTTTTTTTCACATTTTTGTTTTCAGTTTTTTTTTAATATTTCTCTGTTAGTTACTGTGGAGAAGCAATTAAGAGGATGGCTACTTCAGTTCTTGTGGAGAATATATCATTTTAAATATATAAAAAAACTTCTTGCCTGTGAAGCGATGAATTCGATTCACTTTCTGTAGAATTAAAAGAAATGCTCATTGAAAATACACACATGAACTGCGTTGCTTTCTGTTTTAGGCATCATTCTTATTTAGAATGGCTCGCTTGTTTGAGCTATCTTCTGTTAGGATTACATAGGATAAAGTTTTTATTTATATCTTGGAAAGACAAAGGCCAATGTATACAAAATCCTGTTGTGCATTTAGCTGTGAAGAGATCTATCAAGATTACTGTGGAGAGGCTTATTAAGAATGTGCCTTTACCTACGTGTTGCCAGCTTGGAGGCTGGGATCTGCCCCCAGAACATAGCCACCTTCAAAACATTCATGCTCCTTAAATGCAGTGGATGTTTCCTGAATGTGTAGCTCACCTGCAAGGGTATGGTTTCAAGGCTACATGATGTTTTTCAAGCAATTATTATTATTATTATTAATTAACATTTGTGCTGGTGTTCTTTAAGTCACCACAGGCATAGCGTAGGGCAGGAATCTGGATTGGAATCAGGCATGAAGGGAAGGGGATCACCTCAGCATTAACTTTTAAGAATAAAAATAGAATAAGCATGCACTTGCTAATTGCATGAATAACATCATTTGTTTGTACCTCAGGCCACCATAACAGTTTATGGGCTGGAATTAAAGTGCTCATCTTAATTTTAAAGCTGCATGTCGCTTGGAACCAGGATTTTTCATGAGCCAGGATTTCACATGAGCTCCCAAGGAACTGTCGGCACGCAGAGGGTCGCAAGGCCAGCTGGCTAGCCCCAGCTGGGTCATCTCCTTCCAGCCGTCCTGCTGTGAAGACCCATTGGCCTCTGCTCCAAGGTAAATCAGCGACCCAGGCTTCAAAGCCAGGGCACACTATATCAGCCGAGCAAGCTGCGCACACAGAATAGGCGTGAGGCTTGTGGAAGCATACTACAACTACAGATTTATTAATTATAAATCAGGTCAAAGAAACATGTCGTCTCTCTCTTTCTCTTCTCAGAGAGACAGAGAGAAGCAAAAGGTATACACACAACTGAAGTTCCCAGCAAGCTGTGCTGGTATGTAAACAGACATGTGACATGCAACAGTTCCATGTCTCCAACTAAAGGTGGAATAAAATTTTCCAACAGGAACTGCAATCAGAACATGACGTCCTTCCTTGGTTTCCACCAGTTTCTGAGATAATAATTGCTCTTATTAGACACAGAGTTTCCTCAGTGGTTTCTGCTTGCCCGTAGGATTCCCACCCCACCCCCCGTTGAAGGTGACCTACCAGATCTATGCTAAAATAGTGCTAATTGAAACCTTAAAATATTGTGGTAAACAGGGGGGAAAGCCAAGGGAGATATTTGCTTACATAATATTATGGAAAACAAAACTCAGCTTCATTTCTGATTGGCCAAGAGGTGGGAGGGGAGTGAAATTACCTGCATAGGTAAATCTAATTAGTGACTAGGAGGAGAGTTGGAATAATGATGGAGAAAGAGCTAAAAACCAGGAAAATGACATCAGTCTAGAAAGCTGCAGAGGACTCATGCGCCAGAGACAAAAGATGATCAGCTGGCCAAGGGATTAGGATGAGCTGAAACTGCTTTAAGTAGAGAGAAAGTCTAGATTTAGGTATATATTGATGTGTCTTTACTGCTCTTATGTTTAATTGTTAAAGCTATTCTGAAATCTGCCCCTGCTCAAATTGCTGCCTTTCAAAAACCTTCAATGAAAGTTAATTTTCTTCTGGGTTAACTTTGGTATGATGCCTTGTGTTTTACCCTGTGCCTAATTGTGTTACCACACAGCATAGTACAGTGAGTGGGCAAAGTCAGTCAGTTCCAGAAATTAAAAGGCTGTTTAATGAAAGCCAGGAAATATATATAAACCACTTGGGGACAGCAGTGAGGACCAGAGAGGAGATTGGGTTCGCTGGTTTGCTCCCTTCCAGCAGTGTGGGCTGTAGCAATTCATGATGCATGTGAATAAACTATTTTTTTTTTTATGCCAGTTGGCTCAAAATGTGTTAGGTCTGGTGTTGTATTAATTCATCCAGTACTCACCGCACTCTGCATCTATTCCAATGCATGTCTGTGTTTCGTTTTTCCTAATATTCTTATTTGGAGAACTCTCCTCTTGTCTTACTACTGTGAAGCAAATGATAAATGAATACCAAGTGAGGAGATGCTCGAATCTCATAGCTTCATGTTGTTTCATAGGTCTGGAAGCAAGTACAGTTCTTGGACAATGCACTGAAGGACATCCAGGACATGCTGCAGGAAAGGACCATTTAATTAAATATCACTGACCTATTGGTAGAGATTTGAGACATTTTTAGTTGCTCCAATATATTAGCTGAAATTCCTCTCACTGTATTTTTCAGCGGCATGCCTACACATTTTTGAAAGTGACCCTCGTTCCTCAGTGGTGTGTCACAGGAAAACAAATCGCAACTCTTTGCCATTCCCTTTCAATGTCAATATTGCCTTAGGGGCTGGCACTTGGCAGCTTGAGATGGCTCGACACTTCTTGTGTCTGAGAAGAGCTTGTCAGCAAGATGGAAGACCTTCCCTGGCAAAAATCTTCGCTTCCAGGTAGAGGTAATGCAAACTCAAATTACCGTTTGGCCATGTCCAAACATGAATGCGTGAGGGGGAGAGGAGAAAGGGGGAAAGTACAAGTAGCCAGGATGAAACATGTCCTTTGAGGAAACGTCTTGTTACCTCGGGACATGTTTGCTCAGATATGGACTAGCCTGAGGCAATGAGTTGTTCATAGCTATAGTCCAGAACCAAAGCTTTTGTGGCTCCAGTCTTTCTTATCTGTGCTGTTTCACCTTTGCAGGAGAATTAATAGATTTTCTTTCTACTGACACTCCATTCTTGAGACGAAGACAGGATTTGTACTATTCCCCCTTTAGCTGCTTTCCCACAAATTGGATTATTTAGGTAATCTCAAATAGCTACATGGTTGATGCTACGCAGGCTGGCAGGAAAGCCGCCTGGTAAATTCTAAGCACAAAGTGTCGGTGCTGCTGAGATGAATACATGCCTGGCATTGGCTACATTTCACAACACTAACTAGCACATTTCCCAGCAACATTGAATTCACCTGTAAGTATCATGGTGTCAGGAGCTGGGCAGAGGAGGAGGAGTGGTGGAGATCACGTTCCCATCCTGACCCTTCCGTGGAGGAGGAAGAGTATAGTATAGTATAGACTACAACTGTGGTTTGCGGGAGGTCGCAGCTCAGAGGCAGATGAGGGGGAAAGTTGGGAAATCATGGGAGAGCCAGAACAACACCCAGCTGACATGTTGTCATTAGAAAGCATTCCAGACCCACCATCTCCCAGAACCCAGATAGCCTTAAAAATAGGAGAGCAAAGAGCTCAAAGACAGAGGGCACATATTCCTGGATCCTTATCTTCTACTTCTTAGTTATTTTTTCAAATACAGAGGAAACACCTGCTATAGAGAAAGGAAATGTGGTTGTATGAATCAGTCCCAAAGGAAATGTGGTTGTATGAATCAGTCCCAAAGTCACACATAAAGTCGATAATTTGATGGGTGCAGGGTTGTGAATGTATATATATTGGCCTCAACTTGATAGGTTACAAACTGAGAAACCAATCTAAAACTTTCCCCCAATAGTAAAAGTTAATATACCCCCCAAAAAAAAAACTATTCATCACCTATTATGCAGATCCATCTTGACAGTGCTGAGATGCAGTCTGACTGTTACCTGTTTTTGGCTTTACCAAGACTTAAAGCATATCCTCTTTGTGACATCACACATGACATCAGAATGGCATGTTTGCATTCAACCTAGACTATCTCCATGCCGACAGCAATGGCCAGTAAACTTCTGCAACCAAGTAACCATCAGCCTGACTACCCAGTTGTTTCTATCTAGACTATTGGATGTTTGTTTTTTGCTCTCATAATCAAAGCCTGAAGAAGAGCTGTGTATAATCTGAAAATCTGCTTCCACTGTTAAAGACAACTAATTGTCAGGGACTGCGCAGTGGGGAAATGGTGGAGGCCTCTTCCCCATCCTGACCCTTTCAGGGTGAAGGAAGAGGAAGACAGTATAGCTTTACAACAAGGGCATGAGGGGGGTAGCAGCTCATAGGTAGATGAGGGGGAAATCATGGAAGAGCCAAAAACAACAGCCAGCTGACACATTGTCATTAGAAAGCATTCCAGACCCTCCATCTCCCTGAACCTGGCAAGCCTTAACAGTAGGAGAGCAAAGAGCTCAAAGACAGAGGGCACTTAGAGGAGGTAATGATGATGAAGAAGAGGAAGTGGGAGAGATGGGTGTTGAGATTCACTCAGGACTCTTGGCTCCCCACCAGCATGTCCATTGCTGGAACTGAGATAACCCCATATGCTATGAACTTGTACAAAAGGAGGCATTGTACTAGTGCTGGTGGGGAGCCAAGTTTGACTAGTCCCGCCTGTACCGCAATCGTAGCAATGCTGTAAACTTGGGTCTCCATGCCAGTAATTTCCTCAATCTCCACTCGTTCTTGAACATATTTTCCCTTATGGTTTGATTTCCCCCTCCCCAGGCTTCCCTCCAAGGCTGGATCTAGACACATAAAAAAAAAAAAAACATTTCAGGAAAATGCATTGTAAAGCAAATAATGGGAAATCACATTGGCAAAGGTTCAAACTCTACAGTGCCATCTAGCATCACACACATTTATTTTTTACTGATGTAGCTGAGTCTCTAAATTTCCTCTGTCAGCACCTGAACAAAGCACTAGTCCTTACGTGTAAAGCTGTCACCTTTCTACTGATTTATCTATCTAGAACAACATACGGAAATGTCCTCATAGATTGCCAGCTGGGGTACACAGTATCCCACCCTTAACTTAATGAATATGTAACACCATGAGACTTTGATGTATTTATTTGTTTCAGTGCGCTATACTTTGGGGGGGGGGGGATAAGGTTTTCTCTCAGTTTTTGTTTTCAGTTATTAATTATGCTTAATGTATGCTTTAGATATTATGTTTTCCCTTAATCTCTTGTCGTTCCTTCCCTTTGGCTATATCTCGCTGTGAATTGGATCACTGAGCAGTATATATATATATTTGCCCCAACTAAAATATCTCATCTCTGTGATGCTGATAACAAGTGTTTTGTTTATTTAAATCATGACTGGACTAAATTTCTTCACACGCAAAACCCACCCTCATTTAAAACCCACAGTCTCTGCTGCACACGATCCCTGCAGGCAAAGATTTATTGTGTTTAATATATTTTAAGGCTATCACACAACAAGTAATTCATCTCTTTGGGGGTGGGTATGTTTACTTAAAATGAAAGGGAGGAAATACATTTATGTGTGTCTCAATGCTTCTTGCCTGTCCGCCCCTCCAGCAAAAGAAACAGCTCAGTCTGTAAACAAATATCAGCCACACTATGCCTGAAATTCCATGGAGTTTCCTTAAGTAGATATTATTTGATGTATATTATGTGCTAGACTCTTGTGTGACCAATAAACAAAACTCAGGCCATAACTATGCAATAGGGTCGTGCCACTTCAGATTCCACTTCAGTGCTATAGACAGGAGCCTGATTCATTTTGGACCATTTAAACATCCATTGCATTTCAGATTCTGAAAACTTGAGACTTTAGATATCTCCCTGTTGTCTATAATGGAGACATCAAAAATAGCTTGTGTGTGTGTGTGTGTGTGTGTGTGTTTAATGTAAAAGTATACATTTGCAAAGAGAAAAGATTACATTAAGTGAGAGGTTCCACTCTAGGTGAATGCGGAAGACTGGTGTTTTTCTATTTCAGAGGGTTTAGGCTACCTGATGATTCATCACTGGAAACCTGAGCAAATCTCTCATGAGCAGCAAACTGAAGCCTGAGAAACTCAGCATCTTTGTGGGAAGCCAGCAGAGAGATTGCCAGCTAAGTGTGTTGGGGAAAGGAGCTTTTCAGAGAGAAGTTTTTGAACTGTGTTGTTGTTGTATGTGGCATGAGGTCCACTTGCACAACAGAACTTTCCTCCCTCTGTGCCCTCCATGCCTTCTAAATATGCTCTGGAGGATAGGGGAACCCCAGAACAGGTATCGGGAGCTCACAGAAAGAGGTGGAAGTCCCATTTTATGAGCCAACACTTGTTCTCTGCACATATTCTTTTATTGCTACATCAAACTCCACTCTGACGCTATGCCTGCGAAGTGCTTTGAGTTCCCTAAAGCGCAAGATAAATCCAAAGTGTTCTCAACTACTGTAATACTGTTGAGCTCATACACTCCTTTTTGAGGATCATCGAGGCCTGTTCTTTTTAATCAAGCAGTTGCAAGAGAATCTGCAATCGCTGCTATCAGGCATGATTCTAAAAAGTTTGACTTCTTAATACACACTTCACTCTGCACTGCCATAATCAGTCTGGGATTCTTATCGTGATTTCTCCCCTCTATTGTTTTCAATATCAAAGAGAAAGCAATCACGGAAAGGCTTTTGTTCTACTAGAGAACTTTAAGCAGGCTGATTAAGTTGCAAAGGGCATTCTGGAGCCCCTTGTCTCCAGGAAGGAATTTGCAAAGGATGCTTCAATTGCTTTGAGAGAAGTGTCCGTGCTTTCCTGACCGTGTGTGTGTGTGTCTGTCTGTGTGTGTGTGTCCTTTTAAAAACAGTGAATAAAAAAAGAACAAAAAGGACAAGAAACCGTCTAATCAAAATTCATGTGTTTGTGAAAGTGACTTTGATAACAGAGTCAGAAAAGATGACTTCTCAGATGTGACCAACCTTTTGGAAACCTCATGCCGTCTGGCGTGTTCTTTAGCATGGTTTGTGTCTTATTTTCAGTCCCTCACTCCTCCGGTGCCAGGAAGAAGCTGGCGGGTGGTGGCTGAAGGCCTCATTGAAGATTGGCTTGACTCACAGGAATGCCACCTCCTGCTGGTTCATTTTCCTATTGGCTGGCTATTATTAAAGTTAACCAGGCAACAATAGCAAACCTATAGGAAAACCTTGCGGGAAGCTGATTTTTCGTTGTCAGCTTGGATTCCTCTGACTTAAGACACAGGCAATGATTGTGTTTCCCATACCTGCTGTTATTTCTTCCTCCCCCTACTAATTAATCCCTGCAAAGCAAGTGATGGCAATATTAATTGTTTTCTTGCCTGCATTCCAGGCTCAGTGTGCTTGTTTTGTGATGGAATGGGCTAGCCAAATTCTTTTTGCAGCTTTTGGTTATTATGTTTGTTTACAATGCCATCCCTAGAAGGGATTTCAGGTTTTAAAGAAATGTTATACTTTGATGAAGAAGATGACTTGAGTAGGCACTTTGAGCAGTGATGTAATAGAGTTATACGAAAAGCACTGTTCTCACCTCATTTATTAACCTTTGGATTCTAGGTTGCAGAGGTTCTAGGGTTGGGTTCTAGGGGCAGAGACCTTTCTTGATTGTACCATAAAGAACAATTATGCATTTTTGTTATTCTTATTTATTATTATTGACATGCTGTTTTCAAGTGTTCCAAATACTGTGGATACATTACTTCAGTAATTTTTCTGTCCAGTGCTTTTTTTCTAGAAAAACAGGTGATGGTACTCACCATGAAGTTGTTACAGTAAGTTTTTTTTTTTATATTTGTTGGAAGCTGCCCAGAGTGGCTGGGGCAACCCAGTCAGATGGACAGGGAATAAGAATAAGAATAAGAATAATAGGATGTCCTTATTTTTACCAGAGAAATGATGGGTGGTATGCCATAGGTAAGGAAGCTGAGACTGGCACAATTGGCAGCTTCTCGCCTAACAGAAATACCAGGTGCGAGTGTTCAGTTTTCCTCAGGCTTGCAGGGTGAGAGTAAATGTTACGCTGCCCTACCAACCCACTCACATAATAATAATAATAATTTATTATTTATACCCCGCCCATCTGGCTGGGCCTCCCCAGCCACTCTGGGCAGCTTCCATAAAAGCCAAAAATACAGTAAAATATCACACGTTAAAAACTTCCCTGAACAGGGCTGCCTTAAGATGTCTTCTGAATGTCAGGTAGTTGTTTATCGCTTTGACATCTGCTGGAAGGGCGTTCCACAGGGTGGGCGCCACTACCGAGAAGGCCCTCTGCCTTGTTCCCTGTAGCTTTGCTTCTCACAATGAGGGAACCGCCAGAAGGCCCTCGGTGCTGGACCTCAGCGTCCGGGCAGAATGATGGGGGTGAAGACGCTCCTTCAGGTATACTGGACCGAGGCCGTTTAGGGCTTTAAAGGTCAGCACCAACACTTTGAATTGTGCTTGGAAACATACTGGGAGCCAATGTAGGTCTTTCAAGACCGGTGTTATATGGTCTCGGCGGACGCTCCCAGTCACCAGTCTAGCTGCCGCATTCTGGATTAGTTGTAGTTTCTGAGTCACCTTCAAAGGTAGCCCCACGTAGAGTGCATTGCAGTAGTCCAAGCGGGAGATAACCAGAGCATGCACCACTCTGGCAAGACAGTCCACAGGCAGATAGGGTCTCAGCCTACGTACCAGATGGAGCTGGTAAACAGCTGCCCTGGACACAGATTTGACCTGTGCCTCCATGGACAGCTGTGAGTCCAAAATGATTCCCAGGCTGCGCACCTGGTCCTTCAGGGGCACAGTTACCCCATTCAGGACCAGGGAATCCTCCACACCTGCCCGCCTCCTATCCCCCAGAAACAGTACTTCTGTCTTGTCAGGATTCAACCTCAATCTGTTAGCCGCCATCCATCAGCTATTTAAAGTGGGAAGAAACCATGGAATGATAAATTACAGATTTAACTTAATATGTAGTTGTTTTGCTCTGACAGGCTCATGGATTATGGTGAATGCTTCCTTCATGTTGGATTTATTTGTACGACATGGCACCCAGATACAAAAGTGATAAATGCCTTAGACGCTCAAAAACAAATAAATAAAACAATTAGGAGGCATTCTTTCGCTTCCCCCTTCCTCTTTTTCTCTTAATGATTCTTTGCTATACTTCATTAGTGGCGCTCATTACTCATCACTCTCTGCCATGCAAAAGGCAATTCCGCACAGCGTTGTGTATTTTTCCCGTAATAGTTCATGCTGAGTCAACACCTCATTCAGTGTCATTTATGTAGTTTTCATAATGAGCTCCTAAAATAAACACAAAAGACAATTAGCTTTATGCATATGACAAATTATTCACGCTCAGTGGATGAAGCAGTCAGGTAAAAAGGAAAGGGACCCCACCAGGCCGTAGCAAACTAACATCAGCCTCCAATTACTCCATCTGTACACAGTGGCTCAGGAGACTCAAGGTGGACTTTGATTAGACGCTCTTCTTTCTGTCAATTTGCTAGGATTTACGTTAATGCTCAGTGTTCCATCATAAAATGCCTAACACTTAATGGATCTGAAGACCTGTTTCTGGGAGGTAAATAAGCAGCAGGAGAGAGCTATTGCCTTCATCCATGTCTGGCAAGATGGTTGGGGGCTTCCCAGTAGCATCTGGCGAGCTACTGTGAGAAGTGGGATGCTGGAATAGGTGAACCTTTGGTTTCACCCAGCAGGGCTGTTCTTCTGTTCTTAACTGAAAGGAAACGAATATAAGTGAAGTGGGATTGTGGTGATTGCTGCTGCTGCTAACCATGTCTGTTTGCATAGTGTGCTTTTATCCCAATATTCATCTGAAAAATGTCTCTCAGGATGATTTGCAACAATCAGTAAGCTCAAATAATCCATTGCCTCTGGCTGACAGACTGAAAGACATGTGGCACAAAAGGAATGAGGACTGGGATGAGCAAGGAAAAAAGCAAACTCAGTCACAACTTCTTCATTTGCAAGGTTGGTAGAACATGAGACTCTTAATCTCAGGGTGGTGAGTTCAAGCCCCATGTTGGGTGAAAGATTCCTGCATTACAGGGGGTTGGATTAGATGACCCTCGTGGTCCCTTCTAAGTCTATGCAGTGGTACCTTGGGTTACATATGCTTCAGGTTACATACACTTCAGGTTACATACGCTTCAGGTTGCAGACTCCACTAACCCAGAAATAGTACCTCGGGTTAAGAACTTTGCTTGAGGATGAGAACAGAAATTGTGCAGCAGCGGGAGGCCCCATTAGCTAAAGTGGTGCTTCAGGTTAAGAACAGTTTCAGGTTAAGAACGGACCTCCGGAATGAATTAATTACTTAACCCGAGGTACCACTGTATTTCTATGATATATGAATCCTACCAGGGAGAGGGAAAGAAAACTCAATGAAGTTGCTCGGTCTTTGGCTGATGGATGGAGCCTGGGAAGCACATGATCAAAAGTAAATTGTTATATGACCATTACAAGAAAGTTGAATCCACATGATCATATATATTCAGGGGCATCAGACTGCTCCTATCGAGATCAATAAAAGTGGCAAAGTATTGCATTAGCAGCTAGTGAAATCCAGGTAGTACTCTTGCGTTGAGGAATGTGAGCATATTCCTAACCTTCTGTGAAAGTGATTGACAGACTAATTCTGCATAAGGAAAAATTAATTTGTAGTTGCACTCACAACTCATTCCAACTTGTGAAAACCTTTCGTACCACTGCCAACCTCCCAGAGCTGAGACAAGGCCTGATCAAATGGCAGCTTGCGATAACGGACCCGCAGACGGAGTTAATGGAATTCTCTTCGCTTCTGATCTCTGCCAGATTTTAACCTTGGCTCACCCCGTGAGAATTTTCATTTGGACCATTTCTACAAGTTCGGAGAGGTTTGGGCAAAGCTCCCTGGAAGCCTGCTACTCATTATTGCAGGACCGCAGTGGTACCTTTATCTGTGCAAAACATTTTATTTTGCAGAGCCTCACGCCATGTGATTCCAAAGTCCTGGAACAGAAGTGAATGGAGCAGAGAAAAACAAGTGTTTACATTCAACAGCATTGGTCATGAAAGATAAAGATTAGGAGAGAACAGTAAACATGCAGGCATGCAAACACAGAGCTGTGTTACCTGTCAATGATCCACAAAAGTAAAAAATAATCTATTACTTTATTCAAAACAAAAAAAAATCCTTCCAGTAGCACCTTAAAGACCAACTAAGTCAGTTCTTGGTATGAGGTTTCGTGTGCATGCACACTTCTTCAGATACCAGATACTATTACTTTATGACTGAATCATCTCTGTTATGAACTGCATAAACCCCTAAACAGTGTGGGTCATAGCCAGAGACTTATTTTGTTGTTGTTTAGTCGTTTAGTCATGTCCGACTCTTCGTGACCCCATGGACCAGAGAACACCAGGCACTTCTGTCTTCCACTGCCTCCAGCAGTTTGGTCAAACTCATGTTAGTAGTTTCAAGAACACTGTCCAACCATCTCGTCCTCTGTTGTCCCCTTCTCCTTGTGCCTTGTGCTGAGTCTCCTCCAGCACCATAATTCAAAAACATCAATTCTTCGGTGATCAGCCTTCTTTATGGTCCAGCTCTCACTTCCATACATCTCTACAGGGAAAACCATGGCTTTAACTATATGGAGCTTTGTCAGCAAGGTGATGTCTCTGCTTTTTAAGATGCTGTCTAGATTTGTCATTGCAGGCGTCTTTTAATTCCGTGGCTGCTGTCACCATCTGCAGTGATCGTGGAGCCCAAGAAAGTAAAATCTCTCACTGCGTCCATTTCATCCCCTTCTATTTGCCAGGAGGTGATGGGCCCAGTGGCCATGATCTTCGTTTTTTATTTGTGTTTTTTATAATTTTTTATTAATTTTTTCCTTTACAAATAAGTCCATACAACCATGTTTACAAATTTCCAGTTTTTGAACTTCCACCAGCACCTCCATCAATCATCCATTTTTCCTATCTTCACGCATTTTCTATATATAATATTGCCAATTTAATATTATCCTTCCATCTCTGTTTCTTTTTTACAATATACCTTGTACTATCACAAAACCTCCTTAAAACCCACTAGCGTTGTCTGTTCATCACATATAGTTTTCAGATGATCCGTGAACTTTCCCCAGTCCTCAATGAATTTGTGATCTTTCTGATATCTGATTTTTCCAGTCATTTTATCCAGTTCTGCGTAGTCCATAAGTTTCATTCTCCACTCATTCAAGGTCGGTAGTTCCTCTTGTTTCCATTTTTGGGCTCGTTTTTTTTAAAATTTTATTTTATGTTGAGCTTCAGACCATATTTTGCGCTCTCCTCTTTCACCCTCATTAAGAGGTGCAATTAAACTTGCCTCTTCCCTCCTCTCCCCTGTAGTCTTAAGATGAGGTGTGAGGCACATGGGCATGTTTCATGGGGAATTTCCTCAGAAGCCAACTCAGAAGCCATCAAGCCTAATTAAGGTTGTGGGTCAGAGTTTTCCCTCTTTGGCCTTCCCAAATGCCTTTCCTCTTATGACCATCTCCGTATGGCAAGGTAAGGTTTGAATCCGAATGCTGACCACGTTCAAGGTTAGACTGGCAGGCAGAAGAGAGGGGGCCTTCTCAGCGGTGGTGCCTGTAGTTTTGAATTCCCTCCCCATGGAACGACCTGCTCTGTTGCACAGTTTAGAAGGATGATAAACATCTTACACGGGCAAGCTTTGGGAAATAAAATACAGTGGTACCTCTGGATACACACACCTCTGATTGCGTATCCTTCAGGATGCGAACGCGACAAACCCGGAAGTACTTTTCTGGGTTTTGCTGTGCGCACATGCTCATAAGAGGCACCTCTGGTTGTGAATACTTCAGGATCTGACCAGAGCTCCAGAACAGATCCCGTGCGCAACCGGAGGTACCACTGTATGAAAAATAGTGCTGGATTCCTTTCCACCCTCTGCTACTTCGAGGGATGTGATTGGATGCTAGGAGAGAATATCTTTATTAGATATTACACTTACTTCCTCATGTTTGTGGGTTCAGCAGAGTGCATCCCTTTGCAGATTAAAATGGAAGCCTAGATAGGCTAGTTTTAGCCTTTCAGTTTAAGTAATCAAAGATGCTTTAAGGCAAACTGGATTCTCCTGGTATTTTCTCCCCTTCCTCCCCCTTCAATCACACAAACGGTCTTGTAAAAGGTAAAAAAATAACATTTACTCAGAATACTAGTTGAAGAGTAACAGATACAGCAGCTTTGTTCCGGCAGGCTTAAAATGGTAATTCAGTTACAAAGACATACTTTAGTCCAGCTTAAAATGGAGTCTGAGCACTGGAGATGCTTTCACCTCTCTGGCTCAGTGGGAAGTGATGAAAAAGAAGATGTGCCCAGGCAGGTAAGATAATATATATAGCTACACCATCCCCCCCCCCCCCCGGTAGGGCACAGTGGGAGATTCTCTCACAGAGTCCTCTCTAGCAAACTTACAGGAAAACTCTGTGAGCTTCAGTGACTATCATGTGCCTATCTAGCAAAACATGAATTGTTGGTTTGACTGCATTTTAAATATCCCACAATCACTGCCACCTTGTTTATACATTTTACCTTAATCTTTTTGATCCTCCTGTTTTCAGTTAGCTCCCTTTTACAGGATTCGGGCTGCTCTTCGAGCTGCAATACACGTAATATTGTGTATTATGTACTGCTGACGGCCTTCAGCAGTATTGTGGGTTTCAATGCTGGAAGCTTCTACAAAGGTTCTATTGAGATGTACCAGCAGGATATAAAATCTCAGAAGAAGCTTCTTTCAGAGATGTTGTTTACCAGCCCACCCTTCATTTCCCAGACAACTGCTTTCTGTGGGGCAGAAAAGGGGGCTATATAATAATTCACATACCGAGAGAGCCACAAAGCAGCATTCCAACTTTCCCAAGCATCAGGCTGCTAGTGTTTCTTAAAGATGCCAAGGCTTGGACTTGATTAAGTTTTCATGATGAGATCATGCCATGGGCCTTATCAGAGATGCACCAGTCTACCAAGTGTGCAGTCGTGTCTGCATTCAGTTGACATTCAAAGGAGGACTTGTTTATGTATCCCAGCCAGAGGTAAACATCACAGGAAGTCCTACCAGACAAACGCAATTCTGTCTGCTCACTCAGCTGGTACTGCTGCTTTAATAATGTCTGAACAATGTCTGAAGGCAATCATAGCTGTATACAGCCATCAGTAGTGCCTTTCTAAATGAGCCCTTAGTGTTCAAACTTGTATCATAAATGGTGTTGTTATCAGGGCACACTAGCGAAACACACATACAGGATGGGAGGGAATTATCTCTCTTTTGCCATTCTCTGCACATCCATGTCTTTAGCAAAACTCTAGAGGCCATATCATATTGCACATAGGCTGCTGCTTATGAAAGCTACATACCTAGCCACACACGAAACTGAACATGCCCATTTGCTGTCTGTGATATTGTACCCCTGAATGCCAAGTCAGCTAGGATGACATGTGCATGGAAACTAAAGCAGTGCACACCTTTGTTGCTTCAGGAACCACATGCAGAGGCTGAACAAGTTGTAGCTGCAACAAAATGTTGCCGTATGGAATGTTCCAGTTTAGAGTTCCATTCTTCCTCCTCTCCTGCTTTTCCATATCTCCCGGTGTTTTGTTGCCACTCAGCATGCTCAATACTTATAGGCCTGGGAGGAGGGGTTCTCCCCTTAGAGTTCCCCCTCCAAATATTTTTGTACTCCTCTAAACCACGGCTTTCCCCAGAACATGCTGATACCTCCCTCTTCTTTCCCGGTGGCCATATTACAGCCACAATCCTCTCAGCAGTCACCTACTGAGTTTGCTGTTAAGAAAGGGTGATGGTGATGTCCTCTGGCTCTCCAGAGGTTGCCAAACTACAAATGGGATCCTCTTTAACGAGGGTCCTGGTTATGCACGGGCCCCTGAGACAACCCCCTGCCAGGTTGAAGGTGCTGGGCATGGCCCAGGCCTTGTCTATATGGCCCCGCAATCACACCAGGCCATTTGAGCCAACCAGTGCAGGTGGCGTGATTGGTGGGGGCCTATAAAAGCGGCAGTGCTCCCATTCCTATTTGTAGGTTTTGCTGCTTTGGCCTTGCTTCGGATATTGGTTGGTGGCCTGTTTTGGAACAGGGGCTGGGTAGGAATTTTTCCATTTGGCAAATTGGCAGTGGCTGCTTGGTTTCCGCATACTCCCTTAGCAATCATCACAACTTTGTAAGGTTTGGCAGTTAGGCATTGGCTTAATGAAGTGTGTGGGAGGGGTGATGCGGCCATCACCTGCCCCTCCAGAAATAGGGTATTCCAGTAAAGGAATCTGGGAGTCCTGGATCTTGTCTGAAGTCCACTTGAGGGGCTAGGGCCATGCCAGGACCACAGGAACCCCGGGGTGAGCTTCAGTTGATCTTCATCAATGTTGCTCCTCCCTTTCAGACTACCAGCCAGATTGGCAGGGGTCAGTTATAGTTTACTACCAATGCCTAAGCCAATACCACTCACTTTGCTGTAATCAATAAAGTTGTGGCCTAAATTTTGCCCATTAACTCAAATTACGCCCAAATTATGTGCCAGTGTGAAGTTACAGTCATATCTCGGGTTGAATGTGCTTCAGGTTGAGCATTTTCAGGTTGCGCTCAGCAGCAACCCGGAAGTAACGGAGCGTGTTACTTCTGGGTTTTGCTGCTTGCGCATGCACAGACATCACACGCATGCGCGGAAGCGGCAAAACGTGGCCCGTGCACACGCAGATGCACCGTCGCATCTTACGTTCCATTCAGGATGTGAACGGGGCTCCAGAACAAATCCCCGTTCGCATCCCAAGGTACCACTGTATTTACTTGGGGAAGGGTTTGGGGGGGCCTCAGGGCATAACTCCTCCCATCCCTACCTAGCATGGAAAATGGCCAGGGTTTAGCAACTTGTAAAATGCAAAGGTTCCCCAGTCCTACTCTACACATTCAAATATGACTCATTCAATATGGCTCCAGTTGGCGTTGTTAAGATGTTGATAGGATGTGTCTGCTTGTGGACTGGGATGTTTCATGGAATGGACATCTCCAGACATGGTTCCTGGCTGCATGTGTGTTGTGCTGAGCAAGTCTATATTTGGAATTCGATCAGGGTCTATCTAGGTTTTTTTATTATTATTATCTCCTCTTCCTTACTGAGAAGAGTTATTGTCGAGTTATTGACGAGTGCTTCACCTCACTTCCATTCCCCACTTTGTGTGAGGCAAATCTGGTTTTGCATTAAGACTGCAGCCTTAAAAAAATTCAGTGGGGCTGAGCTCTTTATATAAATAGTTACCTTTGAAATATATGTAGTTTGGAAAGACTGAACATTTTTGACAGGCAACAAAATTGTTTATTTAAGATTCCCCCCTGCATTTCCTCCCCAAGTTAATTTCCAGTAGGATGGTAGATGAAGCAGGTATACACTAATGCCAGAAGAAGGTTTAGATTGAAAAGTTAGAGTTTTATTACCACAAACTGGAAATGCAAATAGCCAATCGCTTGTTTCAAACTGTGCAAAGTTAATCGATAAATCACACCTGCATTGGCCATTTATTCTGTTCTAGTTGTGCATATAGCTGACATTTAAGGCTCATACATTACTTCTTTCATCTATAAATTTCTTAAATATTACAAATATGACACCACTCTTCTGCCACCAACTCCATGTGCTTCCAGAAGACTTCCTTGCTGCTAACTCACTCTCTCTTTTCTTTCAAATTAATCCTTAAGACCCATTCTAGGTTATAACTAGGGATGGGCAGATCTGTCAATTTTGACTTTTCTCAGTTTCTCATTTTTCCAATCTTAAATTTAAGTCTCCACATTTCCACATCAGTTTGTGAAGCACTTTTTATTTTTTAAAGAATCCCCATGAAAATTCATCAGCATTTCAGTGCAAATTTCTCCCAATATAAACATTTTTTATATAGAGAGTATTCCCCAATATAAAATCATTTTTGATAATTTATTTTCATGAATGTATCAATTTTTATGCACATTTTACTCCAGCGTTGTTGTTGTTGTTGTTCTTGTTGTTGTTGTTTCATTTTGTATTCATTACTTGGCTGGGGAATTGTACTGCAATATTCAGAGAAGTGCAAATTTCAGAGGATGCCTGTGTTTCGGTTTGCCACTTCTTTCAAAAAGTTCAGAAGAGGTACATTTGCTTTTAAATGTGAACTGAATTGAATTTCTCCCCCACCCCTAGCTATAACTGACTTGGTTTTGGAGAGAAGAAACCAGTTATTGCCCCCAAACTTAGCATTTTAAGTCATTTGTACAAAGGAAGGAGAATTGTATGTGTGCATAGGCCAGATATCCAATTGTTCCTCAGTACACTCATAAGCCTTCATAAATGAATGGAGGATTTCTCCTCACTGAGCCAAAAATCTCTAGAAGTGCTGGCATCTGGACTCTACAGTATGCAATTGCTGCCAAAGCATGTGGCGAAGTCCTGGAAAGCTTGCAATTCAGCAAGCTGAACACCCCACACCACCAAGATATGGCAGTTCATAGTGCTTGTGAGATGCATTTGACTTAGTGTGTCACAAGTTGGGCAGGCCACAAATGTGGTGTGTGTGTGTGTGTGTGTGCATGAACTTATTACAGTAGACTTGACAATGGACTCTGTTCATGCTCTGAGAGTGGTGCTCTATGCATAAATTGTTCTCATGTACATACTGCCATGTTGAATTGGGATCTGGGGTGGAGGATGCTGGGGATTTTAATGCACACCAATTCTATAAGTGCTTGGATCATGGCCTTTTGTTACTGAGATAATCTGGCATAGCTACACTTTGATAATTCCTTTTTTTCTTTGTTCATTGCATCTGAAACAGCTCAGCTGTTCAACTGGTGAACTGTGTGATCTTGAGAGCTTCAAGCTGTGTTGCAGGTGGATCACCCAGCCTTCGAGTCTCAAAGTTTCAGCAGAATCAAATGGCACAGATTTTGCTGAACTCTACAAACTGTGTTTCCCTACCCCCTCTGGTAGACAGAAAAATAGCATCTCAATAAGAAGTTATCAAGCCTTCTTAATAGGCTATATTTCTAAGTGAGGGAAGGTGGTACCCCCTGATTATGGTTTATTGTCAAAAAAAATTAACAGCAGCTGCCAAGGGGGAAAAAAAGATTGATTAATGCAAATAGCCACCTATCACCAAATATTCTCTAAGAAAAATGGCAGCACTAAAAATTCAATATATAATACTTAAAATTAACAATAAGCATGGACCACAATGGTGCTGATTCTATAGTTCAGTTCTCAAGTGCCATTTGGGCTCCTCTTGTTTATGATACTTTATTACAAAGATTTTGTGTGTGTTTGTGTGCGTGCATACGTGTGTGTGCATGAGGGAAAGACAAGACGAAAAACATGCTTTGCATGTCACAAGGGAGAAAGCACAATAGATGTTTTGAAGTTTTGCCACTCTTTGGGTACATAGATGCCTCTAAGTGAGTGGTTTTCCACTGGGCTTCAGAGCATACAAAACCTAGTTGATTGATATTTACAACTTCAAAAAGAAAAGAAAAAAAGTGAAAAGTGTAGGGGATTGAACTGTGCATTACTGTCTCAAATGGCACCTGAGTAAGGATAAAACGTTTGTGAGAGGAGAATGGCTTTGGTGGGGGGCAGGGAGTTAAGCTATACTACAGGATGTCAAAGACAGAAAGAGATTATTCACAGGAAATGAACAAAATCTATTTGTACCTCCAGGACATTTTTGTTATAGATTTAGTCCATTTGCACTTGTAAAAAGGGTGTTTTGAAAGCCTAATTAGCAACAGGAAATCAGAAGTCTGTGAACAGGAATCTATTGTTTTATTTAATATGGAAAGTGAGAAATCTTGCCGAAAGCGTCCAAGTCACTAGTCAGGAAAGCAGCTTGCATCAAGTGTGTGTGTGTGTATATGTATGTATGTAATGGAATTATATATTGCCTTCACTTTTACCCCTCCACAAAATGAAGCTAGAACACAAATTTGTATGCCAAAGGACTGGTTTTTATTGCCTTATGTTTTATTTGCTTTGTCCAAATGTAGGAAGATGAAACAGGCAAAATGGATGTGATGTCTCGCAAGCTAGAGTGATTATTTGTACAACATATAAGACCCTATCCAGCTCAGGACCAGGCTACTTGAGAGGCCACCTTATCCATTATAGGCCCACTAGGCCACTGTGTTCTGAAGGAGAGTTTCTCTCTAAAGTCCGCAGAATGACAGAAGCCCACTTTCCAGTAAGGTGGAGCAGGACTTGTAGTGTAGCTTTTTGTGAAACAGCATCACTGGTGAGATACAACAGTAACCCGCTATCTCAACTTTTCTAGAACAACGGAAGACATTTTGGTCTCAACAAGCTTTTGTCCCAGCAAGCTTTTCTGGGTGGATGAAGAGGTCTCTGCCTTAGGTTTGAAAATACAGTGGTATCTCAGGTTACATATGCTTCTGGTTACATACGCTTCAGGTTACAGACTCCACTAACCCAGAAATAGTGTTTCAGGTTAAGAACTTTGCTTCAGGATGAGAACAGAAATCGTGCTCTAGCGGCGCGGTGGCAGCAGGAGGCCCCATTAGCTAAAGTGGTGCTTCAGGTTAAGAACAGTTTCAGGTTAAGTACGTACCTCCGGAACGAATTAAGGACTTAACCTGAGGTACCACTGTAATACAAAAGGAACGCCTACCTTTAGTTATGTAACTTCCTTCCAATGTAAGATGTATGTGTCAAAATGCTATAAAAGAGCCATGAATTACATATTATTACCAGACTTCTAAACAACAACAAAGCAAATGCAAATAGTCATATGCGTCAAAACACTACAATAGAGCCATGAATTACATATTATCACCAGACTTCAAAACAACAACAAAGCGAATTCAAATAGTCATATGTGTTTGACTAGTTCCCATTTCGGGCCAAAGATGAATATGTGAGTTGCTTCCTTGACTTTACTAGGTCAAGATTTAGCTTGCTTTGGTCCTTTAAAGGTACCCCTGCCCGTACGGGCCAATCGTGTCCGACTCTAGGGTTGTGCGCCCATCTCACTTAAGAGGCCAGGGGCCAGCGCTGTCCGGAGACACTTCCGGGTCACGTGGCCAGCGTGACAAAGCTGCTCTGGCGAGCCAGCACCAGCGCAGCACACGGAAACGCCGTTTACCTTCCCGCTATAAAGCGGTACCTATTTATCTACTTGCACTTAGGGGTGCTTTCGAACTGCTAGGTGGGCAGGAGCTGGGACCGAAAGATGGGAGCTCACCCCGCCGCGGAGATTCGAACCGCCGACCATACGATCGGCAAGCCCTAGGCACTGAGGTTTTACCCACAGCGCCACCCGGTCCTTTACTTATCAGTTAATTAATTTAATTAATTAAAATTAATTAAATTTAAATTAAATTAAATTAATTATAAAATTCTAATTTAATATAATAAATTAATAATAACTTCTAATTTAATATAATAAAATATAATATATAAATTATAAAATAAAATAAAATAAATTGTATATCACTCTTCATATGAATATCCCAAGATGGTTCTCAAGATGAAAAATCCAAAATGAGAACACAAAATACATTTCTGCAGTCCCAGTGATGAGTGTTCATATGGGGCTGTGTATGATCCAAAACAGCTGGAATGCGCATTCACAGGTGGAAAAGCAATTTGAACATTTTCTCTGGACAGCCATTAGACATGGTTGTGCCACTGACATCCTTAATTTTTTAGGGCCTAGATCTATCTATGCATCTATATATCTATATATTTATAAAGTGTAATCAAACATTTTACAGCAATTTGTATAAATGTGGTTCTCTGGAAAAATATTTACTCCCCATCTAGGGTTTATAGTCTTAGATTTAAAAGCTTTGGTGCTGTGAGCTGGAATGCAATGGGCTGGATAATTAAACCAGCCTGGATTTTCAACAGGGGCTTTTGGGCCATTGATAATTCATAACTCTTTCCCTAATTACAGTTTTAGAGATTTACCTCCTACAAGAACAACCAACAGCATACTTCCTCTTAGAAAACACACCCTAAAACATGGAGTGGGAATTCAGGACTTGGTAGCAGCACAGCAAAGATGGCTTCTTTAACATTTCATTGCTGTATTTATAATACAGTGTATTATAATGTTAACAATACAGTGTATGAACAGTGTGGTTTTCATACTCGTTGTAGTTAATGAAACATGGAAAGTCCAGTGTAAATCTTCACTTACTACATTAGTGATGGCCCAGGGTTTAGAGTATATAAGGCAAAAAAATGTCCTCATAATGACATTTAGCCCATCTCCACTGCACATAACTACTAACAACTACACATAAAATCAAGATGCACTGATTTACATAACATTATTCATGCATAATTCCTTGTCTCCTGCTGTTTTATATTTTCAATTGCTATTACTAATTTGTTGTGCTTATTATGAGTTATTGTTTTAATATAGTCTTTGTATTTAGATTTTTTTGGAATAAAAAAACAGCAACAAAGTCTGGGTTTCATAATGTTGCATTCCCAATTTTCTTTGCTATATAGTCTTTTCTTCTTCTTCTTCTCCAGTATGCTGAAGTTGTAGTGAAAATGCATGGCCACCTTGGGGATTATTTTTAAATCCGGGATTGGTCTTCAACATTTGGATCACTCTTATGAGTGACTGATTCATTTCATTTAACAGATTTCTAAACTGCTTCCCAGCCAGAGGCCACCAAAACCATCTACAAGACCCCAAACTGGCTGACAAATCAATATCAGTACTTTTGTATGCTGATGATGCGATACTCCTATCTCGAACAAGAATAGGCTTAAATAGGCTCATAGGTGAATTTTCAGCATACTGCAGGAGAGAGCAACTGGAAATAAACTATCAGAAAACCAAAATTATGGTTTTTGCAAGGAAACACAGACAGTACAGCTGGAGGATGGATAACCAGACAATTGAACAGGTTAAAGCCTTCAAATATCTGGGTATCGTTTTCCAGTCGACCGGGTCCTGGGATGTCCATCAAAAATGTGCCAAAGAAAAAGCAGCTCAAAGTATTAAGATGCTGTCTCGCTTCTTTTATACGAAGGGGGGCAGATACATCCCAGCAGCCTTTGAAGTTTTTCAAGCAAAACCTCTGGCGCAGTTACTGTATGGGGCACAAATCTGGACGGGGAACCACTGCTCCAGTCTTGAAACTGTTCAGTCTAAATTCCTAAGGCAGATATTCGGCGTCCCCTCCTGTGTTCCAAACGCAGCATTACGACTCAAGGCCTGCCTTCCATCTGTAGAAACTCAGACCTGGCAAAGAACATTCAACTACTGGCTTCGTCTTAATCTAAATCCACCTGGTCTACTGCCTCTAGTAATGCAAGACCCCCACAAAAGCAAGTGGTTCAAAATTGTGCATCAAAAACTTCTTACATGCGGTCTGCATTCACAGTCCCTACTATCAATGGGCCTCATTAAAGCAAAGAGTCTAATAGGCCAGCGCCTGAAAGACATTGAACGGCAAAACAACCTGACTATCTTAAAGAAACTGTGCCCATGGTATACCTACCTTCCCCCTTCTCATTTTGACTCTCCAGCTTCATATTTGTTTAAATTAACCATCCCAAAATACAGACGTGCCTTTACATTGGCTAGATGGGATGTTCTCCCTTCTGCCGTACTCGAAGGTCGCTACCAAAAGACTCCATTTGAAAAACGACTCTGCCCATGTGGAGATGGTAACACGGAAACAGTGTCCCACGTCTTCCTATCCTGCCCCCTTTACAAAGACCTAAGGAATGAGATTATTACTCCACTCATTCTCTCCAACCCCGGCCGTTCACCAGACATCACACTGTATTTCCTCTTATCTGATACGGATAGCCAGATAACAGAGAAGGTCGCGAGGTACATCGAAAGAGCTATGAAATTGAGGGCCACCATCTGAGTGACAGACTTGTTCATCTGACGGACCTCCTTTTGCTTGTTCTTCTCTCCCTTTTATCCTTATCTCTATTTTTAATTTTTGTATAGCTGTGGCCTGTTGGCTTTGCTAATAAAGTTTTGATTTGATTTGACCATCTACAAGATAAAAATAGGATAAAATACGGAACCCAATTTATAAAAACAATAGAATCGTTTTTAGAAAACTAAAAACAATAAAATCATACCTGCAAATATGCAATCAATATTCCATAAGTGATGGGGTCATCCATCATGGAAAGTCTTCTTGAATAATAATAAAAACTGTCTTCAGTAGGTGCATAAACATTGTGCTCGTCTAATTTTGGCTGATACTTAATTCTAGACAGCTGGAGCTGAAACACCAAAAGCCCAGTTTCCAGTGCCAGCTATATGCACCTCTAGGGCACAAGGACCTCTCAGCAGTTTGAGGATTGCAGTTGCTAGGCAGGGTAGCAACCTGGTTCAAAGATGTTTAGGTCTTCAAATGCTAAAAGCAGAACGTTGAACTGTATCTGGCAGCATTTTGGCAGCAGTGCAGTTCCCACAGCAGAGGTGTAATATCATGCCAAAGATTAGAGCAAAAGTTATGTACAGTGGTACCTTGGATTAAGTACTTAATTCGTTCCAGAGGTCCGTCCTTAACCTGAAACTGTTCTTAACCTGAAGCACCACTTTAGCTAATGGGGCCTCATCCTGAAGCAAAGTTCTTAACCCGAGGTACTAGTTCTGGGTTAGCGGAGTTTGTAACCTGAAGTGTATGTAACCTGAAGCGTATGTAACCTGAGGTACCACTGTATTGCCCATTCCAAGAGCACCTGAGCCTTGAAATTCCTTACCAACCATCTCAAGAGACCTTGTGGCTTGACCAAATATGATGGACTCTATTCAATCACTTGTTACTAAAGTTTGGTTGCATCCCAATTTCAGTAATCACTGGGGCATTTATCTTAATGCATTTCTCTTCCAGATTTCTCTGCCAGATCTCTCCCTCCATTTTTGTTTTTCCATTAAAATAGTTGTCACTTATTTATCTCCAGATTACTTCTTCTCTGAGACAGCTGAGCAGTGTTTTTCATGCTTGTTGAACTCAATTACGAGCAACAACTCTTCTGTGCTTCACATCCCATGTCATGGCCTCATCCAAGTCCTATGATCTTCCATCAAGGGCTTGACCCTCCCACCCACCAACCAGCTTCTTGAGTGGACTCAAATTTCAATTGCTAATTCTTGTCTTGGGTCAATTGAACTTGTTTGTTTGATTTTATTCAAAGATGCAAAATGGGGATACCTTTTAAGATTAATGTCTAGTTACATGCACAAACACATACACACTTGAACAAGCTGCATAACCTTGTTCCCCTGAGCAATAATGATTTACCCAGGGCCACCAGGTCACCTTGAACACCCACTGCTGGTCTATTAAGAGATGCATATTACCTAATTGTATGCCTCACTTTGCGAGAACTGGAAGGCAAATATTTAACATGCCACCATCTCTCTGTAGCACTACAGATACAAAAGTATTTAATATAGCATCATTTCAACCAGAGTGCTGCGGCACAAAAATGGTCAATGCATGCTCCAGCACAAAGCTTCTCAGCATCGCTAATAAATTTTAATCAAAGAATTGTGGAAGTTTTACTGGAGTTTGTGAAAGGGAAAGAAGCAATGATGTCCCATTTGCCTTCCATTGCTTGGTTCTTTTCTTAATATGGTTTCACACCACTCCAATCTCTGAGAGGAGCAAGATTTCAGGGTTTCCAGGTGCTTACCTAGGGTTCATGTTTCCTTTTGGAATAAGGCACAGAGGAGACTGTAGTGTCTTTGTGGTGTATGGGTTATTTAAACATATATACAACCCAAGCCTATGTTGAAGGGGTTCACAGCATTAAGATCCCAAGGGGGTCTTGTTTCTTCCATAACCACAGCCTTGGTTTCCAGCAGAAATCGGGCCCGGCTCTCTCTCTGCCTTTTCAACCCAGCACTTTCGCATCCTGCTTTTAGCTCACAGCACTCAGCTCCTGACTCTGGCCTTTTGTTCTTCTGACTAACCAGGGAGGGAGTCCCACCTATTTGCTCTTTGTCACAGAGCCACTCCCTTTGTTCCCAAAGGAGAGCCTCTCTCCTTTGTTCATACTTAGCAGGCCATTAGCATGCTAACCTGGCTATTCCAGCAACTGAATCCATGCTGAAATAGTTACATAAGATGAAATGATGTGTTTTTTTAGGGGGAGGGGACTGAAAATAAAGCAACCTATAGCAATTGGGATAGGTTTGACTGAGAAGTGGTGAGTCGTATGGTGAAGTGAGAATTATAACTCTGGTCTGCAGGCCTTAGTTCAACATTCCAATTACACAGGCTCTTGGGGGAAAAAACAAAAGATAATTCAAATCTAATATTACAGTTTTTTCACCTTTCACTGTTTTGGAGTCTTTTTTCTTTGAATTTGCATGATGAGGGTGTGAAAACAGTATCCTAACAGTTGCTTAGAAAAACAACTCTCATTCCCCCCCCCTCCAAAAAACCCCCCACAGGGGCATGCCTATTTATCTGTTCAGAAGCAGAAAATTAGCAGCAGAGAGATGATGCCTCAAAGAAGGAAACAGCTAATTACAGACACATTTCATATATCCTCCAACTTTTGTCACTTTCGGTGACAGGATCAGAGATATCAATGTGGCTCCAAGTTTGAATCTGTTTAGAAAGTGACATATTTCCCTGTACAAGTAGAACAAGTGTGCAGCACCTGAAGCCAAATTTAGTTTGTATCATCTCAGATGAACTGATTATATTCTGGACATGTGGCAGATATGTTTGGAAAATTAACTTAAAAGCCAGAAGGCAAAGGCAGTGGTGGAGGAACCTTCACCGACAGCTGGGGCAGGACGTCGAGGGGTGGGGCGGACTGCCCAGCGACGCACGCATGATGTCTGTGCGTGTGCGGCATTCCATATAGATGCCCATATGGACGGTGCATGCGAGTGGCAGCCTGTACGGATGCCACGCAAGCGGCGCCCATACTGACTGTGTGCATGCCCTCGGGTGCTTTACAGCTGTGGGGAGGCAGCATGCCATCTTGTCACACACCCCTGGAGTGGTACCCAAGGTGGCCTGCCCCCTCCACCCCCCCCCCCGTACACCCCTGGGCAAAGAGGTTCTTTTTCAGGGATTTGGAAGCAAACGTCAAGTGTTGAAAAAGTCTTACATTTTTTAAAAAAATAGCATGCCAATTATTCACAAGAATAGTAATAACATACCAACATGCAAGCAGATAATACAACACCTTCACTCAGCTCCTGGGAGCCCCAAGGATACAGCAGCAGAAAGGACCCCAATCTGGTCAATGGACCCCAAAGCACCCATGCCAGCTTCCAGCTCTGTGCCAAAGCTCAGCTTAGATCAAATGCTAAAGCTTATCTCTATGAGGTGCATTTGCTAAATTACCTATACCTGACACCAGGGGGGACACATGATCTGGGCCAGCAGGTAAGCAACGTAATTAATTTTGGGAGCCTCCCAATGTACTGCAGCTGCGTTATCTCAAAACAGGGAACACTCCCGTGAATTAGGAATTTTGGCTTGGAAGGCAGTCAAGTCAGCGTGATTTAGCATTAAACTACAGTCAGACTTAGGAGAATAGTGAAGCGCTTCTTCTCTGACAGGCCACATATAATGGTGACATGAAGGACCAATTATTGCCAGGCCAATATACCTCCTTGAGATACTTTATGTCTTCCAGTGTTTCCAATACACCTCTGGTTACAGTATTTATTTCAGTCTCAAACTATGTTTTGAACATTGCAAGTGGGAAGGTTGGGACTGATTTGGAATGGAGACATGGAGAAAGCATTAAGGACCCATTCTATTCCTCACTGCTTCTGTGCTCTAAATGGATCCATTCAGCATGCCTTTCCTTAAAAACCAAGTCTTGGAACTTGACGGCAGTTTATGGATGTGTGCAATTATTTGTTTAATATTTATTAATTACATTTATATACCACCCTTCATCCGAAGAACCACAAGGCGGTTCACCACATATAAATACAAAATGAGAACACAAAATACACAACAAAACAAACAAACAAACAAACACAATTGCCGACTGAGCTCTGGCTCAAAATGCCCCGCTACCCACAAAGGCCATGATTGGCCAGTTAGAATTCAAGATTTTGACTAGCTATCCCTCTTCCTTCTTCACAATCAGCTGGGGCTGAAAATATAGCTGGTCTGTCACAAGAGATAAGGTGTCACTCTTTACAGCTCTCAGGGTTGAATTAGACTGCTATCCTCGCTCCTCTTCAGAGGTATATGGTCTTTACCAGTCAGGTTGTTATTTGGTTAGAAATGTTCTATTTACCTAGGAGAGACTAATTGTTGCTAGCTGCAACTGGACTGAGGTCACTTTTCACTTCAGTCCTCTTGTATCTTTAATTGATTTGATTTGCCTAGCCATTTCATCTCTTTCTTAAATCATTTTAGTGAACTATCTAATGAATCACTATGCTGTAATTGGCAATAGCTTCATGGGTTTGTTTTTTTTCCTTTCCCGCCCCCCTTTCCTTCCTTGCAAATGGATACATAGCATATCAAATGAGCTATTTGAAGTGTCAAATTTCAAGGGCAATTTTATGATGCTTAATAGTCTTTCCAGTGGCTAACCACAGCATCCCTTTGTTAACAAACAAGCAATCATCATTTTCATTTTTCCCCCCTTCTTTTTTTGTCATTAAGATTGCAAATGAATTGAATGGCTTCTTAATGCTGGACTAGAGGGGCTTCTTGAGTCTGGTACATTATGAAAGGGACAGATTAAAGTGCTATCTTTGTATAGAAATGAGATACTTGATTCTAAGCAATGCAGAACAAGCCACGCAGATAAAGAGAGAGGACTAAAAATAAAAACCCTCCCTAAAGTGCCTTTGTATCTTAATAGAAAAAAGGGCATTTCACGGTATGGCCCAACTGTTCAAAATGTTGTAATGTATGTTTTGAAACAACAGGCAAAGAAAGGAAGCTTTATCCGAGAATTATCACTTTTATGATGGAATGATTCACAGAACTGCACAAAGTCCTAAGCTTTGTTTGTTACAGTGGATCCTGCCAACCTTCCTGACGCTTGGCAGATGAAAATAGGTGTGCGCTATTGTGTACTTTGTCACTCCCCTATTATCACACCGAAGATCGCTGCCTGCTTGGAAATCGCAAGCTGTGCACTTTATTTGGCACGTTACCATTAATGCAGGTGCGTTAAAATGAAGAGCGCATCTACTATCCACTCAGAGATTTAACTTTTATGGGCAAACTAGATGCCATTTCTGCAATTTTGTAAACAGCATTTTTTAAAAAAAGCAAATTGCTGTGGAGGCGGGGGGCTTTAAGGGGTCCTGATCCAGACTTCCTCTCCACATTGAGGAGGGAAAGCTTACATGCAAATGGCAGGCATGCGGGGGGGGGGGGGGGGAGGCAGACTGATCCAGACTGGGACTACAGTGAAGCTAAAAAGTCAAAGTCCTCCATCCCCAATCCCGATATCATGGTTCCACTATGGATCCGTGCCTCACATTTACAATTTGCTTTTCAAAAAACATGCTAATTTTCTGAAAGCAGTCTCATTTTTGGAGACAAAGGAGAAATAATTAAAACCTGAAGCATGGCAACATAATGTAACATTATTTTAAAAACGCATCCCTAAAGTCTTTCCCAAAATGTTGCTCGCTTAGAGTAACAAGAAAGGAGTGACTATAAGGACAGACCAAATCATAGATTTTACACCAGGGCTAGGCAAACTAAGGCCTGTGGGCCGGATGCGGCCCAATCGCCTTCTCAATCCAGCCTATGGACAGTCCAGAAACCAGCATGTTTTTACATGAGTAGAATGTGTCCTTTTATTTAAAATGCATCTCTGGGTTATTTGTAGGGCCTGCCTGGTGTTTTTGCATGAGTAGAATGTCTGCTTTTATTTAAAATGCATCTCTGGGTTAATAAAGTCTGGCCCTCCACAAGGTCCGAGGGATGGACTGGCCCACAGCTGAAAAAAATTGCTGATCCCTGTTTTACACCATTCTATTATGGCTTCTCCCAAAGAATCCTAGGAATTATAGTCACAGCTCAGGGATAGATCTCATGCCTTGCATGTGAAAGGTCTCAGTCCCTGGTGTCTAAAGGTAGGGCCGGGGAGCATACCCCTGATGAGCTGCTGCCAGCCAGTACTGTGCTAGTTGGATCAATGGTCTGACTTTGTAGAAAGAAGCTTCCCATGTTCTACAGGGAAAACGTCAATGTTGGAAATTCTGATTGGCAAGCAGAAGCTGTCAGGTTGAGTTCCAACCATCTTCATGGAGGGCTGAGAGAGAGACACTCCAGTCTGAAATTGGAGAGAGCTGTTACCTGTCCTTGCATGCAGTATTGTCCCCTGTGGTAGTCTGATGTGGATACAGAGAACTCTCAGTCACGGAGTTCAAATGCTGCTCCCCAAACTAAAGTTCCCAAGATTCCTTGGGGCAAAGGAATGCTTGTGAAACCAGCTTTGTCCTTAGTGAGGATGTGTCCCATATCTTAATAGGTAAAAAAAAAAAAAAGTAAAGGACCCCCAGTCAAAGGTGACTTTGGAAGGTAGTACTCATCTTGCTTTCAGGCTGAGGAAGCCGGCGTTTGTCCACAGACAGCTTTCCCAGACATTTGGCCAGCATGACTAAACCGCTTCTTGTGCAACAGAACACCGTGATGAGTCCCGGAGCGCACAGAAATGCCATTTACCTTCCTGCTGCAGTGGTACCTATTTATCTACTTGCACTGGTGTGCTTTCGAACTGCTAGGTTGGCAGGAACAGGAATGGAGCAACAAGAGCTCAGCCCATCAAGGGGATTCGAACTGCTGACCTTCTGATCAGCAAGCCCAAGAGGCGCAGTAGTTTGGACCACAGCACCATCCGCATCCCTTAATAACCCCTTACCTAAAATAACACCTTACCTAAAAGCAGCCTCCTGCTACAATATGAACATTTGGTTCTTCTGTAATGTTCTGTCCTGCTCTTCATGTAATCATGAAACGACCGCCATGTTCTAGGGTAAGCGAAAACATAGGGGAGGTGAAAGTTCTTTTGTCACAGGGGAGGGAATCTCAGATGCTTTTACACTTTCACACAGACCCCACTTGGGTTGGGACCTGACCCTACAGCATGCATAGCTTAGGTGATGTCTCCTTGCGTTCTGAATCAGGCCTGTGTAACTTCTGGCCCACCAAATGGAACACTGCGCACATGCCCATTTTGAGGCTTGCTCAGTCTTTTTGACAGCCATAGGTTCCTTGATTTAGTTGCAGATGTGTTGTCACAGTCCTGGCCTAAATCTTGATGCTGAATAAGTTCTGCACTGGAATGAAAACATAAGGATTAAAACACACACACACCTTTGATAGAGGTGGTTTGGAAGCAGAGCATGACTTCCCCTATTGCAGCGAAGAGATTACATTTCACGTTCAGGTTTGGGACTGCTCTTTCGCAATCCCCGCAGTGGGTTTTACTTCTGTTGTACACCTTGACCTTTATGTCGTTTGCCTCCGTATCGCCCTTCAGCACCAATCTCTCATATTATAGCCCCAGAGAGGTGGCACATATCTAGTCAGGTCATGTGTACGCGATGCTACGAACAAGCCTCTTGGTCCGCGCAGGCCTGCTTGCTGCTGAATAGGACTGAGCACCATCAACCCCTCTCCACATCCCTGTGGCCTCTTGGGTGGTTTTGGAAAAGACAAGAAAAAGCACTTACGTGCTTTTGGGGGCTCCCATACATAATTCATCGGCTTGCCTCTCCTTCTGCTGTTATCTAGAGCTCTTGCAGAATGCCCTTTTTCATCAGTCTTGAATTATGTTTTGAAAAGGTGGAGGGAACGGGAAGAGCACAGCACTCTGTATTTGTCATAGTTCTGTCTTTCACCTACCCAAATCCTCTCTTAATCTTTCCAGCTCTTTTTTGTGATATGGAGAAGTGTGTGTGTTATTGGTGTTATATTCTATCTCTCTCTCTCTTGCTCCCACCCCCCCATATCACCTTTATATATAGCAAGAATGTTATTGGCAAGACCTTGATGCATTATTCCTGTTGTTTTAAAACTCATACTTCAACAGATCTTTTATTACTGCACTTCCTTCCATGCTAAATTCATTCTGATTTTATTTTAGGTTCCTGTCTTCTTCTTTAAAAAGAAAGCCTGTGGTTTTTAACTTGTTCTTTCACCACATGACTGCTCTGATTGGGGTGACTTTGTGTATTAAAAACAAAATCCATGTTGGTAGTTGCAATACCGTACCTGTAAATACTGATTTTTGTCTGAAAAAGAACTGTAGGTGATGGTAATATCACTGCTGCCATTAATATCTGTGGTTTATGATTTTTGCAGGTAAGTTCATGAGGACAGATGTGATATGCAATTTCATAGCCACCTGGGGAAACTGCCATGTAGAAATAATGCAAATGCAAGAGGATCCATTCTTAATTCACTTTTTAACTCCTTTCCTTTCTATACCCTGCAGCAACCATTTGGTGACCTGTGCCCACAACATTTTATCAAATTCCCACATGTAGCCACAGTCTCAAAAAGGTTGAGAACCCCAGATTTGTAAGATCAACTCCTTTAGACACCAGAGTTGATGAACTTTCTGAAAGGACGTTAACACTTGTCCACATAACTACTCAGCAGCAGTGTTTCATAATCTTTTGCTATCTGCAGAAAACACTCCCCCCTCCCCAAATTAAAACTGTGAAACAATTCCTTCACTGGAAAAGCTTCAATTTTTGAGCAGCACTGGGGAACGTTTTTCCTTTAAAGGCTGCATTCCCTTGGGAGTAATTTACCTGCAGTGGGTAGAGCTGGAGGCAAAAGTGGACATGATCACCCGCTCTCACAAATGCATATTTTACCACATCCATCCAATAACAAACAGAAACATGCCCTATTCATCTACCCATCATCCATCCATTCTTTCTTTTTCTTTTAAAAAATATTTGTATTGAGCTTTACATAACCAATTTGAATTCTAACATTATATATCAACATCAACATTCCCTGAATCCTTCAACTCCCCTCCATCCTTCCATGGTTACCATTATCAATCTTTCCCCCCCAACTGCCTCCCTTATTTTCTCTATTTTTAAAAACAACCCATTTTTACCATAATTCTTCATATATTACAAGCATTACTCAAATCCTGCCAAAGTTTTTAGTTGTTTACAGTGTTTTCTTAAGTACATTATACTTTTTCCCCCATTCCTTCTTAAAGTTCTTCTCTTCCTGATTTCTGATTTTCCTGCTCAGTTTCGCTATTTTGGCATAGTCCATCATCTTCATCAGCCATTCGTCTCTGGTCAGAACTTTATCATCTTTCCATCTCTGGGCAAGTAGTATTCGCGCTGCTGTCGTCACATACATAAATAGTTGTTTCTGCTCCTTCGGAATGTCTGCACCTAGTAGGAAAGCCTCTGGTCCCCCCCCCCCAATTGTTATTTTAAACATCTTTTTCAACTCATTGAAAATCATTTCCCAGAATACTTTTGTTATCTTGCTTGTCCACCACTGTATCCATCTATTATTTCATGTGCATGCTCTATCTTTCACACACGCTTCCTTCTGCTCCCTTCTTTGAATTGAAGATAAAGTTTCTCATTTACTCCAATTACACTCTCCCCCACCCAAGTCAAATACCAGGTCCTGGAGGGCAGAGGGCTAATTCAGATAGGGATCCTGGTATGGGGTGTGCGTGGGAGGTTTTAACCTTTGTCTCCCATTGTGGTTCCAATCCAGATAGGTCCCTCTACATGTCAAATTTGGACTGACAATCCTGATCCAGTTTGGGATTAAAGTGGAGGCAACGAGTGATTGTCCCCCTTACTTCCCAAGAGCCCAACCTGGGTCAGCCCCCCAGCAGCTGCAGCTTGCTGTTTTCCTCTCCCTATACAGCCAAGAGGAGAGTAAAGGAGGACAGGGTGCAGATAAGAAGAAGAGGCCTTGGGGGCTGGATAGGAAGCCTCCATGGGCCATATCAAGTCCCTGGACCCACAGGCCAAGAAGTACATTGCGTCAGTGCATTGTATTTGTACCAGTGATTTCCCCAGGGGGTACTCATGGGTACCCAGTACTGGTACCTCTTTTTATAGGGGGGGAAAGCACTGATTAGTACAGGTCTCCAAGAATTCTATTTTATAAGTCACTGTGCTTTGATTTGCTTCTTCTGAGGGCAGGAAAAGCTGTAACTTCTCAGCAACAGAAGTAGAGGTGGATAGGTTTTCCAGAGCTCCCCTTGGATTGACTGTGAAATTGCCCAAGTACTTCCCAAACCCATCGGAGGAATTGAGAAGATTCTTCCAATCCAAGGTCTTGGAAACTTTTCTGTTACCCTCATTGAAGTGTAGGTGGGTTTCTACCAGGCGAGACACAGGGATAACAGCAAGAGACTTTACTGAGCTTATAGAACTGAACAACAGGGGAAAATCAACTATTTAGATGTATTTCTGAAGGCCTGGGCCACTCCCACTCTCAACGTGATTGGCTGTCTAAACCCCCAAGCTGCAAATCATAACTCAGAGCTTAAGAGCCAATGGCAGTAGCACAAAACCTTATAATGCTATGTGATTGGATATCATGTATTGAATTAGAACACAGGGGCTCAGAATCCTTAGTCGAGACTCAAGCTCAAGTGAACAGAGACCACCAAATAAATAACACTCATGGAAAGGACTCCTTTTGGAATTGGATGTGGTTTGGTGACCAAAGCTCTAGGGACCATATATAGGAGGTACTGGAAGATGGAGAGGATATCCTTTGTGAGAAGTAGGCTCCCTAGATTTTGCCCCTGCAGGGATTCCTTGCCTGAAGCCATTTCTATAGACATTACAGGTTGGACCGTACAGAGGTGGAGCAGTTAATTGTTCTTCAGATCGAATGGAAATCTGAGCTGAAAACTATTTTGGGAGTTTAAAACTCACCTCTCCTTGGAGGTGGGCTGAAACAAGCCTGCTTAATTCTTTTCCAAGCCTGTGTCTGGAGAACTCGGCCAGCATCTTGAAGCAGGAGGCTTGGAAAAACTGGATTGCATCCGATGTTGACACACGGCAAAATTACCTGCCCCTTGCCCCAACGAAGAATGACTGTAAAGCAAGGGCAGAGCACTTAATCATGCAAAAAAAGGGAAAAAAGGGGGGAGCACCAGATAAATCTCTTTCCTAGGTGAGCACTTGGGCTTCCCAAGAGACTTATATCTTAAAACTAATTTATTTCTGACTAGTAGTTCTCTCACGGACACAGTTTGGGAATGACTACGCTACACAAAGGATTTGAGAGCACATTACAGTGTTTACCCTTTGATTGGTGAGACAAGAAATAGCTGTTGTATTTATTTCAAGTAACGCTTGGGGAAGCCCATAGCTCAGTGCTATAGCACATGTATTGCATGCAAAAGGTCTCAGGTTCAGTTCCCAATACATCCAGGTAGGCTGTCTGAGATCCTGGAGAGCCACATCTCCTACAGCAAAGGGTGGGTGGAAGATAGATTGAGATCTGCTAGTAGATATCTCGACGGTTCACAAGGGATCAGTTTCTGACTGTCAACTATTTAACAGCGACAACAAAACAACACACATACACACCAACGAAATTAGGTTGCTGAAATGAGGAAAGTTTATGAGGAGCAGGTAAAGAACCCCTGGACAGTTAAGTCCAGTCAAAGGCGACTATGGGGTTGTAGCGCTCATCTCGCTCTCAGTTCACAGACAGCTTTTCGGGTCATGTGGCCAGCATGACTAAACCACTTCTGGTGCAACGGGACACCGGGACAGAAGCCAGAGCACACGGAAACACTGTTTACCTTCCCACAACAGCGGTACCTATTTATCTGCTTGCACTGGTGGGCTTTCAAACTGCTAGGCTGGCAGAAGCTGGGACAGAGCAACGGGAGCTCACCCCATCTTGGGGATTCGAAATGCCAACCTTCCATTCAGCAAGCCCAAGAGGCTCAGTGGTTTAGACCACAGCGCCACCCACGTTTTGTATAAAGGACTGAATATTAAAAAAAAATGTTTAGGGGTACTCTCATTTTCCTACTCATATTGAAATCATTGTTTAGTCATTTAGTCGTGTCCGACTCTTCGTGACCCCATGGACCAGAGCATGCCAGGCACTCATGTTGGTAGCTTTGAAAACACTGTCATATGGAAATACTGCTCCTCAATACCGCCAAACTAAGATTCACAAAATGTTTAGGGGTATGCATCCCCCTGAGTCCCCTCAGGAAAAAAGCACTGGGCACACCATGTTCTAATGACATTGAGCTGCAAAAAAAGGCAACCAATCAAGTCTGGCCAATCAAAGCATGGACCATTCTGAGTTAGGTAGGCCAATAGTATGACTACATGGGTGCTTCTTATACAACCAACCACCCAGGAATAGACACTGTTTAACACAACAAACCTTTTGATTTGTTGTTGCAGTTTACAGGCGACTAGCAAGGTTAAGACTGTGGCAGAAGGAGAAAGTGTTAAAATTATCTACCCCACCCATAGCCCCGAGGCTTCACTGTGTTTGCTGTTTGTCTCTTCCTGTGTTTGTTCGTACATGCATGAATTATTGGCATTGTCCCAATTGGCATTGCCTTAAAATTGGGTATAAAATAGTTCATTCCAGGATCTGTTTTTTCCACCTCCTCTGCCCTTCCTTTTGTGTAAATTAATGGCCAATAATCAGAAATAGGATTTTAGTTAATGGACTCCACATCTGCAAAGTAACCGGAGTCAGGGGAGGGGGGGGGGGGAGAGAGAGAGAGAGAGAGAGAGAGAGAGAATTGCCAGCTTGTGGTGATGAGTTGCAGCAATTTGTACTTCTGTATTTTTATATTTTATATTTTGTATTGTTGCTTTACTGGAAAGGTTTCACTGCAACCCTGTGACATGGCTTTTGCCAGGTTAATTCTGCTCCCTCTTCGTCCACAGCACAGCTGTTTTATTATGGTGATTCTTCTTTGACAGGGCAGGATGGACATGTCATATATCTTTGTGGCACTGGAATTAAACTTAACCTGGAAAGAATGAACTGCTATCCCTTTGGTCCAAATGCACTTGCTATAAACTGTGGCTGCTAGTATGAAAACAGGTAATCGTTTGATCTGTAAGGTAGTGACTGGTGCACCAATACTAAATGCATTAACTTGGAAGTAAATCTCACAGAGGTCAATAGAAGTAGCCCACTGAGTTCACTAACTTTTCAGACTCGGTAAGAATTACCTGGCAGACTATCACTTTATTGGCTGAATCTGTAAAAATAATGTCTGGGGCCTCCACCTGCCCTGTACGTTTAAAGCAGTATTGTGTCACTTTGAACAGTCATGATTTCCCCTAAAGAATTATGAGAAGTTTAGTTTGTTAAGGGTGCTGAGAGGCATTTGCAGTTATTAAGGGTGTTGCAAGTTCCCCTCACAGAGCTATAATTTTCAAAGTGATTTATTAATCAACTCCCATTCCCGGGTAACTCTGGGAATTGTAGCCCTGTGAGTGGAATAGGGTGTCCTAACAACTTTTAGCACTTTCAGCAAGCTACATTTCCCAGAATCCTTTGGGAGAAGCCATGACTAGCTACAAAATGGCAAGTCCCACTTGCGTTCCTAAATGGTCAGTGGAGCTCACTTTATGGGCCTGCTTGTTAAAAGATGAGTTTTTGATAACGCAAATCTTCCCTGGTTTGTTAGAACCATTTGGGGAAGCTGGGTAGTAGAATAATAATAATAATAATAATAATAATAATAATAATAATAATAATTTATTTATACCCCACCCATCTGGCTGGGCTTCCCCAGCCACTCTGGGCGGCCTCCAACAAAATATTAAATTACAGTAATGCATCAAACATTAAAAGCTTCCCTAAACAGGGCTGCCTTCAGATGTCTTCTAAAGTCTGGTAGTTGTTTGTTCCCTTTGACATCTGGTGGGAGGGCGTTCCACAGGATCTGTGTTAGGGAACTGCACTTTGGAGAATAGCAACACTGTGAAACAGAGCAAGCAAGATGAAAGCTAGCTGTGAAGGCACCACCTTTGGGTGCTGGTACTTCACTCTGGGGATCTGATGTGGAGCAAAGGGTATTCAGCCTGCAAGGAATGTGTTAGCCTCCACCTTTTCTCTACTTTTGTAAATCAAGGCTTCTCTTCTCCTAAGGAAGCAAAACGCAATCATTGCTACCCTGGCTCTCCTCCCTACCCAAGGAAGAGGGGAGCATGTAACAATGTGAAGAGTTATAGAATGGATGATCATCATCATTCTTAATAATAACCCCTCTGTTTTAGGAAACACATCTTTTTATAAGATTATTGCACTGTGGTGGGAGGACTAACATTTTCTGAGCTTCTTTCTCCCATGCATATTTTGGAGCCAGGAGCATGCAACCCTCAGAGGATATGACATTGACAAAGCTCTGGCAGATCTTGGGAAGAAGAAGATTGGGTTTCGCTTCCTGTAGCTCACCCTTCCTTTTCTTCAGTGGAATAGAATCCTTTAGACTGCTCTAAATATTCACAGAAAATGAGAAGATCTTGTCCTCGTTCAAGGTTAATTGCTGCATGAAAACTCGAATGGAGCATGGTGCAATGTGTTTTGATTTGCGGGTGCATTCGATGCAAATGGTCACAGAAATGCCAAATCTTTTTTTTTCCAGCTCCCACATAATAAACTAGTCGCTTTCATTTGTTGGAGATTTAGAGCTATTTTATTTTTTATTTTTTAAAAAAAAAATGGGTTCAAAATGTGGCTTCTTTATTTATTCTCCACACTCCTAGATGTGGCACAATATTCTGAGGATGAGATATCAAAGGAAGCCATTCACTTAGATCTTCCACGCGTGTGCTGTGACAGGCATGCAGCCGAGACATGAAAGGGCAAACTCCCTTCTCTTCACATTCTTTTTCTCTCTGTGTGTCTTTTAAATGAAAGCTTTACAAGGAGGATTGTAGTAATGATCAGTGGGATAGAATGTAATGCTTAAAGGTGCAAATGAATAAAAATTAGATGCTAATGCTAACGATGGTGGGGAAAATCTACTAGGAACTTCTGAGCAGACATGAAGGGACAAACTACACATTACACAGAAATTCTATTAACAAAAGCAGCTCTGCGATGAGAGGATTAAGAGCAGGAAGAGGGGTGCTGAACTCCATTTCTCCCCATCGTTCCCTAAATCCAGATCACCCCATGCAGGCAGATTTAGCCACACTAGGTTGAACTTAGATTGGAAACTCCGCAGTGGGGAGGGACTGCTGAAAGTGGAGATGGAGGATAAATTTAATTCAATTTGCATTTCAAGCCAAATGTGTTGAATTCACACCTTCTGAAACAATACACAAGACAAAGCACAGTGGTCGTTTGAAAATCACGCTTACCTGAATTTTGTGATGCAGTTTTCCAGTCAAAAAACGTTTGCAAAAATGCATATATTAGGGGAAAGTGTGCATAAAAATGAAGATATTAGTGGGAAATGCATCCCAAAAGCATTATATTGGGTTCAGTTGCTTGCAAAAATGTATACATTACTCAAAACTGCTTATAAGAATATTATTTTTAAAAATGCACTGAAATGCTGGTGAATTTCCATAAGGATTTTTTTTTAAATGCAAAAAAGTGGAAACAGAATGTTAAGCTTGAAAAAGAGAGAAACAGAGTACCAAAGTTGACAGATCCTCCCATCACTAACTGGGGTAATTATTTGGATAGCTTCATTTATTTTCTGAATGTCTATCTCACCCTTCCTCTCAAAGGAGCCCAGGGCCGCAAACACACTCACAATAGATTCCCCCCCCCCCTAAAATAGTCAAAACACTCCAAAAGCAATTGTACTTTAAAACGTCTAAAAACAGTTATAGTTAAAAACATAATTTCATCCAGTTATCTCAGGGGTGCCAGGAACAGCAGTGTAGAAGAGAGTTCAGTGGGAATATTTTGATTACACCATCTATTTTGTAAGAAGAACTGCAATAATTTCATAACCAGGCAGTCAAACAGGGTGGAGAATTTCATCAGAGCCAAGACCAGTCCTGGGCCTAGCTACCAACTTCAAATAACAGAAAAGAAAATGAAACTAAAGTAACTGCTTTTCCCTTAAGGCAACTGCCACCCCTGAGACCACAGCTCTCATCAGTTCCAGATACTTTTTGAACCAAGCACATGCTGTTTGTAGGGTTAGAAAAACTTTTTTTCTTGTCATTTTGTGGGATTTTGGGAGGTTAAACTCTACAGATGCAGCTTTCCCTTTAGCTATTCCCTTCCCATGAATTTATTCTTGCTTTTTTATTGTCAAGCAATGTACAGTGGTACCTCGGTTTTCGAACAGTTTAATTCCCGAAAAACTTGGAACTCGAATGCTGCAATCCTGGAAGTCAGGGTCCCGGTTTGCGAACATTGCTTCGGAAGCCGAACATGCTCCTGAGCTTCCGTTTTCACTGTTATGCTGCAGATATGCATCCCCCCATTGTAATCAAAGCTTTCCATTTCCTATTACAGTGTTCTGAGGTGATATTTGGAGCTTATATTTGGTGCTTTTGTTTTTGCTAATTTTTGTGTTTTAGTTTGTGTGGCTTTTTCGTTTTTGTGACAGTGGCTTGTTCTTTGTTTTATGATTGATTGATTGATTGATTGATTGTGTGACTGCGGAAATGGATAAAAGTCCCCCAAACAATGACTATCATCAGTGCAGGTAAGCCACCGAGAGTGGACGGGGTATAAATAATAAAATCATCATCATCATCATCATCTTTGTCTGACCTCTGCCTTTGCATGATGCTTGATTCTGGACTCTTTTACTGAGTTTTGCCCTTTGATTTACCTATTGGCTGCTTTTTGGACTCCCTTCCCCCCTCCCCGGCTGATGCTTTTGGGATTTAGATCCATTCCTACAGTTGCCCTTGTGTGAATTTTGCCCCAGCCAATACTCAAGAACTGAGGCTACACCAGGATGCTTTCTAGAATAGAAATGCAGCTTTTGCTAGAAGTATCACTATTCCTATGGCTCAAATCTGTTTTCAGTACACATGCACACATGTACACTGTGGCAGTTCAATGGTTCTTTTGCATCTCTAAAAATGTAAGGCTCCCCGCTTCACTTTTTATGTGCTTCTACTGTTTTGTTTTTCTGTTTTTTAATGCCCTAGGGTTGTATTGCCGATCTTTCTTTCTTTCTTTTTAGGAAGCTATTGATTAACGGGAACACGGAGAGTTCCAGATTATTATTTTTTACTGAAGAATAAAGTTAATTTGCTTGTGCTTTACAGGTAAAATGACTATGCTGCCTCTCTTAAAAATAACAACTTCAAGGGTTTGTTGCTAGTTCTCTTCCCACCCACTGTAGAAAGCCTGAGGGCTTGGTGATAGGACTGGATTTGTAGCTTTAGTTTTCTACTTCTGGATTTTAATTCTCAGCAGAAGTTACATGTCTGATCAGCTCATTCTATTCCCCACTTGGGGAGCACAACAAACTAGAGAGATCTCACCAAAAGATTTTAATGAGAGTCGGTTTTCTACGATAATCTTATTTTGGCCTAGCAGGCATTTCAAAGGTCAACACTGCCATACAATGGCAGAACTATGTGGATAAAATTACACAGGGGTCTCCTCCGTTTCAGTGGTAAGCTGCCATTTCCCCCCTCCTCTTTGTGTAGGCATCTTTCTTCTGCCTACAGCCTACATCTTTTATAATGTGGCAAACGGTTAGCTAGGGAAGATGTTTGAGAATACAATGCTCATAGCAATTTGTCCACCTTCCGTGTCCCTGCAGGTTGGAAAGACAATCTAGAGAGGAAACGTGAAATGTTGTGTCTGAATATTAGAAACTCATCCAGGTTCAAGTTTGTGTTCACACAACAAATAAAAATACCACAAATAGTATCTGTGTTGTATGTCTATAACTTTTCAACCAGGTATAAATATAAGGAATAGCAAAAAGTACCAACAGCTACAGATCACCAGTAAAACATCCATTTCAACAAAGCCTTTTTCATGTTCCTCTAAATGAATGATAGTGTCCAATACTATATGCATACTGACCTGGGAGTTAAGCCCTGCTGCACACCAGGAGGCTTGCTCCTGTGTAGGAAAAACAGACTGGCAGGAGGCCCTGGTGCATTGAAAGTCAATGCTACTCAGCCCCTCACTCGCTCACCAGGCCCTGGTGCTGCAGGCTTTGGATGGTGCAAGCCCTCCTCTTCTCCTCCTACCCTACCCCCAGACAGAAGCTATGGCCCTGCTGGGGCGACGGCGCGCATGCCCACAGAGAAGGCTCTCTGGCATTCTTTCCATAGGTTCGCCACAGCAAGGAACTATGAGACTCTGGGTAGGAAGAGCCTTGCGGTGCAGGCGTGTGTTTTCTTTCCATCGCTCCATCCTGCTGAAGGCCATGGCCCAGGAAGATAGAAAAAAAACCTCTAGAAGTAAACCACTGGCTACACAGATGTTAAAATAGATGACTGTCTGGATCCCTTCCAGCTCTAAAGTTCTATGATTCTATCACTGAAGAATACTCTGGATAATACTGAGTCATGGTGGACTCAGCTACATTACTCAAAAAACAATGTTTTGAACGCGTTATAGACACGCAACACCAGATGGCGCAGGAGAGCAAAAAGATTTTCGATGTGATTTCTACATAGCGTTTTTTCTTTGGTTATAAAGACTTAATTTCTGACTTATTTATAGCGTGTTTTTCCCCCTTTGTGTAAGGAGAGTCCCACAAGCTGGATAGAAAAACCTAGAGGTCTGCATTTGTTCCCTAGGCCTCATGTTCCCTGCTTCTTCTTCTTTTGGTTTGGGGATAAAGCAACAACAGATTGCTGCTGATGGTGATGTATTCATGTGATGGTGGTGCTCAGAAGGTCAGCTTCTACCCCGCTTTTACACAGGGACATGGGTTGCCATTAATATCATCTGAGAAAACCTGGCCGTATCTATATCTAGTAACTTAAGTAACTAAGAAAAGAAAGCACTTTGCATTTTTTGCAAAGTTTGATTCCCTCTCTCTAAGCTCTTATAGCACTTTACAGAAGTGGGCAGCTATTATCATGCCTGAGGCACAATGAGGTTAAGAGACTTGCCTAAAGTCATTTGTCAAGGTAGGCATAAAACAGGCAATGCATGTGGTCCCCTGATAGCCTCTGTGCTGTGCTAAGCATTGGACTAAAAAACGGAAGTAACCCTCAGAGCTCGCATACTATGTCCAGCAAACTAGTCAGTCAAAAAGATGCCAGACTTACAGATGTTTCTTCTCTTTGCCCCAGGACAATTTCCATCTACACACTTCAAATCTCCTTATGATCCTCTGATTCAGCTTATAGCTCCTACGCACCCAAGTCATCAGTCAGCTTCTCAATCTCCTTAATTTCCTGCTCAACTCTTGGCAGTGCCTGCAATGGTTGCCTGCAAAGATCTCTGAAGCATAACTGTCAACTTTTCCCTTTTCTCGTGAGGAATCCTATTCGGAATAAGGGGATTTCCCTTAAAAAAAGGGAAACGTTGACAGCTATGCTCTGAGGTTGGGCAGCAAATGGGAGTTTAAAGCTGTCAGAGAGTTGACCTCTTATGTGAGTTGAAAACTTCAGTGCTGGAACTTGAGAGGCTTCCAGCAACATATGTGGAGGAAACTCAGATTTCCCTAAAGCTATAAAGGCCTTGCTGAGCAAGGATGTCTCTTAATAAGCCATTACCAGGACAAAATTGAGGTGTGAGATCCTTCAGGGGTTGCTTTTTTATTAATATATTGGCAATATATTGGTAATCGACAGGAGTGGGGGGAAAGAAGATAACAAGGTAGTCATTATTTAAAACACACACACATGCCTCTCCCTCCCTCCCCTCTCTTTCTTTCTTTCTTTCTTTCTTTCTTTCTTTCTTTCTTTCTTTCTTCCATGCATCAAATACTCCTCAATGCAAGGGGTTTTTTTCACCCAGAACTCATTGTAACTCAGTTCCAGCACCTCTCAGGTGGGCACCATTGCCATTAAAGAGAACAAGGGAGGCATTCATGGTGAGTTCTGGCACCTCTTTATCTAGAACTCTAGCAAAGCCTCTATCCATTTCCTTCTTCTCTCATCAATTGGCATGCCGACCTGCCAATCCAAACCAAAACTCTTATTCCCTGCAGGTTCATGTGCTTCTCATTTCCAACCTCTCTTATCAAATGACTGGTTTTCTTTCTCTTTCTCACAGAAGCCATATCAAGGCCTCTGCAAAGAGGGAGATGAAGAATTAGCCTTGAGGTTTTATTGGTGGCAGTTGGTTCACTGCTGTTTTAAGTTCATGACAAGCTGGGTTCCAGGAAATATGATCACCCTTCTGCTTCAGGGGCTTTGACTTGGGCCCCATACTGTGGGTGCCTAACAGTGGCGCGGACCACACAACGCCATCATGACGTCGCGTGACATGGCGTGACATCAATGACATCACATCTGCTGTCATGACGGTGTGGCGCACACCAGGTGTGACAACTTGAATAAGATATTGGGGGGCAGGTAAGCCCTACCCTGTACATATAATCGATCACATGACACAGTGCACACACACAATTTGAATGGGAAAGCCCATAAAGAAGAAGAAGAGAAGAAGAGTTTGGATTTGATATCCCGCTTTATCACTACCCGAAGGAGTCTCAAAGCAGCTAACATTCTCCTTTTCTTTCCTTCCCCACAACAAACACTCTGCGAGGGGAGTGAGACTGAGAGACTTCAGAGAAATGTGACTAGCCCAAGGTCACCCAGCAGCTGCATGTGGAGGAGCGGAGACGCGAATCCGGTTCACCAGATTACAAGTCCACCACTCTTAACCACTACACCACGCTGGCCATAAACTCTATGGGGGCCCAGCCCTCTCAAATATTTAATTGTGGGGGGTTGAAGCTCCCACAGCCCTTAGGAGTTGGCTCCTATAGCACACATGCTCTGGCACTGAGGCAGCAACCAGACTGGGGCCTCTGTCTCCATGGACTGGAGGAGGAGGTGGGTGGCAGCAAAGGCAGGGGGCAAATGCCAAGCACCCACAGCAAAACTTATGTGGGTGCCCAGGGCCCTCTGGAAAGGGTGCCAGTGTTCTGCTTGCTGCCATAGCTGGATACAAGATGGTCAAGCTAGCCATCTCGTTTGTGGTTCCTGTCACAGCACTTAGATGCCATCCTGACCTAAAGTAGCTTTTGCAGCACAATCCCCCCCCCTTCACATTATTTATGCAACTGCAGCCACAGCCTTCGCCAAATATGCTTTTGCATTCATGTTAAGGAGGTGTTAGTAAAAACTAAATTAATGCCCACTTCAAAAATGACTATGAAGTTATTTTCCAGTTCAGCTTTCGCCAGCCTGAATGGCAACTCCAGTTTGGCAACTCCAGCTTTCCTCAGTTTGGGAATGGCAACTCCTGTCAGCACCTAATAGCATGTCTAATGGCCAAGGGAGGTTGGAACTGCAGTCTGATATCCAATCCTTTGGAGGACAGACTTCTTATAAACCTCAATCCTATACTCACCAACCTGAGTAGGCATGTATAGGATAGCTCCATGAAGCATTTGATCAGCTTATAAGATGCATAACAATCAATCTCTGGGAGATAGCATTAAGTACTTGATCAGTGTATTGAGTTTACTGGACACTGAGGTCCAGTGCCGAGGGCCTTCTGGCGGTTCCCTCACTGCAAGGAGCCAAGTTACGGGGAACCAGGGAGAGGGCCTTCTCGGCAGTGGCACCTGCCCTGTGGAACGCCCTCCCACCAGATGTCGAAGAGATAAACAACTACAGTGGTACCTCGGGTTACATACACTTCAGGTTACATATGCTTCAGATTACAGACTCCGCTAACCCAGAAATAGTACCTCGGGTTAAGAACTCTGCTTCAGGATGAGAACAGAAATCGCGTGGCGGTGGCGCAGCAGCCGCAGGAGGCCCCATTAGCTAAAGTGGTGCTTCAGGTTAAGAACAGTTTCAGGTTAAGTACAGACCTCTGGAATGAATTAAGTACTTAACCTGAGGTACCACTGTACCAGACTTTTAGAAGACATCTGAAGGCAGCCCTGTCTAGGGAAGCTTTTAAGGTTTAGCAGACTATTGTATTTTAATATTTTTTGGAAGCTGCCCAGAGTGGCTGGGGAAACCCAGCCAGATGGGTGGGGTATAAATAATACATTATTATTATTATTATTATTATTATTATTATTATTATTATTAAATAATAAAATTTGTCAGAATCTCTGGAAGATAATATTAAGATACAAACGTATATACGTGTATGTATGGGGGCAACAGTTTTCAAAGCCCAGATTTACTTCAAGGCAGCTGAGAGCCTTTGCATTACCTCAAGCATAAGGTCCAGGGTGGATGGGATCATAAGCAGAAGGAAGTAAACAGCAAGAGAGCCAGGGGTTTGCATATTAACAGTGAGAGGGACTGGGCAGGAGAGAAAACCAAGTCGCAAGTGTCAGAATATGGATGGGATAATAAGGGCTGGCAACTTCATGCCAACTGTCCTTTCTGCTTTGAAATCCACTCCTCAGATGTCCTTTGTATATCCGGCCTTTGCCAGCAACTTGATATTCAGCACTCCAATCCATCCTTATTACAAACCCAGCACACTTTATTTTCCCCCTCTATGAAGCTATTTTCTAAACGAATCAAAAAGAATATGATTTCTTTCATAAAGTCCAGAAATCAATAAGATAAGCGATGAGGAGGGAATGACTGAACATACAGCGCAGGGTGGGGAAATCACATTTGCAAGAAGAAGGAACCGTTAACAGAGCCCAGAATAGCCCCTGTCACTATACACTGATTCACTTAGAAATTAGGTCTGTATTTGAGGGGGTGGGAGGGAACTTGAACACTTAGTAGGATGTTTGGTTAGAAAAATGCCTGTGGTTTTTGTAGGGATACAGACAATACACAGAATTTTGAATTGGCTTCTGAATCCATATCCCAAAGGTAAAAAAAGTTCTTACGGGTGCAATGGGTGGACCCAGTTGTGAGAGTCAATTAAAAAGGGAGTGGGTGGTGCTGTGGTCTAAATCTCTTGGGCTTTTTGATCGGAAGGTCAGCAGTTCGAATCCGTGCAATGGGTGAACTCCCGTTGCTATGTCCCAGCTTCTGCCAACCTAGCAGTTCGAAAGCACATCAGTGCAAGTAGATAAATAGGTACCACTGCGGCAGGAAGGTAAACGGCATTTCCATGCGCTCTGGATTCCGTCATGGTCCTCTGTTAGGCCAGAAGCAGTTTAGTCCTGCTGGCCACATGACCTGGAAATCTGTCTGTGGACAAACACCTGCTCCCTTGGCCTGAAAAGCGAGATGAGTGCCACACCCCATAGTTGCTTTTGACTGGACTTAACCGTCCAGGGCTCCTTTACCTTACAGTTGTTAGAGTGTCAAACTTGGAGAGCACTGAGTTCACATTCAGACCTAGTCAGAAAGCTCCCTGGCCAGCCTTCCATCAGTCAGTATCACTCACCCAATTCACAGGGTGAATTGTTCAAAAGATAAAGATGAAAGTCAGATGTCCCCAGGTATCAAAAGAATTTGTTTCTCAACACAACTACGGCAGCTCATATGATATATGCTCAGAAATGGAGAGAGGGAACTGTACCAAAGAAGTAGGAGTAGTAGATGAAACTGATGAAGTATGTAGAATTAGCAAACTCAACAAACAGAATAACAGGAAGAAATAGCATTGCCATATTTCAAAAACTGAAAATCTGGGCATTTTTTGTGAAATCTCAACAGCAACAAAAGCACTGAGTAAATTGAGCACTATAAATTAAGCAGAGGTACAATGAGAAAGGGAAATAGAAAAATGTGGAGTAATTAGAATATACAGTAGTAATGGATAATTAAAATGAGCAAGGGAAGGGAATTATAGTTGTATTGGTTAATGTATGAATGTGAAAAAAAATTAAATAATTTTTAAAAAGCAAGCAAGCAAGCTAAGGATGGGGCAGAGAGGAAGTCATGTGTGCCACCCTGTTTTTATTAGTGCAGTAGTCACCAATGTGGTGCCCATGGGCACACATGTGCACATAGAAGCCTTCCTTAGTGTCCACAGGATCCTCCCTGCTGGAATTAGACATGAAAGAAGCATTCTATTGTAGCCAATAGAATAGGTTGTGGTATGCGCTTGGCCGCAGTGTGTGTGTGTGTGTGTGTGTGTGTGTGTGTGTTTATCCATTTTGCGAATGTTCCTGCACCCGCTGAAAAGGTTGGCGACCCCTTAAAGAAAGAATGGAATAATAATGCAATAAATATATAATGAATGAGCAGGCTCAGCGCGATTTTGAGAGGTCAAAGAAGGGTAGCTCATTGTTCTCATGGCAAACAGAAGCAGGATAAATGACGTGAACTGAAGAAATTAAGGGCAAGACAAAATGTCAGATTGCTTTACAGCTTGACCGTTCATGGAATGGCAGCGGGGCAGAGCGAAAAGAAACTGCTGTGTAGTTTGGGATGGTGCGGCAGATAGTTCTCAGAAACCCAGGGCTTGCAGACGTAATGGCTGAGGGTAGCTGTGTGTGTGTGTGTGTTTTCTTTTTCACTTTGGAATGAAATTGGGAACCTTAGGCCCAGGGATTGAATGTATGCCTCCTATCTGGTCTTCATGACACTTCCAGCCACACCTCTCACTGACAAAAACAAGTTAAAAGGGGGGGGGGGACTACCCTCAAACATTTCATCTGTAAGGTTGTTATGTACTGAGTTGAATAGGATCCAAAAGACAGCAGTCTGATTGGTCCTACAACAATAGGATTTAGAATGCGGCAGTCTGATTGTTCCTAGAACAATAGGGTCCAGAATGCAGCAGTCTGATTGGTCCACAGGAGCCAGCTCCAGGTGGAAGTGAATCTGCAACCAGATTGGCCTAGAGGTGAATCCCGGAATTAGCCAATCACGTGGGGCCCATTGTGTAAATAATATATATATAAAGCAGACATTCTGGGGGAACTTCCATTCCTCCTCAAGGTAAACTGCCACCACCCCAAAATGTGTGTGTGTGTGTGTGTGTGTGTGTGTGTTGGGGAGTATTTTTTAAAATGATGTTTCCACCCATATAGAAAGGAGCTGGTATTCCCTCTCCATTATCACAGGGTGCAAATGCTCCCACAAAAATGAAGAGGAATTGCCACCCTGAGATCGCTTGGGAGGAAGGGCAGAATATAAATTTAATAAATAAATACGATTGGCCCGGCACTAAAACAAACACATGCAAAAATTTCTTGAGGAAATGGACTGAATACATGAGATTTTATTGGTACAGAATGCGGATTGTGAGGTTACCGTGGGGAAGTATTTACTGCCCAAACACACAAACTGCTGCCTATAAGAAAAGTAAATAGTTAACATTTTTGTACTGAATTTATTGGTTCATTGCACACAGAACACCCAGTGTATTGCTTCTGGAGACAGATGCTATACAATTGGTGCATGATTATTATGCAGCTAACAGTCAAGCCAGGAAAGCTTAACATGAAACTTTCATCACGCTATTGCCATATGGCAAATATTAGCAGTGACAAATGCAATCATGGGGCCTTAGAATTTCAAACTAGACCTATCTCCCTACAGGCTCACGATAAGCAACACCAGTTTAAATGTACACCAACTCTATACATATCCTCACACACTGAAATCCCAATGAAACTGAAGTTATATGTCACTTCTGAAAACTGCCCAACAGCACAATCTGATTATCTGAAGCATGTCCACACAGAAGAACGCCCTATTGGATTCAGTGGGCTTTACTTCCAGGTAGGCAGGGTTAGGACAGCCTTATCTCTTATCTGCCAGTTGCAGTTATGCTACCCTCTCCTCTGTTTTCTTCGCTATTGTCAAAATTTAGGTTGCAGGCCCATCAGGGCAGGGACTTTTCTTTCTTGCTAAGCATTATATTAAAGTACAAGCGCCAACCATTTTGCGAGGGGGTTCTGTTCCTGGCCCCTGTGCATGTCAGTGGAGCACGTGTAAGCCCACTCTGCCCCATCCTGCCCACCCCCATTCTGTCCTGTTCTACCACCACCCATTCTGCCCCCGTTCTCCCCTCCTTTGGGTCCAAAAGGACACGTGTGTTGGTCTCACATCAATTGGAGGCACACCAAATGGTTGCCACCTGTACCTTGTGGTGCAGTGGTACATAAATAATATCAGAAAGCAGAGCCCCTCTGATATATAGGGCTGTAATGTAGGGATGCAATCATGACAAGGAGGCGGTATTTTTTTAAAAAAGTTTTTTAATAGGAATTTAAACAAAACATATTACAGTGGTACCTCAGGTTACATACGCTTCAGGTTACGTACGCTTCAGGTTACATACTCCGCTAACACAGGAATAGTACTTCAGGTTAAGAACTTTGCTTCAGGATGAGAACAGTTTCAGGTTAAGTACGGACCTCCGGAATGAATTAAGTACTTAACCTGAGGTACCACTGTATCTTAAAACAAATCATCCTTAATTCCCCCCCCCCACATATTTCTCCCTCCCATAAAGCAGCCCACCCTCCCAACCCCCACCCCAGACTTCCCTCAGTTCCAGTTTCTCTATAAATGCCACTCTCTGCATGTCACAAATTTGTATAGATCCTTAATTTATCTGACTAGTTGTTATCAATTAAAAGTTTGTGAGTGTTTATTCAAAACCTGCCAAGGAGTCCAATTCACTTTGTTTCATCTTTAAATACTTTGTAAAAGGTTCCCATTCATCTTTAAAATCACAGTTATCCTTGTCCCATAGTTTATGTGTCAATTTTATGACAAGGAGGCGGTATTAATGTCTCCAGATCTACTCCTTGATTTTCCAGAGTTCCAAAACACAATGCTATACACTCCAACATTTCTCCCATGAAAACAGGGGTGTCCTATTCAACAACAACAATTATTATATTCAACAACAACAATTATTATAGCAACAATTATTTTTGTACGCCACCCATTCAACATTAAAAAACATCCCTATGTAGGACTGCCTTCAGCTGTCTTCTAAAGGTGTCTATTTACTTATCTCCTTGGCTTGGGGGGGGGGGGTCGCATAACTCCATACCCTCCAACATTTCCCCCCATGAAAATAGAGACAGCCTACCATACCTTCCATCATTTCTCCGATGAAAATAGGGGCATCCTAAGGAAAAGCAGGACATTCTGGGATCAAATCAGAAAGTGGGACAGCTTCTGTAAATCCCAAACTGTCCCTGGAAAATAGGGACACTTGGAGGTTCTGCAATGCTTTAATATGGTTCGTGACAATTGAAATGCGGTCATTTTGTAATGTGTTTAAAATTGTATGTTTTGGGGGGAGGATTTTTAAAGCCGTTTCCTTTTAGAAGAGAACAGTTGTTGGATTAATGCAGAATTAGAAAGGGGTATATTTATGAAAGAGCAGAGACATCACCTTGCCAACAAAGGTCCGTATAGTTAAAGGTATGGTTTTCCCGGTAGTGATGTATGGAAGTGAAAGCTGGACCATAAAGAAGGCTGATCGCCAAAGAATTGATGCTTTTGAATTATGGTGCTGGAGGAGACTCTTGAGAGTCCCATGGACTGCAAGAAGATCAAACCTATCCATTCTTAAAGAAATCAGCCCTGAGTGCTCACTGGAAGGACAGATCCTGAAGCTGAGACTCCAATACTTTGGCCACCTCATGAGAAGAGAAGATTCCCTGGAAAAGACCCTGATGTTGGGAAAGATGGAGGGCACAAGGAGAAGGGGACGACAGAGGATGAGATGGTTGGATAGTGTTCTTGAAGCTACCAGCATGAGTTTGACCAAACTGCGGGAGGCAGTGAAAGACAGGAGTGCCTGGCATGCTTTGGTGCATGTGGTCACGAAGAGTCAGACACGACTAAATGACTAAACAACAACCAAGATGATAATGTGAAAGTTATATGGACCATTTCCATCCCTTGTGAAGAAGCCACTCCAGCCACGAATAACATATAAAGAAGCCCTTCTGGTCCATCATCCTTTCCCCCAGGTTCCTATGAAAAGCCCTCAAGCAGGACATGAGGGGATTTTTTTTTTTTTTTTACAAAAAATAATTGGGCATTTCTATTTGCAGCATAGAAACAAGCATGCTACTGACTGAGGCAGGTACTTCCATTCTATTTATGGGAAGCTTCAAGAAAGTCTCACATCGGTTATTACAGCTTGATTACTTTTTATTTCTGTCAATTTGTGGATGACTTATGCCCTGAAGCTTATGGGTTTATGTCTCTGGCAGTTTTATCCTCTCTAATCTGTTCTCATTAGCCTTCTGTAATTCTTTTCTCCATCCAACTAAGCTCTTGGCTTCTATGTTCTGCGGTCATGAGGTTTATGGTATTTGGCCAAATAATATCTGGTACTTGTGTAGCTTTTTCAAAGCTATCAAGTTGTCTTGAAGAGTGTACAGCTACACATTTTCTGGTCTCTGTGGGGCCCCAGTTCACCTACTCAGAATTTGCCTTTATATCATGTGTTTATCTGATGGGTGCATTTTAGGTGGGGAATTCTGTGTGGTCTGTTTCATCCACTATAGTCATAGTTATACCAGCAGGGCTGGATTTAGGTTTGATGAGGCCCTAATCTACTGAACGTAATGGGACCCTTTATATGTTCAGCTGTACTTTGTCAACAACAAGTTGTTGCTGTTTTTTCTGTTGAATATATGCTACATGGTAAGCAGAAACAGCTCCGAAACTTCTTCTGCTAATGGCTTGGCTCCCATTAGAAAACTCCCCCCTCTTTTTTTATACTGACAACAGTGAATCAATAATAATCAGTTGTTACAAGACACTTGACAACACAATTTAGCACCTTGTGGAATAAAGTCTGCATCTGCAAAGAATTTGATATTTTTCAGGTCAATTTTTATCCTCGTCTACATTTATTGTTGTGAGAGAGGATAATTATGTGCCTTTGATCAGTGGCATGTTTACTTATCATTATTCTACAAGTTGGTATAACTAAAAGATTCCTACCACCCCACCACCTGAAAGAGAAAACTATAGAATCTTGTCTATGGAATAGATTTTTCAAAGTTTTGATTTGATATTTGTTGTTAATGATGGCTGTATATATATTCCTTATTAATTGGTCTGCATATTGTGGACCCTCTCACAGTGACCTCTACCCATGGAGCAAGGCCTAACATTTGAAGGTGAACCAACTGAACAGAACAATTGTGGGATTTGAAAACAGGCCACAACTTTATGGATTCCAGAGGTAGGTTGAATTTGACATAGGCATTGGTGGAGGGCTGACACATGACAGGATTCAGCCTAGGATTGAGGGTCCTCTGCAAGATGCAGGTCTACATGGATGGCTCTCCCAAGCCACTGAGGGGAGCTCTATGGTCCATCTGCCACATGCCTTGGCTTTAGGACAGATACTTCTAGGGTACCTTGCAGTCCAGGCTGCCGTCTTGAAATAATAATAATAATAATAACAATAATAACAACAATAACAACAATAATAACAATAATTTATTATTTATACCCCACCCATCTGGCTGGGTTTCCCCAGCCACTCTAGGCGGCTGCCAACTGAATATTAAAAACACGATAAAACACTGAAGATTAAAAACTTCCCTAAGCAGGGCTGCCTTCAGATGTCTTCTAAAAGTCAGATAGTTGCTTATTGCCTTGACATCTGATGGGAGGGCATTCCACAGGGTGGGTGCCAATACCGAGAAGACCCTCTGCCTGGTTCCCTGTAACCTCACTTCTTGCAGCGAGAGAACTGCCAGAAGGCCCTCAGCACACAAGTCGTAATTAGCTTGAAGATTGCAATACAAACAATTAGCCTCTGTCATTCTAACCAAGTTTCCGTGACTTATGAGTCAGTTGACCCTTCTGAGGAGTGTTTCCATGTTCTGCAGAATATCGTGAACTTATGACCCTTACGTTTCCGGCTTTGTTTTCTATCTAAGACCTTTCCCATACACCTGCTCCTTGGGCTCCAGGGGTTAATTAACTCCTCTTCCAGTGAGGAACTGCTCCTCCTCATGCTTTCCAAACCTGCCTGTGTTTCTTGAGAGAGTTGGCATTTCTCTAACCCACTCTCTGCATTCCTTTCATTATCAATTCAAGGGGGAGTTGATATGCGTCTGAGAAGAATGTGAGTCTCTCTATTGCTGGCTGCTTCTTAACTCATGGTGGGCTCCTATACCTTGGGCAGAAGTGTTCATGACACTTGCTATTGCACTGTTCTGCGGTGGGGGTGATGCACCTGGGAAAATAAACTAAGCAGGTTCAGGGAGAGGTGTGGCTGAGATGGGAGTGCCCCCTGAGCAGAAGCCCAAGCACCAAACAGAGAGGCCTGGAGGGTTGCATTTGGCCTCTGGGTCTGAGTTTCCCCATCCCTGATCTACAAAAAAAAAATGGAACACCATGGCAGGTGGACACTGAGTGGAAATTTATGCATGGGGAAGAACAGGGTTGGCCCAAATAATTGTGCAGGTTGAGGCTAAGGACAAGATGATACCCATCCTTCATCCCACAGACTGAAATCACCTGGGCTAGAAGATGACTCTTATTTTACAGAAGATAGGAGAGGGTCCTCCACCAGAAGGTTTGTTTAAGAGCTGGTAAGTAGGTTGTGTGGAACACATAGCTCTGTTTTCCAAGAGAAGGGAACTGTTTAGGAATTCAGGAGGAACAGCAGTAGAGCTACCCCTGTTGCCCCCCCTCCCAGCACTTTCCACTCTGACAATTGTTCCTTGCTTCTCATTACCCTCTTCAGAGTTCCAGGGTACAATATGCTCACACACATATTGGTGAAATTAATGAACACAACTAGGTTAGGACCATTAATTTCAATATTTGCACTCTGAGTAAAATGTAGTTGAATACCACAGTGCCTATCATAATAAAGCACAATGCCTCTTTCTAATTGTCTTAATTAATCCCCATGCCCTAATATTTCAAGGAGCATCCTGCTATTAAGTCATGTGAGAGAGGAACTGAGCTATTCCTTATTAAATTATTTGGGCATTTAGTCTACAAATGCATTTAGAGGGTGAGATATTCCACATTAACCTCTAGCCCTAATGCTAGTAGCACACTGGAAAGAACAGGTGCATTTTGTGTTTTCTCTAATTGCAGGAAATGTAAAAGTAACTTTTTTTGTAATCACCTGAAATCTGAGGTTTTTTTAAAAAAAGGAATCAGTAATAGCAACACTTGCCTAGCAATTATTTGATCAGTAGGTGGTTGAAGAGTGTTCTTATATTCCACCTGCATTCAGCTTTTAATTTGATTGCACTTTTGACATTAGCTTCCCATATAAAATAAGTGTGGAAAATTTCCTCTGTCTTCAGGATTATATTAAATAAAGGGAAAAGGCTGCGCTTATTTGCATCATTAAGTTGCTCTTTGAGGAAAAACTACAACACAGCAATTTGCAGTAATGAGTTTATAGTGATACAAGGAAGTCATACCAGGAATTTGAATCTTATCTACATTTCCCCCTTTTAAACATTTAAGTATATCCTTTGTAAGGAGGTTTGTTCTGTTCTTTCTTTTAAAGCCATCCATGTTGGCAGCCATCAGTGCCTCCCTTGGGAGTGAGGCCCATAATTTAACTATGTGTTCTGTTAAGAATTGCTTTCTTTTATCTGCCCCAAATATTCCCACATTCCTCTTTATGGGATGTCCACATCGTCTAGTCTTATAAGAGAAATAAGTCCCCCATTCACTTTCTCCATGCATAATTTTATGAATTTCTATCATGTCATCTCTTACTTGCCTTTTCTCTAAACTAAAAAGTCCCATTGTCTGCAACCATTCCTTCCTTTGGTTCCTACGGGTTTTTGTTTCACTGCTAACTCTACAAGTGATGGCAGCCTGGCCACTATTTTGCATTGTGCACAATGCCCTGAATTTAGCATCATTACGGAGCATTGAGCAACAGGAATGGTGCAGAACACTGCAAACAAAAATGGTGCAGAATATTGTTTAGGAGGGGCTTAGGGAAATGGCCCTTTCCTAAAGGGTACTGGATGAAGTCTTATCTCAAGTTCAAACCTTAAAGTCCTTGCAGTTGATTTTGTTCTGCAGTTTGTGAACTCATCTCTTCTAGCAAGCGCCTGTACTTTAGTCTAATTAAGCTCTAATTAACAGGAGAACCTCTGCTTCTTAATGGCATCGTTGGAGGGTTTCCGGCAGGTGAAATGCTTTTGCATTCAGCATCTCCCTGCCCCCCACATTCCATGCTGGAGCGAGAGACAGGTACCAAGACGAACTGCAAGTGAAACCCATTCCCCTCTGGGGGGGGGGTGAGGAGAAGGGAAGTCATTGATATTTTAGAGATGTAAAATGAGTATTTGGGGGATATTTTTAAAAAAACAAAAACAATTACCCCCTGTCCCTGGGGGAAATTTGCAAGGATAATTACCGGTACCCTCAACCATCCTTATTTTTCCTTTGCCAACAATCTCCCATTGTTGTGGGGGCTGCTTCCATCAAGGCAAAGTGGAACCAGAAGCCCCTTTCCTAAGGGGTATGTGTGAGGATATGAAAAATCTCATAAATATTGTCAAATAATCTCTCTCTCAAAAATAGACAATCTGTTTCTCTTCCTGCCACTCACCTCCTTCTTCCTATACCCTTCTCTTTCACATGCCCATCCATGCACTCCTCGTTCCAAAAATCCAGGTGGGCTAGAGCCATTATGCTAGCTGCCTGGCAGAGGGAGAGGTGATGAGAAAGTCAGTGCTGTGTACATGCACTGGCGGTATTCTGGACAGGCTCTGCAGTTCTACTTGAACTGCACCAACCTCTATGCCAGCTCCCACTTTTCCTTCCAGTAAGAAACAGTGACACCCACCCTACCAGCGCCAGAAACTAGTGGATCATTGGCTGCATCATTTCCAGCAAGCTGCTTCTACTCCATCCTCACATTTTTCACCCACCCAAGTCCTCCCACCAGCAGACTTCCTATTCCATTCTCACCCTTACTGTGCTGGGCAGGTGGGGGCAAGTGGCTTCCTTTTCTCCCAGCCTAGCAGGGGACCCAAGCAAGGTGTTAGGACAGGAACAGAGGAACTGGCAGATCACTGTTCTTCCCATGTGCAGCAGCCCTTGATCAAAGAAGATGCCAAGGAGCATTCGGGATCACACTAGAGGAAAGCCAAAAGCTGAATTGAGCCCTCAGGCTACCTGCATCTGCCATATATGTGTCATAAATCTTTTTTCTTTTCTTTTTTTTAGCAAGTTGTTTATTTTGCACAGATCCAGAAAGCTCTTTGCAAAGATTCTGAGGGGTGTAGTCAGTGCCGGATTTATTGTAAGCTAAAAAACCTATAGCTTAGGGCCCCACTCTCTTGCCCCCCCCAAAAAAAAATTAAAGAAAAAAAACCACTGGGTGTACATTTCCAAAATATAAGACAAAAGACAAAACAAAAATCATTTTAAGTTAGAGCTTAATAATTATTTCACTATTAATATACTTCTTAATTGTATTTCATTATTAATATACTTCTTAATTGAATTTCTGTTCTGTTACTTTGACAAAATACATATTTTGTTATGTGCAAATGGCTTTAGATATCTATTAGGTCCATAAATTAGCATATAGCATAGATAGATAATACTTTATTCGGCTATAAGCCTACAAGGTAAAACAAATCAATAGATAAAAGAGCATTTTACAATCTAAAATATCAACTAAAATATTTCAACGCATAATCTCCTTCACATTACTTACAATCTCTAGATGTACCATGTTATGGCCTTGAAGATCAAGATGGTGCATAGAGTTTACTGGATTTTTTATAAGTCATGCAGCATTCCATGAAGTCTTTTATATGAAAGAACTGAAATCAGGAATCTAGCAACCTGTAATGTTCTATAATGTTCCTCCCCAGCTCGGGTGGCGAACCCATTTGGGCTCGTCCGCGAAAACTGATGGATCCTGATAGATTCCGACAAGCCTTGCGGAACCCTGCTCCTCCTGGCGACTCATTAGATGACCTTGTTGAGGACTGGAATAACCGGCTCTTGGCAGCCATTGATGAGATTGCGCCTAAGCGCCCTCTGCGACCCTGTCGAAACCGGGCCCCTTGGTTTACTGAGGAGCTCCGGAAAATGAAGCGGGATCTCAGACGGCTAGAGCAAGTATGGCGACGGACTCGTGACGGAGCCTCAAGAACATCTTATAGGACGCTTATGAAAGCCTATGAGATGGCTATGAAAGCTGCTAAGAAATCTTACTTTGCAGCTTCCATTGCATCCGCTAGCTCTCACCCGGCACAACTTTTTAAAATAATTAGGTCAATAACGTCCTTAGGAGGACAACCAAATTTAAGCACAAATTCGACCCACAGCTGTGAGGCATTCGCGAGTTTTTTTGCGGATAAAGTCCTATTGCTCCGCCATGACCTCCCTGCCAATTTAGATACAGTGACTGAACTGGAGGCCCTTCGACTGACTTCAGGTCCAGTGTTGGACCATTTCGATCGGATACTCCCTACTGATGTGGATAGATTCCTCCAAGTTGGTAGGCCCACCACCTGCCTCCTTGATCCGTGCCCGTCTTGGCTGATTAGGGAGTGTCCAGATGTTGTGCGGACCCCCCTGGTTGAAATTATCAATTTGTCCCTTGGCAAGGGGACATTCCCAGGGGAATTGAAGGAAGCAGTGGTGTGTCCACTCTTAAAAAAAACTTCATTAGATCCCTTAGACCTATTCAATTACCGCCCAGTTTCAAATCTTCCATACCTGGGTAAGGTAATTGAGAGAGCTGTTGCTGAACAGCTTGGTAGGTTTCTGGAGGAAACATCGGCATTAGATCCATTTCAGTCCGGTTTCCGTCCTGGTTTTGGGACGGAGACGGCTCTGGCTGCCCTAACAGATGATCTCCGTAGACAACTGGATCGAGGCGGGTCAGGACTGCTGATCCTTTTAGATTTGTCAGCAGCCTTTGACATGGTCAATCATGATCTTCTGGACCACCGCCTTGCAGACGTAGGGATACAGGGCATAGCCCGTAACTGGTTGTGCTCTTTTATCTCTGGTCGGGGACAGAGGGTGGCATTAGGGAGGGAAATGTCGTTGTGCCACTCCTTGGTGTGTGGAGTGCCGCAGGGCGCAGTTCTCTCCCCGATGCTTTTTAACATCTTTATGCACCCCCTTGCCCAGATTATCCGGAGCTATGGGCTGGGCTGTCACCAATATGCTGATGACACTCAGTTCTATCTGCTGATGGATGGCCACACTGACTCGGCCCCGAACACACTGACCAGATGCTTGGAAGCTGTGGCTGGATGGTTTCGTGGGAGCCGATTGAAACTAAATCCTTCGAAGACAGAGGTCCTATGGCTAGGTCGGGATGGCATGGGGATGAGGGACCAACTTCCTTCTCTTGCGGGGGCCCAATTAGTGCCATTGCCTTCCGTTAAGAGTTTGGGTGTAATCCTTGATGCCTCCCTTTCCATGGAGGCGCAAGTTACAGCAACAGCCAAGGCGACATTTTTCCACCTTCGCCGCATCAAGCAGTTGGCACCTTACCTTTCCCGCCCCGACCTGGCCACAGTGATCCATGCGACGGTCATCTCCGGGCTTGACTACTGTAATTCACTCTATGCGGGGCTGCCCTTGAAGCTGTCCCAGAAACTCCAGCAGGTACAGAATGCTGCAGCGAGGCTCCTCACAGGGTCTCTGCCATGGGAGCATATTCACCCAGTGCTTTTCAAGCTGCACTGGCTCCCGGTGGAGTACAGGGTCAGATTTAAGGTGCTGCTTTTGACCTTTAAAGCCCTTCACGGCCTAGGACCCTCATACCTACGGGACCGCCTCTCCTGGTATGCCCCACGGAGAGCCTCAAGGTCCATAAATAATAACACCCTAGTGGTCCCAGGCCCTAAAGAAGTTAGATTGGCTTCAACCAGAGCCAGGGCCTTTTCAACTCTGGCTCCGGCCTGGTGGAACGCTCTGCCTCATGAGACCAGGGCCCTGCAGGATCTGATTTCTTTCCGCAGGGCCTGTAAGACAGAGTTGTTCCGCCTGGCCTTTGGCTTGGAGCCAATTTGATTCCCTCCATCTCTCTCTCTCTCTTTTCCCCCCCTCCTCTTTCTTTCTTTTCCTTCTCCTGCGATGAGGCTACATTTTAATATTTTAATGTTCCATTATTTTAATGTTGTATTTTATTTTTGTTTTTAAGTTGTAATCATTCATCTTGTTTTTATTATTGCTTGTAAGCCGCTCTGAGCCCGGCCTTGGCTGGGGAGGGCGGGGTATAAATAAAAAATTATTATTATTATTATTATTATTATTATTATTATTATTATTATTATTAGAGTCCATGTCCTGGAGTAGATAAGCTAGATGTAATTCAGGTGGTTTAGCAGCAGTTTCCAGAATGATTGAACTCAGGATCCTTGATCGGGGAACAATGTATAAGGGGCAATTAAACAAGATATGATAGAGGGATTCTATCGATTTGTTGTCACATGCGCATAAAACAGAGGTTTTAGCGTTAGAAAATCTATTGCTCAGCACATTTGAGGGGAACACATTAAATGTGGCTCTAACAAATGCGAATCTATGCGACGCAGCCGATAAAGTAGACAGATATTGAGGTATCTGGGACATAGATGTAATGCCCTGATTTATCGGGGAACATGTAAATCCACCTGTAGTAAGATTTTGTTGCAAATCTACCACCTCCAATCTTTGTTTGATGACCTTTTTAGCTGTAATTAGATCTAAATTAAGTATATCGGAAGGAGAGATACCATAAGACAACAGTTTGGAATGGATTTTTGTTGCCCATGTGCTGGTGAATTCATCTATCCAAAGGCACTGAATAAGATGGTAGTTTGGCAATTTATGCCAAAGGGACAGCCAATAATTAAAGGCATGTCTCCACATCAGAATCTCTAGGGAGGGGATCTTAAGTTCTAGGCGAATGGCAGAGTTGCTTACACAGGAGGGTAGTTTCAAAAGGCGTCTTAGAAAAAGATTTTGCAATGTCACCAGAGGCAAGAGACTTACAAAGGCGCCCCATAAAGGGACCGCATAGGCCATAGTTGCAACCACTTTCGCACTATAAACTTTTAAGGCGGATGGAACATGCATAGCCCCCTCAGTAAAGAAGAAGCGTAATAGAGCATAGATAAGGGCTTTAACCTTATTTTGTAAATATGTGATATGCGCTTTCCATCCCATATTATACTGGAAGTAAATTCCTAGATATTGAAATTTGTAATCTTGTTCAATTGGCTTCCCCTCGAGTTCCTTCTACCCCTTTAAAATGAGCTAGTAAATGTTTCATTTAGTTATTAGCCTGCAAGGTTCCCTCATGCTGCCATGGTCTAACATAAAGAATGGCCTTAATTATTGCAAACTCTAGGTCACTTTGCATAGCCAGCCATTGATTACAGCCGGTGTCATCTATGCCTACTAACTACAAGTTTGTTTCACCCATGTAAAGGCACTCTGGGAAAACATTTTTTTTTTAAAAAAAAAGAGATGCTAAACCAATTTTGCAATGTCTTCCAAAAGAAAGCAAACTTCAAGATGGAAGCAAAAAAGGAGACGGGGCGAAGAAGGGCAAGAGATGTGTGTTTATTCAGAAGACATTCATAACATAGGAAGATCTCGCTTCTGACATCTCAGTACTGTCTACACTGGCTAGTAGTGTTTCTCCCGGGTTTCAGAGACTGGGTAATCCCAGCCCAGCCTGGAGTGAAGATATAGTTTGCATCAGTGCTTCAACATTGTCCCATTTGATGTACATATCTTAGTTTTCTCGTCCTGAGGATCTGATTTGAAGCTATATAGGTCCGGGTCTGGTTCCTATCTGGATGGAAGTCCACACAGCAGGGCACAAGACTTTGAATCCACATTCAGCTCATGCAGTGACCTTGGGCCAGCCACAGTCCCTTGGCCTAACCTACCTCACAGGGTTGTTGTGAGAATAAAGTTAGGAGGGAGAGGACTATGTACCTTGAGCCGATTGGATGAAAGGTGGGATATAAATGATATATGCAAAGTGGAGTGTGTGTTCGTGTGCTTCCATTTTTGTCAACATTAGGCAGGAGTTACCAAACGCTTTCTGCTCATGGGCCCATTTGTAAAATTTATTGGGCAACACACACAGATGTGCACACACAGCACCCCTATTCTGTTGGTTGCAATAGAATACAGTAGTACCTCAGGTTATGAACTTAATTCATTCCTGAGGTCCGTTCTTAACCCGAAACTGTTCTTAACCTGAGGCGCGCTTTCGCTAATGGGGTCTCCCGCTGGCACACGATTTCCGTTCTCATCCTGGGGCAAAGTTCGCAACCCAAGGTACCACTTCCAGGTTAGCGGAGTTTGTAACCCAAAGTATTTGTAACCCAAAGTGTTTGTAACCTGAGGTACCACTGTACTTGTTTCAAACCTAATTTCAGTGGGGAGGGGAGGTACCCTGAGGCCACAAAGGATGGTGTCTGTGGGTCTATGGGGACATGTGCCCCTGCAGGCATCATATAGGTGACATAAAAACCTACACTCAGGGTCGATACTGTTTGTGACAGAAAGAGCAAAAAGCATTTTAAAGGGTGTTTGGTTTTTTTTTTTTTAAAAAAAAGGGAAAAAACCTATTCTGAGCTTCACTTCTCTGTCCTACAGTGTGAGATACAGATCTTTCAAAAAAAAAAAAAAGTATCCCAGTTAGAAGGTGTCATTGGCTGGATGTTTGAGCCTTAAATTATATAAAAGCGTGCAAATTTTTAAAGTGACCCACTGAGGCTGGGCTTCAAAACATGCCAACAGATGGAGGATCTCTCAGCAAAAGAGGTCCTGGGGAAAAAAATGGCCTCATTTCAAGCAGCGTCAATATGCTACATCCCTGTCAAATAGTCAAGTTAGTGAAATGGTTTGTGGTCAGCTTTGGATTGGAGTCCAAAAATGCTTCACATTTCGTGGAGCCAGGTGTGCATTATGCAGGTCAACCTCAGTAACATTTTCCTGCTCCTGCTCCCTCACCACTTGCAGGAGTCTTTTCTTTTTCCTTCGTCCTACTTTTTCATTGCTTCTCCCTCTCAGAGTTTTCTTTTCTTTTTACTAAATTGACTCTTAGATATTCTGTAACTGATACAAAACCATGATTCCTGAAATCCAGTGGAGGGCATTCATAGCAGCTGGAGCCCTCTGAGTGATGTTCTTTTCTTTTCTTTTTGAAGAAGCTAAAATCTTGCCAAGCACATTTAGCAAGGAAGGGGAAGCCACACAAGGGACTGAAACTTAACTTCTTTGTTTCTCCCCAGTAAGAATGGGAGGATAAATTTGCTTCACTTCTCATTGAAAGGCCAGTCTACCTATTTCACACTTTCTAAAACACCATGAAAATGGAAATATAACCACACGTACAGAGAAAAAGGCATATAATGGGGCAGTGGGCATATAGGGGGAAATGTGTAATTTGGCAAAATTTCACAGAAGGAATGTGTATATTAGGAGAAATTCTCACTCAAATTCTGGTAGATTTAAATGAGAACTTTTTGTAATGTTGACTTTTGTGGAAATGTGGAAAATGGAACTTAAAACGGGAAAACCGAAGAAAGGCAAGAACACCGAAAATTCACCGATCCCTGCTCCAAAATATTTATTTGTTTGTAGAATTTATATCCCATCTTTCCTCTGAAAGGAGCCCACATTGGCAAACATATCCAGAAACCAAAACAGCCCAAAAACATTAAAAAACAAAACAAAGCAAAACCATTTGCCGTTAAAAATGTTATCTCAGTGATCTTAGGATTGTCAGGAACAGTATTCTTCAGCCACTGCATGGCTGGAGGATGTTTTCAAATTCTTCCTGAAAGTTGATGTTGATGGAGACAAAGGCACCTCATCTCTTATGCACTTTCCCCCTAAGATACACATTTTCCTAACATTATTTTTTTTCCAGTTGGATCAGCAAGGACCTGGGAAGAGTGCCAGCGACTTTTGCTCCCACATCATCAAAATTCACCCTCATTCCCCAACCCCCGCCCCACAAAAAATATATATATATGCAGAAGAGGGCTCTCTGGCTGCCTGTTTTGGTAGGATGCCAGCTTCAGATAACAAGAGCCCCTGTTCCAAAGAACTGCCTTTCCTGCCCATTGTGCTGTGTACGCCACACTTGAATAGCAAATGGAGGTTGGTTGATTCAATTACTTTGTATTAAAACAAGTTGCTGGGAAAGTTGCTGATACAGGATGAAATCTGCAAGTATGATGCCGGGTTTGTTTAACCTGTAGAGAATTAATGATGTGATGACAATAGGATACAATAATTGCTTTAGCTAGGTAATTCACGCAGCTTAAACTGGACAGGTATGACAATTCGCATCAGTAGAATTAGCACACAGGCTATTTTGAAGACCCACCCCCTGCTACATTTTCAAACTCTTAATTATTCAGAAAGCACATTTTGTGCAAGGCTTGGCAGAATGTTTTAAAGAATGTAGGCAAGTTTGTCATGTATAAGCCAGGGCCAACCCAATACATTTTTGTGCCTGAAGCAAACCACAAAATGTGTCCACTCGCCCCACCGACAAGGGAAGAAGTGGGGAATGAAGACCTACATTGGGAACAAGGGTGAGGAATGAAATCAACTTTACCTGATAGCTGAAGGTAGATGCAGACCTCAGGAGACCCCCAGAGTGCAGCCTATAGGATTTCCTTCCTAGGAATGGGAGGAAACCGCCAGTGTCTCCTATTCATTGAGAGGCCCCTGTAGAGGTGTGGTGTTTGCCCATTCCTTGTGATTATGTTTGTACAGGGGGATGGAAATGGTTAATGTAGATGAGAAAGCTCAGATGTGGAGCCTACCTTGTTTTGAGGCTCAGCCCAGGGGTTTTACCATTGGGAGATAGAGGAGTCAGAGTCAGACAGAGGCAGTAAAAGTCAAACATAGTGGTTGTGACAGAGTGAGAGACAGGGATAGAACTGAGAGAGAAGGGTGTGACAGTGTGAGATAGTGCCACATCTAGTTAAGGGCACGAATTTAAGAAACCATTCTGAACATATTTAAAACTTTTTGTTCTTTAATAAATTTTAATCTTTGTTTTTGACTTTACAACGTGACTGAGACTCAGTATTTCACCAGAAGAAACCTGGTTGGTGGCAGAAGAAGAATAAAGCAGTGGTGTACAGGTCAATAGTCCATGAAATGACCAGAGGCTCTGTACGAACACCACAAGAGGTGACCATGGAGCGGGAAGCAGCTGCTGAGGAGGAGGCAAATCTAACATCCAATGAGCTTGTGGCAGCACAACGGGCAATGGATTCCTTGGAGGCTGAATCTGCTGCCACTGGGGATCCTGCTGCCCAAGGTGGCTGCCTCATCTTGGTCTATCGATGGTCCGGCCCTGGTATAAGTAAAAGTATGTCCCACCCCACCCCCCATCCCTCATATTTCTACCAAGGCAAAGTGTTCAACCTGCAAGATTCACTGCAGAGGTTATTATTATTATTAGTAGTATTATTAGTATTTATTATTATTTGTACCCCGCCCATCTGGCTGGGCTTCCCCAGCCACTCTGGGCGGCTTCCAAAAAAAATATTAAAATCCTCTAATACATTGAACATTAAAAGTTTCCCTAAACAGGTTGCCTTCAGATGTCTTCTAAAAGTCTGGTAGTTGTTGTTCTCTTTGACATCTGCTGGAAGGGTGTTCCACAGGGCGGGCGCCACTACCGAGAAGGCCCTCTGCCTGGTTCCCTGTAGCTTTGATTCTCGCAGTGAGGGAACCGCCAGAAGGCCCTCGGCACTGGATCTCAGTGTCCGACCAGAACGATGGGGGTGGAGACAATCCTTCAGGTATACTGGACTAAGGCGGTTTAGGGCTTTAAAGGTCAGCACCAATACTTTGAATTGTGCTCGGAAACGTACTGGGAGCCAATGTAGGTCTTTTAAGACCGGTGTTATGTGGTCTCGGCGGCCGCTCCCAGTCACCAGTCTAGCTGCTGCATTCTGGATTAGATGTAGTTTCCGGGTCACCTTCAAAGGTAGCCCCATGTAGAGCGCATTGCAGTAGTCCAAGCGGGAGATAACCAGAGCATGCACCACTCTGGCAAGACAGTCCGCAGGCAGATAGGGTCTCAGCCTGCGTACCAGATGGAGCTGGTTTACAGATTTAACCTGTGCCTCCATGGACAGCTGTGAGTCCAAAATTACTCCCAGGTTGCGCACCTGGTCCTTCAGGGGCACAGTTACCCCATTCAGGACCAGGGAATCCTCCACACCTGCCCGCCTCCTTTCCCCCAAGAACAGTACTTCTGTCTTGTCAGGATTCAACCTCAATCTGTTAGCCGCCATCCAACCTCCAACCGCCTCCAGGCACTCACACAGGATAGACTTTGGTAAACTTTGGTAATACGGCACCCTGAGCGAGGCCAAAATTTGGTGCCCCCAAATGGATCCTCTCAATTATTGCTCTTTTTAATTTTGTGCCTCCACAGTTCAGTGCCCTGTGCAGGAGACCTGCCTGCACCACCCTCATTCTGGTACTGTTCATTGTCAAGTTCACAGAGTGTTGGCCATTTTTGTTTACAAAAGCAAGAATATCCTTGTATATGCTGAGCTCCACCTGCTATCCTCAGTGGAACCTTTTCAAGTTTTAAAGACTTGGTTGCAAGAAAAGCAGAAAAGGGAAAGACACTTAAACTATTGAAATATCACTACCACATATCACATGGCCAATGACCAGGAGTGATGAGAGTTGTAGTCCAACAACATCTGAAGCATGTCACGTTGACTAAACCTGCCCTGAAATCTGATGGGAAGCTCTTTTTAACCTAACCATGGCATATTCTAGAACAGGCATCCCCAAACTCGGCCCTCCAGATGTTTTGGGACTACAATTCCCATCATCCCTGACCACTGGTCCTGTTGGCACCCTTATGATGGGAGTTGTAGTCCCAAAACATCTGGAGGGCTGAGTTTGAGGATGTTTGGTCTAGAATGACCAGGAAACATGAGAAAGAGCCTTCTCGGTGGCTGTACCCAAACTATGGGACTTCTACCCTTGGACTGTCTACCCTTGGTCCCACTGACTGGCTTCCATTGTCTGGCTAAGACTTCTTTATATAAGAACTTCCCATTTTTCAAGACAGTTTACTAAGAAAGGGTGTGTGTGAGGAAGTTTGACGTGCATCTATCTTGACAATCCCTGTATGTTTTGAATCTTCCAATAGTTAGGCATGGCACTTTTGATTGAGGAATGTAAATCTAAAATTAACCAAGAAAGTTGGCTTGTAAAACCAGTTCATATATATTGGCTTGATCTATTTCTTTTGTAACATGACAGGCTTCATTGATTTTATTCCCACTCTTGATCCACGCACAAAAAATGAAGACAGAACGGTCTCTCTGTGTGTTTAAATCATTCTTTTCATTTGCAATCACACACATATGGTTATTTCTATTTTGTTAATCGAATGAGTAAACATTACTCCCATGTTGTGTTTTGCAGTTTTAATTGCAGTTTTAATTGACTTGCTGTTGGCCTTTTCTGAAGTGTACTCCTGAATAATTTTCAGGGCTTTGGAGCTCTTTGAAGGAGACTTCCTTTGCTCTAGCATAGCTATTCTTCAGCTTTGTTGCATTGCCAGCAAAACATCCTGCCATGTTTTCATCTTATTTTATGGCCATCACTACATGGAAGGTTTCCGTTCAAATGAATCTTCATTTTGTCTACACTACAAGGTAGCTATAAATTAAGTTTGCATGCATTTGGATGTTTTATGTCATCCAGTGCTTTTTAACACAGGTCTATTGTCTAGTAGGCACGCGGGTGGCGCTGTCGGTTAAACCACAGAGCCTAGGACTTGCCGATCAGAAGGTCGGTGGTTCGAATCCCCGTGATGGGGTGAGCTCCCGTTGCTCGGTCCCTGCTCCTGCCAACCTAGCAGTTCGAAAGTATGTCAAAGTGCAAGTAGATAAATAGGTACCGCTCCGGTGGGAAGGTAAACAGCGTTTCTGTGTGCTGCTTTGGTTCACCAAAAGCCGCTTAGTCATGCTCGCCACATGACCGGGAAGCTGTACACTGGCTCCCTCGGCCAATAAAGCGAGATGAGCGCCGCAACCCCAGAGTCAGCCACAACTGGACCTAATGGTCAGGGGTCCCCTTTATTGTCTAATAATGGCTCTCCATTTTGTTGCATTCGTACATGGAATGCTGTTATCATTTATTGTGATGACTCTGTAAGACTATACTGTAAGGCCTTTGACTTTAACCTTCTTCTCTCTTCTAAATCTAACCCCACATGCTTTCAGTGCACCAGGTTCCCTTACTTCCAGAGCCCTTTGGTGAGCACATCATTCTCTCAAGTTCAGAACTCTTCTCCTCATTATCTATTAACAATCAATTTTAACTCAGAATTGTGGCTACCCTGTGATCCAGCTTATAGTCAGTGCTACGCTGATTTGTTGATGTTCCCTGGCCCACCATGGGGTAGAGAGCCTGTGGACCTGACTGTGTTCTTCCTGCTGCTTCCCCCTTTTTCACCTTCTAGGCTGAGCTTGCCAAACTGTTTCATTAACAGCTCTGTTACAAGCTACAGTTACTGCATCGAAACCATCCTCTTTTCTCTCCTGGTATACTTGGGCAGCTGCCAGGACATCCCAGCACCCTGAACAGGGCTGCTAATGACGCTTTCCTTAGGTCCCTTTAATTATTTTCTGGCCTGACACTTCAAACAATGTCAGGTGTCTACTTTAGGTTTCCTACAGTGCCCCTGACCTCACACTGCTGTGAACCATTCTGGGAAATTAAAAGGATAGCTGGAACTAGTTGCCCAATGTTTCTTGGAGCATAGCATTGCAACCTGTTAAGTTTGTTGTGGATGAGTGACTGAGCAGGGCCCCCGCCCAGGGACACTTATGTCAAGGCACTTCAGGCTTGGAGTCACCCTTATATCTAGAGAAATATTAAGTTTTCAGTGGATTTTTTATTTATAAAATTATTTCATTAACACCTTTCACTCCAAAGAATACTGAAGTGGTTTATAATCAATGAAAAAGTTACCATGTAACAATGAATCATGTTGTTGTTGTTGTTTAGTCATTTAGTCGTGTCTGACTCTTCGTGACCCCATGGACCAGAGCACACCAGGCACTTCTGTCTTCCACTGCTTCCCGCAGTTTGGTCAGACTCATGCTGGTAGCTTCGAGAACACTATCCAATCATCTCGTCCTCTGTCGTCCCCTTCTCCTTGTGCCCTCCATCTTTCCCAACATCAGGGTCTTTTCCAGGGAGTCTTCTCTTCTCATGAGGTGGCCAAAGTATTGGAGCCTCAGCTTCAGGATCTGTCCTTCCAGTGAGCACTCAGGGCTGATTTCCTTAAGAATGGAGAGGTTTGATCTTCTTTGAGTCCATGGGACTCTCAAGAGTCTCCTCCAGCACCATAATTCAAAAGCATCAATTATTTGGCAATCAGCCTCTTTATGGTCCAGCTCTCACTTCCATACATCACTACTGGGAAAACCATAATTTAAACTATACTGACCTTTGTCAGCAAGGTGAAATCTCTACTTTTTAAGATGCTGTCTAGGTTTGTCATTGCTTTTCTCCCAAGAAACAGGCATCTTTTATTTTTGTGGCTGCTGTCACCATCTGCAGTGATCATGGAGCCCAAGAAAGTACAATCTCTCACTGCCTCCATTTCTTCCCCTTCTATTTGCCAGGAGGTGATGGGACCAGTGGCCATGATCTTCATTTTTTTGATGTTGAGCTTCAGACCATATTTTGCTCTCTTCCCTTTCACCCTGATTAAAAAGTTCTTTAATTCCTCCTTACTTTCTGCCATCAATGTTGTGTCATCTGCATATCTGAGGCTGTTGATATTTCTTCCGGCAATCATAATTCTGTCTAGGGATTCATCCAGCCCAGACTTTTGCACGATGAATTCTGTGTATAAGTTAAATAAGCAGGGAGACAATATACAGCCTTGCCGTACTCCTTTCCCAATTTTGAACCAATCAGTTGTTCCATATCCAATTCTAACTGTAGCTTCTTGTCCCAAATAGAGATTTCTCAGGAGACAGATGAGGTGATCAGGCACTCCCATTTCTTTAAGAACTTGCCATAGTTTGCTGTGGTCGACACAGTCAAAGGCTTTTGCATAGTCAATGAAGCAGAAGTAGATGTCTTTCTGGAGATGTAGATGTCTTTCTGGAAATGAATCATAATATATATCTATAAAACATACCCATGAAAACATATCAGTAAAATACTAATCAGTAAAAAAATAATAATGAAAAATTATTACAGTAGTGTTCTTCAACCTTGGGTCTTACCAGATGTTGTTGAACTACAACACCCATCATCCCTGACCTTCAAGTTAGCTGGATGATGGATGTTGTAGTCTAGCAACATTTGGAATCCAGAGTGGAAGGACACTGAACTATAGAAAACAAAAGTGCTGAAATCTGGCATTCATGGCCTGGGAATGCCTGAGCAAACAGACTTTCTTTAAAAGCACAACCCAGAAACTGATGCTTGGCTTATCTCCAAAGGGAGAATATTTCATACTATAGGTATCACCACATAAGGAATCAATCATAACGCCATGCAGTTAATAGGGTCTCCTCTATTAATGTTTCATTCTTCTCAGCATCTAAGATGAAATGTGTTCCTTCAGCTGTTATTTTGACTTCCGCTCCAGGAAGATGCTTTTCATTGCTAGAGTCTCCTTCTCCCAAGCGAGATATTAGGATTACATGGTGCACCTAGCATTGGACTGCATTACATGTCCATCTTCTTAGCCACAATGAAGCTTCTGACTGGCATTGAAGAAATTCAGTATAAACAAGAAGAAACTGGCTGTCCCCCAAAGCAAGTTACTACAATGAATATAAATAAGGATTTTTTCAGAAAGATACAAACAATGGGCAAACCCGTAAGATATGAATGAGAGAGGACTTTTTCTGGCTCTCCATTTCCTATATTTATTCAAGTTTGCATTGTACTGGGATAGACAGAACCTGGGTGGGAAAGATGAGCTGTTTTGCTGAAATAACAGAAGCCCCTTTGCTAGATGAGTCAATATTTTAAGCAGGTAAAGCCAAACCACCAGCAGGACCAGAGTTATGACAAATTACATTGGTCGCTAACCATAAAATGTGTGGATTTACTCATTGAGCTGTGACTGCAGTCTAATAACTTTTGTGCCAAATGAGGCATGGAACATATTGTCAAATTCTCAATGTCCCCAAAATACAGTAGAACCGGTGGAACTCTGTTTTAATATTACTCCAACCGCAAAGCATTTGATCATCTGGTTCAAATGTTATATTCTCAAACATAGTTCTGGGTTTCAGTTGAATCTGACCACGGATACCTGCCCAGTAGTAGCAGTAGCTTTCTTTCTAAATAGGAAATAATTGATTATTATGTATATTTATATACATAATAATTTTTACAGACAAGCAAACCAAAGTGTAAGAAGCTCTTTCCACCTCCATTTAGTGTGCTGAAGACAGGAAAATATTTTGTTTTTCTAAGTTAATTAGCAGGGCATACATTGCAATTTGTTAATAACAATACAGTGGTACCTCGGGTTAAGTACTTAATTCGTTCTGGAGGTCTGTTCTTAACCTGAAACTGTTCTTAACCTGAAGCACCACTTTAGCTAATGGGGCCTCCCGCTGCTGCTGCACCGCCGGAGCATGATTTCTGTTCTCATCCTGAAGCAAAGTTCTTAACCTGAAGCACTATTTCTGGGTTAGCGGAGTCTGTACAGACTCCGCTAACCCAGAAATAGTGCTTCATGTAACCCGAGGTACCACTGTATGGTTACAGTGTATGTAACCCGAGGTACCACTGTATGGTTACACAATGTGGATCTTCTCCTTCCTGTCTATCTAGCTATCATCACAGTTTTGCCCTTTTCCTCCCCAGGAAGCAGATGGCAACATTTATGAAAGACTGGAATACCTTGTGAATAGTTCCATGAGCTACTTGGAGGTGCTGTGGGTTGAACCAATATTGCTTATCTGAAGCAATTTGTGTCTATCTCCATGTCACCTTTCATGAATAAGAACCTCTAAGTGCTGCGTTGCTTTCTTGACTTCCCAACACAGAGCGGTAGGGACAAGGCAGCAGGGAGCTCATTGTGTTGTGGGCACAGCACTGGGGACTTCCAATTGTCTTTGCCGTTGTGTCTGCACCATTGCTGAGCTTCCTGCTGCCTTGCCCCTCTCCCCATTTCCCTTTTGGTAACTGGCAGAGATGCACTGTGTGTGAAGAAACCAGGAGTCAAGGCAGCCCCACCAGTGCCACCCCAATGCCACTAATGCATGTTCAAACTAAGTTCCTGCACATGTAAAACCTTTCTCATCGTTTAAATTGTGACCATCTATATCAGGGATGGCCAGCTCCCAAGAGACTGTGATCTGCTTACAGAACTGAAAGCTGGCAGTGATCTATCCTCGTTTTTTTTGGGGGGGGGGGTGTAAAGGTCAAAGTTGCTGAACTTTTTTAGGGAGGAGGAATCATAGAATCATAGAACTGTAGAGTTGGAAGGGACCCTGACGATCATCTAGTCCAACCCCCTGCAATGCAGGAATATGCAGCTGGTCCATACAGGGATCGAACCTGCAACCTTGGTGTTATCAGCACCATGGTCTAACCAACTGAGCTAAGCCCTGTGTTGAAGGGTTTTGGAGGAGAAAGAGGAATAGTCACTCACCAACAAATCGCTGGGGAAACGAACAGCCTCACTGAGTAAACTCTGTACAGTGGTACCTCAAGTTAAGAACTTAATTCGTTCTGGATGTCCATTCTTAACCTGAAACTGTTCTTAACCTGAGGTACCACTTTAGCTAATGGGGCCTCCTGCTGCCACCACACCACCGCTGCACGATTTCTGTTCTCATCCTGAAGTAAAATTCTTAACTCAAGGTACTACTTCTAGGTTAGCAGAGTCTGTAACCTGAAGCGTTTGTAACCCAAAGCATTTGTAACCCGAGGTACCACTGTATTCCATTCTGCAGATTGTGCAACCAAGGAGCAGGGCCAGATTTGATTTTAACAACGCTAAGGAAAAAGACCCAGCAATCAACCATGATCTACCAAAACCTCCCAGGCTTTTCCCAGGGTTTCCCTCCCAGTAGATCGTGATTGACCTGTTGGACACCCCTGATCTATTTGATGCCTTTCTGTGCATGTGGAGCTGCCCCTTCAAATGAAGTGATTGGGAAGGATTACCCTATGGAACACCAACTTCCAAGGTTGATGCATAGGAGTGTTCAACCTTTACAGTTCCTTTAGCTACAACAAGCAGCAGAAGTCCCACTTTCCATTTTGAAACGTGCATGGTTATCTTCTAGCCTTCTTCTAGGATGGCAGGTGAGGAAACCTCTTCAGCCCAACTTCCATTCTGGTGGGTGGAGCCAGAGGCAAAAGTGGGAGGAATTGGTGAAAAATTTACCTTTCTAAGTGACTTCCTACATGCCCTTGCTCACATCCATTAACACATGCCAGCCTGGGAAAAGCACTCAAGGAGTGTGCTCCAGAAGATTTAGAGCCCTTCCACAAAGGGCACATGGTGGGGCTACAGGCTGGAGGAGAAGAAGGACCAGTCCCCCTGGGTGAGGGGAGGTCTGCTTAGGTAGCATTGAAGTCAGGCCTGTGTATACTTGCATGTACAGTGGTACCTCGGGTTACAGAAGCTTCAGGTTACAGACTCTGCTAACCCAGAAATAGTACCTCGGCTTAAGAACTTTGCTTCAGGATGAGAACAGAAATTGTGTGGTGGCGGCGTGGCAGCAGCAGGAGGCCCCATTAGCTAAAGTTGTGCTTCAGGTTAAGAACAGTTTCAGGTTAAGAACGGACCTCCGGAATGAATTAGTTTCTTAACCCAAGGTACCACTGTACATTATTCACCACACTGTACATGATGGAAATGAATGCTGGAATAAAGAGAAGAAAAGAGAACAAGTGATTGATGTACTGTGAAATGCTGACAGCTGTCACTTGAAAAAAGTCAGGTGCCAGATGTTTTGATTTTTGTGATGTATAGGAAAGCCTCTCATTTTGTAATGTGCTGGTTAAAAACTAAACAAAATTCTAAGCATCAAAGAGGCCACTAGTCATTCTGACAGGGCAAATGCTGCGTAATAAAGGGGGGGCATTCACACGAGGAGGGTAATACGTATGCAGTGATTTCTGTGTAAGATAAATTTGAAGGTGCTTTATGTTCATTATGCATGCTGTGATTGACAGCTGCCAGAGGTCCAGGCATGGTTTAATTTTCAGTATGTGCCATCTGGGTAATGGCTGCAAGACATAGTCAGGTTTTGGTTTTGAGTATTTTTGGTCTTATCCTGCGGCATAGATCCTGTTTCCTGAATTTGTTTTTGAATGACATTTCTCATTTTTCATTTCTCCGGGCATTCATATACCAAATTCTGCTTTTGAACTTTCTCTCTGATCCCAGGAGTCATATGTGTGTGATGTTCGCAGGATCGTTTCTTACGCTGAATTTATATACTTGTTTAAAGCACTTTTACCACAAGTCATTAGCCAAAAATGTTCTTGGAACACTTTACACAGATAAGTTGTAAGGCAGTCCCTATCCCCAAGCTTAATATCTAAAGGATATGATACATAAGGGGAGGGGGAAGGAGGAAGGGGTTAAAACAAAAGCTCAGGCACCACTTCTTAAAGTCACCCTTCTTACCATGAACATCTAGGATGGAGACAGTTCAGACATCCATATGGAACACAACAAAGACTGGTACCATACACATAGCCTCCAATGAATTGCTTCACTGGGCTTACTAGGAGGGAGAGACATCAGAGAGGTCAATGCAGTGTGAACACAGTGGCAGAACTAATTCAGTTCTCCTACCACTGTGACTGTACCACACCAACCTCTTTGCCACCTCTCTCTCCCTCTCACTAAGCATAATGACATGGCTGACAGGAGACCAGATACAAGGCACGGCCCCTCCCTAATGGCCACCTCTGATGGCTGCGGCTGCATCATGGCAGTTGAGGGAGGCACCAAGGCAACAGAGGCAACGAAACAGCTCTGCTTCTCTCCTCTCCTTCTATGCTGCAGCTGGATGATTTGGCTGCTGTTGTGTGACGCTTGGAGAGAGCCTAACCCAGGCATAGGCAAACTCGGCCCTCCAGATGTTTTGGGACTACAACTCCCATGATCCCTAGCTAACAGGACCAGTGGTCAGGGATGGTGGGAATTGTAGTCCCAAAACATCTGAAGGGCCGTGTTTGCCTATGCCTGGCCTAACCCCTTCTGCATGTCTGAAGTGCATTGTGCCAAGTCAATGCACATGCAGATTGAACATTGCAACACTCTTACCTGAGGAAAGGGGCATTCTCTTTGAAGCCTAATTGCACACGTCTCCTTCCTGATAAGAGCTTAAAGTACGTTGAGATTGTGGTGGGGCTTGGAGAACCACCTGCTGCCATGTGAACCTGCACATTGTCTCAGATTGTCTTCAGATGCTCTGCTCCATATACAGCCTTCACACACATCTCTCAACATCCTGTGAGAAATCTGTTTGGCAGCCTTACTGGCAATGCTCCGAAGGTGGATTGAAATTTTAAAAATGCATAGGTGGATCTCTGTGCACAAAGGCTGTGTGAGCAAACATTGGGAATTCACTGCGAGTATGGAAACTTTTAAAGCATTCCAGATGCTTCGTGTAGTCCTGCCAATGAATTCAGAGACTTGGCTAGGAATTGTAACTGATGCTACAGGATATGATTTGTATTCTTGTAATTACTCAAATACTACTGGGAACCATAAAGTTAAGAGCTCTCTGTCATCACTTTGCTTTAGAAACTTCTAATTTTCTCAAATCATAATTAATTTGGTGATTCATAGCATTAATACATTTTTTATTAAAAATTGTGAAATGCAGCTTCATGTTTTTATTCTGTTCAAAGTTCCTCCTTGACACTCATCAGAATTTCTTTGTGAAAATGATCGTACTCTGTTTCCAAAGCTAAATTTTGTAATGCAACTCACTGTTTCAAAGTAAATTTCTCCTTTTTGTTCAGTGTGTGTGTGTGTGTTTCCCTCTCCCTTCAATTTCTCCACCCTCTGATAATTGCCAGTTCCACTTTGCAAGGAAATTGCATTTTTCTCGTGACAGGAGTGGAAATGGCAAGTGCTTTTTGCGGGACAGATAGACAGACAAGGTGAATGCATGGCTCAATAGGTTATGTGATTATGAGCATCCTTTCTGAGGTGAGGCTATTGTCCTGACTCCCATCCAACATGCCCAGACAGGAGGCTCCTAATTGGAAGTAAGAGATCTTTATTCAGGCAAATAATGGCATGGTCTTGGCAGCAGACATGGGGCTATCGAGACACAGTTCAGGAGTTCAGGAGCAGGGCAAGAAGCTTGGAACTTGGACAAAGTGACAAAGATGTGCCAACAAATTTCCCTGTGCCTCGCGACAAGTTTTTAAAAATGGGGCATTGCACATTCACTCGCAAGACACTCTTGCCTTGTTGGAATGTCACGATTGCAAGTGCACCCTCCATCGGTGCAAGTGGGCTTCCTCTGCAAAGGTTACAATACTTCATCCCATAGTGTCAGACTTGAGGAATTCTCTCCCTCCCCGGGGGGCACCAAGAAGCAGGGAAGAAACAAGAAAGTTCTTATTTATTAATTTATTCTGTTAACGTGGTGAAAGACAAGAAATACAGTCATTCCTCAATGATGGCGTTGCTCTCACTGAACTTCTCCCCCTTCCCTTCTAGCAACAACACCTGCCTCTATGGCATTCACCTGTGGATAATTGTCTCTGTGCCCTTTGTTCTTGTGCCCTTAATGAACACTGTGTTTTGGGAGGGGGGTCAGTTATGCTGCCCAGTGATGTGTCAGCTAGCTGTTCTGCCTCCCCTCCTCGTTCTCCTAACACCTCATAACTTTGCTGTTCACCTGTCTCTGAGCTGTTATCTTCCTCAAAGCCCTGCTGTAATGTGACACTGCCTTCCTCCTCTCTGGAAGCTACAGAAGAAGGTAGGGTGTGATCTCCATCATTCCTCCTCCTCTTCAGTCCAGTCCCTGACACATAGGTGATGGCTCCCTGGGGCCCTGGGTGCCCGAGCACCCACAAAATTCCTCATGAAGGGGCCGCGCACCGACAAATTTCAGTGCCAGGGCCATAGCCATGGACACCCACAGTTGTGAGGCCAAGCTGGCACCCCTGCTTCACCCAGCCTTCTGTTCAGATGTTGCTGCCTCTTGTTCAGGCTCCCCACCCAAAGTACTCCAAAGCCCCTACTGAGGCTCTGTGCTCTGCAGCAAGGTTGGAGGTGAGAGCCAGGACCCCTGCTTTCCCCTCCAAAGTGACTGAAGCCAGGAGGAAAGGGGGGGTCCTCTCTCCTCCAACCTAGGTTCCTAAAATTCAGCCCCTACTTCCTTTCTTCTTCCTCCTCCTCCACCAGAGCCTGCCAACCAAATCCCAATCCCAACAGAGCTGTGAAGCTCTTGATAGTTTTACACCTTCACACACATTGATTATTGTCTGCCATCTTCAGAAGAGTTTCCTGTAGAGAACTTTTTCACCCATTTCTGTGGATTCATGACTGGTAAGTATCCAAAAGTACTATCTTTCGTCTGGTGTGATCTAAAGGCTTCTGAGTAATAAATGGGTAATGGTAAAGGAACCCCTGACCATTAGGTCCAGTCATGGCTGACTCTGGGGTTGGGGCACTCATCTCACTTTACTGGCTGAGGGAGCTGGCATACAGCTTCCGGGTCATGTGGCCAGCATGACTAAGCCGCTTCTGGTGAACCAGAGCATTGCACGGAAAAAACATTTACCTTCCCACTGGAGCGGTACCTGTTTATCTACTTGCACCTTGATGTCCTTTCGAACTGCTAGGATGGCAGGAGCAGGGACTGAGCAACAGGAGCTCACCCTGTTGTGGGTATTTGAACCGCTGACCCTCTGATCTGCAAGTCCTAGCCTCTGTGTGTTGTTGGGATACTGCCAGGGAGACAAAGGCCATCACTGCCTCCAGCCAGACTCCGGACGTCCATCGATCTCCCGTAGATACAGTATCAGCAATTAGCGACACCAAGCCTCAGAAACAGATTGCCACATTCTTAGGCTGGTGCACACTCTGTCAGCAGAATTCACACAGCAAAAGTTGCACTCAGGAGGGTATCATTTAGAATGTTTATTCAGCGTTGGTCAGAACAAAGAACAAACATGACTGCCTGCTAGCGTGTTCTGGCGCAGAGAGAGAAAACGAAAGCAATAGTAAACATAAACATCCTGAGAACAGGAAATACGCAGACTCTGTGACTCACAAGCCTGCTCCCTTTTAAGGTGGAACGGAAATATCCTAACAGTTTAACCCCGCTTCCCGCTTCCCAATAAATGGGTATGTCCTCCTTATTAATGACTGAGGCTCAGACCCAGCTACAGTAAGCCAACACAGTAGTTTATTGACACCTGGATGTGCAAGTGGAGGACACCCGTATATTAGACTTAAAGTATGGGATTTGTTCACACCGGAATTTCAGCAAGGTCAGAATGGGAAGAGAGCTACCTGCTGAATTATCAGCGCTGACCTCCTGCTGCACAAGCATGTTAGTGGGAAGCTTTTCATCTTGAACTGATCTGTCCCCACAGTGAGATTTGATAGTTGATGAGATCACAGCAGAAAAAGAAAGGTTACCGGGCAGGGGGAACATAGTTTTTTTGTTAGTTCAGGGCATCGCCATAAAAATCTTCAGTGAAAAATTCAAAGTGAATTGGGCATTCAATCCGCTAACCTCTGCTGAGTTAATGTGTGACCTTTAACAAGTTATTTAATATCTGCGTGACTCGGTTCCCCTTGTTCTCCTCCCCAGTCTGTTCTCTACAAAATGGTTCCTCAAGGAAATAGGACACCCTTGGTCAATAAAAAAAAGTACAATAGAAGATTTAATACACAGTTATTTGCAGTGCTATATTTCTAGAAAAATAGGTGCCGGAACTCACCATGAACACCTCACTTGTTTTCTTATAATGGCATTGGTGCCCACCTGAGGGGGCTGAAACTGAATTCTGGCAAGTTCTGGCTGAAAAAAGCCCTGATTAGTTGTAAAATGAAACCATATGCAACACATATAAGCCCTGGTGCTGGATCAGGCCAAAGGCCCATCTATCCCAGCATTCTGTTCTCTCAGTGGCCAACCAGATGCCTGCTGGAAGCCGCAGTGCATGTTAATGATTGTTTTTATTTATGAATATTTTTATTTTGTTTTGGCATATGGCAATTCAGCTACACATTCTGCCGGCTGCATATGTGTTTGTGAATGCTTCATCTGGTATTTACTTCAAGCCTGCTTGTTATATTAGTTCATGGAACTCCAGAAAAATGGAGTTCTTTCTGCTGCCATGAGGCTTCGGTGAGATCCACTGATTATTTCGGCATCGCTAGGAAAGGCTGCTGGTTGGAGGAGGGAAATGGAGGCATCTCAAACTAGGACAATGATGGAGAACCTTTCTTCAGCCCAAGGGCTGTGTTTCCTGTTGGATAACATTCTGAGAGCTGCATCCCAGTGGTGGGCAGGACCAGAAGCAAAAGCAAGTGGGGCAAAGCCACTTCCGAACTGGTGAGGAGGTGGGGTTGTGGGCCCACATCTTCCCCATGCACGCGGGGGCTGGCTCGAAGCCCCCGCGAGAATGAGGAAAGCCTCGGGCGCGTCAGCTCCCTGCCTAGCCAATAGGCTGGTCAGGGAGGCGTGGCCTGGGCTATTTATGCCTGGCGTGCCCAAGGACCACCCTCTCTTCACCTCTCCAGCTGATCAGGTTTCCCACCCTGCCCTCCCTTTAGTTTATCCTCTGACCTTGCTATGGACTTCGGTTGGTCGCCGTCAAGGGGCCTGGTAGGAATTTTTTCCACTTGGCGAATTGGCACCTGCCATTTGGTTTTTCGCCTACCTCGCAGCAAATCATCACAACTTCTTGGCATTGGCGGTTAGGCATTGGTAGGGGTATTGTTATGCAAACGAGGGGGGAAGAAAGTGCCATCACCTTCCCCCAAAGCAAAGGGTAGTCCTGTAAAGGATTTCGAGGGGCGTTGCCCTGTCTGAAGCCTATGGAGGTGTGGGCCTAAGGCACGCCCCCGAGCGGTGACCCCGAGATCCTAGTTGATGTACATCAGCAGGACTTACCCTACTGGTGGTTAACCCTCACCAGTCTTCATGCAATCGGGCTGAAGCCGGTTAGCTGATAGGACCAATGCCTAAGCCAATACCGCTCAATTCCTGCAATCAATAAAGTTGTGGCCATTTTTCGCCCATTAACCTTATATACCGTGTCCTGTGTCTTTATTTCTCAAGGGGGGAGCGGGACTTGCCATGCAACAGGTGTGACAAATGTCAGCCATGTACAAGCCAATGTTTCTATATGCACACGCCGGCATTCAGACAAGCAAGAGGCATTATCACAGCTCAAGAACACATTACAGTCACAGAAGAGCACACCAGAAGGGTATGAAGTGGGGCTATTGAGAAATGTGGCCTGCAGAGGGGTCATGGTCTGAGGACAGTTTCTAGGTTTAGACAGAGACTTGTGGGGAGTACATTCCACCCCAGCCTTGAGGTTCCACATGTCTGACCTAGGACACAAACCCAGAAGCCTCTTAAACAGAACCCATCCAAGATCAGTCAGTTTGGTTTATTGGTGTTTAGCAAGCCGCCATTGCACAACAACAACAACAACAACAGTACTGCTATGAATAATGGTTTACATTTCTACTCCCCAACCCCTAGTGGAGAAATCATTTCCCGTTTTCCCTTCAAGTTTTGTTACAAGAATCTACAAAACTTTAACAAGAAATTTTCATGTTCTAAAAGATATATCTCTCTCAACATCAGACAGCAACAAACAGGTCTTTGCAAGAGATGACCTTCTGCGATCTTAGTAATGGGTGGACGTAACTGTTTCTGAGATCACCCTAGAAAGGGCACTCAAGGAGTACCTGAGTTATGTCTTCTATTGATACAGAGTTGCAGATGCAAACTCTATCCTTCTTAGGAACTGCTTTATGTTGGCCAGTCCAGTCTGCTAATGGAAGGATGTTCCCGTTCAAGATATTTTCCGGTCTGACGCTAAGGAGACTACAGAAAGGGACATAATTGTTGAATTTGGCTCCAACAACACTGACAAGGCAGTGTTTTCTGCTACAACTGAGGGCACCAGGCTAGTTTAGAGGGCACAGGAAAGATCATGTAGCGCATACAGCTCTGTCCTTTAAAAAGTGGGAGTGGCCAAATAGATTACTAGTGCTTCCCCACACCCTCCAGCATTTGCCACCTGAGGCAGCTGCCTCATGTTGCCTAATGGTAGGGTTAGCCATGCTCCTGAATCTGAGTCCTAGATGTTTCTGGATAGCTGAATCTACTTTCTTCTCTATAACTCCAAAGGCATTTGCACTGCCTCCGTCTGTTTAATTTGTTTGTTGATGGAAGCAAATGAATTGCCCCTCTTTGCTGCTTTCCCAGCTGTCTGCTTCCCTATCTACACTAACATTTGCCTCACCAGGCCCTAGGGAACGCTTCAGGAGATTGATCGTTGTCGATACTGATAAAAAAAAATGGCATGATCCACACCGCTCTGACAAATGTACAGATCACAACACAATTATTCACTGGATTTTACACCTCTCAGAAGGTTGGAAGAGTCAGAAAAAATAAACGAAAGTATTTTTTTTTCACACAATGCATAATTCAGCTATGGAATTCAGTCCCACCGGAGGCAATGTTGGCCAGCAACTTGGGTGGCTTTAAAAGGGGATTACAAAAAATAATGGAAGACAAAGGAATCAATGGCCACTGATGGCTGTGTTCTACCTCCATTGCCAGATGCATCATAGATCTGAATGCTGCTTGCTGCGAATCATGTTGGACAGAGTGTTGTTGCACACATCTCCAGCTTGCAGTCTTCCTACATGCTTCTGGTTGGCCAATATGAGAACAGGATGTTGGACTTGATGGGCCATTGCCTGATCCAGCAGACTATTTTGTTGTGGTGCAGTTCTTGACATCAAGATAAGTGCATATTTTGAGAGAAAATCTTTCAAAATGTCCATGTGAATTTAGATGTAACTGTCAGGAGTTCAGCCTACACTTGAGTAGGACCCTGGCAGAGACACATAGAGACACATGCCCACCTGGCATGTTCCCTTCCTTCTGGTCGATTGTTCGGGAGCTTTATAAGCTTTCTTCAACCCGAACATCACAGCGACTGATGCCAACAGACACCGGCACACTTAGGGATCCGCAGAGTTTGCGCATCATGCCCATGACAGACCTCAGCAACTCAGCATTTTAGTTAATCTACTTTATTTACATATAAACACACACGGAGCACTGCAGCACGTTTCCCCCTCTCTCTAGCAACAGACAGCAAAGAGAAAAAGAACAAAGGAGAATAGTTCCACTTCACGGAACACAAACATCCTGTCTCCGTCACTTCCCACTCTGTGGAGTCAAAACATATACCGTCATGTGAAAGACAATAATCCCATGACTGCAATCATAGATCAGGAATTCTAACAGTAACGCCCTCCTTCTTGTTGCACACACAGAGACCCATGTGGAAGTCAGGTGAAATGGTCTTACGAATGAACACATATAAAAGTGACATAGCAACAAGCTGATTCCCTCTTGCATACCTCAAACATTTCACAAAAAGATTTTCGTACCTTACCTCCTAACAGAGAAGCATATCAAAGCTCAGCAGTTGAGATGTAAGTTAGTTTTGTGGATGAGACAATAATATTATTCTACAGATATGTAAAAAATGATTTTTTAAAATATCAGCCAGCATTCCTATCCTCTTAAAATCAGAAGTTATCCACAAAAATATCAAAACCTGCACATTGCAGATATGGAAGTTGGTTTTGTTGTTGTTTACTTTCCTGTTTGGATTAGTTATTGATCTGCATAAATTAGATGAGAGTGATGTATTCAGTACATAAATATACTATGGATGATTACTCTGACCTTCCTAAATTGATCTTTTTATTGCTAGCTAGCCAAGTTGAATACAGAAGGAGAACAGATCAGGTTTGGCCACAGGACTCTTGATTTTAAAATAACCCCATAAGCAGCAGCATCTTAAAATGGAAATGTTAACAGCTTCAATTAAAGTTCACTAGCACGGCTGATCAATATTTGACCTTCCATGTAACCTGTACTCATAAGTGTTGGAGTTTAATATACATGAAATAAAGGGCCTGTTTTTCATGTTGTGGGCATTAGTTTGAAACAGAAGAGGCCTCCTGGGTGGGGCAGAGTCACTACACAACCTTGTAGGCAGAAGGGCAAGGTGATGGGGAGGTCATCATTGTGTAAACACTGGGCAGAATCCCAGAAGCCTATTGGGGGGTGGGGAGAGATAGGGATGGTGGAGACATTCACTTCACTTCCCATTTATAGATGATCCAATCAAATTTGCACTCCAGAACTGTGTACAAACAAATGCACAGCCATCCTTCAAAATGTGTTGCTCCCCGAATTTTGTAATGGTGTTCTCCTGCCAAATCATATATTTTAAAAATGCAAATACTAGGGCAAAGCGTGCATAAAAATTGATATATTAGCAAAAATAGCATATGAAGATGCAGAATATTGCAGAAAATTGCTTTGCACAAATGTATACATTGGGACAAATTTTGTACTAAGAGAAATTCAGACTAAAATGGTGCTGAATTTTCATGAGTGCATTTTTTTATTTAAAAAATTGCAAATGGATGTGGAAACGTGGAGAGCTTAAGAGTGCAGAAATAAACCGACAGCAATAGAAAGTAACAGATCTAACCATCCCTAGGAGGAGAGAAAAGAGGAAGACTAAACTCGGAAAACTTTTGAAGCCAAAGTGATGCAGCAACTGGAATGCGAGACTCAAAAACAATTGTCAGACTCACTTGAGAGAGAACTGAACAACACTTGAGAACAGCTCTTAGAAACAACATGGGGAGAGCAATCTCGGTAGAGTGTTGAGTATTGGAATGACTGTGACCCATGCTGTGTAGTAAGGAAGAGTCTTAAACTAGTGAGAAAGTGAGAGAGCGCCAACAAGATAAACGGGTACTTATTATCCAGAGTGATTATTCCAAGTATTCTTAGCCCAGTGGGGAAACCAATTACCCATTTTTCCCTTGACATGCTCAAACTGTGGATTCTATAAGCAGCAGAACGGCAGCCCTTGGTAAAAACTTGCTGTAAAAACTGAGTTCATCTGGGCCAAGGTTTTCTTCTTTGAGAAGCTAAACATTTGCCACTAAAGGAATGCCTCCTACCAAATTTCATCTCCCCTAAGAGCTCCCCCATCCTCTGAGGTCAACATGTAAGACTTTGGTTGCACCCACCCCACTGCGTGCAGAAGAAATTGATGCGCCCGACTCCCTCTCATAGATATCAGGAGGATTTAAAACATTTAAATATGTACCCTTGGATTGTAATGTTTCCATTCAAAATTCAGCAAGTTGGATCCAGTGAATCAGAATCTGTTCATGGGGTGAATCTATTGGATGAAGTGGGGAGGTAATGTTTGAAAATTCCCCCTCCCTGATAACTGCTCTGGTAGGTGAAAGGAACTGCAGAAGGACAAGTCTGGCTCCATCACTACAATTGGTACATTGTATGTGTATATATCATGGGGACACGGGTGGCACTGTGGGTTAAACCACAGAGCCTAGGACTTGCCGATCAGAAGGTCAGCGGTTCGAATCCCCGCGATGGAGTGAGCTCCTGTTGCTCAGTCCCTGCTCCTGCCAACCTAGCAGTTCAAAGGCATGTCAAGTGCAAGTAGATAAATAGGTACCGTTCCAGCAGGAAGGTAAACGGCGTTTCCGTATGCTGCTCTGGTTCGCCAGAAGTGGCTTAATCATGCTGGCCACATGACCCGGAAGCTGTATGCCGGCTCCCTCGGCCAATAAAGCGAGATGAGTGCCGCAACCCCAGAGTCAGCCACGACTGGACCTAATGGTCAGGGGTCCCTTTACCTTTACCTATGCATATATATATATATATATATATATATTTGCTTTCGTAGATTTTCACGGGTACAGGAATGCAGGTTTTGGTGTCCTCGGGTGTCTTCCCGTGTAAAAGTTGGGGTGTCTAGGCGACGTTTCGACGAGGTCTCACTCGTCATCTTCAGGCTGGTGCTTTCGGCTTCTTGTTACTGGAACAGAGCGTTTTGTGGCTTGTGTCAGCCAGATCTGTGTAGGGATTGCAGGGGGGTGCAGCATCCGGAGGTGGCACAAGCCACAAAACCACAGCTCGCCCCTATACACGAAGCCAAGCCAAAGCACAACTAAGTGCAATACAGCCATCTTCTCAGGAAAACTCTTCACAAAGTTCAAGAGGTCAAGACACAAAGACTTTAGCAACTAATCCACACCTAATGACCCACCTAAGTGGTACTCAGGATATCACTCAAGAAATCACTCAAGGTATCTCTCAAGTAATTAAGGAACAAAAGAAGAAAAGGCACACTAGCCTGGGAACTTCCTCTCTGCCCAGAACATTGGAGGCTAGACACCACACCCCCTCTACAGTATTTATAGGAACTCAAACATTGAGATCCCGCTCTGTTCCAGTAACAAGAAGCCGAAAGCACCAGCCTGAAGATGACGAGTGAGACCTCGTCGAAACGTCGCCTAGACACCCCAACTTTTACACGGGAAGACACCCGAGGACACCAAAACCTGCATATATATATATATATATATATATATATATATATATATATATATTCCCATACAATCCTATGAGGTAGGTGAATGAGAATATGAAGCTATGGAGCCACCAAATTTGAACTTCTCCTAGGCTCATATTAATCCAGAAGAAGGTATCCATTGTCTCCAACGTCTCCAGTCACAAGTAGGAGGTAGTGCTGCTCAGGTTCTGCTTTCAGGCTTCCCATAGACATCTGAGCGGTCATTATGAGAACAGGATTCTGGACTAGATAGGCAAATAGCCATATCCACAAAGGCTCTTATGTACTTAAATTTCATGGTGACATTTGCCCTCTTCTTTGATATTGACCACCCTCCCTATTATGCCAATAAAGGCTGAATGACATGGACTATCCTCCCCCTAGTTTTTTCCCCCCCATTTGTGTCAGTGGGAGCAAATAGCTGTGCCTGCTTCAGGCCTATCATACTCCTCCACTGCCCCAGTCTGGTGTGTATGTGTTTGTGTGTGTGTGTGTGTAAGGTAATGGAATGGCTTTGATTTGACAATTTAATTTTTATACCACTTAATATATTAAAAATATCTCTAAGCAGTGGACACAAAAGAAGCAACTATAGACATCTTAAACAAAATAATACAAAATAATACAATTACATATAAAAATGTTGCATTAATACAAAGTTACACACACACACACACACACACACACAATTCTTTTGTCTTCTGACACACCCTCCCTCTCTGCCTCTAGGTTCTTACAAATTACTTCCTTCAGAGCATTGATGGTGGAGTGGCCAAGGCAATTTACATTTCTGCACTCACAAAGGGAAAGCTTGCAAGGGTAAACCTCCTTCTCTGCCAACAGACTTTCTCTCCAAGTTTGGAGAGGGAGATCCGCTCTATCCTATGATCCCAGGCAGCATAGAATTGCTCTTTAATTTACTTTGGTTCATGTGCATAATTTCAAAACCTAAGGTGTGTGGGTTTTGTTTTTGTTTTTTGTTTGGGAAAAGACATATTGATGACATAGGCTAAGGATCCACTTATTTGCACCTTATTGGGGTATGTCGTGGCTCCAAAATTCAGCAATGACCAAGATGCTGAGTTGGAGTTGATAGTGATCAGGGGACCACTGAAACTGAGGCTGGCAGTGCTTAGCCCGCTGAACCAAATGCCACAATAATAGGGCCTGTAGAATGGAGCAAGGATCCTGCCAGGCACCTCCCCCTGGGATTTTAGGGAACCAAGTGCCTCCCAAAACATCTCACCAGTCCAATGGTGCCAGTAGCACAATGGGTAGGAGGCCACGGATTGCAGGAGAATTAGCCATCTGCAGGACAGAAAGTTGGCCCCCAAAGAGATGGAGCCTAGGAGCTGGGGATTGGAGGCAGAGGCTTAAAAGGCCTTTGTTTCATTTCCAACCTTGTTGCTGGAAGATAAACACTGGGAGCTCTCCATGGTGCTGAAACAACTGACCAGCTGTGCCGCTTCATATTTTTTAGCTGAGTTATCGTTATAAAATAGCCTGAAACCCTCCATATTATCAAAGGGGTAGATAATATGAGCTAATTGCTCAACAAATTCAATTTAGATCTGTCTAAAACCAAATGTCTATACAGTGTCCATACTTGCAATCAGCAAATGCTAAACAAACAACTCTTTAAAATGGGAATTTAATTTGTGGAAGCAACTCATTGTAATAATTTAACCCCACGCAATGAAGCATTAATGGTTCTATTGCACAGAATGAAATTAAAAACACTGCATCATCAAAAGGAAGGGGGGGGGCTTCTAATTGTTATCCGCCGAAAGCCAACTGTTCCTAGCAGATGGGGATTACTTTTCTAAACTCCCAAGTTTTGAATGAGGGAAGAACTGTAGGAGGTTTTGGTGCAAAGTATCCTATAGAGCAGTGATTTGGAAATGGTTCCAGGGGTGTCCCCTGAGAGCTTTATGAGGTGAGAAAATCAGTAATGGTAGACAACAATCAAAGAAACATAACTTGTTCACCATTGAAAGAACCTCTCTACCTCTGTAATATACAACAGTAACTATTTACCCTCATATATTTAACTTTATGCTTCATACAGTTAGCTTAAGTGTAGCCATATTGGGTTTTGCTTTTGATATTGATTATATATATATATATATATATATATATATATATATATATATATTGCATGAATGTGTATGAGTAACCATTCAGCCAGAGAACATGTTGCCGTGGAGCATTGCTGAAAAATACCAGCAGCTGCCGGTGGCTGAAGATGAACAAATTTGGCATACAGGATAAGGAAATCCAGGAGAAGATGAACAATATTTGAGACAGAGAAGGCATAACTCCAAAAGTTGGTGTTTGACTGATGAGGATAATAACAGCATCCAACTCTTGAACAAGCAGGAACTGCTCTTCTACAGAAGCTTCCTTGTGCAACAGACAATAACCCACCGGGACTTCCCTGACAAAGTAACCAGTAATCGGCAGCCAATGGATTGGGAATGAATGACTGCATGAATGCATATTTTGAATTAAAGCACTTTTATGAACAGCTGCACTGATAAAGGTGGCATGTTGCTTTCCCCCTCATACAACTTCAGAATGACCATTACACACACACACACACAGAGAGAGAGAGAGAGAGAGAGAGAGAGAGAGAGGCTAGAAGGCTTTGATTTGGTATAAGTCAGTTTCATATAATCACAACTGCCTGACATTCCCAATCACATTCTTCATAACATGCTCCTGGATGAAACAATCGACAGAAGTTATGGAACAATAGATGTTACAGGAATAAAAATTATTCGATACGTCAGCAGATGTCAGAAACTAGAAAGGAATCTTTCTTTGAGTGTGTATCTAAGATGACAACAAGACAGTGGACATGCATAGCTCTTAGTAGTGGTCTTACTATCATTGTCAAAAGAAAAGATTTTGTTTTCTGACATTAACTCTCTTTGATGGTAAGTGCCTAACACCTTTTTATTATTATTTAAGTCTCTTGCTTCCCTTGGTTTCTTGTGAATTGTTAGCACACAACCCAGAGGAGCAATACAATAAAAAGGAAGTCGTTGTGATGTATGAGCTGTGGGTGACAAATGTTAGCGTGGAAGAGAGTTGATACCTATTGTGTTAGAGCAACTTTGCACAGTATGGGTTGCCACCAACTAAGTTCTGCTCAGAGCAAACCTATTAAAATTAATGGACCTAAGTTAGTCGTGTTCATTAATTTCAATCTCTTTCTCTGAGCATGTTTAATATTCAATATGATATTGAATATTATTGAACATATTTGAGAGCATAGGTTTGAGGAATATGTGTCTGATTCCTAGCAATGTTTGGTGGTCTGGAGTCAAGTAGACAGTGAGGCAGTCAAATGAAGATGGATACTCTAAGGGTGATAAATAGATTGAGAAGCCAGGACAGAGTTAGCAGCCTTATAGGACCAGCTAGAGCACTACCATCCTCTTCTGTTACTTGATTCTTACTAACCTGGTAAAGTGGTACCTCGGGTTAAGAACTTAATTCGTTCTGGAGGACAGTTCTTAACCTGAAACTGTTCTTAACCTGAGGTACCACTTTAGCTAATGGGACCTCCCGCTGCCGCTGTGCCACTGCCGTGCGATTTCTGTTTTCATCCTGAAGCAAAGTTCTTAACCTGAGGTACTATTTCTGGGTTAGCAGAGTCTGTAACCTGAACCGTCTGTAACCTGAGGTACCACTGTAATTGCAACATGACCCTCCCAACCAGCTACAGTGTTGGTACAATATAGAGTTTAAGATAGTAGCTTTCTCCTCTATCAAACTGCCATGGGACAGAGTGATGTCCCCAATACCTGCTGCTAGAATTTGCCTATATATAGGTAAAAAATCCCTGTATGGTTAAGTCCAGTCAAAGGCAACTATGTGGTGTGGCGCTCATCTCACTTTCTGGCCGAGGGAGACGGCATTTGTCTACAGACAGCTTTCTGGGTCATGAGGCCAGCATGACTAAACCGCTTCTGGCGCAATGGAACACTGTGACAGAAACCAGAGTGCACGGAAACAGTTTACCTTCCTGCAGTACCTATTTATCTACTTGCACTGGCATGCTTTCGAACTGCCAGGTTGGCAAGAGCTGGGACTGAGCAACAGGAGCTCAATCCGTTGAAGGGATTCAAACCACTGACCTTCCAGTCAGTAAGCCCAAGAGGCTCAGTGGTTTAGACCACAGCGCCACCTGGAAAGCTGTCACTGGACAAACACCAGCTCCCTCGGCCTGGAAGTGAGATGAGCACCGCAACCCCATAGTCGCCTTTGCCTAGACTTAACCATCCAGGGGTCCTTTACTTATACATACATACATATATATATGAACATGGGGAAGAGCATGCCTGATGTCAGTCGGTGAAGCTACAAGGGCCTGGATCTGATTTGTATACTTTGTTGCAAGGAAGTACAGCATATAAAAGCAACTAATTAAATGGATCTTGCCTTCGGGACAAGTGACAAGATGACTTGTACCTCCGGAAACCTGGCTGCAGACCAAATGGCTTCTTGCCCTGTGGTACATTTGCTGTAAATTCATGGAATATTATTTACCCTGAGATTATGAATTTTACTTGACGGCACCCATTAATCATGTTCAATTTATTTGATTGGTTTTGTGGATTTCCTCCTTTTCTGCTATTGCTTCCCCACTATGTATCTGAACATAAACAGAGAGAGAGAGAGAGAGAGAGGGAAATCTGCTATCAGGATTTTTCCTCTCCCCCCCTTTTTCAGAATTCAAAAGCATTGATCACTGTACACATATTTATTTATGTTATTATTTTTAATATTTTTGTTCCAGTTCCAACTGCACACATGTGAAGCAGCTCTGGCTATGGAGGCATAGTCTTAAGAAGATAAGTTGCATCCATCAGCCTTCTATACAGGGAGGTGGGAGCTAGATTTACTGTGGCAATTCTAACCTTGCCTACATGGTTAGACGACAAGCTATTTACTTACAGATAATAGTAAAGCCCAAGAATAAGATGGGGTTTTCTACTAGGTAAATGTGGTGTTGTTGTTTCTTTAATGTTGTGTGTATATATATATGTGTGTGTGTGTGTGTGTATAGTGTTTTAACTGTTTTTAACCTACATCCTATGCCCTTTTAAAATGTGTTGGGGACATTGGGTTGTTGTTGTTGTTGTTTTGATTATGCACTTTGTTGTTTTATATTCTGATTTTATCCCGTGAACCTCCCTGGGACCTGCGGGTATAGGGCGCTTTATCAATTCAATAAATAATTATGATATTTTTTATTCTTCTTCCCCATGGGGCACATTGAAGCAATTTACAATACTATAAAAGCATGCATAGAATCATTGCATGTATAAAAACAGCTAAAAGATATGCATGTATAGAAAGTATTAAAAACAATTACACTGAAAAAACCAACTTAAAACAACACACACACACACACACACACACACACACACACACACACACACTATTGTTTTCAAATTCAATATGGATACCAACTGGGATAAAAGTCTGTCCTTAGGAGGGTTGTCAAAAGAGGAACATCTTGAACAGACATCTAGAGGACCAGGTTGAAGGTGACTATCTGTTATATAAAAGGAGGAAGTTCCAAAGGATAGATGCCACCACACTGAAGGCCTGTTTCTGACACTGTATGGAGTGAAAAGCCTGATAGGACACAGGGGTTAGAATTGATTGACTGAGTGCAAGAGTTAGGATTGCAGCTTTAGCCTTCTCTCTCCCTCCTACCTGAAGCTGATTGGAGCTACCGGAAATGAACATATAAGTGACAGTGAGCTGTACAAAGTAGAGCAAAAAGAATTTAAAAAGTAATTACTAGTTGTGCACTCTCTCTTTGCTAGAAACAGAAAGGAATTTTCATGTGCTGTTCAGAAAAAAAGAATAAGAAAATATTATCCCCTGCCATCGCTGTTAGGCATTCATTTTCATACGATAGAAGTATAATTTCCATACTGCCAGGAAGAGAATGAGACAGCTGTGGCTATTGCAAGCTCTTCCTCTGATCAGGGGATGCTTAAATCCACCGTCCCATTATTCTCTAGATGCCTTGAGACAGCAGGTTGGAGGGTTAAGTGTGTCAATGATAATTTTCCTATCAAAAGAGGGTATGGGAACAGAGAGTTGCTTACCTTCCTCTAGTGATCACTAATAACTACTGTCGGCCATTAGCTAGGGATACATACAGTGGCTATCTACATTTGTCATTTTCAGGAGCATAAATTACATATTTTTAGCTGTGGATAAGCATCTTCAAGTGTGCAATAGATTTCCCAACTAACTTGCAAAACTGACATGCGAAATAGCATTTTGGGAAACACTGAATTGTGAAAGGGAGATAACCACTTTTGTAGATAAGAGTTGCCAACAAGCAATATTACTTCATGACAAGGTATAAATAATAATGGTGGGAGGACCCATCTATATTGAAATTGGAATGACTCTTCAAAAAACAAATTAATACAGATGACTTCTACTCAATGTCTGAAACTGAGCTTCCTAAGGAGACCAACGTTGAATGGTGGAGGCCTTTAATGTATGTGGCTATGCATTCCCCTCTGACTATTATACTTACACCAAATGCAGTCCAAACTTTGGCTCTTTTGAATAAATACTAAATGACCAACAACATATATCTCTCGTCTTCCTCTGCGGAGCTTTTCCTCCATTTCAAACGGCTCCTTCGGAGAAGTGGCAGTAGGCAATAAAATTCTATTGCTGACACATTATGAGTCCTTAGAACGTTTGTGAACATTTCATGACAATGACACTCTCCTGTAAGAGCTGGAAAGTCAAGTACTAGCTGCTTTATAGATTTCAGTCTTGTACACAATCACCATGGAACAATCGCTATTGGACTCAGTAGGTCTTACCTCTGAGCTGACACACATGCAGGGTTATGCTGTTAGGCATTTATGCCAATGAGCAGCTTTTATTGGGTACATATTCTATGGTGGCTGGTGCCCACTGGAACTGATAGGGCAGAAGTCAGCAGGGAGGCCAAAAGCAGGAGGAGTCAGAACCAAGGACATGTACTTTTTGTTGGGATGCTGCCGGGGAGACGGGGGCATCAGGCAGGTCCCAAGCTGGCTCCAGCCACCGGCCGGCAGCCGGGCGAACTCCAGCCTCCCTTGGAACAGCATCAATCAGTGACTCGTAGCTTCAGAAGCCTTCAGAAACTTGAGCACGCTCTATCAGCAGAGTGAATAACTTCTCAGAACGGAAGTGGCAGACAGAGACATGTGTAAGCATTATTTACAGGCATTTATTCAGCATAGTTCAGGAACAAAGGAAAAACATGTCTGCTTTCCTTTGTGTCCAGCAAAACAGCAGTACTGTATAGCAAAAGCAATATACAAATGGAAGTTCCCAGCAGACTGTGCTAGAATATAAACAGGCATGTGACCCACAACAGTCATGCCTGTTCCTTTTAAGGTGGAACGGAACTATATCCTAGCACTTTTGCCTCCAACCTCTTCCCCATTGAGTTCTACAAGGGCAAAACTGCAAAGGAGGAGGAAACAGATAACTAGGACTACCATCCAGCCTGGTTGTAGGTAAGAAAGCAGGTGCACTTGAAAAAAATCAACTGTGTTTGGTGGGGCAGTGCCCTATTTGCCATAATAGATCAGCCTTCACTGTGTAAACTAGGCAGGCATTAAAATACATTTACCCTTCATTTAATTTACAAAATAAGGTTTCTTACAGGAAATGTTGAAAAATTAAAGATAATGCACAATAATCTAACATTAGTATCTTCTTTTCTGCATCTAATTTGCAGTCTGATCTTTACTGTCTTCTACCTAATTAATTGTAATTTAGCCTCTCACCCTTTGATTGGCATTGAAACTTGTCTCCCTATCTCTCCTAGAGCATATTTGCTACCGGGTTTCTTTTATGATCACTTTTACATCTCAGAACATTTTTACTTTAATTGCAGAAGTAGCTGTAATAGACATCTCGTTCTAATATTTACAAAAAGAAAGTAAATGTATCTTTCCAGAGGAAGAGATATAATTAGAATACTTAGAGACAGGAAGACTTCCGAAGCAAAACACACCAAAGACTTTGTAGCATATTGCACAGAGAGAAAAATCCTTGATCAAATATATTTTTTTAAAAAAAATAATACCTTCGAATACTCATTACCCATGATCCTCCTGACTTTCGATATGCCATCTCTGTTTCCTTCAGGAGATTAAACAGTGACTGTAGCTGACATGCAGCTGAGTAAACAAGATCAGCAGGTGTTTGAAGTTTACAAGATCATCTATTTCTGTGTGTAACATTTGCTTAGCAATGCTTTAATAATTATTCCATTATGATACAATGATAGAATGCAGCATCGTGCGTAAATGTTGCTATTGTTAAGGTTGACAGCAACATGAATCTCTGGTGCTGTGGCTTGGGGCTCTGCAAAGGGCTTTGAGGTCTGGATTGTTGCATTGCATTTGTTGAAGTGGCATAAATATATTTGCCTGCCTAGGTTGTGACACTGGGCCTCCTAACAGGTCATAACTGTTGATTTTTTATTGTAGTCATAGCACACTCCTCAACTCAGCTGAAAGCTGGACCCTAAATAGAAGAGGAGCTGGAAAAAATGGTCTGAAGTATAACCCTTAAAATGGGATGAAACATCTCAATCATCGGATTTAATCTACATCTGCCTTACAGGTGAATATGTGAACTGATTCCTTTTGAAAACAAAGAGGTAATATTTAGTGATATGGGAACTGTGTCTTGGAATTGAACTCTGTTGAGCTCTCCTGGCACAGGAAGAAGGGAACATGAATGATGGTACATTCTCCCCCTACCACCACCTGTGCTCCCTGAAAAAAAATTGAGAGGTAGTGTGAGGGGGAATGAGGGGACTTAGGACAGTTACTTTCCCCCCTTCTTTCACTGTGAAACTTTCATGGTTCCTTCCATAAACGAAATGACCTTTTTCATTCACAGAACAACCAACCTGTATTCAACCCACTGTCTGGAGGGAAAGTGTGATTGGTAAACAATATGAAAAGCCTTAATAGAGAAGGAAAATTGTGGAGAGGATACTTTGGATAATAAAATCCTTTGGGCTTTCTCTGTGAAGGTCTCATTTCCTTTTATTATTTCCTTCATAATGGCAGACAATATATATATATAGAGAGAGAGAGAGAGAGAGAACACTAAAGCAGACACTGGTGTACAGACAGTACTCCTTTCTTTTATATCTGGTCAAACAAGTTTTGTAAGGTGTTGAAGCAATGGAAAGCCCTTTAAAACCTTTTTACCATGGACAATAGGGAGATGAGTGTTCACACCACAATATATTCCAGACATTGAAAGAACAATGGTCTTTCTCCTGGGACACCCACATATGCTTTTAGTATTAAACATGGGGGTTCCCATGGATTTTAAATTAAGGTGGTATGCTTTGACCGTGCTTTTCCACATCTAGCGCTTTTGATATTACTTCTTGATAATGTTTTAAAGAAGAATGTTTTGCCATAGTTTTAAGGCTGGGAGTGATCTAAAATAGTTCAATGTAGTGGAAACAAATCCAAGTATCATCTCTTTCAGAACTGGTAATGATGAAAGACAACTTAAAATCTTAGATAATGGTAAGGGAAATCAATATGTCCTGTTATGAAGAGGGCCATGAGAAAGAGAGATGGGGAGGAAGATGCAATGGTAAAAAGGGAACTGGGAACCAAGCACAGTTGGGCTTTATTTGGGATTGGGGTGAAAATTAATCATCACTTTTATATCAAATTTACAAATTACAAATGAAGTTTATAACAAATTATAAAGTACAATATACTAAATATTCAATTGAATAACATATTATTTTTCCAAAAAAAGGTAATTATTTTTTCAAGGCCCATTATCTATAGCTGTATCAGCACTGGGGAGCCTCTTTCAGCCTGAGGACCATATTCCCTGATGGTCAAATTTATGGGAGCTGCATATCAGCGGCAGGTATGACCAGAGGCAACAAAATGGATAAAGCCACTTTTGTGACTTTGTGCAGTAGGCTACAATCAAGCCATGTAAAATCCAGGTGTTTCTTTTCATCTAGGCAAGTCAGAGGCACTATCATATTTCAAGGACAGCAAGGCCAACGAAAGAAAGACACACCCACAACACAATGAGGGTTGAAGCCAAGCCAGTGAGGGATAGAGAGTGGGAAGGATTGTGGTTTGCTGAAAGGCCTGAGGCCTGAATTTGGCCTGCGGTGGATCTACACCATCTCTGGTAATTCTTCATTGCACCAAAGTTTAAAAATCCAAGATGCTTCAAAGAAAAGGTAGTTTTTGAGAAGAATGCTGCAGACACTGACTCTAGGATAAGTGGCTATAATGTGCTTCCTTCTATGCATTTATTCACTGAATATATTTTCAGTGAACAAATACCATCTATTATCCTTGGAGGGGAAGTGGAAGACTCCTTTCATTGTGCAACAGAGAGAGGTAATGATAGTTCACCCTGACACTCGAGCAGGGGACAATGGTGCTTCACTGATAGGTCAGCCACAGAAGCCTGACAGTGCCTCCGAGCCCTGTCACTTCAGATGACAGTCCCTCGCTTGCTCAGCCTTATAGCAAGATGATCACTGAGGATGAATGTACTTAATGGTTTCTCTTCATTCTCTCAGAACAAACACTGACCAAACAGGCTAAGTTGCCAGGCAAGCAGTTTTGAGGTAATGGACAGGATAGGTGCTGCTGACAAGACTTTTTCAGTTTGTTTTGAAACTCGCACATTAAGAGAAAGCACTTTGGGGTGAGTGGGTGCGCACGCACACACACACACACACACACACACACACAAGTTAAACATCAGTGATTTTGGAGGTCAGATATGAATCATGAGCTTATTCATCTTGAGTAAAATATTGGGGGGAGGCAGGTAAGCACCGTCCTGCATAATTCATCACATGATGCGATGCACGCACACCATTTGAATGGCTATGCCTATCAACTTTGGGGACCTGGGCCCCTCAAATATTTTATTAGGGGGCCGAAGACCCCTTGGCCCCTAGGAGCTGGCTCCTATGAGCCTACTGAACTCCCAATGATGTAAATAGAAGAACAACAGGTCACAAATACCCTCTCTTTTTAGTAATGATGTCTACTACAAAAAAATAATAATAATAAATGAGTGACACATGGAAGAAAGACATTAACATAAGCCGTGCCTGATTTGGTTGGGGCAGGAGCTGCTCTGCAGCCTCCTTAAAGTAGGCATAGTTGAGGTTGTGCCTGCCCCTGCTCTAAGCTGGAATCAATGTACTGCCAGCTTGTGTTTATCAGGCTACATCTTGAGATGCTGAGTGAGGCCTTCCTGATTACTCTCCTGAGCCTCAAGGACTCTGGATGTGTAACCTATGCAATTCCTTTTCTAACCTGAAGGTCTCCAAATACTAAGAGGCAAGCCTGGAGAATCTTATTTCACCATAATGTTGTCTCAGAGTACTCACCAGTGACTTTCTGTAGTCTGGTTGCTCTGCCTGAGACAATGTTTTCCTCTGGCAGTGGTCTCAGCTAGCCATTTAGTGAGCACAGCCTGGATGATGTAACTGCACTGGAGACCTAGAAGGGAAGAAGCCATTGCATTTTCCATAATTCTCATAATAATGATGTTCAAGTCGCTCCAATCAAACATGCTAAAGCCTAAACCTCAGCTCACCTTTTCCTTCTCAGACAAAATGGAGATTTGGAGTCAAGTTCTTAGGGAGACATGCACAATGGACATGAAAATGAGCTGCTCAGTGACAAGATCACTTGGAAGCTGTTCAATGGATATGTGGGCTGTCTCTCACACATGCATATCTCATTTGTGCTGTACCCTCACAGTATTTTCTAGAATGACCATGCAACCACATGCCATATTATTCCAGAGAAAGCTGTCATGATATGGCTCTTTGTACAAGAAGATCAATGCTGCAGGAGTTCATGAAGATAGGTTTAAAAAAATTAAAAGCACTGGAACACTTGGCTATCTTGTACACTTCCCAGAACATGTCTTGAAATCTTCTGCTCCCTGTGAAGGAGGCAGAAAAAAGAATGCCTCTTTCATGGAGAGTGAAGATGTTCATAAAAAATAGGGAATGGAAGTTGCTACTACACTAATATTGCAGTACTGGGTATTCCCAGAGAGCTAGGAACCTATGGCCACCCAGATCCTGTTGGACTCCAATTCTCATCAGACCCAATCAGCATGGGCACTGGTCAGAGATGATAGGAGTTGTAGTCCAAGAACATTTGGAAGGCAACAATGATTTACTGGGTTTATGATGATTTACTGGAGCCCACATTTCACAAACCATGAAAAAACCGAATTGCTAGGTATATTTTATAATATAGATGTTATATAGCATGGGATGGATATTCTGGGCTTTCTAGAAAACAGCTGTAATGCATTGACACAGCCTAGCTTTAGGCTCCTCTGAGTCCATTTGGTTTGGAATAATGCTTTATTGCACTTCAAATATAAGCAATGTGCCTTCTCTAAAGGTTTCCTATTTTCAGTGATGTTTGATAAATGTAGCATATTTCACCAATAGCTGTACCACCATGTCTAGCAAGCAAGGAATCTAATCTCACTGAGAAAAAAAAGCAAAAAAACATTTTATAGTCTTATTAAACTTTCCAGGATCTGCAAAAGGCCATTATATTACTTGGAAAGTTGCAATGCATTGACATGGCCTAATTTTATTTGTCTTCACAGTGAAACCTTAAATTGCATAGGGGTAAAAATAAGAGCCCATATTGGCCTGCTGAATACTTCGAATTACTTACATTTCCCAAGTATCAACCAACACTTGCTTCTTCTTTTCCTTCCTCTAGTCAATTTGCAACCTTCGTCATGAAATATCCACTCTCCTCTACCATTTCTCTGCTGTGACAGCACTGAAAAGTGTGCAAGGGGGGGGGGGTAACTAGCTAGGGAAATCCTTGACACGCACGTCAACTGGTGCAATAGAGTCCCACTTGTCAACTCTATGGGAAAAGATGAATTGATTGCACAGAGTGAATGGACAGAGAAGGTCAGAAAAAAGACCCAGAAAAAACTAGAGCTTTGACCTCAGAGAGCAAGAGAGGTGACTGCTCTGCAGATCTTTATGGACATAAATCTATGACAGACCAATTGTAACAGCTTTCAGAGGCAGGCCAAGCCTTAAAGCTTATGGGACCCCAATATATCAAGAGCTGGAGGAAGAAAAAACAAGGGAAACCCTAACATATTAATGTATTTATTTATAGTATTTCTAACCTGCCCTTCAACAAGTTTTCCCAGGGCAGGAACGCATCAATAAAACAATATCATATACTCCAATATTTCTCTGATGAAAATAGGGATGTCCAGTGCTATTTTTTCTAGAAAAAAAGAGGTGCCGGAACTGCTCAGGAGTTGTTCTCTTAGAATGGCAATGTTGCCTACCTGAGAGGTGTCAAAACTGAGTTTCAGTGAGTTCTGGCTTTTTTAAAAAAAGCCCCGGGAGAGTCCTATTCCACACCCTCCAACATTTCTCTGATGAAAATAGGGGTGTCCTAACGAAAAGTTGGGACGCGGGTGGCGCTGTGGGTAAAACCTCAGCGCCTAGGACTTGCCGATCGTCAGGTCGGCGGTTCGAATCCCCGCGGCGGGGTGCGCTCCCGTTGCTTGGTCCCAGTGCCTGCCAACATAGCAGTTCGAAAGCACCCCCGGGTGCAAGTAGATAAATAGGGACCGCTTACTAGCGGGAAGGTAAACGGTGTTTCCGTGTGCTGTGCTGGCTCGCCAGATGCAGCTTGTCATGCTGGCCACGTGACCCGGAAGTGTCTGCGGACAGCGCTGGCCCCCGGCCTCTTGAGTGAGATGGGCGCACAACCCTAGAGTCGGACACGACTGGCCCCTACGGGCAGGGGTACCTCTACCTTAACGAAAAGTTGGACATTATATTACAATGCATTGACATGGGCTAATTTTATTTATCTTCACAGTGAAACCTAAAATTGCATAGGGGTAAAAATAAGAGCCCATATGGTTGGACAGTGTTCTCGAAGCTACAAACATAAGTCTGACCAAACTGTGGGAGGCAGTGGAAGACAGGAGTGCCTGGCGTGCTCTGGTCCATGGGGTCACGAAGAGTCGGACATGACTAAACGACTAAACAACAACAACAACAAACAAAAAGTGGGACATTCCAGCATCAAATCAGAAACTGGGATGACTTCTGTAAATCTGGGATTGTCCTTGAAAAATAGGGACACTTGGAGGGTCTGCAATATTTTATGCACACATGGACTCCTCTAATAAAACCCTACATCCCTGATCTGTGGCTGCCAGTCCAGGCCAATTCGCCATGTGTGCTGCCCTAAGGGCGCCCACTGCACCCCAGATCCACCCCTGAAGCAATTTGAGAGATGGAGCAAAGAGCTTTAAAGGGGTGTTATAAGCCCTAGGCAGGGGAATCAAATCTTGCATGGTGTTGCTGCTTCCTTGCTTACCGGGGAAACCCTTGAGTTCAGGGAACCACTCATAAAGGAGCAGTGGCCAGAACTGGACAGGATCAAATCCTCCCACTTATTTGTTGTGGGAGGATCCAATCCTGCACAGTAATGCTGCATTGAGAATGGGTTCCCTGCATGCAGGGGAAGGCACCGAAGAAGGAGCAGCTTCTGGCAACATGCAGGACCAGATCCTTCCACTATAGAGCTTTGCCACGGGTGTTGACATCTCTCAGTTGGCACCATTTCTGCCAGTTCAGCCAGGAAGGCTACTGGGCCTTTGACTGGGCAGTACACCAGCAGTACGGATATTCTGTCTTTGGCCCCAAACCAGGGGCAAACCCTCAAATTCAGTGCAAGAATGGTCTGGTCTTGTGGTAGAACTTGCTTGGATGACAACAACACCCCTTCCCTTCTGGTCTGTGATGTTGCTGCACCCAAAACAACTAAACTGGGTGAGTGTTGGCCTGCCTAGCTCACCTGCCCAGGTTTTCGCAATACAAACAGTACATATTATAGGAGGGATGTAGAAGTCAAAGGGGCCAGAGGGCGTAAACTGCTCATCTGTTGGGTGTCACACCCATAGTTTTTCACCTTGAAATGTCATTTACAGCTAAATTTGACCCCATACTATTAATTTCACCTCAAATGGGCACAAACATTTTTAAAAATAAGAGTTTTCTCATGCTCCTGTAGAACTTTAGTTGTTTAAGAATGTTTCTATGTTCAAATTTATGAAGGAGGGGCGCAAGAATTATACACACACACTTTCTGTGCTGTATCCTTAAGGATATGAAAGCAGCCTGGAGCTCACCCCGAAAATCAAACCCTTTGAGCATTCCTACTGAACACTCAAAAGCCTTGAAGGTTTATTTGTTTATTTATTGAGCATTTGAAAAGAATACTCAAAGGACCCAATAGATGTTCACCTCCCACAAGCCTATCTCCATTGCCCAAAGGGGAAAGTTAGCATGGAGGGATCATCTTTCAATTTCAGTCCCCCCCCCCCAATCTTAAATTCAGTCTGACACATTTCTGCATCCATTTGTTACTTTTTAAAAAGTCGTAAAGAAAATGTATCATAGTTTCAATAATAAATAAATAAATATTGCTCCAAATTTCCCCTATATGTTTTGCCTAACAGTCTGCATTTTTTCAAGCAATCGCTTCTACTGGAATGCATTTTTGCATATTAATTTCAGCAATCTTTGTGTCTGTAGGTGCACGTTCCCTTAATATACACAAAATTGGGTGAAGGGTACCTCTCAAATTATTTCTAAATGGGGCCCTAGAGCAGGCATAGGCAAACTCCAGCCCTCCAGTTTGGGACTACAATTCCCATCATCATTGACCACTGGTTCTGTTAGCTAGAGATGATGGGAGTTGTAGTCTCAAACACCTGGAGGGCTGGAGTTTGCCTATGCCTGCCCTAGAGACTCTGAGTAGTGCAGAGTTTTTCATCACTGTACCCAAAGTGCAACCATGTGTCTGGGAAGCAGGACAGTGACTGTTAAGGTCTGCCATGCTCTAAACCCATCCTTTCTAACAGCAATGGTTTGTGTTTTCATCCATGGTCTTAAGGACCACAAATTCCCCATCAGATGCTGCATAAGAAGAAGAAGAAAAAGAGTTTGGATATGATATCCTGCCTTTCACTCCCTTTAAGGAGTCTCAAAGTGGCTAACATTCTCCTTTCCCTTCCTCCCCCACAACAAACACTCTGTGAGGTGAGTGGGGCTGAGAGACTTCAAAGAAGTGTGACTAGCCCAAGGTCACCCAGCAGCTGCATGTGGAGGAGCGGAGACGCGAACCCAGTTCCCCAGATTACGATACTACCGCTCTTAACCACTACACCACACTGGCACTACACCACACTGGCTTCTATAAGAAGTATAGAAGCACACTTTCCACAGGAATGCGGAACTTTGTGACTCCCCAGAGGTTGTTAGACTACATCATCTATCCTTTCCAAGCACCCACAAGAGTGGCTGATGCTGATGGGAGATATAATTCAATATCTGGGGGGCTGCAAACTTCCACATCCTGGGCTTAATCTCTCCCAGCAGCTTACGGTACAATACAACAGATGTTGTGGCAGTGAAGACATGATATATCATTGATCCATTCATACTGTCCACTCAGTGACTCAAATCCAGCCCCGTCCCACCAAGCGAAGTCAACCTGGACCAACCCACAACCACTAGTCACAAATGAGTTGTGTGGTGGGGCCAATGTTTGTTTAGGGGTTGTTGTTGTTGTTTTTACAAATGCTAATTAAACATATGACCAGGAGGAGGATAGGGAATATGGGCGGGGTATAAATAATAAATTATGAGGATGATGATGCATCTCCCTCTGTACACACTCCCAACTGAAAGCAAGGGGAGTCAATCATTCAAGGTGCTCCTTCACAAGCAGAGAAGGCGCTTGTGGAGGAGCATCCTGCACTCCACAGGGTTGATGCCTCCACCTATTCTGTAGGGTGCTGCTTCCTCATAAGCAGCTTTCCTACAGGGAAGCTGCTTGAAGAGAAGCACCCTGCAGGATCAGTGCCTGCATTGAACAAATGTTGAAAAGAGGCATCAACATTGTGTGATGCTCCTTCAGGTAAGAAGGAGAGTCAGTGTGCTGTGGGCTCCTACCTTTTCCCAGGAAGATGCAGCTAGCTGCTGTTCAGGTGGATCTTGTCCTTTTTGATGAGCTTTTCTGCCTGATGCCCTCCTCTCCTTCCCGCTCGATGTCCTAACAGTCCTGGATCACTCTGGACTGTCAAACATGACCCACAGTGATCTGGGGCTGACTGAACCCAACTTGACCAGTACCCAAATCCCTCTCAACAGACCTATTTCGGCAAGGCCCTCAGTCAAAATCCTTTGCAGAGCCCTAACACTGATCCAAACAGAAACAGATTGCCTAGGGAGTATCCCACACAGTTAGATTGCAAGTACGTGGACAGAACTGATCACAGGGGCATTACTCACCCAACTGGCGTTCAGTTAGGAGGGGTGATGCTGATAAAGTGGGAAAGCCCCTTGTGGTTACAATATTTAAAAAAGAAAGAAAAACATACCTACATGCATGGCATTGCATCAACGGGAAACAAACGTGTGTGTGTGTGCTGGGAAGTGTGAAGCAGCTAATTCCATGCCATTTCAATCTCACTAGTAATGGTTCTGTTCCTGCTTCTTGCACCCCCTTGTGTACCACTCTGTCCTATTCCCTCCCCCACTGAATACGTTTTCTATATAATTGTGCACATTTCCCCCATCAATTACTATCCCCTTTGTAAAATACATGCTTTTAAATTCATGAAGCAGAAAAGTACACATTTTGTGTGTACTAGCCTATAAAATGTGATTCTCTAAAATAGACAATTTTTTCATAATATTACGGGGAGGGGGGGAAGAGATAATTTGTGCACATTTTTGAACACAATAAAGGGCATTGCAATATTTGGAGAAAGGTGTGATCCAATGAGAGATTTGCATCCTAACAGCTTGAGTCCTCCTAGTTCCTTGTTGTAAGACACAACTTTTGTTCAAGGGGGTTCTTCCCCTTAGGGAACATCCCTCAATAATGGCTTACATGGAAGGAGTAACAATAGTGGTCATCATTCTATAGCCCTTTTATCACAATTGTTCATTAATTCAGTGTGACGCTTGCTTGAAACCAGCCATTTCCCCCTCAGATTTCTATCTCCTTGTTGCCATTCTCGCTTACACATGCTTTTCAGCTGGTGAATAATATAATCAGATAAGAAACCAAGAGGCCAGAAAAGATGTCTTCCATTTGCATCCCGCCCACCCCCAAAGCAATTTACACAGATGCTGCTGCTTCAGTATTGGGTGAGGGGGTGGCGCTCTATGTTTTCAAGGGGTTTGATGTTGTTCCTCATTTCAAATCTTTGTAATTCATTTTAGGTCAGAAGGCTGATTGCTGTTAATTGAAAATTCTGTTCGTTTCTTCCACGTTGGATATTTTTCATCAAGCAGTAATTCTAATGGAAAATATAATGGGGAATGACATATAACTGTGTGATTGTGAGATCAAAATAAAATCACACGAAGGAATGGCTACTTCTGGAAAATACGGATGTGTTAGATCTTGAAGGGCATGACAATGTATTTGGGTGGCATGCATATCTGTGGTATGGCAAGGTAAAAGCGCATAAGGCATTTAAAAAATTTTCTTTTTTCTTTTTAGTGTGTTTTTTCCTGCTCTTTTTCTTTTTCTATAAGTTAAATGTTTGTATTTTTTGTATTTTGTAACTTTATATTTTTGTGTATGTGTTTTTTCTTTTTTCTGTTTGTTGCTATTCCTAAAACTTAATAAAAATATTATTATATATATAAAAAATCACACACAAATAGGAAATCTAGCACTCCTGAGCTTGTTTGCAGGCTGGACTGCAAATCTCTCATTGGATCACACCTTTCTCTGAATATTGCAATGCCCCTTATTGTGTTCAAAAATGTGCACAAATTATCAGGTTAAGAATGGACCTCCAGAATGAATTAAGTTCTTAACCTGAGGTACCACTGTACAAGTCTCCAATGAATGCAGGACTAGCTCTGCACTGTGCCAGGTATGTTTCTAATTTTCAGGAGGGAAGGACCATATTCAGCACTCTCATCTGTGGCAGTTTGGGGAGGGGTCTTGTTGGACACTTCCGCTCACAGATACATGGAGAGTTAAAGATATATATAGTTATAGATGATATAGATGATATATAGATAAGCATAGATATAGATGATACAGATATAGATGAAGCTGAACTGAGCGGAAGAGCTTTTTGTGCATATGAGCTGAGATAACTTAGCATCCCTGAATGACTGTGGCCAAATTCTTGCTACATTTCCACCAAATTGTGGGAGCTGCTTCCACATAGTCTAGTCACACACTGTGCCAGCAATATGAGTAAGCAGGAACCATGTGGCTCAAGCAATTGGCATAACTATTTCATTTCAGTGTTGAGGGTCCCTAGGGAGGGGCAAAATGGGCTTGCAAAGAAACCAGGTAATTCTTCTCCTGGCCCATAGGTTTCCCGTTGATAGAACTTACCGGGCCACTGCTGGATTGAATAATATTTTATTATGGCAACTTCTGAATTGGCCATTCACTCTTCACAGAAGATCACAATCACAACAGTCCTTAGAGCCACAGCACAACCAAGTGATTTTAAAATTTAATAAGAAGACTGGGGGGGGGGGATGACTTAAACTTTCACATATACAAGGAGGGATTGGGGCTATTTTAGAAATAAACTCCAGCACTGACAAGCCAATCAGTATTGCAGATCCACACCCATCTAATATGATGCATACAGAAAGTGATTTATAGATCGTTGTTGGTTCATACAGCATAATATTGTCTATTCTGGTGGGCAGCACCTCTGTAGGGTAGGGATGGGAGGAAAACTGGTCCAAAATGACACTATTCACAATTTTACAACAATATGCATATTTTGGGTTCATATGCATGCTGGAAATGCATGTGAGTTCAGACGTACGCTGCATAACAAGGGCTGATACCTGCTGAAATCAAAAGGTGTCGAGAAGTCTAAAGTATTTGAATATGAAGGTAAAATTTCACGTTCAGTGTTTAAATTTAAAACTATACCTAACAATACAGAAGCATGTTGCTGTGTTTTTAACAACAACAACAAAGCCCAGAGCTCTGCAGACAACATTTAGACAGCCCCACTCCTTGCAGCAGCAGCAGCAGCAGCAGCAACAACAACAACAACAAAATCACCCACAGGCAGCATTTGAACATCCACAGATTTGGTTATTGCAAAGTCCATGGACCTAGAGTACAGAAACATAGCAAAACATAGAGATATAGGGTACAGAAAAGTAGATAATACAAAACAAATACAAAACAGTCTGGCATGAGGCTTTTTGGGGATGCTGAGCCAACTTGGGGTGCTTTGTTCAACTCGTGCTTCAACTAATGGAGGAATAAAATCACCACAGTTCACCTCAGTTTTCAGCTCCTGCACAGTGCAGTTCCACAACTTTGACAAAATATCTCCAATACCTTGTGTGACGAGTAATACTGTATGGTTGCTATTGTGACGAGGATGATATGGATGTGAGTGGCTGAAGGATTCAAAATTCACTGACAGTGCAATGTGAAAAGGAGGTATTAAAAGAGTTCAAAGCAAATGTTAGCCAGTTTCCACTTTGCATTTTAAAAATCATCCCTATGAAGCTGATGGAACACACAAGGATTTTCAGGATAACTGCCGCTAATTTCTGATCGATTGAAAAAGGATTTGCTACTCTTGCATATTCTACAAGTGTAAGGCTGGGGGAAATAATGATGAAAAAGAAGCTGCCTAGGTCAGAAGGAAACTCATAGTAAGGAATGATATTTTCAAAGGTGACTTGAGACTTGCATACACACAGTTTTTATTCAGCACCAGTGGTTCATATCTTTGTAAGTGAGCTTCCTAACTAAATGGTGTTTCCCCCTCATGCCCCATATGGCAGCCTTCCCCAACCTGGTGCCCTCCAGATACTTGAGATTCCCATCAGCTCCATCCAGACAGTATTGTCAAAGGTCAGGGATGATTGGGATTTTACTCCAACAGTGAGGGAGTTCACTGAAGCTCTCCTTGCTTTGGCTTGAGTTTTTCATTCTGAGTCTCCACTCCACAACCCCCAAATCAATGAAAACATGAAAGCATTCCTGAACCAAACTGAGTGCTCAGAAGGTGTTGCCCCACTGAGTCTGTTTCTCATTGCCACATGGAAGAAGCATGGACATCACAGCTGTCACGACACTGTAGGTTACAAGTTTAAAGCAACATATCCTTTCTGCCACAGAGGTGAGTAGTTTGGAAACACCAGGAATCCTGATATCTTTAGTCAGGATTACAGTGGTACCTCGGGTTAAGTACTTAATTTGTTCCGGAGGTCCGTTCTTAACCTGAAACTGTTCTTAACCTGAAGCACCACTTTAGCTAATGGGGCCTCCCACTGCCACTGCACCGCCGCCACACGATTTCCGTTCTCATCCTGAAGCAAAGTTCTTAACCCAAGGTACTATTTCTGGGTTAGCGGAGTCTGTAACCTGAAGTGTATGTAACCTGAAGTGTATGTAACCCGAGGTACCCAAGATACCACTGTATATTACCCCTTCACATTTGTTGGGGTGGAGATTTTGTGACCTTGTTTTCCCCCTGGAGTGTGTGAGAGAGAAATCGGTGGTGGAGGAAGAGAAATGCTCTCCTGAGACTGATTTTGCAACAAGTGTAATCTCATCATGGACGATGGAGCAATCATGTTTTCTGCTGCTCCATAGGGTAGGACCTGAGGCAGTGGATTCAAATTGCAAGAAAGGAGATGCCAACAAAACATTAGGAAGAACTTTCCGCCCGTAAGAGCTGTTCAGCAGTGGAACAGACTACCTCAGAAGCTGGTGGACTCTCCTTCACTGGGGGGTTTCAAGCAGAGGTTAGATGGCCCTCTCCCAGGGATTCTTTAGCTGTGATTCCTACATTGCAGGGGATTGGACTAGATAACCCTTGGGCTTCTTTCCAACTCTACAATTCAATGATCACCCACTGGCTACCATCTTATCTCTGCCTTGTTTGTCTTTTTTGCCCAAAGGGACCTAAAGAACTTGCATTGAGCTGCTCCTTGACAAATGAAACACACATTATTTCTCTAGTTGAGCAACTGGCCCACTAAGATACAGCCAAGACTACTTAACTAGCCACACATCAAAGTCATAACCTTTAGGTTTTCCTTTAATAACAGAACATGGTTTTGTTTTCCTGCATTTGTAAGAAGCAAGCAGTTCTAAGTTTAGATGGCCATTCACTATTTGAGTGTAATTAACATTCATTCCATTTTCATAGACACTTACAAAAAAAATCATTTCCTAAGGAGGCTGCATGTGTAATGTGTGTGTGTTTCTCCAAAGGAAGAAAAAGGTAAATACTTACCTGATGAATTAGTGCCTTAATGTTTCTTGGGACATTAACGACACCACTGAGTGGAAATGAAACCAGTCGTAAGTGCACAGATTGATTGGTATCATTAACCGCAACCGCATTTTCTGAGAGCAAAATGTTCAGACTGAAGATGATAGGGAAGCATTTTAGTGTGTATGGAGCACTAGACCCCTTGTTTTTTTGCTTTGTCTGTTTTTTTTTATGGGCAGGGAGGGGGAATTATTGCTTCTCATACACCCCCTAACAAAAATAGACTACTAATGGGATCAAAATGGAGCTCCCTAACCAATGCACGTATATGTGAATGTTGAAAGTCCACATCTACATGATATGTGAATCCTGTATTGGAAAATGAGAAAAAGTTTGTGGTGGGGAGGTTTGGAGTGGGGAAGCAGCTCTCCCAAGTATTAGAAAATGTGTGGTATGGATAAGGAGAAATGACTACCTTTTAAGGGATACCATTCCAATGGGCTATGATTCCAGTGGGGGGAAACAGGCCATGCCAGTCACAGGGCTGTTGCATCTTGCTCCTCATTCCACAAGCATGTTGGGGAAAATGGGATGTGGTTCTTGAAGATTCACAGCCTCTCCCAGCATGCCTCAGAGCTCATACCTATGGGACTGCCTCTCCCGGTATGTCCCACAGAGGACCTTATGGTCTTCAAACAAAAACATCTTGGAGGTCCCAGGCCACAGATAGGTTAGGCTGCCCTCAACCAGAGCCAGGGCTTTTTTGGCTGTGGCTCTGATCTGGTGGGGTGCTCTGGCACAAGAGACTAGGGCCCTGTGGGACTTGACATCTTTCTGTAGGGCCTGGACAGAGCTGTTCCACCAGGCCTTTGGCCAGGGCACAGCCTGACCCCCTCCTTTGGCAATCCTCACAGAACTCTAGCCCAATGGTTGCCATTAATCTGATTTGAATTGATTTTATAATGAAATGATTTTAGTATGTTGTATCATTTTACTGTTGTTAGCTGCTCTGAGCCCGGCTTCGGCTGGGGAGGGTGGGATATAAATAACATTATTATTATTATTATTATTATTATTATTATTATTATTATTATTATTATTATTATTGTTGTTGTTGTTGTTGTTGTTGTTGTTGTTGTTATTAATGCCACAGCAGGACAGGGTGCAGACCTTTTTGTATCCCCGCAGAGGATGCTCACAAGGTCACATTTCCCTTTTGCAGAGGGAAAGATCTAGAAAATCTTGGTGTGCCCTCTCAGGGACTCCAGGATATGTGTGATCAGGAAAACATCCAATGCTTTAACAGTGGCATGTCCATATTGGGACAGAATACAGGAAGACCAACAGTAGGTGGAGCCAACTAATTTAACCTTTGTCCCCATCCTCCCTGCTAAGGGCAACACAGAGACAGAGGAGGAGGAAAATGGCAGGCTGGTTGTAAGTAAGAAGATATGCAGGTGGCGTCTGGCCGAGGGCAGACTGGGGATGGTGGGACAGTGTCCCTTTTGCCCTAATGAATGAGTCTCCGTTGCAGTGCTCTTCTGCATGACAATAGAGATTGATAATGGTGGGCAAGCTGCCTTTTGCAGAAGCTTGTTTATTACTGATTGTATCATTACAAAAGAAGGGACGTGGGTGGCACTGTGGGTTAAACCACAGAGCCTAGGACTTGCTGATCAGAAGGTCGGTGGTTCGAATCCCCGCAACAGGGTGAGCTCCCGTTGCTCAGTCCCTGCTCCTGCCAACCTAGCAGTTCAAAAGCACATCAAATTGCAAGTAGATAAATAGGTACTGCTCCAATGGGAAGGTAAACGACGTTTCCGTGCGCTGCTCTGGTTCGCCAGAAGCGGCTTAGTCATGCTGGCCACATGACCTGGAAGCTGTACGCCGGCTCCCTCGGCCAATAAAGTGAGATGAGCGCCACAACCCCAGAGTCGGTCACGACAGGACCTAATGGTCAGGAGTCCCTTTACCTTTACCTATCATTACAAAACCCCTGATGAGTTTCAAGGAACCCCAGGGTTGTGACACAATCTGGTAGGGGGAGCACTCTTCTAATTTCCTTCGTGACATTTCAGGATGCAGGCTGATGAAATAAGTATACTCAAGCTTAACTCTTGAAGCAGGATCAGCATAGTGAAAGATCTGATGTCACAAACTATGAATAGATGCTTCTCTGACTAACCAGAACATCTGAAGTTATTGTCTTCTTTTTAAAAAACCCTTCAATACAATAGCAAGTATGTAATTGAAACTTGCATGCTATTCATCAAAATGGGCTTGTTTATTCTTCTAGCCAAGTTATTTTAATTTACAAGCACCGAAAGTTGTTTGCTTTGAGAAATGATCATGGAGCAGCTAGATATGTCAATGTGTTTTGTGTGTGTATCTGTGTATGTGTGTGTGTTTTGTGGCATTGTAATACATTGACAAAGCAGCAATGCATACCAGGAATGCTTTGAAGGGACCGGTCTGCTGTGTTTAGCCAACAAGCAACCTTGGGAGCTTCTGAATGCACAATTCTTCCACAAGGCGTGAAAAGAGAAAGAGCTCTGTGTTCCATTTCTAAGAAGAACTGACAGCCTATTCCCCTCCCTCTTTAATGCAAATCTAGACTATTACACTAATTGAATGTTGTTTTGCTGTTTTCCTTTCCATCCAGCTACACTTACTTTTGAACAACTACAGGCCTGAAACATTAGAAAAGTTTGGTATCAAGGATATTGGTAGAAAGTGTGGAAAGTCAGCTCACTATCTCATTGAGATGGCTTTGCAGACTAGTGGCTACTCCCACAGGACCCAAAAGGGAGCTCTGGGAGTGGGATCCTACCTGAGCAGGTATACATATATTTGTGAAAATGGTATGGAAAAATGCATCATACAAGGAGAAATTTCTTTCAAAAATCCACAAATAATAATAATAGTAATTTATTTGTACCCCATCTATCTGACTGGGTTGCCCCAGTGTTTATACTGGGATAAATCTGCCGCTATTTTTTTCTGAATTTTCATGAGGTCTTAAAAAATAAAATAAAATAGAAACTGATGTGGAAATGTGGTGATTTGGATTTAAGATTGGAAAGATGAGAAGCTGAGAGAAACCAGAATTGACAGATTCATCCATCTCTGTCTCTTTCACCCCACAACTTAGGTAGTAGCACAAAGCAAGTGGGGAAACCGAGGGTGCCTCATCCTTTCTGGGAAAGATGATAAATGTTTGAGTTTCAGAGTTAATATTCTTCCCACGGTGTCCAACTATCCTCAATATTTTGTGCATGTGTGGAGATTCCAAGTTCCTTTGGCTCAGCATCCTTTATGGCAAAGATGAAAACATTTCTGCCACTCATCCCCATCACACATAACTCGGGTGCTGTTGAACCACAATGCACATCTTTCCTGATAATTGCCCATCTGGCTGGGTCTAATGGGAGTTGGAGCCTAGCATATGGAGGACCCTACATTGGCTATCCCTGGACTAGAGTACTGCCTGCTTCCAGCAGTGGGTGGCATGGTAGAGCTGTACTACATACCTGAGCTCCATCCACCTGAGTTGCTGCAGCATGCCAGGACAGAGAAAGGAAGGGTTTTGGTGGTGGGTGGTGGCGCAGTGCAAACGCACCAGTGAAGCCAACCAGCGCTCCTGCCAGCATGTTTGCACTGTGACAGCCTCACTAGCATTGCACCCCTTCACCTCTCTGTCCAGCTATGCTGCAGCAACTCAGTTGGAAAGAGGACAGAAGAGCTGTAGAATGCTACCCCACCATCATCTGTTGCCTGCTTCCCTTCAGATCAAAGCTTGCCATCACTTCCAGCTTCTCCACACCTCCCAGACCTAGATTCAGAAACAGCCAACTTTTGTGGTTTGCATCTCCTGTATTTCGTTCATATTATAGTGAGACACAAAACAAGAGCATGGGGAAACTACCCTGCTTATTCCTGATCGGCTCAAATAATGGAAAACATGGGTACAACCACCCAGGTTACTCATTCAAGGAAGACAATCTGTGCAGTACAAGGGGGTAACCAAAACCTACTGGATCATTTTTATTACATTACTTTAAAACACACACACACACACTTGCAGATTGTGTGCTCATAAATTCTGTCTACTCCCTGCAAAAGAAGGGGGGGGGGAATCTTTACATATTTATTAACACTAAGTTGTAAATCACTGATATCTATTGTTATCTTATCAATGCTGAAGGGTTTGGTAACAAAGAAGATTTTAGCAGCTGTTAGGCTGAGTAGTGTTGCATTTTTTGTATCCCAACCTTCCGTGATTTATTTTTGAAGTTTTATTTCTGAAGGCTTCCAGTTAATTGTGATGTGCTTTAATTGGACTCAGATATGATGTTCTTTTGATCACAGTGCAAGCACTGCTCAGATAAATCGTTAGGATGTTTTCTATAACTCAGCTTTCTGGGGTGAGAGCGGAAGTCTCCCCTCTTGCTTCTGGGCTGCATTGTATGAATCTTCAGAGACAATATTCTAGGATGTGCCAGTGACACAGTCCTCTGATCCTCCTTTGATTAAAATGTGATTGGCAGAATGCATTGCCCTAATGGTTCATCTTGATATATTGGTGTTTATGTAACCACAGAATGTAGTTCAGCAGCTGGGGGGGGGGGGCATATATGGGCCTTTTACTGCTGCAATCCTATGCAAAATTAAGCATGTCTAAACCTATTTATTCACCTGGCTGCTGGGACTTGAGAAGACGTGTTCAGTTCTGCAAAGATCAACATGATCCCTGGCAGGAAACAATGTCCCATGCACAATATGAGGATAAGGCACACCCTTTCCAAAAAGTAAAGCTTTTTGTCTTGGAAAATAGGGTAGGGGGTACTTCGGGTTAAGAACTTAATTCGTTCTGGAGGTCCATTCTTAACCTGAAGCTGTTCTTATCCTGAGGTACCACTTTAGCTAATGGGGCCTCCTGCTGCTGCTGCGCTGCTGCCACACAATTTCTGTTCTCATCCTGAAGCAAAGTTATTAACCTGAGGTACTATTTCTGGCTTAGTGGAGTCTGTAACCTGAAGCGTCTGTAAACTGAAGCGTCTGTAACCTGAGGTACCACTGTATGTTAAATAAGAAAACCAATACCAATTGGACCTGATTAACCCAATAAATTTAAGAGCACTCCTGCCAGTTGTGTCTGATTTCTCCAACTGTGTGAGCCCATACCATTTAAACCAGATTCACCAGATCAGACAGTGGAACTACTGTCAACCATTTGAGATGCACAAAAGAAGAAATGAGCAAAGAAACATTCTGCAATGTAAATTAGGAGGGAGAGAGGGAGTTCCAGGTGTGAGAATTCTCCCCCAAAATGACTACTTGGCCCTTAGAAGAAGCATATTGTAGATGGAGGACAGAAAGGCAAAATAGAGCAGAAAGAGGGTGAGAATGGGTCCGAACATCTGTTGATTGGGCAAATCTGCTCCCCATGATTGGTCACCTCGCCTCATGTGACCTCCTTGCCCCTCCTCTTGGGGAAATTACTTTCAGAGTCTCTTTCAGGTAAAGGGGTCAAGCAAATTCATCCCTGCTAGTGTTGGAAACACTACTGTCCCCTCCCCATTAGAGGTGGGTGACCTGGTGCTGTTTGGAGTGTTATTTTAAGGCTTGTTTTATGTGTGCAGGAGAATCGAGTGGCAAAGGTTTCTCTGAACTGTCTGCTACTCTCAGCTGCAGGTGATGCGAACTGTAAGTTTGGATGATCCTCATATTTAAAAACAAAAGCATTCCTGGAGCCTAGAAAATCATATCAGAAAGGTTAGTCTGCAGCCTTCTTCCTGGCACAGATTTTTTTTCCTTTGATAAGGGATTCCACCCCCATCCCTGAGCAGAACAGTCCACAATTCAATATAGTATGCATCCCTATTATTTGACAACAATCTTTAGAATGAGATTGTAAATGTTAGGTAACATAACAGGTTGACTTTGCCAAGTACACAATACTGGTGCACTTATGTTGGCCCAAATTCATCTGTGTCTCACTGAAGCCACCTACATACCTACAAAGTCAGGGTGTTGGAATAAATGGAACGAATAGCGCCATAAAATTGCCTGCACAAAGACCATTACAAGAGGCAAACATTATTCAGAATAATCTCACAACATCAGCAAGACATGAAAAATTAAGCATCCAATATAACTTGCATGTTATTGCCTGATGAAGAGTGCAAGATATCCCCGCCTTTCCTTAGCCTAAAATTGTGGCAGATTACTTGCATCATTTGGCTTTCTGAAGGCACATTCTTCTCAAGATATAAGTTCAATATAGAGGAACTGGATCTGAATACAGATTTGCCTGATCTTCATTGTGGGTGACGCAGACATAGCATTTTAAGAGAAATTGGGTCTTTTTGAAAGGACCCTTTTTTCTGGCCTAGTGTCAACTTCATTTTTAAAAATTAAAGCATAAGACGAGCCCTGATGGATCAGGCCAGTGGTTCATTTAGTCCAACATCCAGTTCTCATGATAGTCAACCAGATACCCACACAGTGGTGTAGCATGGGTTGTCAGCACCCGAGGTCACACAGATGAGGGTGGGAGGGAGGGAAACGTACTGAGTACACATGCACATTCAACAGCTTAATGGTGTCCTGGTCACTCAGGAGATTGCAGCTGCAGAGGTAAGAAAAGAAGAGGCATTCTGTTGTCTTCAGAGGTCACTTCCTGGTTCTCATGGAGAAGCCATCTTCCATGCAGCCCAGAGATGGGCTTGCACAGCTGTATTGAGGCAGCACCAGGTGTTGAAATTTTGCGTCCCTAACAATTTTGCGTCCAGGGCAACCACCCCTGTGCCCCCCACACCACACCACTGTGCCCACGGGAAGCCCACAAGCAGGGTCTGAGTACAACAGTACTCTGGCTATTTGTGATGTACAACAACTGGTATTCAGAGGTGTACTGCCTCTGATTATGAATGTAGAAAATGGCCATCATGTCTAATCTTCTTTTAAATGTTGTCCAAGTTGGTGGCCACCACTGCCTCATCTATGAGCCTCTTCCATAGTTAAACTATGCACTGTTTAAATAAGTGCTTTGTTTAGCCTGTCCTAAATCTTTCAACATTCTGCTTCATTGCATGGTCCCAAGTCGTAGCATGAGGGCAGCCATCTTTTCTCCAGGAATGCTGCTAGGACTTATGCCTCAGCAGTGAGTAGCACTGTCCCCTGGGACATTTTTGTCCCATTTGCAGCCAGGCTATCCAGCTGCCACTTGAAACAGAATCTTTGCTTTGAAAAAGAAAAGAATAACTTACATAAAAATTAAAAGCCCTCCCATTTTAAAGCCATACAACTTTTGCCATCACCCTCAGAAGTCCCCATCTTCTTGGGTAACCAAAGCTCTGGTGGAAGGTGGAGTGATAGTGACTTGACCTAACTAGTTTGTGTACTGAGTGGAGTGTGAATGACAGAAATAATTGTTCACAAAGCTTAACTTTAGCCTTGACATTGTAAATGTTGCCACTTACCAGTAAACAATGTAAATCAGATAGAATGTGTTCTTTATTCAAATGTGCTTGGATAACCTTGAGATTTACCATTACATATTATTGGGTTTGTTCTGGACATTTATATCTGGTGGATGAAAAATATGTTTTGTTTTTTTGCTATGTGGTGATGGAATTGAGGAGAAAATCTGACTGTTCACTGAAATCATACTGTTTCTCTTGAGATTTCCTAGTAAATATCAGGATTTTCTGACGTTTCCAAGGAAGTTTACTGAGATACAATATATGAAGCTCCTTAACAATGTTATATAAATTCAAAGTATTAATAATAACAAATACATTAATGATGGTGATTATAATAATGACTGAATAAGTATCCAGCAATTCATTCAAATAAGATACTACAAAATCCAGTCTTTGACAAGGTCCCAGTACACTCTGTTGTTGTCTTCACTGAGATAAAAAGTAATTGTTCCTGTTGTTTAATACAGGAAGGAAAGCAACCTCAATATTTAGCTCTTCTCTGCTGCACTTTTTTCTTCTTCTGAAGCAAACTGATATTTGATACTTGGGGAATGGTTCTTGGTGATTGATACAGCATGTTTGAGAGAGGCCGGCGACGTATCTAGTAATTACACTGTTCAGACATCAAGATTGTATTACCTCAAATTGCCTGGAATGATGTCAATTTATCAAACATCCTTTGAGAAGTTCATCCCAGTTTTCATTTCTCTCTGTTAGGCTGCTTTATCTAATAGAATAGGGACCGGAGGGGATTTATATACTTTGTCAGCTTCAACCTCTGATGATTTTGCTTGACCAACATGGGGGGGGGGAGGAGAGATTTCTTCCCTGTTGCCTTGTTTGTTTTATCATCTCTCGTTCTCTCTCTCTCTCTCTCTCTCTCTCACACACACACACTGTGCAGTGGAGAGAAAGGATATACAATGTGATTTGAAAGCCCCAGATAGTTTAAGCAACAGGGTTTCAACAGAGCAACAGTAATCATGTCTGCTTAGTGAGGTAAAACATACCCTGTTTGTATTCCAGACGGAGGATTTCAATTATGCTTCTTTAAGACCAAAAGATTAAAAAGCATAAAGATTCATTTCCTAGGGCACTATCTCGGGGAATGCTTAATAATAAGAATAAAAAGGTGGGAGCTGAATGAGCAACATTTCGCTGGCATTTGTTCTTTTACTGCTAACAGGCTAGAGGCATGCGTTGAATTATTCTAGCGATGTGGACAGGATTAGATTATAGGCAGAAGCACTAACAGGTTAGCAAATTGATTTATTCTGAATACCTGAAGAAACCAAAATGCTTGAGAGCCAAGTCAGTTGGCTGTAACATTGTTTTCCTGATAGTTTTCTGGGGAGCAGATTTGTAGAGGTTCCCGGATGTAGTAAACTTGTTGGTGTCCTCATTGAAATAGGGTATGAGTTCCACTGCCTGATTATACATTAGAGAAAATGATTTGGGGCAGTGATTCTATTATCTTTATAGTCTATAAAATGGTGTGTGTGCATGTTGGATGGGTGGGGAGGTGGGGAAGAGAGAGTAAAATTGGAAGGTAAGAACTGGCCTTGGTGCTGAATCAGACAAAAGTTCAACAAGTCTAACATTTTTCTTTAAATAGTAGCCAGCCAAATGCCTCCAAACCCTTGCAATTAAGTCACAAACTGATTGTTTCCCTCCCTCTGCAGTTGTTTGTCCCAAGCTAGGGAAGGATGAATCTGACATTTTTCATTTCCCAGTAATCCAAACTTCACCCCCACTTCTGCATCTGTTTGAGATTAAGTTAAAAAAAAATCAGCATGAAGTTTGCACACATTTTTGAAAGCATTTCTCTTACTATTTGCATTTTGTACAGAATTTTGTCTAATATATGCATTTTTGCAAGCAATTTCCTCCATAAAATCCATTTGCCTTGTTATTTCCACAAATGTGTGCATTTTTGGATGCCATTCCCTCATCATATTTGCCAGTGGTAATTTAATGAATAGGTCTAGTCAGCGTGGCCAAGAGATGTTTTCATTTAGGAAGCCTTACACTGAATCTGCTTGTACACCTTCTCTATCTGTAATTTGAATATATTTCTTATGATGCCTGGTTATCTATTTTTTTAAATGCCTTTTCCTTTCCACTTTTTGTCCTGCATCGACAGTGTTCAGGCATGCCAGCTAGCGGGGACTGAGGGACCTTCCCCCCCCCCATTTTCAATGAGGGGGCCAGACCCCCTCAGTATCCCACAGTGATGTGAGCACACCATGTGCAACATGCCCACATGCCCACACAGCATGTGTGTCTGATGTGAGCATGTTGAGGGGCACTGGTCCCTTCAATCATGGGGTACGCCAGCGCACCTGACAGTGTCCGTGTGCATAACACCTCTGTGGGAACTATAACTCTATGAGAGGAGCAGAGGTCTCCTAACAAGTCTCAGCACCCTTAGCAAACTACAGTTCCCAAGATTCTTTGGATGACTGCTTAAAGTGATATGATACAGCAGATAGGGTCTAGATCTGAGAGGGGATATAACCATTATTTCTCTGAAATCACCTTCCCCACCCTTTCGTCTCTTTGATCTGCCTGTAAGTTTTGTGAGTCTGTAGGACTTCTATGTTGTAAATACTATCTTCTGGTAAAACATGTAGGGTTATTGTTTAGAGTAATGTAGGAAGTGTTTAGGAACATGTGGGTGGATTGAAAAGCTTGACTGGTGTTATTTTTCTTCTTCTTCATCATCATCATCCCTTGTGATCTTTAGGTGAAGGGTGGTATAGTAATTTAATAAATAAATAAATGATGATGATGATGATAATGATAATAAATCATATATAAATATAGATATCTATTTTAAAAATGAGGAAAACTAGTGACACACTCACTATGCAGTTTGAAATCTATGAACTTCCAACAACTTTCCCACCTTGACTCATCAATAATTTCAAATCTCTTCCTCAATAAAAGATGTGTTCCTGATGGATGAAGGAGCCATGCCATTTTCTTTCTTCTTTTTTTATCTTGGACTGGTCGATCCACTCGTTGGTGTTGATATTGGGGGGGGGGATAAACAAACATTAGAGTCCCTCAGTTGGGAGAAAGAAACAGTAAGTATTCCAGTGTGTAATCTCTAAATATTTTATACTTAGAGTGCCTTTTTCATTAAGAATACACTCTTATTTCATGACATGGGGGAAATGGATCAGTATCATCACTCTGAAAAAGAGACAGAAGGAGTTCTGTTTAGATGTAGATTTTGAATGGCTGCCAGGACTGGATGAAACCCTTTGCAGAACAATCACTATAAAAATCAATATTGCTCTTTCCAGGGAAGTATATTTCTCATGTCACGTCTGCTCTGCCTGCATTTTAGGGCAGCACGTTTCCCACCAGTTCTTCTCTTTCCCCATTCTTATAAAAGTGAAGTCCAGGACACAAAGAATGCAGGCAGCCTAAGAAATATTTAAGCCTCATTTACGTTTTGTGTACAAAAATATAGCCAATTATACATGCGACAGGGGAGGAGAACCTGTGACTCTATGAACCTCTAACAGCCTCAGCCAGCAATGGTAGTGGTCAGAGATGATGGGAGTTGTAGTCTAGCAATTTCTTAAGAATGAAAGGTTTCCACATCCCCAATGAACAATAATTAATGGGACAAGACAGTTCTTTATAATTGGGGATATACAAAATATGAAAGCACAATATAATCAGGGATGGAGAAACTATTGGCTTCCAGTTAAGACATAAGAAGAGCATGCTGGATCAGGCCAATGGTCCATTTAGTCCAACATCCTGCTCTCACAGTGACTGAACAATTGCCTGTGGGAACCAGCAAGTAGGATTTGAACAAAATAGCACTATTCTCTCCTGCAGTTTCCAGCAACTGGTATTCAGAAGCATTGTGCCTCTGATTATCAAGGCAGAGCATAGCCATCATGCCTTGTAGCCATCAATAAACCTTTCCTCCACAAATTTGTCTAATCCTCATTTTAAGCCATCCAAGTTGATGGCCATCAGTGTCTTCCGTTGTAATGGCCTGGGATTCAGACTCGGATGCTGAAGCTGAGGGATCCCAGCCTGCACAGGATTTCATAGTTTAACTGTGTGTACTTTCTTTTGTCCATCCTGTGTCTTCTAACACTCAGTTTCTTTGGATTTCCATAAGTTCTGCTGTTATGAGAGAGGGAGAACACTTTGTCTTTATCCACCTTTTCCATGCCATGCATAAAACTATATGCTTGTTGTTAGACAGCATGGTCAGTGATGATAGGAACAGTTATCCCGCAAGAGGCTTGTTCATTAGGATGAATGGGTCTCTGCCCCATGAGCTTCAGTCTGCCCCCAACCAGCTCCCACTTCTTACTCTCCCTGCCACTGGTTCTGGCTCCACTTATGCTGACCTCCCTCTCCCATAGTCCCAATGATAACCAGGCACTGATGGAGACATTCCGTACATAATTGATTGATTGACTGACTGGGTACAAGCTGTGCCCAAAGTGGCTTACAGCAAACATTCAAGATAGATAATATTAGACCACAATACCTCATGAATGCAATACCTCAAGGACTGCCTCTTTCCATATGAACCTACCCGGTCCCTGAGATCATCTTCTGAGGCCTTCCTTCGTGTGCCTCCTCCTTGAGAGATCCAGAGGGTGGCAACATGAGAACGGGCCTTCTCTGCAGTGCCTCCCTGTTTGTGGAATGATCTCCCCAGGGAAGTTCATCTGGCACCTACATAATACACCTTTAGGCACCAGGCAAACAGTCCTTTTTTAATCAGGCCTTTGTTTGATGCAATTGACATCCTACACCCTTTTAAAATGTGGTTTTTTTGGGGGGAGCAGGGGTTATTGGATTGTTGTTTTTATTTTGATTACATATTTTGTGGCTTTATATTTTAATTTTCTTCTTTGAACCACCCTGAGACCTCCAGGTATAGGGCGGTATATAAATTCTAATAACAATAACAACAATAATACAATCTCTATCTCTGTCTCGATAGAAAGAGTTTAGAGTTTAGAGTTTAGAGATAGATAAAACTCCAGAACATGTCAGTAAATGCAAAATAACAAAATCAACAATGTAGCAAAAAAATAAAAAAAAATCCATATTACAAAGAAGCCTGTCTAGGCTGAAGTACATAAATACAAAGCAAAAATGAAACTTAACTGATAGCTCAGTTGGTTAGAGCATGGTCCCAATAATTCCAATGTTACAGTTCGATCCCCATATGGGACAACTGCATATTCCCGCATTTCAGAGGGTTGGACTTACGTGATCCTAAGGGTCTCTTCCAACTCTATAGTTCTATGATCCTATGAATAAAGTTTCTGGTACTGGTCTTGCTGCACTCCAAGGAACCTGACTTAAATATATTTCAGAGGGAAGGAGTAGGTGATATAAACCTGACTACCACATTTCTCTTCCAGAGGAGGCTGACAGCACTAAAAGGCAAATGTCCGAGAGAAATGATGGTAAGTCTTTTCCCCAGGCTCCTGGAAATATCAGCTGCTGGTGCAAGTCATTGATGGTGATGAGGATTTACCACAGGAAGCTTGTTCCAAGAGAGTTCCCAGTGCCATTACCTTTCTTCTACCAGTTGAGAATAATCCAGAGCCTCCATTACTCCATGGTGGCAAAAAGAGTTTCCTTCAGGTCGGTGTGCAACTGAAACTAGCCTAGCATTACAATTTCCTTGTACCTAGTCTAAAATGTCATGGCAGACATCCTCTTGAAAGATAACCACTCCTCCTGGGTAAAGGTTTTGACCTAGCTCTATCTCAGTATCAGTGTTAACTGACAAATTCTGATGTGTCTGTATATACACTATCCATTTGCTTATTCTGCAAATATTTCTATTCAGTCACTGACACTTGTTTGGCTGAAATTGTGAAATGCTGACCATGCACTTACACCACGTTCTGCTTGTCATAACTGTAGTTTAGTTGTCAGTGTATGGGCCCTCACTAGGTTTTGGTAAAGTATTGAAATTTGCTAATTTCCCTCAAAGTTCTCTCAGAATTACAGTAAAGCTAACTTCCTTTTTATCCTTGTTTTAATTCATCAGGGCCTCCCAAAGTTACCTCAGCATTCATAAAATTGTTTCACCTCCAAAGCTGCTTCTCATTTATTTTGAATAACACAAAATTAGATCAAAGAGAAACAGTTCACAATAAGCCCCAGTATTTAAACACATGTCTTGAATATAAAAGTGAATAGCAAAAGGGATAGAAAATAAAATTGCCAATATCATGGTGCCATGATAAAAAAATCATGACCGCATTTGGAGTACTGTGTACGGTTCTGGTCACCCTACCTCAAAAAGGATATTGAAAATCTGGAAAAGAGAAAAGGGCAAGGTTTCCTCTCAGAGGCTTCCCAGGAGCATCTTGCTGGCCTCTGTGTGAGAACAGTGTGTTGGACTCAATGGGTTCTGGCCAGATCCAACAGATTCTTGTTATGTTTGCATTTATACATGAGAGAAGTCAATGGAAAATTCCTGAACAAAGTTAGCTGCTTTCTTCATGAGTCTGGAAGTGAAAGAAATACCATACTTTTCCATCTATAAGACACCCCCTTGTATAAGACACCCTCTGTTTTGGGGGACTCAAATTTAAGAAAATGGGGGAGAAGATGGCTCCGAGTTGTTGAGCTTTTTTGGGGGGGATTGACCAGAATTTTACAGCTTTTTTTGGGGGGGGGATTGACCAGAATTTTACAGCTTTTTTTTGGGGGGGGGATTGCCAAAAATCGCTCACACGCAGCATCGACACTGACAATCACTGGCAGCTGACAATCACTCACATGCCACAGCGACAGCCAATCGCAGACAGGCCCTTCCCCAGAAAAGATCTCTTACCTGACTGAGAAAAGCTGTCCACTGGCAATCACACGCGTCCCAGAACAGCAGCTGCCAATCACAGCAGCAGCAGCCAATCCACAGCAGTGTTTGCTGCATAAACCAATCACCAACCCAATTCGACAAGCAGCAGCCAATCCAAAACAGCCCTTCTAGCCGCCCACAATCCTCGCTGACAAGCTCCTGCTTGCAGCTGCAGCCAATTACCTGTCCACCCCATTCACTATCATGTATAAGACAAGGCACATTTTTGAACATAATTTTAGAGGGGGGAAACCTCGTCTTATAGATGGAAGAGTATGGTAATTGTCAATGAGTGCACTGTAAGTTTAAAGCTACCGATCTCCAGGTCGGGACTCTTGTGTCCCAAACTGAGAAGGGGAAAGGTGTTATGTACTGAAGTTCTCAGCCTGAGCCAGCAGGGGGATACTGTAGATAGTTATGCAAATAAGGGATTGAAAGTGACGTTCAGTGATTGGATAGTTTTAGAAAGTTGTTACAGTAACATTGTACTGGAGCTCTATATAAGCAGGTTGACTGAACCCTTCAGTTCAGTTCTGTTCTGGCCTGTAAATAAATAAGAGATGTTTGAAGAATCGCTGTGTCGTCTGATATATTCACCCACAACTTAACAAAAGGGAAGGCTGTGGCTGATCTGTAATCGCAGGTGCCTTTGAGAAAAAATGTTGTAAAGGCAGAATTCCCAAAGCTGCATCCTTTTGATTTAGGAAAAGGCCATTGTTTCATTTCATGCCATTGGACTGATATTTGCAGAGAGGCTCACACAGATTAAATGGAACAAAGGACTTGGGAAGCAGACCTCTGCTAAAAAAACACATTAGTGCATGTTATAGGTCAATGGCGGGACATAAATATAGATGCATGTTTTAACAGTACTTGATAACTGCTTGGTCAGGGTTTGCTTCAGGTCTGGCTACATCTTCCTGCATGTTTCTACATAGCCAGAAAAGCTCAGTGATAAAACTAGCAATTGCCTATATCTAATAAATCAATATATAATAATATCTTTATTGTCATTGTACAACCTGTGTACAATGAAATTAAATAAGCCTCCCCCCTAAAAACACTCAATATCTCCCCCGTCCAGCAACTTTAAAAAGTGAGAGGAATTCAGCAGTTAGTGCTCCGTGACACACCTTTACACCAAACAATGCAAATGTAAAATAATAATGATAATGATAAAACCCCTGCAGTAAGAAGATACTACAGTGGTACCTCAGGTTAAGTACTTAATTCGTTCCGGAGGTCCGTTCTTAACCTGAAACTGTTCTTAACCTGAAGCACCACTTTAGCTAATGGGGCCTCCTGCTGCCGCCGCGCCTCCGGAGCACAATTTCTGTTCTCATCCTGAAGCAAAGTTCTTAACCTGAGGTACTATTTCTGGGTTAGCGGAGTCTGTAACCTGAAGCATATGTAACCTGAAGCATATGTACCCCGAGGTACCACTGTACAAAGTAGAGATCTGATAGTAAGTTAAGCAGTTGATGTAAATTCCACGTTAGACCAAACATCTATTAATATGTTAATAAATAACAACAAACATAAAGTTCCTGACAAATCACTTTTTCAGAAGTGTTTCCATCCATGGGAATAAGACACACACAGAAATCATGAATATTTGCCTGCAAAAAAGGGGGGGAAAGAATGCAACCCTCTTTTCTCCTTACAATCTCTAACCATCATTGTCACTGTTCCATAATGCTTCCGGACTGCTTTTAAGTAGTCAGCAGATGTTAAAAAGAGAAGTGCAACCCCCTGCATATTGTAGCTGACTTCAGAGGTGATGTTTGTAGTTTATGTGGAATAACATCACGCGGCAAACTGACAAGAGGTGGCATGCTGCGATGCCATATGGCATAATGTTCTGAATTGGAAAGAGATCAGACTTGTTTTCAGATCTGATATTGTTCTGTTTACCAATTCTAAAGAATGTGCTAATGCACACCAGCAAACGTGTGACATGCAAAAGCATTTGAAGCTGGAAGGATTGAAGTTTCCCCAAGGCTTAAGACAAGGAAAAAAGGAGCCGCCTAGCTGAATAGGCCTGTGAACCAATATAGCATCCAAGTGGTGTGGCAACTGCTTCCCCGTGGTATAATATGTTTCTATGGCTACAGAGGATTGAATGGTGTCAGTCCTTCATAAAGACAGAGGTGGCAAGGCCCAATTGGAGTGTGGTATTAGATGAGGCAAGGTGGGACAAGGTCCAGGCTGGCAGCTATCAAGGTACAAGCCTGGGAAGCTTCTGTCCGGCTTAGGGAGGCCCAATGCTCTCACACACAACATCACTCCCCCCATCAGGGGCAGAGGAAGGGGGCGGTTGGGGCGGTCGGACCTGGGTGTCATCCCTGAGGGGGGTGACATTCGGCACACCACCCACATGCAACTCCCAAGCCTACCCCGAGCCACTGGGGGAAGGGGGGAGCTGTGCTGTTTTGCCAGCAGCCTTCCCCCTTCATTTTAAAAGCTCAGGAGTCACGGGAGTCGTGGGGGTCGAGGGCGGGTGGTGCGCCGTTGCCCTGCGCTCCCGGCTAGAGGAGGCAGGCAGGGAGAGGAGAGGAAGGAGGCAGGCAGGCAAACAATGGAGGGGACTACCTAGTGGATTTAAAGGGTCACTTCGAGCGCAGCACTGCAAACGCAGAAGGGATCTTGCAGTATGTTTACGTAGACCTACTAGATGCAATAACGCTCCTAAGTGAAGGCGTGCCTATATCTGATTGAAGCCGACCAAAGGTTAATATTTTCTATATTCAAGGCAGATTAATTCCCTAAGCACAAAGGACACGTACTGAGAACTGGAATTTCATACTCCCTTGTAAGAAATTGCGGCACTACAGAACCACGGCTGGCTGCACTATTGTAACATGCGATCT